>NC_059336.1:132798665-134185165 GCF_018350155.1 Leopardus geoffroyi
TCAAGGGCATCTCAACATAAAGGGTGAGTGGGACAGGAAGGAGGGGCATGGGAACCAAGAGGGAGAGAGGGTCTGGGAGCAGTCTCCGTGTTGGATGGGGGTCAGCAAGACACGGCATTTGCTCGTCGCCGGAGACTTCCGCCGGGGTTGAGCAGGCACTACAGCCGAAGCACCGCGGATCGAGTAGCACACAGCAGGCCAGGTCCTAGACCTCCTGATGGAGTAAGTGAATCGTGCAAAGAAGGAGGAAGTGGGAGGGAGCTGGGATATTTGGGGTGGGCTAAGTTTCTCGGATACAGCCTCGTCCTTCTGCAGGGGGCTCGTCCTGACCACAGGCACGCCCACGAGGCCAATGCCAGCCTGGACCCAATCACACGGCCGTGGACTGTTCACACCACAGACCCCCGCGACCCAGAGGAGGAGCATAGAAAGTGTCTGAAGACCCGGCTTCTTATCAGAGCTCCGCCAATCCTCAGCTTTCTCCTCAGTGAAATGGGCACAAACGTGTTGGGTCATTCCCACGCTCGGGCAAGGTCACACACGTGGGTATTTCTGCATATGGTAGGATACGTGTGTGCGTAAGGGGAGCGTGACTCTTACTTGACGGTGCTGGCCTCCGTCCATGCGGGGTTCTGCCACACTTCCTTCCCTGAGTAAGTCTTAGTGCGTCAAGGGTCAGTCCCCGTGATCCCACCGCGAAAAGCCACCGTGGTCTTCCTGGGGTTGTAGCTCACCACCAGCTCCCGGGGCCTCGTTTGCCACGCGGGTGTCCTCAGAGCTCGCCCGAGTCCGCGGCTCTGTCCCACGTTCTGCAAAGGTAAACACGGCTTAGCCTTGACGGTGCCCTGAATGGTTTCCAGGTGAATCAGTGGGACGATGAACACATCCTGTTAAGTAATCATCCTCTCTCCCGGGGCTTCCCCTCTTTCCAGGATGTGATCTATAGAAAGCCTGCTGTCTCTGCATGCGCCCTTTCTCAGCGTCATCGCCCGGGTTGCGCAAATAGCCCGTGAGCAGTGCAGACACGGGCCAGCTGCTGAAGTAGATGCTTCCAGTGAGGGCTGATGTGGGGCCCAGCGCAGGTCGGATACAGGTTCCTGAAGCGGCCGCTGGTGGCTCTCACCCAGGGCCCCGCGTTCGGCAAGAAAACCTTCTTCTATGGTTATTTGGGTCTCGAAGTGCCAGCCCAGGGGAAAGGAAGTCATTGTCTCTTAACCGAAAAGTCAGGCTGTTTCCAGGATGAGACCACCTGCTTCCTTGCAATTGAAGGGTTTAGCACAAGCCTTAGGGTCTAGGACGGTGACTCCTGATCAGCTGGATCCGGCAGACGGATCCAGACGGATCCTCTGAGCACCTACTCTATATATGCTCATGAGGGGTTCTTGTACTGTGTCATGAAATGATAGTGTCTTAGGGTCAGAAAGGACTCGTATAGCCATCGGGTCCGAGCTGCCCTCCTAACGTGCTTGAATAATCTCTCTAGCGGTTCAGCCAGGAAGGGGATCAACCCCTGCTTTGTTAAATCCTTTAGGGCTAAGGGGCTCCCTGCCTTACGGTCAGTACTGTCTTACAACAGCTCACACCGAGAGGTTTTCTTCTTGTAAGGATTTTAGCAAATCCTTAGTAAATCACCCAGGATTTAGTAAATCACCCCAGGAGGTCTGACTGGTCTTGCGTTGAGCCCTCATCCACCCGCCAGCCCTCCAGATATTTAAACACAAACCTGTGCCTGCTGCCTTCTAGCATCTATTTATTAAATTATGGCCATCCTAGTGGGTGTGAAGCGGTATGTATGGCATTGTGGTTTCGATTTCCACTTACCCAGTGGCTAATTATGTTGCACCTCTTTTCACGCGCTTACTAGCCATTCATGTATCTTCTGCAGAGAAACGTCTATTCAAAGCATTGGCCAATTTTTAAAATTCGATTATTTATCTTTTTATTGTCGAGCTGTAAGAACTCTTTATATATTCTGGGCACTAGACCCTTATAAAATATATGATTTGTGAATATTTTCTGTCATTCTGTGGGTTTGTTTGTTTTTTTGTTTTTTTGTTTTTTTTTTTACTTTCTTGATCGTATCCTTGGACACACAAAAATCTTATTTTTCCAGCTCTATTGATGTATGGTCGGCAATTAAATCGTAAGATATTTAAAGAGTACAACATGATGATTTGAAAAAGAAATTTTAATTTTTTAATGCTGTATTTTTTGTAAAGTAATCTCTACTCCCAATGTGGGCCTTGAACTCACAACCCTGAGATCAAGAGTTACATGCTCCACCAAGTGAGCCAGCCAGGAGCCTCCCCCCGGCAAATTTTAATTTTGATGAAATTTAATTTATCTTTTTTTTTTTTTTTTTTTGCCTCTTGTGTTTTGGTGTTACATTTAAGAAGCCATTGCCTAATCTAAGCTCACGAAGATTTATATCTTTTTTTTAAAAGAGTTTTATAGCTTCAACTCTTACATTTAAAAAGCTTTGATCGTTTTGAGTGATTTTCTGTATGTGGTGTGAGATAGGGGTCCAACTTCTTGCTTTCACATCAGCTATCCATCTGTGTCAGCACCATTTGTTGAAAAGATTATTCTTTCCCCCATGGAATCGTCTTGCAACCATTATTAAAAACCAATTGCTGGGGCACCTGGGTGGCTCAGTCGGTTGAGCGTCCAACTTCAGCTCAGGTCATGATCTCACGGTTTGTGGGTTCCAGCCCTGCATGGGGCTCTGTGCTGATGGCTCAGAGCCTGGAGCCTGCTTTGGATTCTGTGTCTCCCTCTCTGTCTGGCCCTCTCCTGCTTGCACTCTGTCTCTCTCTTTCAAAAATAAACATTAAAACAAATTAAAAAAAAAAGAACATCAATTGCTAATGTACCTAAGTTTATTTCTAGATTCTCAGTTTTATTCCATTGATACATCTGTCCTTATGCTAGATCCACACTAGTAGCTTTGTGGTAAGCTTTGAAATTGGGAAGCATGGGAGCACCCGGGTGGCTCAGTCGGTTGAGCGTCCGACTTCGGCTCAGGTCATGATCTCACAGCTCGTGAGTTCGAGCCCCACGTCGGGTTCTGTGCTGATGGCTCAGAGCCTGGAGCCTGCTTCAGATCCTGTGTCTCCTTCTCTCTCTGCCCCTGCCCCGCTCACACTTTGTCTCACTTTGTTTCTCAGAAATAAATAAATGTAAAAAAAAAAAAATTAAAAAAGAAAGAAAGACATTAGGAAGTGTGAGTCCTCCAACTTTGTTCTTCCTTATCAATATTGTTTTGGCCCATTCTGGGTCCCTGGAATTTCCATATGAGTTTGACGATCAGCTTATCGATTTCTCCCCCCCCCCAAAAAAAAAAACCCCATCTGGCATTCTGATAGGGATTGTATTGAATCTATAGATCAATGTGGGAAGAAGTGTTGCCTTCTTAACAATATTAAATCATCCAGTCCATCAAGTGGCAATGCCTTTCTAGTTATTTAAGTCTGCTTTAATTTCTTTCAACAATGTTCTCCCTCTCCCGCTGGCCCCATTCAACCTTCCCTTCCTGCCGAAAAACTGCAGTCCTTCCAGGTGACACATAAGACACGGTTATAAGCCCCTCGGCCTCCTCACTGGTCGTCTGAAAGTGCTCCCGTTAGCCCAGGTCTCTCTGACGGTGTGGGGCCGAGAACCCTGAGCACAGGGCCCGTGTGGCAGGGAAAGAGGACTGTTCCTCTCGGGACCCCCTTGGCCCCCTAGAATACCATTGCTGACCTCCAGCAACTCCCCTGTTTCTAGGTGTCCAGCGTGCTGATCCTCACTATGGACTCATCTGCCTCCTCCAGGACACTGAGAACGGGTTGGGGGCATTAACCCAGGCTCAGCCAGCTCTCTGTCTCCGGGGTCTGACTCCAGGCTTCTGTTAATGTTTGCAGAACAAGGCAGCTCCCTTGTTCCGGAACTAGACGGCTATGAATGCCACCAAAGAGTGCAATTGGGGAAGCTCCTGGACACCGCGGACCCTATGGCACGTCTGTGAGTTAAAATCCCTCTGTCTTTGGAAACCAAGCACTCTGAGCATTATTGGAGATCCCCATCCCTCCTCTCTGATTCCATAGCCTGCTTCAAACTGACGACTCAGGACATTTAGCTCTAACTAGGGTGCCTAAATAAGAGCATTGTTCACTTTATGAGTACCCAGCGGCTCAGAGATGGAACACTTTAAATGTGATAAATAATAATAATAATAATAATACTCTCTTCTCCTGGGGGTTAAGTCTTTAAATTAAATGCTTGGTGTGAGTGGCGCCTTCCAACGCCTGCAGGCAACATGTAGCATCTTCGGATAGGAATTGCAAATAGAAAGAACCATGACTCAGTCTCAGGAGAGACTCAGGAGGATATTAAGAGCGCGGTTTCTGAGATACAGCATCTCGGGGGGCAGAAGTCATCGGAAGCTTCCCGGTAGGGCAGAAACAAGACCAGTCAGAACAGAAGACCCTGGATAGGCTCTAAACTAGACCCAGAGCCCGAATGAATGAAAGATTCCTTGGGGAATCAAGTGGTGAATCGTCTGAGCTTCTGCCCACGCTCCTCACTCGGGAGGTTCTCACTGAGTTAGGCCATCTAGAAAAACCCCACTGGCCGGGTCGCCAACACCCGGTCGGGGTCGACACTGGATGGATACGGCACATCCTCTTTTGACTGAGAGAAGAGCCTGGATCCTCACCCTATGTTGCTGGGGTGATTTTACTCACCCAACGGAAATTCCACAGTAGGTGCAGTTAGCATACTTGATCTGGTCCTACGTTCTGGGGTATCTGTCTTTCCGAGAGCACTACGGAAATTGGAATTTTATAAACTGAGTGTGTTTTGTGTGAATCTGCTCTCCCATGTTCAATGAAGGATTGGCTGGGGCTCACCCAGGTCACTGCCATACCCAGCAGCAGTCACGATAGCCGCTCCCTGCAGTCCCCCGTGACCACTTTGGACTCTCACCCACGGCGGGGGCTGCTTTTCCCGCTTCTGGATCCGGAGACTCAGGCCCTCCTCCCTGAGGCGGAAGGTCGGACTCAGTGAGCTCCAGGCCTTGAGGCCCTGACGCCCCAGGGTCCCTTCTGCCCTGACCGTGTCCCAGCCACAAGCAGAGCCTCGGGAAACCAGGAGCCCCTCCCCAGTGCCACTCGGCCAGCGGCAGGCGCCCGGGTACAGTCCCACGGCCTGAACATTCAGGCTTCTCTCAGGGGTGGCAGCTCTGAGAAAACCTAACACGGTTTCCTATTGGATTAGCTCTTTAAAAATAAAAATTACTGGGGCGCCTGGGTGGCGCAGTCGGTTGAGCGTCCGACTTCAGCTCAGGTCATGATCTCCCGGTTTGTGGGTTCAAGCCCCACGTCGGGCTCCGTGCTGACAGCTCGGAGCCTGGAGCCTGCTTTGGATTCTGGGTCTCCTTCTCTCTCTGCCCCTCCCCCACTGGCACTCTGTCCCTGTCTCTCTCTCAAAAATTAATAAACATTAAGAAAATTAAAAGAAAAAAAAGAGCCGTTATACAACAACATCTAAGGTTTAAACGAGTTCTACAATACCAGCCCCTACCTTTCTCTCTCTCCTTCACCTGTGGGCCCCTCTTTGTTCTTTTAGGCTCACCTGCTGAATCTTAATTGGTCATGAGACAGTCTTCCCCGGTCACATTCAAGGTCTTGGTCAGCCGGATGCTAAAAGCTCCTCTTGGACTTGCCCTTTCTCTGCCCCAGCCTCGAGCAGGCTGGGTGGCCTGGCTCGCCCTCCACGGCACGGAGCGAAGCCAGCCGGTGCCCGGAGCCCTCGGCCAGGTCCCCACAGGAGCTGGCAGGGGCGAGGCAGCGTTGAGGCTGTGAAGTACCTTGAGGAGGTGGAGGGGCCGGTGGATTGGGGAGAGGGTCTGTCAGCAAGAGCAGGGAGGCCCGTGAGGAGAGGGGGGAGCACGTCCTCCTCGCCAGAGGGGGATCCTGGGTCAGCGTTGCCGGAAGCACCCTAAGAATGTCCCCCACATTGAGGCTGGTGTGCAGGCCACACAAAACTGCCTCGAAGCAGCCTCAGTCGGGGGCGTCCGGGCCACCACACTTCTTAGACCTGGTGTCCTGGGCCACTGCCTACAAGGCAAGTCCTGCTGTCCCTTATGTCTCCTCACTAGACAGTGTGACCCTGAGGCCATGCTCTCAAATGGAAGAAGTTAGTGGAAAAACCTAATTGTATCTTCATACCTGGCTGCCTTTTGGAATTTCTATCAGTACCAAAATAAAGACCTAAAGATACAGACATGTTGGGCACACCGTCCCCCCCAGAAAGGCCTAGGGCAATGACCCTATAGCCCTGCCTACGTGCCCAGCGCTTCTAATTGCCATTTCAGCACTTCAGACAGCCAAGGACCCGGGACCTGGTTCTACAGAGACACCAGCAAACAAGCCAGAAAACACAGTCTATGTAAGGAGAAGAAAAAAATCATTCATATTGAAATCCTGAAAGGAATATTAATTCCACTCATGAAGGAAGCAGTAATAAAATGCTCGATAGAAGGACTGGAAAATTCAGTTGAGGAACTTTCCCAGGAAGTAAAGCGAAACGGTACGTGAAGTTTCTGGAGAAGAAAAACAAGAAAACGAACAGTCTTGTGCAGGAGGCCCAATTAAAATAGAAGAGACTAGAATACCCTCCGGAAAGAGAAGAAGAGGAGAGGAAGCCGTTGACAAAATAATTCAAGAAAAAGTTTCCCAAGCTAAAGGCCAGAGTGTCCAGAATGGCAGGGTCCCTGAGTTCCAGCACAATGGGTGAAAACGGGCCAATGACCAAGGCTTCCCTGGGAAGGTGGCTTGATTTCGTTTCTCTGAAAAGTTGTAAGCAGTCATTTTCCCCTTGAAATATAGGAGAAGAGAGGCCTCTACCAGTTCTCCTCAGTTCTGGTGGGCGAGAAGGCTTTGCAGACGGAACTAAAGGGAGGGTCGCTCAAGCACAGCGCCAGGCCCTCTGTGGGCCCCCGACCCTCCCTGAAGCAAGCTCCCTCCTTGCCCCCTTGGGGACCAGCTGAGATTTCCCTTAGAACCAAATGTCACAGGATGAAACGTTGGACTGGAGCGGGGTCTCATCAGTGGTGAGGCTTACTAAAGGGGAGTGAGGCCCAGATTGGGTGCAGGAGCTCCATTAGGGGTCCAGGACCCTCTCTACCCACCCCCACCCCGCCACTGACTCCCTGGGGAGCTGGAGAAAAGAACCAGGTTCGGGAACAGGGGCATCAGGGACTGTGGTGGAAAGGGATCTCTGAGGGCTCCCCGAGGTGAATCTGTGTTGGGTGGGGGAGGGGTGCTTTAAACGCACTTTGGCTGAAAGAACAGATGACACCATGGCCTCATTCGCCACTTTGGCCTTCTTAAAACCCCTCATCTGTATGGAAAGCAGTGACAATATGTGTTTCAAAGCAGGTTGAGCAATCTGCTCATAGTTACTTTGTGGTTGGGTGTGAAGAGACCAAAGCAAGGATGACAAGGCTGAGAGCCTTTCTCCAAGCACAGGATTGATCTGGGATCCCTGAGTCACAAGTAGGTGAATGGGAGAGGCTTTCAAATCGGGGCGTTGGAGAGAAGCTCAGCTTATGTAATAGAAGCATGGTGAGCTGTTCTTGATATGATTACCACTCTCAGTAATTATTATTATTATTTGACCTACTCAGATAAATCCAATTAGGTAGAATTGTTTTGCAATCAGGTTGTTCACGATGGCAAAGAGCTCTCTCTGTGGAGGCAAGAACAATCCCCTGGGCTTGTGCTACACTGGATGGTAGTCCCACCTGTATAGTCTCTTTTGGATTTTGGTCCACACAACCAACTGTATGAGGAATCAGGTATGATTGTCCCCATCTTATGGGCGAGGAGCTATTTTATGGCTCCGAGACACTGAGCGACTTTTCCAAGGTCACACAGCAGGAAAAGGACAGAGACAAGACAAGACTGGGCTGGTCTCCTGGACCCCATTTCAGACTTGGCCCCGCCACTCCAGGCTGGGTGGCAGAAAGCCTCTTATCAAGTGGCACTGTCCTGGGTTAGAGGTTCAACAAGTGCTGGAAGGAGCAGGAACTTTGCATTAAATAAAATATTGTAACGTAGGTCTCTATAAGGAAACCGTTGGGAGGTAATGAGGCATGCATGGTATGCCCCTGAACCATGCAGAATCTTTGAGCCTCAATCCTTCACTGAGCTCCAACAAAGCTGTACTGTGAGCACCCTGGGTGCTGTTTTCATCTAAGGAGACATAAAGTCTTGCCATTGTCACCTCAAAATTAAAATGTGGTCTTCCTCCTGATTATAACAGCATGCCAAATGTACTGTAGAAAATCTTGAGTGGACAGAGAACTACCAGGAACGATATAAAAACCATCCATATTTCTACTAACATTATGTGTTTCCTTCCTGAATTTCTTCTTGTATAGATAGGTGTTTCTTTTAAGGAACAGGGAACTTGCTGTATAGGGTTTTGCATCCTAGATTTTTCTCCACTTTAAGTCATTTCACAATTTTCTTCCCATGACATTAGTCTTTGAAAATGATGTTTTTGCTTGATTTTTGTCTCTGTTAAACCATAGAAATGAATTGAAACAGAAAGAATGAGAAACAGACTATATGCCTGTGTAAATTTCTAAGCATGAAAGTCTCTTCCTGAAAAACAAAGTTTGAGCAATTTAAAGAATAAAAATCACACACACACACACACACACACACACACACACACACATTAATTGAGCCTAAAAAGCATTTGACAAGCATCCTTTCCTTAAAAATTCTAAACAATAGACATGGAAACTTTAGAAAAAGTACCATTCACCGAGAACCAACAGAGAATAGTTTTCTAAAATGGAGAATAGTTTTCTAAACCTTTAGAACTATGTTCAATTAAATCAGGAACTAAGCAATGATGATACTACCACCATTATTATTTTTGAACATGGTCTTGGTGGTTCCAGCCAGTGCAATAAGATAACAACACTATGAAACTGATTTGAATGTCAGAAAACAAGGAATGAATTTGTCTATTGTTGTTGACGATACGACTATATACTTAGAAACCCCCAAATTAGCAAAGTGACTAGAATTAAAAAGTGCTTGCTAAATAGCTAGATACAAGATAAATATACAAACATCGATAGTGTCTATTCTACCTTTAAGTAACTAGAAATGGAAAAAAAGATATCACAATAACACATAAAACTTTTGAATATTTAGAAATACAATATGCTAAAAAGAAAATTATTTTATGGGCTCCCGGGTGGCTCAGTCAGTTGAGCATCCGACTTTGGCTCAGGTCATGATCTCACAGTTGGTGAGTTTGAGCCCCGCGTCAGGCTCCGTGCTGACAGCTCAGAGCCTGGAGCCTGCTTCGGATTCTGTGTCCCTCTCTCTCTATGCCCCTCCCTCGCTCATGCTCTGTCTCTCTCTCTCTCTCTCTCAAGAATAAATAAAACATTTTAAAACATTTTAAAAAAAGAAAAGAAAAATATTTTACATAAAAACAATAAAATATTATCAAATCACATAAACCAGGACATGAACAAAAGGAAAGCCATATCCTATTCCTGGATGAGAAGATATAATATATATTTAAAGTTAATTAATGTATATTAATCCAATTCCAAAAAGACTCCCAACAGAGTTATTGTTTTTTTTCTTTTTAAGGACAGAGAGTTGTATAAAATGATTATAAGGTTTATTTGGGAAAATAAAGTCTTCAGAATACCAATTTTTTTTTAAGAATAATTAGAGGAATTTGCATTACCAGACCAAGACATACCAGAAAGCCACTCAATTCAAATAAATATAGTATTGGCATAGGAAGAGAAAATTACATCTAGAACAAAATAGAGAAAGTAGAAATAGAAAGCAGAAAGCAGTAAGTTTAAAAATATATTACATGGAGGGGCACCTGGGTGGCTCAGTCAGTTAAATGTCCGACTTTGGCTCAGGTCGTGATCTCACAGTTCGTAGGTTTGAGCCCTGCATTGGGCTCTGGGCTGACAGCTCAGAGCCTGGAGCCTGCTTTGGATTCTGTGTCTCCCTCTCTCTCCACCCCTTCCCCCTTACACTCTGTCCCTCTCTCTCTCAAAAATAAACATTAAAAAAATTTTAAAATATGTACTACATGGAAAAATCATCTTTTACTGATGGGAAAAGATAAACTGATCTTCAATCTTATAACTTATACAACAATTCATTTCAGCCAAAGACTTAAATATAAAAAGAAAGGGGCGCCTGGGTGGCTCTCAGTCTCCGTTGAGTGTCTGACTTCAGATCAGGTCATGATCTCATGGTTTGTGAGCTCAAGCCCCACATCAGGTTCTCTGCTGTCAGCACAAAGCCTGCTTCAGATCCTCTGTCCCCCCACCCAACCTCCCCTTTTTGCACGCTCTCTCTTTCTCAAAAATAATTAAACATTTAAATGTGTGTGTATATGTGTATATATATATATGACAATAAAAATCTCAGAAGAAAGATTTTATATATTTTCTTTTTTAGGAGACTACATAATAATTTAGCAATAAGAAAACTTTTCCAAGAATAGAAACTCAGAAGCTATTAAAAGGGGGGGGGCAGGGGGAAGACTCATTTGTCAATATTAAACCATTTAAATTGTTTATAGCAAAAAATATCTTAAACAATTTGCTAATTATATATGTTTGCAATTCAGAGAACAGACAGGGGCTTAGTATCTATTATATAGAAAGAGTTCTTACAAATTGATGAGAGACAATTGCCCAGTAAAGAAACGGATCAAGAAGATACAGAAGCAATTCATTGATGAACAAATCCAAATGACTAACACGTTTTTTTTTAAAGATTCTCAAACCTCTGGGCACCTGGGGGGGCTCAGTCGGTTAAGCGTCCGACTTTGGCTCAGGTCATGCTCTCTCGGTTTATGAGTTCAAGCCCTGCATCGGGCTCTGTGCTGACAGCTCAAAGCCTGGAACCTGCTTCGTATTCTGTGTCTCCCCCTCTTTCAGCCCTTCCCCTGCTCACGCTCTGTCTTTCTCTGTCTCTCAATAATAAATAATTGTTAAAAAAATGTAAAAAAAAAAAAAAAAGATTCTCAAACCTCTAATATTATAGGATGTGCAATTTTTATTAACTGAGATAATTCTTCACAATGACAAAGCTAGCAAAGAGAATATGCACTAGGTTGTTAGCATAGACATCATGGAGAGTTGTTATAGGTGGAGTTGGAAGGGGCACGGAGGGCTGGCAGAAAAAAAGGAAAAGGAGAAATTACTACCCAAAAAGAAAAATAAACCAAAGGGTGGGGATGGTGTGTTTTGGGCCTTTTCCCTTGGCCTGGGCACAGGGGAAGTCCAGTGAGATTTGCCACATCTGACACGAAAGACCCAGCATGGAAGCTTTTCCTCTAACACTTAGCAAGCGGAAACTGGGAGGTATAAGCTTATCAGCTTACGCTTAATATGACTCAGAGCCGGTCAGTATATTCCTCTCATAGCTTCTTTGGCAATAAAGCAGTGATGAAAAATCTCAACTTGTCTCTCCCTCTGACGCATTATGAAATGCAATATTTGTCCCACCATGAACCCTTTCTTGGACCACCTCCCCCCCTACAATGCCTGCTGCCCACAAGGACCCGCTGACATGGGGAGCTTATCCATTGGCAGGTGAGCCAGGCCAGCTGGGTTCAAGGTGGGTGTGAGCTGAGAAGACACCAGGACCAGTCATTCGGTGATTGCAGGTTTTTGCACTGAGGGGTCACGTTGCACCGGGGCTGGGGTGGCCATCTGGGGCTGAGGAGGCAGGATTGCCGAGAGCGATAGAAGAGAATGGGTAGGTGTGCAGTAAGAGTCACCACATATACCTGGAGAGAGATCGAGAGAATAGCTTCCAGCCCCAGCTTCAGCTCCCATGAACTGGGTTTTGCGTCCATGAGCTTGCCCTATGCACCAGTTACCTATTGCTGTGTAACAAATATCCCCAAGGTGGACTGGCTTAAGACAACGATTTTATTTAGCTCATGATTCTGTGTGCCAGTGATTTGAGCTGGGCTCAACGAGGTTGTCCTTCTGGGCCGAGCTGAGCTTGGCTGTTCTGGCTCGGGGTCACTCACATGTCTGGGCCTCTGTCCACATGTCTCTTGTCCTCCAGCAAGCTACCTCAGTCGTGGTGGCAAGAGGGTTCCCAGCTCAAGAGCAGAAGCTGTAAAAGCCTCTTGAGGTCCAGGCACAGAACTCACCATGTTGCTTCTACCAAGGTCGGCCCGGGTTCAAGGAGGAAAGAAGGGGCCCCATCTCTTCATGGAAGGAGCTTGGAAGAACTGTGGCCATTTTGCACACCCTGTATCGTTCCAGCAACTACCGTCATTCTGTTACGTGACTAAATTTCTGACTCCGGGAGCCAGAGAGTTTTGGCTAAAATGTAGGCACAGACACAGAACGCTGAACAGAGATCAAGTCCTCCTTCTCTATACACCTTGAACGGTAAAAAAAAAATAATAATGGTCCCCATCTGTCAGTCCTCAGAGCGAGCAGGGGACTCGGAGGAGACTTTGGAGCGACTGGGCAAGATCTGGGAGGAAAGGCAGGAGTTCTCCCAGCTGAGGCGAGGGGCCGGGAGAGCGTGTGAGGGAATCAAATTGGTGGGGGGGCCATTGAGGGGGCAAGTGAAAAGCTCTTACCTGGGAAGGAGGTGTGAGGAGTGTTGTGTAGCCCTCGTTCTCCTGGCCCCTTCCGATCTGGGCTGAGTGAGAACCTGACTCCAGTCCCCTGTGGATTCTGGAAGAGCAACGGCCATGTGCCTCTGCTGTCTCCTTCCTCAAAGAGCGTCTGTGCAGAACAGAGTCCTCCTGGCTCTGAACACAGGAACAGCCCGTTTGCCAGGCACCGCTCCCACGCTCTCCCGGGAGCGCACCCCTCGCGGACAAGTTCCCCTAGGTTCCCATCTCAGCTTTGTGGCTTACGAGCTGGGTAAGCCCAGGCGGTGCTTCATGGCACTTTCTCATTTGTTAGCCGGTGATCGGGACACACCCCTCATGGGTGTCTGCCGAGGGAGTTATCTCAGGTACTTAGCACAGGGCGTGGTACTTCGCAAGTACTCGGCGAACCTTGTAGTTGTTGAAAACCACGTCAGTGCTCATTGGTTGACCAAACCAAGGGATGGATTCGTTGCCACGACACCGCGCATTTGTGTCTGTCTCTCTTTCTCGGCTCTCCCATAACCTTCACAGGGACTGATAGGCTTTAGATCGCTTTATGCTACTAAAGGGTTATCATGATTGGCCATAGGCAACATTTGTGGGCCATTTTGCCATCTTGAAACTGCCTGTAAATGTTTTCTTTTTCTTTTTTTTTTAAGTTTATTTATTTATTTTGAGGGAGAGAGAGAACAAGCAGGGGAGGGCCGAAAGAAAGGGGGACAGAGGATCTGAAGCAGGCTCTGTGCCGACAGCACAGAGCCCGACGTGGGGCTCGAACTCACGAGCCGTGAGATCGTGACTGGAGCCAAAGTCGGACGCTCAACCTACTGAGCCCCCCAGGTGCCCCACTGATAAACGTTTTCAAGTGAACACATCTACTGATGCTACAGTGACTAGAGTTACAGGCCCCAGAACTACTTAGTAATGATTGTTCTTCTTCAAAAATTCAAATATCAACTTTAATCAAGTGGTGGCTCAAAATCTATATGAGGGAGTTTATGTGGCCATCACTGTTAGCTCTAAATCCAACTTGCCTACAACCAGACAAACTTATTTCTACTATCTTGAAGAGAAGAGAATCTCCATTTTTCTGTTTACAAAAAAATTGTCATCTTTTTTTTTAATGGAAAGTTCCAGGAGACTATTCCACAGGCACACAGTGTATGACCTTTACGTAGTGGTAACTCGGGTGTTTTGTCTTATAATAACGCATGTATTCACATTTAATAAACATTTCCCTTTCATCTCGCCTGATTTCCCACCTCGTCTTTATTTTCCCGCCATTACAGAGTGGTGAGGTCAGACCGAGGTCAACGGCCATCATGAGAAGGGAGAGCGGAACACTCCCCATGTCTTGCTAACAGGAAGACACAGGCAAACACGTTATGGTTTCTGGTGGGGTTGATGTGTGGGGCACACACCCACACACTGCTGTGTGGACTTGTTCCCACGAAATGAGTCTTTCATGGTGGAAAGGGAATATTAATTTATTTGATTGGATGCCTGTCAGCATTGTTCTAGAGGGAAAATACCAGAACCACAGCAGCAGTCATGACAAAGCATCAGCTACAAAGCTTTCCTTTATCTACCTCAGCATTACCTCACCCTTACTTTTTTTTTAAGTTTTAGTTATTTATTTTTGAGAGAGAGAGAGAGAGAGAGAGCATGAGCAAGGGAGGAACAGAGAGAAAGGGAGACAGAAAATCCCAAGTAGGCTCCTCACGGACAGCGCAGAGCCCGATGCGGGGCTCGAACTCGTGCACAGTGAGATCATGACCGGAACCGAAAGCAAGAGTCGGCTGCTTCTCTTGCACTGCTGGTGGGAATGCAAACTGGTGCAGCCGCTCTGGAAAACAGTGTGGAGGTTCCTCAAAAAATTAAAATAGACCTACCCTATGACCCAGCAATAGAACTGCTAGGAACTTACCCAAGGGATACAGGAGTGCTGGTTCATAGGGGCACAAGTACCCCAATATTTATAGCAGCACTTTCAACAATAGCCAACTTACGGAAAGAGCCTAAATGTCCATCAACTGTCGAGTGGATAAAGAAGATGTGGTTTCTATATACAATGGAATACTACTTGGCAATGAGAAAGAATGAAATCTGGCCATTTGCAGCAACGTAGATGGAACTGGAGGGTATTATGCTGAGTGAAAGAAGTCAGAGAAAGACAGATACCATACGTTTTCACTCATATGTGGATCTTGAGAAATTTAACAGAAGACCATGGGGGAGGGGAGGGGGAAAAAAAGTTACAGAGAGGGAGGGAGGCAAACCATAAGAGACCCTTAAGGACTGAGAACAAACTGAGGGCTGATGGGGGGGAAGCAAGGGAGAGGGGAAAGTGGGCGATGGGCATCGAGGAGGGCACTTGTTGGGATGAGCACTGGGTGCTGTATGGAAACCAATTTGACCATAAATTATATTTTTAAAAAAACTAAAAAAAAAAAAAAAAAAACGTCGGATGCTTAACCGACTGAGCCACCCAGGTGTCCCCACTTCACCATTATTTCTTGTTGCCCTTGTGCCTACATACACCAACTTCATTCATTCATTCATTCATTCATTCATTCAATACTTATCCAATATCTTCCATGCATTGAAGATACACAAAGAACCTAGGGTCCCAGCTGAAGATGCTCACACTTGAGGGGAGGGAGTAGGGAGAGAAAAGCAAACAAAGGCCCAGTGCCCTGGTAGAGAGAAGCCCAAGGAGCCTGGGCAGGTTGGTGGCTCAACTTGGGACAGAGGAGGCTTCTTGGGTGAGTTACACTGCCATTGGGTCTGGAAGGATGAGTAGATCTCACCAGGAAAAGAACCAGCAGGTACAGATGTTCAGAAGAGGAGGGAAGGCAGGAGGTTCAGACCCATCCAGCAGTGGGGTGGGTCTACAGCACATAGAGACACAAAGGCACCATCATTGTTTGTTGGGTTTTGTGTCATGCCCACTGGACTGTGAACTTGAGGGCACAGATGGAACTTCCTTCCTTCATGGCAGCCCCCGTACCCAGCAATGGGCTTGACAACAGGTGGGGCCACTCAGTGAATAGAAAGTCATTCAAACAAAGGCCATCAACCAGCCAGCCCTGCGGTGGGCTCCATTTTGTCCTGGCCCAGAAGGGACTTGGCATCTTTTCTCCTTTGCCAGAGCCTGGGACTTGGGGATTCTGCTCCTCGAGTGCTTCCCGGGTCCCTCAAAACCCCAAGATTCTCCCTCTCTCTCCGGACCTACTCACAGAAACAACAGTGAAAAATACAGCATTTTCAACCTGACTCTGAAACACCGATGCCATCTTAAAAAATGGGACTTTTTTTTTTTTTTTTCCTCTTCCTTGTTGGTCTATCAATTAATGTCAAAAGAAAACATATGGGTAGAGGATCATACCCTTTGAAAAAAATAAATTCTTTGATCAAAGAAGAATGTTTGGTAAACTTGCCCAGAGTTAAACTAATTGGTTTGGGGGCTGATAGAATCTTCCCGAGGTGCGTTGCCGCTCAATTAGTATTGGTCAAGATGTTTGAAGTTCAGAGGAGAGCAGATTCTCAGAGGAGAAGCCCATGTGAATAATTGGCCTCACATGTTTTCTTTCCAAACACCGGCTTCCAGCCTCCAACCCTCTTGGAGAGACGAAAGACACGGGTCCCCTGTCACTGACCTGGCTCCTGCCAATGGAGACGCTCTGGAAACTTTGAAGAGCAGCTTGGCTTCCCTGCCCTTGAAAACGAAGGGTTCTGGAACGCTAACAAGCAGGAAGAGAAACGATCTGGGCCACAGCAGGTTTCTCAACCTCCGCGACCTCTCAGTGGGGTTCGTACCCGAAGAACTGAGCGCCGAATGCCACGTGGTATTTTATATATTTTCTAACTTCCTTGTCTCCCATATATGGTAACACACAAACATGTAGTCTGATTAAGTGGCCTCGATACTCGGGGCCACCAGGGTGGCTCAGTCGGTTAAGGGTCCGACTTCGGCTCAGGTCACGATCTCACAGTCTGTGAGTTCGAGCCCCGCATCGGGCTCTGTGCTGACGGCTCGGACTTGGAGGCTGCCTTGGATTCTGTGTCTCCCTCTCTCTCTGCCCCTCCCCCACTTGTGCTCTGTCTCTCTCTGTCTCTCAAAAATAAATAAACGTTAAAAAAAAAAGTTTAAAGCGGTCTCATGTTACAAGGTCATGAGGGATGTTGTCATGAACGCGCATCGCCAGGTTACCTTGAGGGTTTTTTGTTTTTTGTTTTTTGTTTTCCTGAGGGAGGGGACCCTACCACGGTTGGGCTAAGACAGAGATTGAAATTAGAATTCTCAGCAGCCCGACGGCAGGGTAATCTGGAGTTGTGTCTCCTCATTCCCATGCAGAGCCTCGGTTTCCCCCTCTGGTAGAGTTCAGAGAAGCCCTATCCCATTTGTATGGTGGAGATACACTGAGCTAATGGGGCTTAATAAATGGCCACTATTATTAAGCGGGGCTTAATAAATGGCCACTAATCTTACTGTGTCTACGCTTCTCTCTTCTGCCACCGTAGGACAGGGCCATTCTCAGGACAGGAGATTCCAACCCGCTACTAAGTCCTTTTGCTGTTGGCTGAAGTCATTCACAGCCCGTCTTATACATTTAGAAAGAGCAGGGAGACTATTCTCTCTGTGACAGGCACTCAGGGCTCAGGCACTCATGGGCCTTGGGGTCAGTGGGGCCAGACTCGGTCTCTGGCCACGCCATTGCCTGGCTGGGTCCAGGGCGGGGTCACTTAGCGCCCTTGCGCTCCCCCAGGTCCCCTGGGAAAACTGAGTCAAGAATCCCTACTTCACGAGGTCTTGGCACGGAGAAAGTGGGGAGACATCGTAAACGTTCCCAACACAAAGCAGGTTCGTGGACATCATAAATGATCACGTCTGGTGCAGTCAGAGCGACAAGCCCAAGCCACAGACGGCAGAGATCAGAGCATGAAAACAATGCTGTTCGGGGGACCGTCGACCAAGGCAGCTCTTTGCTGGAATGTGCCGGAACGGTTTCGCCTCAGATGTGGCTTCCGTGCAGCATTAACCTAAGGACAAGCTCAGTGTCAGTCTGCTAGCTGAGCACCTTCAGGTTCTAGACCACCAAGTGACAGCACCAAAGGGACAGTTAATGATCACCTCCTGAAGGGTTCCAGTTGGTTTTCTCGGAGCAAGAAAACAGTTCCAAACCAAGCCGTCTGTCCCCCCTGCGAGTATAGAACTAGCCAAGGCAGTGACAAAGAGCCAGGGGCTGGTGGGGAGCAGAGTTGGGCCAAATCCTCTGGAGTCTCCCCAGGGGACACAAGCCCAGAAACATTTGTGCCGCGGTCTTAAGAAGCATGCAATCTGAGTCTCCTTTTTCTTACTCTGAGAATTACCCACGTTGATCCTACCACACGTGGTCCCACAGGCAATCGTTTTAGAGTAACGGTGTCTCCCTGAGCCCTATGGGGGCGGCCCCCAAATGCAGTCTAGACCCCTGGGTGGGTCCTTTGGGTGAGTATTGTCACCAGCACGGGAGTGTCCACGGAAATCATTCTTCTCTGGGCCTTTATGTCACCGAGCTGACGTGCAAATGTTTATTTAACCAGCGTGCTTTATGTTTTCTGGATGGTTTTGCTGTTCTTTGTTACTTGGTTTTTTAAAATTATAGACATCTGTGCAGTTTCCAAAATTAGCACAGTGATGCAAGGCGCATTTGGAGAGGTCTGGCCTCCACACCTGTCTCCTCTCTGGCCCTGGCCTCACCCTCGGCTAACAGGGCACCCCTTTAAAATGAATGTCTGCCTCACTCTTGTATTGATTCTTTGGGAAAAATTAGGGAATATATCTTTTGAGTCTATATACTGAATGGGCGTCTATATCATATCGTGTGTATGTGTATATAGATGTATCATATATATACACATAATATTTATTTTGTTTTATTATTTATACATATAACTTTTAAACTGGGATCTGCTTCTGTATCATGCTTCTATTTCTAAATACATCTTTTTAAAAAAAATTTTTAATGTTTATTTAGGTTTTTGTTAATCTTTTTTATGTTTATATTTATTTTTGAGACAGAGAGAGACAGAGCATGAGTGGGGGAGGAGCAGAGAGAGAGGGAGACAGAATCTGAAGCAGGTTCCAGGCTCCGAGCTGTCAGCACAGAGCCCGACGTGGGGCTCGAACTCGTCAACCGCCAGATCATGACCTGAGCCGAAGTCGGATGCTTAACCGACTGAGCCGTCCCGGCGCCCCTATTTCTCAGTGCATGTTGAAGATCTCTTCCTTAGCAGAATATGAAGGATGTTTTCATTTCCAAAATCAGCATCTACAACCCTTTCATTCCGACAGATAAGGACGCTCGTCTTGTCCCCTGAGCCCAGCATGTAGGGGTCTGAGACACCGAAGGCTCTGCCGTTCTGGGCTGTGTGGCCTTAGATGAGTCACCTGACAGCACCGAGCTTCAGTGCCCTCATCTGTCAAACGGGGATCCCCTCTACAGGTGCCATGGCAGGACTGGGTGAGGTTGCTAAAGCTTGGGGTGAACATTTCCCCGCACACGGTGGGCGGGCGCACTATGAACTTCATCTTCTAATATGGCCTTTAGGAGGCAGCCACCCAAAGGTGGGACACCAGCCAATGGAAAGCCAGTGTGGGGGGGTGGGAGGGGGAGTGGGTGCGGGTCAGGGAGCAGGGTTACCTCCCCGACCTGCTTCCTCATCAGGAACAGGGCCTGTGTCGGCTCAGGGCTGGGTGGCCGCCTGGATTCGGCCTGGGGAATGAACGAGAACCTTCAGCGGAGATGAGAGAAAGGTGACAAAACCCTGACAAGGCCCCAGCAGCCCTTCTCGGGCCATTTCTCCAAAAGCAGGCCCAGAAACGCCGGAGGCCCCAAAGCCTGGCCTCCAGCCCCTCTCTCTGCTGATCGATAATTTCCTACAGCCCTCACTGCCCTCAGTGGCTTCACCAGCCGTAATTTCTATTCTCGTGACCGATCTGGCCTCTCCACAATCCTGCGGGACAGTCACGGGAGCTGTTGGGATCCCAACTTTGCAGATGGGAAAGCCAAGGCCCGGGAGCCCACCTGAATTATAGAGTCTGTGAGAAATGGAACAGGGGACCCTGACCTTGCCTGTCCAGGAAGAGCGTGAACCCCACTTGGGTAGCTCAGGAAAGTCCCCGGGGCCTCTCTAAGTCCCAGCTTCCTTATCTGTAAATTAGACTGTCTCAAAAGTCCCTCCAGTGCTTAGTTAACTCCTCAAATTCCAAGAATCAGGGGAAAGGATTTCCTTTCTCACCCATCTGGGCCAGCCCTGCCTTGGGGGTCTGAACCTGCAGAGACCGTGGCCGACTCTGAGTGCCCATATTTGGTGGGATTGCCGCCCCATTGGCCAGCTCTCCAGGTGTCTGTCCCTCCCCGACTCTTAGTCACCCGCCCGCCCGGGAATGCCAGCACTTGCGGGAGATGACAGAGAGTCTCCAAGGTTCCGATTGCCAGGTATTCTCTAAGGCCATGTTTCCTGCTCAAATCCTGGCCGGAAGGGCTGCTCTGAGCACTTTGGATACCAGGCAAGGGGTTTCATCTCTGTCCCATTACATCTCAGATTTTATCTCGCTCTCTTTTTTCGTAAGAAGGAAGTTATTTCTGGAAGGTAAACTGAAGATGTTAACCCTTCACCTCATAGATTCCCTGGAGGGAGCCAAGGAAGGAAGATTATTAAAAGTACATTTAGCAAGGAGCTGGCCCAGGCTGGGGCGTGGCTGGTGGCCAGGCACCTCTAGGTGGGCACTGAGCTCCCTTGTGCGGTCACGACACTCTGTAGGGAGGGGAGGGGGCCCCTGTTTTCCAGATAAGGAAACACCCAGAGAAATCCAAGGACTCCTGAAGTCACAGAGAATGAGTGGCGAAGCTGACATTTGAAAAGAGTAACACGAAATGACTGGCCCCTTCCCCACCTGTTGCCCAGAGGAAGCAGCTTTGGTAAGCTGTGACCTCAACGCCTGCTTCAGAGGTCTGCCCCCAGTGGGGCAGGGTCCCATTTTACGTGTCCCTCCTTGTCCTTTATCAGACAGCTCCTCCCTGCCCAGCAGAGACCTCGCCCCAGACATACAGGACCTGGAATGGGCAAAGCAGATACATCCTTGTTTTTCCTATGGATGCCCGTTCCTTTTATAATGATCGGGCCTCAATTCATACGCCAGAGAAGCGGTTAAATTCTATGACGATTCTGCCCACCTTGCAACCTCCCATTTCTCTGCGCCTCTAATGTACAAAAGAATAACACTTTCTTTTTCGGTATCGGGTGCTTTACATGCACTGACTGATCAACCGGGGGCTCAGCTCTCTTCCCAGATCTCACAGCACATGGGGGCCACGCCGGAGTCAATCTAGGGCTCCTCAGACCCCAGGCCCATGGCTACCCCACTCTGCCTCCGCTTCCCCGAGTGGAGAACCAGCCCGGGGTCCTGGGGTGGCCTGCCTGTCCGCTCCAGGGCTCGCCAGCCAGGGGCTTAATTGCACACGTGGAAAGGCTTCAAGTCGAGATGAAAGAACCAGCCATATAGAACTCTCCACACACAGGCCTCTCATCTGAAAGCCCTATCTATCTATTTATCATCTATTAATGTTTTTAAAAGAAGGTAATTGACTCTTCCCGACACAGCTCAGAGGCAAGAGGAGACGGTCTTTCTTTTTTTCTTAGGAAGAAAGAAGCCTAGAGGTGCGGGCTGGGTGGCTTTCGCCGGGGATGGGCGTTTGAACATGAACTAGACTGCAGACTGGCAACAGCTCTGTTTTCCCGTCAGAGAACCGGATCCGGGCCTGCCTCAGTTTCCCTCTGTGGTTACATCTCAGATCCGCCTGAGTTCCATCCACCAAGGGGAATCAGAATGTCACCAAGCCCTCTTCAGAGCTCAAGCATCAGGAGCAGTGGCCAAGGCCAGGAGAGGGTTCCGGAGTTTGTCCTGGAGTTCTCGCCAACGTGTCAAACTAGGGTGATGCGATTCACCTCGTGGGGTTGTCGTGGGATGCCAAGAGAGAATCCCCAACCCAAGGCCCAGCACACGCATCAGAGACACTTACTGTCATTATTTGCTGGCCTCTGACTGAAATCTGTAATTATCGTGCTGCATTGATTATTGGCAGGGAGCAGACGTGTTATAATTTTTAAAAATTATATAAATTATCTTCTAGGCTTTTCTTTTCTTTTTTTTTTTTTTTACTTTCTGTGACTATATCTGCCTTTGTTTCTGCTTGTATGGAAATTAAAATTTTGCCTTTTCCTGCAAAATTATCTTTTATAGTCTACTAGATTACGATAATAATACTTTGTACTTTTGTAGGGCCTTTTATCCGGGAATCTCAAAGCCCTTCATAAACTTTAATTAATTCTTGCAACAAGCCCCGTGAGGTAGGTAAGTATTATTATCCCCATTTTACAGATAAGGAGAGCTGAGACATTGAGAAGTTAAGTAATTTGCCGAAGGCCCCAAAGCATTTAGTAGCTAAGCCTGAGCAAGACCACAAAACGGCTGTCTCAGGCCTTACTTGGCCCACTGGGGGCTGCCCCGCTGGTCTCCCTGGGCCCCAGGGCGTGATTGATGGGGGGACCTCAAGCGATTGCCGTGCCCACGTTAAATACATGTTGTTCGCCTTACAGGCGTTATGGGGAATTATTGAGGCTGACTCATGTGTCGCCCCCGGGTACTGGCCTATCTTCGGTACTGGGCACAGCCGGCTGACCCCCTTCCCCGATCGGAACCCTCCTGCCACAAAATTGTCTCTGCCAGGAGACTCACAGTTCCCTCACGTTTGGACTCAACCAAGCGCACGCCGTGTCCCGGGCACGATCCTCCCCGTCCGTGCCAACTCCTCTATATCTTACGGCGATCCGATGCGTGATGTGGTCACCCCCCACTACACGGATGAGGACAGCCGAGGCTCAGATGGTGAAATGGGAGAGCCAAGGTCACACAGGAGGACCGGAATGCCAGCCGGGTTCTGGCTCAAAGACGGATGATGTTGTCACTCAACCAGCTGACGGCTGATGTCCAGCTGTGTCGCAGGGAAAGCTGTCGATCCTACAACGGACTCCGTAGGCGGGTGAAGAGCTTCTGTGTTGTTGTCAGCCAGGTCAAGCTGGCGGCTTCTCTTCTTGGATGCGGGGATTAATAGGGAAGGACCGGCTAGACGCAAGATTTCACCAAGGGCACGGTTCCTCCGGAGACCCTTTCCAGAGGGTGCCCAGCAGACGGCTTCTATTGTCTTCCTGACTCAATGGCCCCTCGCCACGGCCGCAAAACTCCTTCCCTCGGGCTCGAGACACTGAGAACGGCTCAGGATACTTCACTTTCCTCCAACGCGACGGCTGAAGTTGGACAAGCCTGGATTTGAATTCTGGTTCTGTACTCACTTATGGTTAATCTTGGGCGAGTCCCAACCCTGGCACATCTCGGTTTCCTCGTCAGGAGAAGGAGCCGTTGCAAGGATTAAATGAGTAAAGGAATACAAAAGCCCACGGCACCCGGCCTGGCATATAGCAGGCGCTCACTAATGTCCCCTCTCCCCTCCTCTTCTTGCCTGGCCACTGCCGACATTCCACCGTCGTGGAGCTGCCTGACTCACACCAGTGCCACCCCGTTCTTTTCCTTGTTGGCTTTGCCAACATCCTGGCTCAGACTCTTGAGGGCCCGGCATACCTCACCCAGGTCACTGCCATACCCAGCAGCGGTCACGATAGCCGCTCCCTGCAGTCCCCCGTGACCACTTTGGACTCTCACCCACGGCGGGGGCTGCTTTTCCCGCTTCTGGATCCGGAGACTCAGGCCCTCCTCCCTGAGGTGGAAGGTCGGACTCAGTGAGCTCCAGGCCTTGAGGCCCTGACGCCCCAGGGTCCCTTCTGCCCTGACCGTGTCCCAGCCACAAGCAGAGCCTCGGGAAACCAGGAGCCCCTCCCCAGTGCCACTCGGCCAGCGGCAGGCGCCCGGGTACAGTCCCACGGCCTGAACATTCAGGCTTCTCTCAGGGGTGGCAGCTCTGAGAAAACCTAACACGGTTTCCTATTGGATTAGCTCTTTAAAAATAAAAATTACTGGGGCGCCTGGGTGGCGCAGTCGGTTGGGCGTCCGACTTCAGCCAGGTCACGATCTCGCGGTCCAGGAGTTCGAGCCCCGCATCGGGCTCTGGGCTGATGGCTCAGAGCCTGGAGCCTGTTTCCGATTCTGTGTCTCCCTCTCTCTCTGCCCCTCCCCCGTTCATGCTCTGTCTCTCTCTGTCCCAAAAATAAATAAAAACGTTGAGAAAAAAAAAAAAATTAAAAAAAAAATAAATAAATAAAAATTACTGGGGCACCTGGGTGGCTCAGTCGGTTGAGCGTCCGACTTCAGCTCAGGTCATGATCTCCCGGTTTGTGGTTCGAGCCCCACGTCGGGCTCTGTGCTGACAGCTCAGAGCCTGGATCCTGCTTTGGATTCTGAGTCTCCCTCCCTCTCTGCCCCTCCCCCACTTGCACTCTGTCCCTGTCTCTCTCTCAAAAATTAATAAACATTAAGAAAACTAAAAGAAAAAAAAAAGAGCCGTTATACAACAACATCTAAGGTTTAAACGAGTTCTACAATACCAGCCCCTACCTTTCTCTCTCTCCTTCACCTGTGGGCCCCTCTTTGTTCTTTTAGGCTCACCTGCTGAATCTTAATTGGTCATGAGACAGTCTTCCCCGGTCACACTCAAGGTCTTGGTCAGCTGGACGCTAAAAGCTCCAGAGAAATATGAAGGGAAAAATTAAGATCATCTGGAACCCCTCCACCCTGGGGTTAATAATGACGGTAACACATACTGAATTCTCCGGGCTTGAGTCTCTAGGACTCATGTTCCTAGGAGCAGGGACAGCGGGCGAGGGGGGTGTGTGTGGTTTAGAACTGAGGGACCAGGACACCTGGGGGTGGGGGTGGCAGGCTCAGAGCCCCCTCCGGCCTGACCTGGCCCAGGCTGCCCCTTCCCGGGGTCTAAGCCATTTTGCATCCACTGACCGGTGAGCCGGAGGGGTGGTCGCAGTTGGCTGGGAGAGGTTTGTCGCCGTGAGCCCGGGACTCCCCTGTCTCTTGTCACAGGTAATTCTCATTACGTCTGCCAGGCTGCCTAGTGGTTGTCGGGTTTCCTGTAGGGCAGATGAGAAAGTTCTGGAAAATAGTGGTGTTGGTAGTGCAACACTGCGAATGTACTGAATGCTGTCGACTTGTAACCCTAAGATGGTAAATGTTGTTAGGTGTACTTTACCAGACGTCTTTAAACAACAACAACAACAACAACAACAACAAACCCTTGAACCGGAATGGTCACTACGTCTGGACCAGGTTTTCTTCCCCGCTGACGTGCACGCGTGCACACACACACACACACACACACACACACCTCCAATTGCTCACGTGGCCTCATTCTCACCAGTGGCGGAAAAGAAGGAAGGCTTAGAGCATCACAGAAAGGTCTCTTAGATATTGCAGGTCAATGATCAGCTGGTCCAAAGCCCTGCCTCCCTGCGATGGCTGTGTCCCCTCAGCAGAAAGCCTGACCCCAAGGCTCTGCCGGCCCGACCTCCCCGCCCCGCTGGCCATTTCCCCGGCTGGTAAGCAGGCCCGGGCCCTGGCCAGGTGGGTGGGAATATCGTGGCACCTGATAAGGCGTGTTACTTATTGCTGCTCTCGAGGGACTTCCCCTCCTTTGTGAAGCTGTTCTCCGTGCTTGCCGCTGGGGCCAAAGCCCAGGGACCTCTGTCCTTGTCCATTCCACCCCGGGTTGTGCACAGCTTACCTCCCCTGCTAGATGGCAGCACTTCTGAAGCAGAGGCTCTGTGCCATTCCAGGGACGCCCCTGCCCCTGTCATCACGCAGGACTCATTTCTCCATCACACGTGAGGGGACACTTAGCAAGGTGCCGAGGGCGCAGCAGTGGACCCTGTCCTCCCCTCAAAGAGGTGTCCTTCCCGTTAGACGCGCAGAGGCCCTCAGTACAGAAGTGTGATGTTCCTCCACGGATAGGAATGGCCAGGCGATCACCGCCAAGGAGATGTGCCGTTGATGTAGGTTAGGAGGAAATGGGGCCCACATCCGAAGACAGGTGGTGCCCTTTGCAGCCTGCGGGTGGCCTGTCTACTGTTTTTCCCTCCTGTGCAGGACCCTCACTTCGGGACCTTAGGAGAGGGGGCTGTAGGGCGCCTCGGTGGATCAGTCGGTTCAGCGTCTGACTTCAGCTCAGGTCATGATCTCACGGTTTGCAGGTTCAAGCCCTGAGTCGGGCTCGGCGCTGACAGTGCAGAGCGGGCTTGGGATTCTCTCTCTCTCTGCACCCACCCTCTCTCTCTCTCTCAAAAATAAATAAATAAACGTTAAACCAAAAAAAAAAAAAAGAAGAAGAAGAAGACGAAGATGGGGCTGTATGTTAAGATTTTACTTGGCGGTGAGAGCAACCCGTGCCCTGCATCTCTCTCTCTGGCGGACCGTGGCTGTGGGTCGTTACACGCAAGACAGCCGAGGGCGCTGAGCCACAAGCCTCCCGCCTGGGGCCCTTGAGCAGCCTCGCCTCGGCACCAGCATCTCGAACCTCACGGGCCCTCAGCCCCTAGACTGACTCTCACCCTTGGCCCCAAGCGGGGCTGGTGGGGCGGGCAGGCGCAGTGAAGCCTTTTGACAGCCCATCCCGGCAGACTGCGGCCAGATCTGAAAGCTGGCCCGCATTCATTGACGGGGTGGATAAAGGTGGGGGTCACCGGAGGCAAAAGATGCCTTGGTGCCTGGTCATTTCTGCTACTACCATTCATCGCAGGAACCTTCCCGAACTCAGGATTGGGGAACCGGAGAGCAGCTTCCCCTACCCTGAATTCAGCCCCATGCATATTTACCGGGCCTCCACCGTGTAGTTCAGCCGCAGATCTAAAGACGCACGTCTGTTGGCAGTTACCGAGACCAGGAGGCCCGGATTCACGTCCTGCTATGAAGCGTGGGACTTCCCTGAGCTTTTGTTTCCTTACCTCAAACCGGGCTCTTGCCTCGCTGAGCTGGGACAAGAGTTAAAGACGATCAAGCCCACGAGAGCAACTGTTTCCTTTAATGTTTATTTATTGTTGAGAGAGAAAGACAGAGCCCAAGAGCAGGGGAGGGACGGAGAGAGGGGGAGACACAGACTCCGAAGCAGGCTCCAGGCTCTCAGCTGGCAGCACAGAGCCCAACAGAGGGCTCGAACCCACGAGCCATGAGATGGCGACCCGAGCAGAAGTCGGACGCTTAACCAACCGAGCTCTCTGGTGCCCCAGCCCATGAAAGCATTTTATGAACTGGAAGCACTAGGTAAATGTCAAGCAACTGAGTAAACAGAGGGTGCAGCCAGATGGCTTCAGGGTGCAGGCTCTTCCGGGGTCTTATTGTTTTCTTGATGACAAAATTAATAAGCATGCAAATGCTTCGATCCTCTGCTGCTGAATGGTGCCCCTCTCCATCTAAACAAGGTGAACTCAAAAAGATGAGTCAGGGACACCTCGGGGGGGTGGGGGTGGCTCACTCGGTTAAGCGTCCGACTTTGGCTCAGGTCATGATCTCACGACTCGTGGGTTCGAGTCCCGCTTGGGGCTCTGTGCTACCAGCTGGGAGCCTGGAGCCTGCTTTGGATTTTGTGTCTCCCTCTCTCTCTGCCGCTCCCCAGTTCACTCTCTCTGTCTCTGTCTCTCTCTCTCTCCCAAAAATAAGTAAACATTTTTTAAAAAGATGAGTCAAGGGGTGCCTGGGTGGCGCAGTCGGTTGAGCGTCCGACTTCAGCCAGGTCACGATCTCGCGGTCCGGGAGTTCGAGCCCCGCGTCGGGCTCTGGGCTGATGGCTCGGAGCCTGGAGCCTGTTTCCGATTCTGTGTCTCCCTCTCTCTCTGCCCCTCCCCCGTTCATGCTCTGTCTCTCTCTGTCCCAAAAATAAATAAACGTTGAAAAAAAAAAAATTTAAAAAAAAAAAATTAAAAAAAAAAAAAGAGTCAAGTAAAATAAAAGTAAGACAAGCTTCTCATAATTTTTTTTAAATTCAAAAATATGCTCTTTCTGTGCAAGTATACATGTAGCTGCATACAGAGATGATATCATAGCACATGTAATTTTTTCATGTAGACCTTGGACAATTTTTAAGGGTTCAAACATGTAGACCTAAAGCAGAGGCTCATTACCCATCCTATGGGTGGGTTACGAGGGGTGGGAAGGCCCTGATTTGTAGGAAGGGTCACATGACCTCACTCATCATATTCACACAGGAGCCTATCTTCCAAAAGACCAAGAATCCTACTCTGGATCTTTGCTTCTCCAACATCTGGGTGCCCACAGATCACCTGGGTCTTGTTAAAACACAGGTTCTGAGGGGAGCCTGGGTGGCTCCGTTGGTTAAGCGTCTGACTTTGGCTCAGGTCACGATTTCATGCTTTGTAGGTTTGAGCCCTGCATCGGGCTCTGTGCTGATGGCTCGGAGCCTGGAGCCTGCCTCAGATCTTGTGTCTCCCTCTCTCTTTGCCCCTCCCCTGCTCATGCTCCGTCTGTCTGTCTCAAAAATAAATAAACATAAAAAAATGAAAAAAAAAACAAACCACCCCACAGGTTCTGATTCACTATTCACTAGGTCCAGGGTGGGGGCCTGAGAGTCTGAATTTCTACCAAGGCCCCAGTGCTCCTGCGGGACTTCAGGCCTCCATCTGAAGGGCAGGGCTGGGAAGCAGTAATCCTTGTCCCTGGCTGCACATTAGGATCACCTCAGGGCTTTAAGAGTCATGTTTGGGCACCGCTCCCCTCAAAACTTTCCGCTTTAATAGTCGAGGTTGGGGTCTGGGCATTGGCGTATTTTGAAAGCTCCCCAGATAATTCTAATGTTCAACTAAGACACTCCATTTTATGCCAGCAGACTTGTCAAACAAAGAACATTTTTATCTTCCCTTTTTTTAATGTTCTTATTAGTTTTATTTTTGAGAGAGAGACAGAGAGAGAGAGAAGAGAGTGTGAGCAGAATGGGGGCAGAGAGAGAGAAAGACAGAATCCAAAGCAGGCTCCAGGCTCTGAGCTGTCAGCACAGAGGCCCACACGGGGCTCGAATTCACGGACTGCAAGATCATGACCTGAGCCGAAGTCAGATGCTTAACTGACTGAGCCACCCACGCGCCCCTCTTCTCTTTTTGATTAAAATAAAACATGGGGAGTCAATGAGGATGTGTGGAAAGCACCCATAAGGGTGAGCGTCTGGCATGCATCTGCCCACGAAGCTTTGCCCAGTGTTAACACTGAGGGCGACGTTAAAAATAGTTAACAGCTGCACCACGTAAGAAGTGAGCCCTAATGTAGACAATGGACTTGAGTTAACGATAACGTAGTGATTGTTCAATACGGATTCATCAGTTATAACAAACATACCTCATCCACGCAAGATGTTAATGACAGAGGGAGAGGGGCAGGTGTATGAGAACTCTGTATTTTAGGCCCGATTTTTCTGTAAACCTAAAACCGTTCTGAACAATAAAGTCTTCTTAATTTAAAAAAAAAAAAAATGGACAACCGGTATGACACAGACAGTGAGCAATCAGAGGACAGCAGAGTCAGGAGGGACAGGCATCGGCTCCTTCTTTGCTGAATCATGGAGGGAAGGTGCGGGGAAGGGAAGGTCCCCAGGGAGGGGCTGAGCAGTCAGAAGGCTCCAAACTGCAGAATTATTTCGATACAGAAACACTGGCGTGGTCTCAGCACCCAAATATCAACTGTGGCTGATGCTCACGTTATCAGTCGTTGTGTGTGAATTAAAGGCAGAGATTAAGTAATCGAAGAGGGATAAGCCTGTACGATAGGATCTTGTTATCCTCCCTTTAGGCGCAAGGAAGCAGAGGCACACAGAATTTGTGACTTGCCCAAGGTCACACAACTCTTCAGTGGCGAGTCTGGTCACAGAACCCAACCAAGCTTGTCTGCCTCACAACCTTCTTCTCCGGCTAAGGTTGCGGGCGTTCCGTTCACCTAATCTACGTTTGCTGGTTTACTTCTCCGTGAACGTGGGTCGGGAAGCTGGCGTTTGCAAAGGGCGGAAAGTACTTTTGTGAACAAAAGGCTGGAGCTCCTGCTCAACTTGGCCACTCACTTCCCCGGGCGGATCTTTTTCCTCCCTCTGCTTCACTCTAGACCTGGAGAAAGTCAGCATTCTATTTTTTTTTTTCTTTTTCAACGTTTATTTCTTTTTGGGACAGAGAGAGACAGAGCATGAACGGGGGAGGGGCAGAGAGAGAGGGAGACACAGAATCGGAAACAGGCTCCAGGCTCTGAGCCATCAGCCCAGAGCCCGACGCGGGGCTCGAACTCACGGACCGCGAGATCGTGACCTGGCTGAAGTCGGACGCTTAACCGACTGCGCCACCCAGGCGCCCCTGAAAGTCAGCATTCTAAAGACCTTGGGGCTCGTCGGCCAGTCATCCCCCGCTCCCATTTTATAGACCGGAAGAGTGAGGCTGGGAACAGGGAGGCAACTTGGCTAACCCTAACTCGGCAGGGTGCGGGTCAGGGTGCTGTAATGCTCCCTCCCCAGGCCCAAGTGCACACGTGCAATTAAGCCGTAAGAGCCATCTCCCCGCGCAGTCAGCGGGCCACAAGGCTGCTCTGTGAGCGTCATTCAGTGATGTCACTGGGAGTTGTCCATGTGTGACTTCACAAAGGTGTGACGGTGACACATACACTTCCCCTGTGCTTCAAATCTGCAACCCAGCATCCTTCCGGATCCTTCATCCAGGCCAGCGTGTGTTTCACAAAAGTAGTGGTTAGATGAGAGTCAATTTAGTGTAATAAGGGGTTTGGTTTTATAAGCAGGAAGAATTGCCTTTGTCCAGCAGCATGAAAAAAGTGGTTTTAAAGTTAAAATTATGTCATGGGGTGGCTCTCAGGCTCCGGCAATGTATGACACCTCACCAGAGAGTCACAGGGGTGCTTTCTTCCAAAGGAAGGTCAGAGAGGAGGATGCCCAGCTTGTGGCTTGGGGAGCCGTTCCCACTTGCTTCTGAAGTGCTGAGTTGACAGACTTTCCAAGGAATATCCTGTCCTAGGCCAGAGTCCTGTCCTGAGAACACAGTTCCTGGAGAGACAGGATGAAAGGGGGTCATGGGCCTGGTAGGTTCGGGTGGTCTTCCAAATGCAAATGCCGTTGGCTACGTTGCTATTTGTCCATCTCAAATCACCATTTATAGCTTTCGCCTGGAGCGTCAGGGTCCAACATGGCAGCCGCCAGCCGGGCATGGCCGTTTAAGAGCGTAAGCTAACTAAAATGAAATACACTTACAAATTTCATTTCTCAGTCACTCCAGCCACGTTTCAAGAGCCACAGGTGGCAAGTGGCCGCCCTCCCGGACAGCAGAACCACGGAACGCTTCCATCATTGCGCCATCAATGGTACAGGCCTAGAAAGTGGGCGTCGTTGGCGGGAGTGGAGGCGGAGAGCAGATCACACAGACCCAGGGAACCCATCAGAAGGACCTGAACCCCACGAGCACGCGAGAGAGTCTGCAGGTCTAGATGTGGTTAGAAAATCTGGACCTGAGGACAGCGATGCCATCCTAGCGGGAGAAATTTACCAGGCACATCACAGTACCAAAGCGGGTCTGCACAGAACAAGTTGTAGTGCAGACCTCACATAGCGGGGGACACGCTGGGACACGAACGAATTACAGGCAGTCTCTTATTTCGCACTTGGTGTGTATCTTCGGGCCTAGAAATGTACCCATGAAGAGATCGGTATTAAGTCATATCATGTTCTTCCAAGAAAATGTTCCTGTTTATTTCCAGGGCAGGGTGGCTGTCAAGGAGCCAAGCTGACCTTGACAAAGCAGGGGAGGTTTATTCTAAGAATTCGGGGAAGTCACATGAAACCTGGAGGAGGCAGTTCTGCCCTGATGGGGCTGGGAGTGGCCACATGCCAGGCCGGGTGGTCCCAGTTCCCCTCCCATGTTCCTTTCACCCTGACTTCTCAGCCACGAGGTCGTTCTTCTGTGCATGTGGACTTGAGTGTGTCCCACAGTTGATCCTCGCCGACCAGACTCAGGGCCCTATTGCTCTGGTGCACGGGACATGCGTCAGTGCTCCAGGCAGAGGGAATCTGGCCCGGCAGGTTTGGGTCAGGTATCCATCGCCTGAGCCCGAGGGTGGATTTATTCCAAGACCGTGGAAGGCACGGGGCGCTCTGGAGACGGTGGAGCAGGAGGGGGTAGCTGCCTCTCTGGTACAACCTGGCGCGCGGTAACTTGGAACATCCTCAGGACAGTCAGAAAAGAGAAAACAGCGAACATCTCTATGATCTTTTAAGGGATCAAAGTTCGAGACCTGAACCCAGATTTATAGCGTCCAAGGGTCTAAAATAGGGTCTGCTGCACAAAGTGTTCGGTGAATATTTGTACAATGAATGGGTCCGCTGAACTACGGAGAGTCACAGAGTATAGGACTTTTGGTTTAAAAAAAAAACAAAACAAAACCAAAAACGGGCGCCTGGGTGTCTCAGTCATTTAAGCATCTTACTGGTTTTCCGCTCAGATCAGGATCTCTTGGTTCACGGGATCGAGCCCCGCGTCAGGCTAAAAAGCCTCACTTCCGTGCCTAAGATGGACATAAAGTTTCCAGTGTCCTCCTTTCAACATTTACTAAAACTAGACCCTGCTCACCACGCTGGGAATACAGCATACGAGCCGCGAGCCCGCTCTCCAGGCTCAGTCTGGCGGGGAAGACGCCAAGTAAACAGGCAACCATACTCAAATACGTGCACATGTCCTAAGGATGATGGAGGAGATCTGAACTTACGCTCCTTTACTCTCGATCAATTTCACTGTAGCAAGTATCCAAAAATCATTCCAAGCATTGTAGGCAGCCCTTAATAATGTTATTTTGAAGATAAAAATGGTGTCGCTCCCAGTAGGCAGCATTTTAAATATGTTTTAAATCAACAAGGTAATTCACTTATTGACTAAAAGTTTGATTACACAGAACAACATCAAAAAAAAGAATAAAGATCCCATCTATTCACATGTATTTACATAAAATGGCTGTTTTATTTGGGACGGTGAAAAAGTTCTGGAAATGGAGAACAGTGATGGTCGTACAACCTTGCAGACTATGCGTAATGCCACCGGATTGTCCACTTAAAAATGGTTAGAATGGTGGGCCTTGTGATGTATATTCTTTACCACGATACAAAATGAAAAAAAATTCATCCTGGACACACAATTTTGTAGATCTGTTCTCACTTTATAACACAGCACTTTTCTCCAAATCGTTAGAAAACGTGCATAAATACAATTGTAAAGCTTGAGTACTTTTTTGTCCTATGGCTACAGCCTAATTTTATCACCGTTCCGTTTATGTTGGATCTTCGAAGCGTTTCCAGTGTTGGGTATTATAAATGACATTTCCGTGAATACCTTTGTGAATAAAACTTCATCTGCTTTTTAGAGCGTATCCGTGGATAGATGGAGTCCTACAAGTGGGTTCACTAAACAAAAGGGGACAACACGTTGAAGGCTTCTCACAGTTATTGAGAGATTGCATTCAGTAAGGGTAGTAACCGGTTTGTACTTCTCGCTACGTGAGATAGCCTCTGTCACACCCGCAGCCTGAATCAGTTCAGAAGGTCTCAGCAGCCGGTGGCATCTCCCCTCCTCCTGCTCGTGTCTTGCTTTCACCCTCGAAGTGCTGCTGTGGGTTGAAAGCCCAGTAACAGCGCCCAGGCCATTGGCTCAGACTCATCAGAAAGGACACTGGCAACAGGTGTCCCCGAATTGCAGAGATGGGTATATAGCCCGGCCCCGAGGTCCACGCAGGTGCCTTCTGGAGACAGACGGTGAAAGAGGAAATTGTGCCAACCAAAGGGGCTGGGAGACAAGGCGACGAGGCCATCTGGAGGGAGGAGACGATGAGACTTCTCAGCCAAACCAGGACCCGCTGAGAGTGAAGGGGACGCTATCACTCATCACATGGGAACAACTGTCTCAGGCAAACCAGGATTTACACCCAACTTACATGTCACCTGGGACCGCATGTCTATCCTAAACTCAGCGCCAAGAATCTGCATGGAATGGGACCCCAAACATTGGGAATGAGGACCTTATTAGGGCGTTTGGTTTCTAAATGGACGCAGCAAAGGGAACACGTGGCCTCATTGTCCAAGGAGCATGCAATTTCATGGGGTGACAGGACAGCACACCCACCTGAATGCTGATACTCTACCTTGTCCAAGAAGCGGACACCAGACGAGACCAGATGTGGCCGAGAGACCCAGGAGACGGCAGGAGCAAACAGATCTGCAGGAATGTAGCGACCGAGGGCTTCACCCATTTGAGATGAGGCAAGTTTCAATCAGCCAAGATCTAAGGGTAAGGCATTCCAGAAGAGGGAACGGGGTAGATACGGAGGCAGATAGGAGAGTTTTCGACTGTTTGGTGTTGAGCCCCTCCCAAATGTCAGGGCTGAGCGAGGCACCTTGTAATTTATGGAATAATCCTGTAACCAACAACCATGCAAATTCCTATGTCCGACAACCCTACAAAATAACAGAGGTGGAAAGACTTCCCCGAGAGCCCAGGGCTAGCTGTAATGAGACCTAACATTTCTGCTCACCAGGCACTGTGGTTTGAGACAGGCGGGACGACCCAACGACTGCCCCAGGTACAGGCAGTAAGGACCTGCATTGTCTCTGCAGGTGATTTGAAAACGATAATAAAACCAACCGGAAGCTGCTCTGCTTGTCATTATCACCCAGCCCATCAACTCTATACAATGTCCCAGATGAAATACTCCTCCCCGAAAAAAATCCTTTGTTCTAAACAATTGCTTGCGGTCATGATTGAATTTTAACAACGCGCCGTACGTGAAACTCCATGATGTCACTGCTTGCCCGTTCACAGCATCCTCTTCTGCACCCAGATTAATTCGGAAAATTCTTAGTTCTCCAGCTGGTTCCTGATTCACACAGACTCGGCTACATATGTTTGTTCTGTCCCTTATGGTTTGCAGCCCTTCGGTAGGCTAACCGGTCCCCGATCACCAGGGACTTTTCTGCTTTGGACACTCTAAGTCCCAGCCAGTTGCCACCCTGCCTTTGAGTTCGGCCGGGGAAAAATTCATGTCTCCAGCTCTCGTGACAGAGTTGAAACCAACAATATCACAAGTGTGTGAATGCAAAGGGACAGAGCTCCACTGATTTCAATGCTGTCATCCCCTAAGTAGTTCCGACGTGGAAAGTTTAAGCCATGGAAATGCTAACTGCAAGATAAAACATTTGCATTTGGTAGGTAACAATTTTAGTTCATACGCGAGATGCTTAATTTGAGTAATATCTGTAGAACTGAAGTTTCTTCTTTTAAAACTATTTGTGGCGGGGGGAGGGGGGGGTGCCTGGGTGGCTCAGTCAGCGAAGTGTCCAACTCTCAGTTTCAGCTCAGGTGGTGATCTCACGGTTTCCTGAGTTCAAGCCCCGCGTCGGACTCTGGTGCTGGCACCGTGGAGCCTGCTTGGGATTGTCTCTCTCCCTTGCTCTCTGCCCCTCCCCCACTCACGCTTTCTCTGTCTCTCAAAAAATAAAAATAAAATAAAAAATAAAATTTTTAAAGATAAAAATAAAAAAAAACTTAATTAAAAAATTTAAGATGTATCTTTTTGTTTTAAGCCTAAAGAACAAATCAAGAAAATAATAATTGCTGGCGGTTTTTTACAGAAGTGATAAACGGAAAACAATTTTGTTGTATGGGGGGGGGGTGTTGAAGTTTTCCGTTTCAGGCGTCAAATACAATAGATTGGTGCTGCGTGTAAATTATCTCACTTAACCTCCGTGGCAACCCCAAGGGGTGCCTTCTGTTATTTTCCCCATTGAGAGAAGAAAAAAACTGAGATTCAGGGAGATGAACTGACTTGCCAGGGAGGGCTGGGATTCAGACCCATTGCACTCTGTCTCCAGAGCTCACTCTCTGACCCCTGTGTTATGACGTATTTAATCCCACAGCTGGGCTCTTCCGGAGAGTGCTGCTGGCCAGGGTATGCAGGCCCCGCTCAGAACTTTTTTGGTAAGAGTATTATAGCTGATGGGGCGCCTGGGTGGCTCAATCAGTTAAGGATCCGACTTGGGCTCAGGTCATGATCTCGTGGTTCGTGGGTTCAAGCCCCGCGTCTGTGTTGACAGCTCCGAGATGGGGGCCTGCCTCGGATTTTCTCTCTCTGCCCCTCCCCTGTTCATGATCTGTCTCTGTCTCTCAAATAAATGTTAAAAGATTGAAAAAAAAAAAAAAAAAAGAATATTATAGCTGCTTCTTTTAGTTTAATCTGGCTAGGTAACACAGTATCCCAAACTTTAGCAGGTTAAAACAACCATTTCTTACGCCTGCAGAGTCGATGGGTCATGGGCGGTGGGGATGGGTTTGCCTCTGCTTCGTGATGTCTGGGGTCCTCAACGGGGAAGTTTTGGTGGCTGAGTGACTCCCTGGCTTGGGGCTGGACTGTAGGTGTTGGCGTTAGCTTTCCGCGCGCCGGGAGCTCAGCTTGGCTGTGAGCAGAACACCTGCGTGGGGACTCTTCGGCTGGCCTGGGGTTCCCGCGGCATGGTGGCCTCGGGGAAGCCTCCCATCTTTCAAGGTGACCTAGGGCTCCAAAGGCCAGCATCCCAGCACGCCAGATAGAAGCTGCCCAGCCTCCGTCACATTCCGTGGGCTGAAAATAAGCCACCGGGAAGCCCAGATTCCACTTCACGTCTTGAAAGGTGGTTCTGCCACGTTGGAACAGCTGCCTTGGTAACATCCGATCTGTGCCGCTTCTCTTTTTTTCTCGTCTGGCTGGTTCTGACTCTTCCAGGCTCGGCTCCCAGCTGGGCCCTTCCGGGGCCTTCCAGCCTCCTCCAGACCCGGGTCCTTCAGGTGGCCCCAAACCAGAGAGCGTTTTCAGGTGCGCCCGGGAAGAGGCAGCAGATGAGAGGAGCATTGCTTTCCCATGAGCCTTTGCTTTATCTGCATCTGATTTCTAGAGCCAGGGCAGCCACTGGAGCCCTGAGGGAAGCTGGGCCCACACCCCGGGCACGGAAGTGAGACAGACCAACAGAACCTGGTCTTCAGTGCTGTTCGTGAGTTTCTGAGGGAATGAGACTGCAGCCTCCTTTCCTGGAGAATTCTTGGTAGGTGAGACGATTAGTTTTCTCTGTTGCTCAGGCCAATAGGAAACGTAACCCTGTGCTTTACTGGAACTCTTCTTAGGAAACGTCCTCCGGCCCAGCAGGAGGAAGATTTTGACAGGCATTTGGAGAGGGAGGTGTGCCTGTCATCAGCCTGCTTGATCTCACACCCTCTCACCCGGCAGGGGCCTGGCTCTGCTTTGCAGGTGGATAGGGATGCGGGCTGAGCCCTGAAAAATCACCGGCCAGCTCCAGTTGGGAGGCCCCAGTGAGAGAGTGGAGGGCGGAAGCAGCTGGATCCTTCTCCTCTCATCTCTCTGCTTCAAGCAATGTCTCCAGCATTGGCTGCTTCCCCTCTGGTCATGCCCCTCTGGGGTTCCATTTCCCACTGGACGGCCCCCCAGGTGGCCACAGCTCCGCTGGGGGTCCTTCTTCCCTTTGATGCCCAGCCCTACGGGTGCTGCTGTTTCTACAGCTAGTAGATATTCTGTCGTCTCTGTAACTAGCTCCCGTGTTAAATTCACCCCACTGAACTGCCTGTTGGGACCCCGAAAGACGCAGGGCCTGGTGTGCCAAAGGGGAAGGCTTAATGCCTGCACGTGGGCGGCTAGCCTGCCCTCCTGCCCTCCCCCCTCCTAGATCACTGGGTCCTGATGTCAGCAAGGGTTCGGTTGGGCTGATGGGAACTGCAGATTGAGGCCGGTGCTGAACTATCTGCACAACAAAGGAGTGAGGAGTGGCCCTGGGTGGGGGGGTGGGGGTCAGAGGCTGTCCCCAGAGTGAGCCTCATCATAGCCCGTGGTTCTCTCCCCGAGTGAAGCTGGGCGCATGGCACATGGATGGCTGCCTCTCTACACGCTCTTACCCAGGGTGCCCTTGGCCCCTCCCCAGTTCAGTCCAGCCCTGGCCGAGCCTTTACGAGCCCAGGCTCCTCTGTCTCTAAGACCCAGAGCCAGCTCATGCCTTTGTCCTTGGGTGCCCATGGTGGTGCCTCGTGTGGCTACTAGCCTGGTGACCAGAGATGCATAGCACCAGCCTGGGATGTGACCTTCCCTCTGGACGGCGAGCTCCTTGGCTCATCTCCTCCTTGGCAGCAGGAGGGGGCCTGGCCTCGAATGAGGGCTCCCAGGTTGCTCGAAGGGGGAAAACACGCAGCCCCTTCAGGTGTTCCTGCAGCCTCTCCTGATGAGCCCAGAAATGGGCTGCCTTACGCCCGGGGCCCCTGGGGCTCGGTCCAGCATGATACTGTTGGCCCTTCAGTCTGGGGCCTGACTTGGCAGGGATGTGGAGCTCACACCGCCTCCAGGCAGAGTGCACACTTTCCAGAAGGCCTACCTTGGGCAAGGGCCCCCCACATGCTGTTCCCTGCCACAAGAGGGAGAACTCTTGCGGACTCTGGGGCGTCGCAGAGGTGGGGCAGTGGCAAAACCCAGCAGACGTGCCGTGACAGGTGGGGTCAGAGGCAGTCAGCAGGAGCCCAGGAGAAAATCAGACAGAAGAGGCGGTGGGTGGGACAGGCCCTTGGTAGTTCCCCACTGGTCCCCAAGACCCCAGCCAGCCCAGAGCTGCAGCCAGAGGCTTCTCCCTCACCCAGTACATCAACTGCATGTAGGAGACACTCGATGTAAACACGCACTGAATGAATGAATGAATGACCAAAGGAAGAATATTCAGAATCTTTTCTCCCTCTGACTTTAGAGAGCACACGGGGAGAATTTCCCGTGAGCGTATCAGTCACGTGGCCACAAGTCACAGATTTCTCAGGGCACCCCTCCTTCCAACCTAACAATACGGAGTGACTTTTGTGTGCCGGGTACTTGGCTAGAAGCCGGACATATGAAGATAATTGTGGCCCTGACTTCAAAGGGAGTAGGAAGAGACGGGGGGGGGGGGGGGGGGGGGACAAGACCAAGGTGCCCATACTGTGGGATGCATGCTGTGATGACAGGCAGGCAGGGTCCGGGGCAGGGTTAGGAGGGCTGGAGTGCAGGAGATGGGACTGGGAAGGTGAGCAGGGCAGACCCCAGAGGGTCCCCGGAGCCAGGCTAAGGCGGTCGGACTTTACCCACTGAGCCAAAGGCCACCAGCAAAGAATTTTAGATAAACGAAGGGAAGCTTTTAGATGAACCTTCTGTTCTGCTGTCAGTCCCCGTGTTAGGGAGGCCGCACATCTGAACGCTGGCTCAGGGCACAGGTACCGGGGCTCTGTCTCCAGGCCACTCAAAAGGCAGGCTGTGGGAAGCAAAGCATTGCTAAAATCACTCGGCCAGTTTCAGTCGGTTAAGTGTCCGACTCTTGATCTCAGGGTCATGAGTTCAAGCCCCATGCTGCGCACGGAGCCTACTTAAAAAACTTTTTTTAAAATAAACATTTCTAAAATCAATTTGCCAGTCGAGCGAACGCCTGCTCTTAACATCTGGACGGAGGCCACCTTTTCTCTGCAATGTACTATGTGGTTACCGACTTACCTTCTGGGCTCCAGAAGGCCCTGGCCCAGTTCCTGCCAGATGGCCTCTGTCCTGGCAACTTCCCAAGGGAGCCACACCAGGGCGGGGGCAAGGTGGGGCCGTGATGCAACACTTATAAAACAACAGACGTCCTGGGACTTCCACATGGGTGTCTTTGGCTCCTGACAGATACCTTTGGAGATGCCCCCCTTTCTCTGATGAGCCTGTTGCTCACAGCGAGGAGGGCCATCCGGAAGCTCTCTGCGCCTGAGGCACATCATTTGGATATTGGCAAGGGCAGCGCGCTTTCCACCTCGGAGGGCGGACTGGGAGTTTGGAAACACCTAAAACAATTCCAGGGCACGGCCGGAGTGTTGGTGAGTGCCTGAGCTTCGGAAAATTATTTTTGGTCAAACAACCCACATGGGAAGAGTGCCCCATGACCGGTTCCCAGGTGTCCTGGGTTATGGCACCCTAGCAGGACAGGTCCTAACCTCTCAAAGTCCACACGTCCTCATGGATGTCCTGGGCCTCCCTCCATGGTCTGACTGTGCTTCTGGGAGAAATTTGGTGCAATGGCATACCACCTTGGACATGTGGACAGAACACAAACCCATTTTCCAGGAAGTTTTCACTGTCTAATATTCCAGTATCGACCACATGGATACATAAATCTTTGCGGAGTGTTGCCTTTTAATGTCACTTAATTATCTCCAGCGAAGGTTACCGTTTACATTTGTAATCACTATATGACTGTATAAGCCCTTTCATGTAAATAATTACGGAAAAAATACCTCCTTCTTCAGACACGTCCTCATTTTTGGTTCAAAAATTGTGTACAGTGTATTTATACATAGGCCTCAGTGTAAGAGAAGTCAGAAATTCTTAGAACATCAGGGTGCAAGAGTTTGCATGTCTATTTCAGTCCAGCCACAGAGTGTTTTACAGAAAGAGCCTGAGACCCGGAGGGAAGGGAAGCCCAGGGCTCCAGAATGAGCTCAGTGGGGAGGGTAGCTACAAAATTGGAATGGACCCTGGAACTCAGGTGGGTGGGATGACTAAAGACACAGATCTTACTGGCGCGTCCAACGTGGTTTTTGCTGTCTGTTTGCTTCCATTACCGCTTCTGCACCAAACGCAAAAACCTCACCTTCACGTTAGTGTAACTTTTAGTAGTTGGCCATCACATAGTTTACAAGGATCTTTGGCTTTTTGTCTAAGGAAAGAAATGGCGGGGGGGGGGGGGGGTGGGGGGGTGGGGAGAGGACAGTCTACTGAAAATACGCAAAGACATTAATGCCACGCATATGAATAAGGCCAGGTTTAGTCACCATCGATTTATCTTCTCAAATCCAGGTTCGTAGCCGGGTTTCATGACTCAGTCCCTGCTGACTCCCAGACCCAGGGCCAAGGCCCTCTCCAAGAGTTTGCCTGCAGCCAGCTGGGCCAGCCCTCAAGGAAGCAGCACGGCCTCCTTCCCTTGCTTCTGTTTCCCTATCTGGGTCAGATGGATCATCCGGGAAAGACGTGGCCTCCCCAGAGGAGAGTACAGAACGTTGGCAGGAGTTTGCACGTTTGGAGAGGGCTGGCCCACACGATGGGCGACCTGGGTGTGAGTGGCACATATGAACAGCAGAGGGACAGGCTACCCTCCTTCCTCAGTCAAGAACTTGCCTCTATGTTTCAGTGAATACCTCGAAATCTAAAATACAATCACACCACTAAGCTGAAACGGGACCCTAGATCTGGCCCCAAGCTAGAGAATCAGAAGCTCAGAGCGGCAGGGAAGTGGCAAGACGTGGGCGGACTGTCCTTCCCTCCAGGCTGTTACCAGGATCCCAGGTGTGGAGACATCCCGGAGGAGGCGAGAGAGCCAGCACAATGTTCGCCTGGCAATGACCGGCTGACTGACGGGCCAAGGAAAGCTGGGAGTGTGGACGCTGTTCCCCTCTTGGCCTGGGCATTGGAGACTTGTGGAATGTGAGGAAAACTGTGGCATTGGGATAAAATGTTTCTTCACAGAGGGGGGACAAATGTTCATCAGGATTCTGAAGTGTCTGGGCTGGAATGTTCTCTGAAGGGGGAGTAATCTCATCCCTCCATAGGAATTAAGCTTGTTAGGGTGGGGATAAACCCCCTCCTCCCTTCTCTAGTCCAATTTGCCAGGCACCCTCCCAGTGGCTGCTCAAGGACCATATGGAAATAAAGTTGAGCGAGGTGGGTCCCAGGCCTAGGGGACAGGACAAAGGTTTTCAAAATGCCTCAGGGTTTTGCAGCTATAAATATCTTTGGGTCATCTAGTCAAACCTCCTGCCCAGAGAAGGGACGGAATTTACCCAAGGTCACACAGCAAGTTGGGGCCAGGAACAGGCTAGAGCACTGAGCTCCTCTGGGGTCCCTCTGCACCAACTGTGACCTGGGCTATTTTCAATGTTTTTTAAATCCTCACTGGCAACCCTCTGGTACCCCCAATTCCTTCCTCTCCCTGGGGCCAGCGGTGTGGGGTGTCCCACAATGGAGACGCACAGTCCTCCACCAGAGGCCACGTGCGCTCTAAAGGACAACCAATTTCCTAAGCCTTTTGCCTTTATGTATTCACTGTGGAGACTTGAACGCGAGGCAATCGCAGCTGCCCTTGGAGCTGTCTAGTCATTGATGAGTGCCATCCAATATGGTAAAGGGCAGTGGGGGGGGGGGGGCTCGGTGACTTCCGGACGCTCTACCTCCTCCCCCTTCCCCTTCGGCCCTTAGACAAGCCTCTAGCTGACCACCGAACAAGGGTCTTGGCGTGGCCATTGCTCCCCGCCACCTAGTCGAACACACCTGGATAGGTCAGGCACGGTTTATTGGCTCAGGAAGGGCCTGAAGCGGCGCCACCAACTTGCCAGGTGACCCTCGGCATGCACCTTGCCCCTGTCTGCGTCTGTGTCCCGTTCTTGGAGCGGAGCCAGGATCGTTACAGGTCCCGTCCCTAGAACTGGAGGGGCCCCGGCAGAAGGGGCCAGAGTCCGCCCGGCGGGGTCCACGTGGCCCGCTCGCGCCCGCGAGCTCCTTTCTCTGCTCTAGGGCGCACGGCCTTTATAAAGGGCCAAGTGGAAGAACAGTTCTGCCCGGCGCAGATGCTGAAAGTCGGCGTCGGCCAGCAGCAGGTCTCGCAATTGCGCGGGACAGGCTCCCGCCCCCGAGGTTGAGACCCAGGCGGACGGCGGGCGCCAGGAGAGATCCCGGGACCTGCGGCGTGGTGCGCGTGCGCGGTCCCGCCGCAGGGCCGGGGAGGGCGTGGGGCCGCCGGGGGCGCCCCGCGGCGTCGTGCGCGTGCGCGTGCGCGTGCCTCCCTCAGGGCCGGGAGGGGTGCGAGGCCGCTGGAGTCTTCCTGCGGCGTAATGCGCGTGCGCAAGTGCGCCGCAGGGTCGGGAGGGGCGCGAGGCCGGGGGCGGGCCGGGTGGCGCTCGGAGCTGCTGACGTACAACTGCCCGCGCCCCCCGCCCCTCCGTCCGGCCGCGGGTTGGCCGCAGCCACCGCGCTCCGCCCCCTTCCTCGGGGGACGCCCGGACGGAACCGATCGCGGCTGGTTTGAGCTGGTGCGTCTCCATGACGACACGCGCGGCGCTATAAATAGCGGAGCGGCGGCCAGTCGGCTTTGTCAGTCCCCTCAGCCTCCGCCGCCGCCGCCCCTCTGCCAGAGCTCCGGCGCCACCTCGGGCCGGCGGTCCTCCGCGGGAGGGAGCGAGGCGGCGGGCGGGCGGCTGACGGGGGCGGCCGGCGGTCCTGCGCGCTCGGCGGCGGCATCTCCATGGGGCTGGCCCGCGGCGCCGGTGCGCTCTAAGGTGAGAGGGGCGCGTGTGGGCGGTTGGGAGGCAGGAGGGGGGGACGGCCACGTGTCCCTGCGCGCCGGGCCGGAGGCCGGGGGACCGACCCTGCGCCTGAATCGGTGAGGGACACGTGGTCGCAGAGCCGGCTGCGGGTCCCTGAGCCTGGTGGTCGCTGCCCTCCGGGGCCTGGTTTCCCCCGTGAAGGGGGGCGCCGACCCCCTGGCCCGGTGCGGCCACCCTCGCCGCGGCCCGTCCTGCCCGCGATGGCCCCGGCTTAGGGCAGCCTGGGCTGGAGGGGACTGCGTTTCACCTCTTCCGAACCACGTCAGTGAGTGTTCAGAGCCGGAAGCTGATAGGAAGGCCCGGGGTTCCTTCAACCGCTATTCTTTTTTAAGACGCGCGTGGCAAGCCCGGCAGCAGGTGCAGGAGAGAGATGAGCGAGCCCGTGCAGGTCTCGGGCTCCCATCGCTCCTCTCACTTTTATTAGGATGAGGCAAACCGTTTTGCCTCGTTGTCCTGGAATTTTGTATCCCTTAGTTTTCGCGTGCAGAGGAAATGACCCGATCTCGAAATTCGCCGGAGTTGCTGGAGCTAAGAGAGCCTTGTAGTAACTGTGGCGATAAAGTCTCCGTTCGCTGTGAGTTGCGATTGTCCGTTTAAGGAATCTTGGACTTCGCGATTGAAGAAAAGCCTAGAATGTGTAAGATCCCAGGTCAGGCGAGCAGACATGCAGTTAGGAGGCAGCCCTCCGGTTTTCAAAAGAAAGCTGATGGTGGTTGTTTGAGAATCCCAAGTAATTGGGGAACGTATGGAGAGCACTGCCTCTTGAAACGTCTGGGGAGGACAAAGAATGTGTTGACTTCACGTAAACCCGAAATTGGGCATAATTGAGTTGACTTGTGAAACGTTTTCCGTTCCTTTAAATCAGTCTCTGTCTCTTGTAATACTTCCCAGTTGGCAGCAAAGAATTTCGTAGCAGAAAAGTGCGATCTTGTGCTAATTGACTCATCATTTTAAGGAGCTTAGCTATACAAACACCGGAAGGTGGGATTTCTTTATGTTGCAAGTTATGAAAGTAAACCTTTAGAAGGTACTGAATAGTGACATAGTGCAAAGTAATGAAAACTTCCCAGGTGTAGGCTTGAACATTGCCTTAAAGATAGGCCCTAACCGAATAACCCTGTCTGCCCCTGAGTGGCCTACGCTGTGTGTTATTTACACAGCCGAAAAGGGTTTGCTGTCCCCTTAGTCCCCTGCCTGCCTCTAGGGGTGCTTTGGGCCACGTAGGAGGCTGATAGTGCCAGAAAGTCACGTTACATTAGATCAAGTCTTAAAACAAGTCCTACCATGCATGGGTTTGGATTTATGGCAGGCTCGTCCCCCTGGGCCTCTCATAGTGCCCCATGCCAGAGCCAACCGTGGCCCCGAACCATTGCCTGGCCTCCGTGCCGTAGGCTGCAGGCACTGAAGCGGGTCGCACAGTGACAACAAAGTCCCCTGCCTAGCAGCAATTAAATAGGTTAAAATCGGTAATTTAATTTTAAGATCACTCCTTTACCAGTGTCCCATTTCATGAAGGCCAAGGACAGTGGCTCAGACTGTGACGAGCTTTACTTTTGCTTATTCATAATCCACGTACGCTTCTTTATTTTTGTTATTCGTAAAGTTAGCCAAAAATGAACTTCCATGTGATTATTGTCGGTAGCTAAGCAAGTGTTAGGGTGCCTGTGAGGACAGAAGAGGTTGCCAGAGTTGTGCTCACTGGACAAGAGCCAACCCTGACTCCAGAATGCTGATTTCTGATCAGATACAGCAGCCGTAGTGCATTTTCTTGATAGGAAGATTGCACTTTAAAAAAAAAAAAAAAACACACACACACACACGCCTGGTATGAAAATAAAACAGCATAAAAATTCACAACGTTTTTAGGAAACTTAAGAGCACAACGTAAGTTGAGCCTTAGACACTTCACGATGCCTTTTAGTCAGTCACTAAGTTACTCTGGTGCAAGACTTAGTGAAAATAGGAAATACAAGATGTTTCTAGGGTGCCTTTCCATAATTAGCATAACACTGTTTTAAGCTTCTAAAAAGCTAAAGCATCTCTGAAGTCAAGTAAACTGACCACTATAAAATTTTGTCCACGTTTGTGAACTAAGTGAAGATTCTGAAACCGGCTTTCTGTAGGTTTTTTAGCATAAATACTTGAAATGCTTATTTTGGGATGTGCAGTACTGCATATGGAATTTTAGCGTGGGGCTTGAAAAAGGCTAGTGTTGAATCTGGTGTCCACTTGGATGGTGTAGAGGTTTGTGGGGTCATGTGACTTCCACCTGGAATAATGCGATTCCCGAATCCAGGGAGCGAGCTGTCTGCGGGGGTGCTGGAGTAGCCCGGCTTCCTGTGTGTGTGTGCAGTCCGTGTCTGATGTTTCAATTTGATGTGTTCCCAAGGGAGACGGCGAATTCTGTGTTCATCAGAACTTTTCCACTGCTGCACCGAGGGCACGCCCTTCCTCAGGGGGGCTTGGGATCCCGGAGAATTGCCTTTGTGAAAAGCTGGCAATAATTTCTTTAAATTCCGTCTCTTAGTTTTCCACGTAAGTATCCGTGGTTGCTGCAGGCTATTGTTAAGAATTATTAAGTGTCGCAGTGAATTCTGAGTGAATTTCTCCACCCCGTTTGCAGTTTGTTACGTTTCGGAGGAACATCAAGAAACCATGAACAGCTTTAGTAATGCAGAGTTTGACTGCCATTTCCTCGATGAAGGCTTTACTGCCAAGGACATTCTGGACCAAAAAATCAATGAAGTTTCCTCTTCTGTAAGTATATCAAGTCCATGCTGGCAGTGCAGCTTTGAAAATGCTGGGCAGATGAGTGGGGAACTTGAGTGGGAACCTTAAGGAAACGTAATGGAACTCAAATGTCTGGTTAGGGAATTTGGGATTTATTAGCTGTGGATCACCCAGTGGTAATGGTGATATTCGTGTCAGTGACGGGAGTAAAAAGATGAGGGTTCACTGAGAACGATGGGAGAGAAGAGGGGCCGCATGTGGGATGTATTATTAGGCTGCTGCTGAGTCCCCTGCAAACACTCTTTTCTGCAGGATGATAAGGATGCCTTCTATGTCGCGGATCTGGGAGACATTCTAAAGAAACATCTGAGATGGTTAAAAGCTCTTCCTCGGGTCACCCCCTTTTATGCAGTTAAATGCAATGATAGCAGAACCATAGTGAAGACCCTAGCTGCCATTGGGACAGGATTCGACTGTGCCAGCAAGGTAAGCAAAAGCGGCAGGGCTCCAAAGTCCTTCTATAAAATGGCGCTGGTGTTCCCAGCAGGACAGATCAAAGTTGTGTGTTTCTTGGGCAGCAGATCGTAGTGCGCAAGCTGCCATGTTTTTCTTTTCTTTCGTCGATTAGCCGTGTGTATATAATGCATGATCTATTCTTTTTCAGACTGAAATCCAACTGGTGCAGAGTCTCGGGGTGCCTCCGGAGAGGATCATCTATGCAAATCCTTGTAAACAAGTGTCTCAGATTAAGTATGCTGCCAATAACGGAGTCCAGATGATGACTTTCGACAGTGAAGTGGAGTTGATGAAAGTTGCCAGAGCTCACCCAAAGGCAAAGTGAGTTACTCCGTTTTGAGGGCAGGGTCAGGTATGGGGTCTGCAGGTTGTCAAACTCAGATTTCCGGTTTTGAGATTTCTGTACCTTAGTAAAGTATAAAAGTGTGCTGGGTCGGGCAGAGTCGAAAACCGGAAAACTTCTCGAGTGAAACCGTGTGAAGCTCAAACCACAGGATATCTGAGCCACAGAGCCTTGTTTGAACCGTGGCTGTAAGCGGTCTTCTGTCACGGGAAATTTTTCATACGATCTTCCTGCTCCTAGGTTGGTTTTGCGGATTGCCACCGATGATTCCAAGGCAGTCTGTCGCCTCAGTGTTAAATTTGGTGCCACACTCAAAACCAGCAGGCTTCTTTTGGAACGGGCGAGGGAGCTAAATATTGATGTCATCGGTGTCAGGTGAGCTCTTGGTGGTGGCATAGATGCTAAGATCTTAGTGCGCCTTTCATAGGTCTTCTGTAGATCGTTCTTTTCAGAAATAGCAAGAAATCATATATCCTTTCTTTGCCCCAGCTTCCACGTGGGAAGTGGCTGTACCGATCCCGAGACCTTCGTGCAGGCCATCTCTGACGCCCGCTGTGTCTTTGACATGGGGGTGAGTATATGTAAACCCAAGTGTGGGGGTGGGAGGAGGGGGCAGGGCTAACAGTGACTAGACTTCATTCTAGAATTAACCTGCGGAAGTCCCCCCATATTCCAGAGGCTTAAATCCATCTGCATACAATTTTAAGACTTGGTGTCAATCTGACTACTCGATTGACCGAATGTTCTTGACTCTAGGCTGAGGTTGGTTTCAACATGTGTCTGCTTGATATCGGTGGCGGCTTTCCTGGATCTGAGGATGTAAAGCTTAAATTTGAAGAGGTAATTATAATAAAACTGTAATATTCATAGCTATTTTCACAAGTTCCATTTTGGAGTGTTTTGAAACTGTAAGTTGTTTTAACTGATATCAAAAGAAATTGTACAAACATAAAAACAATGTTTTAGTATTAATATTTTCAGTAAGTTCTGTGCTATTTAAAATTGTATTTAATATCCTTTGGTTTTGTAAGCCAAAATGAGTCCGTTTCCCCCAAGATCTTGGGAAATAGTTGATTATGTTAGGAAATGTTGCTGTGGAAAGTGAGCACGCACACTTTGGTCCATCATTACCCCAAATGTGCTTTTTCTCAGTTTTGTGTTTCTCTTTAGACATGTTAATTGTTTAGTCACTTAGGAAGTTAAAGTGGACGTACTGTTAATTGGACCATTACAGGGTGGTTGAGTTTGTGAAATAGGCCCACCTTGTAAAAATTTTATGAGACAGGCAGGACAGTTTTATCCTATTGGCATGTATTGGATAGATTAAAGTATTCAGGCCCCTTGAAACCTTAGTAAGCAGTAATAAATTTATAGACTCATAACCCATAACATCTTCTAAAGGATAGGGGAGTGTCCGGGGGGGAATCCAGATGAAACCACGGGACACGCAGGCTGGTTTTTAGGGAGATGTCTGTTCTCTTGCCGTTGTTGCTCGATCCTAAACCTCCCTGCTGGTGGCTGCTTTCACCTTTTTTTATTCTGTTACTTCCCAGAGCACTGGTTTTTGCTCTTCCATGCGAGTTCCCCTTGATGATGACCGTTCTTGTCTCTCTCTCCTAGATCACCAGTGTTATCAACCCCGCCCTGGACAAGTACTTCCCGGCAGACTCGGGGGTGCGAGTCATAGCTGAGCCCGGCAGATACTACGTCGCGTCCGCTTTCACGCTTGCAGTTAATATCATTGCCAAAAAGCTCGTAGTAAAGGAACAGACGGGCTCTGATGGTGCGTATAAAGGTTGAATCCCTGCATGCATAACTGTGCGTTGGTACAAAACGTGGTAACTGAGACCAGTCTGCCTTTCCAGATGAAGATGAATCAAGTGAACAAACCTTTATGTATTACGTGAATGACGGAGTGTATGGATCATTTAATTGCATCCTTTATGATCATGCACACGTGAAGCCCCTTTTGCAGAAGGTACCTTTTTTTTTTTTTTTAAGTTTCTTTTACTCGTTTTGAGAGAGGGCGTGTGGGGAAGGGGCAGGGAGGGAGGGAGAGAATCCCAAGCAGTCTCTGCGGTGTCATGGCGGAGCCCAGCGTGGGGCTTGAGCCCACGGACCCGCGAGATCATGACCTGAGCCAAAATCAAGAGTCGGACGCTTAACCGACTGAGCCACTCAGGCGCCCCTGTAGCTTTTGAATATAACACATACACCAGTGAAAGAAAGATGTTTGGTCCTAACAAGTGTAACTAGGTATATTTTTCTGTCTTAATCGCAGAGACCCAAACCAGATGAGAAATACTACTCAACCAGCATATGGGGACCAACATGTGACGGCCTTGATCGCATCGTTGAGCGCTGTGACTTGCCCGAGATGCACGTGGGCGATTGGATGCTCTTTGAAAACATGGGTGCTTACACTGTTGCTGCTGCTTCTACTTTCAATGGGTTCCAGAGGCCAACCATCTACTACGTGATGTCGGGGCCGACATGGTTAGTGACCAGAGTCTCCGTGCATGTATGTGGGTCTCGTAAGAATAGATTTCTTCTTGGGTTTTTACTGGCTCTTGTCTGGTTGAGTAAGAAATCATTCTATTTAGATTTAAATACAGTGTTTTTAAAAACAGCTTATTTTCTGCCTGTGTTAAGAGTATGTGCTTTCCAGAATTTGGAAAATACAAACGGAAAGAAAATCCTCCTAATACCGATCTGTATTTCCTTTCAGATTTTTGCAAAGGTGTAACTATTTCAAAAAAGAGCAGTTAGGGTATTTCTGTATGACCAGAATATTTTGACAGGTGTGTACGGCCTGTGGTTTCCCTGTTACCAAGAGAATGGTTGTGAAGAAATGCTTGCCTTAGAAATACGTTGACTTGCCTCCTGATGACATAGTAACCGAGGAAGTAAATGGGCTCGTAAAGAAGTTATTCTCGTGGCGAGGCTGCCCGGGTCGGTGATCGGGGTTTCTGACTGTGCCACTTCTGTCTCAGGCAACGGATGCAGCAGATCCAGAACCACGACTTCCCGCCCGAAGCGGAGGAGCAGGACGCGAGCGCGCTGCCCGTGTCCTGCGCCCGGGAGAGTGGGATGAAGCGCCCCCCGGCCGCCTGCGCCTCGGCCAGCATTAACGTGTAGGTGCCGCTCCTGGAGCCGCTCACTCGGGAGTTTAGCTTGAATTCTGGGATTGGGGGGGACCGTCTAACTTAATTACCGCTAGTTTCGAAATGTCTTTGCAAGTAGGGTTGGCACGGATGCAACAATACGGAAGACTAGGAGTTGGGGTCACTTATCTGTGTTCCTATGGAAACTATTTGAATATTTGTTTTATACGGATTTTTATTCACTTTTCAAACATGCTACTAAAGAGTGCCCCTCAGCTGCTGAGCAAGCGTTTGTAGCTTGTGCGTCGGCAGAACGGGCCGAAAGCTTAGTGCTGTGACCGGTTTTAAAAATAAAGTATCTTGAAATAATCGGGCATTGGGGAGTTTTTACACCATGTCCATTCCAAACGGCTCATCCCGAGTGTGTGTTGTGAGGGGGGGGACCGATGCTTTGCCCCACTGCCGAGAAGGTTGTCGCCGAGGACTTGGGAACCGAACCCGTGGTTCTCAGTATTTTGCAAAGCCATCAAAATTCCCTTCGTCCTGTTGAGCGTTTTTCTTTCAAGTACGTGAGTTTTGTAGAAAGCTGGCCGCGCATTTGCATAAAGAACAGTGGACCCGGCCCATGTGCAGGCGGAAGGAGAAGCGTGCACGAGACAGGCCGTGCCCTCTGCTGCTGGCCCGGGTCAGACCCCCGAGTGGCCACAGAAGTGGCTGGTGGAGGAGGGCCCAGAGCCCCTGGTTGACTGATTGTCGCGTCAGGGCTTGTGCCCAGGGAAGGACGGCCTGTGAAACCCCTTGCGTGCTGCCTTCGGGCCCCACCTTTCCTTCCCGCCCGTCTTCTCTCCCAGGACAAGCTGTGTAGCTACGCGTTAGGAAAGTGGTACAACGTTTGGCAGTCAACTTACTTTAATAAATTCGACGACGATTATCCCGCGTTGTAGAGTTCTGCCTTCTTTGACCTCGTCCGCTGGCTTTTATGTTCTCTTCCTCAACTCCAACCCCTCCTGCCCCAAAAAGGACAGCAGGCTCTCCTGCAGTGTAACCCCCAAGTAGCTGTACGTGGGGAGGGGAGGCCTGACTCTGGTAAGCCACCGGCCCCCACCGGTCCCCGAGCGGCGCCGCGTGTCTGGAGGCGCACAGGAAGTCCAGATGGGAAGGCTGCGGCTCCTCTCGGGGAGAAGAGGAAGCCGAGCCCGCCAGCTCCTGCTGTGTGAGTACATCTGCCAAAGGATTTGAGGGGAATGGCTTCTGTTTTCCTAAAAAGCCACCTTCCCCCAGGACCCGAGTTGCACATGGGCACTGCGTCGCTGTGGTTGCCGTTGCCTCTTCCTCGGCTGCTCGGCCAGACTTGGGCTGGGCTCGTCGCCAGCTCTCATCTCCCTTCTTAGGCCCGCGAACATATTTTAGTTGTCAGATGTGAGTGATACCTCTCAGGGGCTGTGTATGAGATGCAGGTCTGGCTGGAGTTGGGGCCGAGGGGAGGGAGAAGCCTCTTCCGTCGACACTTTGTCCCGCTTCTGTGAGCACATCCTCTTGTGATTCTTCAGGGTGTTCGTGGCAGAGGAGTTGGCGTTGAGAAATGGGACTAGTCACCGAGCCTGGGAGCTCGGGACATCAGGTCTTTTCTACTTCAACAGGAAGGAATGATGACCTTGTAGTGGTAGCAGTGAACTTGGACGGAAGAGAGAAAGGGGGAGAGCGTACTTCCTCAAAGTATGCCAGGGACTTGGAAACTGCTCTTAGCAGCGAGGTAAAATGCAGTCCAGCCAACTGGCCGGTGGGGACAGAACCGGGCGCGGGTCGTCCGTTCCGCCCACACAGCAGCCTCAGCCCGACTCCTGGCAGCCTGCTGAAGCTGCTCGTGACCCCCCGAGTTCCTGGGCTCTGCCAGGGCCGCGCTCGGGTCTGGAGGGTGACGGGGCCTGGCCCCGGGCCCAACGGTCTTCACTCGTCCTTACACCCGGGAGGAGGCAAGTGAGTTTAGTCAGGACGGAACTCTCAGGTGCCGGGTGTGTGTGAACACTCCTCCAGAGACCCTCTCGGGTCCCGGTTCGCCGTGCAGGGCTTAAAGGTGGCACTAGCTAGTCATTCACAGAAACTGGATGTTTCTAGACTTGCAGCGTGAGGTCAGTGAGGACAGTGGCTCTGGGCCTCCACCAAGGCAACAGGTGAATTTTCCCTCCTGAAGGTGCTGGAGACCAGACAGGCCTTCCGTGGGGAGGGACCCAGGGGTTTCCAGCTGTTGGTCTAAAGTCCAGGGTCCAAGGCAATGGTCTCTGGCTCTGCATTCTGTTCATTGAGGGAGCATCTAAGGAATACGGATCGCCGGGCCCGCCGCACGCTCCGGAAACGGGGCACCCACCTGAAAAAAGCAAGAGTCTCCCCGACTCACTCCTTCCACGGCACGTCCTAGGTGACCGTCGTAGCGGGTTAGACCACCAAGCGAGAAGACATTTGAAGTCAAAGAGATAACGGGACCGATGGGAACCACAGGAACGGGGCTACCTTTCTTCATACCGGAAGAGCTGCGATAAATAAAGGGACGAGACGACAGGACGTAGGCAAGGCACGAACCTGGGTCCACAGAAAAAAGCCTTTGGGCATGAGGTCCTCAAGCGCGAGAGATGATGTTAATGTGCCAGACGAGCCTGGGTCGCCGGCTTAGGTGCACTGACACGCTAGACGGAAGGGGGATCGTGAGGAGGCAGTTTGGCAATGTGAGAAACAAGCCACGCTATCTCACCAGGCAATTCTAAGAATTTGCCGACAAACCCTCTTACAGGCTTTTCACTGTGCGTTGTAACAGCACGTGTGGGACACAACCCGCGTGTCCAGGAGGGCGCCGAAGATCAGTGGAACGGGCCGGTGGCTGCCGGAAGGACCGTAGGCCTACAGGGGCCCATCTCCCAGCTAGAGAGAGGGAGCAGGGTGGGGGGCAGCGGGCAGCGTGCCGCCGTTGAAAGCCATCCCAAAGCACACCCCCACCCAACTCTGTGTGTGGCTGCGCACACGCAGATGGGCACAGTGGCTTTTCAGAAGAGCCCACAAACTGGTGGTAGGATAATCGGGGCCTGAGGAGCGGGATGGAGACTGCACAGGTGCCTTCACACGTGTCTGCGCTGATTTTAAAGAAATCACAAGTCTCCCAGGTGAGAAAAGGGGCTCAGAAATGAGTGGCTCCAGTCCCACGGCTGTGGACAGAGGCAGGACATGTGACTCCCGCATCCGCTTGGGGCGCTTTTCCTAGCCTACACATAAGTTGCTGGATTTGAAGCCCAGAGAGGCCAAGTGACTCGTCCAAGGGAAGCCAGCGAGTCCAGAGGATCTAAGAGTAAATAGGTCTCTGCTTCCCTGGCCAGTCTGGCTCCTGGTCACTTATTGAAAAGAGCCATGGCAGGAATGATCCTCCTCTCTCCCTGCAGCGGTGGGGACACCGCTGTCCCTGTCGCCCGCTGCCTCGGTCTCCTTTCCCGCCTAGGGCAGCAGCGCCTCTGGCTCCAGAGGCCTGCTCAGGTGGGCACCCGGAGCTGCATGGACACGGCCCCAACTGTGGCCTCTCCCCGTGAAAGGGAGGCTTTCGAGTCCCTCACCGGCCCTTATTACAAAGCCCAGAATGTAGTGCACGGGTGGAAAACCTCTGAGAAATCCTTGCTGCTGTTTCTGGGGGAGGATTTTTTTTCCACCCTCACTGCTAACCCTAGAATGGGGAGGGTCATGACCAGAGGTGGCCTGTGAGGTGGCCAGGCCCCCGAAGCTTCCGACCGGCCCCCCGGGGACTGTGCACACTCTGCTCCCTGGCTGGACAAGTAGCGTCGCCGGACTCCGCAAATAAACACGGAAGCTGATGGCGTGGGGCGCGTATCTGTTTATCTGAAATTGAAATTTAACTGGGCCTCCCGAGTCCTGGGTATCAGGAGCCCGGCCTCAGCCTCTGTATGCTGTGTGGCCCACGCAGAAAGGTGCTCCTCTGAGCCTGTGTCCCCTTATCTGTCCAGTGGAACGGGGACAGAAAGTGGTGTAAAGCAGGCCCAAGCGGCTCTGAAACCAGGCTGGGAGGCCTTGGGGATCCGCACGCCGGAGCCTGAGACAGCCCTCCCGGCCGCAGCCACCAGGGGGCAGCAGCGCCTTGTGTTGGAGGTTCCTCGGCCCACTTGGGCACTGAGACCAAGCTGTCAGGTCATTCAGTCACTCAACAAACGCTGGGGAAAGGGGCTCCAGCCAGCCTTGTCCACAGCCACTGCCCCAGTAGGTGAAGCCCGTCTCCCGGCCCAGCCACCGCCCCACCCCTCCTGCCTCAGTCGCGCCAGCCTGGTGAACAGCCCACGGGGCCCTGCAGCCTGTCCTTGCTGCCCCGGCCTGTCCGGGATGGGTTACACCCCCAGCCACCTACCGAGGTGCCCCTCCTGCCCTAGCCCTGCGGGCCATACAGGTGGGTGTGGGAAGAGGCGGGGCAATGTTCTCTGGGGCCCCCACCCACTGAGCTGTCCTCGAAGCCAGGATCCAGGTCCCGTGGGTCTCCACGCATCAGTGTCACCCCCTCCGCGTCTTCGCACAGTCCCAGGTCCGTGTCCTTCCCACGCCAGAGCTGCCCCCTTGGGGGTGTCTCGTCCTAACCTCGGCCCTGGCCTCACGGCCCCACATCTGCGGGATCAAGGAGACACTGGCGGCCACTGCTCTGAGCTGGGGAGTCTGAAGAGTAGATAGCTGCCCCCTGCCCCAGGGCCCCTCCTCCTGCCAACACGCAGGGTCCAGGTCACCCTGTGTTACAGGAGAAGACAGGGAGGACCTTGTCTGACGTCACATGGCTCATTGGTGGCCACGCTGGGACTTGAACCTCGGCCTCTGTGTCCAGGGCCCTCGTGGTGCAGCTGCAGGGGGTCGGAGGGGCCACGGGCTGATTCCCGTTGGTCTCCTCCTGGGCAGCTAATCCTGTGCTGGGCATCCAGGGGCAAAGGTGACCGGAAGGAAATGAAACGACAATATAAGGGGAACGGCGCTGTGAGTGAGGGGAGTATGGGGGGGCTGTAGGGACTATCTGGGGAGAGGCGGGGTGGCTTTCGGGAGGAAGGGACATTTGCATGTAGTCAGAGGAAGGGCCTGGTGTGTGGGTGGGCGTGAAATTCCAGGAGGAGGAGGCAGGGAGGCCGCTGTCACCCAACCTGGGGACAGGAACAACGGCAGAGCTGAGCCAGGCTGAGGGCCACGGACAAGGTGGATCTCCCCCCACCCCGAATGAGCTGCCGGGGCTTCCACACGGCCTCCCCCACCTCTTCAGGAGCCACCCGCTTGCCAACACAGTCCCAGGCCAGACGGACCAGACTCTGGATGCCACATCTCTGCCCGGGACGTGCCTGGATGTGTGTCCACGACCCCTCCACAGAGGACAGACACTCCAAACTGGACCTCGCCAAATCCCCGTGGGCAGACACTCAGGCACAGGCCACGTCACTGGTCCTTCCCCAGACACGCACACAGTGCAAGGGGCACCGTCGGGGGTCGGGATCTGGCTAGTTCTGATTCTGCTACTGACGTCCTGGGACCCCACGGGCTGAGGGGCCTGGCTGTTGCTGCTAGTAGAGTCTTGGGAGCCCGTGGGGGGTCTGTGGGGCCTGTCCATTCCCTTCCCGGGGTCTCGTCTCGCGGGCAGGTGGGGCAGGAGCGCGAGAGAGGCCCTTGTAAACAGAACGGCGCTGTGAGAGCGGGACAGCGGTGCCAGGACCTGGGCATGCGCGCAGTGTGTGTGTGTGTGTGTGTGTGTGTGTGTGTGCGCGCGCGCGCGCTCGAGCTATGAGCTGTGGGGACACCCAGCCCAGAGGCCAGGATGGGCCCTAGCGTGCCCTTTCGTGAACTGCAGGAGTCAGGTGGCCTGGCCAGCCTCAGAGTCTGAGCCCAGGGAGCCCCCCAGCCCCCAAAGCAGTCTTAGAAGCTGCTAGAAAGAGCCCAGAGGTGACGGAGGGGGAGAGCCCTACTCTTTACCCTCCAGGGGCAGCGGACTTTCCTTCCCAGGACCCTGCGCCAGTCAGACTGCACTCACCCCGGCCCCGCGCGGCTCCTCTGGACCCTGGCCCTGGCAGTGTCCTGCCGGGCCGTGTCCCCAGCTCACCCTTGGGCGTGTCTGCTCCTTAAACACACCTCCCTCCAGGCCCAGGCTCGCAGTGTTCCTGCACCACTGTGTCTCCAACATCTACTCCGCCCTCACCCCTTCTCCTCTGAGAGGCCTTCTGGATGTCCCCAGGCCCAGGAGAGGGCTGCACCAAGGCACTAGACTCCATGAAGATGCCCCAGTGCATGTAGCCTGAGGGCTCTCCTCTTGGATGCCTGAGTCTCCCCTCTGGCCAGTGAGCTCCTCCGGGCAGACTGGGCTTTGTTCACTGCTGGCCCTTAGCCCAGGGCAGGGGGGCTCTGGGGAAGGTCAGGGACAGGAAGAACTCACGCACAAGCTCCCCTTCCCCCAGAATACCTTTCGTGGGCCTGCGGTCTCCCTGTCAGAAGGCTGGTGGCTTCTGTCCCCTCCTCGGGGAGCTGCGATCAGACTGGAAGCCAGTGTTGGCCGTCCAGCGCGGGCCCACCAAGTGTCGGGAACGAAGCTGATGGCCCCCGGCGGTGCCCAGTACAGGGCCAGGCCCTGAGAACAGGCCCGCTGGGAGGACACAGGCCGTGGCGGGGATCGGCCACAAATGTGGCCCCCTTAGGGACCCAGGGACTTTTCCCCAGATGCTTGGGGCCCTGAAGGTGGCTGCAGAGGGCTGACAAGGAAGCATGGACCAGTCAGCTACCTGACGGCCATTCTCTAACTGGGAGGAGATACACACAACTTGGGCCCTTGGGAGCTTCACCTGGGTTCCGGTCCCAAATCCGCCACCCCCTTTCTGGACCAAGTCACTTCTCTAAACCCCAGGTGGCCCGTTTGTACCATGTGCTACGTTGCATGTGGCTGGGAGGTTGAAATCAATACACTGAGCAGTCTCTGTCCTAGGAAGCCCTCGGCAAACGGGGCTCGTGGTTTGGCGACTTATGCCGGTTCCCACAGAGGAGGCCAGCCTACCCAAAGAGATAAAGTCTGAGGCTGCCTTCATAAAAACCCAGGGTTCGGAGTGAGGGGGTGATAGTACCACCCTCATGGGGGTTGATCACGACCTGCCCAGATGAGCAGCCTCGGACACGGCTCCCCCCACCCCGCCCCACCATCCCCTCCACACCCCAGGGCTTCCTTCCTTAGATTCTAAACATTTTCCCGTATCAGGAGTTGTTCCTATCGCTGTATTTAGTCCGCGAGCACAGGACACTGAGCCGGCGTGTCAGAAAAACTGGAAAAGTTCCACGGAGATATCACCCTGGGCCAGGGGTGCTCGGTCCACACGAAGGATGGAGGGCTGAGCCACACCCTTCACGCAGCCTCTGGGGCACATTGGGATCCTGTGTTTTCCGGGCGGGACCACAGGGGTCCCACAGAGTCATGGAAAACGCAGACTAGACCGGGGCCATTTTCTCGAAGGCCTGCTTTAGACACATAACGTTATTAGCTCTGCAGTCTAGAGTCTAAGGGATACAGAAGAAACTCCCGAGGAGCTTTAACCGTGAGGTGCCCATGCAGGAGGGCAGAGGGTCTGGGCTCCCCGGGGCAAGGAGAAGGCGGGGCGAGACCCTTGTAGGAGGGTGGGGTGCAGGGAAGAAGGGGGCAGGCCCAGGCCTATAATTTGCAATGTAGGGAGGGGCAGGAGGAGGAACCTTCTAGCAAGCAGCTCTGGAAGAACTTGCTCCAAGCCAGAGGATTCCTGCTGGGGAGGTGGCTCGGACCAGACAGCTTTGAATTCACTTCTGGGTTCTCTCCCCCTCCGATGAGCTGAGCTCCCTGGCATCTGGAGACCATCTCTGGGGCGACTCCCCTCGCCCACAGAACTGCCCCACTGACTTCTGCGAGCTCCTGCTGGAGCAGGGTCCACTAGGACCCCCAGAACCACATCGTCCACATTTGGACAGAAGCCCTTGGGATGGTTAATTTTCTGTGCCAGTGGGACCGGGTCATGGGTACCCAGATATTTGCTTAAACACTATTCTGGCCGTGTCTACGTGGGCCTTTCTGGATGAGACAAACATTTCAGGTAGGAGACCGAACAAAGCGGATGGCCCTTCCCAACGTGGGTGGGCCTCGCCCAGTTCGTTGAAGGGCTGACTGACCCAAAAGACTCCGTAAGGGAAATTTCGCTCTGCAAGTCTTGAGCTGGGATGTTGACCTCTGGCCGTCAGGTCCATCAGCTCTCCGGGGTGGCGCTCCCGCTTAACACCTCCCGGGGCTCTTCTGTGAGCCAATTCCTTATCGTAAATCCGTGCGTGTGCACGTGCGCGTGCGCGCGCAGCTCTCCTGTGGGTTCTACTTCTCTGGACGATCCCGCTACGGCAATCCTTCCCATTATGTCACCCTAGCGCGGAAACTCTCCCCAACAAGCAGTTACCGACTTAACCTTTTTTGTAAAATCCAAGACCCTCACTGGGAGGGGAGATTCCTCTGGGCCCGGCAGAGTCATCAAGGCCCCACCTTGCCCTTGGGCAGCAAGCTGGACCCATCCCAAGTCACCTGGCCTCCCTCCCTCCACCCCCACCCCTGGAGAGTGCCGCCCACCAAGGTCCAGAGCTGTGGGCACATAGGGAGATTCACCACGAACTGGGATCTGGTAATGCCACCGGCCCAGAAGGCACCTTACAGGCCGCTCATGGTTTCCACACGGAGGCACGTATCTTAAAAGATGACTAAAGCCAACAAAACAGCCCCGGTCCCCGACAGCCTGTGAGGCAGGCTCCGAGCTCCTACCCCCTTCTCCATTTCGCCCCTTCCACAGGGGGAGACGCTGAGGCTCGGAGAGGCCCCGCAGCCCACGGGCAGGTGTGACGGACACTGCGGGTGCCCATCTTGGAAACAGAACTCCGGTCCTGTTCCTGAAGGACACGGTGGGCCCTCCTCTGAGAGCCAAGGGTGTGTCCTGCCTGGCCGGTCACAGCCACTTCATGCCCCCTGCCAAGGCACGGACCTGGGTTTCAGCCAATGAGAGGCGAAGCTGGCGAGAAGGGGAGGGGTGGCGGGGAGGATTCTGGAAAGTTCTCCCCCCTCTCCAGGAAGAAGAGAAGACAGGCCTGCTTCTCTTCCTGCCTGTGGGATGCCGTGTGAGCCGTACCGTGGGGACCCCAAGGAGACAAGTGCGAGGACAAACGCGAGTGTGAGACTGGGGGGCGGGGTGGTGGGGAAGGTCGAGGGAACGTGGGGGGCCCAGGCTGCTGAAATTAGACAAGCCTACAGCCTTTGGACTTCTCGACCTGTGAGTCAGGTGGAATCACCTTGGGCTCGGTTTTCTCCTGCTGGGACCGCATGTGTCCCTCTGGTCATAGGCTGAGAAGGCAGGTCTCCCTCACGGCCGGTGCCGATGCCCCTGGTCCCCTCCGTGCCCTCGCCGGGCCTGTGTTGATTAAACGGGGGTGGGAGACGCCAGGGGTTGGGGGGGGGAGGGGAAGGCGGTCAACCCCGCCGGGACCAGTCCTCTTGTATTTCCACGGACATTTCTTGGCATTGGGCAGATACTGAACAGGCTGCACAGGATTTACAGACACAGTGGCAGCTGCGGGGACACCAGCGGGGCCCAGTTCACCAACGGCAGCTGCACCCGCTGAATCTACCTGGAGCCGAGTGCGGAGCGCCGCGGGCAGCCAAGGGGGGCTCTCGGGGGCCAACAGACAACTCCAAGGACTCTGTTTATTTGATCATTTTAATACAGGAAATGCCAGACCAATCAACGGGAGGACAGCCCTTGCACAGACGCCTGTGTTCACTACGTGGACGGGAGGGTCTCCACAGCACGGGGCACGCATGCATTTCCTTTGACACGGGCGGATGGAGAGCGCATAAATACCACAAGATAACCAGGTTCGGGGCCGGGGGCGGGGGGCGGGAGGGGAGATCACAGGCCACGAGGGAACCACGCTTCACAGGCAACGGAGGCATGAAATACGGGACCTACACGGGACATTGCACCTCACCATGGGCATAATTTATATATCAAAAGAAAGGAGGCCATAGGATGCGTACGTGCGAGCAGCTCTGATCGGAGGCCACGGACGAGCGAGGTGGAGCCATGCACGGGGGAGGGCTTGCCCGTCTCCTCTCCCTCCGTTCTTGTCCCCGGCTTTCCCACGGTCACCCGCGATCGCGAGATGGATGAGCCCGCCTTGTCTCCGTCTTGGGAAGTCCCATCAGTGTCCTCAGCCGCGTGCCCTGGGCTCCCCGGGGCGGGGAGGCACCCCGGGACCGAGAACTATGAGCCCCGCGTGTAGACACCTGCCCGGGCGGCGCCCTGGGGGCCGGGCCGGGGGGGAGGGGGGAGGCGCAGCCGCCAGGCCGGGCAGGTGCCGCGTGCCGCCCGGGGCCCCGGCCGGGAGAGCAGGAGTGGTGGAGGAGAGGCATCCACTTTTGCAAGCAAAGCTGAAACGGCGAGGCAGAGCCTGTGTTTCTCTGCAACCTTCCGGACGCCGGGTCCCTCAGAACTGACTGGCGCTGCTGGGGTCACACTGTAACAAGCGGACGATGGAGGGGTCGCTCTTGGCACCTTTAATGAACTCTTCCAGGGACAGTTTGCCTGTGGGACGGCAGAGAGGAGACACGGGGAGGGGGTGAGCCAGTGCCCGGTGCCCCTCGCGCTTCCAGAGGTCACCGAGACGGCTCCCGGGTCCGGGAGGCCCCCTCTGGTCTAAGTCTCGCACCTTCTCGAAGCGGGGCCCAAGGGAGGCTCCGCTCCCTTCGCAGGCGCTCCCGGAAACTCCCGATTTGCTTTCACCGCTCACTGCAAAGCACGGGGCAGCTGAAGGGGCATATCCAGTAAGACGGGAGCTGGGGCTTGTGGGGCCATTTAAATCCTTCTAGCAGTCACCCCAGGCTTTACGTAAGCAAGCCGTGAGCTGTGCGGAAAGAACACGGGCTCCACCTCCCACCCATAAGTACTTCAGAGGCGAGGGGAGCACAGCTGGGTGGGTGGGTGGGTGGAGGGCAGCCGGGGGCCCCCGGGCACTGCCCGGCCTCCGCTTGGCCGGCAGACCGGCTGGTTGCTGCTGTACTGTCACCCTTTGGGGTGGGGGACTCGAGGAGACCCGCCTTGCCAAGCGTCCAGCCGGCCCTCCCCCACCCTCTGTCCCTCCCGCACCGCCGAACCTGCCACTGTTGGGACGAAGAGATAGGAACGTGGGTTTGACAACCTCAGTGAGTTCCGGAGAAACCGCGACCCCCACGGTCACTGCCCCCCTCTCCCAGGACGCACATGGGCAAGGACGTCGGGGTGAAGCTGGCTGTGCTCTGCCGGCTGATGCTTGGGCAGTCTGCGGCTGTGAGGCCGTGATACGTACCCCGCAGGACAGCAGTAAAGGGAGTAAGGAGCTCGTGGCCCGTGCCATGCCACCACGGGCAGGGATCTCCAGCCCCGACCTGACCCAGAGGACACACACTCCGCGAGCGGCTTCCAGGAAGCCAAGTGAGGGGTCCGGAGGCGAGGATCCAGCCTCCCAGGCCGAGACCACCTGCCTGCCAGCCCCCTGCCGGAGAGGAACACCCTGTCTTGGCGGGTCCCCAGTAGGACTTGGGGAGACTCCCCTTGGGGAGACTAACCAGCCTCTAGGCTCCAGGCTGGGCTGGGAAGCACCCCCTTCAGAGGAGGAGAAGCCGTCCAGGACCCTCTGCTTACACGGAGGACGACTGTGTTTTCTTACTCTCCTGATGGCTGGTGGGGACTTTTACCGGCCACTCCCCCACCATCTGATGGCTCCGGGGTGGGGGTGGGGGGGCGGGGAAGCTTCTAAAAGCACAGCCCCTTCCTCCTGGCAGACAGCAGGGCGGGTGAGGGGCTGAGGGGAGCCCTCAGGGGCTCTGGGGGTTCCTGAGCATGATCTGCGTCTCTGGGTCCGTCCGGCAGTGGTCGGGGCGTTCCTGGCACGCGGCCAGTCTCCGTTCACACGTATGGCTGGATCGGGGGGTGTGTGGACAAGACAGGGTGGTGCTGGAGAAAACCCGTGGGCACCACTGACCCCCGGGGTGGCCGGAAAATAAGACAGAGTGCAGGGCCCCCCAGCTCAAGGGCTGGGCACCCCTGCTTTCGCCCTGATCCCTCCAACACCCACTCTTCCTTCCCTCCCCAGGCCCCAGGGACAGACGGACAGGGGCTCACAGAGGTGCACGGCCCCACGGTGCACGGACTCAGGTTCACCAACAAGCAGGGAAGGCGCACGGTGCGGGCCCAGCTGGGCCCGGAACGGGTGCGTGGGTCCCGGCAGGGGAGAGGGGCCCAAGGGCGACACTAAGAGCTTCCTGGGCATCGTCCCATTGAATCCTCACCACCGCCCGAGCCTGAATTTATCAACCCCATTTCCCAGAGGAGAAAACCAAGGCTCGGGCGAGCCCAAGACTCCGTGCAGGTCTGTGGGCATCTGGAGCCTGTGCCTCGCTACCCTGGAGGGTGCAAGACGGGTTTTAAGTGAGCACAAGGGCAATGCCAGACACAAGGCGGTCTTGTCTGACAGGTGGACGCGTTTGGGAAACTTCCCTTGCCGTCCGATGTGTCCAGGGTGCTCTCTGCCGCCTGCGGTCACACCGTAAACGTCATGCCTGGGCTGGCTCAGTCCTCTGACTCATGTGCCAAAAGCGCTTGAGAGTTTACCGAGCACCCCTTCACGCATTCACTGACTTTTAACCTCCAGGATGACAGGGCCGGCAAGAGGCACGGACCCGCCCTTGCAGGGCTGCCTCCCCCCTGCATGGATCCTACCGAACCTCAGTGCTGAGGCAGAGGACAATACATGGAGCATGTCCGCCCCGTACGGCCACCACCACTGCCCATCTGTCCCCACCAGTCCTGCTGCAGTATGGCCCCAGGGACCCTGCCACGGGGCACCGGGGAGCCTGGCAGCGCAGGATGACAGCAAAGCAAAGGTTTCCCACCATCCGGGCCCCTTGATGCACCTGCCCCCCGGGTGCCTCCCCCTCCCTGGGACACGCCGACGGGGCTGACGGTCTCCCTCATTTGAGAAGTGAGGGCACTATGGCTCAGGGGCGGGGGGATAGGACAGGCCTTGAGGACAGAGCCAGGATGCGGGACCGGGTCTCTCTGACTCTGAATCCTGCCTCTTCCCTCAGTACAGCTGCACGAGGCCAGGGGTGGGCTGGGAGAGGCCCGGGAAGCCGCAGAAGGGGCCAACCACATCTTTGCCCTCAGCCGCCCTGCACAGACACCCGCGCGCACACACACGCGCCCACTCCTTACCGTCGTTGTTGGTGTCCATCTGCCGGAAGATCTTGTCCGTTCGTTTCTCCGGGGTGGACTCGTCCTCGGGCATTTTCATCACGGAGGACACCATCTTGTATATAGCCTGCAAAGAGACACGCGGAAGATGTGCTCGGAGATTCTGGAATATTTCTGGGCAGATGGGGCCGGCGTGAGCTTCCACGCGGCTCACGGCAAGGCGCGAAGAGGTCGGGATGTAGCAGCCTTCGGGACCCTTCCTCAGCTTTCCAGAGGAACGTTTCTAGAATGTTCCACGGTAACTATCACAGACGGCATGCTGAGCAAAGGAAGCCAGACCCATTTACGTGAAGTTCAAGGGCAGGCAAAACAACTCCACCGTGACAGGGGGCTGAGACTGGGGGGCTGTCTAGGGTGGGAGGTGGGACAGTGCCCGGGGAGGCCCTTGAGGGAGCCTTCCGGGGGGGCTGGGAACTCACCTCCGTAACTCACCGAGGGTGGTGGGCACACAGACATATATGTACACGATCCACATGCTACACAGAAAGCTGCGAGCATCTTACTGTGTGTCATACCTCAGTCTAGAACAGGAAAGATTTAGTCCCTGAAACCCATGGGGAGAAAACCAGCCCCAGAAGGGGGCAGCAGCGAGGTGACACGGGTCTCTCCAGAAGGACAGAAGACCTTCTCTTTAGAGCACTGCCATCCGTGGGCTCGCCCCCACCACGGGCCATCCCTGTGTGTCTCCGTCCCGGGGGCCCAGCCTGGACACGCGTCCCCGTGCCGTGGTGGGCACAGGCGTGCGTGTGGAGGGGCCACGAGGATGCCAGCGGCCATCAGAGTAACATGCAAGGAGGCAGGGGCTTCCGTGCAAGTGGCCTGACTGATACCCCCATTCCTGAAACAACAGACCGAGAACAGCAAAAGTCTGAGACTTATTATAACTTAAAAGCAGGGCATTAAAAACACAAAAACAAACCCCCAAAAAGAATGGTCCTGAGTGAGTTTTCCCATACGTATTATGTTCCCCTGCTCCTTGCCCCCTCTCTGTTTTCAGGGCAGGGGCAGGCCTGGCCTGGTCCCGTCTCCCACCAGCCTCACGGCCCAGGTGAGCTGTGCCACACGGGTGTGCATCTTCCTGAGACAGGACACCCTCCTGGGCCCGGGCCACCCCTCCTGCCCAAGTGCAGAGCCAAAGGCAGCACCAAGCGCCTCCAAGGACTTGGTAGGTAGGCTTCCGAAGGACTTAAAACAGCAGTCCCTTCTGGGGCGCCTGGGAGGCTCAGCCGGTTAAGCATCCGACTTCGGCTCAGGTCAGGATCTCGCAGTTCGTGGGTTCCAGCCCCTCGTCGGGCCCTGTGCTGACAGCTCAGAGCCCGGAGCCTGCTTCGGATTCTGCGTCTCCCTCGCTCTCTGCCCCTCCCCTGCTGACACTCTGTCTCCCTCTTTCTCTCTCTCAAAAATAAATAAACATGAAACAACATTTTTTTTTCTTAGATTCAAAACACCAGTCCGTCCTGAGAAAGATGTAGGGATACGTATCCCACCTGGCAAACTGAGGAGCTATGCGAGGGGACAGGGGAAGGGCATGCCTGGTTGCCAAAGGGCTGACGGGTAGGGCGGGATGAAGACATTCCAGGGAGCCAGATTTCTTACTTCTCCCACCCCTTATAGCTACGGACCGGAAGTGACGAATGGACCACAGAGTTCCCCAAACCTGTGTCGATTTATTCTTTGTGAAGACCACCTATTTGAGACATGGGTCGATCAGGCCACTCGTGGCCGGTTTGATGCTCTTTGCTCAAGACGTCGTTCCTGAGCCAAGAAGCTGCTTCCTTCCATGTAGAGGACGCCTCTTCTGAGGAATTCTAGAACCGGCTCCCCCAGGCTCCAGGAGACCCGGGGGCACAGGGGGGCACCAGGAAGGAGCAGCTCCGGGGTCCCTCTGGCGAAGTGAACAAAACTTGGTTTCTTTCTGGAAAACGGCCTCACCTGCCAGAGCTCCTGACAGGCGCGAAGGGGAGGCGAGAAGGTCTCATGAAGAGGTGTTCCTCCTGCGTCTGACTTATTCCAGGGCCACTAACGCTTCGGTTCTGCTTCACAACCGCGCGTTCCCGGGGACATTACAAGCTGCCGGTTGCATTCTCGAATACGGGGATTCGAAAAGGTCTCCTAGCAGGCGCCTTCCGCAAGTATCAAGGGACCCCTCAATTGTAATTTTCAGCTCTGTCCTTTCTTAGGGCATCACCTCTCCGAGGCTCAGATTTTGTGAAATGCAGAGAAGGGCGCTGGCGCACAGGGTCGTGAAGAAACAGCTCAGAGCCCTTAGGCCCCGGGCCTGACGCATACAAGCAAGTGATCAAGAAACCCGGGCTCTTATCATTCCTATTGCAAGGCCCCGCCCGGTTAGGTGACAGCCGGGCACCTTCAAAAGCGCACGGTGCGGGATGGGGGAGGGGGCGCCCCGGCCGAGAATGACCCGACGCCGCGGCGACCGCCACACGCGTGGGGGGCGGGCCCGGCGTGGCGCGGAGCCATACCTGCACGATCTCCAGCATCTCGCTGCGGCTGATGTAGCCGTTGCCGTCCAGGTCGTACATGCTGAAGGCCCACTTGAGCTTCTGCTCCAGCTTGCCCCGCGAGGTGACGCTCAGCGCGATGATGAACTCCCGGAAGTCGATGGTGCCGTCCCCGTTGGTGTCGAAGGTGCGGAAGACGTGCTCGGCGAACTTGGAGGCGTCGCCGTAGGGGAAGAAGTTGGCGTAGATCTTCTTGAACTCGTCCACGGTCAGGTGGCCGGTGGGGCAGTCCTTGAGGAAGCCCTTGTACCACTCCTGCAGCTCGTGGTCGGTGAACTCCGTGTTCTCACGCAGGTCCTGCAGCACCTCGGGCCGCAGCTTGCTGTTCTGCTTGCCCATGGTGGCCGGTGGCTACACCTGCAAGACAGGGCCATCAGCCGGGGGCACCCGGGGCCCGTCCCCGCCCCCCCCCCCACCGCCGTCTGCAGCCACCGTGGGGGGGCCGAGAAACTCCCGCTGCGTGTCGCGCGCGGAGGGCTGGAGAGGCCACCGCCGAGCGTGGGAGGTCTCGGCCCGTCTAGGACACCCTGCAGGAAGGTGGACCATGAGTCCCGCACCCCTGGCAAAGCCGAGCGGCCCCATGCTTGCAGCGAAAGACACATTCTGACTTCCGGAATGTGGAAATGACTCTGTGTGTGTGTGTGTGTGTGTGTGTAGGGGGGGACCGCAACTTAAAATCAGCGGAATGAGGCGCCTATCAGGTGTCCACTGGGTCTGCACAAGAGTTGAGGATTCAGTCCTCACCCTCCTGACGAAGGTCCTGCCACGTGGAGCGCACCCCGGGACCCTGGGGTCTGAATAGTTCTTTCTTTCCTCTCTCAGGCACCACCTTCCGGCTTTCCCCTCAGAACAGGTGTCCAGAAACTTTTCAGGAGTCCCCTCTCTGTTTTGCCTCTGAGAAACTCCCGGGGACAGGGGGCGGGGGGCGGGGGGCGGGGTGGAACCAGAAGGGGCCCGGGACAGTCCTCGATTCTCAAATGTCACCCGTAAGCGACCAGGCACCCGTGGGAGCACAGAACCTGCTCCCCACAGCGGTTTCCCACCCAGCCTGCACAGAAGACTGGTCCTGGGGTGGTGTCATTATTAGACACGGACACAGCTGTCACCTCACGGCCTCATTTTATTTGCTGCCTCTGGCAGTAACACATGAACATGGCTTCATCATTTTTCGAGCACGTAGGAAAACACAGTGAGAGGAAGATGTCTCCTGCCCCAGTCCCAGAGGGGACCACTCTGAACGGCTTGTGTGTTTGTAAGCTCTAAAGAGTACGCACCGAATCCCCATCAGGAAGGGTAACAGATGTGGTTCATCTCGTCTCCCCGGGCATTTCCTCCTTCGTCCCCTCCTGGGCTTTATTGGCTTTATGACACATATCCCTGTTTTTACTTGTTATCTTTATAACTCTAAATTATACACTTCAAGTTCCCTTCCGAACTCCTATGGAGGGCGGTTTGGCAATGTCTTTCAAAACTGCAAACGCCCAGCGATCCCATTTTGAGGAACGTCGCTAAAGATAACTTCGACCTGTGCGAACAGCCCGTGCACGCTGCTGCTTCCTGAGCCGCTGTCTGTAATACTAACCCAGGCCTCCGTCATCATGTACTGAGAAGCAGCGATCAAGACGCGTTAAAAAAAAATTTTTTTTTAATGTTTATTTATTTTTGAAACAGAGAGAGACAGGGAGTGAGCGGGGCAAGGGGCAGAGAGAGAGGGAGACGCAGAATCCAAAGCAGGCTCCAGGCTCCGAGCTGTCAGCACAGAGCCCGACGTGGGCTCGAATTCACAAACCATGAGCTCGTGACCTGAGCCGAAGTCGGACGCTTCACCGACGGAGCCGCCCAGGCGCCCCTCCAGATGCATTTTTAAGTGAAAGGAGAAAGTTCAGAGCAGCTACGTAGTTTGCTACCATTTGTGAAAAAAGAAAACACTATTTCTAAAAAGAAAAGGACCTATTTAGGACATAACACTGGCCAAAGAGAGAGACGGCTGGCAGCCAAGAGCCGGACGGGGAGTTTTTACCGTAAATCCTTTTGCAGAAATTTTTTTTTTTTTTTAATTTTTTTCAACACTTATTTATTTTTGGGACAGAGAGAGACAGAGCATGAACGGGGAGGGGCAGAGAGAGAGGGAGACACAGAATCGGAAGCAGGCTCCAGGCTCTGAGCCATCAGCCCAGAGCCCGACGCGGGGCTCGAACCCACGGACCGCGAGATCGTGACCTGGCTGAAGTCGGACGCTTAACCGACTGCGCCACCCAGGCGCCCCCTGCAGAAATTTTTAAATGCCAAACTCTGTGCATGTCTTTTCTATCCGAAAGCTAAATATACAAAAATAAAAATAACCAAACCTCTATTTCTTGGTCAAGCACCTTGGCTCTTGGTCCTCTCTCCACAAGATCAAGCTATCAGCCCCGCCGCTCCTTCCTTCCTTATCAGCTTCTGTCGTGGGCACTGGTATTTTGACAGTCAGGGTTTACTGTCTCTTTCTGTTTTCTTACCTAGAGGTTGGCCCTAAAAAGTGGACACCGGCAAGTTCCTGAGTAAGTTGGCTGTCGGCTTCCTGGTTAGGAGAACCAATGTCAAGGGCAGGACCAATGCAGGGGGCTCTGCTTCTGCCCCACCCGAGTCCACATGAGGTCACCTCGCCAATTGCAGTGCGTTCTAGAACGAGGCCACAGGGTCCAGATGGGGGATCTCCCGTGCCTCCGCTGGCCAGCTCTCTGACCCACCCCAGGGATTGGGGTGGCGTGGGCCTCCTAGCACGCTCTGGGAGGCCCCCCAAAAGTTCGGGTGCTAACATATAGCCGACTTGCGGTCCTTTTGGAAATTCAGATGTTTTCCACGACCATTGTGGTTTCTACGTTAAAAAAAAAACAAAAAAGTGAACATCGAAACCTCAGACACCAAAATGTCTGACAGAAGAAGACAGACAATCAAGACACCCGTTCACATCTCTGTCCTGTTGGGAAAAGCTCTAAGCCAGCTTTGGAGATGTGGGCTCCCTCTGGATTCTGCGTTTTTTACGATCGCTCTTGGGGCCCCAGCCACACGAGCTCCTGGGTCCTTCCAGGTGTCACCCTGGAGGGCCTGATGACGGCACACCAGGATGGCTCTGTGCCCAGAGAGCCCTGCCGGGCGGGCAGGGCCCCGTGCCCCAGAACTGTGAGCACAGGATGCCCGGGACGGCTCAGCATGGCAGGTCTGTCTCCTCAGGCGCCCTCACGTTATGGTTGACTCCCCCAACAAAACAAACAAACAAACAAACAAACAAACCAAAAAAGATGTTGAGGTTTTAAGCCCTAGGACCTGTGAATATAACATTATTTGGAAACAGGGACGTAGGAAATTAGGATGAGATTACTGGGGTGTCCTTAGAAAAAGGTGACAGTTGGATACAGACAGTACAGAAGGAAGCCATGTGGAGAAGACAGAGCCATCCACAAGCCCAGGAACACCGGAGGTTTCCAGAAGCCAGAACAGATGCTTCCCTACAGCTTTCAGAGGTCCCTGCCCACACCTTGACTCCCAGCCTCCAGGGCTGTGAGGGAATACGTTCCTGCTGTTTAAGCTGCTTGATCTGTGGGACCTTGTTAGGGCAGCCTGAGCTGACAGACACCGGGGGGTGGGGGGGGGGGCACGTGTGCATGGCTCTGCTGGGTCAGGCACCCCTCAGCCCCACAGATGAAGCCCCTTGCCCACCAGACCCAAGGATGGGAGCTGAGGGCACAGGAGAAGCCGCCTGGGCCTCGGGCCAGGTGCCCATCCTTCCCTGCCCGTCCATCTGTCCATCCACGGGCTCGCCTGGCACTCCAAGGCGGGGACCAGATCCAGGCAGCCCCGGGTGTGACCCCGACACCCGTCCCCTGAGGCTGGTCCCCTCACTGAGGTGCCTCGTGCCCACGCCGGCCTCCTGGGTGCCGTGTTCTTGCACACGCACGCGTACACACACGGGGGAAACTCGAGTCCGGGAGGCCCCTGGTGCCGCGTGGGGGCCCCCGAGGATGACTCTGATGAAGCTACACCAGCCACCGAGCGGGCAAACCAGGCAGCAGGCAGGGCCCTCGGAGCTCAGAGCCGTGGACGCCCTCTGTGCTGTCCCCAGCGAATTCTCCCTGCTCCCGTCAGGATCCCTTTAGTAACCTGCTCACCGCACGCCTGCCTCCGTCCGTTCTGTTTTTTTAATTAAAAAAATTTTTTTTTAACGTTTATTTATTTTTGAGACAGAGAGAGACAGGGCACGAAGGGGGGAGGGTCAGAGAGAGAGAGGGAGACCCAGGATCCGAAGCAGGCTCCGGGCTCCGAGCTGTCAGCACAGAGCCCGACGCGGGGCTCGAACTCACAGACCGCGAAATCGTGACCTGAGCCGAAGTCGGACGCTTAACCGACTGAGCCGCCCAGGCGCCCCTGTCCATTCTGTTTAAACAGCCTCCCGGCCTCCTCCATATCCTGTCACTCAGGACTTCTGAATGGCAAACTCTGGCCTGCAGAACTTTTAAGCTGGTGGCCCGGCAGGTCGCCTGCGACTCCCAGGGTGGGGTGACTCACTGGGTGGCTTCTCCAAGGCAGCCCCACCTCTCTGTGTCTGCAGAGCAAGGAGGTGGGTGATGGGCCTCGGAGCAGCACCCGACCCAGGGCTCCCAGCCGTGACCTACCCCCGCCCCCCGGCCAAGACTTCACACACTTCCGGCCCGGTGTTACCTGTGCTTGAAAAAGGGCTCATCTTCCATTTCCCTCATCAGTTCAGCTGCTGTTAAACCTTCATCTTTTCCATGCTCCTCGTAAACTGGGGAGGTCTCCCGGCCAGAATCCGGAGGGTGGAGAACACGGGCCTCCCCCCCACGCGCACAGCGGGCGGCACCTCGGGTGGCTTCGTCTGCACCTGCTTCCCTCGCTTCCCCCGCCCCTGACGTCCTCACAGGGGACGGCGTAATGCGGTGTGTGGCCAGGGAGGACCAGCGCGAGCAGGACGGGACAGCCGCTGCTCTAGACCCGTGTGACCCGAATTCACCTGGGAATGGGACTATATTCCGAGACCGGGCCTTTAAGAGATAATTAAGGTAAAATGAGGTCACTGGGGTGCGTCCTAATCCAATCTGCCCGGTGTCCTTACAAGAGGGGCTTGGGACACAGACGGAGGGAAGGCCGCGTGAGGTCACAGCAAGACAGCCGTCTCCAAGCCAAGGAGAGGCCTCGGAAGGAACTGAACCTTCTGACACCTTGATCTCAGACTTCTGGCCTCTGGGGCCGTGAGAAAATCAATTCCTGCTCTTGAAGCTGCCCGGTCCTTGTTACTTTGTTATGAAAGCCCTGCGGTTCCCCCAACCTCACTCCTGACCACCAGCAGCAGGGACAACCAGAAGGTCCTTGGACTGTGGGACAGCTGGCTTACTGTCAGACCCTTCGCGTAGATCAGTCCCACCTTACCAGCGGGGAACCAGCCCTAGAGGCCCGGGAGGCGAAGGGAGCACTCGGCTCAGGCCCCACATCTTGCTGCGGGCAGCCCAGGGGAGGCGGGTCCAGGGCAGGGCAACACGGTCACAAACAGCCACCTTGGGTCGTTAATGGCACATCCTTTGCCCTGATTAGCAACCCCGCCCTTTTCGCCAGGGAAACAAGCGGGCTTCTGTGAAGTGCTAGGCTCTGAGGGCTCAGGATCGGGTCCCTTTAGGACCCACTCACCTCCCTGAACACCAAATCGCCCCTCCGAACAATGCTATCCGTTTGCCTCAAAACGCGTGTGTGATGTATACACTCACAGACCCCACAGAAATGCCAAATTCCTCGCACCTCCTCTGCCCGAGGTAACAGGTGTTTATGGAAAGGAAGGTACCAGATCCGGGAGAGGGACGAGGCCGGTCAACCCAAAGCTAGAAGGTCACGGGCAGAGGGCACGGTGATGTGCCTGGGGAGCAACTTCGTGCTTGGCCAGACCCTTCCCCAGTGTGTCACCTTCGGGTGACACCCAAGACTGAGAATCCGGACTCCCAGCCCCTCCTTCTCCATGTGCTTCCTGAGTATCAGGACAGTGTGGTGTGAGGGGGGCCTCCTTCCAGGACTAGGGCTCCTTCCCGCTCTGATAGTCTAAGACCCCTGGGTCTAGAGGTCCAGGCTGAAGATTCCTGTGCCTGCAGCTGGGGTAGGGAAAGCTCTCCTCCCAAGAGGTGACCCTCTCCGAAGAAAGGCATCGAGTCCGGGAAGGTGGTACAGAATTCCCTGGAGGAATCTGGAAACGTGTGGTCTACAGATCTGTGTGCCTCATCACACCCCACACCGTGTCCTGAGCCATTTCATGGCGGGGATGCTTGCCCACACGTGTCCACCAGCCGGTGCCCTGCTCCCCCAAATCCCAAGCCCAGGAGTGCAGGCCGCCCCGGCTCTCAGCCTGTTCTCGGGGCCTGGTGCCAGGCTGGGTGCACGGGGGGGGGGGGGGGGGGGGTGTGCGTGCGGTCTGTTCCAGCCCATCTGGCCCTCTGAATGTGCACCCTGGTTCTCAGCGCTCTGGGCTGCTTATGGCACAGGCACCTATGGATGGGGCACAAGGTGTAACATGACGGGGTAGAGGGATGCTCCAGGGAGGAATCACTCCTTTTCCATGGAGGGGACAAGACAGTTTGCCTAGGAAGACAGCATGTGGAATCAAAACTTAGGCCACCTCGGGGCACCTGGGTGGCTCCGTCAGTTAAGCGGCCGACTCTTTTTTTTTTTTTTTTTTCAACGTTTATTTATTTTTGGGACAGAGAGAGACAGAGCATGAACGGGGGAGGGGCAGAGAGAGGGAGACACAGAATCGGAAACAGGCTCCAGGCTCTGAGCCATCAGCCCAGAGCCCGACGCGGGGCTCGAACTCACGGACCGCGAGATCGTGACCTGGCTGAAGTCGGACGCTTAACCGACTGCGCCACCCAGGCGCCCCTAAGCGGCCGACTCTTGATTTCGGCTCAGGTCATGACCTGACGGTTCGTGAGTTCAAGCCCCGTATCGGGCTCTGCACTCACAGCGAGGAACCTGCTTTGGATCCTCTGTCTCCTTCTCTCTGCCCTTCCCCTGCTTGCGTTCTCCTCTCTCTTTCTCTCTCAAAGATAAATAAATGTAAACAAACAAACTCAGGCCACCTCTAGGGAGCACACACCAGATACTAGGGCACTGGGAAGGTGGGGGTCATGCTTGGCCAGGCCGGGAGAAGGCAACGTCATCTCCGTCTCAGAGACAAAGAAGTGAGGCTTCCATGGGGCACGTGCTCGTCTGTGACCTTCCCCGGGCCCTTTTATTGCCCAGGTCCACGGGCGGTGATGGAGGCCGCCACGGTGCCCCCGGCTGGCATCCACTCCGCCACGAAGTAAGCCCATGAATACGAAATAAATCTCCCCGTGCACTGCCAGTCCCTCACTGGACCGGCTCACGTGTGCTTGCCAAAAACTCGGACGAAACGGTTAATACCAAGAGCCTCGTTTTAGCTCTCTCCTGGAGGCTCTCAGCCCAAAGCAAGCGGCCTCGCAGGGACCAGGGACAGCGGAACCCTGTGTGCACGGTGACCTCTCTCTTACTAATTAAGCCAAGGCACCAACCTCATTGACGACTGGCCGGCTGGAAAGACAGACGACAAAAAGCCAGCGTTTCTGCAAAGACAAAGCCATCACCCCCATTTCCCAGCAGCAACGTCCCCTCCCTCCCCCGGCCCCGGTGGCCAGGCAAACAAACACCCAACCCTCATCGGTAGACCAGAAAATCTCACTCTCCTCTCCACTGACGGATGGGGTGAAGAACGGACGTGCCAGGAAGGGTGATCAATTTGGGATCAGAGCCACCTCTCACTTGGCTTGAAAAGCCTCGTGGCCACGCAGGGCTTGGATCAGACAGGCAACGGCTTTTCGAGCATGTCAAAGATGACATTTTAATTCACGGTAATGAAGGAACGGGGAGGGGGTTCATGTAGCGCTTACGCCCATCTCTCTGGCTCTCGGTGACTCTGCTATTGTTTTTAATGTGCTAAATTAAAAAAAAAAAAAAAAGCACGCATGTAGCTGGGGAACCCTAGGAAAATATTTAACCCGAAGTAGGTCCTGCCAGCAAATTAAAGCCTTTTTAATGGCAGAGTTCTACCAACCGCCTGGTGAGGCTCTTGGGAACCAAGGGCTTGAATGTGCCATTAATCACAGCTCCACGCTGGCTGGTGGTGTGGGTCACATTTCATCCATTGCTTTAAAATGCTTTCATCAAGTGAGATCTCCAGAGCTCACTGGGCCACGCAGATTTACAAACACTTGGAGAGGGACAGACGGGGAAAGGCTGGAGGAACCAAGTCCTTACAAAAGGCCAACGCTCAGGGTGAGGCTGGGAGGGCGTCTGCTGCGAATCTGAACTTCAAGGGACCAGAGGGCTTTTGGGGATGACTGCTTCCTCTGTCTGGGGTAGATCAGGAAAGCAGGGGCTGGAGGGACAAGCGGAAAACAGGCGATTTGTGCCGTTTCCCATGCAGCATAACACCTGGTTCTTTCTCCTGGTGACCCATTAACAAACGGGCTAATGCCGAGAATCCGTCCTTCTTGTCTCCAAGTAAGCGGGTCAGAGGCAAGCCGCATGCAGCCTTGGCTTCTAGCGCAGCTGCTCTGGGGAGGGGCCAGTCCTGTCCCAAGGGGTCTGTGACCGCTGTCAGAACCAAAGCAAGGGAGCGGCGCGCTTTGGGGCGGCTCGGGCTGCAACGCGGCTGGGCGGACGCTAGAGGGCGCAGGCAGGCAGGATCCTCGGACCGAAATGGAGACCCCGCCTTCCCGACCCCGCCCCCCACACCAAGCCACCTCCACGTCGCCGGGGGGCGGGGGGGGGGGGTGTCTCAGTCTCTCTGTCCATAAGCGAGACACGTCCAACAAAGTAACCACCAGCCACATGTGCCTATTGAGCACGTAAGATGTGGCCCGTCTGAATTCGTAAATGTGCCCTAAGAGTATCAAATACACACTGGGTTCTGACAACTTAATACATAAAAAATAATGTAAAATATCTCAGAGTCATTTTTCTATCCCGATTCCATGTGGAATGATAAACGAGACCGTCTGAGATATCGTGAGTTAAATGAATCGTGTTGGTAACGTGAATCTCATCTGTTCCTTTTTACGTTTTTAACGTGGCCTACCAGGAAAGTTAACATTACATATGGATGTGGCTGATTCTGTATTTCTAGTGGCTGCCATCACTGGGTAGCTCCTTCAGACAGTAGATCTGGGGCCACCAAACAAGAACCCTTGAAGCCCGTTAGCACCCTGTTTACAGGCCCATTGCAAACTGCCACCCAGCTGGGAGGGGTCTGTTTGTTTCACTCCCAGGTGCCCACAAAAGAAAGAGTGCCCACGGCATTCACATCTCATTCCCAAGGACACAAGTTTCTATTTGCAGCAGTTTCAAGACCTCTCCTAGAGGCCAGCTGCAATGACGGCCTAGGTCCTTAAGGTGAAGGAGAAGGAGTGGCAGAAAGGGGGTGGTCCTTCTCCACTTCTGGGAGAACAGAAGCCCCTGGGCGACATCTGGGGGAAGAGGCGGTCAGTGACAGGCACCCTTGGGAGCGGACAGTTAACGGGGTGTGCCCAGATCCAGATTGAGCTCACTGACTTCCAGGAGCTCATTTTCAGAGGACTTCCTGAAAACCTGCGGCATCCGGTTTTACCAGCTGGATGGGCTCCAGACCCGTGACCTTGATTGAGAACTGAACTTGATTGAGAACCAAAAACCCTCCTGACTTCTGTACCCATTGCCAGCAGCTTAACTCCCCAGGGCTTCCTAAAGCTTTAAAAAATAAAAGGAGGGAGGGAGGGAGGGAGCTGGCCAAGGCAGAGAACTCCCCTTCCGGTCCTGAACCTTCCTTTCCACTTAGCGGAGATTGGAATGCCCTAAATGTGGGCTGGGAGACGGGGCGGGGTGGGGGTTGGGGGGGAGAAATGGGGGAAAGGAGAGAAAAATCCCCAAGAGAATGTTCCGTCCCTCGAAGAAGCTGCTAATGCAACAGGAAGAGGAACTGTGTGTGTCCCTCCCTATATACTGTGTGCCTCCGAAAACACTGCTTCGTGGCCTCGGCTGCCCAGCAAACTTCTACTCAACCAGCAAAGCCCAACTCAGACGCTCCTTATTCAGGGATGTATGTCCTGGGCCCCGAAAATTGCTCTTCCCTCTGCACCCCCTTCCCATTTTTTAACCTATTTCTAATATGACCTCAGCGTGTGCAACACCGTTTCCTTGTGTCCTTCCTTCATTAGATTGTGAGCTTATTGAGGAAAGAGAATACTTCGTTCATGCCAAACCATGTTCTGGCCCCAAGGCCTTTGCCTTTGCTGTTCCCTACACCTGGTCTCAAGGCGCACCCCCTCAACATTCACGTCTTTGCATCTTCTTGGGGGTGCCTCCTCCAAGGAACCCATCTCAAATACATACATTGGCCCCCCACCCCCTGTTCTGTTGCCCAGAACAGGGCCTGGCACACGACTGGTGCTCAATAAATAGATTTGAAGTAATGGTTATGTGTCGTTCCAAGGGCCTGGCACGATGCCCGAGTGAATGAGCCGACGAGTGAGTGAATGGGTTTCTTCTAGGACCCTCTTGCTCTAATATTTTGTGACTTTGCCAGTATCCGGGATTCGGGAAGGAACGTATCATGGAACAGGATGGTAAAGTGCTCTCTTGCTTAGGCCTCAAGCTCCAAGAAGGGACATTCCATAATTCAGACTTGGTATCTCGGAAAGTTCCATTTACTGGCACAGGCACAGCCACAGCAGAGTAGAGGGCCCGCCTCGGGTGTGTCAGGCCAGGGGCTCCCTTCACCAACCCGGTGCCCATCTCCTCCCTCCCCCGTGAACATGCCCCCAGCTCGGTAGGTGGCCCAGGGGCCTTACTGCCGCCCTCCAGCGGGGGTCACCTGAGTGGCGGCGCCCCCGCCTCGACCCAACATCACTGCCACTTGAGCCTCCCGGGGAGGAGCCCTTTGAACTGCTTGCCCCGCGGAGGAAGGTAGGTTAGTGGAATGAGCCTCTGGGGAAAGAAGGAAGAGAGGAGAGGAAGAGGAAATGCCCAAGAGAACAATCCTCCCCCTTGTAGAATCTGCTAACAACAGAAAAAGGACTCTAGGCAGGATCCAAAACAAGACCGTGTGATTTTTCTGAAAGCCAAAACTGCCACGTATGACCATCCCTGTGTGAGTTTTGAGGCTTATGGGGACAGACCGCTCACCGCCGGGCTGGCGTGGGCGGTGAAATTTCTGGATTGTTTCCCTCACCCCGGCAAACGTTTCCGTTTCCCCTCTGTGCCAGGTGTCGGAACACCAGGGCGGACAACACCCCCCAGGAGGGAAACGGATCCTAGGGGGCAGTGTCCGCACACCCGGGTCAGCGGCGCAGCTCTTGGGAGGCAGAGGGTGCCCTGGGCCAGGCCCAGTCTCCGCGCGTTCCTCTGGCCACGGGACCAGAATGCCCGGTGGGAGGTGACCATGCACAAAAGGGCCACGCGGGGCAGCAGGTGTGCAGAAAATAGCCAGCCTGGGCTCCTGCCGGGCTCCCCGGCCTCCCTTACGGCCTCCGCTGTTCTCATAACTTCTCTGGGCCTCAGTTTCCTGAGGAACAGTCCGTACCCGCTGCTGTGGTAGCCGTGAAGATAATGGGAAACTGAAGGGTGTGAAAGGACCGACAACTGGAAAGCATCCCACAAATACCGGGAGGTAACGTCACAGCTTGGAGGAGAAGAGAAACGGGTGACGCGCTTAATGAGCTTAATTGCAGTATCGAACAGAAGCGGGCTGGAGGCCGAAGCCAAGGCCGGCCGGGGCTCGTGGGCGGCCTGCCCTTCTTGCGGCCACTTCTCGCCCGCGGGCCCAGCACCGAGCGTGAAAACCCGGGATCCCAGCGGCCCAGACACAACCGGTGCGGGTCCGGGTCAGTGAAATTCCAACTCCTGTTCTTCAGAGAAATTGAGAAGAAAAGGACAGAAGAAAAGGACAGGCCTATGACAGCAGGGCAGAGCCCCAGTGGGGGCTGCTCCTTCCCTGCCGGCCGTGGGACACTGCGAGCCCCCCGGGGGGAGGGGGAGCCCCTGAGGGAGAGGCTGGGCTCTTCTCTACGGGCCAGGTGTCTCCCGGGGACTCAGTTGTGGCTTCTGCCTGGTTCGGGCCCGTGGTGCATGGAGGAGACGGTTTCTGCACAGGACGCGCCCCTCAAGGACGGGGAAGCAGCAGGTGCGGAAGGAGAGTTCTGGAATTCGCCCAGAGCAAGCCCCAGTGTTCCGAGGAGGCTGGGCGGCTCAGATCTGCGCAGGACAGGGTGTGCACTCCCAACACACCCCCACACCGCACCCCTCCACACCCCACGGCGCATACATTATGTATATACCACGCCCCCCCCTCCCCCCCCCCCCGCCATCCATACTGGTGTGCCCCCACCTCCCCCCACTGATTGTGCAAAGCCTCAGTCTGTTCGCCGGCTCCCAGTGGAGGAGAACACGGGCCTGGTTGGGCAGGGGTGGGGGGTGCTGGCGACAGCCTTTCCAGCACATCGGTGTTTGGGACCACGAGGGCTTCCCTCCTGGGCTCGTTCTTATCTTAGAGAAAAGAGCATGGGCCGCGTTTACCATTCACTCCCTCCCTCCCTCCACCACGCCTGGACCCTCACCCGGTTTAGACTGCACACCGGGACCTCACTGCACACGGGAACCTGAGGACGTCAACAGGGAGCCGCCGTGAGCCTCCCAGGAAGAACATGCCAGAGCCGCGCTCTGCCAGGGCAAGCTGGGGACAGGCCTCCAGAGCCGTGAGGCCCCTTCATGAGCAGTGACATAATAACCATATAACATATGGCACCAATAACATCACAGTACTGAACAGTGCAGAACAATATGGAACCAGTGGATAGATTAACAAAGGTAGGGTGTGGGGAGGTGGGGCAGCTCGGGGGCAGAAGAAAAAAAATGCCATCAAATCCTAGGAATTCAGACTAATGACTCGAAGGGCAGTTCAAATTTGTCAAGTCCGGGTCAAAAAACGTCTCAAAAGGTGCCTCTGAATTCGTTTTCAGGAAAAGGGTAAGGCCCGACCCAGCGCTGTGAGGGAGGCAAGCCGGCATGTGTATGAGCAGAGAAGTTCATTGTTATTAGCACGGCGCTCACTCCCAGCCTCGGAGCGGAGTCAGAGGCCCGGAAGGTCATGTGTCTCACAGCCTTGCTTTCCTGTCTGGGAATCAGGACTTGGGGCTGTGTGGACCCCGAGGCATGTTTGAGCCCCAGTGGACGCGTCTGCAGCAGCTGGGAAGTCCGCTCGCTTCGCTGGGATGTAGGTCCCTCCCCACGGCAGAGCTCCTGGGGACACGGCTGCCACCAAATGCTGGTTTGGTACCACTCAGGGCTCAGCTCACTAAACCAAAATTTTTTTTCTTTTTCTTTTTCTTTTTTTTTTTTTTTGTTGTTTTTAAACTTGGAAGGAATCTGCCAGTGAATCATCATCTCATATGCTATTTGATCCGTGTTTAATGTCTTTGGGAAGAAATAAAAACAGTAAGTCATTCTCAACATCAATGGCATCAGCCCGGCTCACACACGAGGCTCACAAATGGTGACGGGCCGGCTGCCCCTCGGTGGCCACGGCGGCTGCAGCCTTCGGTTGTCATTGGAGAGTGTGTGTATAATCAGGAGTGCAGACAGCTCACAGAAGCTGCCCTTTGCCATTTTTACTCTTTAAAAGAAAAGGTTTTTTTTCAGATTTATTCACTTTTGAGAGAGAGAGAGAGACAGAGCAGGAGCAGGGGAGGGGCGGAGAGAGAGAGGGAGACACAGAATCCGAAGCAGGCTCCAGGCTCCGAGCTGTCAGCACCGAGCCCGACGCGGGGCTTGAACTCACGGACCGTGAGATCACGACCTGAGCTGAAGTCGGACGCTCAACCGACCGAGCCACCCAGGCACCCCTGCCGGTTTTACTCTTTAAATCACAGCACCACAGAAGCCATAGATTGGGCAGGGAGAGTTGAGACCAAGGTACAAACTCACACACAGCCAGTGTCGATCAGCCTGCGTTCACAGGGCACGCAGCAGGTGAAAAACACAGCGCTAAGTGCTGGAGATACGCAGAAGGAGAAGAGGCTTTCGTGCTGCTTATTGTCCGGTTGGGAAGGCAAGGCACGGATGCCTTCCCTCTTTTCTAGGCCGAGTCAGCTCCCACACTAGCCGGACACCGAGCTCCCGTGCCGGACGGATAAGGGGGCGCAAAAGAAGGCAGCGTTCCGGGAGGAATCGACAGACTTGAGTGTTCGGGCTGCGGCCCACGTCCTCTCCTGCCCTCAACCCCCGGGGACACAGCGTTGAATTCCATTCACCCAGGGCACGGCTGGGAATAAGCCCACAACCGATTAGCACGGTGCATAAAACACAGGAAGGACACGGTGCTTGGCACTTGGGGAGAAGAAGCAAGTCGGGGAGGGAGGTCAGAAGGTCCGGCTGAGACCGCGCCCCCCCCCCCCCCCAGGTCCTCCCCAGGCCCAGCCCTTCCACAGTGATCTGCGGCCCACGGAGTCCATCATCCTGGCATTCCAGGCCTCCAAATTTCCCGTCCGTGACTTTCCGACCCAGCTCGTCTCTAACTTCAGAGAAAGAGCCAGTCTCCTGGACACGCTATAAGGCCCCAGGCACAGCCACCAGAGCAAACCTTTGTTAAGTATGTTCCCAGGGCGTCCTTCTCAGCTAGAAACCTACACATACGGCCTGTCAGGTCCAGGAATCGTCAAGGGGGCCACAGGACAGAACACGTGCAGTCTGGGCTGATCCGGAAATCCGGGCCTTGGGAAGAGAGGATCGGTGAGGGCCGCCCTGAGACGCCTGTGTCGCGGAGAAGGGGGGCCCTGTGTGGGCTCGGACCGAGCTCAGGGGGCCCCAGCCCAGGTGCCAGCAAGCAGCGAGATCGTGGGGACATGGCTCGACCACCCATCCATTCATTCACTGCAGAGGCTCCCTCTGTGTCCCGCCCTTTGGGCGCTGAGCACAGACTCACTGGCAGGGACGGCCCCCTTCCTACTTGTCTCTGCCTTTCCTCTCCACGACGCAACGAGAGACCTACCCGCGGCAGAGGCTCAGAGATGCCGACGGGCAGTGAGTTCCTGCCCGGTGCTGGCAATGCTGATTCGGGCCAGGACAACAGCCGCCCCCATCACACCCCCCGCCCCCGCCGCCCCCATCAGAATGCCAAGCCAAGTCTGCAGGCTCACGATGTGTGTGTGTGTGTGTGTGTGTGTGTCTGTGCAGGTGCACGCACTGTCGCCGGCATTTGCCCACAACGCTGGTCATGCAGGGTCTGCCCCTGTGGTTGAGGGGTGAAGGGGACGCCCACGGGAAGTGATATTGCAAAGTCATCCCAAGTCCCTGTAAAAATAACCCTCAACTGGCAACACAGGAAGGATTTCCCCTTTCCTAGCGTCCTGCCTCCAAACTGCAGCGGCCGCTACCTCAGAAAGGCCTGGAGAACGGCTCTCCGCGGGACCCAGCTGGAACCCGCAGACTAGGCAACACTTTAGGGGGGCGACAAGCCCAACACCCAGAGGGGAGGTTAGCCCGGGATCACGCTCTCCCGTCCTCTTCTGCAAAATCCCAAATCTCCATGCCCCAGGTAACCTAACATCTTCCAGAAGAACTGTGGTGAACCAAATCTCTGTGAGCAGCAACCATGAAATTTTCGCAGGGGCGGGGAGGGGGGGGGCCGTGTCACTACTTAAAGGACAAACTGCTTCCTTATTATGATATTTGTTACGGTGATCTGTGATCACTGATTACAACTCCCTGAAAGCTTAGAGGATGATTAGCATTTTTTTAGCAATATTTTCTTGTTTTTTTTTTTTCTTGTGTTTTCTTTCTTTTCTGTTTGTGTTTTTACAGAGGTAGAGAGAGCATCTCCAGCAGGCTGGATAGCAGAGCTCACGCGGGGCTCAATCTCACGACCCGTGAGATCATGACCTGAGCTGAAATCAAGAGCCGGACACTTAACCGACTGAGTCACCCAGGGGCTCCAGTAATGAAGTATTCTTTTAATTTTTTTGAACGTTTATTTATTTCTGAAAGAGAAAGAGAGCACGTGGGGGAGGGTCAGAGAGAGGGCGAGACACAGACTCCGAAGCAGGCTCCAGCCTCTGAGCTGTCGGCACAGAGCCCGATGCGGGGCTCGAACTCACAGACCTCGAGATCATGACCTGAGCCGAAGTCGGATGCTTAACCGACTGAGCCACCCAGGTGCCCCGGTAGTTTTAAATTAAGGTATATACACTGGTGGGTTTTTTTAGACCTAATGCTATTTCACACTCAGTAGACTACAGTATTGTATAAACATAACTTTCATATGCACTGGGAAACCACAACATTCATTGACTTGCTTTATTGGGATATTTGCCTGACTGCGGTGCTCTGGAACCGAATCTGCAGGGTCTCCGAGGCGTGCCTGCACACAGGCAACGTCCAGGGAGCACAGAGCCAGATTTTCCCCCTCCCATCTTGCAGCTCCCGTAGAGCTGAGGAAGGAAGGAGGGGAAGCTGGTGAAGGCAGCACCTTCCACACTAATCTATCCCCTGAGGCAGAGGCCCCGCCTGGGGCTCCGGTCCCAACCCCAGAAGCACGGTCCCAATCCCAGGGAACACGGTCCCAACCCCCAGGAGCATGGTCCCAACCCTGGGAGCACGTTCACAAGGGGGAACAGGACGGATGAGAGAAGGAAGGGCAGGGTGGTGGGAGAAACACTCCTCCCTCAGGAAGACCAAGGCAGAGGGCACACCCCCAACATCCACACAAGCGAGGCGGAGCCCCCCCCCCCCCCGCCACCACCCGGGGGATGCAGGCTTCCTCGGGGGACAGTCAGCAAGGAGAAGTGTGGGGATGTCTGGGCCTGGTCTGAAAGCGACAACGCGACAACGTTCGGGGGCTGCTGGGAGTCTGCCGGTCTGACCTGCTAACGCTCATGTCCGCTCAAAGGGAAGCAGCAGCCTGGCACCTGCCTCCCGGCCTTGCTGCCCCCCTCGGGCACGCCGGCTCTCGTGCTGGGCACCCAGCAACCTTAAGGGGCTTTATTAGGGTGGAAATACGCACACTTCAATAGGTCTGGGGTCCAAATCTTAGCCTCACGGCTGAGCGTTAAAGGGGATTCCTTCTGGGTGGGAAGGTGAGAATTACATGCTTCTAGGATCTAGAAGGTGGGCTCTCCCGGGCTGGGCCTGGCCCCTCCCCCGTGCTGCCTCCTTCTGTCTTTGGCAACAGACCCCACACCCCTGGCCTCCACTGATGCTCACAGCACTGGGGTGGGCAGGGCAGGGCAGGGCAGGGCAGGGCCGATGACTAATGACAGACACTGTCATAATTACCAGAAGCCGGGGAGAAGGAAGAGGAAGACAGGCTGTGAGGCAGCTGAGGCTCCCCCCCAACCCCCACCCCTGCCGGCCTCCACTCTAACAACTACCCCAAGAGGGAGGTGTGACTAATCGTCTTACAGAGGAGACTTGGACTTGGGGAGGCTGTTAAATGCACCCAGTAGGATCTGGAGGACACAAACCCAAAGCCAGAGGCCTTTCTCCCACTCACCACCTACTTCCTCACTCGGGAACAGGGCCGAACACGGAGCCCGGCAAGAGCGACAGACGCCACAGCAGAGGCTGCGGGGTCCTGGGCCCTCGGGAGGGCTTGTTCAGTGCCCAGCCAGCACCTCCTGGCGGGGGAGCCAACAGGTGGCACAGGAGCCCTCCAGAGTGCCTCTAGAGGACAGAGGACAGGTAACAGGTGCAGCCCTGGGGTCAGGACGGCGTTCGAACATTACAGGCATTTTGCTTCCCCGGGATCCTGCCTAGAACCCAAAGCAGGCGGTGGCCTGAGATGGGGCCAGGAGGGTGGTGGATTTCAAAGAGACCAAGAGTTGGCAGGTCATGCTAATTACTGTGGACTTGACCCCCTGACTGAGGGGAGAGCAGCTGGGCTCCGGGTCTGGGGGGCCGGGCCTGGTCAGGGCCTTGCCGTGCTGGCGGACAAGAGGATCACGGGGCTGTGGGCGAGAAAGGGGTTCCCGTGGTCGGTCTTTTGGGGAGGCGGGAAGGGCGGCAGAGTGGAGGGGCTGGGGGAAGTCCACGAGAGGGCAGAGAAAAGCCTGGAAGGACACAGGTGGGGCCAGAGAAGGGGGCAGCATTTGCACCAAGCTTTCAGAGGCCCCAGTGAGACCATGGGGAGGGCTGGGGGCGAAGGGAGGTGGGGGTGGGGAGGCTCGGCCCCGGGGCCCTGGGAAGGCAGCTCTTTCCCCTCTGTGGGAGGGGGAGGTGGGCAGGACCTAGGAGGTGGGAGCTTTCGGGAATGCCCTATTCCCGTCACTGGATACATTCCCAAATCAAAGCACCCGAGGTCAAAGGACCTACGAGAAAGACGGGCCAGCTTAGGGCGAGAGCTGAGCTGATCACGGGACCTGGGTAGGTTCTTTCCATCTCAGAGCCTCAGGTTCCTGACCACCTCGGGTGTCCTGGGCAGGCTGTCCCCTGCTCCCCGACTTCTGGTCTTCCCTGCTCTTCCCACTGAGCTGGGTGAAATCCCCGTCCGCCAGCCGCAGGCAGGACCCCACAGAGTGGTAGAACCCCCCCCCTCCCCGCCCGCCCGTCCTCACCTGCTTCCAGACCCACGCGGCCTCCCAAAGTGACTTACCCAAGGCCAAGCGGAGGCGGAGACAGCCGGGACCAGAAACTCCGGGGGCTGGTTCCACGTCCTTGTCTGGGCCGCTAGACCATGCCCTGGAAGGGAGGAACAACAGGTCACTTAGGGTGCAGACACCCCTGGCCCAGAGCCCACTGCCTTTCCGGTTGCTTCTGTGCACTTACCGGGGGGAACTATAGCTTTTGCAAGCCCCACACTAAGCACAGGAAAGCCCTGGGTTCCTGGGAGCCACTGAGGCCAGGGGCCACGAGCACTGGGAGGGAGGAAAGTCCCCACCATACTGATGGGACGAGTCTCCCAGTGGGACCCCGGCCACCCCTTGGGTGAGGCCACCGGCTATCACAAGCCTGGCGCAAACGCCGGGTGTGGCCCTTGGCCACGGCCTCTGTGGTCTGCACACCCGGGGCTCGGGCTCTGGCTGCATCACTGGGTCACTGCGGCCCGTCACCACGCCGCCTGCGGCCCGACCCGACGCTCTGGCCCACAGGGTCACCGTAAGGGCCCTGAGGGTTGTGCACGGGGTGGGCTCACGGGGGCTCCACCAGCCAAGCTCCCGTCCTGCACGCAAGAAAGGTCAGATGGCATCGCCAACCTCTAGCCAACGGTTCCCGGAGTCACGGGGTCACGATGGGAAGACACGCCCACGCACCACGGGCATCCTGGGTGCCCCGACCAATCCCCGCCTTCAACCACCACCACCAGTTTCTCGCACATTACAAACACCCTGCATGCGTGGCTAACTGACGGCCGACCTCCTCCTTCACCCCTTTCGGCTGCACCCTGTACATAAAGATGAAGTGTAATTATAAAATCCTCGTGGTTACCACTGCCCGCTGCCAGGTGCCGTACGAAAAGCTTTCTGTGCATAATCTATTTGCAATAACCTATTAATCCTCCCATCAACCTATGAGGTGGGCATCATTAGTAACCCTGCGGTACAGATGGGGAAACTGTGGCAGAGCGAGACCGGAGCCCAGGCAGTCCCGGGCTCTCCCACCCGGGGCCACACGGCCTTCCCCCCGCCCCGGCTGGCTCCTTCTCGATCTCCAGTGCCCTCTCACGCCGTCTCCGCACCTGCCAGCCCATTTGTCTTCCCGATCCAAACACGTTTCTCAGCTATTTTCTCAGAACGCACGGTCCTCTCCTACAATGGTCACCGTTTATACGCCCTCGCTGCAGTGGTCCCGAGGACCGGAGCCAAGTAGCTCCTTCACCCCCAGAAAACAGGGCCCCCGGGCCGTGCAGGTACCCGGGGGGCCCCCCTCGCTCCTTTGCTCCTGCGAAATAAAGGGCTGGGTCTGCTCCCAATGGACCGTGAGCTCCAGGAGGGCGGGAAGGCACTGTCTTCACTTCCGTGCTGCCGGTACGCAACAGGCGCCCAGTAAATAATCGGTGTTTGACCAGTGAGTGCCCCCAAACTCATCACATGGACATTATTGAAAGCAGAGCGCACTTCGCTCCATTAAAATTCTACCCTGTCGCAGCGATACAGAACGTACGTGCCGATTACATTATTTAAGTTCAGGGCTGGGATTTAAGACATGGAAGAGAAAAGCCATACGTCGTCTTCCCATCAGAAATTCTCACTGGAAGGTCACTGTGCTTTTAGAGAGCACCACACACACACACACACACACACACACACACACACACGGTACTTTGTGTATATACTTTATTTCATTATATAGTGTGAATTTGTTAAAAGAGACTTTATTTTTTTTCTTTAAAAAATTTTTTTGACGTTTTTTTATCTATTTTTGAGACAGAGAGAGACAGAGCATGAACAGGGGAGGGGCAGAGAGAGAGGGAGACACAGAATCGGAAGCGGGCTCCAGGCTCTGAGCCGTCAGCCCAGAGCCCGACGCGGGGCTCCAACTCACGGACCGCGAGATCGTGACCTGAGCCGAAGTCGGACGCTTAACCGACTGCGCCACCCAGGCGCCCCAATTCTTTATTTATTTTTGAGATTGAGACAGCGTGTGAGCAGGGAAGGGGCAGAGAAAGAGGGAGACAGAATCCGAAGCAGGCTCCAGGCTCCGAGCGGTCAGCACAGAGCCCGCCGCGGGGCTCGAACCCACGAACCGTGAGATCGTGACCGGAGACGAAGTTGGCCGCTCAACCGACTGAGCCACCCAGGCGCCCCACGTCCCATAGTTTTAAAAGACACTTTCAAATCGACGATCTGAGCGAAGTTATCTTGCACCCGGGAAGCCGGCTTTGACACTCAAGGAGGTCAAGCCCCAGATGGGGTCAAAGGTCCTCCCCAAAGTCACCTTTGTGAAACCCTGTAAACGGCTGGCGGCAGGATGTGCTAGAAGCTTTGTGTCCAGTCATCATTTTATCATCCTGCCCTTTTAACGGTCCTAGCAGGGAAAGCCCATTCTCACCCTCGGTTGACAAGAGGAGCAAACACACTCAGGGACCCTGGCCACGGTTCCACGAGCCGAAGCAGGATGGCTGCCCAAAACGCCAATCCCTAAACCCATGCTCTGTGCTTTCCAGACGCCCTCATGAATTACAGGGGCTTATAGGAGACTGTGGGAATGCAGTGAGCGAGCCCCCGCCGGTCAGGGGGGCTCTGGAGCCCGAGTAGGCGCTCCCCCAGCCCACACCCCTCTCCGCGGGACCCTGCCCTCCAGGACACACACCACGGCCACACCGCGTGATCAATGCCACCACACCTCGCCTGGGTGCAGGTCAGCTGGCTGTGGGCTACAAAGGCCCCGCCATTTCCAGCCTCCCAGAGTCAGTCCTGAACAGCCAACGCGCTCGGTGACGAGCCCCGTGCCCCGAATGCCAGACGAGAACATCTCCAATCCACACAGACGCCTTCTACCACAGTTGCTCCTGTCTCACTGGGACACGCGCCAGCTCTCCCGGGGAAAGTACTGGGTGGCAGGAGAGCAGGGAAGAAGTCCGGTTCCGGCGGGCCTCTGCCGCTGAGCGGCCCTGTGACTTGGCCACGCCCTGTCATCTCTGCCATTCCGTTTCCCCCAGCCGTGACAAAAGCCTGTGGCCTGCATGCCCTCAGAGGCTGGGCCAGCTCCGACACCAGGCTTCCCAGCAGAAGGAGGGTCCACCAGTCCAGAGTCCTTGAGGGCTCTGGCTCCCCAGCTGCTTGGGAACACTCCAGGAACTCAATTGCAAATTTCCTCCTGGCTCTATCGCTAAGCCACAGGGGCTCCCCGGCCGCCAGCTTTCCCGTGACAGACAAAGATTACAGTCGTCGCCCAAGACTGAATCAAGTAGCAGAAGTCATTATGCAGAAATAATTATGCGGAGTGATGTCTGGTCGCTCCTGATTTCTGCCTAGCGATTGCGCTCCAAGCGGTCTGCCTCTTCCTCTCCGGGAGAGCTAACTGCAGAGGCCTGGGGGATCCAGACGTACTGGGCACGATCCCCCGGCTCCAAACTCGTGCCGGGTGGGGCACCAGCATCCTGGGTTAAGGTTCTCTGGGAGGCCCTTCTGCTGAGCACTTGGGAGAGAGGAGACATAGAACTTCCCCAGCCCCTTGCTCACGTCAGACATAAGATACCTCCTTCTCGTAGATTGGGGTCTCTGGGCGGTGACCTGGGCAATGACCAGGCCTGACCTATTCTTGTCCTCCCAGCTTCTAGCACACAGAAGGGCCTCGGGAGAGCAGGGAGAGGGACAGCATAGACGGCTGTGTGGCCAGACCACCCGGGCTCCAATCCTTTTTTTTTTAATGTCTATTTATTTTTGAGACAGAGAGAGACAGAGCATGAATGGCGGAGGGTCAGAGAGAGAGGGAGACACAGAATCGGAAGCAGGCTCCAGGCTCTGAGCTGTCAGCACAGAGCCCGATGCGGGGCTCGAACCCACAGACCGCGAGATCGTGACCTGAGCCGAAGTTGGACGCTCAACCGACTGAGCCACCCAGGCGCCCCCACCCGGGCTCCAATCCTAGCTCTACTGTTCCCTCTACTGCCTGGCTGTGTGACCCTGATCCACTAGTGAACTTCTCTCTGCCTCAGTTTCTAGGTATGTGGAGTGGAGATGGTAATAACGCTACCTAGTTGATCAACGGTGTATAAAAACTGCATGAGCTAATGCACAGAAAGATGCCTGGCACGTAGGGAGAACCCAGTCAATGTCAACAAGCACTGAACGGCCACAAAGAACATGATCATCAGGAGCTAAGCCACTAGAGAGACATACGCGACCAAAACCTACTCCAGAAAAATCTGGAAGATCTGAAAGAAAGAGACAATCCGAAATGCCTATAAGCAGGCAAGAGCTTGAATTCGTAATCAAAATATTACTCGCGCACAGGAAAGCCCAGACCCAGATGGCTTCACTGCCCACTTCTATAAACATTTCAAGAATCAATACCAATTCTCACAAACTCATCCAAAAAAAACAGAAAAAGAGGGAACACTTCCCAACTTGTCCTATAAAGCAGATACTGGCCCGGACATCAAAAGCAGACAAACTTCACAAGAGAAGAAAGATAGAGATCAGTGGCCCTAATGGACATGAATGTAACCCCCTCCCCCCAAAAAAATCAACAAGATACTAGCATACCAAATCCAGCAACATAAAGAATAAAAAGAATTATACGTCATGACCAAGTGGGATTTATCTCAGGAATGCAAGGTTGGTTTACCATCTGAAAATCAACTCCTGTAGTACATCCTATCAATAAAATAAAAAGCAAAAATCACAGGCTTTTCTCCAGTGACACAGAAAAAGTACTTGACAAAATCCAACACGGTTTCATAATAAAAACACTAAATAATCCAGGAGTAGAAGGGAACTAGAGTTATCTGTAAAAATATATATATATAAAAAAAAAAAAAAAAAAAAAAAAAAAAAACACCTCACAGCTAGGGTGCCTGGGTGGCTCAGTGGTTAAGCACCTGACTTTTGATCTCATCTCAGGTCATGATCTCACGGTTCATGGGTTCGAGCCCCATGTGGGGTTCTGTGCTGACCGTGCAGAGTCTGCTTGGAATTGTGTCTCTCTCCCTCTCTCTCTCTCTCTGCCCCTTCCCTGCTCGCTCGCTCTCAAAAATAAAACAAAGTAAACATTAAAAAAAAAAAAAAAAAAAAAAAAAACCTCACAGCTAACATCATAGTCAATGGTAAAGGACTAGATGCTTCTCCCTACGATCAGGAGTGAGACAACGATGCCCACTGTGACCATTGCTATTCGGCAGTATATTAGAGGCTCTAAACAGGACAATAAGGCAAGGGAAAGCAGTGTGAGATTAGAAAAGAAGACACAAAACTATCTCTATTTGCAGATGCCATTACCTTATATATAGAAGATCCTAAAGGTTCCACTAGAAAAATGAACAGTTCAGCAAGATTGCTGATTTTTGCTTTTCATGTTATTGATATGATGTACTACATTAATAAGATAAGATCGATATACAAAACTCAGCTGTATTTCTATACATTTGCAATGAAAAATCCAAAAATGGAATTAAGAAAACAATTCCAGGGGCGCCTGGGTGGCTCAGTCGTTTAAGCGTCCGACTTCGGCACAGGTCGTGATCTCACGGTCTGTGAGTCCGAGCCCCGCGTTGGGCTCTGTGCTGACGGCTCAGGGCCTGGAGCCTGGTTTGGATTCTGTGTCTCCCTCTCTCTGCCCCTCCCCTGCTTGCTGTCTCTCTTTCTCTCACTCAAAAATAAATAAACATTTAAATTTTTTTAAAAAAAGAAAACAATTCCATTAGCAAGAGCATCAAAAAGAATAGAACAGGAACGAATTTAACAAGAGAAGTACAGAACTTATACTTGGAAAGCTACAAAATACTGTAGAAAAAAAAAGAAAATCTAAATAATTGGGGAAATATCCCATGTTCATGGATCAGAAGACCTAACATCGTTAAAATGGCAACACTCCCCAAACTTATCTAGAGATTCAGGACATCCCCCCATCAGAATCCCAGCTTACTTCTTTGCAGAAATTGACAAGCTGATTCTAAATTTCATATGGATGCGGGGGTGCCTGGGTGGCTCTGTTGGTTAAGTGTCCGACTCTTGGGTTTCAGATCAGGTCATGATCTCACGGTTAGTGGGTTTGAGCCCCACATCGGGCTCCACACTGACAGCATGGGGCCTGCTTGGAATTCTCTCTATCTACCTGCTGGTCCCCATTTGTGCACCTGTCTCTCTCTAAATAAAAATTAAAAAAAAAAAAATAAATTTCATATGGAATGGCAGAGGACCCAGGATAGCCAGAACAATCCTGAAGGAGGACAACATAAGGACTCACATCTCAATTTCAAAACTTACTACAAATCAATAATAACCAAGATGGGGGGCGCCTGGGTGGCGCAGTCGGTTAAGCGTCCGACTTCAGCCAGGTCACGATCTTGCGGTCCGTGAGTTCGAGCCCCGCGTCAGGCTCTGGGCTGATGGCTCAGAGCCTGGAGCCTGTTTCCGATTCTGTGTCTCCCTCTCTCTCTGCCCCTCCCCCGTTCATGCTCTGTCTCTCTCTGTCCCAAAAATAAATAAACATTGAAAAAAAAAAAAATAATAACCAAGATGGTGTAGTACTGGCCCAAGGACAGACATACAGATCAATGAAACAGAACCAGGAATCCATAAATAAACTCACACATCTTTGGTCAGCTGATGTTGAATAAGTGTGCCAAGATAGGGAAAGAATATCTTCTCAACAAATGGTGCTGGGACAAAACTGGATAAGCCACACACAAAAGAATGAAGCTGGGCCCCCACCTCACATCGTATACAAAAATTAACTCAAAATGGGTCAGAGAACTCAATGTAAAAGCTAAATCTATAAAGCTCTTAGGAAAAAAAAAACACATAGGGCTAAATCTTCATTAATTTTGGATTTGGCAAAGGATTCTTAGCTAGGACACCAAAAGCCCAAACAACCAGATAAGATAAATAGGACGACTTGTCCTTCGGGGACACAGACAAGAAAACAAAAAGACAGCCCACAAAATGGGTGAAAATATTTGCAAATAAGTTTACTGATAAAGCATTTGTATCTAGAATATATAAAGAACTCTTACAATTCAATAGAAAGACGTATAACCCAACTAAAGTATGGGCAAAGGATGCGAATACACATTTATCTGAAGAAGATATATAAAGGACCAATAAAACACACGAAAAGGTGCTCAACATCATTAGTTATTGGGGAAATACAAATCAAAAGCACAATAAGATACCGCTTGGTACCCACTAAGATTTCTGGAATCAAAAAGTCAGACCGATACAAGTGCCGACAAGGATTTGGAGAATCAAAACCCACATTGCTGTTGGGAATTCAGTGCTTTGAAAGCAGTCTGGCCGTTTCTCAAATGATTAAACATACGGTTATCATATGTTTATCACATGGTTTATCATATGTTCCGGTAACCCGGAAACTCAGTTCCTGAGTATACGCCCAAGAGCTATGAAAACATACGGCCACACACAGACTCTTACGCAACGTTCTCAGCAGCACTGTTCATAATATCCAAAAGGTGGGAACAACACAAATGTCCGTCAACACACGCATGAGAACAAAATGTGGTTATATTTCTACCGTAGAATATTATTCAGCCATGAAAAGAAACAAAGTATTGGCACATGTCACAACACAGATGAACCCCGAACTACTACGCTAAGCGAAGAGACCAGACACAAAAGGATAAATATGGCCTGATTCCATTATATAAGATGTCCAGAACAAGAAATCTATAGAGACAGAAGGTAGATTTGTGGTTTCTCAGGGCTGGGGGATGGGAGGATAGGAAGGGGGTAGCTAAAGGGTATGGGGTTTCCTTTCAGGATGATAGAAATATTCTAAAATTGACTGCAGTGATGGTTGCACATATGTGTAAATGCACTAAAAACCACTGCATTGCATTTTTTTAAACGTTTATTCATTTTTGAGGGACAGAGTATGAGGGGGGAGGGGCAGAGAGACAGAGAGAGGGAGAGAGAGAGAGAGAGAGAGAGAGAATCTGAAGCAGACTCCAGGCTCTGAGCTGCCCAGCACAGAGCCCGATGCGGGGCTCGAACCCACAAATTATGAGGCTATGACCAGAGCTGAAGTCAGACGCTTAACTGACTGAGCCACCCAGGCGCCCCTGCATTGCATACTTTAAATGGGTGAATTACATGGCATGTTGAGTTACATCTCAATAAAGCTGTTGATATCTAAAATTGTTTTTAAACATTTATTTATTTTTGAGAGACAGAGAGAGACAGAGCACGAGCGGGGGAGGGGCAGGGGAGAGCCAGATGCAGAATCTGAAGCAGCTCCAGGCTCTGAGCCATCAGCACCGACCCCGATGCCGGGCCGAACTCATGCGCTGGGAGATCGTGACCTGAGCGGAAGTCGGACGCTTCACCACCTGAGCCGAGCCGCCCAGGGGCCCCTCCCTAGCTGTTAACATTTTTAAAAAAGGACCCTAAGTCAGTGTCTCGGGTACTTCCGTACCCCCGAGAGCAGCAGGGCAAAGAGCAGACCCACGGGAGCACACTTCCCACTGCTGGTGCCTCAGCTCCCCTCACCCCCCCACACCAGAACCCGGCGGCCTCAAATCTGGGGACATGGCCCCCAGGAATACGCTGCACAACGGCCTCGGAGGCCCCCACCCCCGACACAGCACGCACTCGACTCGCATGCTGAGTGCCCCACACGAGGGTTAGGTGCAGGGACGACAGTCCCACTTCTGAGGAGCCCACGGCCCCCTGGGGGACGCTCAGGTGTGTGCCAGATTGCGGGGGGTGGGGAACGCGTGGACACAAGCTCTCTGGATCTCTCTGGAGTCGGGGGGAGATCCAACCCACTGCAGGGAGCGGGGGGCAGCCCCCCAGGATGTGCGCGCAGTCCAGTCTGGGGGAGGCTCCAGTGAACGCTCCGTGCGGGACCGGTCACTTGCGGAACAACGGGAAGAGAGCAGGCCACTTCAGGCCCCGACCTCCGCCAGGCTGGCCAACCCCTCGGCACCTCATCTTCCCCACCCGAGCACGTCCGCGGAGGCCCCCAGCGACGTGAATTTTCACAGGATAAGGACCCTGCGTCTCCAGCGCCCAGCCTGCATGCCCCACGATTCCAGCCACTCAGCAACTAGACTGAACGTCACAAGGGGCGACTCTGTGCCGGGCACTGGGGACACCCGACTGTTGTCAAGCACCCTGCCTTCCAAGGGCTTACCTTCCGGTCACAAAACACAAATGGCGGGGTGGGGGTGGGTGGGGGGGCCGAGAGAATGGATGAAGGGGGTCAGGGTTAAAAAAGGAATTCACACGCACAGATCGAAGCTGCATGCCACGACTGCCGTGGGTGGGGAGAATTGGAGGCACTGGGACGACCACCTCGGGCTCTGTGCCACCTCTCAGCTGGCACCAGAAATAAGGAGCATCTTAGGACCAAGCCACAGAGGCCAGGGGTCGTGTGATCATGTGTAGAGACAGAGATTCTCAGAGAGCTGGAAGGAGAAGGAGGAGGGCTGGGGTCGCCCTCAGGGGGTTCCCACTCATGCCAATGACCAAGGCCACATTCCAACCCAAGGGGGTTCAGCAGCCAGACATACTCTTTCTTCTAAGAGCCTCTGCCTTCCTGTCTACCCGCCAACAATGGGTCTCTCTCGAACTTGTCCGGTGCAGTAGAGGAACCCACTCCTCCTGTCTGCCTCTCTCAGGGTCAGCGTTCAGATCTTTAGCGCATGTTCTAAGAGTTGTTCCCCACCCCTGACTCCCAGCACCCCCAGCACGAAGGAAAACGGACCAGGGAAACGCCCTAGAGATCGTTCTGGCATTTTGGTTGTGTGTCCCTGCCCCCCAGCATCCATTCTGTCTTCTAACAGCAACATTCCTCATTTCCTCTTAAGGGTCCACGCTGCCCCCATTCCCAACTTGCTGGACCCAAAGCGGGGCCCCTTCGTCTTTCCACCACAGAGGGAGCTCTCTCCCTCTCTCCCACGGCCATCTGTCCCGACAACAGGGATGGCTGGAGATTCCCACCGCCATCAGCTGCCCTGCCCCAGGGGATGACCTTCCAGACAGCACACGGGGCCCCCCGAGAACAGGGGGCAGCGTGGGGGTGCAGGTACCTTGGCAGTGTCCTAACCCAGTCCACCCGGGACTCCTCGGTGTTGTGAAATATTAAATTCCCTTCTTTGCTTTTGGGGCGCCTGGGTGGCTCAGCCGGTTAAGCGTCTGACTTCGGCTCAGGTCACGATCGCACAATTCATGGGTTCGAGCCCCACGTCGGGCTCTGTGCAGACAGCTCAGAGCCTGGAGCCTGCTTCGGATTCTGTCTCCCTTCTCTCTGCCCCTCCCCCGCTCTCTCTCTCTCTCTCTCTCAGAAATAAACATCAAAAAATTTTAAATTCCCTTCTGTGCTTTAACCCACTTTGAAACAGTTTTTCTAGCCCTTTCGACAGAGTCTGAACTGATGGAAGATGCTTGCTCTTCTTCAGAAAGTAAGTAAGACGGAATCTCACCTTCCTCCAGGTTTCACTGTTCTGCTGAAGGACCTTTAAATGTCCTCATCTTCCTTCTTTCATTAGAGACAGCCTTCCCAAAACTGTCTTCCAAGGAAAATTCGTCTGGGGTGCTGTGCCTTACAAAATGTAACAGGTAAGAGATGCCCCGCGGTCACGTAAATGTGCAAATGACTTCCTTTCACAAAGTTAAATTGGTTTCCTGACTGCAGGATTCCTTTAACATACGACTGATTTATTTAACTGCAATATTTGTGACTAAGATTTCTGTGCTAAATCTTTAAGGGAGGATAACAATATGCCTGACTCCCCCCGGTGTGTGCAGCTGGGGAAATCTTATTTTCACTGTGTAACCGTGGGGCGAGATTACACGAAATACATTTCAGAAAATGGATCCAGCTGGAATTTCAGACTTTTTCCTATTCCAAACTGCTTAGCATTTAGGGGTCTTTTGATTTTCCTACCTGAGCCTTTTGGTTAAAAAAAAATAAAAAGAGAAAGAAAGAAAAAATTGCATTTCATTTTAAGCACAGTTGTTGCAGAAGAATTTTGAAAACCAGAGATACCAGGCACGGGGGAAAAGGAGGGGATAAGAACCTTGGACTAAGAGGCAGCAGAGAAGTGAGGTCTCTGAGATTCTCCAGCCCTCCAACGTGCTGCATTGTCTTAAGACATAAAATTCAGGTTTGTTTGCTCCTGACTCTCCCGGAAAGAAAATAAAATGGCTCATTGACCATTCACAAAATGCTTGGAACCTCCTGAGTCCTGGCCGCTGCCACCTGCCTCCCCCATGCCCCCCCCCTCGCCCCCCTCCGATGCCACCGACCCCTGGACCAGAGGCCATAGAAACGCTGCACTGGTATTCCTCTCAGCGTCTGAGGCGCATCCTGTTCTGGACAGAGAAGGAAGCAAAAGCAAGCCTTTGCCAACATCACAACAATGAGGCAGCCACAGGGGAAACACAGGAGAAACACAAGTGCGCCCCAGGGAGGTGGAGAGCAGAAACCCGAACTTGATCCACAGTTTCTATTTGGGGGCACATTGTGCCCACAGACACACCCACTGTCCGCAGTCTCAGCCCGGGAACAAGCCTTGCATCTCTGCAGCAGAGGGGCCCCTAGAAAGCCTGGGCCCCAGCAGCCAGGCCTCCCTCCACCCCGCAGGGCCACCTCGCCTGCCCCGTACATCGACCTCCGCCCACGATTTCACTCGGGAGGGAAAAGGTTCAGCTGCAGAGAAGAGTAACAAAGAAAAAGGAGAGGGAAACCCATGCATCTTGTCGATTCTGCAGTTGGGCAAGCAGGGCCTCGCCCAAGAGTACGGCGCCGGGGAGGAGCCAGCCCAACCTCCCAGGGGGACTCAGGTTCCAGGTGGTCAGGCTGCGTGTCCCCTTGCTGGTCAGCCGTCCCCTGAGCTGGGCCACAGGACTCTCTGCCTTAAATGTTCTGAGTGCTCTGTTAATAATGATGTTGGTAGGGGGCGCCTGGGTGGCTCAGTCAATTTGATTTCGGCTCTTGGTTTCGGCTCAGGTCATGATCTCGCGGTTCACGGGTTCGAGCCCCACGTCGGGCTCTGTGTTGACAGTGCAGAGCCTGCTTGGGATCTTCTCTCTCTCTCTCAAAATAAATACGTAAAACTTAAAAAAAAAAAAAAAAAGAATGATGTTGGAGGAAATAGAAAAGGTTTGGGACAAGCTGTCAATATCGTCCTTGTCCTCGAAAGCTGGTGGGGCAGGAGAGCATAGGAATTCCACAGTGGGTGAACGGCAAACGGCGGCCAAGGGCTCAGGCTTTCCCCACTTCATGCATGAGGACACCGAGGCCCAGAGAAGTTGAGGGTCTTGCCTGGAGCCACAGGGCCAGGAAGAGGAGGAGAGCATGGGCTACCGACCCCAACTCGGGACAGTAACTGTCCCACTTGCTGTCCGACCAGGGCTGCCCACTCAAGGCAGCCGTTCCTTCCAGGAAGGAGCCTGGTCCTCGACTGGAAGTGGGAGCAGCCTCTGTCCAGGCCACCTGCCTCTCTGCCATGCGTCCCTCCGTCCACTCACCCAGCGGCCCGGTAGCCGATGGCCACCCAGGTGCAGAGAGCTCACAGACCCAGAGCCCTGCCCTTGTGCGTGGATCATGCCACATACTGTAAGTGAGGTAGGGCGAGGGGAAGGGGGCGTGTCATTGTAAGCAGGATCCAAGGAAGGTGTCACCAGGTGACACATGGGCTGTGCCTTGTAGCACAGGTGCACCTCGGCTCAGGTGGGGGGGGGGGCATGAGGGGCACCCTTATTGCACCTGCCACCCTAAAGTCTCCTCTTCTCTCAACCACTGTGGCCACGGCTGGGTGGCAGAGGACGGGAGACCTCCTCCCTGACAGGGTGTCCCTGGGCCCGCCTGGAGGCCACCAGGACAGCAGATTCTCAGAGCACCAGGGGCAGCGGAGTGGAGGGGTACTGAGCACCCCTTCACGGGCAAGTGGCCCAAAGCATGTCACATTCGGACTCTGATGTGCCGCTGTGTGGCCCTGGGCACGTCATCTCCTTCTGGGCCTGCTTCCTGCTCTTGAGCGTCGAGAACCACAGAAAGCAATGAATCACATGGGCGCTCTTCAAGGCCGTACGCGTGAACTTGGAGTCTAAACGCAGCATGCAAGTCTCTGCCTCAGGACCTCTGGGCACATCCACACCTCGTCCCACTCTTGGGGGACGACAGATGGGGAAACTGAGGCTCAGAAACCAACAGCAGGCCACGTTCCCAAGGTCCCACAGCCAGGCAGCGCGGGCACCCACTGAGGCCACCTGGCCTGCAGGCTCTGCTTCCCCATCCCCCACATGGAGCCCAGAGACCAAACTTTGCCCTCGGGGATTGATAAAGGAGCAAGGAAAGCCGCACCATCAAGTATCTAAGTGCAATGAAGCAAATGAAACTGGAAGGCAGTGCAAAGGGCGGGGCCCGAGGTGGGGTCGGTGCCCAGGCAGGAAGGGTGGGTGGACAGAGGGGCTCCGGGCCAGGCTGCCTGCCTGCAGAGGGGTCTCCTCAGGCCGGGCTCCGGAGGCCGGCTTCTCCCCCCTCAACTGAAGCCCCCGGTGATCCCACACCCCCCAGACCCTCGTGGTTTGGCATTCGAGGCCTGACAGTCGGGCCCCAGTCCCACCAGGTGTGGCAGGTTAAAGATGCCAGAAATTCTGAGACTCCCTCCCACAAAGCCTCCCTGCTCCCCACCGCTCCTGGGGCCCCAGAGGTCTGTGTGGCCTGCCTGTAACCCACCTGCTGGGGCTCCTGGCCCCTCTAGACGCAAGGCCCAGCCGTGCTCCGTCTCCCAGCAAGCCACCTGCACAGCCCCAGGGGTGCTGTGGGCTCTCGGTCAACGTTTCCTGAAGCATCTGGGGGCTGGCAGCTCAGAGGAGGGAGAGGTGTGAGGTGTGGCTGCAGAGGAATGCCAGAGCCGGGCCACGGAGGGCTTTGAACATCGGGCTTCACCTTGCTTTGGGCAGTAGGGAGCCATGGTGGGCTCTCTGGCAATGGATTGGAGGAAGGACAGCTTGGACAGGCTGGGCAGGAAGGGAGGCAGTGTGAAGGCTGGGGTCCGGGAGACACCTCCGGGGGCAGCGGGGGTGAACGACCCGGGCCCGGGCACTTGTGACAACCGGACCTTTTCCAGGGGGGTTGTGACCACACACAGCTTGCTGCCGGCCACACCGGGAAACCGGAAACGAAGCCCCACCGAGACAGAACTCCACTGCCCTGTGGGTATTAGTGTCCTAGTTTCCGGTGGACTTGAGACCCCAAGGCCAGCAGAGAGAGTGTCATTTCCCCACGGACAGAAAAGAAAGCATCCAGAGAGGGGGAAGGTCTGGCTCTCCTGAAACGCAGTCTGCAACCAACAGCCTGGAAACAGGTGCCCAGGGCCGCGGGGACTAAGGCAAGTTCTCCCGCTAAAGCCGCTCACTCAGGAGCCCACGGAGCATGCCGAGCTTGGCTGCCGTATCTGCGGTGAAGGGATGAGTCCTCCGAAAACGCAAATTAATTATTCATTCCCCACAAACGAGCAGCCCCCGGGGTCCTGCAACAGCCACCGCACGGCGAGCAGCCCAAAGGCTCAGTGAACCCTAATAGGGACACTGCTCTGCGGACCAGACACCGGATTCTGCCGTCACCCCCTGCAGACAGCTCTCGCCCGAGACCAGCCCACGCTGCTGCTTTCCATTCTGCAGCCACGAGTGACATCAGCCCAGCATCAGATGGAAAATCACAGCCCGGCCCGGCCCGGCCCGGGCGACGCAGGGCTGCTGTGCAGAGCGCGTCTGCGCCCAAGGACTGGCCTTTTACCCACAGCCTCCTGACAGCTCCCCTCCGGGGTCTGAGTCACCGTCCCCGGCAGGGACACAAGCCTAGAGTTGGCCTGCTTGCTAGCATGCAGATTCCCGGGTCCACACGGTCTCCAGGGCTCAGCCTGGGACACTGCATTTCTGAGCCGAGGCCACCGGGAGGAGTCACCGGGATCAATCACAACTCGGTTAGCTTCTAGCTTCTAGCTTCTAGCTTCTAGCTTCGCGCGGCTGGGCAGCCCCAGGTCAGGTTCTCGCCTCTGGGGCCCCAGGTGCTCTGCTGGGTTTTTGGGGGATGGCAACAAAGAACATTTGCAAAGCACTTTCACGCACTGGTGCTCGGCAGAGGCCGCTCACAGCTGGGTCTTTGCATACCCCTTGCCTCCGATTTTATACCTTTGATTCCAGTCCGCTCAGCTCGCGTCACATTTGGGAAGGAGAGCCCGTGAGGTTTGTCTCAGTCCCAGGCTGTGGCCCACCGACAAGCTATTTGCTTGCCGTTCTAGAACGCCCCCTGGGTGCCCAGAGAACCCCCCTCCCTTGGCGGCGGGGGGTGGGGGGAACCCCAGCCTGGTCCCTCCCTCAGGGAGGCCCCGAACTCCAGGCGGTGCTGGCGTTTACACCCCTCCAGGTTGCTGGGATCTGCTGATCTGCGTCTGGGGCCCACAAGGGAAGGGACAGTAGAGGGACTGAGATCGTCCTCCCCACCGCCCCCACCCGCCGACCTGGGGCCCAGCCTGGCCCAGAGCCTCAAGGTCTGCGTGAGGTGTGAAAGCTTTCTCTTTGCAGAGTTAGTTGTCCCGTGTGATATGAGCAGGCGGCCTTCGTCCCTCTGTCCCTGTCCTTCCATAACCGGGTCTGTACAAGGTTTCCAGCTCTTTGCGGGGAACGAAGTGGGGACCCCCTCCTCTCCTCTCCTCTGCCCTCTGAGAGTAGAGGTCAGTGGTCGCCCATCTGGCTGTTTATGGAAGGGAAATTTGTTTTTAGGTGTGTGGGCAAGTAACAGGAAGCTGATACTGGCCCTCGAGCAGGCTTGCGCATCCAGAACAACTCACAAAAAGGCATGCACGTGTGTGTGTGTGTGTGTGTGTGTGTGTGTGTGCATGCACACGTACGCACATAATTCAGGGGTTCTCAACTGGCGGGGATTTTGCTCCCCTGGGACATCCAGAAGGGCCGGCGGATTTTTTATTACAGCGGGGGCGCGGGGGGTCGTCCCCTGGCACCCAGGACGTTGCAAACCCTCCAAGACTGAGCCCTCCCCACCTCAACAAAGAATTACGCAGCCAGACTGTCAACAGTACGGAGGGCAGAGCCCCTGACACAAATGCATCCCCCTGTCGGTCACGTCTTTGTTTGCCTCACAACTGGTGACACAGCCCTGCCCCGAGCGAGCGAGAAGCTCCCTGAAGGCAGCACCCGCCCTTCCTTCCCAAATAGGGGACCGGAGGTCCGGCAGGGCGCAGAGCCACCCCACGCTCCCACCGCTCCCGAACGTCTTGCACAGGCCAGCCCACACCCCCCTCGCTTCTCTTCAACAGGGAGGGGCTCTAGGAAACCCGAGTTTCGGTTGTTCCTAGAGCCTTGAGTGTCAAGGGGCCTGCTGTGTGGCCTTTGCGGCTGGCTGGTGGAGACCGCCCTCGGCAGGGACAGCAGGCACCCACAGGCTACACTCGACCCTCGCGGGGCAAGGAATGCCACCCGGGGCCTCTGCTCTAGCTGACCCTTGGCTTGGGGCCGTTTACTTCTGGGAACCGCCCCCCCCCCTTTTTTTTTAAGATCCCACAAGACGGGGTCTTTTCTGCAGACGGAAGTCACAAATGTTCTATCAGAGAGCTCTGCTGACCTTAGGTTTCGTTGGCACAGGGAACCTCGAAGTGTCAGCCCACACCCCCCAACCCCCGCCAAGTTCCGCAGAGGAGGGGCAGGCTGACAAAGGCAGTCCCTTAGCCCTGCCCGGCAGGATGAGTCTACACCGGGTGGCAAACCATGAGGGGGACGGAACAATCCACTCCCTACAGTGTGCGTTACGGTCTGGAGAGGGTCTCACATCCGCGGTGTCACTTTACCCTCCCTACCTGGAAACCTGGGCCGGGGAAGGTGGGAGGCTGGTGTGAGCGAGAAGGGAGATTCGAGGGAACCCTGGGGAAGACTTCCCCCCGGGCTCAGCCGACTCAGGCCTGCGTTGCTGTTCAAAGGGCAACGTTCAACCTTCAAGGAATCTTTTAAGGAGCCACGAGGGGCTGTTTGCTTGGGTCGGGGGTCGACCTGGTATTTCACAGTTAGATGCACCTCCCAGGTAGGGCCCACCTCAGGGGCCCCAGACACCTCAGACAGATGCAGCAGACCCCCCGCCTGGCCTTCCCATTGGCCCGTTAGCCCCCACGCGGACGGGGGCTGCCTCTGTCTTGCACATACAGTGACCCAGGTGACCTGGGCCAAGCAAGACGCCGAGTGGCTCCCACATTTGACCTGCTTGTCAGGGTGATGGTCTCTGAGCTGGAACCGAAGTGCTATTTGGGCATCCGTTCACTTACTCGGAACACATTTAACTGAACTCTTAGCAGACGGCGGGCACTGTCTTATGTGTTCCGGAACAATTCCTGCCTTCGAGGAGGTCACATGAGTGGCCCAGGAGGTTACAGGGCAACGCGACACATGCCATGAGAAAAGCCAGTGCAGGATGCTGGCAGGCATGTGCTCTGAGAGGCCTACAGCCCTACCTAAGGATCCGGGAAGACTTCTTGGAGGAGGTGACATTTAAACAGAGACAGATGCAAATGAGTGAGACACGCAGAGGGAGACAGAGACAGAGGAAATGCAGAGGGGTGGGCTGTGGGGAGCAGCCTCGCCGGGGACTTTCCGAGAAGCTCCCGCACCCAGGCAGTGGGGGCCTCAGGCCCTAGGCCCCAGGCACTCCCCTGACACAACACAGTCAGGGGGCAGCTGCGGGCAGAGCCCCCAGCTCCCGTGTGAAAGGCGCCCGGGGAGATCACAGTCAGAGAGGCCTGCAGCCAGGAGCCCACGGGCTTGTCCCAGCAGGGCTGGCGCGGCTGGAAAAAGCCTGGGGGCTGGTCGTACTGAGGACGCAAACAGCAAACACCCATCCACCCCCGCCCTGCCCACGGCAGCGCCCCCGCATAGACGCTCCGGTGACACCTTCTTCCGGGACTTTGCCCTGGGCAAGGCAGGCGCGGCGCTCACACTGGAATCTGCCGGGGAATTCAGACCACTGCATCCACCCGCAGGATCCCGCCAGGTCACAAACCATCACGGAGAGCCCTGGACCCAAACAAGTTACCCCCAAAAGAGCCAGTGTCATCCTGGCCCCAACAGCCCAGCTGACACGAGGCCACGGGCCAGGAAATGGCCAGCTGGCTCAGCGAAGGCCTTGGGCCCAAAGCGAGGAGGCCTGCTGGGCCTGTGTCTCCTCTCCAGCGGCACCCCCACCCCTGCAAGCTGCTCAGACACTCTCTCCCCTGCACGCTGCCCTCCAGAAGGGACTTGGGATGCTCTCTGCATGATCTGGTTATCGTCCACGACTGAGCTGACAGCTTTCCAGAACAGAGCCTCCGCAGAATCCCTTTGGTACCTCGGTGCCCAACCCGGCGCTTGGGCTGAACGGGAGAAGGGAGAGAGGTGGGCGTCTGCCCGATACCGTCCAAGCACCACGTCCTGGGAGGCTGGAGGGATGATGCGAGCCGAGCCGGAGGGAAGCTTCCTGCAGGCGGGCTGGGATGTGGGCCAGGAGGACTGCAGAGCATTCAGAGTGGCACGCGACAGGACCGGAAGGGGACGTGCCCGCCGACGGGGAGCGGGATCCAGCGTGGCGGGCACTCGGGCGCCAGAATCCTCGGTGTCGGGAAACACACCCCCCGGGAGCAGGACGGCAGTGACAGTCTCAAGTGCTATCCTTACACCTGCCTGGGGGAAGTGCAAAGGCAGCGGGAAAGGCAGAATAAATCCCAAGGGCCCAGCACGTCTGGACCCACGGGCACCATGCTTTTAGCTGTGACTCAGCTCGGCCGCGTCTCCCGGCCATGCAGGGTGGGTGGGTACAACCTATGCTGTCCAGCTCACCCCACCTCTCCACAGTGCCTTCTAGAAGGACCCAGCGGTGAACAGCAGGGTGTCGGTTCAATGAGTAGTGCACGCCCAAGAATGAAACAAGGGCCAAAGCCCGCAAAATCGGGCCACAAAGGATGATTTTAATAACGTGGTGGGATGTATTCAGTAAGTTACATTACACAGGTTACGACAGCACATATAAAAAAATACAGTCTCGTTATAGCAAACTGGAACGAGACAGGCATTTTCTGGCAGTCACGAGACTAGAAACTGTAAGAAGGTGGGATCCGGGCTGCCCTGCCCAGCGAGGAGGGTTTGTTTCCAAAATTGGTCTCCAAGCCCCTCCTGGCGCCTGCCAGGCCCACTCCGATCTTGGGTCTTGTGTTGGCTCTGGCCGGACCACCCTCCCTGACAGCTGTCCCCACACTGGCTCAAATGTCACCTTTTTTTTTTCCTTTTTGAACATTTATTTATTTTTGAGAGAGAGACAGAGAGACAAAGACAGAGACAGAGACAGAGTGTGAGTGAGGGAAGGGCAGAGAGAGAGGGAGACCCAGAATCTGAAGCAGGTTCTAGGCTCCAAGCTGTCGGCACAGAGCCCGACGCGGGGCTCGAACTCACAGACGGAGAGATCCTGGCCTGAGCCGAAGCCGGCCGCTTAACCGACTGAGCCACCCAGGCGCCCCTCAAATGTCACCTTAATGAGGTCTGCCACCACTGACTTATCTCAAATTGAAAGCCCCTCCCTCCAACACCCCCACTCCCCCATTACCCTGCTCAACTCCTTCCCAACCTGAAGGAATTTGCTTGATTATCATGTTTATTATCTGTCCCCCACTAAAGGCCTTCTCCTTGAAGGAGGAGGGTCTTTTTTTTTCCCCCTGGGAGCCTAAAACAATGCCTGGCACGTAGTGGGCATTCATGAGACACCTGCTGAATTCACATGTATATCTTTTGCAATAAGGAGAAAAATACCAATAGCAAAATATTTAAATGACGGGTTTTTTTCTTCATCTACATCGGGCACATTTCCCCTTAATGCTCGGCCTGGGTATTTTCATATGCTTTATCAGCATTAAGAATGGGATCTTTTCTTGTAAAGGCAAGTTCTTTAAGGTGCAATTTACATATGCTAAAATTAATCCTTTTTATGTATACAGTTCAGTGAATTTGGACAAAGGTATATCGTTGTGAACCGACCAATGTGACGTTTCCAGCAGAAGAAGGGGACCTTTGAAAATCATATACTAATAAGCAGTCGTGGCGGCTCTGACACAGTTTCCGGGCACGAGAGAAGCCCCCGAGACCCCCAGCCCTAGGACGAGCAACAGAATGTCCAGGCAGGAGAAGCTCCTTATTGATTGCATCCAGCCTGGTGAATTCTACAGAGGACAGAGTGTTGCTGCGTGAACAGAACAGGCCCCCGAACAGGAGATCGGGAAGGACCTCACGTGTGAAATGACATCTCTAGGAATATGTACCTGCAGGGCGTCCCATGCCAGGGTTATGGAAAGGAATTCTTCTCTACCCACAGCCTCCACCTCTTCGTTCTGGTCGGATTTTCTTCCCTAAAGACAGCCAACGAGGGAAGAGATCCTGATTTCCCGCGGGGCCCAGATCTCCCCCAAAGACCACCCTTGCGCAGTTAGCCCATGAATCTCGTCTGTTACATAGACACCTGCCTGCGCGCACATCCTCCCATTCAACACTTTAAGGCAACTTATTCTGTGTGGGGAACGGACCAACAAAGCCCCCGTCCCATGGAGCTTCCGCTCCCGTGGAGCAGACGCGGTCAGCACGCCACCTCTGTGCCATCGGGCAGGAAAGGTCTGCCCGCCTCCTCGCTGTCCAAATCCTCCTGCAAGGGACACTCAGTTCCCAGTCCCTTCCAAGAGGCTGTTCCAAGAAGCCTTCTCCAGAACCATCCAGTCAAAAGCATTCTTTCCCTTTCCGCCCAACACCCACGTGCCTCAACGCTCTGCGCCTGCCTCTACTTGAACTCCTGTCCTACGTTTCGTCTTTGAATTAAACACCCGTGTCCCTCTCCCCGCACGCCCCTTCAGGGCAGGTCTGCTTCAAAGCCACACTTCACCCACACCCAGCACAGACCCGCCTTCAGGCCGCGCCAGAAGCTGCGCTCAATTCCAAGTGTGCCCGCGGTCTGGGTGGTCAGCCCCCCGAGGGCAGCGCAGGTTTCCACTTCTGCATCCTGCACTCCGTAAAAATGTGAATGAGCTCCCGGATGCAATCGGAAAGACCGAAAGAACAGTCAGCAGGCACCCCTGGAAGCCAGGAGCCACCCTTTGTGACAAAGACCAAAAGATCCAAAGGGAACACGCAGAGGTGAGCGCCTGTATTGGAAGGCCACGATCAGGGTTGTTTTTGTTTGTTTGTTTGTTTTTTGTCCTATATCTCGCCAACTTTCTGATATATTGTTACATAACTTTTCTAATTAAAGTAAGGGTTTTATGCCGTCCAGTGTCCCCTGGGCTCCGGTGTTCTGCCCCACTGACCTCAAAGTCATGGCCCAGTGAGCCAGGGGGGAGATCTAGGACACCCTGAAAGAGGGAAGGACGGGAAGGAAGGAGGGAGGGAAGGTGGGAAGGAAGAGAAGAAGGAAGGGGAAGAAGGGAGGGAGGCCTGGAATCCTGGGGAACAGGCAGGTTTGCTAGGCCAACCTGGCTGCCCCAAGCTCCTGTAATAGCCAGTTAGGAGACTTGGGGACTTGAGGACCCGTCCAAGCTGGATTCTGCTAGAGGCCCAAGGGGAAAACACAGACCTTGAGGCTAAAATGGACACAGAGTCAATTCCGAAAGAGCCCAGGTAAGCTGGGTCTGGACTATGAAGTCCCAAGGTTTGACTCAGATAAGCAACTTGGGGACAAAACAGAGCGACCCCGAGTGCAGTGGCCGGGTCTCCCAGAGTAAGGGCATCCCAGATCTCTGGGGTGGTGCCGACAGGCCAGGCCAGGGCTCCCGGCTTGCCCCAGGATGCAGACACACTGGCCTAGGAGGCCCCTCTGGTTCCAGAAGGCCAAGGGCCGGGGGGGGGGGGAGCAGAGCCAGTTTCCCAAGGAGGCCTGAAATGTTCTGAAACATTCAAAACCCACCAGCTCCGGGGGATTTTGTGATGATCCTCATCTACACCGAGACCCGCTCCAACCTACACCCAATCTCCGGTTTCTAGGAACACTCCTGTCACCCGTCACTTTAGATCACTTTAAACTTTCATTTTTCTATTATCAGTCAGATGATGACGACGATGCTTCCGGGCCTCCGCCCACCACAATGTCTTATACATGGAGACGCTGCCCCGTGTTGCTGTGAACGGAGAACTTGCTCGGGGGCCCCGTTCTGCCCCTTCCTGGACAAGCCCCTCCATCCTGGGCCTCAGTTTCCTCATCTGCCTCCCCTTCCAGGCAGGGAATCTTGCTTTCCAGCCCCCCTCCACCCCCAGGGCCTGCTAGCCCACTGGCCCACAGGCGATTCTCCTTCCCGGGGCATCCTTGGCCACTCAGGCCTGGCTCGTGGCTGTTGCTCTGGGGCGTCCAATGGCACACCTGTTCAAGACCTTCTTCCTGGAGGGTTAAGCACTCCTGTTCTGGGGGAGCCCCTGTAGCACTGTGTTCTGCTCACTGAGGAGGGCACCAACGAGTTGTAGGGCAGGGAGGGGGGGCGCCCAGGGGGCCTCCAGAGGCAGGGCAGGGAACCCTGGAGTTGGCCGCCTTCTCCAGGACCAGCCTTGGCTTCTGGGCCAGGGAGGGACGGGGCCCCTGCTGTCCCAGCCACCTGTCTTTCCGCCTCCAAACTGGAGGCTCCCCGGGCATCAGGCCTTACCCGTCACGTATGCCCCACGGTGGACCCAGTGCCTGGAACACAACAGGTGCTTAACAGTGGATGAAGGATGTGGAATGGGCTCTCGGCACCCTCAAGTGGCATCCGACTGCACCCCGATGACGTGCCTCTCACGAGCTTCCTCCTCCCCCCTCGGCCAGCAGCACGCACGGCGTCACCCCGCTCTCCTGTGTGGCTCACACGGAGGAGATGTGGTTTCGCTGATCTTTGGCGAATGACCAGAAACAGACATAAAGCAGAAGTAAACTCACAACCGCTGGTGGCGCTAGACTGAGGCCATCCACCGTCCCCCCGACATGTCAGCAGCTTTCGCGTAAGAGAAGGAAGACGGCCACGGTGCAGTCCTTCGTCTTGAAAGCTCATCAGGCAGAGGAAACCAAGACGGTGAAGCAGGAAGAGAGAAAGGTCCAAAGCGCCCGCAGACCCAGTCTCGGCCCGAGGAGGGGGCGGCCGGCCTGTGCACCGAGGTCTCCAGGGGGGACCAGGATCAAACCCGGGCACGGGGCCACAGGGGCAGTAAAGCGGCACTGTGGGAAGCCAGGCCCCTGCCCTACAGGGCACGGCGCCCCCTTGGGAGTGAGACCCCCCTCCCCCAGGCCTGACGGAGGGGACTTCCCGGGCACCTCACCTGGCCGCCCAGGTGGTCTCTGGGTGAACAGAGAGACCCTACAGGGGAGCATGGAGTGGAAGCCTGTCCGGAAACGAAGGCTAATACCCAGCAGCCATAGGAAGAAAGACGTGACCTCTCCACGGTTCCCTCTCCCTGCTGAGCCCTGGGCCGGGGCTGAGGGCAGTGGCGTGGGGGGGGGGGGGGTCGGAACCCCAGGACTGCCTTCCCCAGCGAGGCCATCCCGCCCAAGACCACCCCTGCCTGCACCAAAACCAGTGAGCTACACGGGGCCTCAAGGCCCAGGGGAAACTGCATTCAGAGGTCACAGAGCCACAAAGTGAACAAGGTGAATGGATTGCTAAGAAAAGCTTGACCCCGAGGAGAACCATAACACGGGTCGGGCTCGGGGCAGACGTGGACAGCGGCTCTGCCTGTCTGCCCAGCTCCAGGGGCTGATAGGTACTCAGACTGGTTTTCCTGCCCCACCCGGGAGCCCGCCATACCCACAACCCCCCCGAATGCAAACAGCGGGGCCACACGCGCCTCATGCAATCGCCTAGCCCTGCCTTACCAGTTTCAGGCCGCCACTGGGGCCATCCAGGGCCCCGGGTAACACCCCTTCCCCTGATCCTCTCGTTGGCTCACCACCGGGTCCCTAGAGGTACCAGCTGGAGTCCCCACTGGCAAAGGGGTCGGCCCCGTAACACAGCCTCAGATGGGCCCCTTCGCCTTACGGGTGGGGAAACCGAGGACCACAGGGACGAAGACCAAAGCTAGCGGCAAGGTCAGAACTGGAACCCTGGAATCCTCGCTCGACGTGGCCGCCACCTGTGAGCCCGCCCTTCCAGCCCCCCGGGAACAGGGTGCCCCCTGACAGAGGAACTCACCCTTGGGATCCTTCGGCAGCCGAGGGGGCATCGGCGGGCCTTTTCGGGTGCCCCTGGATCACATCCCCAGGCAGACCCCTGTGCCCGGCTCAAGGCCAGCGCCAGTGGTCACCTCATGTCCCGACCTCAGCGTCCAGGCATCACAGGCTGCCTGTCGAAGGGCCACTCACAGTCAACCCCTCCGTCCTACGTCTGGGACCCTGCTTGGACCCGCCCCGAGGCCAGCGCCTCCCACGCTCCTTGGAGCCCCTACCTGTCAGCATCAGACTAACTTCCTCCCGAGACAGTCCAGCTCTGCCCGAGGGCCTGGAGCTTCCACGGATGGGGAACAATATACAAGACGGGCCAGAAACACGCCAGGCCGAAATCCTAACCCAAGGACTGCCCCCGCCAAGCATCTGTGGGCACAAGGGGACGCACGCATGCTGGCCCTCTATCCTCCACTGGGCTCTACGGAGTCACCTGGGGCGTTGTTTGGAAAGGGAAAGTGGTCACGTCTAAGGGGAGGGAGAAATTCGGGAATGGAAGCGGGAGAGGGTTCCCAGCGATCTCCACCAAGGGCCCAAAGCCCAGTGTTTAGCTGCACGTGGGCAGAATGCCAAAGCCAATACCTGAGTCCCCACCACCCCCGGGGCCCAACCCAGCAGTTTGCTGAAGACAAGGGGACCGGTCTGTGTCTGCACCTCCAGATAAGGGCTATATATAGCAGGAGAAAGTTGTTTTTTTCCAAAAGGTTAAGAAGCACATTTCAAGGAGCGAGAAGGTTTCAAGGACACGCTGGGGGTGGCCTGATGAGGCCAGAGGCTTTTCTTCCTTCAAAACCATCAGCTGAACTTCTTACGGGAGAAGTCATCCTGGCCTGGTTGAATTCACGTTTCCTTTTAGCTCGCTTTCAACTCTCCCTGGTGGATCCAAACACAGCATATTCATTATTACTTGATTTTAATAAGGAACAGTTTCCGATGACAAAATTCCTCCCACAAGGCCTCAGGGACCTCTCCGAGGGTTCCCGCCACACCAGAGCCCTACTGCCCTGCCCTGTGAGCTCCTCCCGGGGGGCTGGGGGGGGGGGGAGTGGCGCGGGGCGCCTGCAGTTCTGGAACCATCTCCAGCACCAAGCGGTGCTCGCGAATTGGAATTCAAGTCACGCGGAGCTGAACTATAAGGCAACCAGAGGCCCAAGGGCACACGCCTCTAGAACTACTTGTCAAAACAACCACACACCGAAGCACCTTTTCATCAACTATCTGACTTCTGTGTTTGGCCCGATTCCCATTTCCTGGGGAAGAAGCCTGGTTGTCCCCAGGCAGCTCCATGCCCAACACGGGGGCCGGAGCCCTAGCGGGAGATGAAATCCGGAGACCCGGCCATCGGCCTGGGCGGACGGAGGGGCGGAGAGAGAAGGACCAGGCTAGAGCAGGGGTGGGCGGGGTGGACAGGAAGAGCCGGAGGGGGCTGACAGCTGGCTTCCTGGAGCAGCCGTTCCTTAGGAAAATTCCCTTGTTTCTGCAAGTAGCAGGGGAAGGAAGCACGCTGGGGTTGGAACCCACTCCCTGCCCCTTGCTGGATGGGGACCCACGGTCCCCACCTCTCCGCAGTCTCCATTCACACCACAAAGAACCCAAATGGGAGCACAGGGCAAGTGGCCGCCCTCACCCAGCCCCCAGCCTCCTGGCCCTGCAACCACTAAGCACTCGGCCGGCAGGAAGGCAGACGCCCAGCAGGAAGGGCATCTGGAGATTTCTAGAAGATCCTCCCGATACCGTGAGGCTGGGAAAGCCAGAGAGAAATTCCGGACGGGTCGAGGGAAGAGTAGCTAGCCACGGCTGCTGACGCCTGGGCAAAGAGTGAGCCCCTCGGAGGAGACACGCCCCTCAAAGGCCAGAGGGGGCACGGAAATGAGGCACGGGCATTACATGACTTTCCCAGGCAGACGAGACGGCTCCCTCCCCCGACCCCACAGGGCTGGAGAAAGCTCTCCCAGCAGCCGCATCTTCAGCAGGCCGCGGGGACAGGCAGGACACCCACGCACCGAGTGGCAGTGCCGCTCTGGGTCCTGCCCGGAGGCGGCCTCCAGTGCCAGCCTCCCCCAGCCTGGGGGGAAAGCACGGGCCGCCACCAGCTCGGGAGACATGCCTGTGGGAAAATCCAGTCCGTGATGGCATTCCTCTGCCGTCGCTCCCCACTCGGGAGAGATGTTGGCTAAGAAAATGAAGCCGGTTGCGGCCATGACTTCCAACAGACACAATCAAATGATCTACTCCTGGATTCTGCAAGAACCGAAAGGTAATTCAATTCCTGAACTGTCATTCGGAGCCGCTGGGGCAGGCGGTGGCGAAGCTCCGTAAGCACATCGTCGTTCAAGCCCAGACGCGCAGCCACTGACCCCCGAGCCCTGGAGCCTGGCGTTGTGGGGGAGGCCGCGGCCGGCGGGAGGCAGCCCACGGCCACCAGTGACCGCCGACAACACCACGGGAGGCGTGCTACGCGAGACATGCTAACAAACTGCACTGGGCTCGAGGAAGGAGGGCTCGCTGCGTCTGGGGGGCGTCAGGAGGCTCCCAAGCGAGGCCGCCAGTGTCACCGAAGCTCACCGACCCCTTGAGAGGAGGAGGACCAGAGAACCCGCCCCCCCACTCGGGTCAACGTGGACGCCCGTCTGTCATCACAACCCACATGCACACGCTGACATGCATGTGTGCACACACGCGCACACGCGCACACTTACGCAAGCACGCACACAGATATATGCATGCCCCCCACAGGCACTTCCATACATACACGCACTGATGCGCGTGCGTGCACACGGGTACACACGCACCTGCACACACAGACGCCCGCATGCACACACGTGCACATGCGGTGCGTGTACACAGTCCCACGGTAGAGACGGTAAAGGCCATCCGAGGCTTGAGGATCCCACGCAGCGCGTGGTCCCGGGTGAGAGGCGGAGGGCTGCTCCAGCCCACGGAAGGCCATGCAGACACCCCCCACCCAACACAGGGCTCACTGGGATGACAGCGCCACGGTTTTCTGAGGGGGCTTCAGCTGGGGGACTGCGGTATGGGACAGGGGCTTTTCTGGCGCTTTGACTCGTTTGCGCCAGGAAGCCTAACTTTTATACCAGAACTGACGCGTGGGATTATGGGGATTATTACGGTTGCCTTACTGGTTTCTTTCTAAAGTTTATGAATTTTCCATAAGGGATACTAAAATTTTAGCTTACACTATTTTTTAAAAAAAATTTTTTTTTTCAACGTTTATTTATTTTTGGGACAGAGAGAGACAGAGCATGAACGGGGGAGGGGCACAGAGAGAGGGAGCCACAGAATCGGAAACAGGCTCCAGGCTCCGAGCCATCAGCCCAGAGCCCGACGCGGGGCTCGAACTCACGGACCGCGAGATCGTGACCTGGCTGAAGTCGGACGCTTAACCGACTGCGCCACCCAGGCGCCCCACTATTTTTTTTTTTTAACGTTTATTTTTGAGACGGAGAGAGCCAGCGCGTGAGCAGGGGAGGGGCAGAGAGAGAGGGAGACACAGAATCCAAAGCAGGTTCCAGGCTCCGAGCTGTCAGCACAGAGCCCGACGCGGGGCTGGAACTCGTGAATCAGGAGATCACGACCTGAGCCGAAGTCGGACGCTCAACCGACCGAGTCACCCAGACACCCTCTAAAATTTTAGTTTACATTGTGACAACAAAGCACCCCCTGAGAATGACACTCCTATCTGCCCGCCCCCCGTGGATTAAATATCTCCTATAATGAGTGCAGCACAGGCAGGGACAAATTCCCCTCAAGGCCCCAGCAGATGACAGGAAAACCAGAGAAACAACTGGAAAGAGCCAGGCAGAATCGTCTCCTTCGGACTCCCCATTGCGACTCGGGGGCCCCAGAGCCAGAAACGCTCTGCGTGGCCCCGGGCACCCCTCGCCTGGCTGAACACCCCATCCTCCCACACTGAGGGACCCGGCGTCTGCCCTGCAGCTGCCTGACCCCCCCCCCCACCCCGAAAGTCCCAGGCCGATGCATCCCCCTTCAAACAAGGGCGCTGTGTGAGATATATACTCGGGGCTCCCGCGGCCTCCAACGTCCTCCGTCTGACAGTCAAACCATGGTGTTCGCACCAAGGCCAAGGATGCTCAGAGGTGCGCACAGTGGTGTCCACACCAGGGAGCGGAAACCAGGCCAGCGGCCAGTGAGGGGAGCCCGAGGCAGGCGGGGCGGGCATCGGAGGCTTCCAGAGGCGACCCCTGAGCCCCGAGGTGAGAGAATGCGGCTGCGGATGGGCTGGGGAGGAGGGTGCCAGGAGGGGCCCTCTCCTCGAGCCTGGCATGGCCAGTTCTCCTGGTGCCGGACAGTCCCTGCCCGGTCCACGTTCCAGTCTGGCTTGGGCTCCGTGGCCGGGCTGCAGGACACAGAGGGTGGGGACTGGCATCCAGCAGGCGAGCCACTTCTACAGGGAGACTGTTCTTCCAGAAAGCAGAAGACTCGGGAGGCTGGTCCAGACGGACCGCTCCGTATTCTCCTCCCACTCCACCTTCCGGGGGCTTGTTTGTGAGGCGGGGACAAGAGGCCACTCAGATGAGCGGGAGCCTGATGAGGGTTGGGGGGTGTGACCCGCACAGCGCGGCAGGGGCAGCAGGGGAGGGAGGTGAAGACTGGGGGGCGGGGTGGGGCACACCGTGAGATGCAGGAGGGGTGAAGAACCATCCAGATCAGGTGGGAAGAGAAGCAGTGGCTCCTGGTTGCAACCCCCAGAAACAGCCGTCCCCGAGGAACCTGCCTGTCCCTCCCCAGGCCCACATCAGCTCTGCCCCACCCCCCTGCGTGGACCACAGGCTGTCTGTTCACATGGCAGACACCCCCCCACCCCACCCCAGGCATCTTGGCACTGGAGGGTGCATTTATTTCCAAGCATATGCCCAGAGTTGGGCTCGGTCGCTCATAAGTACCCCCCCCACACACACACACACGGTCCCGGAGCAGGTGCACAGGAGGTAGGGTAGCCCACTGAGATAGCCCAGATCCTGCTGTCCTGGAACAGCATCTGAGAGGAGCCAGCGCAGGGCTCGGGGACGTGAGTTCTAGTTCCGAGACCTCAGTTTCCTCGCCTGTAAACCACGTGGATGACCAAGTCCTGGAGGATGGGGGCAGCTCTGTCCATGACTGCCTCTGGGGGCTGGGTCTGTGAGAGTGTGTGTGTGTGTGTGTGTGTGTGTGTGCATGTGTGTGCGTGTGTGTGTGTGTGTGTGTGTGTGTGTGCTGTGGGGGAAGGGGGCACAAATCCCTCACATCCAGCTCCCGGGGAGTCGGGGTCATTTTTCAGGCCGCTGGTCGGAGGAGAACCAGCATGCACGCGCCCAGTGACAGCCGGGTGGCCTCCCATAGAGCGTCTGGCTCAGGATATGGCTGGCTTTCCTGTGTCCAGGCCCCAGCTACAAAAAGACAAGCACTGGAAACACGTGAGGGGGCAGGAAGGGCCCTGCGTCCCTCAAACGGCTCTTCTTTCAAGGGGGTGCTGCACCGCCCCGGCCTGGTAGGAAGAGACCCGTCTGCAAGAAGTCAGGGGAGGGAAAGGAAGTTCCTTAAAAACCAGTCAACAGGAAAGGGGATCAGCCGATGGCCCCACGGGTGCCTCCCACGGGACTTATCTGAGCCGTCTCCCCAGTGTCCCCCCAGCCCATGCACACACACACTCCCAGCCTCTGTCTCCCTGGCGACCCCCCCCCCCTTTCCAGGTCACCGGCCCCTCCTCCCCGGTGCTCAGAGTGCTGGGCCACCGTCACCGCTCGGGAAAACGGCAACAGTCTTCTAGGGGAGCCCGGGCTCAAAGGCAAGCACGTGGGCCTGGGCCCAGCTTGGACACCCGTCCTGGGCGCCCTCTGGAGCCTGTGCGTCTGGGCCAAAGGCAAAGAAGGCGCCATTTCTAAGTCTCACCACAGGCTCTTCCCCCGACGGCAGCCTTGAGGCCCTAAGCGCAGTCTCCTCCTCACTCCCAGAGGCCCACACTCCGGCAGGAGGCCCCTGCCAATCCTGGCCGGACACCGGCACCCTCTCGGGGCCCCGAATCACCCCCTGCCCTGCCCGCTGCTTGGCAGACCCAGTAAAGGCCACCACTTGCTGGGCACTAACACTGTCTCCATGTCGGGCAACTGTGACCTAAAACGGCAGGGGTGGCATATCCACCTTTCAGACCAGAAACCCGAGGCTCGGGGGGGGGCGGGGGAGGAAACAGCTCACTGGAGGTCAGGCCGCCCAGGGAGGCTGGCTCGAGATCTGAACCACATCCTGGCTCTGGGCCGGGGGGGTGCAGGGGGGTCAGCGCATAATGCCGCTGACCTCAGAGCCTGTTTAAAATGCAGATTCCGGGGCGCCTGGGTGGCTCAGGGGGTTAAGCGTCCGGCTTCGGCTCAGGTCATGATCTCGCAGGTTGTGGGTTCGAGCCCCGCGTCGGGCTCTGGGCTGACGGCTCAGAGCCTGGAGCCTCCTTTGGATCCTGTGTCTCCCTCTCTCTCTGCCCCTCCCCCGCTCATGCTCTGTCTCTCTCTGTCTCAGAAATAAACCTTAAAAAAAAAATTTTTTTTTTAATGCAGATTCCCGGTCCCGCCCTGGAGATTCTGATCAGTAGGCCTGGGAGAACCCAGCCTGCCAGCTGCTTCGTGGTTCCGATGGCAGGTGGGCCATACCTTCCAGAAACATCAGGACGCCCCTGCACGTGTCACACAACTGGAATGCCCCACGTAGGGGTCTTGCATATGGGCCGCGCCTCCTAAAAGTCCCTCCCACACTCCCCCGTAAACTTCTAAGCTCCTAAGCACAGCCAAAAAAAAGTCCCAAGTCTCTCTAGCAGCACCCAAATTTGGGGGGCAGCAGGAAAGGGGTTGCTGGGGTGCAAACCTCCAGCCGCCCACGCTTGCTTGCTTCACACTGCAGGTCTCCAGGGTCAGAAATACTCCTCGTCACGGTGTCAACAGTGACCTCAGGAGAACAGCTGTAGTAGAAACCTATTTCTCTGCTGCTCCGCTCGCCGCTGCTTTTATAAAAAATAAACACCTTCTCGTCTTCTAGTCTGTTTCAGCAAAAACAATTAGGCACAGCACAGGATAGAACGAGCCTGGGGCTGTGTGACTCTGGGAAAACCGCTTGCCCTCTCTGAGCCTGAGATTCCCCAGCCATACTGCCCTTAAAGATTCTCCTCTGCTCAGCAATTATCTGGCCGTATCTTCTCTAATACAGGCCACGGCTGTGCAAAAGCCACGGTTCAAACCAGTCCCATTATTGGGCACTTCCTTCGGACGCAGGACCAACTTCAGAGTCCAGGCCGGGGAAAGGAACATGCCAGTCCCTCTGCACGCAGCGTGCAGTCCGCACGGCCTCGGGGCCTGCCCTCCCTCCTCTCCCACGGGGGCAGGAATGGGATCCCGTGTCTGCAGATACGTCCCTCGTCAGGCTGCCAGCTGGCAGAACGTCACGACAGGACATGGTGAAGGCCTCGGCCTCCCTCCATCCCCACGGCTCACCTTTCTTTCCTGCAGGGACGAAGACTCGTCTAGATAAGGAGACAGAGGGACAAGCAGAAACGGTCCTTCCCTGTCCTCTCCACGACTCGGTGCTCCGACCATCACACTCCGCCCACAATGTAGACCTAAGCCCCCGCGGATGCCATGCTCCCTCCCGCCACCCAAGCATTACGTGCTCCTGCCTATCCCGCCCCTGCACCTGCTCTCCTCCAGAAGGCCAGCACACAGCAAACACTCCAGAAAGACTCCTTGGTTGAGCAACTCAAATTCGGGCAAAACAGGTCACACCAGCACTAGGACCCCGCTCTACCACTTACTAGCTGTGTGACCTTGAACACATCCCCTAACCTCTCTGAGCCTCGGTTTCCTCATTATAAGAGAGACGTCGTAACCCCAGTTCATAGGACTCTCATGAGAATCGAGTTAGCTAAAGTATACGAAGGCACTCGGCAAGCTGTCGAGAGCTTATCAATGTCAACCAATGTTATTGATAACAACGTTTCAATTGTTATCCATGTTATTGCGAAAAGGCAACAGTCACCGTCAGAGAAATCCTACCCTGCCAATGCGCTAGAGTGACCGTTACAGAATGGGAAGGGCTTTAGTCACAGCGTCAGTGCTGTGTATACAGCTTAGGGAATTCGTTTAAAATAATCGGGGAGTCGGTCACCCCAGGTCCCCGAACGTGACGGCTTCGCTGCACCAATGAGGACACAAGACAAACCCCCAGACAGCTGGGGCTGGTCAAGGACTTTGGTTAGAGATTCCCTCTCCTGATAAGTTGAAGGCAATTAGTTAGGGAAACTGATTCAAATTTCAGGGAGATGTGACAGGGCCCTGGGGTGGCCAGACCGGGTTTTCCGGGGGGAGTCCCACAGATAGTATTCTAGAAATAGAGTTCCGGTTCGCACATATCCCCAGCACTTAGCAAACGCACAGCACGTTACAGGCTCCCGGGCATCTCTACTGTGGGGATGCTGGTGGACAGGGGAATTAATTACATGCTGATGAAAAGTACAATTAAGAAAGTTCAAAGGCAAGGGCGCGTGGGTGGCTCAGTCGGTTAAGCATCCGACAAGTGATTTCAGCTCAGGTCATGATCTCACAGTTTGCGCGTTTGAGCCCCGCATTGGGCTCCCTGCTGGCCTCTTAGGGCCTGCTTGAGATCCTCTGTCTCCCTCTCTCTCTGCCCCTTTCCCTGCTCTCTCTCTCTCTCTCTCTCAAAATAAACATTAAAAAAAAAAAAAAAAGAAATCGCAAAGGTAGAAAGAGAGAGAGAGAAAAGAAGGGAGGAAGGGGGGAAGAGGAGAGGAGAGGAAAAGGAAGAGAGAGGAGGTGGGGGGAGGAGGGGAAAGGATCCCAAAGAACTCTTCTGGAATGTGCTCGGGCCTCAGCTCTGGTACTAGGAAGACGGCTGGTCTCCTGTCACATAATATTTGTTTTCCAAAGGCAAGTTCAGTGAAAGGATAGTGTTTTATTTTTGGTTTTGCTTTCCATTGTTTAGTCTTCCACAGCTGGCCACTCAGTAGCTTTGTGAAAAAGTCTCTCATGAAACAGGGCAGTCAGGTCATCTCCAAAGCCCTTGGCTCACGGGTCCGGCCCCCCGATCCTGGGCATGTGGGGAACTCCACCCCCTGGATGAGGCTGCCTAAGCCCGAAGCCCCTTCCGGCCCACACACTCCTCCCTGGTGGCTCCCAGGGTTCCTTCCGGGGACGCCTCCCCAACACTGTCCCCCCGCCCCCCCAGGTGGGGAATTAGGGCCTCTCCCCTCTCCCCACGCCTCCTCCATCAGTGCACCCACCCGTTAGGGGTCTGACCGCCCTCTGGAGACCGGGAGCCCTTGCTGGTGTCCCACACCCCCCAGCACGAGACCGGGTGGAATGTCAGATAAAGAAGGAACAACGAGTAAGTGAAAGGTGGGGCCACTCGGCCCATAGTGCAAACTCACGGGCAGTGAGGAAGCGGGTAAAAAGGCAAATTCAGGGTCTCCCAAGCTGGGTGAAGACGGCAGGCAACCCAGTCTTCTTGGAAGAGGAGCATTCCTGTGTGTGTTAATGCATCGATACACATGGAAATAAAACCGCCCACCGCTGCTGGGGGTGCTGGACTCCGGGAAAGGGGGCACCTTACTCAGAGCAGAGAGGAGCCGGCTTGACCATCCGCCCATCAGGCAGTGATGTGAAAGTCAGGGTCACGGGAGGCAGGGAACGAGAGCTGTGGTTTGTCTGGGTTTGGAGGCCGAAGCCCCAGCCACCCAGCGGGCCTGGAAGATGGGGTCGTGGTTCACGGTCTAGAACCATCGTCCCACGCCCCAGGGCTAGAGGTGAGAGGCTCCACCAGAGAAGAGGGCCAGGGAGACGCGGCCCCGCTCGCCAAGGCTTAGTGGCTCCCCGAGAGGCAGAGGACAGGAGAAAAGTCCCCCGTGCCAGCTCTCTGACCTCACCACTGCCATGCCGGCCATCGGGACGGGGACAGGAGGCACTGGAACAATGGTTTCAGCTTCTCAGCCACTGCTCTGCAGTATCTCGCCCGCAGGGGCTACAAAGGAAAACAGACGTGGGAGAAGCCAGGTAAGAAGCAGCCCAGTGAGTGTGCAGGCAGGAGGCCAGGGGCGCCAGATCGCCTTGGACGCTGGACTCCATGCTGAGGGCCGCTTGGAGCCCCTTGTCAGCCAGTCTGCACCTTTGCCGCTATCTGGCCTCTCCCCGGGTCCCCCGGAATTTCCCAAGACCATAGGAGAAGGCTCTTGCGATGGTTACGGTACTGATTTATTCCTGTTTCTCTCCTCCTACTTTCTACTTAAAAAAAAAAAAAAAAAAAAAATAGGGCTCAACCCAGCGATCCCGACAGCCTGGCATCACATCTGTCCCCCGTTTACGAAGTGGGACCAGGGTCATCGCCATCGGGGCCACACTGAGCCAGAAACTGGAGCCAAACACTCTTCTATTCTTGCTGCCAATCCCTGTGGCCCCGGAGAGAGGTTCCTTCCACCAGAGCCGCACACAGCAAGCCGCTGACAGGTGGCCTGCGCCTGAAGCGTGAAAGGAGGACAGCCCTGTCGCTTGTCCTGGTGGGGCTGGGCCTGCGCGGAGGAGAAAAACACGGTCGCTTGACTTTCCTCTCAACACCGCAGGTGGGGGAAACAACGGGAGTAAATGCAATTGCTCTGCAGACACGGCGTGGGGAGGGAAGGTGGCGACGCTGAAGAGAGCATCCTGGTTCTGGGGGTGATCTCGTAAAGACGCCAAGAGGCATCTCTGCTCTTCCTAAAACACTCCCCTTGGAGGAAACGCAGCGCGAGCCGAGCGCGGTGTGAAACCGATCAGGGCCAGAACCAACCGTGCGGCGCTGAGCCTCCCTCCCCCACCCGTCTGGGGTCATTTATTGGCACAGACGCGGCCTCCCGGCCACAGCAGCATCACAGAAGGGCTGAGACTCGGGCCTCGAGGCACACGGCTCCCGCCGCAGAGGAAGAAAGAAGCAAGAGAAGGAAACGCTGCGACGTCGTAAGGAGGATGCCTGTATGTACGAGAAGGAGCTGAGCCAAAGACCGGGCGCGACTGCGGGCTACACTGGGAGCTGTGAATTTCACCACGTGGCCATCGGCTGCCGAGGCGCTCCCCTCCCCCCTCCCCCCGAGCTGCCTGGGCTCGTGCGTTCCCAGCACACCTCCTCCCGTCCCGATCCACCACCCTAGACCTTCGGACGCGGCTCCCGGGATGGATGGCACGGGCCCCTCGAGGGAGCACGGGCTGCCCAGCCCACAAGTCAAGAGACCACTGTTTTAAAACCGCTTTGCGGATGAGGATGCCCAGCTAGGGTCCGCGGGATGGTAGCCAGCGCCGGTGTGAAGCCGTGAACGTGCTCAGGCTGGAGGGGTGTGCAGGGAGAGGCCCACACGAGTGCAGGGCAGGAGCCGGAGCTGGGGGAAGGCGGGGGGGGGGGGGGGGCCCAGAACCCCGTGGGAGATGCTGAAAGAACAATGGTGAGGGTTTTCCGGTACAGCAGCCACTGCCCGCTTTGTGCCACCGACCCCGGGGTGCCCCCGCCCGCTGGCCAAGCCCCGGGGTGGTGTGGCGTTGAGGGCACGCACGTGCTGTGGAGCCACACAGAGCTGGGTCCCCGTCCTACCTTCACACCTTGGACCAGTCACTTGGCCTTTCCGACGGGCTGCAGGACAAAAGAGACGGTATGCGATGCGGCTTCTGGGTGCTGGGCACAGGGCAGCCCTTCCCGCTGCCCTCCACTGTCCTGGCGTGCCCCTCCCTCCCTCAAGCTTCTCCTCCGCTGTCCTTCCAGGCCCTAATTCAAGCCGTCCCCCCAGACCCCTCAGGCTAGAAGAGGTATCCCACCATCTTAGGAGCTGTGTGTCTCTAGGGAAGTTACCGAACCTTGCTGGGCGTCAATTTACGTACAAAACAAAGACAACAACAATACCTGTCTCACGGGGCTGTTGCTGGAATCAGAAGGGCAAGTGAGTGAATGAATAAACAAAGAAAAGGGCTTGGTGCAGACTGAGCATGTCAAAGGTGTGAGCAACGTCAGGACTGACCCCCCCCACCCCCCCCCTACACCAGCGGGGGGCACGCTGATGCACACGCACACCGAGGTGCGTTTTCTTCCGCAGCACCTGTCACAGGGTTTGGGGCTGGATGAATGCTCACTAACGCTGGGTGGCTGGGTGGTGCGGAGGGAGGGCAGGAGGGAGCCCTCCACGCACGCGATTTAACCAACTCGGCCAGGGAGGGGGGAGCGGGCTTCCAAACCCTGCAGGAGCCTCCGTCATCAGAGCTGGAACTCTGGCCGGGGAGCCCCACGCGAGAGAGAGAGGGCTGAGCCCCTGCACCTGCGAGACCCCGTGTCCCTTCACAGATGCGAGGCAGGGGTCCTCGGGATCCCAGGCCAGGGGGCCGGACCCCCAAGGATGCTTCCCAAGGAGAGAAAAAGGCCAGGTACGCACCGGCCCGTCTCCCTCCCTCCCCTGTTCCCTCCCCACCTTCTTTCTCTCTGTCTCTCGCTCTCTAAGTATCTCCCGCACCGCCCCCCCCTCCAGCCCATAGCCCTCTCTCCAGCTCTCCCCCCTCCCCCCATTCGGAGAGCAGGGCAGGACCTCGTCACGCTTCGCCCAGAACGTCTTCAGGCTGCTTCTCTGGCCAGTTGTGAACGAGTACGTTTTGCCAAAAGGCCCACAAATCAGTATCATCCCACTCTTGTGCGATTCCTGCGGTAAATTACTGTTTCGTGACTAATGCTCTGCGGGGAAGAGAACTCTCCAAGACGGCTCAGCACCTCAGCCAGAGGCTCCTGTCCAAATAAGAGAAAACAGACGCCGATTTCTGAGACCCTGCGAGCAATGGGCTGTGGGCCCCCGACACAGAGCCAAAAGAAACCTTAATAAGGTCATTATTTATCTACTTAGCAAAAATGTGTACGTCTAACGCGGAATTAAATCTTCCCGTGCCTTTGCAACACTAGCTTCTCGATCTCCTGGAGCCCCGGGCAGGAAGCAGATGACAAAGGGAGTCGGAGAGAGTTATTGATTTTTCGCAGCCAATCCTGCAGTGTTTCTGTACATACTAACAAAGTCGCAGTCTCCAGGAAAAGTTGTCATGACTGAACCCCCATTATTGCTCCTTACTTTTTTTTAAGTTGTTTTTTTTTTTTTTTTTTTTTTATTCTGAGAGAGAGAGGGAGAGAGCATGAGCAGGAGAAAGGGAGAGAGAATCCCAAGCAGGCTCCACACTGCCAGCACAGAGCCCAATGCGGGGCTCGAACCCACCATCAACTGTGAGATCATGACCTGAGCCAAAATCAAGAGTCAGATGCTTAACCGACTGAGCCACCCAGGCACCCCCACTCCTCACTTACTTTTTAGTGATCAGTTCATTGTGTGGCTGCCCTGCGAACTCTTATGCACCCTTCAAAGCCCAATCCAAATGCCCTCTCCCTTTGTCGCCACCACCCAGGCCAGGAAGGTCCCACCGCTTGCTGCCCCGGGCTTCCAGAAGGCTGGGTGCACATGCCCATCTGCCTCCTGACCTTCTACTAGTCTGTGGGCTCCTGGGGCACAAGGTCACTGTCTTCCTCATCGTGTTCTCTGGAGCAATTAACACCGTGCCTGGTACATGGGGGAGACTCAGCGGGCTCGTCGGCTGAAGAGCTATAAGGAGGTGACAAGAGTTCGCAAAACACACACCGCATCACAAGTTCCCATACCAGGGCTGGGCGTGAAGCTGCACATTTAGGATCAGAAGCTCTTGGAAAACCTAGGGCTCCTGGGCACCAAGCCCCCGTCCACATTCTCCAGCCCCTGGAGCCATGCAAGAACCCAGAGAGAGGCACAAGGGGGTTCTGAGTAGTGAGAAGCCCGTCCCCGCCTTGACAGTGCGAGGCCACGGAAACAGCCAGAGGCTCGCAGCCAAGACCTGGCGTGGAGCCGCGGTGCCTTGGCCTCCGGCCGCGCGGGGACCCGGCGAGCCTCAGTTTCCTCCTCCGCACAAGGAGGACAGTGATGCCTCCAGGACACCGTGGCAAGGGAACCTGTAAGGCGGCCCGACCTCAGAATCTCCGAGAAGGTCAGAGAGTGGAGTAGTGGAGTGGTGGCTTCCAGTGAAGGGAGGACGAAGGTGCTGGGAGGTTCGGGGAGGTTCCCAAGAGGGCTTTCACTGCCTGGCAGTGGGAGGCCCACAGGAAACATCTGTGGACCGATGGAGGGAAGTGATGAGAACCAGACTGAGTGCAGGGCTGAAGGGCTACGCATGGGGAGAAGGAGCAGAAGCCCGCTGAGCCTGAGGGGGTGCACACAAAGATCTGTGAGCTGAAGCTCGGGGACCGAAGGCCGCAGAGCGATAAGGAAAAGATCTGCGTGACGTTGGAATGCGCTGCTGCTGGGGGAGGGGGCGAGCACCCCGTCGCTGGAAGAATGCAAGCCGAGAGCAGATGGAAGATGGCTTCACAAAACCACAGTAAAAGGAATCCAAGCATCGGGTGGGTGCTTAGACTAAAAACTCTCGGGGCGCCTGGGTGGCTCAGTCGGTTGAGCGTCCGACTTCGGCTCAGGTCATGATCTCGCGGTCCGTGGGGTCGAGCCCCGCGTCGGGCTCTGGGCTGACAGCTCGGAGCCTGGAGCCTCCTTCGGATTCTGTGTCTCCTTCTCGCTCTCTGCCCCTCCCCCACTTGCACTCTCTCTCTCAAAAATAAACATTTAAAACAATTTTTAAACGTCCCTTCTATCATCCAATAATCATAATGGAGACGAGAAGGTTTTATGTCCTTATTCGACAAAAGTGAAAGGTAGCAACCTTATATTGGCCCTGATTTCTTTTTAAGCCAGTTCACAGATTCCTAAAGTCCGGGAGCCCCTACCCTTCTTTGGGTCCGAAAAACTGACTTTCCCTCAGGCTTCTCTTCACCTCCCCCCCCCCCAGCCTCACCCCTCTAAGCCTCTGCCTCCCACATGAAGTACCAGGGTGACACCCCCAGGTCCTCGGCTACCCCTGAGGGTGACACGGAGGTGGCTGCAGCCCCAGGACGCCCATGGTGAAGGCAAGGGAATGCGGGGCACCTGACAGGCCATGGGAGGTGACCCTGACCTCACGGTCTCATGCCCGACACACGTGCACAGGCCTCTGTTGGTTCTCAAACAAACCTTTGAGGCTGGCGGAGCAGAAAAAGTCCCCATTTGACGGATGAGGAAACTGAGGTTGAAGAAAGGCGAAGTGACCTTTCCACCGTCTCTCAGCAAACCAACTGCAAGGCAGAGGAATGTGTCCTCACTCACTTCCTCCCGGCCCAGGGTAGTGGGCTCACAATCTCTGCCTTCATCTTAACCTGGCCAACCACACATGCAACCACCCTCTGTCTGCAGAAATGACGCAACAGAATCTTCCTGAAGTCTTTGTTTTCAGGGACCAGTTCAGATCAGAAAGGGTTAAGTGTCTAACCTGCTCACAATTTTTTTTTTTTTTTTTAAAGGTCAAGAATGGCACCTGCCTTTCAAGAACGTCCTAGCTGGTCAGACAGACTAGCGGATTCTTTTCATTCTGCTCCAGAGAGCGCAGAAAGCTGGAACGTTCCATGTCTGGGCAGAAGGCCCGGCAGAGCGGGGAGACTCCAACGGTGTTCCCGCGGGGAACGCCAGGCCTCGAGCTCCTTCCCCACCTCTCCGTGGAGGCCTGAGCTCTCATGACCCCTGAATACTGAAACCAGATCCCGGACGTCCCCAGAGGACCAGAGAGGAAGGGGCAGGCCCAGGTCTTGCCCCAGCATGCATGAACTGTGCCAATGGAACCAGCTGATGGGGGATGAAGTCAATTGCTTCCAGGATAATTACTTTAGAATCATACACAAACCTAGTGGGAAATCAGCCCATTAAGAAAGAGAAAGAGATTTGGGGCGCCTGGGTGGCTCAGTCGGTTGAGCGTCCGACCTCGGCTCAGGTCATGATCTCACAGTTCGTGAGTTCGAGCCCGGCATCAGGCTCTGCGCTGACAGCTCGGAACCTGGAGCCTGCTTCTGCTTCTGTGTCTCCCTCTCTCTCTGCCCCTAACCCACTCCCATTCTGTCTCTGTCTCTCTCAAAAATAAATAAACTTTAAAAACATTAAAAAAAAAAAAAAGAAAAAAGAAAATAACAGCTTTATTGAGCTAGAATTCACACGCAACTCACAGATCTCAAGTATTCAACGCCGTAGTTGCACAAAGTTGTGCCATCACCACCATTAATTTTAGAACACTTCCATCGCCCCCAAGAGAAGCCCCACACCTACGAACAGTCACTCCCCATCTCCCTCCCCCAAGCCCCCAGCCCCAGCCCCAGCAAGCCCCGGGCAACCACGAATCCACTTTCTGACTGCACAGATTTGCCATTCTGGACCCTTCATATAAATGAAATCCCACAATCCGTGGTCTTTCGTGGCTCACTCCATCCACTCAGCATATTGTTTTCAAGCTGCTTCTGTATTGTAGCGTGTGGCAGTCTTCCCTGTTCATCGCCAAATAATATTCCATCGTACGGATTCATCACATTTTGTTTCCTCGGTCATCAGTTGATGGACATTTGGGTTGTTTCCACATTTACGTACAAGTTTCACATGGATGTAAGTTTTCTTTTTCTTGGGGTATATATACCCAGGAGCAGAATTACTGTGTCATATGGTAGCTTTCTGTTTAAGCTTGTGAGAAACTGCCCGACAATTTTCCAAAGGAGCCACACCATTTACATTCCTACCAGCTGTGTGCAAGGGTTCCAATTTCTCTGATTCCTCACCAACACTTTCATTTATCTGACTTGTTGATTCTAGAAATCGTAGTGGGTGCGAAGTTCTATCTTGTGGTTTTGATTTGCATCTCCCTGATGACTGGTGATGTTGAGCATCGTTTCATGTGCTTACTGGCCCCTTGGAGATCTTCTTTTTAAATTTACATCCAAGTTAGTTGGCATGTATTGCGATAATGATTTCAGAAGTAGATTCCAGGAGTAGATTTATCCCCTATGTGTAACACCCAGTGCTCATCCCAACAAGTGTCTTCCTTAATGCCCTTGACCCATTCAGCCCATCCCCCCTCCCACAACCCCTCCAGTAACCCTCAGTTTGTTCTCCATATTTATGAGCCTCTTCTGTCTTGTCCCCCTCCCTGTTTTTATATTATTTTTGTTTCCCTTTCCTTGTGTTCATCTGTTCTGTGCCTTAAAGTCCTCATATGAGTGAAGTCATACAATATTTGTCTTTCTCCGACTAATTTCGCTTAGCATGATACCCTCTAGTTCCATCCACGTGGTTGTAAATGGCAAGATTTCATTCTTTTTGATGGCCGAGTAATACTCCATTGTATATATTAACGACATCTTCTTTATCCATTTGTCCACTGATGGACATCTGGGCTCTTTCCATACTTTGGCTATTGTGGATCGTGCTGCTATAAACATGGGGGTGCATGTGTCCCTTCGAAACAGCACACCCGTATCCCTTGGATAAATGCCTAGTAGTGCAATTGCTGGGTCATAGGGTAGTTCTATTTTTCATTTTTTGAGGATACTCCATACTGTTTTTCAGAGTGGCTGCCAGACCAGTTTGCATTCCCACCAGCAAAGGAGATCCTCTCTCTCCGCATCCTCGCCAACATCTGTTGTTGCCTGAGTTGTTAGCCATTCTGACAGGTGTGAGGTGGTATCTCATTGTGGTTTTGATTTGTATTTCCCTGATGATGAGTGATGTGGAGCATTTTTTCATGTGTCGGTTGGCCATCTGGATGTCTTCTTTGGAGAAGTGTCTATTCAAGTCTTTGCCCATTTCTTCACCGGATTATTTGTTTTTTGGGTGTTGAGCTGGGTAAGTTCTTTATGGATTTTGGATACTAACCCTTTATCTGATGCGTCACTTGCAAATTATCTTCCCTCATTCCGTAGGTTGCCTTTTAGTTTTGCTGATTGTTTCCTTCGCTGTGCAGAAGCTTTTTATCTTGGTTGAGGTCCCAACAGTTCATTTTTGTTTTTGTTTCCCTTGCCTCTGGAGACATGCTGAGTAAGAAGTTGCTGCAGCCGAGGTCGAAGAGGTTTTTGCCTGCTTTCTCCTCTAGGATTGTGATGGCTTCCTGTCTTACCTTGCGGTCTTTCATCCATTTTGAGTTTATCTTTGGGTATGTGTAAGAAAGTGGTCCAGCTTCATTCTTCTGCATGTCGCTGTCCAGTTTTCCTAGCACCATTTGCTGAAGAGATTGTCTTTATTCTGTTAGATATTCTTTCCTGCTTTGTCAAAGATTAGTTGGTCATACGTTTGTGGGTCCATTTCTGGGTTCTCTATTCTGTTCCACTGATCTGAGTGTCTGTTTTGGTGCCAATACCATACTGCCCTCATGATTACAGCCTTGTAATACATCTGGGATTGTGATGCCTCCAGCTTTGGTTTTCTTTTTCAGGATTGCTTTGGCTATTTGGGGTCTTTTAGGATTGTTTGTTCTAACCCTGTGAAGAATGCTGGTGTTATTTCGATAGGGATTGCACTGAATGTGTAGATTGCCTTGGGTAGTATTGACATTTTAGCAATATTTGTTCTTCCTATCCAGGAGCATGGAATCTTTTTCCATTTTTTTGTGTGTCTTCTTCAATTCCTTTCATAAGCTTTCTATAGTTTTCAGTGACCTCTTGGTTATCTTCTTTGGAGAATGTCTATTCAAGGCCTTTGTCCATCTTTTAATTGGTTGTTTTTTTAATACTGAGTTCTAAGAGCTCTTTATTCTAGATACAAGCATAGAATACATATGACTTGCAAATATTGTGTTCCATTTTGTGGGCCGTCTCTTCGCTTTCTTGATGGTGTCCTAGGAAGCACGAAATTTTCTGGTTTTGATGAAGTCCAATTTACTTATTTTTTCCTTTGGTCATTTATGCTTTTGGTATCACCTTCAAGAAACAATTGCCCAATTCAAGGAAAAGATTTACACCTATTTTTCTCCTAAGAGTTTTATAGCTTTAGCTCTTACATTTAGGTTTTTGATCTACTTTGAGTTAATGTTTATAAATGGTGTGAGGTAGGGGTCCAACTTCATTCCTTTACATGGGACTATTCAGTTGTACCAGTACCATTTGTTGAAAAGGCTATTCTTTCTCTACTGAATTACTTGCTACTTTTGCGAATCAATTGACTGGAAATGTGAGGGTTTATTTCTGGATTTTGAATTCTATTCCACTGATCTGTATGACTATCTTTGTGCCAGTACCACACTGCATTGACTACTATTGCTTTGTAATAAGTTCTGAAATCAGGAAGTATAAGCCCTGCTACTTGGTGTCTCTTTTTCAAGACTGTTTTGGCTGTTCCAGGTTCCTTGAGGTTCCATATGAGTTTTACAATCAGCTTGTCAATTTCTGCAAAGAATTCAGCTGGAATTTTCAAAGGGAGTTGTGTGGAATCTGTAAATTAATTTGGGAGCAAAGCCATCTTAACAATATTAAGCTTTCTGATACATGAACATGGGATGTCTTTCCATTTACTTAGGTTGTTAATTTCTTTCAAGTACGTTGTCATTTTCAGAGGAGAAGTCTTGCACTCTGTTAAATTCATTCCTAAGCATTCTATTCTTTCTTGATGCTACTGCAAATGGATTGATTTTTTTTCTTAATTTTCACTGCAAGTATATAGAAATGCAGAAGTATACAGAAATGTAATTCATTTTTTCTATCGGTCTTGTATCCCACAACCTTACTGAAATTGTTCATAAGCTCTGCTATTCCTTCGCATGGTCTCTATGTAAGATCATCTCATCGGCAAACAGTTTTAATTCTTACGTCCCAATCTCGATGTCCTTTATTTACTCGTGGGTGTTTGTGGGTTTTGTTTGAGATTTGTCCGTTTGCACTGTTTGCCTTACTGCCGGCTGTGGCTAGGATCTCCACCGCAATGTTGAATCAAAGTGGCAATGACGGCCAACCTAGTCTCATTCCTGATCTTAGAGAGAAAGCGTTGAGCATCTCACCCTTAAGTCGAACATTAGCTGTTGTGCGTTTAAGTTCAAACTGTTCAGTCTGGAGTTGGTAACATTACGAGACTTCTCTAAGTAGTGAAGAATCACACAAACTGTTCTAGATGCAAAACGAGCACAGGTGCCTTCCCTGAAGGGCCCCCGGACTAAGGGACGGGCTCAGCCTTCCCTGTGAGAAACAGGGCCTTCCCCAACCGTTGGATGGGCTGCTCTGTGAGTTCACGAAGATTCAGCTGTGCGTGTCCTCAAACCTGCCTACCCAGGTTGTACTTACGTAATTACGCAACTTAATTAAAGTTTATGTAAACCACTGGAAGAGGAGTCAAAAAGGAATTGTTTTTATGAAACAAGTGTTGGACGTTTAGGGAAGATCACTGTTAAACTAGACGTGGACAAAAATCATCGTATGATATTAGGGGTATATGAAAATCTGCAAAGTAGTGGGTTCTCAGTCCCTGTTTCACTCGATAGAAACAGAAAGTGAGAATCGGGGGCGGGGGGGGGGGGGAGTTGCATTAAAGGGTCATACAAAAAAGATAATGTGGACATCATCCAGTAGATCCGTAAACCAAGAAAGGCCGTGGCCTTAAACCAGGAGACGGAGCGGGGGGAATGACTGTATGTTTTAGGTTAAAATGTTCAAGGTATGTCTGCATCACTTTCACGATCTCCTCTTTACTAATCTTTTTTTCAGCCAAGCAAGTCACGGCCAGGGCTGATGGCACCAGAAGGAGGCTTCTTCTGGTCCACAGATACAATGGTGGTTACCTGGGCAGGTGTGATGAGGTGTCATTTTTGTTGTTGTCGTTATCTCCTTTTTACCACGTAGTTTTTTCAAGACGCCCTAACGAGAATGTATTGCTTTTACAGCAGGGAAAGTGTGTACTAAAATGTCCTTTTTAAGATTCAGATTCTACTACTCCCTGCTGACAAAGGGAAAGGTTCTAGAAATGCCACACGGCCCCGGCCGGCAGTGCGGTCTCTGGGGCCAACGAAGTGCCCCGAGGCTACGAAGGTAAACAAGAAATATGGAAAAGGAACGATACAGGACGCCAGGCTAATCAGAACTCCCTGGCTCGAGTGTATTGCCATTTTCTTTGAGAGTTAATAAACGCTGATATCGACTCCTTAATTTGGCTGAAGCTGAGACAGGCCCCTCCACGGAGCTCTTTGGTTCATCTGCTGGAAAGGCTGGCTTGCTTTTGGAAGAAGGTTCAAGCAACCTTACACCAGGCAAATCTCGGTTTCCTGGGAGAAGGCCAGTGTTCAGAGCAGTTTTAAAGAAACGCGGTGTTTCTGCTTTGCTACACACAGAAGAGGGCCAAGAGGTGCGACTCTGGACCTAAATTCCTCCACCACCACCCTGGCTTTTCCATCCCAGCACTGCACCAGGTTGACAGTAGGCATCTAATAATGGAATGAATGGTGCCCTTAAGAGCAGTTTATCGGGACGCTGGTCCTTCTCTTATAGCCCGGGGCTTCCGGAAGAGCAGAGGCTGCTGAAATGGGCAACCCCTCCCCGATGCCCACACCCCCACATTCTCATGATTACTTACTCATATGTTTGAAATACAGTTTGCTAAGCTAGACCCCGTCTGCATCCATGGGGACACAGACATGAAGGGATTGGGAGCTGAAAGCAAGTGGATGTGGCCAGGGCTCTGGGTTTCAGGTACACAGTGGATCCCAGGGGTCCTGAGGCAGGGGTTCAAGAAACTTCTGAAAATGAATTCCAGCAATGCAATACTCGGGCTTCTCTGTGAGGGCTCTGTTTCTCTCAGGATGAAAAAAGTCTGCACCACTTTACGAACATAAATCCCTTTAGAAAATGGCCTGGGTGGGGCGCCTGGGTGGCTCAGTCGGTTAAGCGTCCGACTTCGGCTCAGGTCATGATCTCACAGTTCGTGGGTTCGAGCCCCGCATCAGGCTCTGTGCTGAATGCTTGCTCAGAGCCTGGAGACTGCTTCAGATTCTGTGTCTCCTCTCTCTGCCCCTCACCTGCTCACGCTTTGTCTCACTCTGTTTCTCAAAAATAAATAAATGTTAAAAAAAATTAAAAAAAAAAAAAAAGAAAACGGTCTGGGTGGGTGGGTGGGTGGGGGTCGTGGAGAGGGGGAGAGAAACAAAGGTTTAAAGTCAAATGTCATCGGAGTGGCCCGGTCTCCAATGAGGAGAGAAACAGGGAGGGGGGCAGGGACGGTGCCTGTGGATGTATTGGGTGGGGGTGGAGGGACTTAAAAGGATTGCCGTGGGGGCGCCTGGGTGGCGCAGTCGGTTAAGCGTCCGACTTCAGCCCAGGTCACGATCTCGCGGTCCGTGAGTTCGAGCCCCGCGTCGGGCTCTGGGCTGATGGCTCAGAGCCTGGAGCCTGTTTCCGATTCTGTGTCTCCCTCTCTCTCTGCCCCTCCCCCGTTCATGCTCTGTCTCTCTCTGTCCCAAAAATAAAATAAACGTTGAAAAAAATTAAAAAAAAAAAAAGGATTGCCGTGTTCTCATTTTTACATGATCCTGCTGGAAATACAGGACAGATGTCCCCTGAAAAATGCAGGGGTTAGCAGTGCTGACCCCCACCTCCCAAGAGTCAAAAATCTGTGTAAAACTTTTGACGCCCCCAAAACGCAACTATTAATTGCCTACTGGAAAACCTACTATACCATAAACAGTCAATTAACACATATTTTGTATGCTGTATGTATCATATACTATATTATTTTAAGCTTATTTATTTTGGAGGGGGAGAGAGAGAGGGAGAGCGTGCGTGTGCATGCATGAGTGAGGGAGAAGCAGAGAAAGAGAGAGAGAGAGAGAGAGAGAGAGAGAGAGAGAGAGAATCCCTAGCAGGCTCCACGCCGTCAGCACAGTGTCTAAGCCTGACGGGGAGGGGGGCTTGGGCTCGAACTCACGAACCGCGAGATCGTGACCTGAGCCACAATCAAGATCAGACACCTAACCAACCGAGCCACCCAGGTGCCTTCCCCTTACGTACTGGATTCTTACAATCAAGTAAGCTAGAGAAAAAGCAAATGTTATGAAGAAAATCACAAGAGAACATACATTTGACATTGCTGTCCTGTATTTATGAAGAAAACCCGCCCACAAGCGTACCGGCCCGTGAGCAGTCCAAACCCATTTTGTTCAAGGCTCAACCACACACACACTTGTGCTTGAGACGCTCAACACTCTCCCCACACCTAATCGATGCAAAGAAACACCCATCTGGGGGGCTGTGGTTCTCAGCTCGGTTGCCCCGTTACCCCAACGCGTTTCTACCTTATTTTCTAAATAGCCTACGGCAGACATGCGTATAACCGCATTTATATTCCGGAAAAGTTCAAGTACGCAACTTCTTAAAAGTCTAACGCAAGCAGCGGGTACAGCCTCGTGGTAGGACACACGTATCAGTGTCACTTCGAGCCGCCTAGCAGCCCTGAGCACAAGGGCCTCCATGTTACAAAGGGACAGACCAAGGTCGCCCGGCCAGGACACGGCCAAAGCTGAGCCCGTGGGCGTCCTCACACCCGGGAAAAGGCTTCTCTAGCGTCTGCCAAAGACAGCAGAGAACGCGCCCTGGGAGGAGAGGGAAGGGGGGAGGCGGGCCGCAGACGCATGGCAAGCGAGATGCTTGTCCGTCTTACTCATTTGATTATAAAATATTTCTGAGCCGCCAGATGGTAGAATAGTGGCCGTGGATGCCCTGATACTTTTCTTAATGTGTTTGAGCACGGCTCCGTTGCAGGGCCCTGAAGAGTGATATCCAGGAAGCTATTCTGGGGTTCCGTAAAGACAATAACGGTAGAATTTAAGAAACGTCGCTCAGTGCACCCGCTGAACAGATGTGCGTTTGTTCGCGCTTCCCAGATAAACGGGCCTCAGGCTAATCCCAAGGCACCTGGGGGCACCCGGGCAGAGCCTTCCAGGCCCCCTTCCTGGCGCGGGGATCGGAGCTCTGTTACATAATTAATCCCCCGGCTCGGAGGCGCAGCGCGGGGACGGCTGGCACAGCGACGGCCCTGGAGGGAGCGAACATCAAAGATCGTGTCTTCCTCATCCTCCAAGATCAAAGCCGCGGGGTTGATGAGTTCACCGCAACACTCAGTCTTCTGCTTGACTTGTTCTGCCTTTTTTGTCTCTTGTTTACTTTTTAATAAGAGACCCTTCATCCCTGGTCCTTCGACAGCTCAATAACCTAGTTAAAAAAAAAAAAAAAAAAAAAAAAACCCGGCAGGTCAGGGCGCTCTGCAGTTGCTGGGTTTGCACTTCAAAGGGCTGGCTGGCTAATGTTCTCAATAACCCAGAGCGGAGGAGCCCGGGGCTTCCTGAGCCGAGGCTTGCTCTCAAATTACTCGCTCAGGAAGAGTGCGGCCCACGGCCGTTTGTCCAGCCCGCACTGGTGACACGGACAGGCTGCAGACTGACCCTTTTCTTCTCTTCTCTGGTCCCTCCCCTCTCCATCGACCCCTTCCCCGCCTCTCAACAAGAGAAGAGCCATCCGGGGCCAATCCGAACACCCCTCGGCAAGGATGTTTAGCTGGATCTCTCTGAGCCAGCAGCGGCCTCGCTCAGTCCGGGGTCTACGGCCAAAGGCAACTGCAGCTTGCGAGCCCATTCATCAGATCCCCCTACCCAAAGCCACCGCTCCCCCTGAAAATGCTACAGACTTCAAGAAACCTCCAAATCCGGAAGCAAAAGAAAGAACAACCTTGGGGACAGCAGGAATAGCTTACGCGGAAGTCAGCGGGCAGACGCTAGGAGGGCTCGCCCACCACCCAGGAGTCCTCGGGGGAGATATGGTGCCATCAGTCCTTCACACGCTAGTGAGAATTGCCAGCGGGTTGCATTCAACTTGCTCCAGAAGAGAGCCACTACTCTGAGGATGGGCCTTCTCAGTGGAGGGGCAAGGGAAGGGGGTGTTGAGTAATGAGCGTAGCATGTTTTAGGGAGTCAGACAGACCTCTGTGGTTACTGGAGTGTGTTCCTCCACTCCAGGGAGAACAGTCTTTGGAAGGATGGACACACTAGGGGAGAGGGTGCAAAGAGGAATTAAAAAAATTTTTTTTTTAATTTGTCCTAAAAGTCTGCCATTCTCAACCCTGACCTTAGGAGGGAGAAGGAAACAGGTCCCTGATCGGGAACCCTGATCGGTAGCTGGCCGTCACCAAAGCCTGTGTTTCTGCTGCGTGGCTCAGCCACGCCCTAGCTCAAGCACCGGCCCGCCCGTAAGGGGGTTGGAGGACATCGAGAGGAGAAATGACATGGCCACTTACACTCCACAGCCTTGGATTCAGGCCACAGGACAGACAGACAGAATCGTCAGAGGCGGGCCAGAACGTTCTGGCCCAGCCTCTGGAGGGCAGCCGGCCCAGCCCAGGAACAGATTGCGTCTCTCCTTGACCGGTGACAAAACAAAACTCAACTAGAAAAAGAAGGAGAGCCACAGAAAGGAGCTTCTCGAGTGGCTTAAACATATCCGGCTCTTTACAGCCCAGACGCCTTAGCATATGCTGTTCCTTATGCCTGGAATGTACTCACCCCGATTTCTTCCCATGCCAAAAGTCTAGCATCCTTAAAAGCCCAGGCAAGCATACCTCCCTGTGAGGCCTCCCGTAACCGCCCCTCAGGCCAGGTTAATTAGTCCCTTCTGGAACTCTCTGGGTACTTATCCCTGCGGACAGGGTGATTTATGGACAGGCTCCAGGATCCCAGGCTAGAGGCCAGGGACTGCGTTCTTTACCGCCTTATCCGGTGATCCAGAGCTCTGGGTCTGGCCTTGCACACGGGATGTAGGACCCTAACATTCCAGGGAGCCAGGAGAGAATGCAGTGAGCCCCCTGGGGCAACGCAGCACAGAGCTGCCCACCCACCCCCCCCCCATACTCATTCAATGTGAAGTTAGGGACTCCTCACCAGCAATGAAATCCCATCTTTTTTTGTTTGTTTAATTTTTAAAACTTATTTATCTATTTTGAGACAGTGAGAGAGAGAGCGCCCGCACATGGGTGGAGCAGGGGCAAAGGGAGAGGGAGAGAGAATTCCAAGCAGGCACTGACACAGCGGAGAGCGCGACGCGGGGCTCGAACTCACAAACCGCGAGACCACGACCACGACCCGAGCTGAAATCAAGAGTCAGACGCTTAACCGACGGAGCCACCCAGGCGTCCCTGAAATCCCATCTTCAATCTTCTAAGCTGCCATCTGAATGAAACAGCACCACTTTGAAATGAAGGACCCCTTCCTTAAACTCCAAGCTTCCGGCTCTTTTCAAAATATCTGAATTTTCTCCAGGGTAACTGGGAAGGTGCAGAGCCTCTAAGACGGTGGCCTCTATCAGGAAGCGCTGGGCCCCACCAGCCCCTGCTGTCTCGCCGCCGGGCCCCACCCTCCCTCAGAAGTTGTAACACCACCGAGGCAGCCGCAGAATCACTTCCCGATTTTAACAAAGCCAACGGCTCCCGTTCAGGTTTCTGGAGCCTTTGGGCAACTGCCAGTGTATCTAGGAGAGTCCCTGTTGAAAGACCCCGGACCGCACAAGCCCTCACCCCGCAATCACAACCAAGCCCAAAAGAGAGGGCCTGACAGCATGCATATGGTTCAATGTCTGCCATAATTTCCATTATAAACCCGGACCCCTGGGTCGTCAACCCAGGCCATAAGAAAAATGGCCCAGGACATTCCATTTAAAGCATAACTCTGCTGAAAACCTGCCTCTAGGTGCATTATAGTTTAGTGGGCCATCACATGTAATTGATTTGAAGTTTATTACATACCCAATATAGCATCTAGAATTTCTAACAGATGTTTGGGGTGGGTGGGGGGGGGGGAGGGGGGGGAGATGATTTAGCCCAGAGAACAGAAGTCTGAAGGTTAATGTAGTACAACCATCATGATTATAAAAGCTCTTTCTTGCCCAGAGGACAGTAAGTAGGACAGGCACACAGGTACAGAGGAGGAAAAGGGACGGCAGGGTGGAATCAGGGTCAGGTGTAATCTTGCAGGGCCCTGGAGGCCTCAGAAGTTTCTTCTCAAACAGACCAAGTCCCAAAGGAGCCTCCCCGGGCATCTGGAGCGAGAGCGTAAAAGCAAAGCCTTGGGAGCAGCAGCATGGGCCCAGCGAACTCAGTCCTCTCTGAGCGAGCGCCTCTGCGGGACACATGGGGTGTCATCCCTGCTGGGGCCTCCCGTGCCCACCTACGGCTGGCCTCTCAAATTGGCCTCCCTTACGTTGCAAGCGATATTCTGAGTTATCCAGTATTAAAGACACCCTAACGACCAGAACGTTTCTCTGCCAGCCCCTGGAAAACATTATCCTTTACAGAGATTGTGCAGTTTTTAGCGACAGGCCCTACAACATAACAGCTACTCTTTTTTTTTTTTTTTTAACATTTATTTATTTTTGAGAGAGAGAGAGAGAGAGAGAGAGACAGAGACAAAGCACAAGCGGGGGAGGGGCAGAGAGAGAGGGAGACACGGAATCCGAAGCAGGCTCCAGGCTCCGAGCCGTCAGCACAGAGCCCGATGCGGGGCTCGAACTCACGAACCGTGAGATCATGACCAGAGCTGAAGTCAAGCGCTTAACCCGCTGAGCCACCCAGGGGTCCCAGATCAACATAATCTAATGAATGAGCCCCCAACATCATGGAGCCCAGAACAACCAAGTATCCCCCCTCTCCCGCATTTAGGGGCACAGGGAACCAGCAGCCTTTCAGCTCTCCAGCCCCTCCCCCACACCTATCAGGCCTAGATCTCCTGCGACAGGAAAGAGGGGTATCAGGCTGGGGACACAGGAGCCCTGGCCCTCAAGGGTTCTGGCAGCAGAAAGAACCGGTCTCAAGTAACCCCCAGAGGACCACTGGCTCAGGGGAGAGCCTGGTTGCTAAGCCTCACCTTCCAGAAGGGTGTGGCGAGCTCTCTTGAGGCTTGCGGGGTAAACCCGCACGCTGTATCTCCATTCCCCCCCTTTCCGTAAAATGGAGATAACCGCGCCTTACCGCACTGCCTTGGTTTCTCACCTTTTTCTTTTAAAAAAAAAAAAAGAATTTTTTTTTAACGTTTATTTATTTTTGAGACAGAGAGAGACAGAGCATGAACGGGGGAGGAGCAGAGAGAGAAGGAGACACAGAATCGGAAACAGGCTCCAGGCTCTGAGCCGTCAGCCCAGAGCCCGACGCGGGGCTCGAACTCACGGACCGCGAGATCGTGACCTGAGCCGAAGTCGGACGCTTCACCGACTGAGCCACCCAGGCACCCCTCTCACCTTTTTCTTATAAAAAATTCCCAGTACATACACAACAGAGAGACCAGCACGGTGAATGGCAGGTAGCCGTCACCCAGCTTCGGACGCCCCGCGCGTGGCACATCTTGTTCCCGCCACGCTCCCTGCTCACACCCAGTGTTTCCTGGGACACACCCCCTCGGTCCGGCCCTAGCCGTTTCGGCAGGCCGCGGGGCTGCCGTGAGAATTAAAGCGAGGGCATCTCAGACACCAGCGGCTGGCACGTAGTAAGTGCTCAATAAACAGCAGCTTTTGTCTTCCTCGCTATTCTCAGATGAACGAGCAAACACGGGCGCTTCACCGCGGCGGCCACACTTCAGGCCGCCTCTGCTACTACCCCTGCGCATCGCTGTTTTCTCCGTCCAGCGGCGACACCGTTCCCTGCCCCGGCCACCTCGTGGGTACGCTGCGCAGCTGGAATACAGACGGTCCCCGACTTCCCACGACACAGCTAACAACCTCCGACTTCGCAGTGGGGCGAGAGCGAGAAGCGTTCCGTAGACACCGTACCTCGGATCTTGAATTTGGATCTTTTCCGGGGCTGGCGACGGGCAGGATGTGACTCTCGTGATGCTGGGCCACGGCCGCAGCTCCCGGGGCGGCCCCGCGGTCGCGAGGGTAGACAGCCGATACCCCGACAACCGTTCTGCACCCGTATGGCCGTTCTGTTTCTCACTCTCAGGACAGCATTCCGTAAACTACGTGAGAGGGCCAACCCCTGATTACACAAGAGGCTTTGTGTTAGATGATTTTACCAACTAGAAGCTAATGGAAGCATTCTGAGCACCTTCCAGGCAGGCGAGGCTAAGCCAGGATGTTTGGTAGGTTAGGTGGGTTAAATGCATTTTCTTTTTTTTTTTTTTTAATTTTTTTTTTCAACGTTTATTTATTTTTGGGACAGAGAGAGACAGAGCATGAACGGGGGAGGGGCAGAGAGAGAGGGAGACACAGAATCGGAAACAGGCTCCAGGCTCTGAGCCATCAGCCCAGAGCCCGACGCGGGGCTCGAACTCACGGACCGCGAGATCGTGACCTGGCTGAAGTCGGACGCTTAACCGACTGCGCCACCCAGGCGCCCCATTTTTCAACGCTCAATATTTTCAGCTTGCGACGGGTTTATTGGAGACACAACCGTATCGTAAGTAGAGGGAGATCGGTATGGAGGGGGCTCTCTGAACGGTACCCCCCAAGTATACGGTGTCAGGCAGTCTTGCAAGAGGACCCAGTGCCTGGTTCTGCCCCACGGTCAACCGTCGTCATACCCCCACACAGAGCTGGGCATAGAGAGGGTGAGCGAACAACCACAGATATCGCTCCATGAACACCCGCGGGTGCCGAGTGATCCAAACAAACATCGCCGAGCCGAGCCGGTCCTCCGCCCCAAAGGGGGAACTCCCCTGCTTCACAAAAGGGCAGACCGAGGCTCAAAAAGAGGAAAGTCACAGGGGCGCCGGGGTGGTGGCTCAGTCACTGAAGTCTCCCACTCTTGACGCTGGCTCAGGTCACGATCTCACAGTTTCGTGAGTTCAAGCCCCGCGCCGGGCTCTGTGCTGACAGCTCGGAGCCTGCTTGGGATTCTCCCTCTCTTTTTGCCCCTCCCCTGCTGGCCATCTGTGTCTTTCTCATGTTTCATTCCAAAGTTCACATTCTGTGTCCCCGTGCTGCCCCTAACAACTCATCAAAACACTGTCCGTTATCATGTCCTTTGTTTTGTTTTCCAAGTACACAATCCTGTGGTTCCTAGCAGCTTTCCCAAGGTTGTGCAAACGTCACCACTGTCTGATTCGGTGCATTTTCACCACTGCCAAAAAAAAAACACCCCACGCCTTGTGCCCACCTCTCCTATCCCTCCTCACCTCCGGCCCTGGCGACCACTAACGCATTTTCTGCCACTTTAGACCTGCCTCCTTGGCCATTTCATATACACGAAAGCACACAACAGGTCGCCTTTTGCGTCTGGCATCTTTCATGCAGCATGATACTTTCAAGGCTCATCCGGTTGAAGCGTGAACCCGCACCTCATTCCTTTTTTACGGCTGAATAATATTCCATCGCACGGGTAGACCACGCTCTTTTTGTCCGTTCACCCACCAGACACGCGGGTTGTTTCCGCTCTCGGCTATTATGAATACTGCCGCCGCGGACGTTCGCGGACGCGTTTTGTGGGCACACGCGTTTTCTATTCTCTCGGGCACATACCTGAGAAGGCAGGGCGTGCGGTGACTCTGTGTTTAATTGTTTGAGGAGCGCAGCCAGATTGTTTTTCCAAAGCGGCTGCACCGCTCCCCATACATTCCCACCACTGAGCGTTCGGATTTCTCCCCATCTTCACCGACACTTGTTACCGTCCGTCTTTTGGGCTCCAAGCCATCGCCATCCCAGCAGGATGTATCCATTTATAGTCTAGGCGTCTACGAATCACACTACACTTCTGCGAAACCTCACGGGCTCCCACAGCGAGCGCGGAAAGCAGGCGGGGAAGAAGTTTCCATTTTACAGATGAGCAAACTACCGGCCCGGGGACGATGGATAACCCGACTCAGAGATGACAGCCTGACGCCTCAATCTCCGCGAAATCAAGAGCACAAGGCACTGTTCCTGGTCCCGCTTCTCCTCTGGACACTCGCAGAGGGACCGAGGAAGGAATCCCGTCATGCAGTTTGGCCCCACTGTGAGGTTTACCTAGATTTCAGCACTTAACCATCACGCAGACTGATCCATCTGGTCTCAAATCGACGGCTCCTAAGAAAGAGTCACCGTCCTCCATAAATACACACACCTCTTCCGTTCCACCAACTAACAGGATTTAAAACGCTCCCTTACGTTTCTCTAAAAATAGTAAATCCCCTCCCCAAGTCCAAAGATGGTCAGCGATACCTTAATGCAGATTAAGCACTGCAGCCCAGGCCGGCTCGTCCTCAGAGGGCAGGCTCTTATGGGCCTCTCCAGCGTTGGGCCTGCTGCTTCTCTGAGAACCACACAAACAGCCACGTGGCTTATCTGGAAAGGGAGCACAGGAGCAGGGGGCTGGGGGCAGCAGAGAACAAAGGGCCTGGGGAGGTTTTAGTCACAGGCTCTGAAGGCCGGAGTGGCAGAGAGAGAGTCCAGGCCCGGGCAGGCGTCAGTCAGGGTCTCTCCTCACCACCGGCTGTGCAATCCTAGGCAAATTTCTCAACTTCTCGGAGCCTCAAGCTACCCACTTATAAAACAGTGATAAAACGCCTGCTCGATCGGGGCGCCCGGGTGGCTCGGTGGGTTAAGAGTCCGACTTTGTCTTAGGTCGTGATCTCACGGCTCGTGGGTTCGAGCCCCGCGTCGGACTCTGTGCTGATGGCTCGGGACCTGGAGTCTGCCTCGTATTCTGCTTCTCCCTCTCTCTCTGCCCCTCCCCTGATCACGCTCTGTCTCTCTCTGTGCAAAACAAACATTTAAAAGGAAGACAAGACATGGGCCCAGGGAAGCTCACCCTCTGTGGTGCCTTGCCCTGGTGGGGGGGGAGGCGGGGGGGGGGGGGTGGCCGGTGAAGTTGCACCTGTATGGCAGGGTCCCAGGGAACTGTGCGTCCAGCGCCCGTCCCTGGAGGGAAGGGCTTCCTGCTGCCAGTGCTGGAGGCCAGAGGCTGCTGAGGCCAACGTGAGGCTCCCAGGCCCTCGGCACAGCCGAATGCCCCCCACACTCGGAGGCTTCACACATTCGCGGAGGTCAAGAGGAGAACGGCCAAAGCAATTCCCCTGAGCACAGACCCGAGCGGCTGCAATTGGTTTCGACCCCCTGATTTACGCCTCTCTCCACTTCCTGCGACGACAGTGAAAACACGCTGCTTTTATCAGAGGGGAACAAAGAACTTTGAAAAAGAGACATATATCTCTGTCTCCCTCCACGAGGCCCAAGAGGCTCATTAGAGCCCAAGCCCAGCGTGACCCGGCTCGTGCAGGGGCCCCGCACCCCACGTGCCTGTCACTGCCCAGCCTCCGGCGACAGGCTAGGGGGAGCCCCCCTCCCCCAACCTCGACGTCTAGACCCGCGGTCCCTGGCCACCTTCCCCTTTTCCGACCTTTGACGTATCAGTCCTTGACCTGCCTTGAGCAACAACCTCAGTGAGGATCCCCCCGCCCTTGAGGTGCCGATGAGTAACCTTCCACCACCCCCCCCATCCCCCGGCTCCTTGGCTGTAGTCCCCACTCGTCCTTGCTGTGTTCTCCGTCCTGCTGCGACAGAGGTCAGCCCCGTGCACTAGTCCTGAGTCAAGCCCCCCCCACCGCTTGGGACCTGTCAAGATGGTTTCTTCCTCAGCCCACAGCCTGGCCTGGTGAGCACAGGGGGTCACTCACTGTACACGACCCCCCCCACCCCCCCCCCCGCCACCTGCGCCACCTTTGACCCCACCCCCCCCCCGGGTGGGGTCAAAGAGGGAGTTCCCGAGAACACTGGGTGGAGGCGGGGAGGGGGCAGGAAGAAAGAAAGAGAAGCAAAGAGGCAGTCAGCTGGAGGAGGAGAGTGGGGAGAAGCAGTGACGGGACAGGGGACAGGGATCTGGTCCCCGTGCTGCCTCAACTCTGGGTGACCTCCGGCACGTCACTTCCCTCCCCCCATCCCCCGAATCGCCCTTTGTCATCCTCCACGCAAGGAGGAAGGGAGAGGACACGAGATAAGGAACCACGGTCTCCGCAAAACAAGCAGTTCCGCCCTCCCATCCGTCTGTCCGTCCATCCATCCGTCTGCTCTGGGAGGAGGGACATACTCAGGATGCTCGCCCCACGACACGGGAAGTCCATGTACGGCAGCCTGTCTCCTCCACGCACTGCTGGGCAAATCCACGCCCAAAGCTGAACTGTGAGCTCAACAGGCGTTATGAGACGTAGGACACTTTTAGCCACAGCTCGCTGGTGGGCTGCGACGTGTCTCTCGGGTTCGGTGGGCAGGATGACGGCGGTGCCTTCTCTCCTACCGGGCGCCCTTTCCGACCCACCACAGGAGCCCAGGGCGCTCAGCCTCCAGCACCTGCCATCGCCCATCGGCTCCGGAATGGACCCCCAAACGTCACGCTGCTCCCCAAAGCTGTGCTCATGCCCCTCGGGCTTAGTCTACACTCGCCAGGCCACGGCCCAAGGCTCAGTCGTCTGGCCTGGAAGTGACCAGCAGGGGAACCCGGGGCATGCCCAAGAGGAGGACAAACGCCGGGCCCCCCACAACCTCAGGGAGGCCCCCCCACACCCCATGACACCTCACCTGCCCTTTCCTGGCGGCGATGACAGCTCGTAGGGACAGCCAGGACAGGCCTACCTGACCTTAGTGACCTCTAGGGAATACACCTGCAGTCACAAAGGGACTTGTTCCAAAGCCCAAGAAGGTTAGCCCTGGAAGGGCCTTAGAGGTCAGACACTTTGGCTAAGGATTTTAAAGTGAAACGTCACCCAGAACCTCAATAAAATGCAGACACGGGGTGGCGGTGGGGGGTGGGGTAGATAGTAGGTAAAGCCCCTCACCCTCCCCCCGTCACGCCCCTCCCTCTCGCCTCCGCAGAAGCAGTTACCTATGGTTCCACCGGACCTCACACCCACCCGGAGCAGGGCTCGCACTAAGGCCCCGGCTGGGAGCCCAGGTGCGCAGCGGGTGACGGAACAGCCAGAGGCCTGAGGGCGCGAAGTGACAACAGGTGTCACGGGGCTCCCTCCTGAATTGACAACAGGTGACACACGGCCCCCAAGCCAAGCCCTGCCAAGGGCGCTTCGCCACCACGGCGGCAAGCTCCGCCCGGGCCACCACCGCGTGGCCAGTGTGGCCGAGCAGCTAAGGGAAGAGCTTGCTTCCAAGCCCACAGAAGCAACAGCAACACATCAGGCGGGGAGGAAGAGGCAGCCGGAGAGAAGGCAGGGCCCTGGACAAAGAAGGAGACACAAATGGCGCAAGGTAGGTGAACTCACAAAGGTCCGGGGACGTTCGGTGAGAGGCGAGCACTGCCCGGCCTGAAGAACACCCCTAAGAAGGGAGGACGCCCGTCTCAGCCTGGCCGCTGGCCGTGAGGCGGCCTCGAAAGAGTCACCGGGAGTTCGTCTCCTGCCCTGGAAAACCCTGGAAAATCACTTCTTACATCCGCCCGGCCAACACACGCTTCCGGAGTGTCTCCGGGTTCGGAAATGGTGCTCCGTGCCAACAAGGACAAGAAGGAGCAGGAGGAAAGGCCCAGCCCGGCCCGCAGGAGTCGGCTGAGGATGAGCGAAGATAAGGACAAGACGGCAGGCGAGAGGGCCGTGGACGGGAGCATACCGTCGAGGCAGAAGCGACAAGGCTTGGCGTAGCGGTTCTGCCTCGGTACCTGGGGTGCTTGGAGTACTCACTTACGGTGCAAATTCCCAGGCCCTGACCCGGCAGCTTGGGACTCCAAATGCCTGGCCTGGGGCCCAGGGATCTACAGTCTCCGCGAGACGACCAGGGTCCACGTTTTGGGAGAAGCACGACGCAGACAGCGACGCATGAAAGCAAGTTAACATCTAGCAAGAACCCAGACTGTCGTGTGCCGGGCACTCAAGAAAAATTCCCCCACATGTTCCCCGGTTAGTGCTGGCTGCCACCTCCTGAGTGTGCTAAGCACTTAAATACACCATCATTTAAATTAATCCCTTACCAGCCTTATTAGGAGAGCCCTCTAAATCCCGGGTGAATGGGAACTCAACCGCGGACTGACTGGTACGGCCCCAAATCCATACGCAGACGCCCTAACCCCAGGACCTCAGAATGTGACCGTACGTGGAGACAGTTCTTCACAGAAGTGATTAAAATGAGGTCATATGGGTAGACCGAATCCAGTCTGACTGGTGTCCTTATAAGAGGAGGAAATCAGGGCAGCGACACACACACAGAGGGACAGCCATGCGAGGCCATAGCAAGACAGCCGTCTACGAGCCAAGGAGAGAGGCTTCAGAAGAAACGAACCTGGCTGTGACACCCTCATCTCAGACTTCAGCCCCCAGGACCGCGAGAAGACACGTTTCTGTGGCTTAAGAACCCCCAGTCAGAGACTGGCATGATTAAAGAACCCACCAGTAAGAGGCCAGGAGGGACAGCATGGGGCCCAAGTCCCCCCAGGCCCCTCCAAAGCTAATGCTCTCAAGCACTGTCCTTAAAGGACTAAGGACATTCCACTGAGAGCATTCAAGTTCAAGACTGATCACCTTTCCTCCTCATCAGCCATGTCTACACTGGGACCGCCAAGCGGGCCTCACCGACTCCCGTTACAAGGCCCTCGTCCCACATTCGGAGATTACTGGGCCACTCGGAAAAATTAAACATGTCTAGCTCACCACAAAACGCGTACAGTCAAGTCTTGGGTTTAAAAGGAAAAAAATCAAAAGGACCAAGATGTAAATAACAGGAAATGTTCTGAGGGCTGCAGACCGTGCGTGTGCAGGCAGAAGGAGACGGCGAGCGAGAGAGAAGGAGCCAGACTCTCAGAACCCTGCGCTGCTCGGCATAGCCGCGGCCTGCACCCCCGCGTGGACAGACCCCCTCATTTAGAAAAAGCGCGACACGTCAAGTCTAAGGCCGAGAGGGTGGGACCAGCCCCGCTTCCAATGCACTTTGTTAGCCGGATCTTTCACACACAGTTCCTGCAGCCGGGAACCACGCCGGCCCAAGGCCCACCTGAAGCCCGGGAATCTGGGGCCTGGGCAGGGCTGGGACCAAGGGGCCGGGGCGGTGGGAAGGGGGGACGTGCCGGAGAGAAAGTACGAAGCAACGAGGAAGAGACCGGTCTCCCTGGGACGGAGGAGCCACAGGGCTGCGTCTGTTCTGGAGGCTCCAAGGGAGAATCCGTCGCCTTGCCTTTCCCAGCTTACACGGGCCGCCCACATCTCTTGGCCGGTGGCCCTGTCCTCCTCTGCAAAGCCAGCCGCAGCTTTTGGCTGCATCTCTCTGCTGGTTCTTAGTCATATCGTCATCAGACTGCAGCTGGGGGAGGCTCCTCCCCCAGGACTCACGTGACGACACTGGGTCCAGCTGGATAATCGGGGATACTGTCCGGGAGTCATGATCCCCAATCTTCATCGCATTCAAGGCCCTTTATCACGCGCCCCTATTTGTCCCTGATGCCGGAGAGGCGGGCTGAGACCAGGAGGTTGCATTTTAATAATCTTCCCCAACAACCCCTCCCCGCTAGAGGCCCTAACATCTGGGGTAGAGAGTGTTCAGGTGGGCGAGTAAACCAGATCTGGGACGATACATTTAGCTGCGCGCCCGCTCTATGCTAAGGCACTGTTCCAGGCTGGAGTCAGACCCACCTGAGTTCCAAGGCCTGTTGTCACTTCGGAGCTATGAACCCTCGGAGAAGGCACTTAACCTCTCTGGGCCTGAGTGTCCTCGTTATGAGATGGGATCCTTGCCATGGCCTGCCCACTGCGGAGATGCACACACAAAGAGCCCACACACACACAGCCGAGCGCTCAAGGGGCGGCCCCTCGGCCATGCCCCGTGGGGCCAGGCAGCTCCAGAAGCACACGAACAGCTCGCAGACAGAAACGGGCCTCAACTTTGGTTTTTTTTTACACATCTTGCATCTTACAGGCCACTACAAATGACGCTTCTGATACATCAGCATCCGTCAGGAAATGAAAAGTTACGGGTCTGGTGTTAACCATAAATCACCCACTTGTGAATACATATATAGTGAGTCATTAGTGTTCACACTATCTGCAGAGAGAGAATGCTACCCAGAGAAGTAAGTCCCCTATCCTTTGGCTCTGAATAGCACCATTCTCTAAGCAGAACGAGACGAGGCTCTTGGCCAAAATTAGGCCCTGGCTGAAGGTGAGAGTGCCTCCACCCACAGATGACGAGCAAACTCGTTCCTGTTCGGTCTTAAAAGCACTTCAGAAAAAAAAAAAAAAAAAAGAAGAAAAGAGAAACCCATGGAGCCCTGTTGTTAAGAAGCTAAAAACGAATGCCACACTGGCACGTCACCTAGCTCACAGAATCCTCACGACGGTACAATTTCCACGCGAGGAAACGGAGGCTCCGAGCAGTCAAGGGATTTGTGTGGGGCTCACAGGGCCAAGAAACAGAGCCAGGGTCTAACCCCACCACCAGCCATCGCGAGGCAACCAGCATGGTCTCTCCCGGAGCAGGCCCACGATAGGTACAGCTGCTTTACATACCCTGGGCTTACAGAACCAACGAGATGCACGTTTTTAAAATCGTGACCTAACCTAGAGCAGTGCCCAGTATCCCTCCAGCCCTGAGCCGTGGTTGCAAATCACAGGAGTAATGGGAAGGCGAGGCTGGGTTCCAGGTAGACTCGGGTGACGGGAGCCCTTCTGCCTGCTGGACGGGGCGCCGGGGCCGCAGGGGGAACGAGTCCCATCCATGCCCCGGCAGCGCATCTCCTTGGGGACGCTGCCGCGGAGAGGCCCTGGCATGACGTCCCTCTACGATCCGGGGTCCACGGGCCAAAGTAGGGCTCAGTGCCATGTCCGCGGCCAGCGGGACCAAAGGCTCGCTCTAGCTGGGCGAGGGAGGGACACGGCAAAGACAAAGAGCCGGAGGCCAGAAGGGCAAGCCGATGTGTTTGTGGGATGGCAAGTGTCCAGGCCGGCTGGACACAGGGTGGGCACGGGGGTGGACGCGGTGGCCAGCGGCCCGGGCTGAGAGCGGCGAGCCCTCGGCAGCAAGCGCCGGCCGACGTCAAAGGGCACGGGAGGGGGAGGGGGGGCGAGCGTTCTCTAAGGGACAGAATGGGTTCTAAGTGACACTGCCCCAATTCTCCCCAAAGGGAGAAACGCCGCGTCTCCTATTTATCAGCGTGGCTGCTGAGAAGGAAAGAGAATCCCTTCACACGGGGCACCGCGGGCTGCAAGCCAACATCACACTCTCCCTTTGAGTCACAGCCTAACCCAGAAAGCTGGCAGGGCCGGTGGCCTCGCCTAACTCCCGGGTGGGGACACAGGCTCGGGGCGGGGGGAGGGGGGGCTGCAAAGGGTGACAGGCCAGCGCACCCCGAAGCTGCTAATTCCCGGCCCAGGTGTCCAGCCAGCACTGGCGGGTCCCAACCCCACACCCTCAAAGAGTGGCTGGTCAAGGCTTTGGAGGTCAAGGGAAAGAGTTTCAAAGGTCGCAGTCTGCAAAACAGGACCAGCCACAGGGTCCCCACCGTCTGCTTGAAGAGCCTAAGGATGACAAAGGTGACACACCAGCCTCCTTCAACACGTACTAAAGGGACCTCCCCCCTTCCAGGTGACGGGCTCGTGGCCCCACGGCCTGCGGCCCCGTGAGGCTGGGAGAGACTCCTCTGCACTTGGAGAAGCAACTCCAAGAAAATATGGCTGAGTTAATTAAACGGTATTCCCCCCAGGGTGGCTCCATGGGTTAAGCGTCCAACTTCCGCTCAGGTCACCGTCTCGTGCTTCGTGGGTTCGAGCCCCACGTCGGGCTCTGTGCTGACAGCTCGGAGCCTGGAGCCTGCTTCGGATTCTGCGTCTCCCTCTCTTTCTCCGCCCCTCCCCCACTCATGCTCTGTCTCTCTCTCTTTGTCTCTCTCTCTCTCTCTCTCTCAGAAATAATCATAAAAAAAAATACTTCTAGGGGCGCCTGGGTGGCTCAGTTTGTTAAGCACTTGACTTCAGCTCGGGTCAGGATCTCAAGGTTCGGTTCGTGAGTTCAAGCCCCACATCAGGCTCTGTGCCAACAGCTCAGAGCCTGGCGCCTGCTTTGGATTCCGTGTCTCCCTCTCCCTGCCCCCGCCCTCTCTCTCTTTCAAAAATAAATAAACATTACGAAAAAAATACTTTTAAAAACTTCACTCCCCCGGGGCAAGGCTGGAAACACACCTGTCCTCTGGAGCAAACTTCTGCCTTCTGGGTCTCTCCCGGCCCGATGCAGTCGGCGAGCACCCAAGGGGCAGTCACACCAGGAGGGAGTCTGGCCACGGCGGAGGGGGGACACGGGGCGGCCCACGGCACCCATTCAACCCTCGATCTCACGGCCCTTGGCATCCTCCGGGGCCTCACGTTCAGCTGAACAGTCAGGCTGCCCTGCGGAGGGTTAAATAATGTCGGTGCCACGACCTATTTCCCACTGAGTTGAAAACTCCCCAATTGCTGTATCATTTCCCAGCAACCAACCTCCAGTGACCCACCGCCCCGTCAAGCGGAAAAAGGTCAGTCCGGTCTCATTGAATGAGGGCAGGCATCGCAGCCCTGCAGAGGCACTAATTAGCCCCAATTTAGCCGGCAAAGCAGGAGCGCGGGGCAGGATGGGGCGTCAGCCAGGTGGCACATAGCAGGTATTCCCGGGCCCTCGTCCCAGCTAAGAGAGCAGAGGCCTCCTGTACGCCTCTGGATCTCAACGTCCTAAAAGCACGTATCGCCTGGGAAGCTTCTTGGCAGGGACACCCCAAAAGAGACATCACGGCGGCGCTGAGCCCAGTGCTAGGAACTGAGAGGCCTGGTCAGCTGGAGCCTGGAGGAGGGTGCTGGGGCCAGCTCCGAGCAAGGCCTCGGGGAAGCGTGGGCCCCGGAGCCTCCCTGGGGCACAGCCCCGTCTCTGCCCCGCACTCAGGAGCCCACGGCGATCCTGGCCTGCCTGCCTTAGGGCCCCGAGACCTCGGACGAGTCGCTGGCAAATCCCAACGTCTGTAAATCCCCCGCCTATAAAATAATTGTGGCCCCGGAGGCTGGGGCTCCGGACTAAGCCAGCTTACTGAAACGATGGCTGGAGAGCACGTCTGCGAACTGAAAGCCCCAAGGAGATGTGATCCCGGCAGCCGGTGGCTTAAATCCCAACCCCCTCCCCCGAAACAAAGCAGGCAGGTCCCAGCTGGCCATTAGCCAAGAGGACAGAGAACTGCACTGTCACCTAAGGCCAGGTAAGACAGGTAAAGCGGGACCTGGGGCAGTCCCTTCCCCTTCCCTCGGCCCTGTCATCCTGGTTTCCCCAAAAGGCAGCCTGAAAGCCAGCGGGCCCGTCAGAAATCTCCAAATTACTGCGGTGATTTCCGAGAAGTGCTGCGTGGCTGTGCCACACTCACAGCCGTGGAGTGGCGGTCCCCAAAGGGAGGAAACCGAGGCAGACGGGAAGCGGCTTTCTTCCCAAGGTCACGAAACAGGTGGCCTGGCGGGACTGGGACCTGGCTCCGGAGGACCCCACCCCTTGCCCAGAGAGAAATGCAGTCGCCACGAAAGCCTGGCCGAGAAGAATTCCCAGGTAACAGACTACTCACCGCCGGAGCACTGTTGTCATGGCAACCAAAGTCTTAACAACTTTGGCATTTCCACAACCTCGATTGATCCAGTTCTCAAAATTTACAGCACAATGGCACAGTAGTTGCATTTACTTTATTTTAATTGGCTTTTACATAACTCCACACCTTGGGCTCAGCCTTCAGAACAACAGGGTGGGTGGGTTTTTAATACGGGGACCCTTACAACAGCACGAAGAAAGCTAGCAAGTTAGCATTTGCATGGGTGGAAAAATTCTTCACTGACTTTCTGGAAGTACGTTTTGCTTAGTTTTCCTGTTTTGTTTTTTTTCTTTTCTTCCCTCTGAGAAGACACGAGGACCTTTTGCACGTTGAAGTTCATCCGTTGGACTCTCCTCGCGTCACATTTAAAAATTAATCTGATTAGGGGCGCCTGGGTGGCGCAGTCGGTGAAGCGTCCGACTTCAGCCAGGTCACGATCTCGCGGTCCGGGAGTTCGAGCCCCGCGTCGGGCTCGGGGCTGATGGCTCGGAGCCTGGAGCCTGTTTCCGATTCTGTGTCTCCCTCTCTCTCTGCCCCTCCCCCGTGCATGCTCTGTCTCTCTCTGTCCCAAAAATAAATAAACGTTGAAAAAAAAAATTTTTTTTTTTAAATAAATAAATAAAAATTAATCTGATTAGAATGCTCTGTGCATGAGTTCAAGGTGTGTGGGGTAGTAACCCCGGGTGACTTCCAAGAGGAGCGCCAAGAGATTCTTCTTCCCCACTGACCCATCTCCTGTGCCTAGAATCCCGGGCATATAGTAGGCGCTGGCTAACTGTTGAGTGAACGAACGAATGAAGGAATGAGTGGGAGCCAATTCTCACAACCTGAGATAAGGTGCCATTTAGGACAGTGCCGGTTACCTGTGCTTTTCCCATCTTCATTCTAAGTGACGTGTGGGACAAGCCCGGAGAAGGTGGTGTACTTCTGGGGCTGGAAGGATAAGGGGTGCACGTGTGGGGGCTCACGTGGGATCCCTCACCTGGAGCTGCCTCGGCCACTCGCCACCAAGGCCCCCGGACCTCCATCCAGCGCAAGGGCAAGGGCTAGGCCCAATGCAAAGCTCAACAGGGACTAGAAAGATGAATGGGAACGTGTTCAGTCTCCACCCTCCAGAGGATCTAGTCTGCTGGGAAGAAAGACTTATTATTTTTTTTTTTTTAATTTTTTTTTTTCAAAGTTTTTATTTATTTTTGGGACACAGAGAGACAGAGCATGAACGGGGGAGGGGCAGAGAGAGAGGGAGACACAGAATCGGAAACAGGCTCCAGGCTCTGAGCCATCAGCCCAGAGCCCGACGCGGGGCTCGAACTCACGGACCGCGAGATCGTGACCTGGCTGAAGTCGGACGCTTAACCGACTGCGCCACCCAGGCGCCCCGACTTATTATTTTTTTTAACGCCATTTCGTCGAAAAGACACCCTAACAATGAGGGCGGCGTACAGGTGCCGAGGGCACAGGCAGGGAAAAGGTATCAACCAGCGTAAGAGGCCCGCTTGCTTCTTTGTTTTTTTTTTTTTTTTTAATTTTTTTTTTTCAACGTTTATTTATTTTTGGGACAGAGAGAGACAGAGCATGAACGGGGGAGGGGCAGAGAGAGAGGGAGACACAGAATCGGAAACAGGCTCCAGGCTCTGAGCCATCAGCCCAGAGCCCGACGCAGGGCTTGAACTCACGGACCGCGAGATCGTGACCTGGCTGAAGTTGGACGCTTAACCGACTGCGCCACCCAGGCGCCCCAGGCCCGCTTGCTTCTTGAAGGATGTGTGGGTGCTCACTAGGTTGGGGGTGGGGGAGAGTTCCTCTCCTCAAACGAGGGCAAACAGTGAGAGTGGAGGGGAGTGTTCTCTTTCCCCAAAACCCAAGGCCCAACACCCAAGAGTTTCCCCAGGGGGAGCCGTAAAGACCCAGCAAGGAAACCTGCTGTTTAGACGCTCACGAGTCAGGGGCTGCAGGATGTGAATATAAAAACATCCGCGATGGTGGTGATGGTGGTCCTTCCTCCACTAATACAGCACTTTGGAGTTTACAAGAGGTCCAACGGCTGGGGCGTCTGGGTGACTCGGTCGGTTAAGTGTCCAGCTTCGGCTCAGGTCATGATCTCGCGGTTGGTGGGTTCGAGCCCCGTATCGGGCCCTCTGCTATCAGCATGGAGCCCGCTTCGGATCCTCTGTCCCCCCCGTCCCCCCCTCTGTCTCTGCCCCTCTCCCCTGTTTATGCTCTCTCTGTGTCTCTCTCAAAAATAAATAAATAAAACAAAAACAAGAGGCCCAGTGGCTATTTCTCACAACAGTCCTGGGAGGGGGTTTTATAATTCCCATTTCGGACGAAGACACAAATGCTCCAGGGCAGCGCTCCCAGCAGACCCTAGGGACCCGCATGGGGACAGCCACGGCGGGTGCTGTTTACAACGCAGGAAGGGGAGCGAGAGAGGGGCCACGCAGGTGCCTTTTCTCCTTTTAAACAGAACAGCCGGTTCACTACGTGTTCGAACAGAAGTCGGTCCAGCGTCAAGAAGAGACATCTCTAGTCTGGGGTCACCCTCTGCAGCTCAACAAGGCAGGAAGCCTCTAAGCCCGGGACATCGGGGGCCCGGAGGCTGTTTTCTTGTTCAGATGACAGCATCCTCTGCGGCCGAAAGACCAAGCTTGCCGGTCAAATCACCGCGTACACAGAGGCTGGGGTCGGCCGCTTCCTCAACATCGCCGACGTCCAGTCTGCTCCCCGCCCGTGCAGCCTCTTCAGGCTGTGACAAGCCCACACCGGTCCCTGCCAGTTAACAAGCTTGTGCCAAAAGGGCCATCCGGTGGCGAGGCTGCAGTGCGTTGCAGAAGGGAGGCCAAAGAGCGGACGTGCCTGTCACTTCACCCGTGAAGTGACCACAAAGAAGCATCTGGCAGGGGTGCCCACCATGGGCCTCCAGCCGCTCATGCCATAGAAGGCTCTTTCTGGCTCTGGGGCTGCCCAAGTGAGCCAGGAGCGGAGGGGTCCAGGGCCCCCCCTTGGCTTCACGCCGTCATGTTATGGGTCACAACCATGACATGCGCTCGGCGAGGGCAGGGCCCCCCCCACATCCTGTTCCCTGTCGTCCCCCAGGGCCCAGGGCCCAGAGCCCAGCTTGGCACGCAAAATATAAGCATCGGACTAATCTGCCGAATCGTACAGAGCAACCATCGTTCCCACTAGAGACAGGACCCCTAGCTTTATTAGAAGATTTTGTTCCAGCTGTTTATGGATAGGTGCTCCCGGGGTGCATTGAATGTTTCATGTTTCTGGCAGGAAAGGCAGGGGGTACGCAGCATTAATAATCAGGCAGCCAGAAAGGAGGGCAAAATTATGTCCGAAATGTCACGAGTGTCGAGTCAATAAAGCATATGACCTTTGTCTAGAAAAATTTAACTCACACGCACAATTTCAGAAATAGAAGTCAGGCTTATGTATCCTTTTCCGGGACAACTGGGATACCCAGGAAACCCCAGGGACACACCCAGTCTCCATGGTTACCTACCTGCTTCCAGTGACTGGAGGGCTTCCTTCCGGCCTCTTTGTGGAATCCTGCAATAAACTGAGGACCCAGCTTTCAAAAATAAGAATTTCCGAATACCGTAGCCATCCTAATTTTTAAATATGGTTTCCTTATGGGTAAGATCCTGAAATCGTTTACCAGATGTGTGTGGAATTTTGCTGACAATTATTTTCTTTCTCAAGATCACAAATATGGACGGCAGACTATAAAGATGTGATTTTGAAAAATTTCTAACCCGAGAAACTGTCGGCGGACCCCGAGCTTGTAGCAAAGGCAACAGCTGACAGCAACATTATTTGCCTGGAGAGACAGCCCAGCCGTCAACGTCTCTCCTTCATTCACCCTGAAATTAATCCTTGATATTGGCCAATTTCTCTGACGATTGGCCTCGACTTCATAACTTTCCACTGCTGACTCAATATCCTGGACTCAGGCAGATTAAACCTCTGAAAAACGATGGGAACGACAGCCTGAGAAGCTCTGGAAGGATGCCACCAAAAGTCGGCATGGCCCTAACAAGGGCTGAGAGGGTCCTGCTTCCCAGCCAGTAAATACAGTCAACCCAATGTCAACCCAACACCAACCCAACGTCAACCCAAGTCAACCCAAGGTCCAAGGCAGGAGCAGCACAGGGAGTGGGGAAGGATCACCCCCATGAGTCCTCCAACTGGACGGAGATAAAGACCAGCAGGTTTACTCTTGGGCTGTCATGGGGGGAAGGGCAGGGGTGGGGAACTGAAAAAGCTATTCAGTCCACAGCAGCCGTGGACTGAAGCAGTGGACTGAGCAGCCTGACCCACGAACAGCAAGGAGATTATCTCCGGAAGAGGTTCCACTGTGTTGAACACCCGTGACGAGAAAAGCAAAGAAACAGCAATGGAAGCTGGGACCAGGTGCAACCGTACAAGCGCACCAAACCACCTCATCAAACTACCCCGGGTAAACCCAGCAGGAGCCACATAGGCTCCTTCTTGGTCAAGAAACAAAGTGAACGCCCAAATTCGAGCAAGTGGAAAAGAAGAAACATATTCTAGGCCACAGACTCCACCCTCCGCCATGTTGAAATGGTGGATTTCTAGGAAGACTCAGAACATTTTTCTTCATGTTCCAGTTAACAGAGTTACTTAGTATTGAATTTAGATGGCATTAGCAAACTCTAATGATGTATTATGCTAAATTGCCATTAATCCAAATCATCCCAAGTATGGAACTTGTGGGTTCCAGCCAGTCTGACTATAAAAAGAAAGTTTGCTAAGCAAATTAATAGGGTAAACAAGGTTATCAGAGGAATGTGTTCTTGGTGTTCCTTTCAAAACCTTTTTTCCCCCTAACTCCAAGAGTAATACACACCCACTGGCGAAAAGTCAGAGTGTAGATGAATGTGAAAAAGCAAGAAAGAAAAGCCACTCGTGATCCCATCAGACTCGACTGCTGTTAAGAGCCTGGAGTATTCCCTTCTCGTCTGTTTCCCCAGACCTTGTTTTCCCTCCGCGACACAATTGGAATGACACCGTCCAGACGGTTCTATACCTTGCTCCCCGTCTTATATGTAGGAGAAATGTTTAAATTGCTTCTGATTTTCATAGCAAAAACCTACCGACCTATGACCACAAATGTGCTCATCTCCAAGAATTCTTAATAGTTCATGAACTCAGTGAATTCAGGAGTTTGCACACACAGGTACTTTTGTCCGAAAGTAACCCAATTACTTGTCTTCTATGATACTCCCTTAACTCTGACTTCTCTCTAATTCACGATTAATCTCAATGAGAAGTTCAGCCACCAGTTTCTTAGATAATCAGCGGTATGGTACGGGCCTCCCAGAAAGAACTCTTACAAAAAGGAGGGCCACCCGCCTCCTCTGGACTGGTTTTCCTTGGGCGTGTCCTTCCTGAAGGGATAAGCAAACAGCTTCTCAATCAGACACGGGATGGAGAGCCCCAGACCACAGCTCCACCGCCAATGGCCAACCTTCTGCGCTCCACTGAACTCACTACCTTTGTACTACGAGCTCATTCCTTCGCGTAGAGCGCCGTCCCGGGAACCGGAAGTTCTAAGAAAGTGCTGCAGGGACGGATGGATGGATGGGACACACAAGAGTTCACCTCCCCAACTTCAGTATCCTCTGACCCTTCCCCTTCCTTCCAATCTGTGCTCCACAGATCTTTTCCTCAACATCGCCCGCGTCTTCTGAATTCTGGTGCAGGCTGTTAAGATGGCCCTTGCCAAGATGTCTGTGTATTCTAAGAGGTTCTTTTTTTTTTTAATTTTTGCAGTCAGTTGGCCTAGGAAAATTGTCTCTGGGCTTTATGTCGGATCGTAGAGCAGACGGAGACTGTAGAGGTGACCTGGTCCTGAGTCCCATTTGACAAATAACAAAACTGAGATCTGGAGAGGAAAAGCCACTCACGCCAAGGTAAAGCCGGACACCAATGATCAGATGGGGGTCATTCCACCAGCCCAGAAAGCCTTGATGGCTTCTACACCGCTGTCTCATGATTTTAATGAAGAGGTAAAACACTGGCCAATCAGTGATGAGCACAGAAAGCAGCATGAGTGCGCTGACCTGCTGATCGCACATTCAGGCCTGCAAAGCAAGGCCCTTTGGCAAAGGTGTTAAGGTTTAAATACTTCAACGCCCCCCCACCATCCAACAGGGGAGGGAAGAGAGTGGTGGTCCAGCCACACACCTGGGCATCCGTTGTGTTCCAGGCTCTGTGCCAGGAAGGGGGGGACAAGGAAGAGAAATGCGCAAGGTCCTGCATGCAAAGAGGTCCGCTGCCCTGGGAGAGGCAGACAAGCACAGGGCCCAACCAGCAAGGTCAGGCTCCAACCTGCACCGGTGAAGAGGGTAAGCGAAGGGCAATTTATCTTCCCTGGAAGGGCGAAGGGGAGCTCAACAGAACAGGTACCACTGACTCTCTCCCGGGGCCTGCAGAATGGCTGGTGTATCAGTCAAGGTTCTCCAGAAAAACAGAACCAGTAAGAGGTATATACATATGAGGAGACTTACTGGAATTGGCTCACGCGGCTTTGGAGGCCGAGAAATCCCACGGTCTGCCAAACTGCGAGCTAGAGACCCGGGAAAGCCGGTGTTATTCAGTCCGAGGCCGAAGGCCCGAGAACCAGAAGCGCTGATGTCCAAGGACAAGGACAAGGACTTCCCAGCTCAAACAAAGTAAATCCCACCTCCCTCCGCCTTTCTGTCCTATTCGGGCCCTCGATGGTTGAATGATGCCTGCACACATCGGTGAGGCGGTCTTTTTTTACTCAGTCTACTGACTCAAACGCTAATCTCTCCAAGAATCACCCTCATAGACACACCCAGGGGTCATGTTTTACCAGCTATCTGGGCATCCCTTAGCCAAGTCAAACTGACACATAAAAGTAACCATCCCAGGTGGGATTTTCCAAGAACATTCCAGACCAGGGAGTCTCACGAGGCCTCTTTTAGAGTAACATCCCATCACCCACCCATTTGGGTTCTCCAGGCCTATCATCATCTTGTGCTAACTCCCCTCACTACCCTCCTAACAGTGGGCACCCCTCCCCAACCTGCCAGCAAAGAACAGCTAACTCAACGGAAATGGGCTACGTGGGAAGCAATCACTCAAAGGCTGGGAAGCAGTGTGGAGACAGGATGGTGATGATGGTGATGGCGGCGATGATGAGGATAATCATGTGGACGGCGTGGGAAGCCAGCAAGTGGCCCCGGGACAAAGCGCAAGGGGAAGGAGCACCGGGCCACTGTGAGACCTTCCCAGTGCTTGGGGGCCCCTGGCCGAGAGAACCTGGAATCCCTTACCTGGGCGACATCTTCCCCTCCCCGCACTGGCTCGACCAATGGTGAAAATAGTTCCCAAATGCATAAGCCACCTTCCGCCTCGCTCTCAAAACAATCAGCCGGGCCATGTTGTTTTCAGGCCAGCTAACAGCGTACCGCCAAGAACGTACGCTCATAAAAGCGGCAGTTCATGATCCCATCTTCAGAGAGAGAGAGAGAAGAGGGACAGACGCTCCCTGGAGAATAAGAATGGATCACAGGTGCCAAAAGCCCAGCCCGAGAGACAGCCAAGCCTTAGCATCTTTCTCCCTTTACTTACTGAGAAGAAAGACGCCCAAAGAAGCCAGAGCAGCCACCCCATTTTGTCTCCCACCCTCGGAAGCTGAACCAGACCATCCAGGCTGCGTCACCAGGCATGCGGCTGGCACTGCATGACTGAGGATTTTTAATAAAGCCTTATTGCTGCCACCGCCACCCCACGCCTTGGAGAGGGCTGAGAGAGAGCGTGAGCGAGCCGTCGGTCCTGCCCACCCACAGCCCTGCCTCGGGCCCACGGCTGGGGCAGCCTTTTCTAGACATCCCACGCTCACACCGGCAGGAGCGACTCTCCAGCCCCACATGTGAACCACATGTAAATACAGAAAATTGTACTGTGTTGTAAGTGATTTGTTTTTAACCCCGGGTGACTGATTTTGAGCGGTGCTCACTTCCCTCCAAAAACGGATGACGGCACAGCAAAGAGAGTATGGGAGTGACGGGGCAGGGTGGGGAGCTGTCATCAATTCTGTTGTCTGGAGATGCCTGTCAAATGCACAGGAAGGAAGCAGAGACTTGAGCATTTTGCTGCTGGAGGGGAAGAAAACAAGGGCTGTGACCCACACACACACCGCCGCACAGAATCATAACTCCGCCAGCGTCCCCGAGAGCCCCCAGGCAGCCCATTGGCCCACCAGCACGCAAGCATCCAAACTCAATAAACGATTCCAACGCTCAAGGAGGCAGGGGATCAAGAGATCGGGGCCTCATCTGCAGGAATATCCTGCAGATCTCTTTGTGCAGCTTCCCCTCGTTCGGGGTCCCCACGAGTGGGTCAGCGACCCTCAGAGATGCTTCTGAGAAGCCGGGCCATCCGAAAGGGCAGCTCCCTAAACTTCAAATCGTGAACCGCACCGGCTCCCCTCCAGGAGACGTCACACACATTCACAGGCTCCCACCTCAAATGCTTTGCTACTACGGTCTGGGTCAAAGACGCCTAATAAACCTGAATTAGAAAAGAAATACTGAGTAGCAGAGGAGGCACCGCCAGCCACCCAGGAATGTTGAAATAGCAACAGCCACCCGCACTTGCCACAGACGTGTGACCGGCCAAAGAGTCAACTGGGTCCAGTACATCCACGTTCCATGTGATCCGGTTCCATGGAACCTCTTTGTGCACGTGAGCAAACTGGAGCTCCAAAGCGCCGCCCAGCTGATGAAGGACAGAGCAGAGCCTGACTCAAACCCAGGTCTGCCAGACCCCAACATCTCCAGTCTCCAGAAAGAGACGAGACACTCTTGCTGTCTATCATGCAAGTTCCGCGCATCGGTGGGAGAGAGAGTGAGCATTTGTGACCTGGCGGTCCACACCCCAGACCCCGATCCACCTGCATACACTGCGTATACGGCTTCCGTGACTCAGTTTGCAATCTGTAAACTGGGGTCTCCTCCTCTGCTTTCCTTGAAAGGGCAAAAATGACACAAGGAGAGAAGTTCTTCTGAAACGCACAAGCCAGGCAAGTGCACCTCCCGCACTCCCGGGGCCTCTCTCTATCCCTCTCCCAGGAGACCTCTCTGCATGCACACACACACACACACACACACACGCGCGCGCGCGCGCGCTTGAGTCGCTCCTACCTGGCCAGCCGTGAGCCAAGTAATGGGGCAAATGAAGGTGGGCCGCGTCGGGCAAATTCATACCCTACAAGGAGTCTGTTTACATGACTTGGAGGCAATGACAAGAAAAACTGACCAGGACTCCAGGAAAAGCCACAGGAAGGTGTGCCCTGATTTCCAAACAGGGGTGGGAGAGAAAGTGACCTGGCTTAATTCTTGGTTCTTCTCCTTCCTGCTGATGGCTCTGGGTGAGTTGTTTGGCTCTGGGCATCCTGGATGCTTTCATTTAAACAATGGGTTTGACCCCGCCTGCCTCACACGTTCTGGCCCCACATCATAATTGCCTGCCCTGTATTTAGAATTCTAACCCTCTACTGAATTCTAACTCGGGAGCTGACAAAAGAAACACGAGGGAAGTGACTGCACCAAGCACAGACAACATGCCCTGGGAGCACCCCGGGCGCCCAGCGCCGCGCGAGGGGAGGGCTGGGGGCCAGAAGGTCGCAGTCACTGTGCCAAAGAGCCGGCCATCCAGCCGGGGAAACAAGCACCCGGCCACTTGATCAGCCTGGGGGAGCTATCAACTCTCCCTGGAAAACTCCAGGAAGGCCTCAAGGAAGAGGTCCTTAGGCCAAATCTATAAAACAAGAGGCAGGAAGAAAAGGCAAATCTCCAGACAGAAAGCCCATTGGCGGCTGCCTGGGGGCAGGGGCGGGAACAGAAAATGACAGTAAATGGGCACAAGGGAGCTTTCTGGGGTGATGCAAAGGTTCTAAAACTGGATTGTGGCGACGCTTGCGCAATTCTGTAAATTACTGAAAAGTAGTGAATTGGACATGTTTGAAATGGGTACGCTTCATGGTATATAAATTATATCTCAATAAAGCTGTTAGTTAAACAAATCTTCCTTTCAAGGATGAGTAGGAGTTTAGCAGATAAAGAAGTCTGGGTGGGAGAGAAGAAAAGCGGGCGCTGGAGCAGCCCGGCCACCCTCCCCCTCACAGTCCCGTCTCCCCCCCACAGACACCTGCACCCCTCCCACTGCAGCTTAGAAGATCGGACCCCAGAACCTTGACCCCCTTTGCCCTAGTTGGGGTGGGGTGGGGGGCGTGGTGCTTCCCTGGGGCACTTGTCAAGGTCTGAGAAGCCCTCAGATGGGCTCTCAGGAGACGTGGGTGGTCTCCCCAACCCCCAGCCCAAGCCGGGCTGTGGCCGGAAGGAAGCCTGTGTCCAGCTTCCAGAGTCCTGCTCGAGCAAGGCACACGGCAGGTGTCCAGAAGAACACTGACTAAGGAAGAGCATGAACTGGGGGGGGGGGGGCCCGGAGCACAGAGTTAGATGACAAAATCTGTTTTCAACACCGACCTGATGGCAGCGATGACTGAGGAACTGGAGGCCGGGCTCCAGGATACGGGACGAGAAAGCACTACTCTGCAGAAGAGGAACCGTGGGGACCGAGAGGAGGGACCCGGGCAACAGAGGACTGACCGATTTACGGACAGAGAAAGAAAGGGAAAGAGTTCAGACACACTCAGGAGATCTCCAGCTGTCATGAACAAGCTGGCTAGAGTCCTTCATCATAACAGGTAAAAAAAGACCGGCTTGGAGGTGGAGGGGAAGTTCGGGGCTCGGTTTTGATGGTGTAGTTGCGTGCAGCCTGCACCACGGCGTGGGGTCCGAGCACTGGGAGAACTCAGGTTTGCTCACCTGCTGGGAGCCCAGGTTAAAGGAGAGCGCTTAGAAGGGGGCCTGACTCAGGGACACCTCCCTGGCTGAAAGAGACACAGAGAGAGGGACGATTTCAGCTGCGGCAACAGGGTACTCAGGCAATCATGGAAGACTTCCAGGAGGAGAACCGTGCACCCCCCAAAGCCTGCCTCCTGTCTGCAGAATCATGACAGTTCTATCCATGGAGTACATTGAACTGTCTCTTAGGCAAGGGTCGCAGACCCATCACTCGCTCTTCAGAAATTTACCCAATGAGGCAGGGACGGCGGAGGCCAGCACCCCACCCCGTCTCCTGGTTTCCTGCCAATCTGAGCTGTACCTCAAGAGCTGAAAAGAAACCGATATCTGGAAAACACAGCTGCTGGATTAGCAGGTGCGGGGGGTGGGGGGGGGGGTGCACTCGGCTTATAAAGAAAAATGAAAAGAGCCCCAAGAAGACACCTCTGCCCACCTGCTGTTGGCAGGGGAGGGTTGCAACAGGGAGAAAGCCTAAGATCTCCCCGAAAGTGTCTTTAGTTAGTCATGCCTCATAAATGCAGAGATATGAAGCTCTGCCTCTGAAATTCAATTATACTTGAAAGGACATGGCCAAGGCAGGGTTCTCTTAAAGGATTTACTGTGCTTTTCTGATGATAAAAAGAAAAAAAAAAAAAAATCTCTAGACTTGCTCATCAGCACCTAAGAAATGTTGCACCTGTCAAACTGTATTGATTACCTGAAGTTACATTAAAACCCATGCCACTAGGTTGTTTTTTTTTTTTTCTGGTGGAAAGTACTTTGAAAGAAACATCTTCCCCCCCATAGAGCAAGAGTCACGGAGACAGCTCCTGAACCCCCTCTGCTATCTCCATATACAATTACCGGTCACCCCCTGGTTGGAAACTTGACCCAAAGCAAAGAGCACGAGAGCTGTCTGAGATGCATCGAGGGCACAGCCTCGCAGGTGGGCATGAAAACGCCAAAGAAACCCAACGAAGACTGCGGGAGAATGGTGAGGCCCAAAGTAGACAGAGCGTCATTAAAGGCTACAAGTGCCCTCCTTCCACAAGCACAATGACATTTGGGGCTGACACACTAGCAAAATACGCTTAATCCCCCCAGTCAAGCCTGGGCTGGCGACTCACAAATTGGAAGCATTATCCCGTAACAAACAAGCTTGGTTTAGGGCTTCCTGGAATGCGAAATTCTAACACAAACCTGATCCCGATCTAGATAAAATTTCAGCTGCCAAGCAGCTTACTCTTTGGTGCCAAATACACTCTGGGGCTCCTTAGTCCTATCCAGGATTATCACCGGTTCCTCAGTGACCTGAGCACTTTACCGCTTAGGAGAGGCAATACGAGGTCTTAGAATAAGTTTGAGGGAAGGACCGTAGGCGTGACGGGGAGACAGAGTGCCTAATGCACAGATGCACACTAGGGTATTTTATGGGAAAAGGCAACCTTTGTAACCGTGCACGCGGAGCCCTGAAGGTAGCGGGTGCCAGCCGGGGAAGAGAGTACTTCTGCCTTACTAAGAGCAAACTCCGCAGCATCTCCAGGTAGAGACAGAGCTCAATAAAGACGAAGCCCACATGGGGGCTGTGCACAAAGGTGAGTCCACTCCTTGGGGTTCAAAAGCTTGCATTCCGAATTCTGCACGGCCCAGTCAGTGGCCAGAGAGCAGCGTTAGCATAAATTCTGGAAGAATGAGTCCCAGCTCCTTTATATCTCTTAAGAGTTTCCCTCTAGAGGGTTTGTTGGAAATGAATGGATACCGGCCAGCGTTTGGGCAAATCTCTGTTCCTCTGGGGTTTAGACTTGTTCCTGCACAAGTCTGAGCTTCCAGCCTTCTGATTCCCAATGCCAAGTGTCCCCCACGATTATCACACGTTGACATCTATTTTCCACCTTACAAAAAGCATCAAAGCGGAACCCAAAGGGAGCAAGCAAGGCTAAAACGCCCCACATCGAACCACATCCCACCGCAAGCAAGAGGCAGAGCCCCTGAGCCTTCCCTCCGGCACATTATCCAATAAAACCTCAAGAGCTCAGTAATTACAGGCGCTCGCAAAAGTGAAACAGAAATAGATCTAGGGCCAAAACACTGGTTTGCTTGAGATAAAGGGTGGCTTAAAGCAGAAAATACAAAACAACCACCACAACAACAAACAGGCCAGCTCGTAGTCTATCTTCTGATCTGAGAAAGCCAGCCTGATTTGTTTGTTTTGTTTTGTTTTGTTTTCCAGGATTACTGAATCTGATTACGGGGAAGAGAGCAGGATGCAGATGAAAGGCCCTTTTTTCCCTCTAGGATATAAAATCATTTTATGAAAACAGAAAAAGCAGGTTGCATTTTATGTGTGCCCCTGCCACCAAATCAGATGAAAACTTAGCTTAGCCAGGTCCCCTGGCCTGCGATCACCGCTGAAGCCTCGGCGGTCAGTGCTGGCAAAAGACAGAGCAAACGAGAGGTTTCGGCTCCCGTGTCATAAAAGCCTGCAAAGGATGCCAGCTTCCCGGAGCACACCCACCGAGAGCCGATGATCCCGGGAATCGCATCCCAGACCTCCGCACAGCCCGTGATGGTCCCCATGCCCCCGTCCCCAGTCCATGCCACTGCTCCATTTTGAGAGCCTCACGCACCATGAGGCTGGCCGCTCCCCTGGTGAAAGGTTATTTGTTTTCCTGACTGGGGAGGGTCCTGAGAGGAAGAAAGAAACCACGGCGATGGAGGGAAGGAATCACCAGCTCTGGGAGAAGGCAGCAGGGCAGCGCGGGCCAGCTGGCCCTGCTGGGTCTGTGCTGCGGTTGGCAGGGCTCTCCCCGAGATGGCACCGTGGTTAGAGGGTGTGCACATCCACTGATGGCACCGTGGTTACAGGGTGTGCACATCCACTGCCGTTCAATGTTACATAGTAGTAGGTTTCAAACTAAATATTTTACACATTGTGGTGTGGGACTAGGAGGAAGGGTCCCACTGAGCCTCGGCCTGCTGCGGAAGGCTGATCCAACAGAACCCCAGTTGCATGGGCGGGGCGGGGGGGGGGGGGGGGTAGGGTCGGATGGAATCCAATGCCGAGGCCCAAGGCGGGACTCGCCGTCCTGGCAAACAGCCTCCTCTAGGGGGAATGGGTGTTGGCCGAGAGTAAAGGGGTATGGCCTTCAGCTTGACGAGGCCAGGCTGGGATGCCCTGGGAGCCCGAGATTCACGTCTGCGGGGAGCTCCACTTCACGCCCCGGCTGGCAGACTGTGTGAGATGCTACAGCCCCGGGGACTAGGCACTTGTTGAACAAAAAGGCTCCCGACTCCAGCAGCCGCCGCCTTTGGCCAGGAGAGGGACCCCCAGCTCGGGCGCTGGAGACTTCGCTGCGGGGCGCTGCGCGCTCCTGCACACCCGAGGCGGCGCCGCCCGGGAGATGCGGCGAGCAGGCGGCGCACCCAGCAGCCTAAACTTTCTCGAATCTCGGTGCTTCGCGGTTAAGTTAGGGCCGTGAGAGAGGCACAAAACACGCGCGGGGGGCGGGGGATGTAATAGCCCCACCCACGATGAAGGGGAAAAAAGGATTTAAAAAAGAGAGAGAGACGCTAATTCAATTAACTTAGCACCTACTATGTGCCAAGCACCCGGCCAAGACCTATCTTTAGCGCGTTCTCATTTTAAATGTCATGACATACCCCAAGGGAGGAACTGTCCCCATTTGATACAGAACCAAATCTCAACCAGAGAAGGTGGCGTGTCTGGCCCAGGTCGCAGTGCGGGTCACGGCGATACCAGGGCTCCTAACTCAGGAGCAGGGCTCTCTGTCCGTCGCCCTTCCGCCCGTAAGGAGGGAGCGGATGGCCACCGCGCCAGCCCCCTACGCTGGCCGGAGCTCACCTGCCACCCACGTGGGCCGCGCGCACCTGCCCCCCCCCCCACCCCCGCGGGCCAGCCAAGGCTGCCCCAAAGGCCCGCACTACCTCCCTCGGATCCCAGCTGTCTCCCAGGGCCCTGGAGCTCCGCACTGCGCCGGCCGGCGGGGGACAGAGGGCCCCGCACGCAAGGCTGGACGCCCACGCCCACCCCGCCACCCGCGCCGCACGCGCAGCCGCTCACCCAAGCCACCCGCCCCGCACCCGTCCCCACCAGCAACTGCGCCCGGACACACAATTCCACAAACGCAGCCCAAAATGTGCACACCCACTGCACACACGGATCCCCACGAGGACACGCCATTCCAGGGACACGCCACCGACCTCGGTCACCCACAACTCCACCACGCAGACAAACACAGGCACCCCCAACACACACACGCGAGCGCGCGCGCACGCACACACACACACACACACACACACACACACACACTCACGCACGCAGAGAGCCCGATCGTAGCTCACGCCAGTGCACACGCCGGCACTCTCCGGAGCCCGCAGCCCCTCGCTACCCTACCTGCTCCGCAGCAGGACGCGGTCCGCCGGCTTCCCCAGCCCAAGTTCGGCGCCGCGGGCGCTGGGGCAGGCGCGGGCCGCTGCCCGGGACGAGCGCGCCGAGGCCGGGAGGGTGGCTAGGAGCGCGGGCCTCCGTGCGCCCGCAGCCTCCGCGCCGGCCCTGCGTTCATCGCCTCCCAGAAAAACAAAAGGAAGCCGGCAGCGAGGGAGGGAAAGAGGTGGAGGCGCCCGCCTGTCCGCCGGTCCGCCCGTCCGCCGCCTGCGGTCGCCTCGGCCCGCCTGCCAGCGCCGGGAAGGAAGGGACTCGAAGGCGGGACCCGGAGGCGGGGGCCGGGGGCGGAGCGTGCGGCCGGGGCTGGCGCTCAAGTTTCCAGCGGACCCACCCCCGTCTCGACCACGCCCCCGTCTTGCCCCCGCCCACCTACCCTGCTTGGGTCGCGCCCCCGTCCCTAGCCACGCCCCTTGCTGGCCCTGCGGCCCGGGGCCTCAGAGCTTTCCGCGCCGGCCCCTCGCGGCCCTTTAGCGCACTCTCCGCCCGGCCTAGGCCTTAACCCGGTCCCGTGTCGGCTGGATTTCGGGGCAGGACCGGGGCCGAGCACCAGTTCCGCCTCCCTAACCCTTGGCCTCTGGCCTACGGGTGTGGGAGAGGCGGGGAGGCGGCACCGGGAGGGGCCAGTTCCGCGCCCACTCCCCCGCCTCCCCAGTCCTCTGCAGGAAGTGTAGCCCTTTCTGGTGGCCCAGAAAGGGAAGAGGCTGGAGTCGCCCCAGGCCATCTCCCGGGGCTCTCTGGCATCCTCCCCGCCAGCCCCCCCGGGCAGACAGCACCAGCCTTCCCGCGCCTCTTTCAGGGAAGAACCGAGGACACCCGAGTTCCAGTTCTGGTTGCCTTTGCCAATTCCGGGCGGGCGGTTTGGGCAAGTCCCTTCGACTCCCGGCCTTGGTTTCCCCACCTAGGAAATGGACGGGAGGAGGAGCAGGCTTTTTTCGGGCCCTTCCCTCCCAGACGTGCTCTGGGCCTTCAGTCTCTGCGGAGGAAGGGACTTGGGGGAAATCTCCTTTTTCAGGGACCGGTGGCCCGGGTGTCAGGGAGAGACAACCCCATGCGTCCTGCAGACTTCCTCAGTCCCCCTCCGAAGGCACCCGCCTGGGAGAGAGGGAGTGAGGGACTGTGCTTCCCAGAGCCTCTCCTCCCAGTAGCTCCTGAAGATCTGGGCCCTGGAAAAGCAAATATATACACCCACCCACCACCACCCACCCCAAACATCCCCGAAGAAAAGGTAACCACAGAAACAGCCATGAATGCGGAGCTGGGCGTTAGTGTTAGGCTGAGACAGTCTGTCTCTCTCGCGTCTCTAGGGGAAAACGCAAATCCTCCTCCACAAAAGTGGTGAGTGAACTCCCATCACACAGGAGGCTGCAGAGAGGAATGCTGGTGGGTGGCTTCGGGGGGGGGGGGGGGGGAACAGGGTGGGCCGGCAGGCAAGGTGGTCGAAGCCCAGGCCCCTCTTGCGAAGCCCAGGCCCCTCTTGCGGCAAGCAAATGGCAAAACCACCCCAGAGGCATTTAGTCTCCTAGGCAGCCCTGCTGTGGGGATTAAATGCGATCATTACTGAGCTGTCAGCAGCAGGGGGCCGGGGTGATGTCACAGGGAGCCACTCTGGTAGCTGGGGCACCCTCTTTCCTTCTCAGCAGACCAGCAGCCACGGTGATGCAGTATATCCACGCAGAGGGTAGGGTTACAGGTGAGACGCCTGCGGTCACATGTCAAACCCAGGCCCATCCACCAGGTTCGACGGGGTAAGTCACGTTCTGCTGGGGTCACACGTGAGGCTCACTTCTCAGGTTGCAGTTGGAGGGCTCGGGGAAGGCTGGTCACGAGCATTGGGGAACTCCAGCCCCTTCCAGCTGGAGATTCCAGCAGAATCTCTTCCAACTGGAGATTCTTCCTTCAGGACTTCTGAGGACTCCGCTGACCCCTTGACTTCCAGCCAGCAATAAGAGAAGAGACAGTGCCAGCTGGGGGTCGGGGGCCGGGGCGGGGGGGAGGCGGTCACTAGGATCCAGGCCTGAAGGAGGCATACGTCACATTGGCCTGCATTCACTGACCAGAGTTAGTCACGAGGTGCTACCTGGATGCAAGGGGTCCTGGAATTATAGTCTTCCTCTGTGCCCGGGAGAAAACGGCCGTTTTGGTGGGCACATCGTGACGTCTCCTGCCACAGAATCAGAGCACAGTTTTCCAAAGCTCAGTCACAGGACAACAGACAGACACACACATAAAGCATGAGAGTTGTTGAGATTTGAGCCACAGCTAGCTACGATCACCCGCAAAATCAGCTCGTGGGGAGAGGGTCAGGGGCCTTGAAAGACAAGGAGGCGGGGAAAGCTTCACCCAGGGTGAAGCAGGGTGGAGGGGGAGGAAGCTCGGGGAGAGTGAGAAAGCAGATTTGCTATCAGTGGACCTCCGGGCCTTTGCCTGGGCTGTGTTCTGTCCCACCCATCTGGAACCTCCCTAGCCCCAGGATCCAGTTCAGATTTCGCGTCACCCTCTGACCTCTCAGCTCCTGTGCGTTTCTCCCTTCCCTGAACTTCTAGAGGAGCGTCTCACTTCAAATGAGCTACAGCCTGGTCCTTTCCTTTTGCTCTTTCAGTCACGCCTTATCAAGCTTCATGGAGGGAGGGCATGCAGTAGTTACTTCATAAGTACTTCTGAATTTGATAAACTGGTGTAAAACGAAAAGCAATTTCAGGGTATGGTGCTCTGTCACTTTCCCGGGGCTGCCATCCCGAAGTGCCACAGACTGGCTGGCTCAAACCAAAGACATTCCGTCTCAGAGCTCTGGATGCCGGAAGGCCAAGGTCCACATGTCAGCCAAGCTGCGTCCTCCCGAGGGGTCTGAGGGGGAATCTGTTCCGGGCCTCTCCCCTGGCTTCCGTAGCCTCGGGTGTTTTCTTCGCTTACAGACGGCTGTCTTCCTCCGTGTGTGTCTGCCTCTGTGTCCACATTTCCCCTTTTTTATAAGAACACCAGTCATATTGGATTAGAGCCCATTCTAATGACCTGCATTTGATCATGTGCCAAAGACCCCGTTTCCGAATAGAGTTCTATTCACAGGTACCGGAGATTAGGGCTTCAGCATCTTTATGGGGGAACAATTCCGCACATAACAGGTGCACGCTGTATATAATTTGTCTTCCATACCATGGCTGTAAACACTTAAAGTCGGGACTGATTCTGATTATTCTTAATAATATCTGACATAATCGTGGCACCCGGGTGGCTCAGTCGGTTACGCGTCAGACTTCAGCTCCGGTCGTGATCTTGCGGTTCGTTGAGTTCGAGCCCCGCATCGGGCTCTGTGCCGGCAGCTCGGAGGCTGGAGCCTGCTTCGGATTCTGTGTCTCCTCCTCTCTCTGCCCCTGCCATGCTCATGCTCTGTCTCTCTCTGTCTCTTAATAATAAATAAACGTTTAAAAAAAGTAAATAAAATAATAATGATATCTGACATAGTTTTATGACGTTACTGTTTCAGAAGCACTTTTACATATGCTATTTCCAACATTCTTAAGATTATTCCCACATTTTATAGATGAAGACACTTATACTTGGAGAAAGGAAATGTCCAAGGTCACATGTTAGTATCAGTGGCAGCGGGGTCTAAAAGCCGGATTCAGCGTCACTGTGCTGGGCCCACACAGGCTTTGGAAAAAACACTATAAAAACAAATTGTAGTACTTCAGTGAACTTGAGTGTGTATCCTCCTGGAGAGGCTCTTTCAGATACATACGGTTCTAGGTCATAAACCCGGGCTCCTGGAAGCTTGAGGGAGTGAGGCCCCATGGTTTCCAGGTCCTCTTTTGATTGGGTCACTCTGTGTCATTGTAATTACAGAGAGGAGGAGTGGGGCTGCTCCCTTCAGCTAGATGAGGCACCTAGGGCTGCCCACCCCCTACCCCCCAGCTCCAGAAGCTCAAACCAGGAGAAACGGTCAGAGAACTTATCGGCAGCACCAGCGGCAAGAAAGACTGGAATTACTGGATCCTGCCTCGGGCCAGTATGGATCCGAGGTGGGGACGTTGGATGATTGGCCATCTTGCTTACCCCTGGGACCCACGAGTGTTCGTGATGGCCACTGAGGCAGAGGCTATGACCCGCGGTTACCCAGGGAATGTGACTCAGAGGCACATTCCCATGGATCCCCCTTTCCCCTTCGTCCTTGCATGCTCCAGAGGGTTCCGATGAACGAGAGGGTCCCTCTCCTCGAGCGACTACCCCGCCATGGACTGAATCGTGTCCCTCCAAAATTCATACATTGAAGCCCCAACACCCCCCATGTGCCCGGATTTGGACATCGGACTTTATAGGAAGTAATCAAGGTTAACGAGGTCATGGGGCATCTGGGTGGCTCAGTGGGTTAAGCCTCCGACTTCGACTCAGGTCCTGATCGCACGGTTCGTGGGTTCGGGCTCCGCGTCCGGCTCTGTGCTGACAGCTCGGAGCCTGGAGCCTGCTTCGGATTCTGTGTCTCCCTCTCTGCCCCTTCCCTGCTTGCACTCTATGTCTCTCTCCCTCTCTCTCAAAAATAAATATTAAAAAAAAAAAGTTAAAAAAAATAAAAACAAATAACTAGCTGACTAAATAAAAAGAACATACTCTTCAGCAATCACGACTGAGCCCTAACCCAGGGCTCTGATTTCCTAATTTGTAACATGTGGATGTTAATGTCTCCCTCGGATTAAAAGAGGCAATGTATGCAAAGGGCCTATGGCTTGATAGATACGCCATAAATGATCAGGACGTTACCTTCAGTGTCATTGTCAGCAGCACTGCGCTGACGGACTCAGTATAAATGCATAAAGGAAAGCATCCTAACGAATCTCCGGAGACCTGGGTTCCAGTCTCAGTTCTGGCACATTCTAGTTGTGTCACCTGAACAGGACACCTAAGCTCTGGGAGTCTGTTTCCTCGGGAGTGAGTCGGGCTGCCCTCAGGCGACCGGGGCAGGGAAAGGTCAGACGCACCAGGGATGGGCAAACGGCCTGGAACACTGTGGAAGTGCCTGCCGGGGACCTGAGTGCTGACCTCGAAGTGGTCGCTCCCCAGGCAGTGGTCAGGGTGCACTGGAAGCAGCCAAGAATCTGTTTGGCAGGGCAGCGCTCCTGCTAAACCAAAAGCCAAACACAAACAGTGGCTTTGACCAAGGTTTCCAACCAATCTGAACCGGAAAAGACTGCTTGCCTTTCCAGCTCGGCTCCGGATGGCTTCTCTTCTGGGAAACAGGGCTCCTGGTGCCTGAGAAATGGGGACGCGCCAGCCCACACGGACGGTAGGTGAGTGTCTGCCCGAAACAGTGGGGCGGCTAACGAGCAGCGGAGGGAACACCCCTCAGCCCTGCGTGTCTCCGTTTCGCCTTCTGGCCGGCGGTCCAGACCCCAACAGAAAGAAAAGGTGACCCACGTACCCAGGCACATTTTTCAGTGTAAAAAGGCACAGGCAAAATTAATGTCAATGGCACATGTTTCTTTTTCTTTATTTTTAAAAAATTTTTAAACGTGCATTTATTTTTGAGAGAGAGACAGAGACAGAGTGCAAGTGGGGGAGGGGCAGAGAGAGACAGAAAGAGAGAGAGAGGGAGAGAGACAGAATCTGAAGCAGGCTCCAGGCTCTGAGCTGTCAGCACAGAGCCCGACGCGGGGCTCGAACTCACGAACTGCGAGATCATCACCTGAGCTGAAGTCGGACGCGTAACTGACTGAGCCACCCAGGTGCTCCAATGGCACATTTGTAAATTCAATATAGAGGAAATGCTTTTACTTCAACGCGCGGTCACTCTACAAGTTATGAATGAGATGTTTTGCATTCTTTTCTTCATACTAAGTCTTTGACGTTCGGTGTGCGTTCTGTATTGATAGCACGTCTCGATTGGGACCGGCACGATTCAGGTGCTTAGTAGCCATATGTGGCCAGTGGCTGTCACCTGGATGGTACAGATATAGAGCAATGGATCCTCAACTTCAGGGTACAACTGAATCCCCTGGGGTTGCCTGGGTCGCTCGGTTGGTTAAGCATCAGACTTCGCTCAGGTCATGATCTCACAGTTCGTGAATTCGAGCCCCGTGTCGGGCTCTGGGCTGACAGCTCAGAGCCTGGAATCTGCTTCGGATTCTGTGTCTCCCTCTCTCTCTGCCCCTCCCCTGCTCACGCTCTGTCTCTCTCTCTCTCAAAAATAAACTAAAAAAAAAAAAAAGGAATCCCTGAAGGGCTTGCAAAAACACAGATTGCGAAGCCCAGAGTTTATGATTCACAAAGTCTGGGCTGTTCCCTGAGAATCTGCATTTCTAACAACGTTCCAGGCGATGCTGCCACTGGTCAGGAGTCCACACTCCGAGTACCACCGGCCTAGACGGTCTTCTGAGGCAGAAGAAAGGTGCTTTATCATTTACGTCTGGGAAAGCTATCTCATTACAGTAAATCTACAGTAGTCAAGAGAGTGTGGTACTGGCATAAGGGTAGCTATTTAGATGAATGGAATAAGGTTGAAAGTCCAGAAATAAACCCTCACATCTATAATCAGTTGATTTTTGACAAGGGTACCGAAACAATTCAACGGGAGAAAGGATAGTCTTCCCAACAAGTCATACTGGAACCACTGGCTGGTCACTTGTACAAGAATGCATTTGAACCCCTACCTCACACCATTTACAAAAATTTCACTCAAAATGCATCCAAGACCTAAATGTAAGAGCTAAAGCTATAACATCTTAGAAGAGGGGTGCTTGGGTGGCTCAGTCAGTTAAGTGTCCGACTTCGGCTCAGGTCATGATCTCGCGGTCTGTGGGTTCGAGCCCCGCGTCGGGCTCTGAGCCGACAGCTCGGAGCCTGGAGCCTGCTTGGGATTCTGAGTCTCCCTCGCTCTCTGCCCGCTCATGCTCTGTCTCCCCCGCTCATGCTCTGTCTGTCTCTCTCTCAAAAATAAATAAATGTTAATAAAATAAAATCTTAGAAGAAAACAGAAGAATAAATCTTTGGGACCTTGGATCAGGCAATGGTTTCTTAAGCATGACACCAAATGCACAGGCAATCAGAGAAAAAGTTGACAAGATGGACTTCATCAAAATTTAAAACTTTTGTGCTTCAATGGGCACCATCAAGAAAGTGAAAAGACAACCCATAGAATGGGAGAAAATATTTGCAAACCATATATCTAATCAGGAACTTCTATTGCATATATATAACGAACTCTTACAACTCCACAACAAAAAGACAAATAACCCGATTTAAAAATGGAAAGGGAAAGGGGCACCTCGGTGGCTCAGTCAGTTAAACGTCTGACTTCAGCTCAGGTCATGATCCTGTGGTTCATGAGCTCAAGCCCCGCGCTGGGCTCTGTGCTGACAGCTCAGAGCCTAGAGCCCACTTTGGATTCTGTGTCTCCCTCTCTCTCTCTCTCTGCCCCTCTTCTGCTCATGTTCTGTCTCTCTCTCTCAAAAGTAAATAAACATTTTTAAAAATATTTTTAATTTTTTTTTAACGTTTATTTTCGAGACAGAGAGAGATAGAGCATGAACGGGGTGGGTCAGAGAGAGAGGGAGACACAGAATCGGAAACAGGCTCCAGGCTCTGAGCTGTCAGCCCAGAGCCTGACGCGGGGCCTGAACTCACAAACTTCGAGATCGTGACCTGAGCTGAAGTCGGAGGCTTGGCCGACTGAGCCACCCAGGCGCCCTAAAAAATTTTTAACTAAAAAATAAAAATGGAAAGGGACTGGGGTAGACATCTAAGGAAGATATACACAGGGCCAACAAGGGCATGAAAAGATGACCCACGTCATTCGTTGTCAGGGAGATACAAAGCAAAACCTCTGTGAGATTACTTCACACACTCTGGGGCTGTTGTCATCAAAAAGACGAACAATAACAAGTGTGGGTGGGGATTTGGAGGATCTGGAACCCACCCACGTTCATGGCTGGTGGTAATAGAAAATGGTGCGTTGGCTTTGGAGTGCATCTTGGCAGTTCTCCTAAAAGTCAAACATAGACTTACCACGTGACCTGGCGTTTCTCCTCCCAGGTACATAGCCGAGAGAATGGAAAACATATACCCACCCCAAGACTTGGGCCTGACGGTGGATAGCAGCCCTGTTCATAAGAGCTACAGAGTAATGAGGAAGACGTGGGGAAAGGGGGTCTCACGGGCCCCGAGGGGAGAGCGTGATGGCAACCGTCGCTTTGAACAATTTGCCGATATCTGGTAAAGTTGGAGAGACAGACACCCTTCAGCCCAGCAACTGCCCCTGCAGTTACCCACCCCAAGAAAACGTCTGTGCACAAGCCAAAAAGCCATATGCATGAACACATCACAACAGAGGAGGAGAGAAAAGCATCCTCAAGGTCCTGCGTGAGGGGGAGGGGTGCACAAGGCATTTTATACCCTTACAATGAGTTCCTATAAATGGCAGGAAAATCAACCACCTGGATACATCTGAATCGAGGCGGATAGACCACAAAAACAGCATTGAATGCTTAAAAAGGCAAGGAATGAAAACGAAAGGGTATGTTCCTGTTCATGTTCACTTAAGATAGGCACATTTGTGGGGCGCCTGGGTGGCGCAGTCGGTTAAGCGTCCGACTTCAGCCAGGTCACGATCTCGCGGTCCGTGAGTTCGAGCCCCGCGTCGGGCTCTGGGCTGATGGCTCAGAGCCTGGAGCCTGCTTCCGATTCTGTGTCTCCCTCTCTCTCTGACCCTCCCCCGTTCATGCTCTCTCTCTGTCTCAAAAAAAAAAAAAAAAAAAAAAAACATTAAAAAAAAAATTAAAAAAAAAAAAGATAGGCACATTTGTGAAAATATACACAACTATAGCAAAGTATCAAAATGGACTGCAGGAGAGCCCATAGATTCACGTTAGTGATTGCTTCTGGGACAGGGCAGGATGCGGAAAAAGATCGTAGCGCTACGAGGGGCTTCCCCAGTGCCTGACATGCACTATTTCTAAAAATATAAAGCCAACGCGCCCTGGTGGCAACTCTGTTACGGATGCATGTGTGTCCCGTGTATTCCTTTTCTCTGTATTTATCTGCATTTCGCAATATTTCTCATAAAAAGGGGACATGAATCGTATCCCTTGTCCCTCATTTGGTCTGTTGGGAAGCGTCTGGATTCTAATTTATGGGAAGGCCCAGCTAATTTAAAAGTCAAAGTGCCAGGAACGTCAACCTTTTGGAACCCAGCAGGGGGAAAAGCTCTTGCTCCCCCCCGCCCCTCCCCAGAAGGTTGTTGTGGAGCCCAGGTACTTACGGAATTCTCTAGGAGCCTCAGGCTTTGTTGGTAAACTAAGGCAGGATCATGGAAACGGAGAGCTGTTCCCAGAGTGGAGAAAGGTTAAGTGGCTCAGAAGGATGTTAACTTTCATGTCTTTTGAGCAGGGTCAGGGAAGTCCCTGTGAAGTTCAAAGTAAGCCAGGACACGGAGAGGCATTGCCGAAGTCACTGTGTGCAAAGACAGCCCGGCAAGGGTCAGCCCAGGAGACAGGCAGAGAACGCGTCTGATGCCACCGTGTCCCAGGTGTGAGGAGGCCATGTGCGGAGGGATTCCGGGGGGGACAGAGCTATAGGACCCACCAAGCCGGGCGTCTGCGCCATCAGGGGCATGAGGCCTTCCAGGCAGGTGCAGGCGGCTCCCACGCAGCTAAGTAACCCTCGAGGACAACCCGGGAATTCATGGTCTCGTGGCCGCTGTGACTCTCCTTCCAGATTCCCCATCGGAGCCGAGACAGACGTCCCTCAGCTGCAAGGAGCGTTGGCTGACCCCTCCCTGGGAACTGCCCTTGAGCGAAAGGAGCTGCCTGGTGGCCTAAGGTTCACAGCTCCCCAGGCCCAGCTCCCATCCGGTAACTGGTAACTTGGGGATCAGGCCCAGGACATCTCTGAAGGTCTACGCAGCCTCGGAGCTCCTTGTGGGGATGGCTGAGGCTCTGGTCCAGCTGTCTCCCCCCTGTGCCCCTTATTTGCCACAGAGCTGTGTCCCCAAGGGCACTCCCTAATAAACCTCTGGCTCGAAAAATCTCATCTCCAGATCTGTTTCCTAGGGAACAGTCTAAGACGTGGATATCTAACGGTGGTCAAGACAATGTTACAATGTATTTAGGGGCCTCTCTTTGAGGCTGCGTGTAATCTATGTCTATTCACGTCTGCATTAGAATCAGCTGCCAATAATAAAGGCCCCCGAAATATTGGCTGCAGCAAGACAGAACATTCAGTTCTTTCTCATTTAAAAGCAGCCCAGGGTTGGGGCGCCTGGGTGGCGCAGTCGGTTAAGCGTCCGACTTCAGCCCAGGTCACGATCTCGCGGTCCGTGAGTTCGAGCCCCGCATCGGGCTCTGGGCTGATGGCTCAGAGCCTGGAGCCTGTTTCCGATTCTGTGTCTCCCTCTCTCTCTGCCCCTCCCCCATTCATGCTCTGTCTCTCTCTGTACCAAAAATAAATAAAAACGTTGAAAAAAAAAATTTTTTTTTAAATAAAAAAAAAAAAAAATTGTTTTTAAGTAGTCCAGAGACAGGAAGTCCGGGATTAAAATAGTCCCAGATGACAGGAACCCAGTCTGTTTTGTGTTTCTCCTCCTTCCATGATCTTTGGTCTCCTAGTCACCTCATGGCTCAGAATGGCTGCAAAAGCTCCAGCATTTATATCCTTTGTCCAGGCAGAAGGAAGAAGAAGAGGGAAAAGGGCCATCCCTTCCTTTCTAAAGAGGAGGTAAGTGCCACACAACACCTCTGGTCACATCTCATTGGCCAGAACTTAGTCATACGGCTACACCTTTCCATAAGGAAGCTGGAAAATGTGTAGTCTTTAAATGGGGTCTTTGCAGTTCCAAATAAATTTAGGATCCTACTGTTAAGGAACAGGAGGAGAATCACTGTTGGGCCAACGTTCACAATATCTTAGAAAGATGTCCATGAAAAAGTGGTTGAAATAAACAAAAAATATTTTGTTTGCTTAAAAAAGAAAGCGTCAAGCTAGAAAACTGACCACGCGAAGGTCTCAGGGCTTTCCCAGTGAAGGCGCGAGGTCAGAATGTCAGCGCACATCTGTGTCTGCACTGCCGAGACACGTTTAGGATCTGCCAGAATCAAACATCCAAAGTAAAAATTATTTTCTTTTCTCAGTCAACTCATGCTGTCCTAGGGCCAGAGGCAGTGATCGGAGTGAAATGGGGGGAGGGGGGAGCAGGGCGGGTGTCTCTGCTAAAGGGGACAGGTGTCTTTTTGGTGTGATGAACATGTTCTGAAATTGATCCTGGTGATGGTTGCACAGCTCTGTGAACAGACAGAAACCATTGAATTGTGCACTAACATGGGAGAATTGCATACTATGTGAATTATATCTCAGTAAAGTTGTTACCAAAAAAAAAAAAAAGAAAAGAAAAGAAAGAGAAGAGAAAAGAGAAGAGAAGAAGAGAAGAGAAGAGAAAAGAAAAGAAAAGAAGAGAAAAGAAAAGAAAAGAAAAAAAGATTTTAGTTTCCTGTATCCTTTTCGCAGGTCGAGTGAATAGCATTCTTGCCTCCGGGCCTTTGCACAGGCTGAGCCCTCTGCCGAGGCCCTGTCTGCCTGTCCTCCACCTCGAAACACGTTTAGCCTTTAGAAGCTACTCAGACATCCTGAGTGACACCGCAGCCCTGGGCCAAAGGGAAAGTGTGGGCCCCTCCAGACACTTCTCAAAATTCCTCCCATTTTTTTTAAATATTTTTTTTAATGTTTATTTATTTTTGAGTGGGGTGGGGGGGGAGGGGCAGAGAGAGAGAGAGAGAGAGAGCAGGAGGGAAACGGGATCTGAGGCAGGCTCCACGCTGACAGCAGAGAGCCTGATGCAGGGCTCGAACTCGTGCACCGTGAGATCATGACCTGAGTTGAAGTGGGACGCTTAACTGACTGAGCCACCCAGGCGCCCCTATTTTCATTTCTATACCCAGAGTCAAGACAGGCTGTGCCAGAGACGGGCTGTTCCAAACACTCACTGGTGGAATTAATGAACTAGGAACTGAATTAATGAAGTATGGGTAGCTTGCTCTTCCTTCTGCGCTAAAAGAACAGAGCCCAAGGCGCCTGGGTGGCTCAGCCTGTTAAGCGTCCAACTTTGGCCCAGGCCGCATGTCACACAGTTCATGAGTTTCAGCCCCGCATCGGGCGCTCTCCTGTCAGCACAGAGCCCGCTTCAGATCCTCTGTCCCCCTCTCCCTCTGCCCCTGCTCTCTCTCTCTCTCAAAAATAAATATTCAAAAACTTAAAAAGAAAAGAAAAGAAAGGAACAGAGCCAACGAACCCAGTCACCTGCCTGCCCTCCGCACCTCCTGGAAAGTAAAACAGAGAAGTAACCTAAGTTCATTTTCGCTCCCGGGGAAACCTGCTTGAAGCCAGAGAGGCTTGACCTAACCTGGGCTGGCTGAGCAGCATTGCGTGTTGGCTCGGGGCGAAGATGGTCCTTTCTAGGCCCACTGTCCCTGGATTCAGGCAGGCCGTCAGCAGGACCCCCGGGGCCTGAGATATTATCGTGAACATCTCGGGCAGCATGGTCTCCAGGCTCGCAGGAGGCGGCCCCGGGAGCCTGGGTCTGGAACATCCCACCCGAGTCGGTTGTGGGGAAGGACCAAAAGGAACTCGAAAGTTGTGCAGGGGGGAAAGTACCTCGCTTTGTTTCTCTTTTCGGGGCTGCAGCCTGCAAGCGTGCTGGGTCAGCTGGAAGGTTGCCGGGCTCTGCTCTGGGTGAGGGGTGATTTGCTGGTTGGGATTCAGGGGCTGTGCCTCCTTCTAGTGCCTTCCACGGAGGCCCCGACTGTCCTGGTTTGTCAGAGACTGCACCAGCTCAGAGTGAACAGAGCACTGGGCCCACGGACCCTTCAAGCCAAGGGCCTGGCCGCCCCAGCTGAAGGCAGAGACAAGTGGAGGCTGGGCCTGCCCACGGGGAGTCAGGTAACTCCCCATCAGACTACCCATCAGGGTATAGGAACCTTCCCGTGGGATTTGCACCCAAGACCTTATGTCTCCTGATCTCAGTAAAGATATGGAAACGCTGCAGACCTTTCCAGCTCTGGCTCCCTCCCTGAGCCCCACCGGCCTTCCTGGCCCAAGAACCCACCCAGAACCTGATCAGGGTGGCGTCTGCGGAGAATTCAGGGTCCGCCACAAGCAGGAAGGTCCTGGCAGCCTGAAGACGGGCCTCCTCTCTCCCTCGCTCCCCTGCAGGCCCGTCTGCAGAGGCCGACCCTGGAATTCCTTCCGCTTCGGCACGTGCCGGCCTTACCCACCCCTCCCTGCTGGGAAAGCGCACCTCGCGTTCCACACTTAGCAGGCACCCGTCCCCCTTCCGAACCGGTCTCAAAGCTCGATGTCACCTCCCTAAGCACCTCTCCGGCAGCCAGCACCAGCGCCCCTCCAGACCCTCCGGCCTGCGCCCCCGGTTTCTGTGTTCCTCTCTCACAGCATTGCGATAACTGGTTACCCGCCCGCACCCCCACCCTGGTCCCGAGAGCACACTGAGGGGGGCTCCCTCATGGCCACACAGCAGCCGTCACCCAGTAAGGCAGTTGAGGCAGGGTGAGTGGGTTGATTTTACACAGCCGGACAGGCCCACGGGGCTGCTGGCCGGCCACCTTCCTGCCGCCCCATCCCAGCCAGGGGGCCGGGGTGACTCAGCACCGGGACGGGCTTCCTGCTGCGAGCCTTGCCACTTCCTCCAGCCTGCCAGCCGGCCAGCGGGGAGCTTTGTGTGCTTTCTAGGGCCTGGGGCCTGTGTTTCTGAGATGCCAGCCCCGGACCGGGCGTCAGGCTTCACGCTTGAGTTTTCAATAGACCACTTGCAGCTGGGTGGCCTTGGGCAGGTTGCACAACCTCCCTGAGTCTGGGTTTGCTTATTTCTGAGAAGTAGGGATTGGGCCTCGAGTTCCTTCTAAAGCTGGCTCAAGAATTAAATAACCGTGACCTCTGCCCTGAACGTCCCGCCCCTTATCTGGAGGCACCATGCCGTCTCTTACCTCTGCAGGGTGGCTCCCGCTCTGGGTCTCCAGGCAGCCCTTCCCGCTGTGGCCCCTGAGACGCCTCCTCCCCAGCGCCCGTGCCCCATGGGAGGGGATGTGGCCCTCTATACCCCCTCATTATAGCCCTGGGACACCCCACGGCGCCTCTCTGCGTGTCTGTTCCGCCCCTGCCCTTCGAGGCCCTGCCGTGTCCCCGCGGAGGGCCCTGGAGAGGCGCCCCCCGGGTTTTTCTTCTCCCAAGAGGGAAGGCAAGGTGGTGACAAAGGAAACACAGGACTGCGGGTCACTGACTGAAGTTCAAGTACAAATACAAATTCCTGCTTTTGCCCCGAGCCCTGAGGCCGAGCACTCACTCCTGACCGTCTCCAGCTTCCGAAGGCGGCTTTCCTCCCCTGGGGGCGGTGGGGGACGAAGGTGTCCACCGTCAGGAAGCGCTCCGTGGGACGGAAGCTCTCGAAGGTTCGTGGGATGGGACACGTCATTCATGGAGGTCGTAGGTGATCGGCTTCCCCGCCGAGGTCTTGGGGCACAAGCCAGCACGGGGTCTGTGGCTGTATGTTCAGAACCCCGAATCGGGACACCCAGACCGCCGGTGGGAAAAGGTGCCCGTCCTGGAGAATCCGGGGCCTGAGGCTGCCGCGGGGGTCGTCCGCCAGACGTGCATGTGTGTGTGTCTGTCGGGGGCGCTGTGCTCAGACCTCAGGGGGAGGCAAGGCTGCCGAGCCCCTGATGGAGCGTGTGGAAGCATCCACGCACTCGTGCGAGCCCCGCCTCAGCTCCGTCCTTGCTTTCGGCTGGCGGCACGGAGCCCGTGAGACCCTGTCAGAGGACACAATGTGGCTTTGTACTCAACCCGGTGTCCGGGCCAGGCTCTGACAAAGCACACCCATCGCAGGCCTCAGCTCCCCGCGCCCTAGTGGCAGCAGGGCCTGGATGGGGGCAGGGGACTCCACGGGGCCCCCTCTCCCACCAGGTGTCTCAGAGCCGCAGAGGCGTGGGAGTCCCGGGACTTCCCAAAGGGGAGGGACGGGTGGCATCTTCTATCTCCAAGCTCTCCCTTCTCCACTGAATGCCGAAGCACCACCTGCTTTGTGCCTCAAGGCCAGGGTCATGAAGCTGGGCCACGGAAGGCCTCCCCCGCTCCCTGCCGGGCCAGCCGGCCGTCGCCCCGGATTCACTGGGGCCCAGAGCTTTCCACCAGTGCTACCTCTGCTCTGGGATGCCGGCCTCTGCCCAAGTAGAGCTGAGGGCAGGAACCCGTCTCATTGCCCTCCGTGGCCCCCAGCTTATTGTTAGAGCCCGACAACAAACGTCTGAATGACGTGAGACAGGAAATAAATGTACAACCTAGTCTGACATGGAAACTATGAATTTTTCCCACCCCCCCCCCTTCGTTTTCTTTGTTGCATCAAAAGGATCCAACACATTTCAGGGTCGAATGCACCTCCCGGGAGAAAATGGAAAGGTTTCCCCCCATATCCAGGAAGTGTCTGGAAGTTAAGGTATCCTGACGTTTGCAGAGAGGAGACCTAGGCTCCCAGGATCTGAGGTGAGAATACAAGAAGAGTGTAGAGCTTTATGGTGGAAAGATGAGGAAGACAAGGGTGAAAGACAGGTGACAGGTGCCCTGCCCGCAGGTACACAGGCTGGGAGCTGCTCTTGCAAAGAGGCTCCTGCGTCTTGCGGGGGTGAGTGGGGATGAGGAGCTTCCTGGGGAGGGGGGGGGCTGCAAGGGGGCCTTGAGATTGGGGGTCCAGCAGCTGGCCATGAAGAACAAGCCTCTCCCTACACACCGGCCCTTATGGAACGCACAGGGAGAAGGCCACGGAACCTTCGCCGCACACAGATGGGCTCCTCTCCACCGTTCCGTCTCTGCGGGACCGGCCAGAGACACAACTCGTTCACTCCCTCCTTGGGACGCTTTTGGGCCGATCTCAAGGCCCCCTTGCAGCCCCCGCTCCCCCCCCCCCAAGAAGCTCCTCATCCCCACTCACCCCCGCAAGACGCAGGAGCCTCTTTGCCAGAGCAGCTCCCAGGCAGGGGCTGTGCAGGAAGCAGAGGTGAACCTGACCCCTTGCTCACGGTACCGAGCGCAAACCTGGCCGTGTCTCGGAAAAACTCCTTGGTGCCGTCCACCCACGGAATACTCTGTATCCCAGACGGATGGGTTTTCCCTGCGTCAAGCAATTCTACAGCGCCGGATCACCGAGTACCCTGCAATTCACTTCTAACGCTACTGACCTCGAGATGGAGGCAGGTCCCACCGGCTGGGGACTCAGGCCCACCGGTCTGCCCCCACCCCTCTCAGACTCGAGTCACAAGTCCAGGCTGTCACCTGTGCTTCTGACCGACTGGCTAAAGACTGCAGGTCCCATGACCCTGTCTTACGGTTGAGTACTTTGCTAGAGCAGCCCCTGGAACTCAGGGAAACAGTCTACTTACTAGATTATCAGTTCGTTATAAGAGGATGCAACTCAGAAACGGCCAGGTGGAAGGGATGCAAAGGGCCGGGTGAGTGGGAAGGGGCGGGGAGGTCCCACGCCGGCTCCAAGGTGCGTGCCACCCTCCCGGCACCTCCACACTCTCCCCAACCTGGAACTCTCTGAAGCCTTTCTTTTTGGGTTTTTATGGAGGCTTCCCGGGAGAGGCACGACCGATTAGATTATTGGCCATTGATGATTGGACTCAATCTCCAGCCCCTGTCCCCTCCCAGAGGTCGGGGGTGGGGGAGTGGGGAGGGGACCGAAAATGCTAAGCCTCTAATCACTTGGTTGGTTTCCCTGGCAACCAGCCCCCATCCTCAGGGGCTTTCCCAAAGTCACCTCGATAACATAAACTCAGGTGTGGTTGCAAGAGGCTTTATCTCCCTTATCGCTTTAGGAAATTCCAAAGGTTTAGGAGCTCTGTGCCAGGAAGTAGGGTGCGGTGGGGTAGGAGGAGTGGAGGCCAAATATATAATTCTTATTAAAAATCATAATATCACAGGTTGCCATAACAAAATACCGCAGCGTGGGTGACTTAAACAGCAGATACTTATTCCTCACAGTTTGGGGGCTGCAAGTCCAAGATCAAGTCGGCAGATTTGGTTTGGGTGAGGAAGCTCTCCCCGGCTAGAAGACACCCTTTCTGCTGTGACCTGGAAGGGAAGGGAGAGAGAAGAGAGAGAGGGGGGGGGAGAGAGAGGGCTCTCTGGTGTCACCTTCTTATGAGGACACCAGTCCTCTCCGATCAGGGCCCCACCCTCATGACCCCACTTAACCCAGATGACCTCCATAAACGCCTCATCTCCTGGGAGAAAGCCACGCTGGAGTTGGGGGCCCGCCTAGGACTTGAGGAGAGGAGACTAGCGTTCAGCTCAGGGCAGCTGTGCCCTCCAAAGCCCCCCGGCTTCTTGCGGCTTCTCTCCCTTTCCTGGTGCCTACCCACGCCGGAGGCACCCTCGCCTCGGGACTCAGCTGAAGGACCAGCCTGCAGGACTCGGCATCTGCTTTCCAGGGTGACATGCCCTGGGCCTGGGGAGCTCCCTGTAGGGTGACCTAGACCAGCGGAAACTGGGAGACACCGGCCCGCGTGGATGTGTCTCCCTCCTCTCTCTCCGGCAGGCGGGGTGCCTGCCGAGCAGCTGCTGTGTCTCCCGGGTGCCCACGGGGGAAGCAGCAGCTGGCACAGTCATGGTCACGCACAACGGCATGGTGTTCCCCTCCCCCCGCCGCCCCACTTCCTTGCCTGCTCCGGGTTCCCCCTCACCCTCACGGCCGTGGACTTTTGCTTTCCAAAGAAAGTAGCAGCTCTTTGATCTTTGCCTCATTTTCCTTTCTTTCTTTTTTTTTTTTAATGTTTACTTATTTTTTTTTTTTCCCCAACGTTTTTATTTTATTTTTGGGACAGAGAGAGACAGAGCATGAACGGGGGAGGGGCAGAGAGAGAGGGAGACACAGAATCGGAAACAGGCTCCAGGCTCTGAGCCATCAGCCCAGAGCCCGACGCGGGGCTCGAACTCACGGACCGCGAGATCGTGACCTGGCTGAAGTCGGACGCTTCACCGACTGCGCCACCCAGGCGCCCCTATGTTTACTTATTTTTGACAGAGAGAGAGAGACAGAGCTCGAGCTGGGGAGGGTCAGAGAGAGGGAGGCACAGAATCGGAAGCAGGCTCCAGGCTCCCAGCCGTCAGCACAGAGCCCGACGCGGGGCTCGAACCGGCGAACTGCGAGATCATGACCAGAGCTGAAGTCGGGCACCCAGGCGCCCCTAACCTGTTTTTCTAGTGGAACAACCTCTTATGAGCCGGAGACCCTGTGCTTGTCTCTGACGTAGTCAGCTTGGGCTACTCCAACAATGCATCACAGTGTGGGTGGCTTAGGTGACTTATCTCTCACAGTCCTGGAGGCTGGGAAGTCCAAGGTCATGGTATCAGCAGATTTGGCTTTTGGGGAGGGCCCTCTTCCAGGCTGGCAGATCAGGGATCGGGATCCAGCTCTTCTGGCCCCAAGGCGACCACTCTTGGTGGGTCCTTGGGCCTCGAGAACAGAAAGGGAGGTGATCGAGCGGAGGTGAGCAGGGGAGAGAAGAGGCAGAAGCTGGTGGAGGGCAGCACCATTTGCTGGGAGAAAGCACTGGACAGGTGAGATTTGGGGAAGGGAGAGGTCGCTGCCTGAGCCGTGGCCATGCGCAAGACGCCCCGCCCAAGGCTGGACACACAGCAGCCGGGTCTTTGGGAGGGACACCTGCATGGCGGCCAGGAGGAGGTGGTTGGGCCTGGGGAGGAGCAGTGTGGGGCAGATGCCAGCGGGAAGCAGAAAGCAGAGAGCCAGTGGCCGCCGGACCCGCCGGGCCCTTTCTCAACCCTCTTTCAGTTCATGAAAACACAGAGGAAGAAACTCTCCAGCAAGCAGCTGTGCAGGGCAGGTGGGACGGCGGCACCCGCAGAAAACAGGTTTCTGCAGGAATCTTTCCGGGCCAAGCCTGCTTCTCTGTTTGGGACGGGGACGCAAATGAGGTCAAAGGATTTATTACAAGCCCTTTCTGGGCAAAGCATCCGATTGGACGCCTGAAGTCCCATTCAAATGTTTTAAGTATGATTGACGTACAACCCTGCAGGTCCCTGCACAAAGGGACAGACAGCCACTCGTATCTACAGAATCCCACAGAAACGCCCTCTCCTAAGCTTTCGGGACTGGTGTTGGCTTCGTTCAGCAAAAAGCTGGTTACAGCGGAAAAGTATTTTTAAAAACTCAAACGTATCTCAATTTTTTTTTTTTAACTTAAATCCCCAAAGAGGACATTCACCAGTCAACCTTGACTTAGGGGCAAAGGCTTCTCCCAGCAGGGTCCCACCGCTAGACGGTGAGGGGACCCTCTTCCGTCAGCGACCCCCACACCGTACTCCTGACTCCTGCTTCCTAGCCTCTTACCCCACCTCAGAAGACACGAGATGCCACTGACACCGTCTTCTCTGGGGAGTCTACGCGGAGGTGTGAATGCCAAGAGGCGACCAGCTTGGGGGCCAGTGTGGAGAATGGCTGACCCACCAACCTTCATTCAACAGCAATGTGTATATATATATATATATATATATATATATATATACACATATATATATATATTTAAAGTTTATTTATTTATTTATTTTGAGACAGAGAGAGAGAGAGAGAAAGAGCATGTAAGCACGAGTGAGGGAGGGGCAGAGAGAGAAGAGAGAGAGAGAGAGAGAGAGAGGATCCCAAGCAGGCTCCACACTGTCAACGCAGAGCCTGACTCGGGGCTCGATCCCACGAACCGTGAGATCGTGACCTGAGCCGAAGTCAAGAGTCAGACGTTTAACTGACTGAGCCACCCGGGTGCCCCTCCACAGCAATCTTTTCATTTTATTATTATTATTATTATTTTTAATGAAAACAAAAATTTTTTTTAATAGTTATTTATTTATTTTGAGAGAGACAGAGACAGCACAAGTTGGGGAGGGGCAGAGAGAGAGAGGGAAAGAGAGAGAACCCCAAGCAGGATTAACACTGCCAGGGCAGAACCTGACGTGGCTCTCAAGAAATCATGACCTGAGCCAAAACCAAGAGCTGGATGCTTAACTGACTGAGCCCACCCAGGTGCCCCTAGTATTATTATCTTTTTTAATTTTTCAATGTTTAGTTTATTTTTGAGAGAGAGAGAAACAGAGTGCAAGCAAGGAACGGGCAGAGAGAGAGGGAGACACAGAATCGGAAGCAGGCTCCGGGCTCTGAGCTGTCAGCACAGGGTCGGATGCAGGGCTCGAACCCACGGACTGTGAGATCACGACCTGAGCCCAAGTCAGAGGCTTCACTGGCTGAGCCACCCAGGCGCCCCTCTTATTATTATTTTTAAATGTTTATTTAGTTTTGAGAGACAGAGCACAAGCAGCAGAGGGGCAGAGAGAGAGGATCTCTCAGAGGCAGAGGATCCAAAGCAGGCTCTGTGCTGTCAGCAGCAAGCCTGATGTGGGGCTCGAAGTCACGAACCGTGAGATCACGACCTGACCCGAAGTCAGATGCTTAACCAACTGAGCCACCCGGGCGCCCCAACAGCAACATTTTTTTTTTTTTAAGTTTTCTTTATGCATTTATTTATTTTGAGAGACAGCACATGAGCAGGGGAAGGACAGAGAGAGGAGAGGGAGAATCTCCAGCAGGCTGTGCACGGTCAGCGCAGAGCCTGATGCGAGGCTCGAACCCACGAACTGTGAGATCGTGACCTGAGCCGAAATCAGGAGTTGGACGCTCAGCTGACTGAGCCACCCACGCGCCCCTCCAACAGCAATATTTTCAAAGCAACTCACCTTTATTGAATCTTTTTCAAAGCATTTAATTTAGTGTTCATAGAAAAACCCTCTCTTTGAATTCCTCCTTTATCTTTTTATGTGTATTGAATTACACAATGTCATTATAATAACAAGCATAACTAACATAAACGGGTTTGGAACATAATCAAGTGGCAGGTGATCATGTACAACCAGTTGTAGCAGCCCAAGGACGCAGGCCTACAGGGGAGCGCAGGGGGCACTCTGGGGGTGTCGTCAGAAATCCATCAGAAGAGCCTAGGGGCACCTAGGTGGCCCAGGCGGTTAAGCAACTGACTTCAGCTCAGGTCACGATCTCACGGTTCGTGGGTTCGAGCCCCGCGTCGGGCTGTGTGCTGACAGCTCGGAGCCTGGAGCCTGCCTCGGATTCTGTCTCTCTCTCTCTCTCTCTGCTCCTCCCCCGCTCGTGTTCTATCTCTGTCTCTCAAAAATAAATAAATGTTAAAAAATTCAGGGGCGCCTGGGTGGCGCAGTCGGTGAAGCGTCCGACTTCAGCCAGGTCACGATCTCGCGGTCCGGGAGTTCGAGCCCCCGCGTCGGGCTCTGGGCTGATGGCTCGGAGCCTGGAGCCTGTTTCCGATTCTGTGTCTCCCGCTCTCTCTGCCCCTCCCCCGTTCATGCTCTGTCTCTCTCTGTCCCAAAAATAAATAAAAAAAATCATTGAAAAAAAAAAATTTTTTTTTAAAAATAAAAAAAAAAAATTCAAAAAAAAAAAAAAAAAAGAGCCTAATGTACCATTTGGTGCCCCTGGAACCCTTGAGAGGGTTGAAAAGTCTCCTTACCCGGCTCCACTCTTCACTTCCTGGGTGAACCTAGGAGCTGTACAAAGTTTGTGCGTTTGCACCAAAAAAAAAAAGAGAGGCTAGTTGAGTCCAAGAAGTGTTTCTCGAACCCCTGAAGATCCAGGCACGGAAGGAACGGAGTTCTCCGGGGAAATGGCCATCCGGTGAGGGAAACGTCAGGGGACTGAGGGTGTGTGAACTTGATGCTGGGGCGGAGGAGGGAGGCCTAGACGCGAGAGAAGTAAGGGAGTGTGTTACACTCGGTAACAAAATGCCACAGTGTGTGTGCGGGGGGGGGGGGGGGGGGGGCACTTAAACGACAGACATTTATTTTCTCACAGTTCTGCAGGCAGGAAGTCCAAGGTCAAGGCGTCAACGGGCCTGGTTTCTCTGGAGGCCTCTGTCCTTGGCTTGTAGACGGCCCTCTTCTCCCCTGTGTCCACACATGGTCTTTCCTCTGTGTCCTAATCTCCTCTTATAAGGACACCAGTCAGGTTGGACTGGGGCCCACTCGTGTGACCTCATTTTACCCTAATTACCTCTTTAAAGGCCCCACCTCCAATGCAGCCATATTCTGAGGTACTGGGGCGGGGGGAGGGTTGGAGCGTCACCGTATGAATTTGGAGGGGACGGAAATCAGCCCCAATGGGAGGGAAGGGCATCCAATGTAAACGGGGAGATCAGTGGGCTTCTAGAGCAAACGCTGCCCCAGCCAGGTCCTGAGGGATGATGAGGAGTTTTCTTGGCCAAGAGAGGGTGGGGGTGGGGAGAGGAGCTCTGCGGGTCTAGGAGGGAAGCGGGATCCCAGCCCTTCAGCCGCGAATGTGGGCTCATGCAGGAGAAGCCCGCCCCCTCCACCCTGCCCTGCCCCTCTCCCCTCTCAGGGCCTCAGCCCCCACCTCTGTGAAAAGGGCTCCAGGGACCCCCCCCCCCCCCGGAACCCAGCACCCTGCACTCAAGGCACGAACCAGTGTTGCTGCTAACTGGGAGTAACTGGGGTGTCATTTGGCCTTGAGCGTGGAAAGTTAAATCAGCTGGAAAGAGTAAAAGGAAGTTGGAAAAACATCTTAACCCAGCCACGACCACAGGAGCGATAAAGAGGTGGTGAGGTCACTAGGACTTTAGGAAAGTATGAATCGGCCAGACAGTCTGAAGGAAAAAGAGAAAAGTAGGGCCCTGGGAGCCCCACCCCTGCCTGTGTGAGCAGCCCGGGGAGGGGCGTGTGTGTGTGTGTGTGTGTGTGTGTGCGCGCGCGCGCGCGCGCGCGCGCGCGTAGCAGGTGTCCCGAAGGCCGTCAGGCTGGCCGCGTCTATGCAGTCCGGCCCTGGATGTCACCCTTCCAAAGCAACTTCAGTTTGTCTCCGCACACCGGTTCTGCTGCGGGTGTTTGACTCCAGTGTCTGGGACGGAAAAGGTGGGTTCGAAGTGACCCTTCTCAGGAGCTGAACTTCAGAGCGGAAGCACCCACAGGAAGCAGAGGGAGGGTAGCCGTGCGCGCGTACGCACACACACACACACACACACACACACGTGCACACGCACACCGAGAATGGGTTCAGGGTCCGGCAGATCCTCTCGGCCTCCACTCATTCGGGTTCTTGCAGGGCTTCTAAGTGGGGCGGGGACAGACCCTGACGTCACGCAGGACTGCGGGCTTCAGGCGGCGGGTTGAAACGTTCCCGGGCTGGGGGCTCCTGCAGGGGCCCGGAGCTCCTGGCAAAATGCTGACCGGGGGCGGGGCGCAGGGCACAGCCAGGGTATGGGCCAGGTGAGGATGACACTGCCAGCCAGGAAGCAAAGCCTGAGTCCACAGGCAGAATTGGCTCAGGTCCCGGGGTGCCTGGGTGGCTCAGTCAGTTGAGCGTCCAACTTCGGCTCAGGTCATGATCTCACAGCTTGTGGGTTCGAGCCCCGCGTCGGGCTCTGTGCCGACAGCTCGGAGCCCGGAGCCTGTTTGGGATTCTGTGTCTCCCTCTCTCTGCCCCCCTCTCCCCCCTACTTGTGCTGTTTCTCTCTCTCTCTCTCAAAAATCAAATTAAAAAAATTTTTTTAAAGAAGTGGCTCAGGTCCTAAAATGATGGATCTGCCTGGGTGGGGGTAGGAAACAACCCATGTGAGAAAACACAACTTCTCTGTATATGATTCACCCTTTAAAACTTCTCTGTAGGGAATGTTTCATAATTTATGTAAATATGTTAGTACAGGAACGCTTGTACGCACTTGTGTGTAGTATGTAAATGAATAAAGGTGTCCACAATAGGATGCGCTCAAAACATTTTTTTAAGTTTTAATTTGTTGTTTATTTAAAAAAATTTTTTCGATGTTTATTTTTGAGAGAGAGACAGAGTGCGAGTGGGGGAAGGGCAGAGAGCTAGGGAGACACAGAATCGGAAGCAGCCTCCAGGCTCTGAGCTGTCAGCACAGAGCCTGATGCGGGGCTCGAACCCACGAACCATGAGATCATGACCTGACCTGAAATCCGGCACTTAACCGACTGAGCCACTCAGGTACCCCCATTTTTTTAAATTTAATTTTTATTTTATTTATTTTTTAATGTACATCCAAGTTAGTTAGCATATAGTGGAGCAATGATTTCAGGAGTAGATTCCTTAATGCCCCTGACCCATCTAGCCCATTCCCCCTCCTACAACCCCTCCAGTAATCCTCTGTTCTCCATATTTGAGAGTCTCTTATGTTTTGTCTCCCTTCTTTTTGCCTCCCTTCCCTGGTGTTTGTTCTGTGCCTTAAAGTCCTCATATGAGTGAAGTCATATGATATTTGTCTTTCTCTGACTAATTTCGCTTAGCATGATACCCTCTAGTTCCATCCACGTAGTTGCAAATGGCAAGACTTCATTCTTTTTGATTGCCAAGTCATACTCCATTGTATATAGAGACCACATCTTCTTTATTCGTTCATCCATCGATGGACATTTGGGCTCTTCCCATCCTTTGGCTATTGTCGATCGTGCTGCTATAAACATGGGGGCGCACCTGTCCCTTCGAAACAGCACGCCTGTATCCCTTGGATAAATGCCTAGTAGTGCAATTGCTGGGTCGTAGGCGAGTTCTATTTTTAGTTTTTTGAGGCACCTCCATCCTGTTTTCCAGAGTGGCTGCACCAGTCTGCATTCCCACCAACAATGCGAAAGAGATCCTCTCTCTCCGCATCCTCGCCAACATCTGCCCGAGCTGTTCATGTGAGCCATTCTGACAGGTGTGAGGTGGTATCTCTTTGTGGTTTGGATTTGCATTTCCCTGATGATGAGTGATGTGGAGCGTTTTTTCATGTGTTGGTTGGCCATCTGGATGTCTTCTTTAGAAAAGTGTCTATTCATGTCTTTTGCCCATTTCTTCACTGGGTTATTTGTTTTTTGCATGTCGCGTTTGATAAGTTCTTTATAGATTTTGGATACTAACCCTAACCCTTTATCTGATATGTCGTTTGCAAAGATCTTCTCCCATTCCGTTGGTTGCCTTTTAGTTTTGCTGATTGTTTCCTTCGCCGTGTAGCTTTTTATTTTGATGAGGTCCCAATAGTTCAGTTTCGCTTTTGTTTCCCTTGCCTGTGGGTAATTTTTTATTTATTTTAAAGTTTATTTATTTTGAGGGGGGGGGGAGTGGGAGAGGGGCAGAGAATGAGGGGGAGAGAGAATCCCAAGCAGGCTCCACACTGTCAGTGCAAAGCCCTATGTGGGGTTCAATCTCCCAAACTGTGAGACCGTGACCTGATCTAAAATCAAGAGTCGGACGCTTCATGGACTGAGCCACACAGGGGGACGTTTAGGTTTTTACTTGAATTCCGGGTAGTTAACATAGAGTGTCATATCGGTTTCAGGTGTACAGTATAGTAATTCAACACTTTCATACGTCACCCAGTGTTCATCATGACAAGCGCACTCCTGAATTCCCACCACCCAATTCACCCAGCTCCCCACCCGCCTCCCCTCTGGTAACTGTCAGTGGGTTCTCTACAATTCAAAATCTGTTTCTTGCTTTGATGCTCTTTCTCACTTTCTCCCTTTGCTTGTTTTGGTTCTTAAACTCCACATATGGGTGAAATTAGATGGTATTTGTCTTTCGCGGACTTATGTGGCTTAGCAAAATACCATCTAGCTCCGTCCAAGTAATACTCCATTGTATATATAGACCACATCCTCTTTATCCATTCATCGATCGATGGACGCTGGGGCTGCTTCCGTATCTTGGCTGTTATGGATAATGCTGCCGTAAACACAGGGGCGCACGTGTCCCCTCGAATTGGTGTTCTCGTCTTCTTTGGGTTCAAAGCCTCTTTTCTGTAGGGGAGCATGGTCACAACCCCTAGAGCCCACATGCCTGGCGATCAGGCTTCTGAGAAAGAACCTCCCCACCCTCGGAGGGTCTCAGGGACAAACTCTCCCCCTGAAGCAGGAGCTGATGTGTTGGGAGGCCTCTGGCTCTGCCTTTTCCTGAGGTCAAGGAGGTACCAGTTAGAAAAATCCTTCTGGGGGCGCCTGGGTGGCGCAGTCGGTGAAGCGTCCGACTTCAGCCAGGTCACGATCTCGCGGTGCGTGAGTTCGAGCCCCGCGTCGGGCTCTGGGCTGATGGCTCAGAGCCTGGAGCCTGTTTCCGATTCTGTGTCTCCCTCTCTCTCTGCCCCTCCCCCGTTCATGCTCTGTCTCTCTCTGTCCCAAAAATAAATAAACGTTGAAAAAAAAATTAAAAAATAGAAAAATCCTTCTGGTGTAAACAGAGGCGGGGCATTTGCACACGCACGCACCCACAATGCTTCCCACTCAGCCCGAGATGCTGGGTCTGCAAACTCTAGATTAGGCGTCTCGGGCAGGGCCGGCCTGATAAGACTCCTGTGCTGGCCCGAGGTTGGAGACTGGCACCAGACAGGCCAGCTGGCATGGCTTACAGGGCCCGGCTAACACCCTTGGCCCGTCTGCCAGGTGGAGCTGGGCGGCCCTTATGGGCTTGGTCCCCGGACACCTCCCTCCCGGAGAAGCCCGGAGAAGCCTGGCGAGGCCACCCCCACCCCAGAGAGGATCCGGATCCTGGAGCAGACTCCCACCCTCTCACTTCACAGCTGGCTGACTGAGGCCATGGAAGGAGGACATGCCCAAGGTCACTGCACCGGCCAGCTGCTGTTCCTTCTGTCCCTGGCCTCCCGAAGTCCCCACCTGGCTCACCGGGCTTTGGGAGGGCTTGGGGGGCCAGAAACAGGCCAGCACCTGAGCAACCTCCCACAGCAGAGGAGTGTGTGCATGTGTGTGTGTGTGTGTGTGTGTGTGTGTGTGTGAGAGAGAGAGAGAGAGAGAGAGAGAAACGGTTCCCCATCTGCATGCTTCCACAGTTTCCATAGTTGTCCGTGGCTGGGCTTTTGCTGGCCACACACGCTCCTGATCCCCAGGGAAGCACGGGGAGCAGCGTGGAAGGTGATAAAGTTATTATCTGCACACAGCTTTTGGCTTGAAGCCGCGTTCTCGCCCCCCGCACACACTCTGATCGTGGACTGGAATGACCGTCCCCAGGCAGAGGAGATGCACGTGCAGACAGACGAAGCGATGCGCCCAGAGCCTACAAGCTCCAAGCTCAGAGTCTTCTCTGAAGACGTCGCAACAGCTTTTATTTTAGGGCCGGTTCTAGACCCGCGTTCTCAAGCTAAGTGGTCTCACGACACCTCCGTGCTCTTGAAAATTATTGAGGACCCCAAAGATGCTTTGTGCAGGGGAGTTATAGTTATTGATGGTTACAGTATTAGAAATTAGGACAACAGTGTCAGAAATACTTTTATTAATTCGCTTTAAAATAGGTCCAGGGGCGCCTGGGTGGCGCAGTCGGTTAAGCGTCCGGCTTCAGCCAGGTCACGATCTCGCGGTCTGTGAGTTCGAGCCCCGCGTCAGGCTCTGGGCTGATGGCTCAGAGCCTGGAGCCTGTTTCCGATTCTGTGTCTCCCTCTCTCTCTGCCCCTCCCCCGTTCATGCTCTGTCTCTCTCTGTCCCAAAAATAAATAAACGTTGAAAAAAAAATTTTTTTTAAAAAAATAGGTCCAGGGGCCCCTGGGTGGCTCAGTCGGTTGAGCGTCTGACTCTTGATTTCGGCGCAGGTCATGATCCCAGGGTCGTGGGATTGAGCCCCTAAGCCCCTGTTTAGGATTCTCTCTCTCTCTCTCTCTCTCTGCCCTTCTGCACCTTTCCGTGCTCTCGCTCCCTCTCAAATAAATAAGATCCATTACACGTTAGCATAATAACATTTTAAGTGAAAAAAGGCCCTAGGTTTTCAAAACAAAACATAGTGAGAAAAATGTCCTTCTTTTACATTTTTGAAAATGTCTTTAACGTCTTGCTCATAGAGGATTCTGCATTTAACCTATCACAGTGGTGCCCACATCTGGAAAACTCATTCACGACAATGGGAAGAAGGAAAGCAAATAATGCCTCACTGTCATTGTGGGAAGAGTTTTGATCTGCACACACCCCTTGAGCCCGTCTTGGAGATCCCCAGGGGTGCCCCTGGACCGATCTTGCCCTACGCTCTCTGGGGTCTGCCTTCCCTCACCCCTCATCTTCGGCCACCACATCTCCTTGATTCCAAACTGCATTCCCCCGCCCCCACCGTGATACTATCTGTGAAACCCTAACCCTCACCCAGCTCCACTCGGGCTGTCCCTCCCTCCGTGCTGGTTTACAGCTGCAGGCACGTTTTTTGGCAAGGGGCCTTTCAGAGTTAGTGTCCGGGACCCTGGCTCGTAATGACCATTGACGGGGGACCCCGCAGACGCTCCCGGCCCAAGGGCCGGCACACGGGAGCCGGATCGTAAACGCAGCCAAGGCTGGGACGGGCACGAAGGCGGGAGTGAGGCGGACCCCCGACGAGGCCAGCCTGCGGACCGCAGGAAGATCCATTCAGCCCCGGCCCCGGGTTCACCGCCTCCTCGGAAAGCCGGGTGTCTCCTCTCTCCTCCTTCTAGTGCACGTGAACTTGTCCAGGGCCAAGCTGGGCTCAAAAATAAATAATAAACATTAACAAAAAAAAAAGAAAAGAAACCTTAGCTCCCAAAGGCCCATTCCTGGGAGCAGTGGAGGCCAGAGCGAGGGGTGGGGGGGCAGGCACGCGGGGCATCTGTTGGGGGGCAGGGCCGGCTGTAGCCCTGCGCAGAGGGCCTCTGTTTCGGCAGCTACTCAGCACCCCTAAAAACACGCTGTATGGTCCCAGCAGGCAGGGAGCCTCGCTCCGCGGGACGGGTGTTGTCGGGAAACCCTCCTGCGTAAAGGCGGCTTGGGGAGACTATGGCCACAGGGACGTCCGGGGAAGCCCTCCATCTGCGAGGCCCCTCGGTGGCCCCGATCCGGCCCCTCCCTGCCCTGGACACGGCCCCCCCCCCCCCGCCCGCTTCTAGTTACCAGGGAATCATTCCGCTGCTTCCCTCTCCGGGACCCCCAGGGCAGCACCCGTCGACCCCCAGGGCACCAGGGTACCCATCACGGCACCTGGCACCTAATAAGGGTCGTGGACCCGAATATTTTACATACACCAGGAAACGGGGGCTGTGGGAAAACACTGCAAGGTGATCGCACTGCCAAATGAAGTTTTAATCCAGGCCGAGAACAGGGGTGCCCTCACCGACTCGTGTGCCTTTTTCCATATTAGGTTTCCTTAAAAGGGAGCCCACTGGGCACCCATCGCTGAGGCAGCCGGAACGCTCAGGAATTCTCGCCCAATTTGAGCAGGGTGTCTTCAGAGGAGGGGAGCTGAATTCTTCCCCCAGAGGAGGTGAGCCCACGAGGAAGGCGGTGGGACCCAGGAGGACAAGCTTCAGGGGCAAAGGACCGCCCAAGAGGCCAGCACCTCTGGCGTCGGGTCGGGGGTCCGTGGCGGCCTCCCTGGGGGAGATCCCGCCTGCATGTGGCCTTGGACTTGGAGGCGTGAGTGGGGAGCCTCAGTTGGGCTGTGTGGGTCCTGGGTCAAATCTGCCCTACCGCTGACCCGCTGAACACTTGCGAGCAAGTCCTACCCACCCTGAGCTTCATGGTGTCCCCTGTGGCCAGAAGGGGAATCAACCCCAGGTCCTTCCCGACCCTGAAACTCTGGCTCCCGACTCGGATCTGCCAGAACTAGAAAGGGCAGAGCAGGGTCCTGGAGGCGTTCAGCCTTAAGCCGACCCTAGGGAGTAGCTGCATGGGGCGGGGGCCGAGGACCGCGGTGCCCTTGCCGTAGGGAGGCACTCTGGACCGCCTGGCCCCCTGTCAGGATTTTGTGCAGCCCAGGGCCCCAGCTGAGGAACGGCCCCCCCAAAAGCATGCAAGTCCTCATCCCAGGACCCTGTGAATGTTGTCTGATTCGAAAAAGGGTCTTTGCAGGTGTGGTTAAGGATCTTGAGATGGGGATATTCTCCTGGATTATCAGAGTGGGTCCTAAACACAACCCCAAGTGGCCTTATGATGGGGAGGCAGAGGGAGGGTTAGCCAGAGAGGAGAGGGTGGTGCAAAGACAGAGCAGAGAGAGATTTGCAGACGCCCCACGGCCGCCCTTGAAGGTGGAGGAAGGAGCCACGAGACAGGAAACGGAGCCCCCGAGAACCCACAAGGCAAGGAGGCAGACTCTCTCCAGGAGCCCCACCAGCACCTTGGATTAAGCTCCGTGAAACTGGCTTCGGACTTCTGACCTCCAGAACCATAACAGAACAAATGTGTGGTGTCTTGGCTTTGATAGACTTTATTGTTTAGAACAGTTTTAGATTCACAGCAAAATTAGGAGGGAAGTACAGAGAGTCCCCCTATATCTCCTGCTCCCACACCCGCCTCCCCATCATCCACATCCCCCACCAGAGTGGGGTGTTTGTTCCAGTCGATGAGCCTAGAGGGACACATCATCATCGGTGTCGCCCAAAGTCCATAGTTTACATGAAGGTCCGTCTCCGGTTGTTTGGGTTTGGCCACACGTATAATGGCTTGTCTGTTACCATGATCGTACTACACAGAGTAGTTCTCCTGCCCTAAAAGTCCTCTGTGCCCTGCTCACCCTTCCCTCCCCTCTCCCCACTACCCCTAGTGACCATGGATCGTTTTACTGTCTCTGTGATTTTTGCCTCCTCTAGAATGCCGTGCGGTTGGAATCATGCAGGATGCAGCCTTTCCAGGTTGGCTGACTTCATGTAGGACCGTGGATTTGTATTTCCTCCGTGTTTGTCACGGGTTGAGAGCTCATTTCCTTTCCGTGCTGAATCATATTCCGTCGTCTGGAGGGACCACGGTTTATTTACCGATGCACCTGCTGAAGGCCATCTTGGTTGCTTCCACATGTTGGCAGTTAGGAACACAGCTGCTACACGCACCCGTGTGTAGGATTCTGTGTGGACGTCGGTTCTCGGCTCCCTGGGGGAAAAGGAGCACGACTGCTGGGTCACACGGGAAGAGTGTGGTTCGTTTGACAAGACACCGCCGATCTGTCCTCCATCCCGCACGCCCACCAGCGACGAGCGAGCGTTCCTGCTGCTCCTGGTCCTCGTCAACATTCGGTGTCATCGGTGTCCTGGACCTTCACCGCTGTAACAGGCACGTAGCAGAGTCTCGTCATGGTTTCAGCTGGCAACTCACTAGTGACAGAGGACGTAGGGCGTCTTTCCATCTGTGGAGTCGCCATCTGTGGGTGTCACCAAAGAGGTGAGGTGTCTGTCCGGGCCTTTGGCCCGTTCCTTTTTTGAATTTTTTTAAAAATGTTTTGTTTATTTTTTTTTTTATATATATATTTTTTTCAACGTTCATTTATTTTTGGGACAGAGAGAGACAGAGCATGAACGGGGGAGGGGCAGAGAGAGAGGGAGACACAGAATCGGAAACAAGCTCCAGGCTCTGAGCCATCAGCCCAGAGCCCGACGCGGGGCTCGAACTCACGCACCGCGAGATCGTGACCTGGCTGAAGTCGGACGCTTCACCGACTGCGCCACCCAGGCGCCCCAAAAATGTTTTGTTTATTTTTGAGAGACAGAGAGAGAAACAGAGCGCGAGTGGGGGAGGGGCGGAGGGAGAGGGAAACACAGCCTCCGAAACAGGCTCCAGGTTCTGAGTTCCGCACGGAGCCCCATGCGGGGCTCGAACCCCCGAACCGTGAGGTCGTGCCCTGAGCCAAAGTTGGACGCTTAACCGACCGAGCCACCCAGGCGCCCCTGGCCCGTTTTTTAAAATCAGGTTGTTTGTTTATTAATTTTTTTATTGTTGAGTTTTAAGAGACTTTTGTGTATTTCGGGTAACAGTCCTTTGTCTGTTATGTGTCTTGCAACTTTCTTCTCCCGGCCGCTTGACCGCGCGTTGTTTGAAGCCGGCGGGTTTGTAGCAGTGTGTGACTTTCGCTGTAGGAGACAAACACACCCTCCACCGCGAAGTCATCCTCAAGCCCGATAAGCCGTGATTAACCAGAGCCGAGCGTCCCGCTCAGCACGCTGCTGAGCCCAAGAAGGTAGGGGCCCATGTGACAAGGGTGCCAATGGTTCTCCAACAAAGGCGAGGGCATCACGTGCCTCTGGAGCTGGCGGTGCTGGTGGTGGACGGAGAAGGGCGGGGCTGTGCTCATCCGGAGGCCGCGGCCGCCCTGCCCCCACCCCTCGCCTCGCACCCCAGAAAGCACCTGACAGCCATCAGGCTTTGGAAGCAGGTCGCAAGGGAGAGAGGACACAAAGCACCAACGTAGGGATGGCGAGCCTTGGCCTCAGGAAGGGTTTGCGACCGACAAACAAAAGACTCTGAAAATAGAATAAAGGAGGTCTGTGACAAATGAGGGAGCAAAATGAAAGGGAAAATAGGTTAGGTCTCAATTAGGGAAAAAGAAGATTAATCTCCTGATTTCCTTTTTTTTAAATCCCTTATTCTCTGCTTTCACTGAAAGCTAAAGCATTAGCAGTCATGTGTTTTGCAGGAAAGGTAAGGAAACCTGAAACAGAAAACCTCCATTAGCTTGAGTCCAGACCAGCCCTCCTCTCTCTCAGCTCTAATGTCTGAAGCTTTCCCTTAACAAAAATTTTCTCGGTGGATTCGGCTTTAATCAGGAAACAAAAATAGCTTCGAGAAAAGGAATACGCTTCCGTGCAAGATTAACAAGAAGCAAACCCCTCTCTGTGCCGTGGGCTCAGAGAACACTCCCTTAACCTGGCCCTGGCCTCTAGACCCTCTACCTTCCCTTCCCTGCAGCCCCCTCCCACCCCAGGGGAGGTCTTCCTTTCAAAGGCTTCTGCATAGGTCACTCTCCTGCTCAAAGATCTGCAATGGCTCCCCATTGCCCCCAGAATAAAGTTCGCGCTCCCCGGACTCAGGCTCCTGGAAGATCTCCTTTCTCCTTCCTCTGTTCAGAGCCCCCGTAGAGATCGTCCTCCTCCAGGTTGCCCACCTGCCATGATGGCACCCCTCCTGCCAGCACGTTCACTGAGACGCTCACGTAGACGTCCGCCAGGCCCCTCGAGAATTGGGGCAGAAGGCAGATGTGTTTATGGGTCTCTCCGGCCTGGCCCGTAACAACTTTCCCGTCCTCGTCCTCTGTTCTCCTGTTTCCCTCCTAAGGGGCCAGAGGGGGGGCAGGCTGCAGGGTGACCTCGGGGAGACACGTGGCCAAAGGGTCGCTCTGCAACGTGGAAGAAGCTTGGGTCTCCAAGTCTCCGCTTACCTCTAGCTGCCCAGGACGGCCGCCCCCCACTCCCCGGACACCCAAGTCGAACATCGCCTGCGCAGCAAATAAGATTTCCGTGCTGGGCTCCTGAGATGCGTGGGGGCCTCTGTTCCGGCAGCAACATTTCCTTGCCCAGGGCACCGGGCATCGCTCTGGACTCCCCACCTCCCCCATCTCCCATCACAGAGAAGCCGTTTCTGGGCCACTTAAGTGCCTGACGGCTCTGGACTGACTCCCTCTCTGCTCTATCCAAGCCTCAGCACCTCCAGTCTCCCGACCGGTCTGCGGGCCTTGCCCCAGCACCCCCACCCCCGTGGATCCCGCCGTTGCTGCCATCGTCACCCCCACGTGCTAGGGGGATCGTGTCACGCCCCTCCTTCAACCCCCCCGGGGATCTCCAGTGCCTCCGGGACAAGCATCAACCCCCTTCCCCTGGCACCGGCTCCTCTGGGGTCTGCCCGCCGCCCGCCTCCCTGTCTCCTTCCCCACTGCCGCCCCTCCCGCACCACCCTGGGCTCCTGCGCGGAGGTGCCCTTCCTGCTTGGGAACACTCGGTTCCCCTGCCAGAATGCCCCTCCTCCCACACTCAAGCCTCAGTTTGAGGGCCTCACTCTAGGGAGGCCTCCCCGGCCAGGCCGGGTTCCCAGAGCCCCATGGCCCACGGAGGCCGTGACTTGCCTTCCCGATCGACGTGGGGTCCTGTCTACCCAGCACCCTCGTCCAGCTGGAGAGCCGTCTGCCCTCTCTCCCTATTCCATGCAGTTCCGGGGGACCTCCGTGTGGGTTCACGTCCCAGACATCACCCGTCACAGTGGGATGTCGTGTGTCCATCAGGCCATTCATAACTGGGGTCAGGGTGTGACTGGCTCCCGCCCCTTACCTCTCCTATAGTCGTGCCTTTTGCCACGAGACGCCAAAGTCTCTCCTCCCATATTAATCCTTTGGGTTTGGCCGTGTGTCTGTCCGTTTGAGCAGCACTAACAGAAATACCACAGTTTGAGGGGCTGACAAACAATAGCAATTTACGTCTCACTGTTCTGGAGGCTGGAACAGCCAAGATCAAGGTCCCGGCAGATTTGGGGTCTGGTGAGGGCTTGCTTCCTGGCTCCTAGGTGGCCATCTTTTCTCTGAGCTTTCACAGAGATTACAGAAGGGAGCTGGGGTCTTCTTTACAAGGGCACTGACCCGTATGGGGCTCCACCTTCGGGATCTCAGTGCCTCCCCAAAGCCCCACCTCCTACCATCACCTTGAGGGTTAGGATTTCGGCACAAGGTGGGGTCGGGGGGCACACGCAGACCATTGCACCATGGGACCAGGCAGGAGAAAGAGGGTGCCAGTTCTGAGACGCGGCTTGAGGCCTTGCGTGTTTCCATTCAACCTCTTGCACCCCCCCTGCCCCCCCAGCGTGAAAAGGGCTTCCCCGGGTGCCCGGGGACCCCTCAGCCTGGCCAGAGAGTGCGCACAGGGAGCTAGCCTGCGCCCACACCTCCCAGACAAGCCAAATGCGAGGACCGAAGAGGCGCCCAGTGGAGCCCAGCCTGGATCAGCTGACCCTCAGCCGACACTTCAGTCATTCCGTGGACGTCTGCTCAGGACCAACGGCCAACCCTTCTTAGGAGGTTACACACACGCCTGTTGAAAGAGAGGGTCCTTTTCTCTTTTGGGTTTGGCGTAGGGCTGGGAGCAGCCATTTTTCCTCCTCAGTCTGAGACACGTCTGAAGCAGGAGAATGTGGGGCTGACATGCCAAGGGCAGCAGAGGCGAGCAGAACCGAGAAGCGGAGACGGAGAGAGCCCAGGCAAGATCATTCAAGGCCTGCGTCACCTCTGCACTCCCTAGCCATGCGGGCCAAAGACGATTCCCTTTGGAACGGTCTAGATTTCTTCCAGAGGCAACTGAAAGGCTCCTGGTTCTTAAGATGTTTCTTGCCTCCCTGTGTCCTTAGCTTCTCAAGGACAATGGCTGAGTTTAATTCACCCTGTATCTCCAAAGCACGGCGCAGTGCCGGCCACAGGGCTCGAGTCAATCGGGGTTTCTAGGTCTTCTACAAGTGTCCAGTCAGAAAGACTTGTCCAGCGTTGTCTGCTTTAACCCGAAAAGCCACAGGATCCTACCATTGATGGCTGAAGGGTATTTTCTAGAAAACTCCAGGACACCATAGGGGGGTGGAGGCCTGAGCCTGGGCTCCTGATTCTCATCCTCGTCCAATTTCCTTTCTGGAATGCTATAGCTTTTGATCAAGAAACTCAAGGCCTGTGTTCCTTGCACAGCGCTATTCATCGGGGTTTTACCACAAAAGCAACAAAAATGTCCAAGGGCAACGGGGGTGGAGAATGACGAAGGGGAGAGAGGAGACTGGGAATCAGAACCACGGAAAGCGAGTGTGGTATGATTTACCAGCAGCGAGAGTTGCGCGGGGCTCTGCAGAAACGTGGGGCTGGTCGGCCGTGACTGCGGCTCTCTTGCCTGGTGGAAGGTCTGTGCGTTCCTGGGGAAATTTAATAGAGCAATAAAGTTTTGCCGCTCTGTCCCCTCACCCTGCTTCTGCACGCGTGCGCGCGTGCACGCGCTCTCTCTCAAAACAAGTCAATGAAAACCCTTAAAAACAACGCTACAAAAAAAGCCTCTGTCCCGAACACACGACGAGCGTGGATTACTTCGGTCCGCCCGGGACGCAAACACGGTACCCGCCACACAAATATTTATTGCACGAATAAATACCTTCCACTTAGTTCCGTCTGAGCAACAAACTCGCGCTCGACCGATACACAACAACGTGGCCGGTCTCTTGTTTGAGTTGCAGTTGGCCAAAGTCCCTCGGGTTAGCCGTCTTGCCCGGATCTCCCTGCCCCTGGACGGGGTCGGGAGGATGGAGAGGTAGGTGTAGGTGTTGTTCGTAAGGCAGCCAAGGTCACGGAGGCCTACATCCCAGCTCAGAGAAGCTGAAACCGCATCGCTGCCGAACCACAGCCTCCGCTAGGGTGCAGTCACCCCGAGGCCAGCCTGGTGGTGGCGGCCCCCAGGACGAGGGCGAGGTCCTGAGGGAAGCGGCTGAGCTCTTCTCCTTGGCATCTCGTGTCCTTTTTAGAAAGGAGACGCGCGGGTTCCCCTGCCCCCTGACATTTCTTGAAAGCGACTCGGCACGGGGGTTGGGAGCAGGTCCCAGAGACGACGGCAGCCCAGGTGCCGATGGAGCTGGGTGGGAACCCGCGTCTCACGAGTGTGAGCCCGGACACGCTCACCAGCCGCGCGGGCTCCTGCCCCGGGAGCGGCGCGTTCTTCTGTCGAGGCCAGGAGGGTTCTAAGAGGCGGCGTTTGCTGGGTCTGTCAAGGCCCTGGCTGGGCGCAGAAACACAATGTGGGACCTTGAGCCATTTCTGCGTGGGGTTCAAAAACAAGCGGAGGGTAGACCCGGAGCGGGTGAGGACAGGGTGGTCCGTAAAACGCTCTGCAGCAGAACTTCGACTTCCGGTCTGCACTCCTCCCCACCAGCCTCCTTCGGGCCCCGGACAGCGAGGCCCCTGGGGCTCTCTCCCCTTCCCTCTCCACACTGTCAGCCCACGGTGTCGCCGTGCGATGTGCCTCCGGCAAGGCTCCAGTCATAGCATGGGTCACCGGACGTTATCTCGTCACTGTCGTTTGTGGGGTGTGTTTGCCGCTCGGGGCCATATCTGACAAGATATGGGGGTAGGAGGGTACAAAACGGTGCAAAGCAAACACGGGATGTCCCAAGCGGGTGGTGGCCGAGATGTTGGCCACAAGCGTGGCGTGGGGAGCGTGGGGACGGTGGAGGAGGTGGCGGGGGTGGGGACGGTAATGCTCACCGTGGATGGAGCCGGACATGTCTGCTCTTGGTTTTGCGGGCGCGGCCCTGTGACGACAAGTCCGTCGCAGACTCCAGCACGTTCCTGTACCCCAGCTGTGGAATCAAAGTCACCCTCCAAGCCACGGCCTGGCTCGATCCGTCCCTTGTCAAATGCTACTCGTGATCAGAAAGGCAAAACATTTTCTCTTTGGGCCTTTGGAGTGACCGAGAGGGGAGACAATGACTGCAGAGTGCTAGGCAAGGACAACAGACCCCCGGGATGGGGTGCTGGGGGCAGGCAAGGGACAAGGAGCAGGACAGCTCTCCTCTGAGTCCTCACCGGGCCCAGGGCCCAGCCCGCCGCCCCGAGTGGCCCTAAAAACCATGAGGCCATCTCGAGAGCCCCATGCGGCCTGTGTCCCCACCGGCTCCCTCCGCATCCGGACTCGGCTGTGTCCCTGCCCACCGGGAGCCCGCCTTGGGACTGCCCCGTGCCCCGGGTTCACAGACTGACACCGCAGGTCCTGACTTCGATCTTGGCACCCTATAGGTGGCTTCAGGGAAAGGAAGGAGCCAGAAGCTGGGCAGAGGGCATCGCCTATGACAGGGGCCGCAGACAGGGCGTGGGGCTCAGGCTTGTGTGGAGCAAGGGTGGGCTAGCCTCAGCGGTGGCAGGAGACGGCGTGGGAGGCACTGGGGCGGTTACAAGGCCCCAGACAGCTAACAGCCCCTGGTGAATTCCAGAAGAGCCACACATGAGGGGTCCGTTATCACCGTGGCCACACCCTCCCTTTGGCTCTCAGGGTCCCCCATGATGACGGCCACCCCCTGATGGATGCATTTCTGCATCGGGCCCATTAGGTTCCCTTTCTGTCACGTTGCTCTGTCTCCTCTCCGTCAGAGTTCTGTCTCAGAGCAAAGCTACAACCAACTAATGGGTGCGTGATGGTTGATTTTATGTGTCAAGTCGGCTGGGCCATGGTGCCCGGATATTTGGTTAAACATTCTTCTGGGTGTTTCTGTGAGGGAATTTTGTGTGAGCTTAACGTTTAAATCGGCGAACTTTAATAAAGCAGATTGCCCTCCACCAGGCGGGTGGGCCTCGTTTGATCAGTCGAAGGCCTGAATGAAACAAAGAGTGACCTCTGCTGAGCAAGAGGGAATTCTGCCAGCGGGCAGGCTGCAGATTCCAGCCGAACACTGGCTCTTCCGGCTTCCAACGTAACTGCTCACCTCGCAGGTTCGGGATTTGCCAGTCTCCATAACCACAGGAGCCAATTCCTTAAAAGCTCTCTCTCTCCACACGCACACGTGCACACACCCTATTGCTTCTGTTTCTCTGGAGAACCCTGGCTAACACTGGCCCAAGACACGGTGGCGGGAAGGCTGGGTGTCTGTGCCCTCTGCCGCTATCCCTCCACCTCAGGGCCCAAAGGTGCCTTCATCTCACGGTGGCAAAGCCACAGGCGTCCTCCTTCCAGGACCTGGCTGGATCTTTGCTCTTTCGTTCTAACCTGATTCCGGAATGTTCTGCAAGGGGACCCAGGGCCTGTTCTGTCCCCTCAGCTCCAGGCCCAGTGCCTCCCCTCCGCGGGCTCTTACCGGGGGTGGAGGGGGCCCATCCTCAGCTGCCCTCTCTCACCCCAACAGCTGTTGGGGAACACTGGGTTCCAGCAGCACTCGGTTTTTTCCCATGACCACCGTGAGCAGCGCCCACCCCCTCACCCCCAGCTCTGACCCCACCCCCAGGGCTTCAAATGTGCTGCACACAGGAGACGGCTTTTGAACGAGGAAATGAAGCCTGGGGCGCTTGGGTGGCTCAGTCGGTTAAGCGAGCAGCTCTTGGTTTTGGCTCAGGTCACGATCTCACGGTTCATGAGTTCAAGCCCTGCAGGAGACTCTGTACTGACAGTGTGGGGCCTGCTTGGAATTCTCTCTCTCTCTCTCTCTCTCTCTCAAAGTAAATACATTAAATTTAAAAGAAAGAAAGAAAGAAAAGAGGAGGGAAGGAGGAAAGGAAAGAAGGAACAAAGAAAGAAAGGAGGGAGGAGGAAGGAAGGAAGGAAGGAAGGGAGAAAGAAAGAAAGAAAGAAAGAAAGAAAGAAAGAGAAAGAAAGAGGAAGGAAGGAAGAAAGGAAGGAGGGAAGAAAGAATGAATGGAGGGAGGGAGGGAGGGACAGAGGGAGAGAGAGAGAAAGAAAGAAAGAAAGAAAGAAAGAAAGAAAGGAGGGAGAAAGAAAGAGGAAGGAAGGAAGAAAGGAAGGAGGGAAGAAAGAAAGAATGAATGGAGGGAGGAAGGGAGAAAGAAAGAAAGAAAGAAAGAGAAAGAAAGAAAAAGAAAGGAAGGAAGGAAGGAGGGGGAAGGAAGGAAGGAAGGAAGGAAGGAAGGAAGAGAGGCAGGGAGGCCAGGGAGGAAGGAAGGAAGCCTGAGCGAATACAGGACAATCTTGGATCCCAGGCCTTGGTCGGGAACGGTGACCCGTCTGGGCCAGAGCCGCACAGGATGATGGGGGCTTCTTGCCTCAAAGCCTTCCCCACGGGATGGGCCAAGTTCAATGATCAGCGGACCTCCTCCGGCCGCACAGGGACAAAGCGGGTGCCCCGCCAGGCCACCTACCACTCCCGTCCCTCACGGGCACGTGACAGCAGGCCATCCCAAGAGGGGGTCGCCCTGGATGTGCTCTCCCTCCGTCACGCCTCTCCCCTCCCCGGCCCCCTGCCCTTCCCCTGGGGTGGGGGCTCCATCCTGCCCCGTAGAGGGGACACTATTTCTAGGCAAACTGGAGGCTTTCGACCTTGCCCAGAGGCCAACACTCGGCTCCAGAGTGGGGTCTCCTCGGCCCAGGTAGGGCCGGCTTTCCGGCAGGAAAGTGGGCTGTGGTCCCGTGATGTGAGTACTGGCGGAGGCTGCCAGACCGCAGTGTGGCCTGCCGCTGGGGCTCTGTGGTGGCTCAGTCCCCAGTTGTCCAAGGACGCGCTCAGCTGGCTAAGACGAGGGTCGATTTTTTTTTTTTTTTTTCTTAGAAGCAAACCAATGCAGCACCGTTTCCAGAAGGATCCATCCCTCCGGGTAACTGCTCGGACCTGCCCCCTGCACCCACCAACGGTGGCTCGCGCCCCAGGGGGGCCCGACCAGCCAGGACCGGCTGTGCACACCGTCCTCCCCACCGCCCTCCTGCACCCCCGCCCGCACCCACCCTGGAAACCCACCCGGCGCTTCCCGCCCTCCCGGAGCGCACCTGGTCTGGAGGACTCTGGGAGGAGTCGGAGTCAGAGCCAGACCGTCCTGGACCGGACCCTGCTTCTTTGGCCTCTCGGCGTCACCCTAAGAGTCCTTAACTTGTTCACCTTCCGTTTTCTCCTCCGTAAAGCGGGCGGATCGCAAGGAGGCCTCGGCCAGGGAAGCGCGCCCTCACCGCCGGGTGCGTAGAAGGCGATGGTCACCAAGTAGGAATCTGGATTCTGCAGGGAGCCAGAGAGAAGGGCCAGTTTGGGCCCCGTCCCACAGCACCGGCTCCGAGTCCCACTCAGCGGCCCCTGCCTGCCTGCCCCGAGCCTTCACTTCTTTCCCAGCAAACGACGTCCCAGGGACGACAGGAGCCAGCGGAGCGCTGGGGAGGGCTGAAGGTAACGTCACTCCGGCACGTTCCAGAGAACCCGCGCCGTTTGCCAGACAGCCTCCTGAGGTTTCCCTCGGGATGTAGCTCCTGCTCGAGCCCACGTCCCCTCAGGTCCGAAGCGAAGAGGTCCAGGGGGAACCCCCTTCCCGAAAGAGCCTCTGAGCCCCTGACTCGGGAGCCCTTCCTTCCAGCCGCAGTGCCCTGCGGTCTGGGGAAGGGAAGGAGCCCAGCGGAGCAGGATGTGGGGACAGCGCAGACGCGGGGCATGACTGGGGTGGCTCCTGCCAGGGCGGGAGGACCGACGTGGGGGGCCCAGGGCAGAGGCTGGGAGCAGGGGACGGGGTCCCCGACCTCTGCCCGCACAGCCCCTCCCCCCCACCTCTGGGCTCCGCAGGACTGCAGCTCGGGGACCGTGTTCACCATTTATACGGGTCACGCGTGTCTACCAGGAGGTCAACACACGTATGCACGTGCACACCTCACGCATCACACTCGCCACACACACGCCCCGTGCACACACACTAAATACACACACACACACACCCTGCATGTGCACACAGAGCCCGGCAAACAGCTCCCTCCTAGAGAATTTTCAAGGAAGACAAGCACTTCTGTACCTCTCCTTCCTGGGTCCTCCTGGTGCCCCCAGCCCGTCCGGTGGGAGGGCTGCTAGCAGGTGGCCGGTGGGCACAGGCCCCCCCCCACCCCCCCCCCCCCCGCCTGCTGGGACTCACCTGACTGCAGTTAGCAGTGACCCCGCCAAATAAGGGAGAGGACTGGCTTGGCCGAGCACGGAGAGCGGGGGCGAGGGGGGCCAAGAGGCCAGTCTGAGCACCACCCCCCCCTCTGCCTTTCAGGGGTAGCACCCAGACCTGAAGGTGCTCGGGGCGGGCCGGCTCATCGGGCTTCAGGGACTCTGAGACTGCCCCTGCCGAGCTGGAAAAGGGCCCGGAAAGACCTTTTGGAATAGGTTCCAAATGCAGGGCTGGCACCTGAGTCGGGGGGTTAGAGGTGCCAGGACCACAGGCAGGAGGGGCTCACCTGGGGGCAGCTGGGGTGCCAGGATCACAGGCAGGCCGAGCACGACCGGAAACAGGGATGTAGCCGGGGACAGAAGGAACGCTCGGCGGGCAGCGGGAAGCAGCCTGGGAGATTTGGGCCTCGCCGGCCACTGCAAGGTGACTCTGTCTCTCCTGGGAGCACTTACACCCCAGTGGCCCATTAGGGGCCGTGGACCCCGCGGCCAGGTTCAAGCCCAGCCTGGCGCCCACAGGACGCCTCCTCCCCGGGAACTGGGGTCTCACGATACTCACATGCACCCTCGCCTCCGGCCAGACGACACAGACTCTGGACCGCCCCCTGCATCTCTGGCCACGCTTTCCTTCTCCCCATCCTACGCCCCCCTCTCGCGCTCTCTGCCACCCTGCCCCGTCCACGGCTTTGCAGTGACGTCACCTTCTGTGATGCTCCTGTCTGCTCGCGTCCGCCGGCCAGCAGACCGCTTGGTGCCCGCCAGCCCCGCTCCGTCAACATCCGCGCGAGAAAACAAAGGAAGAAGAAAGAGTCCCTTCCTGGGCCTAGAAGCCACAGGGGTCACGAAGGTGGGAGGAAGGCCTGCTTCGGGAGCCCCAGCTGCTCTCAGAGGGGAGGCGGGCGACGGAGCAGGGCACTCCGGTCGTGCTGTAATGGGGGTGAGCGTGGGCCGGGCTGAGGGCGGCCTGGCCGGGCCGTCCCTCCCGTGACTTGCCGTGGATGACAGTGACACTTCTCACTCCAAGCACGCAGCTGGCAGACAAGCCTTACCTTCCTGTGGCCAACCGATGTTGCCTCTAAGTCCTTGTCCTGTACTGGCTTCTCGAAGCACCTAACACCCATCTGGCCACCCGTAAAGCGAGCACAAGGCCGCCGTGAGGACTGAATGAGATCCAATATCGAAGGCAGGAGTGAGCCTTCTAACAGTGCCATACTTCCCGTGTTTCTTTGCTTGAAGCCCTCCTATGGCTCCCATCTCGCTCAGAGCCAAACTCCCCATGGTGACTGACGCTATCTGGGCCCTGCTGTGACCTTGCTCCCTAGCACCAGCCCCTGCTCACTCTGTTCCAGCCTCTCTGCGCCTTTCCTTCTCCCAGCGCAGCCTCCCCAGGACCTTTGCACGTGCTGTTCCTGCTGCCTGCAGCGCATCCCCCAGGTACACCCACCTCCTGCCTATCTCTGCTCCGAGTAGACTTCCTTGTGCCCTGCATAGGCCAGCGACAGAGCCTCCCCCCCTTCCTCCAGCAGTCTGCTTTACTTTGTACTTGGCCCTTTTACCTCCTGACGTGATATTTTTATCTGCCTACTTACTTCTCGCCCCCTCCCTCAGCTGCAAGTGCCAGGAGGGCCGACTTGGTGCCTGTTTTGCTCACTACTGAGTTCCTGTCTCTCCCTACAGTGGTCCCAGCCCACCAAAGGTGCCCCATCAATATTTACTAATAGAACAGAGGGCATAGTTGAAGGTGTCTACTCAGCTTTTCGTATATAAAAGGTACTCAATAGATGCCCTGGCTGGTATCCTGCACGTAGGGTTGCCAGATTTAGCCGATAAAAATACAGGATGTCCGTGCATTATCTGGGACATAGACAAAACAATTAGTTGGGGTTTATCTGAAATTCAAAAAAACAAAATTTAAGGTTACTTAAAAATTTTTTTTTCAATGTTTATTTATGAGAGAGAGAGAGAGAGAGAGAGAGAGACAGAGCGTGAGCGGGTGAGGGGCAGAGAGAGAGAGAGAGGAAGACACAGAATCCCAAGCAGGCTCCAGGCTCCGAGCTGTCAGTACAGAGCCCGACGCGGGGCTCGAACTCACGCACGAACCGTGACATCACCACCTGAGCCGAAATCAAGAGTCAGATGCTTAACCGACTGAGCACCTACGTGCCCTGGAATTCGAGATTAGCTGGGCATCCTCTATTTTATCTGGCCACCCCAGCCGTGTAGCCCCCTGCCGACCTCTGCCTCCTTGTTTCTCCCACTGTCTCCCCACTGACCCACGTGCTAGTGACGGAGAAGATCTGACGTTCCCCACGCGGGGCAACCTCTGAAGAATATTCTTTCTTGGAGGCGGCGCTGGGAGTCTGATCTATGGAGCCAGCTCTCTCCCCGGCCTGGGGGCATCGCAGCATTCTGCCTCATTGCTTGCTGGGCTTATGTCCCACAGCCAACCCCCCACCCCCAGCTGTGCCAGACCATCACCTGCTTGAAATGTGGGATGCAAGGGGCACCTGGGTGGCTCAGTCGGTTGAGCGTCCGACTTCGGCTCCGCTCGTGATCTCCCGGTCTGTGGGTTCGAGCCCCGCGTCGGGCTCTGTGCCGACAGCTCGAAGCCCGGAACCTGATTCGGGTTCTGTGTCTCCCTCCCTCTCTGTGCCCCTCCCTCACTCATGCTCTGTCTCTCTTTCTCTCAAGAATAAATAAAACATTAAAAAAATTTTTTTAAATAATTTTTTAAATGCTTATTTGTTTGGGGGGGGGGAGAAAGGGGGGGGGTGCATCTCGGGCCAGGCCTGGAATGTCCCAGGTAGGTGGCTGTCACGCACACCCAAGTCTGAGAACCTCCCTCCACGCGGGGGAATAGCAGCAGGGGAGGGGATGTGAAGCAGACGGATACTTTCTAGAACTCGCAGGCCCCACCCCCCACAAGCCCGGGCCTTCACCTCCCAGCGCCTTCCAGCTCTGCGCAGTCGGCAAACGTGTGCGAATCCCCCTCCGCGTGGCGAGAAACGGAGCTCCATCTGGCCCTCCTGCTCAGACAAATGGAAAACCCCTGGGCACCACCGTCTACTCTATGTTTTCTGCCCAAACCGTAAGATTCCTCCCCATTCCCGACTCGCTGTCAGCAAATCTCATTGACTCCACCCCAAGCGCAACGTAGATCCGACCGTTTTTCCGTCTCCGCCACCCCCCGCCTTCCCCCTGGACCACGGCAGAAACACGGTGTTCTCCCTGCTTCTGCTTTTCTCCGCTGCGACCAGTGCTCCGCCCGGGAGCCTAGAAGGTTGTCCCCAAAACCCCTCTTCGTTCCTGGCGGCCCCAAACTGGGAACGACGCGTGCTCTTACGAGCGCTAATGGTTAAGTAAACGGCCATACGCATACCGTGGAATACCGTGCAGCCAATACATAGAGATGAATCGTGGAAACACAGCAAGGTGGACGGGACTCAAGAAAGTCATGCTTGGTGGAAAAAAGCCGATCCCAAGAGGATACACGCTACCTTCCTCCAGTTCCGTAGCGATCGTGAAACAGCAGAATTAGAGGTGGAAAACGGATTGTGACCACAAAGGGCTGTGGGAGGGTGCAGGTGAGTATCTTGATGGGGGTCATGGTTATGCAGGGCTGCACGTGGAACACAATTGCACAGGCCCACGCACACGTGCACACACACATGAGGGAGTGAGCGGTAAACTCGGAATGAGCTCCGAGGTTGTACGGTGACCGTTTCTGGGCTTTGGTCAAGCACGATAGTTGTGTGAGAAGTTAACACCGGGGTTGTGGGAGAGGGTGCATGGGACCTCCTGGGGCATCTCTGCCCAATAGACCTATTTCTCGTAATTACCCTGCATCGGCCCAAATCTTCCCTACATTCCAGCTTTGTGGCTCCTGTCAAGGAGGGCCTCTCCACGGAGGTGACAGTGACATCTGAGTGATGGGGAAAACCCATCCGCCTAAGGATAAGGCAGATCTGGGCGTCCTGGAGGAAGACGGGGCCGGAACAGGAGAGGAAGCCGGAAGGGGGAGAGTCAGCCCAGGCCCACGCCTCTCAGGAGGTTGGGTTATGAGGTTGGGTTTTCTCTGTGATAGAAGCCACTGGAGGGTTTTAGGCAGAGGAGAGATGCCAATCCACACTCCCACCAACAGGGCACAAGGGTTCCTTTTTCTCCACATCCTCGCCAATACTCGCTACTTCTCGTCTTTTTGATGCTAGCCATTCTGACAGGCGTGAGGTGACGTCTCCTTGTGGTTTTGATTTGTATTTTCTTAGTGATTAGTGATGTTGAACATCTTTTTGCGTGTCTGTTGACCATCTGCGTGTCTTCTTTGAAAAAAAAATGTCGGGGCCCCTGGGTGGCTCAGTCGGTTAAGCAACCGACTCTTGATTTCAGCTCAGGTACATGAGATCAAGGCTCACATCAGGCTCTGCGCTGACAGCTTGGAGCCTGCTTGGGATTCTCTCCCTCCCTCTCTCTCTCTGCTCCTTCCCCACTGGTGCATGCCTGGGACAACTCTCTCTCTCTCTCTTTGTCTCTCCCTCTATCTCAAAATAAATAAATACATTTTGAAAAAAAAAAAAAAAGGTCTATTCAGTTCCTCTGCTCATTTTTAATTGGATTATTTGGTGTTTTGGTGTTGAGTTATAGAGGTTCTTTACGTTTTTAAGATATTAACCCATTACCAGACGTCATTTGCAAATATCTTTTCCCACTCACTAGGCTGCATTTTGTTTTGTTGATGATTTCCTCCACTGTGCAAAAGCTTTTTATTCGGGTGTAGCCTTGGTAATTTATTTTTGCTTTTGTTTCCCTTGCCTGAGGAGACAGACCCATAAATATGTTGCTAAGGTTGGTGTCCAAGAGATTATTACTGCCTTTGTTTGCTTTTAGGAGTTTTATGGCTTCGGGTCTCGCATTTAGGTCTTTAATCCATTTTGAGTTTATTTTCGTGTAGGGTGTAAGAAAGCGGTCCAGTTTCATTCTTTTGCATGTGGCTGTCCAGTTTTTTTAATGCAATTTATTGAAGGGATCGTCTTTTCTCCATTGGATATTTTTGCCTCCTTTGTTGCAGAGGCACTGACCATAAAGTACAGGTTCGTTTGTGGGCTCTCTAGCTTCTTCGAGAGCCCCGCCCGGGTTTGATCAACCTTGTCCATGCCCAGGGGACTGTCCTAGCCTCACACGAGGACCCTGCTCCAAGTCAGGTTGTGGGAAAGCCCCTGGGTCCCCAGAGAGAAAGCAAGGATGCACATATCCCAGCGGCTGAGAGCATCCTTTTGTGACAACACACGGGGAGGACAGAACCCAGAGACCGGCAGAGAAACAGCCAGAACCCCTCTAGCCAGGCCTGGAAATGGCTACGCCTGGGCTTTCTGTAGGTGAGCCACTACCTCTCCTTGGTTGACCTACAAAGCGGTTCATTCCTTTAGCATTCGGTTTTGTGTTTGTATTTGTATCACGAAATATTTCAGCTAGAGACCAGGGTAGCAAACTGACTTTATCACGTAAGTCAGTTAGCATTGACTCGTGTTGCTTGCGGTGAAAATCACCCCAATACGCCTCCAGGGTGTGTAGGCAAATCAGTTGGGGCCCAGGGGGGGAGACAGCCCCCCACCTTTCCATTCTTCTCCGCTTTTCTCTTCTGCCCTCTGCCTCCCTGCGTCTCCCCAGAGCCCTGGAGCCAGGCTCTCCAGGTGGGCCTGAACCTACAGGGGCTGGGGTCTTCTGCACCCCATTGCCCTCCTGGTCTCTGTGTTTAGTTATTGGGGGCAAGGAATGTTTCCTCTTTCCCATCCGGCGGGGCCCCAGCCTCTAGAAGAGGCTGTTTTGTGGGGATAGAGGCTGCACGACATCTGCAGAGTGCCAGAAGGCAATCCTGGGCTCGCTTTGCAGGCGGAGCCATCTAAGGTTGTTTGGGGCTCATTTCACAGATGAAGAAACCGAGGCCCAGAGGGGGCCAGGTGAAGCAGCAGGGCTCTCGCTCCCCAAGGCCTTTGCCCCATGCAAGCTCGCCAAGATTATTAGGCACCTATTACATGATAAGCACTTAGGAGCCAGGAAGGGCTGAGGAGACGATCCTTCCCTCCCTCCCTCCCTCCCTCCCGGATCCCGTCCCTTCAAAGGACAGAGAGAGGCGGGCTGGGGCCTGAGAGTCCTTCCTACTGGAGGAGTGGCGGGACCTGCGTGTTGGCCTGGCCTAGTACTCCTTTGTTCGTGACCTCAGACACGTCCCTGCCCTCCATGGGCAGCTTTCCTGTCCTTAGAACAAGAGACACGGAGGGGAGGGTGCTCCCTGGGGCCCTTCCGGCCCCTGCACCTTCTGATTCTGCTCTTAAAATAATGGCAGTCACACCAGCATTTCACTGCCTATTGGAGCCCTGGTTTCATGGCTTCCATTAATATAGACACGTATTTTTAACATCCTCCAGTGCCCTCAATTTGTTTTCTCATTTTTCATGCTCATTTCAGTTGCCCCTCGGGACTTGGGACCTAATTTTAGCGAAGGTCGAATGCAGTGTCTTGGGGCCGCCCCCTTTCTCTACACCCACCTTCACAGAGCAGGGCAGTGAGGGATGCTTCGGGCTGCCTCTGCGGCCTGGCCATGCGGCAGGGGCTCCGGGCTGAGGGCAGGGTTGGGGTGGGACACGATCGCTGGCGAGGAGTCGCTCGGCTGATGGCCTGCGGAGTCCTGGCTAGTGAATGCTGGCCTGGCTGTCCTTCAGAAGGGCCCAGAGCTGTGAGAGGCCAGAGCGGTCTCTACTTTGACCTCGCGGCTTACAACGGAGGAAACCAGGCGCGGAGAGGGGCTTGTTGTGAGCAGGCCAAGATTCAGCTGAATCTGACCGTCGATCCCACCGTTCAGCGTGGAGAAGCGTGAAAGGGAATCGAGGCCCCTCCCCCGCCCACGCACATCACAGCATTGAACACACCCCAACACGCACAGCACACTAAATACTCTGTTTAATAACTCAGAGAAATAGCCACCTGGGTGGCTCAGCCGGTTGGGTGTTCAGCTTTAGCTCAGGTCGTAATCTCACTGCTTGTGAGTTCGAGCCCGGCATCAAGCTATATGCTGACAGCCCAGGGCCTGCTTGGGATTCTCTCTCTCTCCCCCCTTGTCTCTCTGCCCCTCCCCCACTGGCTCACACACGCTCTCTCTCTCTCAAAAATAAATAAATAGGGGCGCCTGGGTGGCGCAGTCGGTTAAGCGTCCAACTTCAGCCAGGTCACGATCTCGCGGTCCGTGAGTTCGAGCCCCGCGTCAGGCTCCGGGCTGATGGCTCGGAGCCTGGAGCCTGTTTCCGATTCTGTGTCTCCCTCTCTCTCTGCCCCTCCCCCGTTCATGCTCTGTCTCTCTCTGTCCCAAAAATAAATAAACGTTGAAAAAAAAAATTTTTTTTTTAAATAAAAATAAATAAATAAACTTAAAAAAAAAATACTTTGGAGAAACAGCAACCCCCTTTAGTTTCTTCACACTATGGCTGGCTTGAGCGGGGCCGGGTGTGGCCATCAGGGTTGACGCGTTCAGCACAGGCATGGGGCCAGTCCGTGGCTGGTAAATGCTACCCGTGAATCGGCGTATTTCTTAGAAACACAAGGTTGCGTCAGATCTGGTTTATAAAATCTCTGTGCCCAAAGAGGCCACCCGAATGATGCAAAGACACTTGGGGGAGGCTGGGCGCTCGTCGTCGGGGAGGGTTTTGAGGGCACTGGTTTCGTTGAGTGGCCAGTTGGGCTGGAATGTGGATTTGCTCACCTACGGTCTAGCCCCCCACCCCCAGCAGGGCCGTGAGAATCAACCCACAGGCCCAAAGCTCCAGGCCGGGTCCCCACGCTCTTCCTCACCCTCGTCCCAGCCGGTTCCGGGCCCCGTTTGTGCTTAGTGGTGGCCAGCAGCCTGCTCGGGGCCTGCGGACCAGGTCTCCTGCCTTCTGCCCCTGGGAGCAGACTGCCGGCCCCTTGCGGCCTCTGCCTCCTTCCTTCCGGATTGCCAGCAGCGGCGGTTCGTGCCCTGCCACGATCACGACGAGTAGGCAGTGTTTGCAAATAATGATTCAGCTCCAAGGCCACGGCTCTGGAAAATGAAAACTGCAGATATCGGGCCGGGCTTTTGATTAGGGGAGACGCTGAAGAGGGACGAGGCAGCCATCCCGGGAAACGCTCTTGGCTGAGGACAATCCCCCTCCCCGAGACTTGGCACCTCAAGAAGGGGTTTTGCCGGGGTCCACGGCGGCAGGAACCTCCCCGGCCCGGCACTCAGAGACCTAAGGGACAGGGGGGCGGGGCAGTCCGGCTGAGCTCCCCCCTCCCACCCCGGAAGGGACTGGCATCTACAGGTGCCACCCAGGCCGGGTTTTCTCAAACACTGCCTGGTCTGAACCTCCGCTGAGCCTCCCCTGAACCAGGGGCCGGAGAGGTGGGGAGGGCCCAAGGCCAAGGGGAAGCTTGATTATCGCTCCCTCCAGATCTGATACTCCTCACTTGGACGCAGTGGGAGGGTACGTACTCCGGGATGGCTCAGGGGACAGGGACACACAGGGGACAATGGGCTCGGATGGAGGCCTGCGGCCGCAGAGCCTCAGCCTGTCCATGGTGGCTCCTCACCGGGCGGGGCGGGGGCCACGCCACACTCTCCAGGCCCCCAGCCCTCCTTCCCCACCTCTCAGTCCCTCTCCCCCCACCGACCCCCTCCCCCCCCCCCACCAGGAGATGCTGACTCAGGTCCCCAGGTTCATTCTCAGTGTGCTTGGTCTTTCCTGCAAGACCTCTGCTCAGCCCTCTAATTTCCCAGCTCTCGATTCTCTCCTGTGTGTGCACACGCGCGCGTGGGCGAACGTGTGTGTACGTGTGTGCACAGAGGCAGTTGCCTTTTCCAGCTCCTTCCAGCCAGGCACCCCCTGCCTGCACAGACGGACTTTCCGGGGAGGAGATGGGGCCAGCTTCATTTGACGTGAGGACACTGAGGCTCAGGGAGGTCGGGGAACCTGCCCCGCTCCTGCCCCTGCCCCGTGGCGTGTGAGCCAATGTGTCGCTCTCACTGTTCTCAGCCAGCCTGGGCCGCGGTCTGCTGGAGCGTGCATGGGGCACCGTGAGGCCCAGGGCCTGTGAGTTAAGGGGTACCCGACGGGATGACGCCTCAGCGTGGGCTCTCTGCTTGCTTTAACCCCTTCCCCCCAAGAAAGCGCGGCTCCTCAGGGGCAGGGGGTGCTGCCCCAGGCCCCCCGCCCCCTGCTTCCTGTGGGCAGCACACAGTAGGTCCTCAACAGCTCTGGGGACGGTCTCGGCCCGCGGCACCTGCCGCTTCTTGCCAGCATGGTGAGCCCGGCCCACCTGTGATTCACCCCTCTGCGCTGGAATCCCCCTGCTCTCCAGCAGGAGGCAGGGCACACAGTAGGTGGTTGGGGATCCGCACCACAGGAAACGGAAGCAGGGGCCGAAGGACTCCCAAAGACAGCTTGGCGCGGGGCTTCTTCCTTCTGGGGGAGCCACCGCCATCAGCATCACGCCCCGGACACCCTTGTCTCAAGGGACCCCCCCCCCCCAACAGGGACACGCTCCATTACGGGAAGAGGCCGTGATGGAAAATTCCGCCAGTGACTCTGAGTCCCTGAGTGCCCTCCCCCCACCACCTCGCCGCTCAGCCAGCCGCCTAAGTGCTCTGAGCAGTGAAAACCTTTTAGAGCTTCTGGGACCTTTTCTTTGCTATTTTTTTGCCTTCCATTTGAAAGAGAATTAAGTAGGTATTGAAAATGCAGGCGGAGCACCCTGGGGTGGGAGGTTGGGGGGGGTGGGAGCCACGCTGCCTCCCCAAAACCTTCACACGGGCCTCTGCAGACCCCTGGGCTGCAGAGGAGGGGGGCTTTGCGACGCTTTATGAGAACCGAGAAAGGACAGCTCCTTTGGGGGACCAAGATATCTCATCAGGCAGCAAGGCCCGGCCAGCACACTGTCCCCTCAGGGGGCGCTGTAGAAAGACCTGGCCCCAAGGCCTCTGTGGGGCCTGTGGTACGAGCTGTGCTCTTTCTCGCCTTGCCTGGCACCAGGCCTCCTCCTGATCCAGAGCTCAGGCCCTTTGACCTTCCTCTGCATGTGGAGGGTCAGGGGGATGGGAGGGGCTGACCCTCAGGCCTCCTGGGCTCAGGACCAGTGAGGGAGCCTTAGGAAAGCCAAGAGAATGATAGGGAGAATGATAGGCCCATCGTCAGCATTACTGACCCAGCCACAGATGTACACGAGCAATAAAGAGGTCCGTCCAAGATGGCGAAACTTCTGGGCGGTTCTGTCACCAGCTCTGGGACACCCTGGACAAGTCACGACCCACCTGAGCCACAGTCCCTCGCCAGCAGAGAGAGGGTGGACTCGGGTGACCCCACACGTCTGTGATGCCCTCCCCCACCCTGTGCTCGTAGAGGCAGGAGGAAAGTGCTCTCTCCCTTTGGAAGAGGCAGTGGCCGTGGCTCTCATTCCTGGCCTTCGCTGCCTCACCTGCCATTGGGGTTTGGCGGCTACACCTGCTGGGGACCTCAGAGAGCCAGTGAGTGAGGGGGGCGTGGCCAGGCCTCGGCAGCCCTGCCGTGCTTTGCTGATGTGGTTCCAGGCTGCTCTGAGGAAATCTCTTCCCCCTAACGACTGGCCGCATGCCTCTCCCAGAGCATCGCAGGACCCTGCGATTGTGGGAGCAGAAGCCAAAGGGCCTGACAGACCATCTCCACCTCTGGGTGCCCTTCTCGCAGAGGGGCCGAGAGAAGAGGGGTGCCTCCGCAAGGTCAGAGGCGAGGAGTCTGAGAGTTGGACCTCAGACGAGTTGGCTCCTCCTTCCCAAGGTTCTGCCAAGGACCCCTCAGCATGTCCTGGGGTTCAGGGTTGGCCCTGCGAGGGGCCCAGCCCAGGGAGCAGACATTGGGGGTGGGCCCTGTGTGGGGGCAGGAAGGATAGATGTAACAGTGTCAAGGTCATGTGCTCAGTCAGCATAGAGGGGCGGAGAAGGGATGCGGGCCCAGCTCTGCCCAACACCAGATGGTGACCTTGGGCTTTAAGGAAACACTCTTGCCCATGAAAAGGCAGGAGATGAAAATCTACCCCTTGGGGTGGACGGGATGGCCACCAGAGTCGGGCATAGGGCCGGGCACACAGGGAGAGTGCAGGACGCGTTTCTCTGTGCCCCCCAAGGAGTGCGTCCAGAGCCGAGGGGGGCAGCAAGCTGGTTCCCACACACCCCCTTTGGCCAGGTCTTCTTTGAACAGGTGGCGAGAGGGTATGCGTTTGGGGTGGGGCTCACAGGGCCGGCCGCTCCTGTGCTGCTGTGGGCAGGGTAGGGGGGTGCCGGCCCACGGCGGAGCCCCTTCAGCTGAGCAGGCTGGACAGCACCGTGCCCCCCAGGGGGGAGGCTGACGATGCCTCCCACCTCGGCCCGGCCCCGTACCCTGTGCCGTGAAGCAAGGGTGGGGCTGCACGGAGGCACGTAGCGGCCTGAGCATTTCCAAAGATCTGCGCGTAATGCCGGCAGGGACAGGACTCGGCAACCCCCGACACGTCGCCTTCAGGAAAGAAAAACCCAAAGACGAGCTGCACCCACTTTTACATCCGCAGGGTCCCCAGTGCCTTGCTCTCCTTTCCCTCTGCTGTCAGCGGATACGGCATCCTCTCTGATCAGATCGCTGTGCAGGCCCCGGCGGGCCGGCGGCATTCCCTACAAAGAGAATCGTCTATGTATTTGGGGAATAAAACTAGAAAGCACTTGATTTGATAAATGTCACCCTCCGGAGGCATCCTGAGACATGTCTGCAGCAGCAGCCCCATCAACAATCGATGTCAAAGGAAGCTGGCGTCACGCTGCCCTGTAAATAATGGCTTTGTACTTTTCCGGGGCACGCCCGGGGATCCGTCCCGAGCCACGCATGACCTACCCACACCCACGTCAGGCCTCTACTGGAGCGCAGACAGGAGTCACGCGTTCCACAGGACCCTTCCGATGTCTGTGAACATCATGCTCTTTGGATTCGGGACGTATCTTCTACAACAGACAGGGCCCCAGGCTCCGTCACACCCCCCACGGGCTTGGCCTGCATCTGGAGGGGCTCCCTTCCTCCTTTTTCCAGCACTCCCATCTAGAACATCTGATGGTCCATCTGCACAAAGGGTACCATGAGTTAGACATGGCTGGAAAGGAGGGAGGGGGGCAGCACCTGGCCATGTCTGGCTGACTTGGGGGTCCTGGACCTCTGCATCTGGATGGATATGGGTCTCCAGGGGTGATGGTTGGGGGGTAGATGAAGGTAGGTCCCCAGGGTCGAGGGTCGGGGGTGGATGAAGGTGGGTCCCCAGTGGTGAGATCTCCCCAGGGGCAGATCAAGATTGGTTGAACCCTATCCACATCTTTAGCGAGAGCTGTCCCTGGAGAATGCCCGGTGGGGGATCTGCTGAGGTGCCTGCCTGTGGACTCCTGGGTAGGGTGGGGAGCAGGTGGCTAGAGCTGCAGGGAGCCCTGGGAGGGTGGAGGAGGAGAAGAGTGGAAGGGAGGACAGCAGGTAGGGAAGTGCCCATCCGATGCCAGAAAAGGCTAGACTGGGAACCATCCACCTGAAGCACAGGGCAAGGCGGTAGCTAATTATCTGGAAAGAGGCCCCCTCTTCCCCTTCCCCAACTCCCAATGGCACAGGGTGGGATGTGACCTCCCATTTAGGTGGGGAAGGAACCGAGGGCCCCCAAAGTTGAATCCCCAGCCCCAGGGTCAAAGGGGGATTAGGACTCTCTTCGGCCTGCTCGGCAGCCCAGGGCCTCCCTCTAAGATGTTCCCGGGAAAGCAGACAGGGTCTGGCCTGGAGCCCAGCAGACAGGAAGTAGCCAGAGGGGCGCGCACGTGGAGTCGTGTTTCCTGAGAGGTTGGTAAAGCAGGGTCTGCAGGCCTGCTGGAGGGTCTGAGAATTCACCCCTTCCCTGGTGACCTCAGTGACCTGGTTCCTGCCGGAAGAGAGTAGCTGTGTTGCACCTGTCACGGGAAGGACGTCTCTCCTCCTGGCCGGGCTTCGGCCTTGACTCGGCTCCCACCCCCATCCTGCCCTTCCAGGGGCTCCTGAGCTCCGCCCCACTGGAGGGAGGCCCACGGCCGGGAGCACCGGCGTGGAGCACGGGCGTCCCTGCTCATCGTGCGGAACGAGCTCCAGTCAGAGGCCCGGGTCCAGACTCTCCCTCTCACGTCCTTCCTGGTCTTGCTGAAACCCCAGCTTCTCCTCGAAGCCTGTGAATGTTGAGTTCCCCGCACGCACTCGGTCCCCTGTATCCTACTCTCCTTCTTCCCCACAGCACCGATCACCCGCTGTCGTGGACACAGCCTCCTCATTTATTATGTCTCTTGTCCAGTCTCCGCCCCCTGTCCCTACACCGTGAGCTCCCGAATGACAGGGAGTCAGGCCCGGCGCTTTTTTTTTTTTTAATTTTTTTTTTTTTTCAACGTTTATTTATTTTTGGGACAGAGAGAGACAGAGCATGAACGGGGGAGGGGCAGAGAGAGAGGGAGACACAGAATCGGAAACAGGGTCCAGGCTCCGAGCCATCAGCCCAGAGCCCGACGCGGGGCTCGAACTCACGGACCGCGAGATCGTGACCTGGCTGAAGTCGGACGCTTAACCGACTGCGCCACCCAGGCGCCCCAGGCCCGGCGCTTTGTAGGAACTTCAAGACTCTGGTCCGAGGTCTCTGCAGCAGTCTGGCCTCTGCTATCAGCACCCCTTCTTGGCCTCGGTGGCCTCGACTCCACCCCTAACGTTTGCCCACACACACACACACACACACCTTGACCCTGAGCTCTCATTGCCCTTTGCCCTTGCAGCCTCCTGGGCTGAGCGTGGTCGTATTTGTTTACTGTGCTACTTAATGTTTGCAAAACACCACCTCAATGACCATCCTTCGATCTCCATGCAGAGGAGACATTATCATCGCCCCTCTGGACGGAAGAAAAGCCTGGGCTCAGGAGGTCCATGGCATGGCCACGATGCAGATTCCTCCCCAGGGTCCTGACACTTAACTGCAGTGTCCCTCCAAGTTCACAGCTGCTGACGAGCGCTTACCACCCAGGACAGACCTTCTGGGGGCGCCCTGACTTACAGAAAGTGCTTCCTCAAACTGAGGAAGCTTCCTTGGCGCCTAAACTGCAATGTTTGGGAGAGGGAAGTTGTCTTTCGAGCTGGTTGCTGACTTGAGGGTGTGGGGCCATAGCACTTGCCCACCTCACGTGAGAACCTTTCTGCAGAATAACCTGCAGTGGAGGGAACTGAAGCAGAGAGGTGGGGAGAGAACTCGGAAGCATCTTCTGGGCGCCTGGATACAGCCATACCTGCATGACACCGTGTACGCATATAAATTCCTATCGGTGTATTTACCTATCAGCCAGCTACTTGTTTTGTGTAAGTCAGCTGGAAACGGCTTTCTGTCACCTGGCAACCCAAAGCTCTCTGCAGCGGCTTTGTGAACAGAGTAGCTGATCGTGACACCTTAAAAACTGGGTTCCTAATAAGTCTAGGCTTAGAGTAATCGTAAAATAATTATAATCGGGTATATTATGATTCATACTAATTAAGAATATAATTATAAAAGAAGCTAAACCCTCAATCCAGAGTCATGGGAAAGGTCCGAGGTTGTGTCTGTCCATGCCCTTGGGAGAAGTTAATACTAATCAGGAGACACATAAGAAAACAGCTAGTAAGTAGCCTCACTGTCTATGCCGCAGGCACGATGCTAGGCTCTGTGGCGAGCTTTATTTAATCCCCCCCAGGGCTAGGAGACCGTGTGTGCTTGGATCGCCCTTTCTGCTCTGACAACACAGCCCGCGGGTAGAATGGCTCGACAGCAACAGGGGTTTATCTCTCGCCCATCTCACGCCCACTTGAGCTGGGCGTTCAGAGAGCCCAACTCCTTTCGCCTTGGGGCTCCACCAGCCACGAGGGCCTCGACGTCCTCTACATTCAGCCGACAGAGGACAACAGAGCTGGGAGGGGGCGCACCTGCTTCTCGGAATCCTTGACACAGAGGTTTCGCCCGTGACACCCACTCTCGTTTCACGTGAACGCACTGAACGGCCGAGGGGCCGGGAAGCCGACCCGGGCAGGGGTTCTGGGGAACGGTGGGGGGGGGGGGGTCATCTGCTCTAGGATGAAAACAAGGGGCTCACGTGACTGAGGGACTGGGTCAGGACTTGGACTCAGGTGTGTCTGAGCTCGCTTACCCTCGCTCCCATGCTGCCTGAATTGGTGCTTTGTAGGACACCAGGTGGCTTTTCTTCCCGTGAGGCTAACAGTCCCATAGGGAAAACCCCAGATCTTGGGAGAATAATTCCAAATGGAAGGTAACCATGGAAAAGGGCCAAAGTATGGGGGCCGAGGGACATCAGAGGGGCCAGGGCTGCTCGGCTGGGACGTGACATAAACACCCAGCAGGGGCCCTAGCCGGACTCCAGCGGTAACTGGAGGTCTCGCGTCTTTGAATAATTGCAGAGGGAGGAAGCAGGAATGAGGGTAGGTCCTGGCATTCGGATGAGTGCGGCTCTTTTCCGGGAGCCAACTGGGAGAACGATTGCCTCTTGGCGGCTAGGTCCCCGCTTCCCCAGCAAGGTCCCCACCTCAAACACGTCATTTCAAAGGGGAACATGGAGCCGCCCCCACTCAGACCTCAGAGGCTCTGCTAACAAGAGGGGTGAAAACATCCTGAACGGTGGGCCCCTGGAGAGCTCCCCGCCCCCAGCCGTCCAGCTCTCCAGAGCCCCCACCCTTCCTTCCTGTGCATACTTCCCCTCGGTGCCTGCAGTCACCGCCTTGGGCTTCCTGGTGGAGCCTGAAGACGGGGACCCGTGGGGCCCCCACCTCAGAGGCAGCACGGTGTCCAGAGGAGGCCCGGCCGGGCCCACTTCCGCTCTCCGGGATCCTAAGGGCTCTGCTCCCCTCTCTGAGTGCACCTGTTGAAAAGGAAAAAGCCCATGGGATTCCAGCCCGAGCGGTCTGCAGGGGCAAAGTTGAGGGGCTTCCTGTCGCCCCCCTGAGCCCCGATTCACACCCAAGGGCAGAAGCTCAGGGAGGGGCAGAGCTCGCTGAAGTTCACCAGGTAGGTAAACAAACAGGTGTGTTTGTCACCTGGTAAGGTATGCTCGGCCATCCCCCGCCCCCATGGCCGGGTTTCCATGGAGTTTTCTATTGACCAGGAGATAAAGAGCCAGTGAAGTCTTGGGTAAATACCCAGCCTTGGAATCAGCAGCTGGTCTACAGCACAAATACTCTTTCTTCCATGAAGGAACAGCCCCTTCCTGCCTCCCCAGACAGACCAGGCCCTGCTCCGGGAACGAACGATGGGGTCAGAGTTGGCCAATCCAATGAGTCTGTTGTGGGCGAACATCTCTGAAGACAGGTTCCCATCTTGGTTTTCCACTTTGCGCATTAAAGTCACTGGGGAACTAAAAACACCGACGAACAGACCCCGGTCCCAGAGTTTTTGATTTAGATGATTTGGGGTGAGGCCCAGGCGATTCCAATGTGAGTCAGGGCCGAAGCCAGCTGAGCTAAATCAAGAAGGTCCCAGGGTTACAGGAGCCCCTTGGCTGTAAATGGGGCCGGACACCCGGTGTGTAATGTTTCTGAGTTCAGTGGCATAAACACTCCCACCAAGTCGCCACATCTGAACAGCCAGCTCCCCCAATTCTTCCCATTCCACTCTGGGTTCTGGCCACACCATCTCCTCCCCTGGAGGGCACTGGTATGCCTTCTCCCTACTGGGCACATAACAGCTAAAAGGGAAGCTTCCCGGCTGTCAAAACAAAAAAAAGTCACAAAGCCCCCGCCCTGATGCCAAGATCCCATTCAAAACAAAAGGGAAACGGAAAGGAAACGCTTTTGGAGGATGAGGGGGGGAACCACAGCAAGAGTCCTTTCGTGTAGGGGCAGAAAAGTGCTCAGCCTAAAAGCAGAAGGAAGGCTGAGCACAGCCAGTAACACCACCGGGTCAGTGCCGCTGAGATCAAGGGGGCAAGTTAAGGCGAGGTTAAGGAAAGGATCTCAGGAGACAAAACAACTACATTCTGGAAGATACCAGAGAGGCTTCCAGACTCTCGGGCTAGCAGAGGTCATGGGAGCACATTCCCAGCACCCAGGACCTGTGTCTTCAGCTCCCCTTCCCCCCTCTATACTCAGGTGAATGGGTCTCAATGAACTTCCATTTATGAAGACCGGCGACCTTGACTCGATCTCACAGTTGGGAAGGAGCGTTGGGATCTGATTGAGGGCAAGGCCACGTCACGGGCTGCCGCCCCTCCTGGAGCCAGGAAAAAGCCAGTCAGGAGCTGGTTCAGGCTCGGGCGATGCCGTCGGGAAGCTTGACCAGAGGTCCTGCTCCAACCCTGGGAAAGAGGGGTTTCTGGTGGCCTGCGACAAAGTAAGAACAATGTTTATGGGCTGAGGTTTTCCTAAAGCTAAGTGCGTCCGCTGCGAAGTTCTGACCTTTGTGCTGCGTCCACTCTTTTATGAAATGATGGTAGAACGGACGGAGGTTGCTTGTCTTTGTAAATGCCGCCCGCCCCGCTTCTTATAATGGAAAACTGGTGACTCTCTGTGGGTCCTGTCTGGCCTGGAAAGAGGATGTTATGGTCTGGAATCTGGAAATGATGGGTGTGGTTCAACTCCCTCATTTACAGATGGATGACTGAGGGGCAGAGGACAGGGAGGAGCTTGCCCAAGGTTATATGGAGAACCCGTCACAATGTGAACTTGGGGTTCAAGAATGTATGGCCTCCTACAGGCTCTGGCTGTTCATCCGAGAGGCCCTTGGTGCCGCGGGCATTGTATCCATTTCCACAGGCTTCTGTGACAAATCACCATAAACGTAGTGGCTTAAAACAACATAAATGTATTCTTGTAGAGTTCTGAAAGGCAGCCGTCTGCAATGGGTCAGCAGGGCTGTGTTCCTTCTGGAGGCTCTAGGGGAGAATCCGTTTCCTTGCCTTTCTAGCTTTTAGCGTTTGCCCTGGATCTTGGCTGGTGCCCTGTGTCACTCTGAACCCTGATTCTGTCCTCACATCTCTTTCTCTGACTCTAAGCCTCCTGCTCCTCTCTTATTTATATGGATCGTTGTGATTACTTTGGACCCACCTGGTAAATTCTGGATAATCTTCCACACTTAGGACCCTTAATTTGATCACATCTGCAAAGTCTCTTACACCGTGTCAGATAACATATTCACAGGTTTTAGGGATTTTGACACGGACATTGTCGGGGGGGTGTTATGGGTTGAATTGTGTCTCCCAAAAAGATGTATTAATTCTACACTAATAGTTGGAGACTTCGGTATCCCTCTCTCATAAGACATAGAAGAACCAGGCAGAAAATAAGTAGCTACAGGACTTGAACAGCAGCACCATAAACCAAGTAGATCTAACAGACGTCACAGAGCACCGTGCCTAACAAGAACTCACGTTCTTCTCTGGGGCATATGGACATTCTCCCGAGGGGACCATATACCAGACTGCAGATGAAGTCCCAACAGACTTAAAAAGATAAGCATCACACAAAGTGTCTCTCCTCTGAGCACAACAGGATGAAGTTAGAAATCAAGAACGGCAGGAAAACCGGAAAATCCACACATTTGGGGAAATTAATCAACACAGTCTTAAACTACCAATGAGTCAAAGCAGAAATAATAAGAGAAATCAGAAAATGCTTAGAGAGAAGTGAACATGAAAATGCAACCCACCAAAACTTGTGCGAAGCAACAAAAGTAGGGCATATTTATAGCTGTAAACGCTGACCTTAAATAAGAAGAAAATCTCGGGGCGCCTGGGTGGCTCAGTCGGTTAAGCATCCGGCTTCGGCTCAGGTCATGATCTCATGGTCCGTGAGTTCAAGCCCCGCATCTGGCTCTGTGCTGACGGCTCAGACCCTGGAGCCTGCCTTGAATTCTGTGTCTCCCTCTTTCTCTGCCCCTCCCCTGCTCATGCTCTGTCTCTCTCTGTCTCAAAAATAAATAAAAACATTTTTAAAAAATTAAAAAAAGAAGAAAATCCCAAATCAACAACCTAACTTTACAGCTTAAAAAACTAGAAGAAGAAGAACAAACTAAATCCAAAGCTAGCAGAAAGAAAAAAAACTATAAAGGTCAGAGCAGCAATAAGCAAAAACAAGAATTGGAAGAAAAACAATAGAGAAAGTCAATAAAATCAGAAGTCAGGTCTTTGAAAATACCAACACAACAGACACACTTTTACTTAGAGTGACTTGAAAAGAGAAAAATCAAATTACAAAAATCAGAAATGAAAGTGGAGACATTACTATTGATTCTACAGAAGAGGATTAGGGGCACTTGGGTGGCTCAGTGGGTCGGTTAAGCGTCTGACTTCAGCTCAGGTCATGATCTCACTATTCACGGGTTCAAACCCCATGTCGGGCTCTGTGCTGGCATTGAGGAGCCTACCTGGGATTCTCTCTCTTACCCTCTCTCCTCGACTCACGATATTTCTCTCTATATAAATAAATAAATAAATAAGTAAATACCTTTAAAAATTTCCTTAAAAAAGAAATAAAAGGGATTATTACAGAGTACTATGACCAGTTGTAAAGGAAACAAAGTGAACAATCTAGATGTACTTCCTTGACACGCGGAACCTACCAAGACGGAATCACGAAGAAAGAGAAAGTCTGAGTAGATATAAAACTAGTAAGGAGATTGAATCAGTAATCAAAATCTTCTGACAAAAAAAAAAAAAAAAACTGCCTGGATCTAATGACTTCCTTGATAAATCCTAGCAAATATTTAAAGAATGATGAATACCAACCCTTCACGAACTTTTCTCAAAGAATTGAACAGGAGGGAACGTTACCTAATCCACCCTGTGAGGCTAGCATTGCCCTGATGCCAAAACCAAAAACATTGCAAGAAAACATACTCTTTGTGACCACTGATGCAAAAATCCTCAACAAAATACTAGCCAACTAAACGAAGCATGGCCAAATGGGATTTCTTACTGGAATGCAAGGTTGGTTTGACATATAAAAATTGACCAGAGTGATGCACCGCATCAGCAGAATGAAAGGGGGAAACCACATGACCTCTCGGCTGATGCAGAAAAAGCATTTGATAAAATTCCGCACCCTTTCATGATAAAAACACTCCGTGGACGAGGGACAGAAGGAAAGTACCTCGACATAATAAAAGCCACAAACAGTGCATCAGTGGTGGAGGACTGAAAGCTTTCTCTCCAGCACCAGGAACAGGGCAAGGATGCCTACCTCCGTCACACTTGTGCAACATAGTACAGGCAGTTCTATCCAGTGGAATTAGGCAAGAGAAAGAAATAAAAGGCATCCAAATTGGAAAGGAAGAAGTGAAATTATCTCTGTTTGCAGATGATATGATTTTATATGTATGTAGAAAACTCTATGGGGCGCCTGGGTGGCTCAGTCGGTTAAGCACCCGGCTTCGGCTCAGGTCGTGATCTCACGGTTCGTGGGTTCAAGCCCCATATTGGGCTCTTTGCTGGCAGCACAGAGCCCACTTCAGATTCTTTGTCTCCCTTTTCCCCTCCCCTGCTCTCTTTCTCTCTCACTCTCTAAAAAAATAATAAACATAAAAAAGGAAAACCCTAAAGATTTCACACACAGACACACACACACACACACACACACACACACACACACACACACACAAAGCCCTATTAGAATTAACGAAAGAATTCAGCAAAGAAGCAGGACACAAAATCAACACGTAAAACCAGATGTGTTTCTGTATTCTAACAAGGACCAATCCGGAAAGGCACCTCAGGCTCCAGAATTGGCTGCAAACATAACAGCCTTCCAGAGACGGCTTAACCAGCCTCCACGGTTGCCCCAGGACAAATCCCTAGAACGGATCTCTTCATAAACATACACACACATGCACTCATGCTTTCACAGGGCAGAGGCCGAGGAACAAGGCCTCTGGCATCCCGGGCCTGCGGTCCTGTGACTTCTGTTCTCAGTGTGGCAACTTAATTGTTAATCTGCAATCAAAACCCCACTCCCCCATCACCTCAGAGGGTCCGTTCACCCGCTGAAGCAGTAGTGAGTGAGCGAGGCCCTGACGTCAGGGAGCCCCATCTGCCCAGAGGCTGCCCAACCCCAGGACCCAATAGCTGAGGTTTCTCCAAAGCTTCTCAGGGCTGAGGTTAAGGGTGGTCTTGAGGCATGACCCCGCACACTGTGATTCTCTCACAACTGTCGGGGGCTTCCGGGTGAAAAGAAATTCATCTTCATGGAGACTTCGAGAACCTTTTTTTTTTTTTTAATGTTTATTTATTTTGAGAGAGAGACAGAGCGTGAGAGGCAGAGGGGCAGAGAGAGAGGGAGTCACAGAATCCGAAGCAGGCTCCAGGCTCTGAGCTGTCAGCACAGAGCCCGACGCGGGGCTCGAACTCACGAACTGCGAGATCATCACCTGAGCTGAAGTCGGACGCTTAACTGACTGAGCCATGCAGGTGCCCCAAGAGAGCCTTCTGAAATCTCTGCCTGCCTAAGCCCCAGCAACTTCCTAAGTTTGTACCTAACAGAGGCATGTCCATGTGTGTACCAAAACTAGATACTGGAATGTTCTTAGCAGCACTCTTTGTAGTAACCAAGAAGCAAAATGAGCCAAATGCCCATCAAAAATAGAAGATTAGAGGGGCGCCTGGGTGGAACAGTCAGTTAAGCATCTGACTTCAGCTGAGGTCGTGATCTCGTGGTTCATGAGTTCGAGTCCCGTGTCGGGCTCTGTGCTGACAGCTCAGAGCCTGGAGCCTGCTTCTGATTCTATGTCTCCTTTTCTCTCTGCCTCTCCCCCACTCACACTCTTTCTCTCTCTCTCAAAAATAAACAAACATTTAAAAATTTTAAAAAGGGGGGCCTGGGCGGCTCAGTCAGCGAAGCGTCTGACTTCAGCTGAGGTCGTGATCTCACAGTTCATGAGTTCAAGCCTCATGTTGGGCTCTGGGCGGATGGCCCAGAGAGCCTCAGAGCCTGGAGCCTGCTTCGATTCCCGTGTCTCCCCTCTCTCTGCCCCTCCCCGATCATTCTCTCTCTCTCTCTCTCTCTCTCTCTCCCTCTCAAAAATAAGTAAAACATTTAAAACATTAAAAAATTTTTTTAAATAGAAGAGTAAATGAACAAATAGTGCAATCTACAAGGGACTGCCCCACAGCAACGAGCAGGAGGGAATCGCAACCATACGCAGCAGTATGGTTTAAGCCCACAAACATACCATTGGTGAAAGAATCCAGACAGAAGAGGTGTGTGCATGAAAGAATGTACACCGCGATTCCACTTAAATTTAAAAGACAGCCCAAACTAAGTTAATGCATTGGAAGCCAGAATAGTGTCTGCTCTCGCATTTATGATGTGTGTACTTCTCTGTGTTTTTCACTTCAACAAGTTAAAAAAAAAAAAAAAAAGGTTCGTGGTGAAAGGGCTTGAGTTGAGTTGCAGAGGCCCGGGAGTAAGAGAAAGAGAGCTGCGTGGGGCAGATGGCACACACCATCTCACCCCCAGCAGAGGGGCCAGCGAGGGCTAGTGTCGGCCATCTTGGGAGGCTGCTGACAGGCCAGAGTCTAAGTAGCCATACGGGAGGTCACACTGTGCTCAAGCCCACCTTGCCCAGAGTACACCTATCTCAGCCCAGATCCCTCCAACCGTCCCCTTCACCGGCCTCCACTTGGGTCACTGGGACACTTGCTCGTGAAGTCTTCAGCCACCATAGAAGCGGCTGGACTACCATGGGGCCGCCATGTTGTAAGGAAGCCCAAACCAGCCTATGAAGACAGACCACATGAAGAGCCCCTGAGACTTCAAGAGATAAATGCCTGGCCACCCCCCAAGGCCTTTAGTCTCCGTTGCCCTGACTTGAAGCGTGTCTGACTGCGGCCACATGAGAGCAGGAGTTAGAGCCTTTCAGCTGGGCTCTTCCCAAATTCCTAACCCCAGAAACCATGAGAGACAATAAAAGGATTGGTGGTATTTGGGGGCCACCATATTTTGGGGTGATATCTTTTTTTAATTTTTAAAAAACATTTATTTTTGAGAGAGAGAGAGAGAACACAAGTGGGGGAGGGGCAGAGAGAGAAGGAGACACAGAATCCAAAGTCGGGGCCAAGCTGTCAGCACAGAGCCCAACGCCAGGCTCAAACCCACGAACCGTGAGATCATGACCTGAGCCGAAGTTGGACGCTTCAACGACAGAGCCACCCAGGCACCTGGGGTGATGTCTTACACAACGATGTATAACTGAGATGCCTTGTTTGAGTGATTTGTGGAATGCTGGCAAAAACCCCAAGTCAGAGGGCTTCCGGCAAGAGAGAAGGCTGGTGGGCAAGCCCCACGGCTGGGTCCGCTGATGAAGGTCGGGGGGATCAGAGCTGTGCCCGCCGAAGGCGTCACTGCTACTCCAGAACTGTCTGTGGGGTGGTGTGGCCAAGTAAGCAGCTAGGGTGGCTCAGGGAGGGCCTGGCCAGCCCTCACAGGGGGGAGAGGGGACAGGGCAGTAGCCGAGGGCTAAGAGAAGGTGGGGGAGACCGGGAGGGGCCTCGGCTCCCAGCCCCGTCTCACCCTGCAAAGGGAAGTGAATAACCGCGATCCAAAACTGACTTTTGAGACCAGAGGAAGTCACGGACTCTGCAGCCCTGCAGAAGCTCAGGGAGCTAATGAGATTTTAATATTTCAGAAGCTTCGGGGTCACAGCCGAAATGGCGTTTCAGAGGCTTGCAAAGTGCGGGGCCGTACCTAACACCAGCCAGCCAGCCAATCTAGAGGCACAGATAAGGCTGTGGGGTCAGGCTTAGGAGCAGCCCACCTGGGCTTCTAGCTCTCCCTTGACCCTCACAGGTTGGGGATACCTAGGAGGTGACACAAGGTCAGGCAAATCTGGTTGGGTCCTAGCACTGCTACATCCTGGCCGTCCTCACACAGGGCAGAGCAGTGGCCCAGGGAGACCCCCAGGCAGGGGACACCCAATGAAGCCAGAAACAGGATGCAGGTCAGTAGGGGCGATGGGAGGGGTCTCCAGGTGCATGGGGACTGTGGTCTCAGCCCAGGGCCTCCAGCAAGATGGCCAGAGCTGGGCTGGGGACAAGGGGCATTTGGCCTTAGAGCAAACCAACAGTGGGCAACCCCAGGGGGAGGTGAGGGAGCAGGAAAGGTGGGCCCGGTTCCTGGGGACCAAGGCTAGATGTGTCTTCAGGAAAATGCGTCCTCCTAGAGTACGCCATGGTCAAACACTCACGCCTCGAGACCAGCAAAATAGACCTTAAAAAACCTCTTCTGGGGCACGTGAGGGGCTAGTCGGTTAAGCGTCCATCTCTCAGGTCATGATCTCCTGGTTTGTGAGTTCGAGCCCCGTGTCAGGCTCTGTGCTGACAGCGTGGAGCCTGCTTGGGATTTTCTCTCCCTCTCTCTCTTCCCCTCCCCCCTTCTCTTTCTCTCTCTCTCTCTCTCTCTCTCCCTCTCTCTCTCTCTCAAAAATAAATAAATATTTTGTATAAAAAAAACCTCTCTTGGGGCACCTGGGTGGCTCAGTCGGTTGAGCATCTGGCTTCAGCTCAGGTCACGATCTCCCAGTTTGAGAGTTTGAGCCCCACATCGGGCTCTGTGCTGATGGCTCGGAGCCTGGAGCCTGCTTCGGATTCTGTGTCTCCTTCTCTCTCTGCCCCTCCCCCGCTCATGCTCTGTCTCTTTCTCTCTCAACAATAAATAAATGTAAAACAAAAACAAAAACAAAAACAAAAAAAAACCTCTCTTAATGGAGCACTGAGAGAGGGAGAGAACAGGACTCAATGAGATGATACTGGAAACTCCCAGGGCATCACAGGAGACAATGATGGCAGTTTCCAAACCTCCTCCTTACTCCCACTCCTTTGATCAAGGGGGTCCCCGTGAGAAGGCTGTGGGCACCCTGACTCTACCCAAGGCCCCGGTGGGGGCAGACACGAGGGGGGCAGGGGAGAGAGCACAGAACTTTGGAGCCGGACAGGCCTGGGCCCGAATCTGGACTCTGTCTCTTAATACTGTTGGGCCTGGCCAGGCGACTTAACCTCCCTGAGCCCAATGTCCTCGTTTGTTGATGGGGGGAGGGGATAACACCTACGCCCAGAGTTGTGCGAGCTGAATGGGCCCCTTTGGAAGTTCAAAGCTGAGGAAAGTCGCTTTTTAATTTATCCCATCATCTGGATTTTAGACACCGTCTAGTGGTCACGAGGGTTCTTCCCTCCTTAGCGGCTCGGAGCCGAGGGCAACTGATTCACGTGACTTGTGTGGCCTGCACCGATGTGCCCACTCCCCACCTGGGCTGGGTCAGAGCCCCTCCTCTGAGCCAAATCCTAGCCCAGAACTTTCGATGGTTAATGCACCTTCCGTCTGTCTGACGGCACCCGGGGGGATCTGAGGGCCGACATCATGCCCAGAGCCCTCGGCACAGGGAGCAAAGAGAAAGCATTTGCAGAAGGAAAGGGATGAGGGGGGGAGGGGAGGAGAAGGGGAAAGAAAGGAAGGGGGGGAGGAAGGAGCTGAGGGGCCTCAATCGTGGGCAGGGCCTCCCCCTCAGCCTGGCCGCCCCCGCCCGGGAAGCTGCCACCAGTGTCCACGGCCCGCGAGGATGCAGGCCCTGGTTTGCAAAGCCGAGCGCGGCCCCCCCAGGCCCAGCCACCCCCCCTCCTCTAACCCTTCGCCTACTCTTTTTTTTTTTTTTTAATGTTTTATTTATTTTTGAGAGATAGAGCATGAACGGGGGAGGGGCAGAGAGCGAGGGAGACACAGAATCCGAAGCAGGCTCCAGGCTCCGAGCCATCAGCACAGAGCCCGATGCGGGGCTTGAACCCACGAGCCGTGAGATCCTGACCTGAGCCGAAGTCGGACGCTCAACGGACGGAGTCACCAGGCGCCCCGCCGAGAGGCCCGCCGCCCATGAGTGTCGTCAGACAGGCCTGGGTCTGCATCTCACTGGGCCTCTTACCAGCTGGTCACATCATGAGCTCCCGACCTCCTTCTCGCCTGTGCGGTAAGATTGGCGGTGGAGTCTCCCTCCCAGGAGGGTGCAGGCCTGGGGACATAAACACCTCAGCAAAGGGTCATGGTGCAGCCATAGCTCATGCCATGTGCTATGACAAGGGGGCAGTGAGAAGGGCCAGGCCCGGGAGCCAAAGGGCTCTGAGCCACCACCACCGGCAGCGGGACCTTGGGCGCGTCACTTAGCCTCTCCGAGCGTCCGTTTGCCCATCTATACAATGAAGACGGTATTCCCTCCTTGTCCCTACCCCGGAGGGCTCCTTCAACGATCAACACTAATAATTGTCCCTCCACGTTACCCAGGACGTTACCCAAAGCTTACGATTTATGCGCTCACGGGTAACCCCACCGATTCTCACCGCACCTCTGTGTCTGGACCGCAAGCGCCGCTCCCCAGGACGAGGGCAGTGGGGCTCAGTCCCATCCCACACACCCCTCGCTCACTCTCCCTGCTTCCGTCCTCGGCTGCACGTCCTTACCCAGCGTATCAGCTTCCCGGGGCTGCCTTAACAAAGCGCCACAAACTGGGGGGCTTTGAAGCCCCGAGAGGCATTGTCTCACCATTCTGGAAGCCAGAAATGCAAAACCAAGCTTTCGGCAGGGCAGGGCCGCGCTCCCTGCAGGAGAGGCTCCTCCCTGCCTCCTCCAGCTCCTGGTGGCCCCTGGTGCTCCTGGGCTGTGGTTACCGCCTGCCAACGTCTGCCTCTGTCTTCACGTGGCCGTCCCTCTCTGTGACCGTGTTTCTCCCCTCCTCCCATAAGGACACCAGTCACTTTGGATTAGGGTCCTATTCCAGGACGACCTTCATCTGACCTTGATCACATCGGCAACAACCCAATTTCCAAACAAAGTCGCTGGGGTTGGGACTTCAACATATCCTCGGGAGGGGACCCAAATAAGCCCTTGGAAACTTTGGATCCCAGGGACATCCCCAGTCCCCTGGGCAAGGCCCTCGCACTCTGGTCCTCAGGCTGAGGACAGCAATCCATTTCCTGCTGCCTCTGAGGAGGCGACGGATGTCCCTTTGAGCCACAAGGGCACATGGAAGAGGGCAGGGAGACTGGGCTTTGGGTCCCTACTTTGCCACCCACTAGCTAAAGACATCAGCGGGGTCCGAGCCTCTGGCTCTGGGCAGCGAGACGGGGACAGCGACACCTGCTGTTGAGCATGGAAAGACCCAGTGAATCTGGGGACCTGGCAGGTGCCTCGCCCACGGGATGCCTGAGACACAGAGCTGCGCCCCTTCCCTCCCCTCCTACAGGATTGGGACCCCCCACCCCAGAAGGGCATAGCCTCCCCGTTTGGGCCTCCATCATTCTCACTACCTCGTGCGAGGCCAGCCCCCGCAAGGGCGGTTTATTTCCCCCACGAGCCCCGCCGCGGTCATAAGGGGGCTGGTTCAAGCTAGGCCTCCTGAGGCGTGTCGGAGCAAAGCCGCCTTTATTAAATGCTTCTCCACTCAATTAGGGTTTCCTATGAAACAGAACATTTTATTAAAAGACTTGAAGATAAATTATTACCGACCACTAATGATTATATTTAAAGGAGCGATACATAATTTAGAGCAGGGTTTAAAGAAGTTAACATACCTAGTGTATTTTTAGTTGGAACACTTTTGGTTGCTAATGGCAGAACTCCGCACCAGCAAAGCTGCAACAGAAAAGGGAACGTATTGCCTCGCGATGCTAAGAAGTCCAGGGGAGGGATGGGGGGCGGTTTGCGGGGGTGTGGATTCAGACACAGTTGGATTAGGGGCTCCAACGAGGGATGTCCTTAGGTTGGTCATTGTCAGGTGCTTTTGTTGTTTAGCACGGAGCCCGCGAGATGGTAAAGGCGTCCACGGGCACCTCCAGCCTTTCACGCTCCCCCTCCACAACCCAGGGGAAGGACGGGCCTTGTCCCCAGTCGCTCCAGCAGAGGGGACGGCTCCCCGGCTTGGGTCCCTCCCGTGCCCACCCAGGGAATGGGAGCTATAGGTGGCCAGACCTGGTTCCAATGCCCGCCTCAGGGCAAGAGGGCAGGGAGCCCACTCTGAACCGAGTCTGAAGGCTGCGGGCGGATAAGGATCGGGTACCCCAAAAAGGGAGAGGGTCCGGTGGCACTAAGAATGCCTTTCCCCTGGGCCCTGGATGCGGACGCCTTCAGTGACTCTTCCTTCGCTGCTCCCCCCAGCCCCAGATTTATCTCGGGTGGGAGTCAAGTACACCGGCTGAGCCATAGTCCACTGAATTCCTGGAAGCCCAATGGCCTGCAGGAGGGCTCCACCTCGCGTGGTTGTACAAACATCACCAGCTCTGCTGACCCCCGGCCCGCGAGGATGGCAGGGGCTGGGCCCAGCGTGTGCCTGTCAGCACGCTTTCTCCCACCTCCTCCCCCCCACGGCCTCAATCAGTGTCCCCACCATCAACTCCGCCGGGCCCCCTCTGTGACACCGGCTTCCGCCTGAAACGCACCTGATTGCATCTCAGAAGGGGCCACTCATTTTTATCCCTTTATAACTAATGCGAGGTGCCCCATCACCATGGCAACCCTGGGCCCCCAGCCTCATTTCCCTGCGTGGGGATGACTCATAGCGTCCGAAGTTATTCTGGGGCAGAGCTGGAGGGTGAGACGTAACCACAGCCTCCCTGACCCTTTCTCCAGTCTCACGATGCTTCACGGCCTGCTCCCTCCTGTCTGTCCCCCGCATCGCAGTCCCTCTCATCGCGCCCGGGAGGCAGGCAGGGGCAGCCTTGTCACAACCATTTTATGGAGGACAAAAGGCCCATGACTGAGCCACAGAATCTCTAACCCCTCTTGCGGCGGAGTGAGCTCTGTCCTGCAGTCGGTCGCGTCAGAGGGAAGTGTCACCTGCACTGATGACCAACGGGGTGGTGCATTTCTTGACTCTCCCTGAGCCTCACCTGGAAAACGAGGATAATCCCTGAAACCCCAGGGTGGCTCGAAAGATGAGGCGAGGTATCAGTTGGGAGCATCAGCTGTAAAGGGCTGGCACCTCAAAGGGGTCGTCACCATCCTCCTCGTCGACATCCCGATTAACAGCCTCTCCTCGGACGGAGGCCACAGGTGACAGCCAGCCTCCCACCGGCCAGGCCGAGCAGGTGACTGGAGACACGGGGCCCCACACAGGCCCGAATCTGCCCAGCACTGACAGCTGAATTCCTGCGGGAGAAAGAGAGGCCTGCACCACGATCCCCGGAACAGGAGCGAGCACGGCCGCCCAGCAGCTGCTCCGGGGTTCAAGAGCGTAAGTGCTTCAGGCCGCCTCACAGCTCAGGGAGCAGAGCAGAGTCATTACTGGAAATGATAGGCGCTGGTTGATTGAGGGCCTTCTTCTCCACCAAACCTGAAATTACTTTCGCTATTGATGGGGGCCTAATGGGAAAAGGGAAACCAAAACAACAACAACAACAACCCCGCGGGGAGCCGGGCCGGGTCCCCGGAGGCGCCCACGGCCTAGGATGCCCTTCTCTCTGCCCTCCATCCCGTCTGCACTGCCTGCTGGGGTCGGGGGCGCCCAGAGGGGGGCGTGTCCCGGGGTTCAACGGACAGCAGGTGCGTGATAAGATACGGTGGATGCTTGCTGGGTTATTAACGAATCGGCCGGTCTTCCCCGCAGATATTTGGTCCCAGAACCTGTCGTCCTCCCTCCACCTGCCCCCTGGGGGGCACTGGCTGTGCTGCCCGGTTGCTCTGCTTTCTAGTAGGTTCCATGCTCCAAGATTCCCCACCCAAGCACAGTTGTCTTTTGTTTTTACTGTGCTAAAGTATGTCTGACATGAAACTGACCATCTTAATCATTTTTAAGTGCACACTCAGTGGCGTTCAGGGCATTCACATGGTTGTACAACCCATCCGTCTCCTGAGCACCTCTGTCTTCCCGAACCGAAAGTCTGTCCCCCTCCCGGAGGAGACAGCAGGAAGGGAGGAGGTAACAACCCTTCCCCCTCCCCCAGCCCCTGGCAACCACACTTCTAGTCTCTGTCTCTGTGCACGTGGCTCCTCTAGGAGCGACATACAAGTAGAATCGTGCAGCATTTGTCTTTTTGCGACCGGCTCGTTTCACTGAGCGTGATGCCCTCAAGGTTCCTCCATGTTAGCAGGTGTTAAGATGTCCTTTCTCTCTGCGGCTGGGTAATGTCCCACGTATGTTGCACGTATTGATTATCCACTCGCCCACCGACGACACTGGCGTTGCTTGAACCTCTGGGCCGCCGTGGGCGATGCTGCTAAGTCCTCACCAGCGCCCCCCCCCCCCCCAGCTCCCCGCTCCCGCCCTAGACAGCCGCGTCCTTCCCCGGTGCTTCCAGAGGAATGGCCTGGCATTGCCTCTGCTCGCGCAGGCCACAATCTCCTCTTCAAACTGCCAAACCTCTTGCCACCAGCAGGATGCCCCTCTCACTCTGCTGATCTGCAAAACCCGTAATTATCCCGAATCTGGCCGCCTTTCCCCGATGTGAACAATGGCTTACTAGGAACATCAGCGCAAACGGCTCACAGGGCCTAATCGCTACTCTCCACTGAAGCCCGTGCCTGACACAGCCCGGCCTCGGCCCTGCCGTGCGGAGGTGGAGGCCGTGCTTGGGGCGCACCAGGAAGAGGGCTGGCTCCTTCCAGGGGAGGACAGGGTTTCCCCCGAAGGAAAACGCGGCTCGTCACATGATGCCAAGTCCCTCTAACGGCCAGAGGGGAGGCCGCCCCCTCTAAAGACTAGCCCCCTGAAGATAATGCCCGTAACCGGCTCAGCCGGGAGGAGGCACAAGGAAGTGTGGTCAGAGTTCTGGCCAGATGGACTGAGATGGGGTCCTATCCCTGCCGCCCCCTAGCTGTGTGACCTTGAGTAAGTCACTCGACCTCTCTGAGCTTCACTTTCCTCACCCGTGAAATCAACAGTAACAGTGCCTCTCTCTTTGAGGCGCCTGGGGGGCTCCGTCGGTTAAGCGTCCGACTTTGGCTCAGGTCATGATCTTACAGTTCGTGGGTTCGAGTATCGCGTCGGGTTCTGTGCTGACGGCTCAGAGCCTGGAGCCGGCTTCGGATTCTGTGTCTCCCTCGCTCTCTGCCCCTCCCCCACTCACGCGCGCCCTCTCTCGCGCTCTCTCTCTCTCTCTCTCTCAAAAATAAACATTAAGGGGGCGCCTGGGTGGCTCAGTCGGTTAAGCGTCCGACTTCAGCCCAGGTCACGATCTCGCGGTCCGTGAGTTCGAGCCCCGCGTCGGGCTCTGGGCTGATGGCTCAGAGCCTGGAGCCTGTTTCCGATTCTGTGTCTCCCTCTCTCTCTGCCCCTCCCCCGTTCATGCTCTGTCTCTCTCTGTCCCCAAAATAAAGAAACGTTGAAAAAATAAATAAATAAACATTAGGAAAAAAAATTTTTTTTAAAAGTACCTCTTTCTTAGGGTTTTGTGAAGTCTCATCACAGAGGCTTCCGCCCAAAAAGTTTCCGCTGGGGTCTGACACGTGCTCTCCATCAGGAGACGGATGGACGTGGGTTCAAATCCCAGCTCGGACACTCACCACCGCTGGGGTGCTCGGCCTCAAACTTCTCGGTGTCTTACCTGCCTCCTCTGTAAACAGGAATACGGCACCATTTTGTCACATTTTCGCAAGGAGGACGTGACAGGGCGTGACATGATGTGAAGAACCAAGGGAATGGCAGCCTAAGGGGTCGCAAACGGTGGGTCGGTCTGGGAGACACCCCACCCCCAACACACTTACACGGGAGGGGGTCAGTGCTTAGCGAGGCTCAACCCTAAGGGGAGGGAGGGCCAGTGCAGCTGGGAGGGCCACCCAGCGTGGCTGACACCAGGATCTGAAGAGCACCGGAGGGGGACATCCAGGGCGGGGGGGGGGGGGGGGGGGTGCCGAGGCTGTGCCCGGTGCCCGCACTCCTCAGCCTGGCAGTTCCTCAAGCCGCCGCAGGCCGAGGTCCCCAGAGGAGCGCTCTCTGGAGGAGAAGCTTCCAGACCCACAGGGTGCCAGCAGCATGCGGCATGGCTGGCTCTGTCAGGTCCCGCCCTCTCCATCTGGCCGGGGGTGGCCCGGAGTGGCAGGCAGCTCTGGGCTGGGCACTCCCAGGGTGGAAGCCTCTTCCAGAACAGGCACGCCCATGTGGGTGCCTGGCTTCAGACCAGGAAGACGCTGGGCTCAGTCATTCCGTGCTCTGAGGAGGGGGCATGTGAGAGCGAGTAAGATGCAGCCCCGACTCGGCAAGCTCCCAGTCTGACGGGGGAGGCAGGCCCAGACTGATGGTGGCATTAAAGGACAATTCAGTGTCTGATGGGACAGGGTAGCAAAGGGGACAGGGAGGGCCCCGCCCCAGCCTAGAGGTCCTGGGGGCTTCCTGGGGCGGACTTGGAAGAAAGAAAACAAAGCGGCCGGTTACCAAGTTAAAAGAGGGCAGGAGGGTGAGGGGCTCTCGTGGGCTGGTCAGGGCATGGCACCTGCGAGCTCACCTCAAAGCCAGTCGGCACCAAGGCTCAGATTCTGCTGGGCCCTGCCTCCCGGGCACGCCAGCCCGACTGGTGTCACCAGTCACCAGACCCAGGCTGCAGAAGCATAGGGAGGCGTACGATCCCCAGGGAAGCAGTCCCAGCGCCGGGGGGAGGACACTGAGGAGACTGGCTTTGAGTTGCGTAAAGGTCACACCCTCCGGGGACAGCGGCCTCCCAGCTCTGCGCCCCAGCCGGGCCCGGGCGGTCACACACAGGCCAGATGTGCGGTGGCAGAGAGAGGCCGCCGCTGGGCCCTGCTCCCTCGGCGTCACGGGGCTCAAAGCAGAATGTGCTTGTTTCCTCCTGGCCCCAGCTGCCATGGAGACTCGGGCCAAGGGATGCTCTCTTTTCCGGCAGAATCTTGCTCCCGTTCGGCCTTCTAGCTGCTGAGTCGGGATCTGCCTGCCTGCAGACCCGGGAGATCCCAGAACTTCCCTTTCATCTTTATTTCCAACCCCTCCCGGGGCTCCTGGGGGGCAACTCCACACCCAGGGGTCCGGCTTCAAAGAGGGGCGAGCAGGAGAGGAGGGAGGGCCCCGCTCCGGGAGGCAAGGGCTCAAAAAAATGCCATGATTCATCATCCCCGAGCATGAGCCATCATAAATAATGGAACAAATTCGGACGTGGTGATGCAGTGTGTCGAAATATAGAAAGGCCATTTAGTATTGGTGACAAAATTAGATGAAAGGCTTCACTCCTTCGGATGAAGAAGCAGACAGAGTGGTGCTCGGAGAGAGGACAGGGGACCAACACCTCGCCACGTGAACCGGTGTGACTGGTGGCCCACCCCCCCCCCCCCCCCGCAGTCCGCTCTGCTATAAGACGAGGCATTGGTGCGCGGTATGCACCCAAGACACGTCAGGCAGCCGGAATGCGCCTTAGGAAAACAATGGTTTCCCTGGGAAATCAGGAGTTAAGAGCTGGAGTGTTTCCGATTTGCAGTAAAACACTCTTTTCCCTGCAGGAATTTAAATAATTTAAATGTGTTCTATAAAAGCATTTCCAGCGGCAGTCCAGAGAAAGCAAACTGATTGATCAAACCTCACCCAAAACCGAAACAAACCAAAACAGACCTGCCTCTCATGTACACTTTCCAAGCCACTCGCTGAGGAGCCCCTGGCGTTTTTGGCCACCGTGTTGCAATTTTGCTCTAAGCGCAATTGAAGCAAAAAGTCCTTGGGGCAAAAGATTCCTCTAAGCTTCCATGTGTCTGGGGGCTTTTTAAGCCACAGCCTCCCCCCCCCACCCCAACACCAGGCAGTAGATACAGTAACTGTCAGAGAAAACCCCTTCATAGTCCCTAACGAATCGATCTTGTTATATTCAGTTTGCCCCGGGAAATTCGCACTGGGAAAGAAATACTGGGTACGTATAAGAACGGCATTCTTCACTTGCTTCCAGAATCCAACACAGGATTTCTCTGAACTAATGCCATGAGATGAAACACACACACACATGTGCTTGTGCACGCGCGCGCGCACACACACACACATGCACACATCTGCAAACACACACAATCCCCCTCTTTGGCTATGCTTGAGATACACCACAGATAGTACTCCTCCCCTGGCAATTTACAATGCATTTCAACATTTTCAAGGCCCTGAGAAGTCCTGCAATAAGGAAACCTGCCTCACTTGGTTTCACCCAGTGTTTCATGAACTTGATTAACCAGGGAGTCTTTTTCAAAAATCAATACCTATTAATATATGGAGACACCCATATGTCACAGGACACGTTTGGAAGTACTCGCGTGGAGGAAAGAAAAGCCCGGCGTCTGCGTCGGCTGTTTGGGTTTCAGAGGACCTTCCCTCCTCTCACAGACGAGGAAACCAAAGCTCCAAGAAACGGAGTATGTTATCCCAGGCCGCGCAAAAAGAGAGGACTTCTGAGAGAATTCAACAGAAATTTCAATTACATGCAGCAGTAATTGTCCAGCACCACATTGCTGTCTGGAAATGTCCTGCCCGTTGATCTCTGCCCTCCTGCCACTCTCCGGTGTGATTCCTTCTCTCCCAGACCTGTGGCGTCTCTCGGGGATAATGACGCAGGCGCACACGGAAGGCCCTGGCCTGTTCCCGCACAGCAAGGGCGTCCCTTTCCACTTGGATTCCAAGCAGCAGGTACATCTTCCTGGGCCCTGCAGCGAAGAGGCCCCACGGGAACCCAGCCTGCCCTGGAGACCCTGCGTCGGACCCCAGACATAAGCAAAGACGGAGGAACCCCCCCCCCCGTTATGAGTAATAAGAACCCGAAGCTAAAGGCGATGATGTGTCCTTCACAGACCGTATGGTGAGAGGCAGCGAGCTGCGGAGACACCCACAGAAGGCCTGCACTGGACCGAGCGCGACCTTCAGGCACATTGGCTAAGGGAGTTCACCTGCCTCCGAGACAGAAGCAGCCAGGATGGCTCGCCACTCACCTGCACTGAAACGCACAGCACCTCCCTATGATGTCAAATTCGCAGCCAGAGTTCATTGAGGGAGGGGCTGCCTCTCTGTTCTATGTCCTCCCAGGAGGGGGGGGGGGAATCCCTCCATCTAGGAAACAGGAACTGGTGCCACACTGATCCCAGGCCAGCAACCCAGGCCACCAGCCTTGGTGGCCCACCGTACTGCCCCTTGACCCAGACAGCCAGTGCCCCTCCTGCTCTGGGTCTCCTCCAGCCATGCAGGGGCTGAGGCTGAGGCCACTCCGAGCCTGTGCCCCCGTCCCCTCCAGACCTCTGCCCCACCCCGGGCACCCCGTCCAGACAGGGCTGTGAAGGAAGGGTGGTGGGAGCAGATGGGGGGGGGGGGTGCCGCCTGGGGGCCACAGGTGTGCGTGAGGCCCCCGGTTTGGGGTGGACCCGGGCCCGGGGTGATTTTCAAAACCAGGAAACAGAATTGGAATCGCTTCATTTCTGTCACTCATGCAATCACTGAGAGTTTCATTTTGCATAAAGGTGTAAAAGAATTGAACAGAGCACAAACTGCAAGGTGTAATGTTTTGTGTGCAAAGTACAATATTGAGTTCAGCTCAGCATCGCGGGCACCGCCCAGCCCCCCACCCCCGCCCTTGCCCCTTCCCAAAGGTAAACATTTACCCTTCTTTCCTTTTTTTTTTTAAGATTTTTTTAAAAAAGTTTATTTATTTATTTTGAGAGTGAGGGAGCAGGGGAGAGGCAGAGAGGGAGGGAAAGGGAGAATCCCCAGCAGGTTCCACGCTGTGAGCACAGAGCCCGCCTCGGGGCTCAAACTCACGAATTGAGCGATCCTGACCTGAGCTGAAATCGAGAGTCGGGTGCATACCCGACTGAGCCACCCAGGCGCCCCTGTCCTTATTTCTACCAGGACAGACCACGGTTGCCTTTTTTAATTATTATTATTATTTATCATTCTAATTTTATGAGGCTATTCTGAAACGGTGTAATTAACATGGCTGGAGAACTGATCCGACGGTGACCAGCTGTATCACTTCCGGTTCTGGGCCGTCGTGATCGCTGCTGCCGGGAACACTTTGCACATGTGTTCGGGTGACCTTAGGTCTGCATACTTGTCGAATGACACCCAGGGCTGTCTCGCCGCATTAGGGGCCGCTCACAGCTTGACATACACGGCCAGCGACGCCCTCCCGCCGTGAGGGAGAGTAAGGGTTGTTCATCTCCCAGCTCTTGCGACGGGCGATGTGTAACCTCAGCTGCTCTCGCGGGTGTGGTCGTGACCGCGGCGTGGCTTTAATGTCTGTTTCCCAGTGAGTAACAAAGTCGAGCACTCTTACGGGTTTATGAGTCACGTGCACATGCCCTGTTGTAAAGAGCCTGTTCAATTTTGTCTGTTGGCTTGTCCGTCTTCCTGATTTGAAGACGGTCTTCGTATATTCGGATTTCAAGTCTTAAATGCACGTATGGTAAATGTCTCCTCCCGCTTCGGTTTGCATTCTCGCTCTCTGAACGGTGTCTTTTGTGGAACAGACGTGCTTAATTTTAACGTAGTCCGATTTATCACTGCTGCTTCTGTGGTGAGTGCGTTCTGTGTCTTGTTTAAGAAATATTTGCCTGCCTCACGGTCATGAAGATATTCTCCGGTGCTTCTTTTCAGAGACTTCATTATTTTGCTCTGAAATGGGTAGCTACCATCCACCTGAGACGGGTGTTTGTGTGGGGATCAAAATTCACTTTTTTTCCATATGAAGATCCAGTTAACCCAACACCTTTCACGGGAAAGACCATCCTTTCCCCCCATCACACGACGCTTACACCTTTGCTAAAAATCAAGGGACGCTGCACGTGCAGGTTGCTTCTGGATTCCCTATTCCGCTCCACTGGTCTATTTGTCCAGCCTTGGCAATCACCATACTGTCTTGATTGCCGGGGCATCATAATAAGTCATGGGATCTGGCAGTATAGACCCTCCAGTTCTGTTCTCCCTTGTTAAAGTGATCTAGGTTTTCTTGACCCATTGCATTTCCATGTAAATTTTAGAATCAACCTGTCCGTTTTCCACACACACACACACACACACACCCTCCCCGGTACTGCTTTTCAGGTCTATCCGAGTTGTCCTGTGAACATCATGTCTGTGACTTCTAACTGTTGCAGGGTGTGGGTATCAGTCATTGACGAGGCAGGAAACGGAAACCCCTCTAACTAATTCAAGCAAAGAGGAATTGAATTCAAAGAGGAATCATGGAGAGGAGAAGAGGGGGTGTGGCCCGGAGACCAGGGAGCTGCTACAGTTCCAGGCTGCGGGCGCAGAGGGCAGGGGTGCTACATACGCATACGGAAGCCATCAGCCCCCCGGGCTGGGACCACAGCCCGAGCTCCCCTCGATGCCCAGAGCGACCACCAGGAAGCCAGGGATCACACCTTTGCCCACTGTTGTGGTTGAATATGTCCCCACAAAATTAGTATGTGGAAATCCTAACCCCAAGGACCTGAGAACGTGAGACCTTGATCATTGCCAATGCCATTAGTTAGGGTGGGGTCCTACCGGAGCAGGTGTCCTTATAAAAGGGGAAATGTGGACACACAGACGTGAAGATGAAGACAGAGATCCTCAAGCCAGCAAGGGCCAAAGATCGCCAACGGGCCACCAGAAGCTAGCGGGGAGCTCTGGAACGTCTCCCTCACAGATTCAGAAGGAACAAACCCTGCCTGGACCTCCGGCCTCCGGAGCTGTGAGACGATAGACGCCTACGGACTAAGCCCCCATCTAAGCCCATCTGTGGCGCTTTGTCACGGAGGCCTCGGGTAACTAACACACCCCGCTTCTAATCTGGTGCCCGGGCCTCCCGTTGGATGACTCTACCTGGGACCCGGCTCGCGAGGGAGGCTGGGACCTGGGACAGGTAGCTGAGGCTTCCAGACCCGGAAGCACAGAGAGAATAGAGAAGACGGAGAGCAGGAGACAACTATCGGGTCCCCGTCCCCAGGTGCCGCCTGTCCATCTACCCCTGCGGAGGACACCAGCGCTCTGATGGGCACCCTCTGTCGTGGCTCCTGGGTTCCCTGTAAGAATTTTGGTATTTGTGTCAAGGGGAGGAATTTCTGTAATGCCTCTGTCAGGTGTCTGCCTCTATGCCCTCAGAGCCCAGAATAGGGCCCGGCACGGGTAACAGGTGCTCAGTAAATATCTGTCGGGCGAATAAACGCTGTCTCTTCCCCACACCTTGAAACAGAGCAGGCTCACCCAAGCCTGGACTGAAGGACAAAGCCAGCTCTGAGTAGGCCTCGCACTGGGGGGTCAGCAGGCTGTCCTAGAGCTCGCCCGCCTAACCTCTCACTTACAGTCCCCTTGGGCCTCTGATCGCCGGCCCAGAGCAGCTCTCCTCACAGCCCATGCCCTTCAACCCAGTGGGGAGGACGGACTGGAGGGGCAGGCCCAGAGCCGGGGAGAGCAGCCCCGCAGGATACAGCAGGCGAAGGAGGTCTCTGGTGGGAGAGGTGCCAGGGCACTTGAACGGGTACTTGTTGGAAGTGGGTGGGGCACAGAGGCATCAGGGCTGCTGCTCGGGTCTGTGGCTCGGGTCCTGAGATGAAGACAGCCGGTGGGGCAGTTGGCTGGGGGTCAGCTGAGTCTGAGCGGCCTCTGGAACACCGACCACCCCCAGGCAGCCGGATACACGGCTCTGCAGCTCTGGGGGGGGGGGGGGAACGAAGGTCACAAGTGAAAACCCCTATGAAAATATTTTTGTTCACCAACATTAAACATTGAAGCAGCTCATGATACAAAGAGAGAATCAATAACCTTTTACGCATCTTAAATTAACCAAGATGAGTGCTGGGAGACGCTTGCAGAAGGAATTAGGCTCTGTTGCAAGTGCCAGGTGTATACGAAGCGTGTTTTTGTGTGTCTGTTCGTCTGCTCACATGTTCGATGCCTTAATGATTTTATGACTCAGAGTTATTTATTCCTGCCTCCTGGGCCTCACCACAGTCCCAGAAACAGAGAGAGTTGCACAGTTTCAAGCGGGGAGAGGCTCCCGTTGGCTTTTATTTAACCTGCTTGGCAGAGCTGAGCGGGGGCCCCTCTGCCCGCCCCTCCCCTGGGGAGCTGGGTGGTCTCAGCTCCGCTCGGAGACCCTCCTGCCCGAACACCTGCCATCCACCCGCACTCGCTTCCCCTGTCCCCGTCTCCCCCCGCACTGTACTGCAGAAGGCTGCAGTTCGAGCTCTCCTGAGTTTCTCCTCCCTTTTCTTTTCCCAATTCCCAATTCCTTTTTTCAGTTTCTCCCCGTTGCACAGACTCGCAGTCCATTTACACAAGACCCAGGGGGCTCAGGATGTGAAGAAGCGAATCTGCATATTCCAGAATTTCACATGAGGGGGATCGCAGGACGGAAGGCGTCATTCACCGATTCATAAACCCAACAACTCTTTGGTGAATTTCACTGTGTATCCATGGTTGTATTCGTCCCGGAGATATACTGGCAGGAAAAAAAAAAAAAAAAAAAAAAAAAAACACAGAAAAACAAAAAAAAAAAAACAGAGGCAGGCTTTTACCTATTGGGACTGTAAGTCCAGTGGGGGCGCCACACCATAATTAATTACACAAAATAAATGTGCACATTGTTCTGGTGACAAGTGTCCCAGATGAGGATGCCATGGTTCTAGGAGTGCATTTAAGGGGGGAGAGCCGACGTCAGCAGGGAAATCAAGGCAGACTTCCTGGAGGCAGTGCCAGTTAAACTTCCTGCCGAAGCCCCTCTTCTTCTTTCTAAAGCACATGTTGGGGCTCATCTAGAGAGGGTCTCCTCGTAACGACTACTCTCAGTTTTTATCAGAAAATACTTCTATCTGCCGTCGTCCTTGAAGAACATGTTGGCCGGCTGCCGGATTCTAATTGGCTTTGATTTCCTTGCAGCAACATGCCTTCCGCGACGGCTGTTGAGAAGTCAGCTGCGAACCTGGTTGCTGTCGTTCGAGGGCATCCGCCTTGTGATACCAGCTGCTTCCACAATCTTCTCGCTGTCTTCGGTGTTCCGCGCTTTCGCCGCGACGTACCCGGGTGTGGATTTCTGCTCGTCCGCCCTTGCCTTTTTATTTCCCTTTTATATTATTCACGTACTGCATTCTAGCTACCTTCTTTTCATGTGTCTTTTAGGGCAGAAAAGCATCCCAAGCTGGGTCTCCCCGCTTTACTCTTGCACATATCAATAGAGGTCAACTTATAAATCAAGCTGTTACAAGCGATCTTATCAAGTCTTTTCTTATGAACGTGTGTTTTTATTTCTCCCGGATCTTTATCCAGCACTTCCGGGTCGCAGGTTAGACGCGTGTGCCTTTGAGAGACATTCCCCATGTATCAAATGCCTTCTGTTCATCATACACACTGTCCTGTTCTGGAAAATGCAAGGCACATGTGCCACTTTCCCTCTTCCTGCCTCACTCCCCGAGAAGGTAGGACATGAAAAGTAAAAACAAAACAAAAGCAAAACCGAAACAAAACAGATACACTTCTGGCCTAAGTCCACGGCACAGGAGGGACAGGAGAAGCTAATCACCATGTCAGACTGAAGCATGGGACAGTATGGGTGGGCCAGCCCCTAGAGTCACAGCCACGAGAGAACTCTGGGTTTGGCCACACAGCTGTTCCGAGCTAGGAAAGGAAGATTCGGCAGAATACACTGAGGGCAGCGACTGGAGGGAGCCGAAGCCCCATTCCGTGTCCATGCGCTGCCTCGCGGACTGTTCCATAACCGCCAATTCTGAGCCCCTCCTCATGGCCCTGGCCTCAGCCCCGAACCCCATGCTCTCCCACTACTCTTATCTCCTCCCGTCCAGGTCTGCCTCCTGGCCACCGGCCTGAGCTTGTCGGGACAAGAGCCAAGACTCGAGACTCAAAGGAACAGAGACACCAGAGGGAAGGCAAGGACAGAGGCGCCACGGAGAGGGGTTTGCAGAAGCAAGCTCACTGCTCTGGAAGCAGACAACACGGGCTGCCTCTGGCCACTAGATCCGGCGCTGCTCAGGCGACGCGTCATCCTCCAGGGGACATCCCTCTGCCTCCTGGCAGATCTGCCCTGGCTGCCCAAGATCTGCCCTGGCTGGCCTCGGCAAGGCCTGTGAACGTTAGCGGCATGTGGTGACATCTCTGATCTCACCAAGAGGGGTTGGGACCTCTGTTTCTAGCACTACGCGCTCTGGAATAGGAAAGAGGGCCCTCGGGTCTGACTTCCGGCCACAGACGGGCACCCGTATGGAACAGCTCGGAAGCAGGGCAGCAATGGGTCGTTAAACCGATTAGTCATTTCAGGTGTGTTCTCGAAAGCCAAGCAGAGTCAATGGGGGCACCGATCTATTCGTGTCCTGTCCCTAATGACCTTGGCTGCTCCTCTGGGAGCAAATCCCACCTCCCTGTGCCCAGACAGGGCTGAGAGCAGCGCTGAGCAGGGCTTTCCAGGAGTTCACAAGCTGCTCTACTGGGATCCATCAGAGACGTGGCTCCCTGCCCTGCCGCTGGGTGGAGTGACAGCCACCGGCCCGCCAGCTCATCTCACTCCGTCTCATTCTCTTCTCCGTGCCCTTCCACCTTGGAGTCGCCCTTGTTGTTCTTGTCACCCGGCCAGGGCTCTTCACCTTTGCACGCTCGTCCCAGGCGTCACCTCCTCCAGGAAGCCTTCTCTGACCGCACAGGTAGATGAGGGCCCCTCTTGCAGGCTCTCGCATCACGGGTCCGTCTCCCCCAGAGGCTGGGCTCTGTTGCCAGAGGAGGAGGAGGCCAAACCCCAGGTAAAGACACCCGCCTTCCGCTTGTCTCGGCCACAGGCAGTTGTCTCGCGTTGGGGCTCTTGGGATACAGGCAACAGACACCCACTGGGGCTAATTCTAGGGATAAGAGGAGGACAACACTGGAAGGTGACGGGTACTCCGAGAATCACAAGAAGGATGAATGGCCTCGGAACGGGGAGCAGAGTGCTGCAGGCGGTTTCTGGGATCCAGATGGAGACACTAATGCCCAGCCCCTCAGGATGCACCCAGGGGACAGGGGAGCATCCACCGTTTGAATCTCTGTGTCCTTGGAAAACCAGCCTGGTTGGTCTGACTCGGGCCACATGCCCATGTCCTTGACCAAGCTCGAGTAGGACTCCGTGTTTGACAGACCCTCGTATGTCCTAATTCATTTCTTCTTCTGGGCATGTCCATTTGACAGCTGGGGAAACTGAGGCAGGGGGACGTTAAGCAACAGCCAGTGAGTGGCCATCAGGAAAGGAGAGCAACCAGATTGGCTCTAGACCCTCCTCCAAGCCACCCTGCCTCTAGGACCATATAATAAGTCACTGGGTGCTGAATAAGTGAGCGAATGAATTAGCAACCTACACCGAGCCGGCCTCTCCCTGCTGGGTCCCTGGGTCCCTCTCCACCCCCCGCCAGGTGTGAGTGGGTGCGGGGCCCTCCCTGAGGGATGGGTGATATTTCCTGGGGCAAAGACGGCCAGCACACCTGTCACTGCTGAGGTGATTACGTCCCCCTCGCTGGCTTCTCGGCCAAGCTGCAGCTCTGAAAAGTCACCGTGCTCTTCCCGCGACACTTGCAGCGAGAGCCTAAGAAAAGCTTAGAAGACACGGCTGAAGTCTGTGTCGTCTTGCGTGGTCGGGAAGGGAGTTCACAGCTTCAGAAAACGGGCCAGAGAGATGGTGAGACCCAGCTCGGCAGCAGGGGGCCCCGCCGTCTGGGCTGTTTCATTTTCAGGGGGGTGCTACCTAAGGCCCGGGAACATGTGAGTCAAGTTCATCGGGCCAGCCCGGCTTTGTCTCCGGATCAGAACACAGAGGTAACCGTAGACGAGATGTTAGCTAATACAGGGAGGACCAGAAGCTGAGAACTGTCCTGGTCCTGGACAAAAACACTAAGACGATTGTCCTACTGAAGGCACGCCCCTGCGGGTGGGGTCCCACGAGGGCAGTGTGTACCCCCACATGGGAGTGTAAGGGACCATATGGCAAAGAGTTAGCTCCTGAGACAGGAAGTGGGCGCTGGGGGGAGAGGAAGGCTTCGTCCCCCCTTGGGGTGAGCGACTGTGGGTGTTTACACCCGCGACAGAGCAGATGTGCTCAGGAGTGCTCAGCGGTGCCCAGGGAGATCCGTGCCCTGCCCCAGAGGAGGGTCCCATGGGAGGATCAGTGTGGCAGGCCCAGGAGGACACGCGGTGCGGCCTGGCCCTCTCCTGCCTTTACCCGGTCCCTCCTCACTGGAGGCAGGAGGGAGGGCCTGGGAGGGAGGAAGGAAGCAAGCAGGCTCTGAGGGGGGACAGTGCGGGAGGAGCCCTGGGGACGCTCTCAAGCACGGACTCCCCGGGACACTCCCCATCACTCTCCTGCCTCCAACTCCCCGCACCCCCCCCCCCCACCGCCATCCTTCTGGGACCAACTGAACCCTCCCTCCTCCATGAAAACCTCCCAGCTACACTTCCCCTGTCCCCCCCGGTACTGTAGTGATTTCCGCGCAGCCTGTCATACCCACGAGCTCCCGGGGACCCCAAACCCTGTCCCGTCCTTCTCAGTAGCCCCTGCCGTGGCCACAAGCGCCTCTCGCACCCCCGGCCTCAGTGGGGCCCCGGACGCATTGCACATGGAAACAACCAGGCCTGCCGTCACCTGGAGGGGGCTGCCGATGGGCCGCGTGCCTCCCAGATGTCAGTTCTCCACCTCCCCCCAGTGGAGCATAAGGTCCCCAGTGGCAATATCGTCCCCGCCGCAGAAAACCGACGCGACGGGAGGTTATGTAAGTAACTCGCACAACGTCACGCACGGGGTCGAACCAGAACTGGAGCCCTGGGGTATTGCTCACTCCAAAGCCAGGGTTCTCCTCGCCGCATCGGAAAGGCAGGGAGGAGAGTGAGGAGAAGGGTCTGACCACGGCCTGCTGGACGAGACGGGAGGGGACAGGGGCCGGAGTCCGGACACCAGCCCCTGAGCCGGAGCCCATGGGGCCCCTGCCCCAGGTGGCGATGACCAGAAGAGACAAGCATTCAGGCCACAGGTACTAACTTGGGTCAGAGGCCATGCTGGGCGCAGGGATAAGGCCATGGTCCTCACCCACAAGGGGATCACAGCTGGTTGGGGAAACGGACACCAGCATCAAAAACTATAAAACAGTGAAGCAGGACAAAGATGTGTGCTGCTGCCTCCACGCAGGAGGACGTGCCCTCCCAGACCTCACTAATCTCCGGCTGCTGTATGCACCCCGGGGCCCGCCCTTGCCCCCCGCCCCCCCCCACACCATTGCCCTGGTCCAGCCTCACGGCGACCCAGGAGAAGGCCCCGTGCTTCTGTTCCACAGACGGGCAAACCGAGGCCCAGGCCGGACAAGGGCTTTGCCCCCCAAACCCCGGGCGTCGGACTCGGGTCGGGCCTTCCCCCCCCCTCCCCGAGACCTCTCTGCACCCCACCCAGGACGGATTCCGAAACTGGCCCCGGCCGCGTCCATCCAGGGAGCTGGCGGCCCCCCCTTCATAGCTGCTCCAGCCCTCTCGGTTCTGATCCCAAATTCTTTGCCACCATACATCTCTCTCTTCTTTTCCTTTCAAAGATGACTCACAAAATGAAATGAGGCGTTCGGAGTAAATGATGACGGGCCTGAATTATTCAGACTCCTCCAGATGCTGAAATGACCTTAATGTGTTTATGTTTTGCATTAAGCATCGAAATGGGCTGAGGGTTCACACGATTTATCTTAATTTGTGAAATGCTTCTCGGTCCCACGCTCCAGCCCGGGACCAGCTGTGACACAAATGTCCAGGGACATCAAAACTAGTGGCCACTTCCCTGCTAATTCCCGTGCGTCCTTCCTCCTGGTCTACTCGAGAGCTCTGCTGTTTGCTGCAATCTTGGGTTCGCTGTTATAAGACCCGGCGCTGACCTGGGGTGGGAAAGGATTGCTCTGTGACTTTGGCCTGTTCTGCTGAGAAACCCTGAGGTCCCAGCTCTGGTGCCGCCCGGGGCAGAGCCACCCAGGCTTAGGACCGGTGACCCGTGCAAGCTGAACCTGGGTGTAAAGAAGAAAGTACCCGAAGCCCTGTTGTGTCCGTGACTCACGAGTGCCCGTGAGTCCCCTGGCACGCGGTGGGCACCCAGTAACGTTTCCTGGAAGGACAGCCTCTGGGCTGTGTCCCCACGCAGCTCTGGCCCGGGCTTCCCACCAGCCGAAGCCAGCGGGCACGGGGTGGGGGGGACAGGTGAGTCATCGATAAGCCCATGCAGGCCGGCACTCGGGACCCCGATGGGGCAGAGAATCACAGAGAACAGATGCGGTAGGGAGCTGGCAAAAGGCCCGAGCGCCCAGCACCGTGGCCCAGAACCCAGGGTCCAGATGCACTATCTCTGGGCACTTCCTGCCGGAGTAGAAGCAGCTCCCACAGGACTGACCCCAGACGGACACCATCACCCTCTCAGAGTCAGGTAGGAACAGGGGGTCCTGCCGCAGGCAGGAGACCAGCCCCAGGGGCCAGAGGGCGACGCTCGACTCTCTCTGGGTCTCTCTCCCACTTGCTCCTACACTGGAGGGACTCAAAAACCTCAGCCACAAGTAGTCGAGCCGAGGAAGTAGGAGCCAAGGAAGAGCTCCACCCCGTGTGGTCGGGTTTCCGAGAGCTGGTTCCCCAGACCTAGAACGCCGTGAGTTGCCGTAGAGAGAGAGGGTTCTGTAGTCACCTAAGTTTGAGGACTGCCGACCGTCCTGCTATCTGAGTATCCTAAATGTCCTGGCCCACTAAAGGTTCTGATAAGTCCTGCGGGGGCGGGGGAGGGCAGCTCATGAAACTCCTGAGCTCTGGGTTTCAGAAACGTATTTGTCCACAGAAGCTTTTCAGCGCAGAACATCTGTGAATCCTCTGGGTACTGCTGCTTGGAATTGCCACCAATTCCAAGAGGAGCCACCAGGCCCGTGAGCCATCTTTGTCACCCTGGCCTTTCTCCCTTGTATCATCCCTGAGCCCTTGGCAAAGACTTACAGGGTCTGGCCCAGACTCAGCTGTGCCATGCGGTTAATGGGGGAAGGGCTGGGTCTCTGTGCCCACGACAGGGGACAGAGAAGCCAGCCTCTGCCTCCCACCTGTCCTGGCCCCTCTCCCTGGCTTCCCTGGCCACCGGGCCTGCTTCCGGGGGCTGGCTACTTACACGGCCGGCGCCGGGCCCCCACGCGTGCGCCTGTGCTCCTACGCTCCTACAGACTTCGCGGCAACCCTGTGAAGTTTCAGCCCCGGGTACGTGTACGTAGGACACGTGGGCTCAGAGAGGTTGGGTGAAGTGCCCAAGCCCTGCCCGCCCACCCCCTGCAAGAACGCGCAGCCGCAGTCCTCATCACCATACAGCAAAACCTTGGTTTGTGAGCACAGTTCGTCCCGGAAACACGTTTGCCATCCAAAGCACTCGTTGGTCCAAGCACGTTGCGAGAAGCATCGGCTCAGCTGCGATCGTGCGACGTTTGGCCTCACGTACTCGTAAGACATCGCTCGTTTATCAAGTTCAAGTTTATGGGACGTGTTCGCTCGTCCCGCGGAACACTCGCAGGACGAGTTCCTCGCAACCCGAGGTTTCACCGTATTCTGGCCACCTCTGTTCCTGCAGCTTTCATCCCCCCCGAGGCAGCCCCTCACCCCAAGCTTCCTTGGGGTCCCTGCTGAGGCTCCGGCTGAGGGTTTAGAGACACTGCTCTCCTGAAGCCCCTCTGAAAGGAAGGGAACGGACTCTTCCTGGGCGCCCGCAACGTGCCCAGCTCTGGGGGCTGGGGACCTGGGATGCGTCCGACGGGGCCCTGCCTTCAGGAAGCCTTGAGTCTTAGTCCTCAGCATGCAAGTCAGCACCCGCATTCCCTTGACACAAACGAGAAAGGGCACCGGAGGTGGGGCTCAGAGCGCGCCCAGGGTCACACAGCGGGAACCGGTCCCCGCGCACTGGGGGGGTGTGCACACGGCTGCCCATCCCCCTCCCCCCGGGCTGGGGTGAAAGGCAGGTCTGCGCGGGGACTCTCGCCAGCCACTGGGGGGGGCCTGCCTGCCGTTTCCTGCCCTCACGGGCTGTCGCCGCCCCCCTGCCGAGCTGAACCAAGACTCAAGTCCCGGAACACCTTGCGTTCAAAACGTGCACCGTCGTCCCTGGTTGCGCTGCATGACATGGTCACCTTTAGCTGTCAATCTCCAGTTTGCTCCCGCTTAATGACGATGAGTCCTATTCCTCTCTCCTCCCGGACGGCTCCTGGAGCCCTCTTCCCTCCCAGGCTGTGTTTCCCCCTGACCTTTTCCACCGCCCGTGGAACTGGCCAGACGGGCCGCCCTCGAAAGCAGGGCCACCCACCTCACAGACACCCTGTGAGCGGCTCTCTCCTCGGGCAGCGGGGACGGGCCGGCAGGATGCTGAGGGGAGCGTGTTCTAGAGCCCGTCAGCGAGCCGGTTGGGGGTCTCGACTCTACCGCCTGGGCCACTGCTGAGCCCCCTGTGCTGTGTCCTCACCCGAGGAGTGGGAATATCGACTCTGCGCCCTCCCTCATGGCCCTGGGGCACGAGGGGCACTCAGCACATCTTGTATAATAAATGCCCAACAAAGACCAGGTATCCAGAGGGATTCGTGTTTCCACGGTAGGACAAAGCCTCACGTGGCCAGGCCCGGGATCTTTTGCATTGTGACTTCTCACGCAGAAGCTTCCGGAGGATTCAGGAAGCACCTCCAGGGAGACCTTCTTCTGTTGGGAGAAAGGAAGCCCACCGGCTGTCTCCTCACCTGAGCCTCTCTTCAAGGATTCGGCACGTTTGGGGTGGTGGCAGAGGGTCCAAACGCCGGCCCACGACACCCTCCCCACCCCCACCCTGGTCCCAGGCCCTGAGACCAGCCGCCCCGGTGCCCCCAGGCACGAGGCTGCTGCGAGCTGACGAGGCCTGGGCAGGTCAAATGTGATGGACGGATGTTGGCACCCCCCGCGCCGCCCCACACCAAGTTCACACACGGAGGCCCTAATGCCCAGTGTGACTGTAAGTGGAGGTGAGGCCATCAAGGAGGTCATTCAGGTTAAATGAGGTCAGGAGGGCGGGGCCCTGACCCGACGGAACTGGCGTCCTTATAAGAAGAGAAAAGGCCACCCGAGGACACCGTGAGAAGGCCACACGTCTGCAAGCCCGGCAGAAAGGTCTCGCCAGAAACGGAATCTGCCGGCACTTGACCTTGGGCTTCCAGCCCCCCGAACCATGAGAGAGAAATGTCTGTTGTGCCTTCTGTAAGGTAGCCTGAGCTGAGACGCTGAGGGGACGTCAGGGTCCAGGCAGGACCACCGGGTGGCCCTGGCCCGGCCCGTCGTGCCGCTGACACCCTGGACCCAGCTCAGACTCACCCGAGGTGGGAGGGGAGCGGGCCGGGTGAGCGGGCTGGGGGCAGCGACTCAGAATGAGAGCGGATGTGGGAGGTACACGGCGTATCATCCACAAATTGTCAGGGCAGCGATCCCCACACTCGCGGGGACATCGAGGATAAGACAACACACAGATCACTGGGCCCCCAACTCCTGGAGCTTCTGACTCAGTGGTCTAGAGGGGCTCCGGGGTATTTTCATTTCTAGCAAGTTCCCAGGTGCTGAGATGCTGCTGCTCCGGGAACCCCACTTTGAGAACCACTGAGGGAGTACTGAGGCCAAAGGTCAAAGTCAGAGAGCAGAGGGCCCCCGTCCGTTCCTCCATCCCCGGGTGCCATCGTGCAGCCGGGACAGCAATGACATTTGTCGAGCCCCACGATGTGGCTGGCCGGTGCATGGGCTAACTTAATCTTCAGGACGAGCCGAGGAGGTGGGCACGACCACCGCCGTTTTACAGACAGACCCCAGCTCAGAGAGGTGAAGCGACTTGCCTGGGGTCGCCACAGCCCCCGCCTTTCCCGTCCTCCGGGTGGCCCTCCATCACTGTGGCCTGGCACGCAGGGCACAGCCACGGGCCCCGGAGCGTCTCCCGAGGGATGTCAAAAACAAGAGAGCAGGCGGGTCCAGATGCAGAGAAAGCCCTTCTCTCTGACCACCTGGGCCCCCGGGTTCCTGCCGGTTTCCAACGGTAGGTTAGAGGGATCTGCATTAGTGTTGTGCCACCCCCTCCCGGACCGTCCCCGAGGGCCGTCAAGGCACAGGCTAGGTGGGAAGGAAGGTGCGTGTCCCCTGCCGGGGCGGCCGGGGCGGGAAGCCGGGTCCCACAGACAGAGCCGTGCGCCACGGGTTTCTGTGACAACCCGGCTGCAATTGTCCATAATTATAATTAACTTCAGAGTTGATCATCCTCCTGGACCCTTCGGCCGGGGAAGGCAGAGGAAGTGCTCATGTCTGGGCCTCTGGGTGGCTCCTGGTCCGGGAGCCTTCGGGGAACAAGATTTGGGAAGGACGTGCCAGGCACCGCGAGGGAACCATGGGGCTGGGTAAAGATCCCCCCAGAGCCTGACTGTCAGGGGGCCTGCCACCCGGCACTGCATTTACCTCCTCTGAGGGGGAGGGGGCCGGGGCGCAGTCACGGGCACCAGAGCGTGACCTGGGCGGTTCAGAACACAACCTCTCCGGGACCTGAGAACGCAGAGCACAGAAGACGGGTGTCCCTGTACCCCTGTGGAGGGTGGGGGCTGGCCCAAGGTAAGGAGAGGCATGGTGGCCAAGGCCCAGCCAGTCCCCTGTCCCCAGGGACAGTGCCCTGTCCCTGCCTCAGGGCACAGGAAGTCACAATGATGGCTGCTATTCACAGAGCACTGACTGAGTGCCAGGCCCAGAGTCTAAGCCCCACAGACGCACCTGACCCCAGGAAAGCCCTCAACTACCAGACGCACTTGGCAGATGGGCAACTGAGGCACAGAGAGGTCAGGGGCAGCGTCCAGGCTGCCTGACCTCAGCTCTGCTCCTGTGGGCCCCAGTCTCGCTTCTGACTGTTGGGGCCCACCGAGGCTTTGGTTGGGGGAAAAGAGAACGCTGCTTCCAAAAACAGTTTGAAAACCAGTGTTATGGTCCAACCTCCCCCCTTTACAGAAGAGGAAACTGAGGCGCAGGGGGGTGAAATGACCCGTCCTCGATCACACAGCTCTGAGTCCATACATCAAAGGCGAGTCAATCAATAGAGTCATTGATTCTAATGACTTACAGCTTTATAGTGATTCATAACAGGTGGGATTTTCTTTTTTAAGATTTTGAAGATTTCTGCCAAGTGTAGGCTAACTCTTCTGTACTTGACCGCGGAACATTCTAGGTGTGTTGAACTTGCTCTGTCCAGCTCCCCACTGCTTCAGATGGAGGAAACGGTCGGGGGGGGGGGGAGAGTCAGCCTGGACTGCCCACCCCCGGAAGGAGAGACCGCCGGTCAGGTTAGGGGGACGCTGAGGACAGAGAGGGGAGGGTGAAGGGTGAGGGATGAGGGAGGAGATAGACAGGGGGGCTGAAAAGCAGGGAAGGGGAGACTCAGGGACGTGGGAATGTATACTGGCAGGAATTTTTCCACCCCAAGAAAGGTATTTTCAGGAACGTATTTGGTATACTTGAGAACAGTCATATTTACAGAAGACACGAACGGCTGGAGTTGCTTAACAATCCGTGCTTGGGGAGAGGAGACAAAGCGTGGGGACAGAGATGACACAGGACTGGTTACATATTGATCCCTGTTGAAAAGAATGGTGCGTCAGGCTCATTATATTATTCTGTTTGTGTGTGTTTGAAATTTCCCAGCATAAGGAAGCTTTCTAAAAGCATATAGTCAATGCATTCCAGAATTTTTAAAGAATAGTTTTCTGAACACGGCTCTCTTTATGAGAAGAGTAGATTAATGAACTAATGCCCTCAGCCTTCCCCACCCCTGTGTCTCTCACTCCCCATTCCTCTCTCTCTCTCTCTCTCTCTCGTCCAGGAGTCAGCAGCCAAGGTTAGCAGCTGCATACTGACGTACTGATTCCTCTCTGTCTTTCCTCCAAAACATTTGTTAAAATACTGGCACAAAGGAAAAATAATTATTGGTCAACAAAACGTCACAGAAACCTTCCAAATCTATCCCATCCTGCACAGTTTGCTCTAAACGTTAGAAGTTTGACAACTTGGCCATTTGTCCAGTGGGCTTTGCCTGGTCCCCTCTGACCACACTGGTCATCTCCACCCTGGTCCTCACGGTAGAGACGGGGTTAACACCCAGATGTCTTCTCTGGACATCTGTGCTACCCTGATACCCGTAAAGCTGAGTTGGCATTGTTATTATTTGGGAAAGCCTCCCCTTCCCGGCTCGGTTTCCCCATCTATAAGAGAAGTGGAAAGATGAGACGCTCACTAAGGTCCTCGCAGCACCAGGACGTGAGATGCTCAGCACTGACCTTGGGGCAGGGACAGCGGCGTTACCGGGCTGGGGTCCGTTCTGGGAGGCAGAGAGGGCTCGTGTCTCCTACTCCAGCCACGTCCAAACCTTCCCACCCGGCCCTCCCGTCTGGGTCCCCCCGTTCCCCCCGTCTGCAGCCAACCCCAGGAGTAGCCGAACATCCCCAAGTGGGAGCCTCCCAGTTGAGATGAGCAGCTGTCCCAGTTAGCCCGGTCTGAGGGTTCCCACAACACCGGGCTTTTCGGTACTAAGCCTGGGATAGTCCCCGTCGACCTGCTCAGGCCGGTCGCCCTGTTCCCAGGCAAGCTGGCTGCATATATTGTTAGCAGAGAGGGGTATTGGATTGGAAGCAAGTTAAAGCTGTGTTGTGATTACCCAGTTTGGGGAGATGAAGGGAGCGGAGGCTGTTTGTGACCTGTAAGCCTCGCGATTAAAAGACAGCAAAACACCAGGCCTGTGCTGATCAGGGAGACCCAACCGCAAGAACATCTGCGTTCCTGGCATCACTGAACTTGGCCTCTCTTAGGAAAAGGCAGGAAAGGCAGAAGAGCCTGTATGAAGAGTCCCGCCTTCTCCGAGTCCACCAGCCAATGAGAAACAGAGCCCGCTCTGCCTGCGGAACAAGAAAAGTGACTTAACCAGGGAGGGGCTGGGGCAAGGCCCAGGGGGGACCTGGGAGGTCAGTCGATGGTGCCTTCACCCCACCGGCCTTCCAGAGGCCATAGTCCGAGGCCACGTCCGCCCCGAGGGCACCTGCCAGGACCTGACAGGCTCGGGCCCAGCCGCGGCACGAGAAGGTGGTGGGGACCTCCCCGCTTCTGAGACGGCCTGCATCTGAGTGGGTTCTGTGACAGTGTAGACGTGCGTCACGAAGTAAAGAGCAGGTAATGCAGACAGCTCCCCTCCCCTTGCTCATCACCCCTTTGTTTCCCCTGGAAAACGGGGAAAGTGTGAGTGGCGGAATGTTCAAGCCTCTCTGATTAGGTGGTGCCCGGTCAGAATATATGACCGGCAGGGGCGTCTGGTGGCTCAGTCTGTTGAGCGTCCGACTCTTGGTTTCGGCTCAGGCCACGATCTCATGGTTCGTGGGTTCAAGCCCTCTGTTGGGCTTAGGGCTGACAGTGCAGAGCCTGCTTGGGATTCTCTCTCTCTCTCCTTGCCCCTCCCCTGCTCCATCTCAAAAATAAATAAGCTTAAATATATAGAGAGATATATATCTTTCCAAATAATAATGACTGAAGCACCAAAGTTATGAATTGCTTATCTTTATTTCACCCCTGTAGTAACACTGCCTTCTCCCAGCTGTGGTCCAAACTCGGGGCGAACTCTAACCTGGCCAAGCCTACATGGGTGAGTCAGGCAACCGCCCGGCTGTGGGGCTGGGGAAACCTGAACCAGGACCCCGAGGGAGGGGTGGGTGTGAACTCGGGTCGTTCTGGGCCAAAACAAACCCTAAAACACAAGCACTAGAACCCGTCAGGTGTGAGTGTGCCTGCAGCCCGAGATCATGATGAAAACTGGAAAACACTGTTTTTAAATTGTTTTAACATGTATTTATTTTTGAGAGGCAGAGAGAGACAGAGCATGAGCGGGGGAGGGGCAGAGAGAGAGGGAGACCCAGAATCGGAAGCGGCCTCCAGGCCCTGAGCCGTCAGCCCAGAGCCGGACGCGGGGCTTGAACCCACGGACCGTGAGATCATGACCTGAGCTGCAGTCGCACGCTCAACCGACTGGGCCACCCAGGGACCCCAAAACCAGAAAACGTTTTGAGTGGAATCGTGAACGGGGCAAACCACGAGGAGTGCATGTGCAGCCATGCTTACCGGGAAATTGGTGGCCTTCCGTGCAGAAAGGAAGGACGGGGAAGCCATGCGCTCGTGGTGACGACGGGTGACCACTGAGGAGGCCCTGAGAAACGGACGCGATTTCCCAATCGCTGTGTTGCACCCCTGAATCTAACATGACGTCATACATCAACTCTAGTAAAAAAAAAAAAAAAAAAAAAAAGATAAAAATTTAAAAAAAGCAGCAAACTCAGGTCCATCTCAAAGAGCTACAAAAGAAACCGCGAAATAAATCCAAAGAGAGTAGAAGGCAGGAATAAAAATAAGAACACCAATTGGTGAACTGAGAAACAAACAGAAGCAGCAAAACCTACAGTTGGTTTCTGGAAAAGACGGGTACCTTCTGGAGAGCGGGCAGAGGAGGAGTTCTGACAGCTACGGATATCCTGCGGGCAGCTCGGAGCTGAGGCTCTCACCGGCGGCGTGTCCCTGGGGGGCTTGAGCGACCTGCCTACGTCTGCTTCTTTGCCTCAAAGTCAAGAAATACGACGTTGGGGCGCCTGCGGGGGGGGGGGGGTCAGTCGGTTAAGCGTCCGACCTCAGCTCAGGTCATGATCTCACAGTTCGTGAGTTGGAGCCCCGTGTCGGGCTCTGTGCTGACAGATTCTGTGTCTCCGTTTCTCTCTGCCCCTCCCCTGCTCATGCTCTTTTAAAAAATATAAAAAATAAGCTGTAAAAAAATTATTTAATGAAATGGTTAAGATAGTAAATTAAAGAAAGAAAGAAAGAGGGGCGCCTGGGTGGCTCAGTCGGTTAAGCGTCCGACTTCGGCTCAGGTCATGATCTCACGGTCCGGGAGTTCCAGTCCCGCATCGGGCTCTGTGCTGATGGCTCAGAGCCTGGAGCCTGCTTCGGATTCTGTGTCTCCCTCTCTCTCTGCCCCTCCCCCGTTCATGCTCTGTCTCTCTCTGTCTCAAAAATAAATAAAAAAACGTTAAAGAAAAAATTAAAAAAGAAAAAGAAAGAAAGAAAGAAAGACAATGTCTGCGCCATCAGCTAATATGAGAATCGAATGTGGCAATTGTGCACGATGTGTCCAGCAGGTAATAGAAACCGAGCGCCTCATAGTGGCTATTGTCACGGTGCTGATGGGGGTTGTGAATGTTCTGTCAGAGCTTTGGAGGGTTGCGGGGCGGGGGGGGGGGCACCGGGGGAGGGAGGACTAATCCCCTCCTGGGAACGGCCAGGGAGGACTGCCTTCCAGGCTAAGCACTGGAGAAGGAGGCCTGGGAAGAGGTAGACAATCCAGGCTGGGAGCCTAGTGAGCTTGGAGGCCTGAGGCCCGGCCTTTCCCCGTGAAACATGGCCGGCGGGGAGATGGGCCTCCCAGAGCCCCGCATCCCGAATCCCTTGGGCCAGCTGCCAAGCAGTGGGCTGACATTTGAGGCCAAGGTGGAGAATACAAAAGGGCCGGGCTGTGGGCTTCGGGCTCCTGCATTATGCAGCAGGGGTAAATAATGGATAACTTGGAACGGGGTTTGTTTTTTTTAACCATTTCGTTCCTGATTTTTGCCCAGGATGTGGAAGACACAATGAGCTTACTCAGCCTGTCTCTAGAGGGAAGAGAATGATTTAATGCTGATGCTCGCTCCAGGCTGACACGTTGCTTTCAGCTGGAAACAAGGGAGCAAGTCTGCAGCAGACGAAGTCAGCTTGTCTCAGAAGAAAGGAGTTCCCGTGGGGCTCTGCGCACTTTCCCAAAGGCCTCAGTCTACCCAACAGGCGACACCCACTCGACATTTTCCCAGGTAAAGAGAATGGGATGTGTCTGGAGCTGGATGCCTCTAGCCTGTAAGCTCGTGGGCCCTGCCTCTGGGGAGAAGGGGACGCGACCCAGAGTATCCTCTGCCCAAGTCCGTGGGCCCCACCACCCCACGGGAGGGCCTCAGTGGGGACCCTCTCACAGGAAGGCCGATCGGGGTGAAATGTCGTCCTCCCCTGAGGAAATGGGTCTAGACCTAGGTTAGAAAAAGGGAGGCTCTAATCCCCAAAAATGAGGGATGGGGGCCCTGAGAGGCCATAATCAAAGACTTCAGGGTCGCAGAAAGAGTTGGCACTGGAATATGTCACCAACAGAGTAGCCTACGAACTTGGGCTCCTGCAAATATAGTCATGAGGCAACCGCCACATGATCCCGCAATTGCGGGTTTGTGATCACACGGAAATCGGTCCACCGATGTTCACAGCAGCTCTACGTGGAACTGGCAAAACCTGGAAACAACCGGAGTCCTTGAAAGGGTTCATGGTAAACACACCGTGGCACGTCCATGCCAGGGAACGCCAGTCAGCCACAAAGAAACACCGTATTGATTCACCCAACCACCCGGTTCGTAAAGAACTGCGCTCGGTATGAACAGCCAATCCCCAAAGCCTACGTGCTGTTTGAGTCCATTTACAGAACGCTCTTGTGAGGACAAGAGTATGAAGATGGGAGGTGACTGGGAGCAGAATGGTGGCAGGGAGGGACCTGCAGTTATACAGAACAGCCAGAGGGACCCTGCGATGTCGGAACTGTCCAGGGTCTGCTGTGATGGTGGATCCACACACCTGCGCAGGTGATAAAAGTACACAAAACAGGGGCTCCTGGGTGGCTCAGCTGGTTGAGCGTCCGACTTTGGCTTAGGTCATGATCTCGCGGTCTGTGAGTTCGGGCCCCACGTCAGGCTTTGTGCGGACAGCTCCGAGCCTGGAGCCTGCTTCGGATTCTGTGTCTCCCTCTCTCTCCGCCCCTCCCCTGCTCACGCTCTGTCTCTCTCTCTCTCTCTCAAAAATAAACAAACATTTTTTTTTTAAAGTGCATAAAACTAAGTGAACACCCACACAAGTGGGTACGAATAAACCTGGGGAGGTCTGAGTGACACGGGTGGATTGTATGGGTGTCTATACTGAGGGTCATGTTATACTAGCATTTGCCAAGATGTGACATCGGAGAAAAGTGGATAAAAGGCACACTGGGTGTCTCTGGCTTGCTTCTTACCCCTGCCCGGGAGTCTACAATTATCTAGAAATAAAAGCTTTAGCTTAAAGAAATTGTTATGGGATATTGCTCGGTGCAAAGGACACACCACAAAACCCAATGTGTATTATGATCCGTACACTTTAAGCCCTCAAAATGGACACCCATCTACTAAAGCCAACCCCCCCCCTCATGACCATGCAATCCCCCTCCTAAAAGCATTCCCGAGAGAAATGCAGGCATGTGACCACCAGAAAATACGTACAAGGTTAATAACAGCTTTATTCACGGTAGCCAACGGTTGGAAACAATCCAGATGCCCATCAATAGTAGAACTAATCGACTGTTATGTTCACCCAACGGAATCCTTAACTAAAAAGCGCGATCCAGAGCCTTACACATGGAGGAGTGTCCCTGATAGGATGATAAACAAAAGAAGCCAGACACAAAGACCACAGACCGTGGGGCTCATTTATACCAAGTTCGAGAACAAGCAAAACCATTCTGTAGCGACAACAGCCGTTACCCAAGGAAGCAGAAGGACTGCCTGCGGAGGGGGCCCCCGGGGCCTCGGGGCGCGGGCAATGTGCCGCGTCCTCATCAGGGTGTATATACGTGTGAAATGAATCAAACCACACGCTTAGGACCTGTGCACTCTGCCGTGTGTGTTATACCTCGATATGCTTTTTTAAACAAGAGAAGAAACACGCACGCCTAGATTAGAGCGCAGAAAGCGACGCGGAGCGGAGGGGTCACCTGGAGGGACCCGCATCTCCCCCGTCCTGGCTCTCCGTCTCTATCTGTGGCGTGACAGCCGATTCCGGGTGAAGCTCCAAAGGGCACAGAGGGCCCCCGGGGGTGGGTGGGAGGGGCTACTCCATTCCTGCAAGGGGGTAGCTGGGGGAGGCCTCTGCCCAAGGGAGGAGGGGATGGCGGGGGTGCTTCAGAATAGAAAGCTGCAGCCGGGCCCCTCGGGGGCCCAGCCTGCTCCCGGGACACCTGCTGACCCCAAGTGTGAGCCCTATGGCAGCACTGGCCGCTACCATGCACATTGGGAGAGTGGTGGAGGAGAAAGGGGACCCCAGGAAGAGGGAAGAAAGAAAGAAAGGAGCTCAGAGGAGAGAAGAAAGAGGAGAAACAGACACGACCACAGCCAGCGTCCCCAGAGCACTGCCCTGTGACCCACGCCTGCCAGGCAGCTGGAGGTGGCGGGCTGTCGCCACCCATAGTCTCGTTTGCAAATGAGGAAGCTGAGCACAGGGTTTGTCACTTGGCCCGGGACTTCACACGAGTAAGTGACAGCTGCGTTGGAGCCCAGGCAGCCAGAGCGCGTGCTGGAGAGCAGGAGGAGGAGGAGACAGCAAGCAGAACGGGGCTCCAGAGGGGTGGTCAAGGGAGAGGGGGAAGGACACTCAGTCTTCTGTCCAACAGGTGTTTCCTGAGCACCTCCTACCTGCGGGCACTCCAGGACAGCGCCCCGGTGTATAATCAGGGTGGCTCCACGGGCAGTGACCCCTGCTGTCACCCAGGCCCGGTGCTTGGTTCTAAGGGTCTCCACGTTTTATTCCACAAGTTTTCTCTCCAGTCCTGAGTACAAAAATGAAGCGGTCACCCCCAATCCCTCCTCCCCTTCCCAGGATGACGGTCCAGAGGCTGCACCGGCAGGTCAGAAGAAAGAGGGACGGGGGCCCTGGCCAAAGCAGAGAAGCTGAGCGTCTGCCGCTATCACGGGGAGGGTTGGGGAAAGGGCACGGATTGTCCTTTAAAGCTGCAGAGGCATAACTCAATTCTTTTTACAATTTCATTACTGGAAAAATCTATCGGCCCCAGGAGCATTCTGCTCACAAAATTGAACAAAAAACAAAAGGGCATTCGCTGTGTCTTCCCTGAGCTCTGAGTTGAGCTGGATACCCATAAATCACTGTCAAGGAGAGAAGGGAGAGCCTCATTTAGCTTTGTCCCCGCCCGCCCAGGTTCCCCCAGCACAGGAGGCAGCAGAAGCCGCAGGAAAGCAGTGTGCCCTCCCCACAATGGTGTGAGGAAGGGATCGGCGCCCCCCCCTTTAGAGCTAAGACACTGTAACTTGTCCGGGGTCACGCAGTGACCATGTCCCCCTCTCAATATATTCATGCTACGACACATTTTGATCTCCCAAAGGAGCTGTGCTGCTACATTTTTGCTCCTGGCCGACGGGGGAGCCCTGCGCCCGGAGGAGCGGCCCCCCAGCCTTTAGACATCACCGAAGCAGAACCTTCTCCCACATCCTTCCAGATCCCGGCTGGGTTCGGGAAGCATTCACAAGGCCACAAGGCCTCCCAGACGCCACAAGGCCAGAGTTTCCGTCTGTTTTGTTTGCCACAAAGACCCTGTATCCAGACAGCACCTGACACACAGCGACACTCAATAATTTCTAATGAGAAAAACTATTCAAGGGATGTTAGCTCCGGAGAAGTGTCCATGACTGTTCCTGCCTCCGCCCGGCTGACCGGCTGAACTGCCCCGTTCCCCAGGCGAGGACGACGTCGTCCGGGGAGCTGGGGCATCACTAGTCCTGACCCAACACCCAGGACAGCTCCTCTGTGGCTCCTGAATCGTGCGTCCCCCCCCCAGGCTCTGACAAGTTCACGGGTCCCCTCTGGAGCGCTTCAGAGCACCGCCTAACACCTTACTCAGTCCCTGTGCAGTTCCCTGACAGGCCCCTTCTCCGAACAACTGCAGGATCGCGGGGAGGCGGGGGGACACAGAGCCTTGGGGGCTGGAGTGGGGGCGAGACTCAGGAGGCCTGAAGGCCCTCAGGAAACGCAGACAAGCAGACACATCCTGGCTTCTCCGTTCAGAGTTGCCCACGCCAGCCGGTTTCCTTCTCTCCCTTTGCCGCGTCTGCCCTATAAACTGCGTGAAGATCCATAGAGGGTCTTTTTTTTCCCTCTCTTCCCAAAACTCTGTTGTGCCTTCTGTAATCTCGTCAACAGCCCAGGGAGATAGGGGAGAGGGGACCAGGGTGAGGAAGCTGGGTCGAGCTGCAGGCAAGCGGCCAAGAGTTGGCCGTTGAGGCCAGGTAGTGCCCTGCTTCCGACCCGCTGCCTGAGGTCTGTGCTGACTCACTGCCTGAGGTCTGTGCAGGCCTCGCTGCCTGAGGTCTGTGCAGGCCCCGCTGCCTGAGGTCTGTGCAGACTCGATGCCTGAGGTCTGTGCTGACTCGATGCCTGAGGTCTGTGCGGGCCCCGCCGCCTGAGGTCTGTGCTGACTCGATGCCTGAGGTCTGTGCAGGCCTCGCTGCCTGAGGTCTGTGCAGACTCGATGCCTGAGGTCTGTGCAGACCCCGCTGCCTGAGGTCTGTGCTGACTCGCTGCCTGATGTCTGTGCAGGCCTCGCCGCCTGAGGTCTGTGCAGACTCGATGCCTGAGGTCTTTGCGGGCCCCGCCGCCTGAGGTCTGTGCTGACTCGATGCCTGAGGTCTGTGCAGGCCTCGCTGCCTGAGGTCTGTGCAGACTCGATGCCTGAGGTCTGTGCAGACCCCGCTGCCTGAGGTCTGTGCTGACTCGCTGCCTGAGGTCTGTGCAGGCCTCGCTGCCTGAGGTCTGTGCAGACTCGATGCCTGAGGTCTGTGCAGACCCCGCCGCCTGAGGTCTGTGCTGACTCGATGCCTGAGGTCTGTGCAGGCCTCGCTGCCTGAGGTCTGTGCAGACTCGATGCCTGAGGTCTGTGCAGACCCCGCTGCCTGAGGTCTGTGCTGACTCGCTGCCTGATGTCTGTGCAGGCCTCGCTGCCTGAGGTCTGTGCAGACTCGATGCCTGAGGTCTGTGCAGACCCCGCTGCCTGAGGTCTGTGCAGACTCGATGCCTGAGGTCTGTGCAGACCCTGCTGCCTGAGGTCTGTGCTGACTCGCTGCCTGATGTCTGTGCAGGCCCCGCTGCCTGAGGTCTGTGCAGACTCGATGCCTGAGGTCTGTGCAGGCCCCGCTGCCTGAGGTCTGTGCTGACTCGCTGCCTGATGTCTGTGCAGGCCTCGCTGCCTGAGGTCTGCGCAGGCCCCGCTGCCTGAGGTCTGTGCAGACTCACTGCCTGAGGTCTGTGCAAGCCCCGCTGTCTAAGGTCTGTGCAGCCCCATACCCTGTAATGAGAGGCTCCTCGTGTGCCTGCTTGGGGCAGAGGGGGCTCCAGATGACCTCTCTTCTGATGAGGCCTGGGCCCTGCACCTCAAAGCAGCCCGTAGCCCCGAGGCCCCAGCCTCTGCCCACAGGGACTCTACAGGAGGCCGCCTCTCCTGGCCTCTCATTTTGTGCTCGTTTTTCAAAACAGCCTTCTGTCTGGCATCTGATTTCTAATCAGGCGTTTGTCTCTTGTGCTTTCAAGGGGCTGTGGCTGGGAGGGAGCGGGGGCCCAGGCCTCCTGCCCTCTCTGCTGCTAGGAGGCATATGGGAGCCTCACAGTTCCTTCTGGCGGAGAGGCAGGTTAGAAGGAAAGTGCAGGGAGGGAAGAGAGAGACCCGGGCCTCAAATGACCCACCTCGCAGCCGGAGCCCGTGCGCATCCCCATCACAGGCCCAAATTGACTGCCAGCCGCCAAGGGTAGCTGAGCTAATCAGCCAGCCAGACACCATCTCCCTCTGTCTCTGTCTCTGTCTCTCTCTGTCTCTCTGTCTCTCTCTCTCTCTCTCTCACACACACACAAACACACACACCCCGGACAGGAAAACAAGACTAACAGCATGGTCCATCCACTCCCTCCACTTCAGCATCTGTGGCTCCTACTGAAATGCCCACTCAGTGCCCACGGGCCGGGCCAGGGGCCGCCGGTCCCGCCACCGGTGAAATCAAAGCCGGCGAAGGGATTATGCAGCAACCTGGCCAAGAGACCCTTTCTCAGGAGGGAGGACATCTGTTTCCAAGATAACCAAGCCAACTCCCAAGGCATGATATATTTATGTTCTATATCTCCAGCCACCTGCTCAGCCTCCAAAACAAACTCCAGGTTCCAGCCACGGAGGAAATGTGACAGTTAAGTGGGAAAATTGCAAATGGGTCATTCTAGGAGCTGGAAAACATGATGATGGTTCCAGCAGGGGCAGGAGCTCACGGCTGGGGAGATGGGGGGGTGGGGGAGAGTTTCCTGAGCACTCCTTACAGCGGGCAAGCCTGCGGAGAAAGGCAGTCCCACCCCTTCCCTCCAGAAAGTCTGAGCCTGGGCCTCAGGGCACCCTGGGAGCCGGCCTTCGTGGCAGGAGCCAGGGCAGAGCTCCCCGTGTCCTGCAGTAGAACCTAGAACCAGGCAGGCAGCCTGAGGCGTGGGGGAGGGGCTGTGCCCCTGGTCCCTCTCGCCTTGGGTACCGCCCTGTCTCTACAAACTGGATGTCAGCCGAGGCCTTGGGGACTCACGGGCAAGCCAGCTCAGAGGTCAACCACCTTTACGGCTGTTTGAAAGGAGGATGGTGAGGCAGGGGGGGAGCGGCGTGGAGATCCACTTGGACCCCCCACAGCGGCTGTGAAGATTATTTGAAAGACATTTGAGATTCAATAGGTACAGAAAGAAGCCTTTGCAGAGCTCTCCTCTGGGCCCGAAACTGTCATAAATCCCCTCCCCGGGGGAGGAAGAGGCCGGAGAAGATCCGCTGCATAAACAAACATCATCACCAGGGTCTTATCTCCTATTTTGTTCCCCTAAAGGCCCAATGGTCTTTCCTAAAAAAAAAAAAAAAAAAAAAAAAAAGAGGCTCTGTCCCTCCCCTGTGAAGTCTAGAAACCCCTCGTTACTGAGCCCCCTCCTCTTTTCTCTGGTTGATCCGTCCGCTGTCAGTTACATTCACGGGCCCCAACCACGGAACCCGGATCCGTGGAGGAAAAGGTTTTCCTCCCCACGGTTTGATGTTGCTGCTCTGAGAGCCGTCTCCAAGAAAGCCCTGGACGTAATTCCTCGGCGCAAGCAGACAAGGGCTGATCAAATGCGCAGGGGCAGTGGGCCCCCGTGGCCTTTCCAGGGAAGAGAAAGCAGAACAGCCACGATCACCTTCAATTTGGAAAATAGGCGCGGGCAGGCCATAAACATTTGCCACGAAGATCTCGAGGCAGGAAGGCACGGCCCGAGCGCACCCCGCCTGCGGGGTTAGGGGCTCCTGGCCCAGATCCCACCGCTCGGGTCTCCGCTGGGCTTCACCCGATAGCCAGCCAACCCGCCTTCTCTTGTCCTAGCCAGTGAGGCCATTCCCTGCCACCCGCCACGTGACCCACAGCCCGGCCTGACCCGCCGTGGTCTGGGGACCTGGGCTCTGAGCCTGGGAGGACTTTGCTGCACCCGTTTCCTTTCCCCCAGGAGGATCAGCCCCCGCCCCGTCACGTTCCCTGGGCCTCCTGTCCAGGCTGCTCCTCCTGGCTCAGGGCGCAGAGCAGGGACGGGTGGAGCCAGGAGGCAGGAAAGCCAAGGGAAAGAGGATCTTCACTGTTGCTGTGTCTTTTGTCGCACCCTCCCGGCTCTACACAGCCCGTCGGTGTAAAAGACCGGAGGCAGGACGCTGCCTTCCCCCACCCCTGGGCCCAGATGCACCCGGTCCCCTGACAGACCCACACGGACACACACCTGCCCTCCAGGGAGCTCCAGTCCCCGCCCTTCCTAGTCTTACCACCAGCTGTGCAGGGCACGGTCAAGGGCACTGTGGGTATTTATGTCGTGGGCCTGTATCTGTCAGCCCCCTGCAGCCCGCAGGGCCAGAGGCGTGGAGCTGAATGGTGAGGTCCTGGAGCAGGGGCAGGGCGAGAGGAGCCTTCCCAAATCCATCCAGGGCCTTCATTCATACTCGTCATTCACTTCTCACTCACTCGCTCCTTCATTCTTTAATTTGTCCATTCGTTTGTCTAACGATCGTTTCCTGAGCGTTCACGATGCCAGACCCGGGAAAACCAAGACAAGCACCAAGCAGCGGAGGCGGTGCCACACGGGGGCTCCCGTAACGGGGTGCCCAGAAGGGGCGGTGCTCCAGGGGAGGCCAGTGCCGGGCCGGGGTGCCCAGAGACCGCGCGGTGCGGGCGGCATCGGAGCCCTGCCTTGAAGGAGGCGGTGACGGACAGGGGTCAGTGCGAGAGCATCAAACAGAATTTTACACCCAGTCGCAAGGGCACGAGCTCTCGTTCTTGTTCTTGAGGAATCTGCCGCCCTCAGCCCCTTGCAAAGTGAGGGGTGCTCCTCGCGCAGACACCCCCAGTCCCTTACTGGGCGAGACACCGTCCCTGTCCCGTGCTCCGGCCTCACGGGTGGCGAAGCCTTCCCCCAAAGGCTGTCAGCAAATAGGCGCTCTCATAACCAAGTCCACATCGTGAGATGCCCGGACTCACCTCGGGGTTTGGCAGATGACAAACAAAAGCGGGACACCCCCCCCCCCGGCCCCCCATCGGCCACTGCGGGGGTAGAGCGTGCAAGGTCAGCCCCGGCCCCCTGTGCCTCTCAGCTGGCTCCGGTTTCGTCAGCTGGAAGGTGGGATCGCCGTCACCCCCCTCCTGGGGCAGCTGGGAGGCTTAGAGGGGACCCGGATCCTGAGCGCCTCGCCCACCTGCCATGCAGTGGGCAGTGAGAAGCTGCGGAGTCCCTCACCTGCCTGACCCCGAGAGAGGCCCCTGCTGGGACAGCCTGGCGTCTGGGGAGGGCTGGCAGCCTGTGAGGGTCCTGTTGGCCGACAGAGGTTTGCAGGGTATCGGGAGGCTGGCAGTGGTTCCGGGGGCTGAGAGAGCGGGGCCAAGGAGAAGGGCCGTTGCCCCCCACCGCGGGGCTCTGCGCAGCCCCGGCGGCCCAGCGCGTCTCCCCCGCCCCGGCAAGCTGCCCTCTCTGAGTCTCACTCACCCGCCTCTGCTCTGCAAGGCCTGGTTCATTTCGAGGAGTGATTTTAATCAATTAGATGAAGTGTCAAATAACTGCTCTGCTCTGCTCTGCTCGGGAAATGGGGCCGGTCGTCTTTCCGGCTTTATTGAAAAGGCATGGAGGCTGGAACTGTGCGTCCCTGGCGGGCGGGAGCAGAGGGGAGCTGCTGGGGCCGGAGAGAGCTCCCTGAGCGGGGTCCCATCGGCTCCACGGCAGCCCCACTGTCCAGCGACCCCGCCGGGGAGGAGGGACCTCCAGACCGTGACGGCCCCGCCAAGTGCCCACCGCCGGAGAGGGTCCTCTACGCAGAGCCCAGATGTGCCTCCGTCACCCCTCCAGCAAAATGGGCGCGAGAGGTCACGTACTCGCGGCAGCCAACACGGCCTCGGACCACTTATTCGAACGAGCCCAGTGTAGCTTTTCCCAGGCCTCCTCCGGGAAGGATTCTCCTGGTCCGGTCGTGTTTTCAGCTCCTTCACCGCCCCGATCGGCCAGCAGAGGATACTAGTCATGGTAACCGTGAGCCAACGGGGCCCCGAACTGGGAGGTCCCACATTTGGTCTCAGCCTCCTCCCAGCCACGGGGTTCCGTGAGGGCCGCACCGGGAAACGCGCGGGACCACCTCCAAAACGTCCTCCGAAGTGTTGAGATTAAGAGAAGCTAAGAGGGTAAGTGTTCTCTGAGTGGGCAGAAACACAAAGCCTTTTGTTCGAGGAGCGGCCAAAGGATAAAGAGATAAATGAGGATGCTTCTTCTCGTGGCCGTGGCCGCCCGTGGCAACCTGTCCCTCCCCCCGCCCCCCGTGAGCCTCGCTGACAAGGCTGAGGCCGCCTCACATCCCAGGTGGGGACCAGGCTCTGCGCAGCGGGACTGGCTCCTCTCTGGACCGGGTTCTCTGGCCACTCCTCCATCTGTCTCCTAAGTCCCCAAACTTAGAAGTAGCCCTGAGGGCTGTCTCTTCTCCCCAGGGGTGGTTTCCAAAATCTGTGACCGTTAACATCATCCAGCCCCGCCAGAACCCAGGTTCTGATCCTCTCATTTCAGCCCCGCAGGAACAGATTTATCCCCACCCACATCACCCGCTGGCACGTGTGGATTGTATAGTGTGAGCCTAAGCCATCAGATCATGATGGTGACACTGCTAAAATTGACTGGGCACATACTAAGCGCTGGTGCCTGCTCTAAGTGTATTAACAAGCACCCTTCCCGCCACGCATGGTTGGAGTGAGAAACAATCGCTACTGAGAAATGAGGCAACTAGAGATCAGAGTGCTGACCGCACACAGTCGGTGAGGGATGGGGCCACAGGCGGACACAGACGCAGACTCTGTTGTAACACTGTTACCTCTCTCTAAGGGGGGAGAAATCCATTGGAATATGTTCTCCAGGCTCCATTTAAAAAATGCAGAAAAAGCACACACCCCGTTCAGAAAGACTTCTGTCCAAACAGCCACACACACATACACACACACTTTGGTTGTGGAGAAAATGCACTCACACGGACCCTCATTTCCTAATGCTGAGCAGCGACCGTGAGCGTTTGCCGCCTACTGGGGGTCCCGCTGTAATGTAGCAGGAAACAGCGACTCAGGCCAAGGAGCATCGCTAATGTCACAGCGCTCAGAAGAGGCAAAGCTGGGACTTGAACTTCCGTGGGACTTGAAGTCCAACGAGGCACTTGCCTTAGAACTAGAAATGTTCCTCTCATCCAGGCGGAACACAGGAGGGCGTGGTGGTTAGAAGCGGCCAGAGGACCAGGCTCTGCCCTTGACTGCTGGAGCTCTCTCCTCCGGCCCTTCTGGTACCATCTGCTCCGGGCCCGCGGCGCCCACCTGTCGTTCCTGTGATGAACGGGCTCCATATGCGCATTCTGCACAGGGCTCGTGCTGCAGACCTGGGGAAACTGAGACCCCAGGGGCTAAGAGACTTGCCCAAGGTCGCACGGTCGGCCCCAACAGCCCGAGGCGTGCCACACTCCTGGGCGCTCCTTGTCCCGGCCCAGCCTCTGCTCCCTCCTGGTGGAGGCCATCCCAGCCCCGCCCCCGCCGAGGCAGGCCTGGCAGATGCGCCTCTTTTCTGCTATTTCTTCTCCCAACTCTGTGCCCTCTGGTTCCCCCGGGAACAGACTGACATTCACCATGATTAGCTCGCTTCCCCCTCTACCCGCAGCCAAGAGCTAATTGTCCTGATCTTCTTCCAAGAACGGTCTCTCTGAATAGCCTTCGCAGGCACAATTAGGCAGGTTCGGCCTGGCTTTCACACTCCAGTTCTGAAAAAAATCAAATCAGCGAGGAAGCGGAGCCTCTCGGAAGTTCTCTGAGAGCTCCTTTGTGCGGGGAACAAAGCGCACACATAATTACCTGCTTAGCTGATGAGCACCGGACCCCAGGGCCCTACTTGCAGGAGAGCTGGTCCCACTGGCTCTCGCCCCCCGGTGGCGGCTGTTCTGGGGAGCGGCCAGCTGAGTGCACCGATCTCCCGGAACGGTGTGTGTGTGTGGGGGGGGGGGTGGTGGTGATATCCAGAGGTCCCCTCCCTGGGCAGGCCTGGCCAGCTGCAACCACAGGACATTATCACTGGAGAGCCCAGGGGCGAAATGGTTGAGTGGTGACCCCTGCAGGCTAACAAGCCCAATCCCCTCCCTCTAAAGCTGGAGCCCTGAGGTCAAACAGCAAGTTCAGGCAGAACCCCAACCTGAACCGGGTCTCCCTGGAGGTGCACCGGCTTGCGATGACCACTCAGCTAGTTTAAGACGCACGGCCATTCTGGGCGCCTGGCTGGCTCAGTTGGTGAAGCTCCGACTTCGGCTCAGGTCATGATCTCACGGTCCGTGAGTTCGAGCCCCGCGTCGGCTCTGTGCTGCCGGCTCGGAGCCTCGAGCCTGCTTCAGATTCTGTATCTTCCTCTCTCTCTCTGCCCCTCCCCTGCTCACACTCTGTCAATCTCTCTCTCTAAAAATAAATAAGCATTAAAAAAACACTTTTTTTTAAATAAAAAAAGATGCACGGCCATTTTTACCAGAAAAAAAGGAGGGGCTTCCAACCGAAGACAATGATTTTTCCCCACCAGTCTGATGCACGGAACATGAATCAAATTGTGGGCGGGCCAAGGAAGCGATTGCCAGTCGCTTCTCTGGGGACATAGAGGGATCCTTCATCTCTAAGTGGAGACACCGAGGCCCAGAAGGAACTGGTCCAACCCACGTAGCCAGTAAATGGCAGAGCTGAGACTCCTCATACATCCCCTCATTCCCGGGCCAGCACTCACGACCGACATCGCTGAGCCCCAGCCCCCCAATCTGTATCTGCAGTCCTGGCGAGATGGCACGTGCCCAGGTGCACAGGGCTCAGGGGGAAGGAGACCGATTCCAGTGGGGCTCCCTCCCTTGGAGTGGCCTCGCTCTCAAGCTGCTAGGCCCTACGAAGTTGTTGGCTGAGCCCAGGACTCTGAAAGGGCAGCTCCACACTGCAATCTGTAATCTGGCTCCCCCTCTCTGAGCTCTGCGCCCCTGGGCGAGACCCTGCCCTCTGGGTTTCTCCATCCCTCCTCTGTAAAATGAAGATGCTACCTACCTCCCGGGGCCGGGAAAGTGCCTGGTCCAGGCTGCCATGTGACGCGTGTGCAGTGAAGGTCATGCCCAAGTGTGTTTGGGGAATGTCCCATTCGACACCAATAAAGCAGCCAACAAAGGCTCTGAGCAGTCCCGCAGGAACGAAGCCTATTTCGCTGTTTCAGCCGCTGTGATCCCTCAACCTCGATCCTCTGGAGCTGGCTCGTTTTGGCGGCACTATTAAGATCCTGCTTTCGGGGCGCCTGGGTGGCGCAGTCGGTTAAGCGTCCGACTTCAGCCAGGTCACGATCTCGCGGTCCGTGAGTTCGAGCCCCGCGTCGGGCTCTGGGCTGATGGCTCAGAGCCTGGAGCCTGTTTCCGATTCTGTGTCTCCCTCTCTCTCTGCCCCTCCCCCGTTCATGCTCTGTCTCTCTCTGTCCCAAAAATAAATAAAAGTTGAAAAAAAAAAATAAAAATTTAAAAAAAAAATAAAAAAAAAAGATCCTGGTTTGGACAACGTCGCCGGTGCCCTGCCCCTCGGTGGGGTCCTCATGGAAACACCTGAGTCTGACGTCAGCATCACCAGCCCAGAGAGGCTGGTGGCGTTGTGTGTGGAACCGAATGGGAGGAGAGGCCCAGGGGTGGGCTAGACCCAGGAGTAGACACTGAGCCAACACTGCCAGCCAAGGGGACTGGTCATTGGAAGAAATGAGGAGCTCAGTGGGTACCCCTAGTGCTGACGGGCAGGGATCAATGGAGAGTGAGGCGTGGAAGGAGCCCTCGGGGGCCTGAGGGAGAGACGCCCAGAGCTCCCTCCTGTCTCGGCACCAGAGCACATGGGGACCACTACTCACAGCCCCTTGACCACTCGGGCTGACCCAAGGACAGACATCTCCACTCACGAGGGGCGTGGTTCCTGTCCTATTTGGGGCCACAGACCCCTTTGAAAATGTCACCCATTGCCCACCTCACCTCTTAGGACCAGATGTAAATAAAAACGAGGGCCAGATGTGGTGCCCATTTGAAACTGACATCCGTCCCTCAGCCCGAGAGTGTGATGCAAACGACACATCGGTGGCAGCATCCACGAGGCGGTCCCATCCAAAGGGCTAACACGCCCCCACCAGGCCCCCCGGGCCACAGCTCTCCCTGGGTCATCGTTGTCACTACTAGCTGGTTGTCCAGCGGTGCAGGTGCTGGGGAGGGGGCCCTGCCGGGCCTGCCGGGGTTGGGTCAGGGTGGCTTCAGCTCGGTCACAGATGACTGACCCGCATCCCGACCCCACGCGCCTGGTGGAGGAGGCCACTTCTCACAAGCACCCAGTCGGTCCACGGCTGGGAGCAGCCAGGCCCGGCTCCGGGCGGAGCCTCAGCCCTCACCCCAGAGTCAGACACTAAGCTGCTCATTATTCAGTCTAAATTAGCATAATGAGTTCAAGAGGCCCTATTACTCCAGACACAGAAAATGGAATTAGTGAGCAAAGACCACAGCAATTGTGTGCTAATCTCATCCTCTGGCTGAGGCCGGTTAAGGGAGGGAGGGCGCCAGATCCCGGGGCTGAGTCTGAGCCCATCGCTCGCATCGCGGTCCGGGTGACCCGCAGGGAGAGGACGGTGCGGGCCTGGGGAGGAGGCCCGCACAGTCCGCCACCCAGAGAGAGGCAGATGTGGCGGCGGTCAGGAAGGCACAGCTGGGACCCCTTCGCTCTCCCACATCCCCCAAAGACAGGCAGCCCAGGTGGTGGAAACTGTGCAGTTGTGACAACGTTCAGGTTCACGGGTTCAAATCCCGGCTCGGCCACTTACAAGCTATGTCACCTCGAACCAGAGAGGAGGCCGGCAAAAGTTCATGAAGCCCTTTTCGGAGACGGACGGTGCTGCCTGCCTTCTGTGCATCACCCACTTACAGCCTCCGTAAAATGCAGACAATCCCCCCCCCCCCCATCTCAGGGGACTGTGGCGAGGATTAAACATGCTAACATTCACGAGAACTACCAGCCGGGTAACTAACAGAAGGCCACACGCAACAATGTCCTTTACAGAAATGCATTCATTTTTTCATTCATGCCCTTGTCACTCACTCACTCACTCACTCATTCATTCATGCACTCTTGTATTTAAAATAAAAAGGCGAGGGGCGCCTGGGTGGCTCTGTCGGTGGAGCGTCCGACTTCAGCTCAGGTCACGATCTCGCAGCCCGTGAGTTCGAGCCCCGCGTCGGGCTCTGGGCTGACAGCTCAGAGCCCGGAGCCTGCTTCGGATTCTGTGTCTCCCTCTCTCTCTGCCCCTCCCTCTCTCCCTCTCTCTCTTTCTCTCAAAAATAAAAAAATAAAAAATAAAATTAAAACAAAATAAAAAGGTGAGCTCCAGACCCTTAGACTCCAGCAATGAACCCTATCACACTACCCTCCCCACGTCAAGCCCGCATCAAGGTTTGCAGAGTCAGGAGGAAAACTGAGCCATGAGCCCCCTTTACCAGGATTACTCAGAATTCTCCAGATGGAAACAACACGAATGCCAGGGAGCAGTCGAATGAACAAACTGCGGTGCGTTCGTACAACAGAACACTCTCTACAACAGCAGAGAGGTCGGGCTGTCGCTGCACAACACCGTGGACGAGTCCACGGGCGTGACGCTGAGCCCAAGGGGCCGGATTTCCCGTGATCCCATTTATACCCGGTAGCAACCCAAGCAAGACCACCTCAGGCGACACAGCGGGGACACGGCCAGCTCCCCGGGGAGGGCCAGAGAGACAGGAGGGGCTTCCTCGAGCTGTCACGGTTTCCTTCCTGATCTGGGAACTGAGCCCCAAGTGTGTTCACTTTGTGGAAAGGCGTCAAGCTGTGCTCTGGCAACATGTGCTTTTTCTGTTTTATGAAATCTGGTTAAAAACATGTTCGCCAGACATCCCAGGGAGGCGTCCTGTAGACGGCGGTCCGGGTCACGGGGCGGGTGGGAGGCGAGGAGGGAGGGCTGAGCCCTGGGGCGTGCCAGTGTTCCAAGGTCGGGAAGGGAAGAGGACCCAGCAGAGAAGACAGAGAAGGGGGGGGTGCCCGTGATGCTGGGGGGGCATCCAGAGGCCATGACGGCTTCCAGAAGCATATGCTGTGAGGACCAGAGAAAATGGAGACAGAGGACCCACCTTTGGGTCTGACAACATGAAGGTCACTTGGTAAGAGCATCATGGAGGCGAAGAAGGGACAAAAGCAGACTGCAGCAGGCTGACGAGAAAAGGGAGGTGAAGAGGGCAGACGATGAATCCTCCTTTTCCAGACTCAGCTCAATGCCGCCTCCTCCGGGAAGCCTTCCCTCTTCCTCTCAAGGCCACTTCATGGTACAGTCACTTAAGGCTGTCCCACCCTGTGAGACGTGCACCGCCCCGAGGCGGGACTGTCCTCCGTCACCCCTGCATACTGGCACCCGGTGGGCATTTCGGAAACCTCAGCTCCTCTCTCTCTCCCTCCTCAGATCACAGAAGGACATTCTGAGACTTCCCCGAGACTTTGTTCTCCCGTAAAACGAATCCTTCCTCCCCAGCCAACTGTTGTTTTTGTGTTGCTGTGCGAAGATTATTAGTATAATGAGGAGAGTTAATATTGCATTAATCTGGTTGTTAAATTATTTGCATTATCATAGTCATTAGCTCGGTGATTGCAATGTTGTTGCCATTTCAGCTAGCTCCTTGTGCATTCCGTCAAAACCTCCAAAGATAATGGAACCCAGAACCACATTTCACAACAGACTGAATATCAGATTTACAGAATTTATGGAAATCTGGCCTGCAGTGGCCACCCTCCACAATGGGAAAAAAAAGCAAGGGTAGCAGGTATAGGCAGGTGAGCCCAGGGCAGCCCCCCGCCCCCGCCCTCCCACATGGGGTGGGGGGTGGCGGGCCGGTTCTCCAGCCCCTGACAGCGCTTTTTTTGGTACGCAGGAGACAGTTTAGCTAACCGGCTCCCATCATGACCTCCGCCATAGCCCAGGCTACAAGGCGGGCGAAAAGCCCGGGTTCACTCATCTGGCTTTTCGTCACTGGGCTTCACAATCTTTGTGCTTGAACTAAACCCGAACAGCTACGTTGCTGATGGCTGAAATTTGTCTGCCGATAGTCTCTCGAGGCAGCTCTTACTCCTCAGCTGCTGACCCGACTCAGAAACCTCACGGCTGTGCCAGAGCTAGAGCACAGATCAGTTTACAGGGAAGACTCCCATTAGCCAAGCTCGTTGTATAAGCTCGATGTATAAACCAGAAGCCACGTTCTTCGCTGACGATGAACACGCGAGCTGTGACAAGGACCGGTCAGTTTTCTCCCAGGGATGCAGTCTCGCCTTTACCCGCTTCACCGGGCCTCCGTGTGGCCCTCCTCTCCTGCTCCCTGCAGTGGTGAGGCTGTCCCGGCCCCACAGGCCGCTGAAACCCAGGCTCCACCTCCCATCACTGCCGACAAGCCCACTGCCCATTTGCCCTCGATTTCTATTGCAACCCCTCTCCTTGGGGCTTTCGGGGGAAAATCCCAATACAGGCAGTGGATGGAGCTCACTTCAAAACGTGGCTTTTCACTGAATTCCAGAATCCAAAGCAGTCCCTTTCACATAGTCAAAGCTCAATGAGTCGTGAGGAAACAGACGGACGGATTGGCCTGGCCTTTGCACCTCCCTTCTCTCTTCGTGCAGGGAAGCCCTTCCCCGGGCAGCAAACAGACCCTGGAAAGCTGACGGCCCAGCGGGCCTCATCCTGGAGGAATCACCGCTGGCCCTCCCGGCCTCGGATGCCGCCGCCTAGCCTACCTCCCGTTGGCTCACAGCAGTGCCTCACTTACAAGCCTGGGAGCTATTCTCCCTCTAAGACTATGCATGTCTCTGTTCCATTATAGACAGACTTGAAATGCAGCTTTGAGAGTGGTTATATTCCCAAGGTCTAAACAGGCTCCTTGGGGTGCCTTCAGGTTCTACCCATAGACCCAGGCAGATCCTGGCCAGAACTGCCAGGTCCTTGGAGACCACTGTGGGGTGGGGGCTTTGGAGTCAGATGACCCGGTTTAGAAGACTGCCTGCGTGACTTCGGACAGGGTGAACGACCTCTCTGGGCTGCAGCCTCCTCACCCTTAAAAGAGAATCTACGTTGCGAGACCTTTATGGCACAACTTTATACCTCTCTGGGGGCACAACAGTGTTCACATGGTCCTGGCTCAGCGTCGCTCCCACAGCTGGGGGACTCTGGCTCCAGGAGAACCCCCTGCAACGTCCTTGAGGAAATCCTGCCTGTTGGAGAAGATGGGAAGGAAGAGGACAGGTGTCACCCAGGCCAGGCCCCATGGCTCAGGGCTCAGCAGCTGCTACCGGTCAAATGAAAATCAGAGGTGTCGAGGCAGAAAGGAAACATTTTGGCCTGAAACGGGAGAGGAGGGAATCAGAAAAGGTGGAGGAACACTCCAGAACCCGACCTATGTAGGGTGGGGTGGGAGACCCAATTCTCTGCCCCACCCTCACTCTCTAGTAAGGAAACCACAGCCTGGAAGCAAGGGCCTGAGCTGGGGCCACACTGGCTCAGTTTGGGCACACAAAAACACAAATTATAAAAGAAACAAACAAAGAAAAAAAAAAAAAAAACCAGTACATTGGACTTCACCGAAATTAAAAAGCTTTGTTTTCAAGATCTTCTGTGGAGAAAATGAAGAGGGAGGGCACAGGCTGGAGAAAATATTTACAAATCCCATTTACAAATCTAGCAAAGGGTTTGAATCCTTGCAACATAAATAATCCTTGCAACAGAAGACAAAGGTTTTGAATGGACAGCCAACCACAGAAGATACATGTAGGAAAACTGAGCACATGCAAAGACGCTCAATGTCGTCAGTCATTAGTGAGATGTAAATTAAAACTCCAGGGGATACGCCGGACACCCGCTAGGATGGTTACAATGTAAAAGACCGGCCACCCGAGGACGAGGACGCGAAGCAGGTAGAACTTTCCAGTTGCTCTCACCTGCTCGCGGGCAGGTAAAATGGGCAGTCGCTTAGAAAACAGCTTGGGAATTTCTTAAGAAGTTCAACATAGGGCACCTGGGTGGCTCAGCCATTAAGCACCTGACTTCGGCTCAGGTCATGATCTCACGTCACGGTTCATGAGTTCGAGGCCCATGTCGGGTGAGCTCAAGCCCCGCATCAGGTGAGTATGAGCCCCACTTCCGGTGAGCCCCACCTCTCTCTCTCTCTTTCTCTCCCTCTCTCCCTCTGCCCCTCGCTCGCTTACACACTCTCTCTCTGTAAAAAAAAAAAAAAAAAAAAAAAAAGTTAAACGCACACCTACCCTCTCACCAGCCCTTCTGCTACTAAGTATTTACCGGAAAGGAACAAAAGTGTACGTCCGTGAAAGACTTCTACATGAATGTCTGTAGCAACTTTATTCATAGGAGCCAAAAAGGGGGAAAACTCAAAGGTCCATCCACAGCTGAATGGATAAAGAAGCGTGGTGCATCCACACCGGGAAATACTACACAGGGGTAAAAAGGGATGGACCCTGGTGGGATAAGATGAATCTCAAAACAATTGCAGGTAACAGAAGCCAGACGCAAGAGAAAATATGCTCTAAGATTCTACTTACACACAATGCTAGAAAATGCAAACTGACCTAGAGGGCAGAAGGCAGATCAGTGGTTGCCTGGGGACAGGGTGAGGCTAAGGGGGAGCCTGGGGAGCAATCACAAAGGGACAAATCACAAAGAGGAAACCAGGAGTGGTTCATGAGCTTGATCGCTGTGATGGTTTTCTGGGGGTGCACACGCGTCAACACTTAATAAATAGCACACATTAAATATGCACAGCTTATTGTATGCCATTTATACTGTAATAAAGCTGGAAGAAAGGGGGGAAAAATCACTGCAAAGTAACAATAAATTCCAAAAGGCAGCAACAACATAAAACATTCTATAATCACTGTGCAATTAAGTTAAAAACACGAGACAAGGGGCGCCTGGGTGGCTCGGTTGGTTAACCGACCGACTTCGGCTCAGGTCACCATCTCGTGGGCTCTGTGCTGGCAGCTCAGAGCCTGGAGCCTACTCTCCCCGTCTCTCTACCCCTCCCCTGCTCACGCCCTGTGTCTCTCTGTCTCTCAGCAATAAGTAAATGTTAAAAAAAATATATATATATGACAAAATCTGTGGGGGAAAGGCCACCATCTTGGGGCAGGAAGAGTCCTTCACTCACGCATCAAAGAAGCGGTCCAAACCCAAACCGCAGAAGGTCTAGAAATAATAATGATGAAAACACCACAAGTGAGGTCCTACGGGGAGTCAGCTAAACAAGTCCTCAGAGGAAGATCCAAAGTCTTAAAAACTTACGTCTTACTTACCAAAAAAAAGTGTCCAAAGTAGGAAGTGAGAAAAAGAACCACATCAACCTAAGGGAAGTGGGACAGAAAAGTGCTGGATTAGAAAACCAGCCCCCCCCCCCCACCAGGCACCTCCTCACTCTTCTTACACCCCTCCCTCCACCCAGGCTCAGAGTGGGTGCAAAGCCCCTGAGTGCCTTCCCCACCTGTCCTCCCCACCCCCCTCTGGACTCACCAGACACCCCTCAGGGCCTGCTCCACCCCTACCCCACCCCAGCTCTCCTGCCCCCCAAGCCTGGCCCCCCTGGGGAGGAGGGCCAAGGGGACGGGGTGTGAGCACACACCTGGGGGCAGGGGTGAGGGTGTGAGCACTCACCTGGGGGCAGGGGTGAGGGTGTGAGCACACACCTGGGGGCAGGGGTGGGGCAATGAGCACACACATGGGGGCAGTGGTGGGGGTGGGCACACACAGGGGGCAGGGGTGGGGGGAGAGTACACACAGGGGGCAGGGGTGGGGGGTGAGCACACACAGGGGGCAGGGGTGGGGGGTGAGCACACACAGGGGGCAGGGGTGGGGCAATGAGCACACACATGGGGGCAGTGGTGGGGGTGGGCACACACAGGGGGCAGGGATGGGGGGAGAGTACACACAGGGGGCAGGGGTGGGGGGTGAGCACACACAGGGGGCAGGGGTGGGGGGAGAGCGCACACAGTGGGCACAGCGCACACAGGGGGCAGGGGTGGGGCAGTGAGAACACACATGGGGGCAGGGGTGGGGGATGAGCACACACAAGGGGCAGGGGTGGGGGGTGAGCACACACAGGGGGCAGGGGTGGGGGGAGAGCACACACAGGGGGCAGGGGTGGGGGGAGAGCCCACACAGGGGGCAGGGGTGGGGGGAGAGCACACACAGGGGGCAGGGGTGGGGGGAGAGCACACACAGGGGGCAGGGGTGGGGGGTGAGCACACACAGGGGGCAGAAGGGGGGTGGACACACACAGGGGGCAGGGGTGGGGGGTGAGCACACACGGGGGCAGGGGTGGGGGGAGAGTACACACAGGGGGCAGGGGTGGGGGGTGAGCACACACAGGGGGCAGGGGTGGGGGGAGAGCGCACACAGTGGGCACAGCGCACACAGGGGGCAGGGGTGGGGCAGTGAGAACACACATGGGGGCAGGGGTGGGGGATGAGCACACACAAGGGGCAGGGGTGGGGGGTGAGCACACACAGGGGGCAGGGGTGGGGGGAGAGCACACACAGGGGGCAGGGGTGGGGGGAGAGCACACACAGGGGGCAGGGGTGGGGGGAGAGCACACACAGGGGGCAGGGTGGGGGGTGAGCACACACAGGGGGCAGGGGTGGGGGGAGAGCACACACAGGGGGCAGGGGTGGGGGGAGAGAGCACACACAGGGGGCAGGGGTGGGGGGTGAGCACACACAGGGGGCAGAAGGGGGGTGGACACACACAGGGGGCAGGGGTGGGGGGAGAGCACACACAGGGGGCAGGGGTGGGGGGTGAGCACACACAGGGGGCAGAAGGGGGGTGGACACACACAGGGGGCAGGGGTGGGGGGTGAGCACGCTCACGGGACAGGGGAGAGGGGATGCACTCGCAGCTGCAAGGTGTGGTTCTACCAGCCCCCAGAAGAGGGTCCTGCTCGTGCACCGGCTGAATGAGCAGAGCAGCCGGCAGAGGTTGGGACGGAAGGCAGACACAAAGGCCACCCACACCCCTTCCCAGAGCAGTGGCCCCCACTTAGGGAGCCGTCGGGATTGCCAGGGACCTTCAAACTTGCCGAGGCCCAAGCCCCTCCCCCAGACACCCAGATTTAATCTGCGCACGTGTCTCTCGACTTCGGTCGGCTCGTTGCAAGAACCAGGAGCGACAGGGGAGAGGTGGCCCAGGAGGCAGGAGGGCTGGTCTGGAGCCCAAACGTCATCTCTGCCACTTGCCGGCTGCGCAACCTCAGACCAAGGCGGTGACCGCCCTCAGGTATAAGTGTACCTCCCAGAGGTAGCTGGGGATCGAGGATCACTGACATGAGTCTTCAGCTCGGTAGGGGTACCAAGGGGAACTGTCATCATTGCTCTCCATCCCCCCCCCCCCAGCAGCTTGATATCTGTGAGCCCACGGGGCTCCAGGACCACCTGCTACATCTGGGAATCCAAGTGTGAGCAGGCGGGGAGAGGCTGGCCATGTAGACAGGGCCACCTTGGATCCACAGTCCCCGGCTTCCGTGAGACTCTTCTGGATCCAATTCCGAATGCCTGGCTCCTGGCTCAATGGGCTTTGTCCCAAACATGTAATTTCTATTTTGATTCCGTGCGACATTTAATGAAATGACTTTCAGACACCACGCAGCATGTCTGAGTTATGAAAGCACAGCTTCTGGATCCCCAACACGACACAGTCACAGGCCCCTCTTGTTGCTTCGGGAACTGCCCCTTGTCTCTCGAGGGGGGTACACTGAGCCCGCGGATTTGAGGGGCTGTGCACAGCCCGAGGGGCCAATGTCGACCTGATGCAAGCCCCGCCCCTTCCCCCCCCCCCCCCCCCGCCACCTCCCACCCATCTGCCCCAGGGCGGGCGCTCCCCACCCCTACCCCCGCGGCTTCCCGGCTGGACAATGACAAGCAGCCTCTGCCCGGCTTCCTCTCTCCAATCCAGTGCTGTTCAAATTGCAGATCAAAAGCATTCGGGGAGACGGAAAATCAATGGAGAGGATTGCAAACAGCGTTTTTAGAAAAACAAATGAAACAGAAGAGAAGAGAAAACGCTGGAATGCATTGCACACGGTTGGAGCGATCGCCGCTTCCTGGCACCTTGGAAGGGTTAGGTCTCTGTAAAACGAAAGACTGACGGGGCAGAGCTCTAATCCACTGCCATCCGGCCTCTTGGAAACGTACACCTGATCTGTTACTCCTCTGTTAAGTCAGTGAGGGCTTAGGGACAGAGTTCAGATCCCTCAGCCTGACACTAAAAGCCCCCAAGACCCGGTCCCTGTCCACCCGAACCCTCCTTCCCTAGCAGAGGGCAGGGCCAGCCGGGGCCCCTCGGTGCTCGGTGGATCGAGAGGACCGGACAGCCCGACTGAGCGAGCAGTGCGTGATGTCACCGGGGCCGTCTCCTAGGTGATCCCACGCCACCTGCTGACCTCCCCTGGGCTGGGAGGACTTCCTAGATTCTATAGAAGCAAAGGTATAACTATTTCTGGAAGCCTTCTGTTCAAAAGGAAGTAGAAGCCTTACAATCTCTCAACAACTCGGCTATTAAAAATAGAAGTTCCACCTACACACGGGAACAGTTTGTCGGGGATCACGGAAGGGCCAGAGTCGTAAGGTCGCTCATGTGTTTGGGGGCCGAGGCAGCTGCCGGGCTCAAGAGCCGGAAGAAGACAGACAGCTGCCTGCGGCAGGAGCCACAGCTCCAAGGCCCCCCAAATCTCTAGAAGCACAGGGATGCCAAGTGATACTCTGCCAACAGCTCCAGAACACTCATTTCCCACACCACGTAAACATCCGGACAAGCACAGGTCCCAAAGAAAATTGACAAAGAAAGCAATTGTGCCTTAGCAAGTCGATGCGAGACTGAGTCTCTGACCTTGGGAGCACCCGAGGAGATGCCCTGGGAGCTGGCTGCCGTCTCTGGCCGCTCCAAGTCCATGGACGACAGCACAACCCGGCCCAGGGCCAGGGGCCAGCGGGGGCTGGAAGAGCTGGGGTGCAGGAGGATTCCGCCTTCAGTCTGGGCTCCGGGCCCCGAGGGCCTGAAGCCGCGGGTGATGGGACCGTCCCCAGAGCGCCCTGCGAAGGGGCAACAGCGGCAGGATGGACAGAATGGTCACTTAGCATCGGCAGCCACTCGCAGGTTAGCCAGGACAGGGGACAGGAGGAGGAGCGGGGAGTGAGCCCCATTTACCAACCACCCCCTCAGGGGCCAGAGGCTCCAGAGCATTATCTCGTTTAGCCCTCACTCTTGTGACCCTTCTGCTACCGTGTCAGAGGCCGCAGCCTCTCCCCCAGTCACTCACTTGCTCCCGAATTCCCTCATTCATTCATTCCCTCATTCATTCATTCTCTCGTTCATTCATTCACTCGCTTAGTCACTCGCTCATTGAGTAGATGTTTATTGAGAGAATCCAGAGCACCGTGCCTGAGTCAGAGGCCAGCGGAAGATACCGTGGGGGCAGCAGACCGCGTCCGTGACCTCAGGGGACTCACAACCTGGGGGGCGGGGGGAAGGGTCTGAAAAGCGGCGGACAGGTGTAATTCTGCATGATAAACCCTCAGAGCAGATGCTGCTGCGGGCCATGGGAGCATAGAGAAGACCCCTAAGCCCGCCCCTCCGGGCCTGGGGAGGTACCCAGGTAAAGTGGTCTCCGGAATGAGACGAGTTGGACAGGTAGCAAGGTGCAGGCAAGGGCAGGGAAGCGGCAGAACGATGTGTTTGAAGCCCTGAAGCTCGGTGAGGGTCAAGGTGAAGCCAGCGAGGCCCCTGGACCGGTGCAGGATGAGGGCTGTGGCTTTATCTGGAGGACTGGGGGCGCCCCGGGGGGATTTAGCAACACGGTGGCCCCACTTGATTTACTTTCTGAGAGATCATTCTGGAGGCTGTGCGGATAACGGACTGGAGGAAGGCAGAGCAGAAGACGGCAGGCTGACCGTGAGTGCGGCGGTAACCCAGGAGGTGGCCGTGGGACTGCGCCCGAGCGCCATCTGGGAGCGGATCCGCAGGTGGTGCTGGGGTGGGGGTGGGGGCCATGAGGGAGAAGGGAGGGTGCGAGGCGCCCCCTCCCGGCCATGTGGGGAATAGCAGAGCCCATCCAGGATTTAGGACCTAGCTCCTGGGGCATTCACTGAGGAAACAGACGACCAGCGTATCTGGGGTGCAGTTCGGGGCAGCGTCCCCAAGTGGGGCGCCCAAGTGGAGATGTCTGTCTAGTTGAATGTTCGGTCTGAAACTCAAAACCTACATTGAGGAGAGAGTTGCAATTCCATAGACGGGTGTGAAGAGGCTCCAAGAGAAAACCCTACGGGGGCAGAGAGGAGAGGGGGAGCAAAGACTGGGAAGGAGATGCCTGAGCGGGAGGTAGGTGTGGGACCGCGGAGCCACGGGGATGCCACGGGGGGGGGGGGGGGGGGGGCGCGGGGAAGCGGGGTTGCTTCCCAGGACCTGCAGGAACCAGGCCTGGAACCAGGTAGGGGCAGGGGCGCCCCGGGGAGGGGGGCAGATTCGCCGCTGCCCCCTGGGAGAAGTGGGGGGTGGGGCACCCACAAACATCAAGAACAGGCAAAGCAGCCCAGGTGGGCAGAGTGCAGGCCTGTGACTGGTCCCAGCCTCCCCACCCCCCCACTCCCACCCCGGCGCTGCTCCTTTGCCGGAAACTTCCCTCTCCGGTCTGTACTCACCCCTCCACAACCTCAAACACCACCTACACATCAGGCTCCTGAGTGCCGTCTCCAGCCCCGGCCTCTTCCTCGAGCTCCGGTCCCACGTCCTCACCAGCCCGTCCAGCACGTGCCGACGCACCCGGCAGGCGTCTGGAAGGACACCTGCCCGGACGGCCTCTGGGCCCCTCCTCGCTGCCCCGCTCCTCACACTTCCCCATCTCAGTCACCACAACTCATCCTTCCAGGACCCCTGGAGCCTCTGACCCCTCTCTCACACACAGGCAACTCCGGAGCTAATCCCGTCAGCTGTCGCGGCCGGCGTGCCACCTGTCCCTCACCTCCTGTGCCAACAGGAGGGCCCGAACCCACCCTCGTGCCTCGCTGTGCTCTGACCCCACAAATCAAAACCGTCCCTGCCACAGGACCTTTGCACTTGCGTTGCCAACACCTAAAACAAGCTTTCCTTGCTAACCGTGTGGTCTGTCTCCACTTCCTCCTCCCGTTCTTCAGAGCCCTTCCTCGACTACCCACATGAAACAGCATGAGCCCTTTACCCATCCCCCTCCTGCCTACTTCCATTTCCTTCCCGTGACTTACCGCACGGCGGTTACTTGGCTGGGTTTCCGCGTCGCCCACCAGTGCACGATCTCCGCGAGGGCCTGGGCTTCCTCCGCCTTGTGCTTTGTTGTCTCCCGGCACCTGAGCAGAGCGGACAGGGTAAGGCTTTCAGCAAACGGGTGCCAATTCCTGGTGTCCCCAACCCCACGCCTCACCCTCCTCCTGACCGTTCGGTCTTTGTGCTACTGTTTCTGGCCCTGGAACAGCAGCGCTCCTACCCGCCCCTCCCCTCTTTCCTTCCCAGCAAGAACAGGTAGGGGGTTCCTCCCCTGCGCTCTACCCTCCCCCTCCCAGACCCAAGGGGCACTCTCCTCGGTGTGACCTTGGGACACAGGACCCTTAATCGCATGCTGTCTTCACTGCAAGACCAGGCCTCAGTCAGCAGGCTCCTTCCATTCAGACACAAGCCGGTGCCATCTACAGCCAGAGGGTCTGCTGAGGCCTCCGTGGCAGTAACCGGCAGCGCAAAAGGAGAACGCGGGTCGTGCCCACAGGGGTGGAGAGCCTCCCTGGGGAGGCCACATTCGTATAAGAGACGTCAGCCCAGGACAGCCCCAAGACCTGCGTAACCGAGCTTGGCTGGGTGGGCACCGTCCGCCTGCAGACCTAACCCCCGGGCTCAGGGGACTGTCTCAGAAGCAGCAGAGCAGGACCCAGCTGGGTCCACTGGGCTCCAAAGCCCAAGGTTTCCTGAACTGAAAGGGGGCACCAGGACGGCGCCCCCCACTCCCAGGCTGGCCACTGCGGACAGAGACAACCACACATATTTTTATGCCATCGTAACCATGGGACGCAAATAATTTACCGTCTGCTATTTTCCTTCGCCATCGTCCCGTAAGCAGCTCCCCACCATCCGTATCCACCCTTTATAACAACTGCTCAGCCCTCCCCGGGGGGGACCGGGGAGAGACTACATAATTCGTTCACCCATGGCCCTTCTGCTCAGCATTCAGATTACTCCCAGCCCTAACTCTCACTGGAGATGGGAAGCTGAATCCCCTTTTAGAAATTTCAAAATGAGGGGCACGCAGGGGGTGGGGGTGAGGGGCTCAGTCGGTCGAGCGGCCGACTGCGGGCGGCTTGGGTCGCGATCTCGCGGTTTGTGAGTTCGAGCCCCGTGTCGGGCTCTGTGCTGACAGCTCAGAGCCTGGAGCCCGCTTCGGATTCTGGGTCTTCCTTTCTCTCTGCCCCTCCCCCACTCCCGCTCTTGTCTCCCTCTCAAAAATAGATAAATATTTTCTGAAATTTTTCAAAATGATCCGGCCATTCAGCGAGCATTCGTGGAGGACCTTCCACCTGCAGAGGACACAGAGCCTTGCATGCACACTCCACACACAGGCACAAATACAAACCCACCGCCAGCCAGTAGCTCACACACCACCCGCCCCTCCCCCGCCAGCTCCCAGCCCTTCCGTGGCTCCCCACCCCCCCATGGCGCCCCAGGTACCAGGTCAAGTACAGCCTCCCCAAGGCCTGGCATCCCTCTCCGTACCCCACAGGGCCCAGGCTGACCTTCTCAGCACCTAGCGCCCTGCACCGGTGGTGTGGGTAAATGTTCAACAGCCAGCTCTCCAGAAAGGGACCCTGGATTGTAGCATTTACTAATCCCCATGGTGTCCGTACTCCCACCAAAGCGGATTCTGAGCTACCGCATGCCCAGCAATACACCGTTACATAGTTATTTGCACCTCAGAGACACGACAGACGACAGGCGTCACTAGCCTCAGGAGCCCAGGGAACAGTAACATGGTTAAGACAGAGTTTAAGTCGTTACTATATTTCTCTTTAATATACTTTACGAATGTTGAGCTTACGTCATTTCCTTTGTAATAACGGCTGTTGTAACTAACCACTAGCTCAGTGTTATGGGCTGAATTATGTCTCCCTAAAATTGTCATCCCTCTGGGCTGACAGCTCGGAGCCTGGAGCCCGCTTCGGATTCTGGGCCTCTTCCTCTCTCTGCCCCTCCCATGTTCCTGCTCTGCCTCCCTCTGTCTCTCAATAATAAATAAATGTTAAAAAGAATTTTTTTTTTTAAATATTTTAGCTCTACCTAAATACGGTCTCTGTGGCAGCATTTCCATTCTGCCACAGCAGCATGAAAGCAGCCTTGGACAGGCAGACGGGAGTGTGGCCGTGTCCCGGCAAAACCATCTATGAGTGCTGAAATGTGGCTTCGTATCATTGAAACATGTCACGAAATACTATTTCAGTATATCTTTAAAAATTCTTAGCTCAGGGTCTGTACAAAAGCAGGCAGTGGACCAGACCTGGTTCCTGGGCCCAGTTTTCTGACCCCCGACCTTCCGTCTGTTCCCCCCCACACACCTCACCCCCCCCAGCACAGGGCCGGGGACAGAAGGAGGAGAGAGGCTAAGTTAATGTTTAATGATCGAGGGTGAAGAAAGGAAGGTCAGCCAGCCGGGGGCAGCCTCTGCGATTCAGCGGCAAAGACCATTTCCAGGCAACATCATGAATCTTTTTGAATGCAAATTTTTTTCCTAATAGGCCCAGGGAAAAAAGGGCTTTCTGAAATATAAATCAAGTTTCTCCCTGCCAAATAGACCCATCACCTCTTTGTTGCCTCTAACATTCTAAATGATCTCTCAGAAATAACGGGGTGCCTGAGTGGCTCTGTCGGTTAAGCGTCCGACTTCGGCTCAGGTCATGATCTCGCGGTTCGTGAGTTCGAGCCCCGCCTCGGGCTCTGGGCTGACAGCTTGGAGCCTGCTTGGGATTCTGTGTCTCCCTCTGTCTGCCCCTCCGCTGTTTGCACTCTGTCTCTTGCATTGTCTCAAAAATAAATAAACATTTTAAAAAAAAGTTATTTAAGAAATAAAATCCAGTGCCTCTTCCGTTAATAACTTCTCTTCATTGAGTATCTCAAAAATGAGCCCAATCAAACCCGCGGAGATAGAACTTGCAATCAGTGTCGCCAGGGGCTGGGAGGGAGGGGGGCCGGGGAGGAACTTGCTATGGGGGGGAGGGCCTCTTTTTGAAGGCAGGAAAATGTTCTAAAGCTGATTGTGGTGATGGTGACACATCTCTGTACTAAAAGCCAACGAAGTTTGGCTTTAAATGGGTGAATTGGATGGTCTGTAATTATACCTCAATAAAGCTGTTTCAAAAAATACGCTAGGCATTAGTCACCTGATTCCTACAATGGCATTTTTAAAAATTAATCTCTACAACCAACGTTGGGCTTGAACCCACAACCGTGAGATCGAGAGGTGCACGCTCTTCCGACTGAGCCAGCCGGTCGCCCCTCACAGTGACAATTTCTAAAGCCAGCCTTTTTGCCACCATCCCTGCACCAATGGAAACGAACAGGCCCGCTGTGGCGTGGAAATGCAGTTCAGCAACTGAAACCCAGATCGGCCCAGGGGAGGCCACACCAGTCCCAGGCAGGCACCTATTTGCACACCTTCCAAAGCAAACCTGGCAGAGCATGTCCTGGGTCCCCGCAGGAGAGGCTGTCCGCCCCCAGGTGGAGGGGAGGCCCGGTGCAAGACCTCGCACAGGCAGCCAGTCCCCAGGATCTTTCTGGAAACAGCTGGAACCTTCCTGCGTTCCACCTGCCAGGCTCGTTATTGCTTCCCACCTCCTTACTAAGCCTGAGATTCCAATTCCCGTGGGAGTGCGTGACCCTCTCCTCAGCCTTCCTAGGGCAGTGGAGGCTCCCCAGGCCCACCATGCCATTGGGGGGTCTTAGGCAGAAGCAAGTTGGGCATGGTTCCCTGGGTCCAAAGCCTGGGCCAGTGAGGATAGAGGAGACTCCTGCCCAGACAGGCCACCTGACCAGTGTCAAGGGCAAAGCAGAGCAGGGCACACAGGCAGAGCAGGTAGGGGGAGCCAGAAGCACTTTCCTCGGGACCAGAGTAGAGGCCTGGGGTGCCTGTTCTCAGAAAAGTTTGCATGCCATGGAACCGGAACACCTGAGTCCCTGACTGGCCGCTGTTTATCTACCTGCGGTCCTTAGCAAGGCCCACGGCCTCCCTGAATCTCTTGGACACATCTGTGATGTGGGGGGGCCCCCACGCCCCCAGGGTGGCTGTGGACCAAATGAATTCACGACTGTGGGTGCCGTCCAGGTAGATCTTCGTCGCATGTGGCACAAACATCCTGATGCTCTTAGGAATTTATTGGCTTACTTAGGTGAAAATCCTGGGGAGTGGAACTCAGGCGCGGCTGGATTCAGAAAACGAACAAGGTCCTAAAGACCCCGTCTTCTCTGAAGCCCCCTGCGGATCAGCTCTCCTCTCCTGAGTCTGGGCTCCTCTCTCAACAGGGCTTGCCTTCCTGGCCGCGAGGAGGCTGCAGCAGCCCCACACCCTTTGCACCCTCAACTCCCAAAGCCAAGGGTAAAAAACGGCCTCCCCCGCCTCCAAACTTAACCCAAGCCCTAAGCCTCCGGCTGGGAGAACCCGCAGGGGCTGTCAGAGGGCTTTTGATAGTGAGCAAAAGAGGTCAGTCAGTGGCCTCTGAGGGAAAACGAGGCTTTCCAAGGCCCTGCCCTCTCCTGAAGCATCTTGCCACCACCAAGAGAGACAGCAGCTCCCTCCCACCACCTCCATCCAGTTCAGAGTATAGAAAGAAAGGCCTTCTCTGGGTCACAGGCGGTCTCGGCACGGGTCCTATAACCTCTCAGGTCAGGCCACGCCCCCAAGGCTCTGCCCTCCCCAAACTAGGAGGACCTGACATCCCCACTCAGCAAGTCTTGCCATCTGTCACCATCCAGGCCCCGACCCCTGGTTCATCCCGTTAGTGGGGCCAAATTGTGTGCATCGTGCCGTCCATTAGGTTACACCCGCCGAGCCCATGCTGGACCCAGGACCCCAGCCTGTGGCCCTGCCTGGACATGGGAGGACCAGGCACCTTCTCTCTGGTAGGAAAGTGAATTGCATCTGCTGGAGACAGTCGATAAAGGCTGTGCTCCGGGGGTGAACCTCCAACCACCTGCAGGTACACTCAGAGGACTCTGAAACAGGGACGATGCAGACAATCCCAGGTGAGGATTAAAAAAGCGGGACAGTGACTAAGGAGGGTTAGGTCAGAACCACAAGACATTCCCCCTTTGGCCACCACATCCAGCCCCCAGGAGGCCCTGGGAGGAAGGAGAAGTCAATGCCCAAAGGCACTGCAGACAGGGAGGCCACGCGGTCAAATGCGGAATTACAACCGCGTCTCCCCAGATCATCCTTCAGGCATGAACTTCTATTTGCAGGAAGCCTTTTTGCCCTTTTCTCTTGCTAACAGTTCAGCCCGAGGCTTTTCCCCATCCACCCTTCTGCATTATGTAAGTTTCGGAAATGGATTCTCATGGAGTCTTGAGCTCCTATGATTTTTTAATTGGCTAGGGCGGTCTGCCTGCATTTATTGTGTTCACAGATCTCATGGTGGTTTCCACTCACCACGCTTTGCTTTTCTCATCTTTTCTGCCGGTTAGACTGATCACGTGTCCCACGTCCCTATGCTGCCTCCCTGTGACTCTGGTGGGTTCTTTCAGGCTGTCCTCGTCTTGCCAGGAGAACTGCAGATTCTTCAGGTGTCTGGGGAACCTGCGTCACCAGCCTCTCATTTTTAGCACAAGGACCTTCCCCCAGTGTCGCCCCTACCACGTGGTCCAGTGTTCTGGGTCCCCCTGATTTTATCTGTGCTTAGACTTCCTACAGGCTGACCAATTCCTATGCTCACCATCCTTCCTTTGGGTACCATTTTCTCCCTAAAGGGCATTCTTCACTTTTCTTTTGAAGAGGGGGATGCATGAACTCTGGCTGAAGTCTCCCTTACTTCTGAATAGGTTTTAATTATTTTCTCCGCATTGAAAAGATTTGGTTCCATAATCTTTGGCTTCGACCGTAGCACTGTTGCAAATTTCTGCTTAATGGTTACTCCTTTATAGAGCTACCGTTCCTGTAAACGTTAATGACCTTTGTCGATATGCTGCGCAGACTCACTACAGGTGAGTCTAAGTATAGATTTATTTTCATTTACTGGACTTGGTATTCCTTGCACTTTCTGATTGAGTCGCTTCTAGGAAACTATCAGTCATCACCTCTTTAAACATTAGCCATCCAGCCCCTCGTGAACATCTATCTCCTTTAGAAATAACATGCACCCCCTTCCACCCTCCACATCTCCCCCCCCCCTCTACTTCTAGAGAATTCCCCCAGGTTCTTTCCTGTCACCCATGCACCCTCAGTTGTGTTCCCTCTTACTAAGCATCTTTTTTTTTAAGCCCCAAGACTTTTAATTCCAGTAGTTTTGTTAGGTTATATCTAGAAATCGTAGCAAGTTTCTTTTTTTAATCTTTCTTTAGGATACTCCATTCTTTGGGCTTTCATTTTTTTCCCTCTGAACCCATTAGATCTATCATCCTGTTGACTGGAAGTTCTTGGGTTTTTACCTGTTGTTCCTACAATCATGTGGCGTCCTCCTGTTTGTTTTGCAACCTAAAAATGGTGAACACCGTCTGTGGGAATCACAGGCACCCAGGCTGGGGTTATGGATGTTCCTAGATCACAAACCCGCGAGAGGTGCAGGTCTAGGATTTTGATTTGGTCGAGTCCAGAAAGATAAGCACCCTCACCCTCTCCCCCAATGCCAGTGGGATGATTTCCTAGCCCCGTCTCACTGTGGTCCTGGTTTGATGGCAGTTTCTGTGCTACAGGTCAGTCCCTTCCCTCCAAATCTGGGAAGGGGGGGTGGTCTTTGGTCCCTCACCCCCCAATTCCTCTAAGGGACTAATAACCACCCCCAGCACTCTGATAAGCCCGAGCTTCCCCAGTCCTTCTCTTGTTCCCAGCATCTGAAAATTCCCCTTTCTTAGCAAGTCATTACCCACTTAACTCTTGTGATCACTGGCGTGTTTGAAGCCCGGAGGGTGTTCAGATCACCTCCGTCTGCTCTCTTGCTGGCCAGGCCAAGGGACTGTGGCCCCTGAACCTTACATCCCGCAGCGGGGTCAGCCATTCTCATCGTAAAACATCCTGGTGTCCAGAATCCCCTCCCAGGAACGACAAGGGCCGTCACTGATCGTTCTCTTTTTCAAGTGCCCGGAGTACACCGGGAGGGTACCCTCCTCCACAGAAGTGGGGTGGGGCTGGGGGGGCCTATTAGCTTTCCCTGGGCCGACAAAAGCCACAAAAGCCACGCCATACAATCCTGCTCCCTCCAAGCTACAGCCACACCCCAGGGAGCCAGGGACCATTATCTGGATCTCTGGACCAACACTGGCAGAGCTATTCACCCTCAACAGCACACACAGCCAGTCAGCTCCCTGGCCACGTGGCATTAGATACCCGTCCAGTTCCAGCTGTCAGGAGCCAGTGCTCAGGCTGGATCACAGGCCAGGGTGGGCAATTCTGACTCAGTGGCCCGACTGCGCTTAACTGATGCAGACCCTCTATGGGTCTGTTCTAGAGAAGGTAGCTGGCATAGGTGGGACGGCAGGTGCAGGCGTGACTGTAGGTGACCCACAGGGAAGCCATTTGGAGTTGGTCCCGAGAGCGTGGCCGTCCCAAACACCCACGGTGGGCCTGCCACCAACCTGACAAGTCAAATGACATTCCGAGTGCCCCTCGGGTGGAAAGGGCAAAGATCATGTTCCTCTAAGACACAGAACATGCCTGCCCCCAAGACATTACCCACACCAAATTATTTCTCCAGGGCCTGATCCTTGGAGGTCTCATGCCGAGACAGGGGGACAGGCAAGGACCTGGATGTGCCTTCTCCGCGGAAGTCTCCCATCCCTTCCTCCTCCAGAGAAACAAGGTCACCCCCTCCACACGCCTCTCCTTCCTAAGTGCTCGTGCACCTCAAGCTCTGCTGCTCCTTCCCTGCCCTGGTTCCACGACCACAGCACTCACATTCAGATTCACTTGCGCATCGGCTTCTTGCTTGAGAATAAAGGTAAGCTGTGCAGGGTGGGCCAGACCCCCTGCCCACCTCTACCTGCTGGGTTAAAGTGGCAGACACAGGTCACCATTTCAAAGACGCTTTAAGAAGGCAGGCCCAGCAAGGCCATTTATGGACAGAGGGACCAACCCAAGACTACAAAGAAGTCCATGCAGGTCAAGTTGATGAGACGAGGAAGAACAAAGCTGGGGAGATTGTTAGCCCCTTCTGGTCCCACCGCCTGTCGTTTAGCAGATGGGAAAACTGAGGCCGAGAAGTGGTTCACTTAGGGTTGCTGGGAAATTGAACCCAGTCAGTCCTGGCTTACAAACTCCGCGTGCAGCGTGGTTGATGCTTTTGACCGTCACCTTTCAGGCAGACCCGTTTCCTAGAGACCTCGTGCCAGAACAGGCATTAGGAAAGTCCCCTCCCCGAGATGGGATGAAAAGCAAATGAACTCCTGAGCCTTCATGAAAAAAAAAAAAAAAAACCCTGTTTTTTCTTCCTAAACTGAAATGCAAATCTCATCAAGGAACAGATGCGAGAACAGTCTACTTAACATCTGTGCAGCATTCAATTTTGAGACTTCTAAGTGCTTTAGACTAACACCAGTTTCCCTTTAAACAGATCAGGAAACTGAATCTGAACTGGCAGAAATTCTTACATTGCACGCTAAAGGAGGCAGAATTCTAACACCCGCTTCCAGCTTCCAACTGCATGCACCTGACACGCGGGGCAAAACGTTTATTCACTTCTGTGTTGCACAAGTGTAAAAACCACACAATCTGGGATCGACTTTAGGTAACAATAATTTAAAAGACAGGAAGCCCCTCTTACAGAAGTGCTTAAATCAACTATTTGACAATTTATACAATAAATGAAGGAAACAGACAAGGGAACAGGGCCAGGGATCAGCCAACACAATACAACATAGTAACAAACGTGGCCGAAGGATTGGTGCGTATCCTCCTTCACGTTCCATGTAGCATCTTGGCTGGTTTTCTCCTTTTTTGGGGGGCTTGGGGGACAGGGGTAACAAAGGCAGGCTGCCTCAAACTAGCCTTATTAGGTATATTATTCTGTACTTCATTCTAAAATTAATATGTGAATAGAACATGTATTTATAGCTCACGCAACTCTAGTTTCCTCCTGAAGGTCAGGAATCCAACAAGGCAATGCTCAGATTTAGGCAGGCACTGAAGTGAAGTCAGTACACTGAACAATATCCACTTCGATCATGAATCGCGGTGCCGGGCAATTATTTCAAAACATGAACCACAGATAGATACATCGGGCATATACAGCAAAATGACATTTCCTAATTTAAAAAGCATGTAGCAAATATAAAAGGATGAAGTCAACGGGACCTACTTACACATGAAAGCAAATCGGAATAAATGCCCCAACGTTTCAGGGAGCCAATTTCAGTCCTGGTTTTGGCCACTTAACTGGAGTAAGACCTCAAGTGGGTCATTTTGTTCAAGGATCGTTTGAAGACTCAACGTACGGTGCTACCTCCGACCCTATAGCTAAGGACCTAAGGGTCTTTCACAAGAACTCAAAGTTGGGGGAAATACGGTTTGAGAAATAGACAGAAACCGCTTCTCCTGCACCTCCATGTGACCAGCAGCCCGCTCACATCACATTCTAATCCTTGATGATTTAAGTTGGAAGCTCCCGTCCCCTCTGATCCCACCATACAGGACCTGACCTGTATTTATATAAAACGCAACCTGCCTTCTTTGGGACACCAACTGGCTAATACCCAGGGGTACGTGCAGGACTGACTTTAAAGCTGATCACAAAGCACCTCAAGTCATTAAAGAAAATAAAGAAGAGAAATAACATGCTTGACTTGCACAGGTTTGGCAGACGTGGGTCACCTAGTAAATCCCGAACTGGCTCCCATTAGCGGTCAACAGAATGCTCTGCGTTTGGTCTAGAAACCAAGTTAGGTCAAATCAGGCCTTTACCTCAACAGTACAAAATAGGTTTTGTGTAAAGTGCCAATTTTATATACAAAGCAGTAAGTAAACTTTAAAATCTGCTTTGAAGCACCAAGGCTGACCCCCTCCCAAGGGCCTTGTAGCAACTGTTTAATCCTGCCGGGTCAGACTCAGAGAGTCCCCATACCTTGAGCCATGATTGCTAAGAGCCATGAAGTCATGGACAGCCACGGTGCTTGCAAAAGCCCAACACGGCCAAGCTCTTTCCTAAGAACCCAAGTAGCTTTTTTCCATGCTTCTTTCTAGGGGAGACAACTAGCATCACTAATCAACAGGCTTGCGTACGAGGTAGCTACACAGTTTTAACAATACTATTCATGAACACTATTGGTGATTCATAGTGTAGCTAGTTGATTCACTTCAAGTAGCTGATTTTTTTTTTTTTTTTTTTTTTTTTTTTTTGATGAGAAGGGTTGGAGGGGGAGGAATCAGCAACATAAGAGCACATCTTCGTTCACTTAGAAGTCAGCATCCAAGGTAAAAGAATTCTCTGTTGGACTTGACATCACTCCCATCCTCTGATACTCGCCTACTCTCTTCTCAAAGAAGTTAGTCTTGCCTTCCAGTGAAATATTCTCCATAAAGTCAAATGGATTTTCTACTCTGAAAACCTGAAAAGGTCCACAGCAAAATTTGAATACAGAACACCAGTTTCCGGGAGAACCAGAAGGCTACAAACAATACTGTACCTTGCCAAAACCTAGCTCCAGCATAAGTCTGTCTGCCACGAATTCAATATACTGCTTCATTAAAGTGCAATTCATCCCAATTAGTTTCACTGGCAAGGCCTCCGTGAGGAATTCCTAGGGACCAAAGCAGAGCTTCTCAGTAAGACGGTAGCACAAATAAAGACATCTTCTAGCAAGCACGAAGAGACCCTGATGCAAAACCTACCTGTTCTATCCTAACGGCATTGATAATAATTTCCTTCACTCTCTGCTCTGAAGGTTTGTGGACCAGGTGTTTGAACATCAGGCAGGCAAAGTCACAGTGTAGACCCTAGGAAAAAAAGGTTTAGTATCACTGTAACGCCAGACCTTTATCATTAACATGCAACAGGAAATGGCTTTACCCTTTTCTGCATTCCCCTTGTACATCTTGCCATACTACAAGCACTTTAACTGTCAAAAAAAGGGAAGAAGAATCCAACGGCCATCTGCTCTGCCTATGCCGAGGCGGGCCCATCTGCATGCAAGGCCCTCCATGCTGCTACCCGGGTAGCAAGAGCAGGCCAGGTCCCGGCCCTGCTGCTCCGTGAGGTAGCCAAGGACGGCACAGGACTTCTGCTCCGAGCGTTCTTTCTACAGCGTTCTTTCTACAGCTATGAGCTCTAATTTTGCCACAGTTCCTGGCAGGAAAGGCAAAACTCAGTGACCGGGCTAGTTCTGAGATTTACGACCTAATGCTCAGGAAACCAGTGATGCAGTTTCCAGTGAAATCGAGTCTGTGAGCCTTAATGCCAAGTAATCCCTATCTTCCCCTACAGGAAGGCAGAGCATCTTACAAGGCACGATCAGCTGTCTGATCTGCTCATTGGGCTCCAAGTATGGCAGGGTTCATGGCCCTTGCCTTTCAGACTGGACTTAAATCAGAACATCTGGACATACTCCACCTTCCTCTCCAGTTTAATCCAATAGCACTCAAAGACATACACTGGACCGGAATGGATTCTCACTTCATCAGGATGCTCAACCAACTGCGAAATACACTAGGGTCAGAGATAGGCTACCGGGCCAAAATAATACAACATCCCCTCACCTACAGTGCAACGGACATATAAATGTATTGAGAACACAAATACCTTCCAGTAAACGAAAGTAGTGTTCATTCTCTGCCAAATACAGGTATCATTGAACTCACATGTTAAATGTAGATATAAGGCAATCTGTTGTCTTGAGTTCCCTTCAGGGAACCCAAGAGTTGTAGATATTTGGGGTGCAGATTAGCCTGTTGTGTGTATTAGACTCACCTCATCTCTGCTAATCAGTTCATTGGAAAACGTGAGGCCAGGCATCAGGCCGCGTTTCTTGAGCCAGAATATCGACGCGAAAGAACCAGAAAAGAAGATTCCTTCCACTGCAGCAAAGGCCACAACCCGCTCTCCTGCGGAAGAGTTAACATCGACATAGTTCTAGTGGGCAACCGAGCACGTGCACAGGAAGGGCTCACAAGCCAGTGACCGTCACCAGAGGATGAAGCTCAGGCATAAGTGGGGCCAAAGGTGTCCTCACCATAGGTAGACTCTTTGTCCCCAATCCAACGCAAGGCCCAATCCGCCTTCTTCTTTACACAAGGCATCGTCTCGATGGCGTTGAAGAGAAATTCCCTAGTAGGCACCCAGAGTGTCAGCAATGATAGCAAAGACCTCCTATCACAAACATCTAGGGAACAACACTGGGAACGAAGGCCAAATCAAGACTTAAACTGAAATGTTTTCTCATTACTGTTTTTGCTTTTCCCCCAGTGTTTTTTAAAATCTCGACATTCATTTGGTTCCTGTTAATACAAACCTAAGTACTCTTTAATTCACAGGGAGCCCCGAGATCTACGCACATCGAAAGCCTCAGTCCATTACACCAAGAGCACTTATCAGCTTAATTATATCAAGTCCAGGTCATGACAAGGTTCATAGGCCCCATCTTTAAACGTGAAAAGCCATAAAATCTTAACTGCTAAGACTACTTAAGCTATGCTGACCATTATCTTCCTCGACACCCCCTCCACCACCAGACTATAACATCAGGCCAATTATATGGGCCCCAAGTGCCATACGGATATAATAAAACAATTAAAGCCAATAAACTAAACAACCTGAGATTGCTTCCTACTATAATTCTATGCCTCACTGATGATCCCAGGTCAGGAAAGAAAATCGACTGGCCCTACACTCACTTGGGTCTTTATTAGCCTCTTCCGCCTCCAATGTATCCCTGTGCTCAGCTTGGGAGCCTGCAAATTCCCCAGCCCATTCCTTATCAGGTGACCTTGTTTTCTAAAGCCAAGGTCATCATGGGGCGCCTGGGTGGCGCAGTCCTGGGTGGCGCAGTCAGTTAAGCGTCCGACTTCAGCCAGGTCACGATCTCGCGGTCCGGGAGTTCGAGCCCCGCGTCAGGCTCTGGGCTGATGGCTCGGAGCCTGGAGCCTGCTTCCGATGCTGTGTCTCCCTCTCTCTCTGCCCCTCCCCTGTTCATGCTCTGTCTCTCTCTGTCCCAAAAATAAATAAACGTTGAAAAAAAAAATTAAAAAAAAAAAAAATAAATAAAAAATAAATAAATAAAGCCAAGGTCATCAGACTGTTGGGCTCCCTTCATTCTCTCTCCACATCCACATGCTCTGTTGGAGACCTGGGCCTGCCTCTCCCTGGCTTTTGAAGCTTAACCATCGGACTTTCCTGATCCTGCCCCTTCTGGTTATTCATCCCAGTTATGCCTACCTTTGTCTTTTCTCATTTATTTATTTTTTTAAAAAGCACAAGTGGGGGAGGGGCAGAGAGAGGATCCGAAGTGGGCTCTTCGCTGACAGGCCGACAGCAGCAAGCCCCGTGTGGGGCTCGAACTCACTAACCTCAAGATAGTGACCTGAGCTGGAAGTCAGACACCCAACCGACTGAGCCACCCAGGCGCCCCTGTCTTTTCTCATTTCTGTCCACAATGTTTCTACCCCCAAAGCGTTTCCCCGATCCTGCTAGCCCTACCAAGTCGTCACTCACCTTCCCTCTTCACATTCTCCCTGGTAATCTACAAGAGTCTGCTTTTCAGCTTTAAGACTTCGGCTCCACACAAGGCACCCCTCCTGAGCTCTTAGTACCCAGAGCACTCAGGCAGCCATTGCTAACTTTCTCCTCCTCTCCAATCTTCAAAACGTTAAGATGGGCCTTAAGCTCCCACCTCGTGATCCCATAACAAACCGTCACTTTGGTCAAACAGTTCTGTGCCTAAACTCATCTAATGGTGAGCTGCCTGCACATCACTATGTAATTCGTCTCCCTTCTATTTCTAGGTCTTATTTCCTGTACTGCATTACTGGCTCCTTAAGAGGAGAGTAACGTTCTACTTGGGTACACTCTCTACCTCCTTCACATCGTAGGTTAACAGCTTTGCCACAGGAGTCAAAACCGTCAGACCTAGGAATTAGTTTGTTGTACACAGCCTCTACGGATGTTTTTTGTTGGCTTTTGTTCAAAGAGAGGTTTTAGACTGAATGACCAACAAGAAAACGGAGTAACCGCCTAACTTTGTTTTTAAGTGACTGGCTCCTAATGTCAATGTAGGCCTCTTCCTCAGAGCAGACGTGACCACGCGTGGTAGGGATTTGCCTGCTTAGCCATTCTAGAGGCATTGTCCATCCCTACTTACGTAAGCTCAAAAACTTGCAACAGGGTAACAGTAAGTGAGTCCTAAACACGTTGGCATACCACCCAAATACTCACCTCTCTCTGGGATCTTTAATGTAAGTGTCAATGAGGAGACTATACATCTCAGAATGGATGTTTTCCATGGCAATTTGGAAGCCATAGAAACAGCGGGCTTCAGTAATCTGAACTTCTTGGCTAAACCGCTCCACCTAGTGGTAAAACATCACAGTGCAGCTTGAGGAGAAGCCACTCAGCCCCAGGACCCCAGATCCATCACACTCCCTTTGTACCATTACAAGGTTTGTTTCTACTTGAATACTTCTTCACTATGCTGTGGTAAAGCTGGACATTTCATGCCACACGCTCATTGTACAAATCAGGAAAAGAGATAACGCCTGTGTTACAGGGTTTCTGCGAACGCTCATCAGTTCATTCTTTCCTAACTCATTGCAGGAAGGATCCACTCACAGTAAGGCATACACGGAATCAGGTTATCGGAAGAGCAAAGCCACAAAAAGAAAAGCAATGCCACAGCCTGGAGGAGTAAACCCATGGCTAGCACTTAACATGGTCTTTGAGCTTCTCTAGAACCAGGGGGGAGAAAGATACCCATGAGGAAGAAACAACTGCAGAGCACATTATAAAACAGCAAACTCCATGTAATAGAACTATGACCTTACAAACACATACGATATCAGGGCGGGACAATGTTAAAGGTGAGGGAAGAGGACATTCTCTCAAATCTTGAAGTGAACGAAAGCAGACGTTGTTTGGAAACTCACCAAGTTCTCATTTACTATGCCATCACTCGCTGCAAAGAAAGCCAGAACATGCGATATAAAATATCTCTCCTCTGCCTTCAGGGACTCCCAGTGCTGAATGTCCTTGGAAAGATCCACCTGAAGTTGAGAAGTTTCACAAGGGGTTTACACACGCGGGGCCTCACATATATACTTGGTTCTTAAACCTTTTAAGTCTACGAACACGGCTTGATCGGTAACATCCCTCCCATCCAGAACTCCCTTTGCCAGTGAGAACAGCTCACATCCTCGGTGGGCAGCCATCCCCAAGAGGAACCAGAGGACGAGTCAAGTATATCTCCAGCCAAGGCATAACCGCTAGGGCAGGGGTCCGCCTCAAGAGTTGGGGGGCAACGCGTAAACTTCCTTTTTAAGTCTCCCGGTTCCTGATCCTCGTTACCTCTTCGGCGGTCCAGAAGGAAGCCTCCGCTTTCTTATACATCTGCCAAATATCATGGTACTCGATAGGAAAGATGACAAAGCGACGAGGGTTTTCTCGGAGCAGTGGCTCATCCTCCACGCTGGGGACAAGCACCTTAGTTTTCTGCCGGGCGAGGGGGTAATGGAAATACGACTTGTAGGGCGTCCCACGTGAAATTGCCATTTCTTCAGGCCAAGTGCGCCCAGTGGTCGGCAAGCTCATGTGGTTCAGTGTGTAAGTGTCAGCTGTCACACATGGATCTTACATAGAACACAGCCGGGAGGTACCAGAGGGACAGGAAGAAATCTACGGAAGTGTGTGGCAGGCCAGGGAGGGAATGCTTTGGCGGGAAAGGAGCGCGGGCCGGGGAGGGGCTAGGGTTTGAAACGGCAGAGGAAACAATGAGGCTTTGGCGCCAAGAGCCGGCTGGCGTCCCCTGCCGGCAGCGCCCCGCCCCCACAGGCCCCTTCCCAGCCGGCGGCCAGACCCCCCACTCACCGGCTCGGCGGGCTCCTGGAAGATCCTCCGGGCGGTCTTGCTGGCCAGCACGCGGCTCCCGCTGAGGGCCGGGGGCTGCGGGGAGACGCGCGGTGAGGGGGCACGCCCACGTCCCAGGAGACCCCCGCCGCCCCGGCCCGGCCCGCGCGTCCTCACCGTGTTCTCCTTGTCCGCCAGGCTGAGCCCCTTCAAGGGCGAGAGCTGAAGCTGCTGCTGCGGCTGCTGCGGGTCCACGATGGTGGCGAGCGGGACGCGGACAGAGAGCATGGTGGCGGCGGCGGCGGCAGGGAGTTGACGAGGCGGGCGAGGCGGCGCGCGGGTCCTGGGAGCCCCCGCACCGCCTCGCGGGCTTTTAAAAGCCCACCGGCGGGGCTGCGCGCTCAGTGGGCGTGGCCAGACGCCGCCTTCCCATTGGATGCACCGGGCCCCACGTCAGCCGTTCGAGAGCCGCGCGGGAGCTGCAGCGCCGAGCCGCCCGGGACCCCCCGGGACCCCCGGGACCCCCGTCCCCGGGCCCACCCCGGATCCCCTGGACCCGTGGACCGGGCTAGGGGCGCCGCCGCCCGGCTCCCTGCGGGCCCCACCGGACAAAGGCTGCAGCCCCCGCGCGCCCCGGTGGCTGTGGCGCGCGCGGGACTCACTCCTCCAGGAGCGGCTCGGATTGAATGCAGCAACGCGATTGGAGGCCGCCCGGAGCGGGAGAGGATTCCCCCACCCCTGAACCGTTTTCGCGGGTCCGGGCGAGTGGTTTTGCAAATGAGGTTGGTGCAAATGCCTGAAAACGCCCCTGGCTGCAAGAGAAGCTCGTGGTTGCGCCCGTTTAGATTCGTGTACCTGGGTGGGGGGCTAGGGGTCCTCGAGTCCCGGTAAATTTGGGAGGGGGGGGGGTCGGCGACAAGCGTGCTGCCTAGCGATTAGGGCCGCTGGCGACGGGGTCCCGAGGTGCAGTTGCTGTGTCACTTGGACATGTCACCTGGCTAAAACACTCAGTGCCCTCGTCGGTAAAATGGGACTTGTCGCCGTACCGAACCTGTGGGATTATTAATAAAATGAGATTAAATGAGATAATTGTTCTAAAATGCGCAGCCCTTTGTAAAGCTTAGTTAACTAAATGACAGCGAAGGCCTTTGGTGCATTTCCCATTGAACTTGTGTGGGTTGTCAGGCCACTGTCCCCAGTGCATTTTTTAAAATTGGAAACTGAGCCCAAAATCCTGAAAGTTCAGAGAATGAAGAACTCGAAACTCATTTACTGTTAATTGGGCAGCCAGTAGCCTGAAAAGGAGATTGAAAACGTGCATTGGGTGAAGGTGGGAACATGAATTTATTAAGTTTTTATTTTACTTTGTGTTTGGTTTTTCAGATTTGCCACAGACATTTGCCCTGCAAGTGGCAAAATGCCCGAAATGAAAAGAAAAATGTTTTAAGATCCAAGAAATAAATGATTCACTTGGGAAAGCTCCAACACCTGCAGTCTTAGAGCTGTCACAAAGAGAAACACTGGAACTTTTTACAAAGTCTTTTCTAGATATAGTATACTTTAAAGAGGTCAGAGGTAGGGAAGAGCCCCTCCTGACTTAGGTCTACTTCTGCTTCTTTTTTTTTTTTTTTTTTTTTCAACGTTTATTTATTTTTGGGACAGAGAGAGACAGAGCATGAACGGGGGAGGGGCAGAGAGAGAGAGAGGGAGACACAGAATCGGAAACAGGCTCCAGGCTCTGAGCCGTCAGCCCAGAGCCTGACGCGGGCTCGAACTCACGGACCGCGAGATCGTGACCTGGCTGAAGTCGGACGCTCAACTGACTGCGCCACCCAGGCGCCCCAACTTCTGCCATTTCTTAAAGTACCACATACATACTGTGTTTAGTCTCAAGCCTCAGAGAAAAATCAAGGATAATCACATCTCTTAAGACAAACCAACGACCAAAACTTTGACCTAGCATCCTTACTTTTAATTTTTTTAAGTTTACTTATTTTTATTTTTGAGAAATAGAGCGCGCGAGCATGAGCAGGGGACAGGTGGAGAGACAGGGAGAGAGGGAATCCCAAGCAGGCTCCGCACTGTCAGCATGGAGCCCAAAGGAGCCTGAAGCGGGGCTCAAACTCACAAACCCCCGAGATCATGACCAGAGCCAAGATCAAGAGTCCGATGCTTCACTGACTGAGCGACCCAGGCACCCCTAGCATCCTTAGTTTTAAAGCAATTCCCAGACATTGTCAATTTCATCTAATTTGATCCAACTCCCGAATGGATATTTTTAGTGATAATTTTATGGCTGATAAAGCCACTATTGCATCTAATAAAGTTACCAAGGATTTTTTGGTGTCCTCTAATACCCAATTCACATTCCAATTTCGCGTCATCAGTAACCCAAGTGCTCCTTTTCGGTTGCTGTCTCAGGCACCGCGTGCTTGTTTTTAGCTCCGGTTATACTCTCTCTGTAGGTACAGGAACCATAAAGTAGTACTCTGAGCTAGCCAGAAATTATGACTTCACTTTTAGCTTAACTTTGCTGGCCACCAAAATAACACGTGTGCATTGTAGAAAACTTGGGAAAGACGAGCAGTACCACGAGGCGGGAGGCAAGGTCGCCATTCTCGCCTTCACTGCCTCCCAACTCTGAGTCACTTGGGCACGTCCCGTCCTGCCTCCGGCGGGTTTTTACTGCTCTCACTTTACAAGAGGAAGCCCGCGCAGAAAGCAACGTGACTCTGCTCAGAGGTCACGCCCGAGCAGACCGCCGGGCCGGGCTTCTGGTCCGCCGTGCCCCCTCTCTTGCCCCGGGGACTGGAGAGAGAGAGAGAGAGAGGAGCGGCCAGACCAAGCGGCCCAGTCACCTGGACAGGATGCCCGGCGCCAAGCGCTAGGCAGCAGGTATCCGCCGGGATCTTTCCCGTTTCTTTTCTCCGCCCGTTTTTTGTTTTTTTTTTTTTGGCACCTGTTCCGGATTGGTCAGCAAGCGAGAGGCTCCGCCCTCGGCTTCCGACGGGCAACGCTCCTTCGGGCTTTTGGCTCCCACGCCCGCCCACCTGCAAGCCCCGCCCTCACTTCCGAGGCCCGCGCGGCAGCGGTCACGCCCCGAGCGGTTGCGCGTTTACTTGTCCCGCTCGGGCGAGTGAGGGGGGCCCTAAGGGGCCGCTTCCCCATCCTCCTCCCCAGGCGGAGAGGCTGGCCCGGGGAGCCCAAGTGGTTTTCCCAAAGCCGCTGCTCACTTACCAGATACCGTGCTAGGGACTGTCCTCACAATTCCAATGTCAATACTAACGACTAATACCACCCCGCAGCCGCTGGGCACCTGGGCCGGGTGGCTTACACTGTTGACGGGGTGAGGGGTTTTTAGCCCTGTACTTTAGGTGAAGAAACTAAGGCCAGGGGGACAAGGAGACTGCCCAAGGTCACACAGCTCCTAAAACTGCGCAGCCAGAACTTTTGTCCCCGACTTTTTATTAGGAACGTTTCAGCAGACAAAAAACGGCAAGAACTCTCCAGTGTTCATCCACCACCGAGGGGTCAACAGTCGTTTCCATTTTGCCACGTTTGCTTTATCCGCCTCGATGGGTGTGTGAGGCTTGTTTTTTCTGGATCATTTGAAAGTGAGTTTCAGATGCCATGCCGCTTCACCCCCATAGATTTCAGCAGATAGCTCCCGAAAGTAAGGACATTCTCGAACATAACCACAACTGCATGTTCACATCTAAGAAAACTCACATGAATTCCTTAATATTACCTAATATCTACCCCATAATCAAATCCGCCCCATCGTTTCAAATATGGCTTTTAAGTTTGTCCGTTTTATTTTTTTAGAGACAGCAGGGAAAGGGGGGCAGAAGTAGAAAGAGAGAGAGAGCGAGAGAGAGAGAGAATCTTAAGCGGACTCCATGCTCAGCACAGAGCTGGAGGCAGGGCTCGATCTCACCAGAGTGAGATGGTGACCTGAGCCGAAATCATGAGTTGGATGCTTAACTGACTGAGCCACCCAGGTGCCCAGTTTGTTGGTTTTAAGTACACATGTTACATTCGGTTATTGTGTCTTTTTAGTCTCTTTTAATTAGAACAACTCTATTTTTTTTTTTTCTCGAAGACATTGACTTTTTGAAGTTTAGGCCAGTTTTCTTGTAGAATGTTGTACATTCTACATTTGCCTGATTGTGTCTTCATAGTGTCAATTTGTTTTCCTAACCTCTGTAGTTACTGTAAAATGGGAGTTTGCACTAAAGGCTTTATTTAGAGGGGCACCTGGGTGGCTCAGTGGTTTAAGCATCTGACTCTTGATTTCGGCTCAGGCCATGATCTCGCTTTTTGTGACCTGTGTCGAGCCTTGTGTTGGGCTCTGTGCTGACAGCACAGAGCCTGCTTGGGATTCTCCCTGCCCCTCCTCCACTTGTGTGCACACACTCCCTCTCTGTCAAAATAAAGAACTAAATAGGCTTTATTAGATTTCGCTTATTTTTTCTTGTGGTAAAATATACATAAGCCAAGATTTACCATTTGAACCTTTTTCAAGGTGCAAATCAGTGCCGTTAAGTACATTACACTATTGTACTTAATCCGTCTCCAGAACCTCTTCATCATCCCAACTGAAATTCTGTCCCCATTACAAACTAGATCCCCATCCACCCGCCCATCAGTCATAACCACCACCCAACTTTCGGTCTTTCTGAACCTGACTGCTCTAAGTACCTCAGGTAAGTGGAATCTTACAACATTTGTCCTCTTGTGCTCGGCTCATTTCACTTAGCATAACATCTTCAAGGTTCATCTATGCTGTGGTATGTGTTAGGATTTCATTTAATCATTTTTTTATTATTAGCACCACGCTCTAACCAACTGAGCTAACTGGTCAGCTTATTTTTTTTTTTTAATATTTATTTATTTTTGAGAGAGAGTGAGAGGCAGGGAGGGGCAGAGAGAGAGGGAGACACAGCATCCGAAGCAGGCTCAAGGCTCCAAGCTGCTGGCACAGAGCCCAGCACTGGGCTCGAACGCGTGAACCATGAGATCATGACCTGAGCCAAAGCCAGACGCTTAACCAACTGAGCCATCCAGGCGCCCCTAGGATTTCATTTATTTTTCAGGCTGCATAATATTCCATCATATAGATAGATGATAGATAGATAGATATTCTGTTCATGAGATTTCATGGGATTTATGTAGTCCTATCTGCCCCTCCTGCCCTGGAGTTTTTTTTGTTTCCCAACCACTAGGAAGCAAGGTCAGCCCTTCTCAAAATCGTGTGGCTCCAGAGCATCCCCTTCCGCCCTCTGAACTTGACCTTCCCCTTCCACATCTTCAGGATGCTCAGAATCCTCTGTTGAGGAAAATGCATTGGAGGGAAGCTGGAAAACTGAATACTTCATCCCAAGTGTGACTTGTTAGCTGTGGGATTTCAAGAGTGGGGCCGTGGGCTGAGGGTGGGGTTGAGTCAGCCTCTTTCCACCCTCCAGTCCTCTGCCAACCACAGAAAACCTGCCCCTGGACCTCCCCCTCCATGTATCTCTTGTGAAAATGCCCCCCTTCCCAAGGTGACCCCAGGGCCCTATCTTTCCCTCCTTCAGAGCCTGACCACCAAGGCCTTTCCCCTCTTTCCTGGAAGCCCCTGCTCTGATCTTCCTGCTCCCGGGTCGAACCCCGCCCCCCTCTCTGAAATCCGAATTCTGCCCCTTTCAGGCTACGTCTGAAAGAGGATTTCCCATGGGTTGACTTGAAAAAGAGAGAAAAGTAAGAATGTAAGGCCACAATTTTGCAGGCCCGGGATAAGTTTATTTCCTCGTGACCAACCTCAGCTTCCTGCTGGCTTATTACTGATAATTTCTTCTTAATAGCCTCCTTCCCTGGATAATGGGGCCACAATATTGACTTCTTTCTAAATACAGTGGGGTATGTGTGTGTGTGTTTGGAAGGAGAGGGGACAGCAGCTTTAAATGTGATTCTGAACTGGCAGACTTAGAACAACTTATGCAAATAGGCTTGCAAGGAGGAGTAAATCCTGCGTTTAGTGAGGAGGGCAGACTGGGAGGGGTGATGGGGAGGGCAGCAGCAGAGACGAAATCCTGGAAGCCACACCCACCACCCATGCATTTGCGCTAAATAATAACTTCAGGAGGGGGAAAGCAAAGCCCAGGCAAGTCAATCCTACAAAGCTCTGATGACTCACTTTCTAGAAGTTCAGCTGCTTTTAGGCTTGGTCAGTGTAGGGGAGTGAAGGGACCAATCCTGGGTTCAGGTGGGAACCCCAGCATCGCTTCTTACTTATTAGATGACCTTGGACAAGCCACTTGATACTTCTGAGCCTGTTACTTTACTGATAAAATGGGCACGATCATTCCCCCCCCCCCCCCAGCACAGGGTTCTTCTAAGGATTAAATAGAGTAGGATATTTAGAGCACCTTAAAGGCGTTTTATGGAAGTTCCGTCCTCTCCAATTAGCTAGCTGGCTGACCTTTCTTAGTCTCTTGAAATAGAAAACTGAAGCTATTCTAATGTGTTTTTCCCAGTTTCCTACCTGCGTTCATTTCCAGATCCCTAGTTACCCACAGCCCTGATCGTTATTCCAGCTCCTTCTGTCCCCATCTTTTTTCTGCCTCCTCCCCACTGCCATCACAGTGGTCCTTAGTGCAGATGAGCAGAACAGAAGCCTCGCCTCCCACACCTCCCAGAGGAAGGCCCTCCTGATGCGTGCCCGGCCATTAAGAGTGGGAGCAAGTCTTCTTCCAAGGAAATGAGGGAGTGGCTCACCAGGAAAAGGGGGCCAGACCAGACCCAAGTGTCTCAACTCCACAAAGCCCCCCATGCCTCCCGGCCTAATTCCTGTCCCCGTGAAGCATCGATCCCCCCGACGGGCATGTGATCTGAGGCTTTGGGAACAATGCACGCTAAAGTGGCCTCTCCTCCTGATGCCAGGCGTGCCAGCGTGTGCCTGATCTGGGCTGGCACCTCGAATGCTTTCTCCATGCCCTGGGCCATTAATATGCTGTGAGCTGCCTCCTTCCCCTCCTAGGCGTCGTTCACCCTGTTGGGATGCGCCTCCTAGGCAGTCAGGTTGGGCGTGGGCGTGGGGGTGGGGAGGAAGGAGGCTGGCCAGGTGGCAAACTTCGTTGAATTGCACGAAGAAGGAAGACGAGGCCTCCTGGCAAAGAAGTCATGAACCTGGACCGTGAGTCCCAGCTGCCCCAGGAGGCATCTCCAGAGAACTCACACACTGTCCTTGCCAACTCGGGTTAAACACGGCCTTGCGCCAGATCCGGGCACAGCCTTGGGCCAGGAGACTGCACACATGCTGGGGGAGCTTGGGTCAAAAGCCTAGACTTTCTCTTATTTAATGAGCAGGAAGGTGTCTTTGAAATTCACTTTTTCATTGTTCTAAGGGTACTAGCATGTGCTAAAAAGAGTGTCTCTTCTTAGATTAAACGTTAACTCTTTAGAATTTTAGTATCGACGGCTGTTACAAAGAAAAACACAAGCCCCAAACGGAATCACTCCTATTAAGATTCCCAGGTCAGCACACCAAGACTTAATACCTAACCTAACTACAATTTCAACATTTCCCCCGCCCCTCACCCACCCCCCCCCACACACACACCCCGGAATGTAACCTTTAACCAGTAAACCTGGAATTTACTGATCGCACTAGGAACGTTACAGATAGACCCTTTCAGTTAGTTACCCTTGGGAGGACGGCCTAGTCTGAAACGGGATTCTTTGCTAGTAATTTTCTTTTTCGTACTCCCTTTCTACCTTTAAAAATCTTCCCTTTTCTGCAGCTTGATGGTGCTCCCCTCTGCTTGCTAGATGGGATGCTGCTTGATTGATAAATCAACTAATAAGGCCAGTTAAATATTTAACATGTACTCGGCTGAATTTTTGTCATTTAACACAACAAGTTAACTGTTAACCGGACTCGGACATAAATCAGGGCTGTGTGCATGGCAGCATCTTAAGCCCCGGGGGTGGCTCCTTGCTTTCTTCCAGTCGCCTTAAGCTAGAACTTTGTAGTTTCTGTGTAATTCACTCAGACCTGGACAGGAAATGGTTAAGCAGGAAGCTCTCCCCCACCCCCCCACCCCCTTACCCCAAATAAATGGAGCTTTTTGATGTGGGTGTTTACCACAAAGTGACCCTATTTCTGTTTCTGCCAAAGAGAGAGATCCTCTTAAGCTTGATCCCAATCAAGAAACTGCTTTCTGGGGCACCTGAGTGGCTCAGTGGGTTAAGCTCCCGACTTCGGCTCAGGTCATGATCTGGCGGGTTTGTGAGTTCGAGCCCCACGTCGGGCTCTGTGCTGACAGCTCGGAGCCTGGAGCTTGCTTTGTATTCTGTGTCTTCCTCTCTCTCTGCCACCCCCACCCCCACCCCCTCCATACTCTGTCTCCCTCCCTCTCTCTCAAAAATAAATAAACATAAAAAAAAATAAAAATAAATAAATAAGCTTTGAAACAAAAATTGCTTTCTAACCAGGATACAGACAGTTCTTGCCTCACAGCCTGGCAGAGCTCTGCATCCTGGACAGACGTGCAGACTCAGAGCTTCAGCAAACATCAAGAGGCCAGGATCAGGCAAGCCGGCTCGGGATCTGTGGTTTTCTTTCTGCTTCGGTAGCCCCCCAAACGATGTTGAAAAGCGGTGTGCCCGCCTTTGCACACACTCAACTGACATTCGAAGTTTTTCATCCTAAGATTAACTCGTTGCCGGGGATATAACATCCACCGTGTTGCAAATATTAGCATTTTTGAAAGCCTGACCTGTGTGAATTTTAGGACCTTAAATCCACAGACTTGTGTATGTTTGTTGTGCGTATTTTATTTTTTTTTTTATTTATTTTTTTTTTTTAATTTTTTTTTTTTTTTCAACGTTTATTTATTTTTGGGACAGAGAGAGAGCATGAACGGGGGAGGGGCAGAGAGAGAGGGAGACACAGAATTGGAAACAGGCTCCAGGCTCTGAGCCATCGCCCAGAGCCCGACGCGGGGCTCGACGCGGGGCTCGAACTCACGGACCGCGAGATCGTGACCTGGCTGAAGTCGGACGCTTAACCGACTGCGCCACCCAGGCGCCCCTGTTGTGCGTATTTTAAATTCTTGGTCTGTCCCTTCTAATCTCCAGTTTCTGATGGTGTTTGGAATCCAGTTTGTTGTTTTTCTTTTGAAGTGGTTTTGTTCCCCTGGGGCAGTGTCAGCTGCTCAGGGAAGGGCCAGCCCTGAAGAGTGCTGGAGAGGGTGCCCCCCTACCTACCCTGAGCCAAAGACTTACCACTTCTCCAGATTTCACCTTCGCCTTCGCCTTGGGGGGGGGGGGGAAGGAGCCCCAGCCTGAGGGGACACCCTCCCAGGGCTGCTGAGGGGATTGGGGGGCGAGGGAGGGGGGGGGGTTGGGAACAAGTACCCTGAGGCTGTTGAATTCCTACCTGGTGTCTCTCTCTCTCCTAAATTTTTGATCTGCTACCTTTAAATATCCCTACAAGCTTTTCAATTATAAACATGGTACGTTTTTATTGTAAAAAAATTCAAACAGTATAAAAATATATAAACAAAAGGGTACATGTTGCCCATAACAACAAGCCCCAAAGATAACGTCAGAACTTTTTTTTTTTTATATACACACTGTTGTCTGGGATCCTATCATACATGCTGATCGTCTCACTTAAAATACCTGCACATTCCTCCGCATTAGGGCCTGGAAGTGTGGTCTTTGGTTAAGGGTGCGGGTCTAGAGCCAGGCTGCCTGGATGTGAATCCCAGCTTCCCCACTTGCTAATGCATGTCAGTTTCCCCGGTTGTGAAACGAGCCTAACAGTATCTAGAACCTTCTTCATAGGATTATTGTGAGGATTAAATGAATCAATAAATGTGAAACACTTACAGAAGTTCCCGGGAACGTCAAAAGCACCAGATGAATATTAGTGGCCATTACTGTAATTTGTCTAACCAGTCGCCTGTAACAAACATTTCTGTCACCTCCAATTTTTCACTACTATAAACAACGTTGCAGGGGCGCCTGGGTGGCTCAGTCAGTTGAGCCTCCGACTTTGGCTCAGGTCATGATCTCACGGTTCGTGGGTTCGTGGGTTCAAGCCCCGTGTCGGGCTCTGTGCTGAACGCTTGCTCAGAGCCTGGAACCTGCTTCAGATTCTGTGTCTCCCTCTCTCTCTGCCCCTCCCCCGCGCATGCTCTATCTCTCTCTGTCTCAAAAATAAATACACACTAAAAAAAAATATATAAACAACACTGCAATGTAGATCTTTGTATTTCCTTTGTATTTCCTGGATCTTTGTATTTCCGAGAAGTACTCGGTCAAATGGTGAAAACTTTTAACATCTGGGTCAGTGCCATCAAGCTGCCTGTTAGAATATTGGCCAGTTTACGAATGGAAGTGTCCCTTTGTCCTGGCCATAAATCTTGTATGGCTGGAAACTAATATTTGCTTGTTGTCTGAATCTGAATTTATTTGATTATTAGTGAGATTGAATATGGACACGTGGATACTTATCTAAGGTCCATTTATATTTCTTCTCTGAATGTCCTAGTATTTGTCAATCCGTTGGTGGAGTTATTCATCGTTTTCTTATTTTTTTTTTATTTTTTTCATGTTTATTTATTTTTGAGAGAGAGAGAGGCAGAGCGCGAGCGGGGGAGGGGCAGAGAGCGAAGGAGACACAGAAACTGAAGCAGGTTCCAGGCTCCGAGCTGCCAGCACAGAGCCCCACGCGGGGCTCGAACCCACAAACCGCGAGATCATGACCTGAGCCGAAGTCAGACGCTTAACCGACCGAGCCCCCCAGGCGCAACCTTCATCGTTTTCTTATTGATTTATAGGAGCGCTATTCGTTTTGGAATGTACCTCTCTTTCTATTACATATGCAGCAGTTCTATTTTCCTGTATTTCATGTATATCTTATCTTAAAATTATAACTTTTTCTTTCGAAATAGTTTGAGACACACAAGAAGTTGCACAATTAGTACAGAGATCCGATGCACCCTCCACCCAGCCTCCCTCAATATCTTACATAACCGCAGCGGATTGTCAAAATCAGGAAATTGTCATTGGTGCAATACCGTTAAGTAAGCTTTGAAGCTTATTTGGATTTTACCAGTTTCTGCAGGCACTTCTGTGAGTGTGTACGTGTAAATGGTCCTTGGCAATTTGGTCACATGTGTAGATGTGAGTTATCCTCACCAATCAGGATGCAGGACGGTTCCCTCACCACGAGGAAAGTCCCTGAGTTACTCCTTAATAGTCCAAACCAGCCCATCCCTAACTCCTGGCAATCACCAATCTGTCTCCATCACCATAACTTGCTACTTAGAGAATGTTTTGTTTTTTATTGGCCAGGATCTAACCTCATAGGCACTTTTGTTAAAAGAATCATTTTTTAGTATGCTTATTCTTTTTTTTTAATTTATTGAAATCCAAGTTAGTTAACATATAGTGTAATAATGATTTCAGGAGTAGGATTTAGTGATTCCCCACTTGCCTATAACACCCAGCGCTCATCCCAGCAAGTGCCCTCCTTAATGCCCATCCCCCATTTAGCCCATCCCCCCCCCCACCTCCCCTCCAACAACCCTCAGTTCGTTCTCTGTATTTAAGAGTCTCTTATGATTTGCCTCCCTCTCTGTTTCTATCTTATTTTTGCTTCCCTTCCCCTATGTTCATCTATTTTGTTTCTTAAATTTCACGTATGAGTGAAATGATGATACTTTTATCTTTCTCTGGCTGACTTATTTCGCTTAGCCTAACACACTCTAGTTCCAACCACGTAGTTGCAAATGGCAAGATTTCATTCTTTCTGACTGCCGAGTGATATTCCATTGCACATAAACCACATCTTCTTTATCCATTCATCCGTCGATGGACATTTGGGTTCTTCCCATAATTTGGCTATTGTTGATAGCGCTGCTATAAACATTGGGGGGGGGGCATGTGCCCCTTCGAATCAGCATTTTTGCATCCTTTGGGTAAATACCTAGATGGAATGATTCAGGGTGTAACCTTTGGAGACTGGCTCTTTTCACTCAGCCTAATGAGCTGGAGGTGAGGTGGATCGTGTTTGTTCCTTTCCATTTCTGAGTCGTGCCCCATGGCGTGGATGGCTTATGTCCACGCGTGTAACTATTTTCCTGGTGGAGGCCATCTGGGTTTTTTTCACAGGTTTTGGCTATTACAAATGAAGCTGTTATGAATACTCAACTGTAGAGATATTTGTGTGAATATACGCTTCTATTTCTCTAGGATAAATACTCAAGAGTGTAGTTGCTGGGTCATTTGCTCAGTGTATATTTAACTTCAGAAGAAACTGCCAAACTGTTTTGTAGACTGGTTGTCCCGTTAACATTCTCGCTGGCAACGAATGCCGGTTTCAGTCGCTCCCCTTCTTCATAAGCACTTGGATGGGGCACCTGAGTGGCTCGGCAGTTGACCATCCGACTTCAGCTTAGGTCGTGATCTCGTGGTTCGTGAGTCTGAGTCCCACAGTGGGCTCACAGCTGTCAGAGCAGAGCCCGCTTCACATCCTCTGTCCCCCTCTCTCTGCCCCTCCCTTGCTTGTGCTGTCTCTCCAAAATAAATAAATGTTAAAAAAAACTATTAATATCATTTATGGTGTCTTTTACCATTCAGAAGTTTGTAAGTGTTGATGGGGTGAAGCTGTTCAATTTTTCCTTTTCTGGTTTCTGTTTTTGCTGTCCTGCTAAACCACACAAAGATACATTTTCTTGTAGACCATTGACGACTTATTTTGTACACTTGAATCTCTGAGCGGTTGCATAAGGTTGAGCTCTACTTTTTACTTCTTTCTTAAAGATTTTGTTTTGGGGGTGCCTGAGTGGCTCAGTCGGTTGAGCATCCGACTTCGGCTCAGGGCATGATCTCGCGGTTCATGAGTTCGAGCCCTGCGTCGAGCTCTGTGCTGACAGCTCAGAGGTTGGAGCCCGCTTCGGATTCTGTGTCTCCTTCTCTCTGCTCCTTCGCCACTTATGCTCTGTCTCTCAAAAATAAATAAACATTAAAAAAAAAATTTTTTTTAAATCCTCACTATCTTCATACCTTTGTGCTTGGTCCTTCTTTCTGTTTCCAGGCCGTTCCAAGCTGACCTCCACCTAGAGCCCTGGGGGAGGCTGTTCTCAGGGCTGAGATGCCCTTTCTCCTGGTCTCTTGCACAGCTCATCCTTCTCACTTGGAGCTCAGCATAGTGTCACTTGCTTGGTCACTTGGACACGCCCCCCCATTGTAATGTTTTGCATAGCACTTATCAGTCTCTTGGATTTTTTTTCTTTAGAATGTAAGCTTGGGAAAGCAGGACCCAGCAAGCTCTTTACTGCTGCATCGTCAGCAAGGGGTCCCCCTATGGTCTTGATAAATATTCACTTACTGAATGGTGGGAAAGATGGGCCAGGCGCCTGGGTGGCTCAGTTGGTTGAGTGTCCGACTTCGGCTCAGGTCATGATCTTGCGTTTCATGAGTTCAAGCCCCGCATCAGACTCCATGCTGACAGCTCAGAGCCCGGATCCTGCTTTGGATTCTATGTCTCCCCACCTCTCTGCCCCTTCCCTGCTTGTGCTCTCTCTCTGTCTCTCAAAAAAATGAATAAATGTTAAAAAAAAATTTTTTTAAATGAATGGTGGAAAAGAGAATCTATGATCTGGCTTCACATCACCCTCTTTATCCACAAGTAGTTATTGTCAATATTTGATACATATTCTTTATCGCATTCAATAAGTGTCACTGTTTTCCTAGATCTCAGGGAGCTTTTATGAGAAGGGTATTTGAATTTAATCAGATACTCTTGGCATCTACCAATAAAACTATGTGATTCTTCTCCTTAAATCTATCCATACGATTTGCTACATTGCATCCTGGGATGATATTAATAATAAAAGCCAACTAATACACAGCCTTGACTATATAATTCTGGAATGGTTCTTGGCACTTTTTGTCTTTATGTATTTTAACTCCTGACAACCCCACGAGGTAGGTATACCATCATTCCTGTTGCACATATTAAAAGTGAGACGGGGGTTAAGTAGCTTGCCCAAATCAGACAGGTGAAACTAGGAATTGAGCCTTATAGTTTTTCCTGAATCTGTGCTGTTAACCACAAAGTGTGTCTGTCAAGGTCTTTTATTCTTTTATTACTCTACTAGAACCAATAGGCTTGTTTAGATTTTGCATCAGCCACACACACACATAAATATTGTTCACTTTTTAAATTTTTTAATGTTTATTTACTTTTGAGAGAGAGAGAGAGAGAGACAGAGCATGAGCAGGGGAGGGGCAGAGAGAGAGGGAGACACAAACTCCGAAGCAGGCCCCAGGCTCTGAGCGGTCAGCCCAGAGCCCGACGCGGGGCTCGAACTCACGAACTGTGAGATCATGACCTGAGCCAAAGTCGGACGCTTAACCGACTGAGCCAGCCGGGTGCCCCCAAAACATTGTTAATTTTTAAGCTATGTTCTCTATTCTCATATAGCTTGGAATCTAAGTAGTTCATTAGAATAAAATTAAAAATCTTCCCATATTTTTCTTTGCTCTGATATAGTTTAAATTCTCTCTCTCTCTCTCTCTCTCTCTCTCTCTCTCTCGTAAGTTTGATGTAATTTGCCTGTACAAACTATCAAGCATTAGCACCTTTTCTGCTGCAGGGGGAGGTAAATTTTTGATAACTTTTTCGCTTCCTTCTATGGGGTGAATTTAGTCAGTGTTTCCATCTGCATTTCAGTTAGGGGCCGTTTGAGAATAGCAGAAACTACCATGGCTGATTTAAGCAGAAAAGGGTTGACTGGGGGAGTTAATGCTTACAAAATGAGTGGAAGTGCTGGAGGGGGTCGGCTGTGGGTGGAGCTTCGAGCAGCATCTCCCAGAACACCGTAGAACTGGCCCCCAAGGGGCTGCTCCCGGTGGCATGGCCAGAGGACTGGGATCAGGAGGCCAGTGCCCCAGCTCAGGGTTCAAGTCCACACTGCTTCGCCAGGATCCTCGCTGCCAAGCAGATGCTCCATGCCTTTCCTCTTGACGCCCGTGTAGCTATAAACTGCCATCTTGTTCTTTGAGCTTTTTATTCCGAAATAATTTTAGATTTGCAGAAAAATTGCCAAGATGTTACAGAAAGCTTCCACGGACCCTCCATTTACCTCCCCGTAATTATGACATCTTCTATTTGTTAAAAGTAAAAAAAAATTAACTTTGGTACCAAATTATGAACTACAGACTGTATTCCCTTTCACTACATTCCTCACTAACGTCCTCTCTGTTCCAGGATCCAGTCCAGGATCCCACACTGCATTTAAGCATCTTTTTTTTAGAAGAAATTATTAATGCCCTTATCTGTTCTTTCGAGGATATTTTGACCAAATTCCACAGATTTGAACGGGTGTGGTCTCATTTTTGCATTTTTCCCTAAGTATTCTGAATTTTTGGTTTTGATTTCCACCTGATCTGAGCGATTTAGAAGGTCAAAAATGTTAATTATCCATACAATCTGATTTCCATTTCAGATTATCTTTTCATTTCCACTCTTTGTTTTTACTGCAGTGTGATCAGAACATGTGGCGTGTACTTTTTCCTTTCTTCACCTTTTTTTTTTTTTAATTTTTTTTTTTTCAACGTTTATTTATTTTTGGGACAGAGAGAGACAGAGCATGAACGGGGGAGGGGCAGAGAGAGAGGGAGACACAGAATCAGAAACAGGCTCCAGGCTCTGAGCCATCAGCCCAGAGCCCGACGCGGGGCTCGAACTCACGGACCGCGAGATCGTGACCTGGGTGAAGTCAGACGCTTAACCGACTGCGCCACCCAGGCGCCCCCCTTTCTTCACCTTTTAAAAAATTTAAAAAAGTACACGGGGCGCCTGGCTGGCTCAGTCGGTTAAGCATCCGACTCTTGGTTTCAGCTCGGGCCACCGTCTCAGGATTCGTGAGATCGAGCCCCGTGTCGGGCTCTGCGCTGACAGCGTGAGCCTGCTTGGGATTCTCTCTCTTCCTCTCTCTGCCCCTCCCCTGCTCATGCTTTGTCTGTCTCTTCCACACACACTCTCAAAATACATAAATAAACTTAAAAAAAATAAAAATAAAAATACAGAGAACAATGAGATTTTTAATTTTTTGAGGACTGCCGTATCGTTTTCCGTAGCGAGCACACCATTACACATCCCGCGAAGAGTGCACCACCGTTCCAGTTTCTCTGCATCCTCACCAACACTTGTTATTTCATGTTCTTTTAAATAATAACCATTGTAGCTTTGATATTGCCAGCGTTAACTTGGATAGGAGCATTTTAATGGATTGACAATGCAGCGTTTGGAACCAAATGGATACTGTTCTCCGTTGCCTATCGTATAACCCTATCTGATGAAAAAGGTCAAAAATGGGGTTTTTTGGGGCGCCTGGGTGGCGCAGTCGGTTGGACGTCCGACTTCAGCCAGGTCACGATCTCGCGGTCCATGGGTTCGAGCCCTGCGTCGGGCTCTGGGCTGATGGCTCAGAGCCTGGAGCCTGTTTCCGATTCTGTGTCTGCCTCTCTCTCTGCCCCTCCCCCGTTCATGCTCTGTCTCTCTCTGTCCCAAAAATAAATAAACGTTGAAAAAAAAATTTTTTTTTAAAAATGGGGTTTTTTAAAAAAATTTTTTAACGCTTATTCATTTTTTGAGAGACAGAGAGAGACAGGGCTTGAGTGGGGGAGGGGCAGAGAGAGAGGGAGACACAGAATCCAAGGCAGGCTCCAGGCTCCGAGCTGTCGGCACAGAGCCCGACGCGGGGCTCGAACTCACGGACCGCGAGATAGTAACCCGAGCCGAAGCCGGATGCTTAACTGACTGAGCCACCCAGGCGCCCCAAAAAAGGTCAAAAACGTTTGACAAGAGACCAGAGATGCATTTGAAGTGGGACCTGGGAGCAGAGGGGCCGTGACTTGAGAGCATGGCCTCTGGAGTCTGACACACTAGTCCGCTGCCCTCTGCCACATCCTGGCCGTGTGACTGAGCAAGCTGCTTCCTCGTGGAGCCTCCCCTCCCTCGTCTGAGAAATGGGCCGTTAATACTTCAGCAGGATGTGTGAGGCTTCCGTGGAAGAACTTAGCACAGGACCTGGCCTTTGGTAATCCTCAGTAATTGGTAGCTATAATGAGGATTAGGAGTTTCGTTCCAGGGTTTTCCGAGCCCTCCCCCCACCCTCCAGCATAGGAAAGCCCTATATATTGCCCAGTGAGACCCAGGGGAGGTGACACTGTGCTTTCTCTGCTGGTGCCTGATGGGCAGGCCCAGGGAGGCTTATCTAGGCTTGGTCCCAAGGCTGAGGACAGCACTATGGGGAGATTACAGAGGCTAGAGACTGGGCCTGGCAGATGTGCATTTTCAAAACCTGCAGAATCACACTTTGGGCGGGTCAACATAACGCAAAGTGCCAAGACGGTGTTCCAGGAAGTAGAGGGCCCGGATGCCTGGCTTCCACACCCAGTGCTGGTCCCGATGACTTTGACCTTCACTGGTCTCCTCTCATTTTTTTTTTTTAATGTTTACTTATTTATTTGGGGGGAGAAAGAGAGACAGACCATGAGTGGGGGATGGGGCAGAGAGAGAGAGAGGGAGAGAGAGAATCCCGAGCAGCCTCCATACTCAGCATGGAGCCTGATGCCGGGCTCGATCTCACAACTGGTCTCATCACAATGCAAGCAGATGTCCAGGTCCTTGTGAGGCCCTCAAGGCCCATGGGTCAGCTCCCCATCTGTCCTCCTTGCCCCTGAAGGTGTAGGGGAAAGGACATGACCCTGGCAATTCCTAGGCTCTTGACCCGTTAGGAATGGGCAACCGACTCAAGCCTTCCTAAGGAAGCCCAGTTTCAGGCCAGTTGCTGGCCGTGGCGGGGAGAGAGGCTCTGACTTCCTGCTGCTTTGGAGCTTCGAGAATTAAGTCTGAGACTCAGAAGCACAGAGTGGAAAGTGGACTCGATGCAGAGGGAAGCAGAACAGAGAGGAATATTCTAAGAGCTCTTCTGGTTGCAAGTGATAGACACGGGAGCCAAAAGGATGTTTATGTGCCTGAAAAGCCCAGAGTGGCTGTCCCACCCTGCCCCCCATCCCTCAGCCGGCACCCTCTACCTCTGCCCCACCTCTGCTCACACACCCACCCCTGTGCCTGTTAACGCCTAAGCACCTTCTTCCATGCGACCCCCCTTTCTCGCCCTCCTGCCCCTTCTAAGACTAGAGGGGGTGTGTATGAGACCCTCCAGTTCTCTGTTAACAATTCGGGGAGAGGGGCGCCTGGGTGGCGCAGTCGGTTAAGCGTCCGACTTCAGCCAGGTCACGATCTCGCGGTCCGTGAGTTCGAGCCCCGCGTCAGGCTCTGGGCTGATGGCTCAGAGCCTGGAGCCTGCTTCCGATTCTGTGTCTCCCTCTCTCTCTGCCCCTCCCCCGTTCATGCTCTGTCTCTCTCTGTCCCAAAAATAAATAAACGTTGAAAACAATTCGGGGAGAACTCAAGAGACAACACAGAAAAGGTCTAAACATTACTTAATGTTAGCTTGAGTTTAAAAAAAAAAAATCTTACTGATATTTAGTTTTTTAAAGTCTGAGCTTTGGGGGCCCCTGGGTGGCTCAGTCAGTTAAGCGGCTGACTTCGGCTCAGGTCATGATCTCACGGTTTGTGAGTTCGAGTCGCGCATAGGGCCTTGTGCTGAGAGCTCAGAGCCTGAAGCCTGCATCCGACTCTGTGTCTCCCTCTCTCTCTACCCCTCCTCATTCGCACTCCGTCTCACTCTCTCTTTCAAAAATAAACATTAAAAAAATTGAAAAAAAATTGTTTTAACATTTATTTATTATTGAGAGACAGAGACAGACAGAGCATGAGCATGGGAGGGGCAGAGAGTGGGGGGAGACACAGAATCCAAAGCAGGTTCCAGGCTCTGAGCTGTCAGCACAGAGCCCGACGCCGGGCTCGAACTCACAAACCGCGAGATCATGACCTGAGCGGAAGTCGGACGCTTTACCCACTGAGCCACCCAGGCGCACCGCCCTCCCCCCAAAATTTTTTTTAATCTGAACTTTTTACTTACTTCCTCATAAATAGAGACTGGCGATTAATTTAGGGCCTGACAATAAAACACATAGATCTGTTATTTAGCAATATTCCCTTAAAAATACGTACACACACACACACACACACACACGCACACACTCTCCTACCCCGTCTGGAGCGCACAACTCAGGTATCATTGCTAGGAAACCACCTGGCCTTCTCTTCCCCGGCAGTGGGCTCCGTCCAGCTTGGCTCTCGAGGCGGCTCCGCATGGCCGGGGCTGATTTTCAGAAGCACCAAGGACAGCTGCCATCTTGGTTGGCCATACAGGGTCCCCACAAGGCCATGGGGACTCTATCTCCAACTCCGAAAACTTATCCCTCAGAGGTACTCCTTGACAGAGGGTTCAGGGAAATGTCACCCCCTCATCTCCTTCCCAGAGGCCACATTAGCAGATTTGAAGACCCAAGACGTCCTGCCGAGAAGACCCCGTTAGCCTCAGTGACTGGAACGGGTGGCCCGTATACCCCTCCCTCCTGGACACTGGACCCACCACCTGGCCGTCAGCCCCTGGAACTTCCTCAGCCACAGGAGGAGGTGTGGGAAATAGACCCCACTCCGCTCTCACCAGCCTTTCCAGGAAGAGAGAGAAGCCATTCAAGCCCAAGTTCTTTTTTCCAGCGCCACAGGTGCGCTAAGAGAGGAGAAGAAGCATTTGAGCCAAAGCAGATACAGACACCTTTATCCCACCCTTTATCTCCCACTCAGGGACCTTCAGTGAGTCCGTCTATCCTGGCCGGTGGTAAAGATGATGACCCCTGACATTTATGGAGGACGCACCGTGAGCCTGTTGTGCACCTGTCTCACGGTCAAGGCTGCTGACCGTTACTGCCTTTACACAATGCAGGGCACGCTCCTCCCCACGTGTCAGGGGCTCCACAGGTTGAACCCAACAGCACGCGGTACTTTCGTCTTTGTGATAGACAGAAAGATCTTGTTAATCTCCACATTTCCTCCGGCTCTGAGCACGATGCCTGCACACGGCAGGACATGATAAATACTACATTTAGCTAAGTGACATTGAAGGAACGAGTCGGTGATGGTGTGGAGTACTGGGGGAGGGGGGCGATGGGGCATGTCGCCTAAGCCCTCCTCAAATGAACATACGACCCAAATCAAAAAGCGCGCGTTGCAGAGGCTACAGGTCAAGTCCCATGGCCACTCTCACACCCTCAAGGGCAGACGGCTGGCCCTCAGCCCTGCCCATCTAGAGGCTCTGCAAGACCCGGGTTCAGCCTGAGCCCGGATCGGAGTTCTGGAAGATGGATCCCGCTAACGGTCGGCAGGGGGCGCGCTGGGCGCGACGTCAGTAACCGGTTCTTTTCCTTCCAGGCTGGAAGCAAAACAGGAGGCCTCTCCCGGCCGCCTAGGAGCTGATATAAAACTTGACCTAAAGGAGACGCTGGAGAAGGGAGCTCAGGACCGACGTTCGCCTGAGAGCAGTGACACAGTTGTTCATTGTATAGAAGACATTGGGACATTTTTCTTGCAAAGGAGACATTTTTATTCCATCTCCTACTTACGGATACGGTCATGTTGAACATCAAAAGGAGCACGATTTTGGACGGGAGCAGCCGCGTGACCCTGGGCACGTTATTTACACCCTCTCCAGGCCTCAGCTTGCCCACCCAGGAAGATGGCATTTAAGTGTCCTTTGAGCTCTGACAACTGATTTCTACTCCCCTTGATGAGTCCAGAGCCAGAAGGTAAATAAAGGTGGCCGGCGCTTAGGAAGCCAGTCCTTGCTGTCACCGGGACAGTGGCGGGCCCGTGGTGGGTCCTCAGTAAATGTTCACTGAACCGGTACCAGCCTTGGGCTGATGATACGTTCTCAGTTCTGTTACCAAACTTTCTTGGGAGCTCTAGGGAGTAACTCAATCCCTGGGGGGAAAGTGTATGTTGAATTTTAAACAGTTACCTTTTCAAATGCATTTTTCGCTCACATCCTTTGAGTGCTTCTTACGTGCTAAACACTTTCCGTTCTGATGGCTTGACATGCGTGACCACATTTAACTGTATTCACTTCTCACGACAACACGATGACGCAGGAAGTATTTTTTGTTTGTTTTTAGATGCAGGAATTATGAATGCCCATTTGATGGATGAGGAAACTGAGGCACAGTGAGATTGAATAATCCATTGGGGGCACCTGGGTGGCTCAGTCGGTTAAGTGTCCGACTTTGGCTCAGGTCATGATCTCCCAGCCCGTGGGTTCGAGCCCCGCGATGGGCTCTGTGCCGACAGCTCGGAGCCCGGAGCCCGCTTCGGATTCTGTGTCTCCCTCTCTCTCTGTCCCTCCCCCGCTTGCCCTCTGTCTCTCTCTCAAAAATAAATAAACACTAAAAAAAAAAATAATAATCTGTCTGAAGCTACACAGATGGTGGAGAGCAAACTCACATCTGAGCATCTTCACGAAGCTAGCACTTGACAACAGACCTTATTTCGGTTTTGGCGCTGGCTGGAAAAACCTACAAAAGAACAGTTCTGTGAACAGTTTGCCCACGCTGGTCCCTGGAGAGGAAAAAGTGGCTGTCATCCGCCCTTCTCTCACACTAATCATCGACTCAACAAATAGTTACAGAGGGCCAGGTACCATTCTAGGTGCTGGGAGCATAGCAGGGAACAATACAGAAAAAAAATCCCTGCCCCTGGGAGTTTATATTCTAGCAGAAGGGAAACAGAAAGCAAACGATAAACACAATCAATAGGTATATTAAATTGTATGTTAGAAGGAGAAAGAGCTAAGGAAAGAAAATAGAGCAGAATATAGAGGGTCTGAAGTATAGGGTGGGGGTTAACTTAAAATAGGCCTCCCTGCAATGACGAAACGGGACTCAGCAGGATTCATCCATGTGGATGGACGTGAGCTGTGCCCCTTTCTGACAGAGTGACACAGATGCGGTCAGTGCAAAGGCCCTGGGGTGGGCGTGTGTCTGGCATGACCGGGGATGGGCAAGGAGACCAGAGAGGCTGTCGAGGAACGAGAGAGGGCAATGGAGGTGGCCAGGATGGTCCGGATACGTAACCGGAAGGCGGAACCGAGGGAACTGCCAATGTGTGAAGGTGGGATGTGAGTGGGAGGAGCCACGGATGACCCCAAGCTTTTTGGCCTGAGCAACAATGAAGACTTAACAATCAACAATAAAGGAATAATAGAGAATTTAGGAAAATGTCGTAGTATGAAGAAGAGGCTGGCCGCTCTCTCTTCTGTTTCCCCACCGCCTCCTTGGGCCTTTGCCCCGTGGCCCGGGTGTATGTCACGGTGGGAGGGGCAAAGAAATAAGGCAGCCTGACAAAATTGTTTGCTGATGTCCCCCGTTAGGAAAGGCAGTAGTGCCTCCTTTAATTCTCATGCAGAAAAATACACAAGCTTTGAGCATTTTATTTGGAAATCATTTTAGACCTACGGAAGAGTTGTCGCGATAGTACAGGGCGTTCCGGAGGGCACCCAGCTTCCCCCACTGTTACCAAGTGGCATGGCCATAGTATGATTACACAACCAAGACGCTGACCGTGGTACCATACTATTAACGTTCCTGCGGGCTAGATTCCAATTTCCTGAATCTTCCCTGCTGTCATTTTTGTGATGCGGGACCCCTCCCTGTGTGTTGTTACTACATCTCCTTAGTTTCCAGCCTGAGACACTTTCTTTTTAAATTTTTTAATGTTTATTTATTTTTGAAGGAAAGAGAGACGGAGCGTGAGCAGGGGAGGGGCGGAGAGAGAGGGAGACACAGAATCCGAAGCCGGGTCCGGGCTCCGCGCCGTCCGCACAGAGCCCGACGCGGGGCTCGAACTCACGCGCTGTGAGATCATGACCTGAGCGGAGGTCGGACGCTCAACCGACTGAGCCACCCAGGTGCCCCCTGAGACATTTTCTCCATCTCCTTGTTAACTGCCTGGCATCTCTCTTCTTTCCTCTTGGGCTCCAGGTCTGGACAAGGGTCTGGGGTGGGGGTGTGGGATACAGGTGGAGCTCTGGCCGCCCGCCCAGGCAGCCAGCACCAAGAGAGCAGCCGCCAAAGCAGGACTCTCTCCCTGGCCTGGCCCGCCGCCCTCGTCCCCTGCTCACGGCAGCTCTTGGCCTCGGGAACTGCCAATCCCTGGACACCAAGGCCACTTCTATCAACAGAGCTGGTGGGGGGGGGGCAGGGGGGGGCCTCCCGTCAGTACAGCAGGTGACTCTTGATCTTGGAGTTGCGGGTTCGGGCCCCATGTTGGGTGCAGAGATTACTGAAACAAATAAAATCTCACAACAAGACAAAAACAAAAAAACCCCACCAGAGATGGGTCTGGGGGGGGGGGGTGGCAAAACGTCCCCACGTGGTGCCCCAACAAAACCCAGAAGGCTAAGGCTTCTGGGAAAGGCTCTCCTGAGCTCGGCCAGGACCAAAGTACTGACTCGGCGATTTGCTCCTGAGGCTGAAAAACACTGCGACCGTCAGGCAGAGAGCGCCTCTCTGCCCCTCCTCACCCCACCTCGCCCCCTCCCCCCCTCCCCCCTACCCCCCCTACCCCCCCCCCCCCGAGTTCTGCAGCCTGGAGCCAGAGGCACGTGAGCGGCTCGCTGAGTGCTGGGTTTGGGTACTACGACCACGGTGGTGTAGCTGGCACTGTTCCAATCGGGCAGAGTCTGATGGCCCGGTGACCATGGCACGTGCACGTAACTCTCTTCTGCACTTGGCCACTCGAGGTGGGCACGAGGGTGCCGGGTCGTGCGCACTGAAGGTGGGCTGGGGTCTTTCCAGGGGCTGGAAGATGCCGACCCAGCCTGGGTGGCGGAGAGAGGCGCCTCAGAGGACAAGGGCACGTGCTTTATACGTGTCACCAAAGCTGTCTGTGCTACTGTCTACTGGTCTGCTAGTTGGGGTGGCCCGCTGGTGGTGGAGGGCACAGCCAGGGACCACGACACCTGGCCTTAGCATTAGGACGGGTGTTAGGGGAGCAGGGGCTTTGCACGGAGACTGCCGGAGGCTCTGGCCCTGACGAGCTGTGCGACTGTGGGTAAGCGTCTTGGGCTCTCTGAGCCTCAGTGCCCTGCCTGTCAAGTGGGGGGACTACAGGATCTACCCCCATAATGCTGCCAAGGGTCAAACCATCAAAACCTTGCAGGATGTGGGGGCACCGGAGCCCTCAATAAATGATACGTCTGAAATCCTTACCGCGGGACCTTGGGTGAGTCACTTTTCCTTCTTCAGGACTCTGTTCGGAGGGTGTGCTTCCCAGGATCCTTCCGGGGCCGACTCTACAGCTGTGCGCCCATCCTCCCCGGGCCCGTCTAGAACACAGCGCCGGCATGGGACCGTGAGGGCCACGCTCCAAGTGGCAGAATGACGTGGGCACTGGGAGGAGTCGATGAGCTGAGCTGGGGTGGAGAGAAGCCTTTCTGTACTTGAGGATTTCGTTTTGTCCAAATGCAGGATTTTAAAAAAATTTTTGCTTTATTTATTTAGTTAGTTATGAGAAAGAGAGTGTGTGTGAGCAGGGGAGGAGTAGAGGGAAAGAGGGACAGGGAGAATCTCAAGCAGGCTCCACTCTCAGCACAGAGCCCCATGTGGGGCTTGATCCCACGACCTGAGCCGAAACCAAGAGCTGGACACTTAACCGACTGAGCCGTCCCGGTGCCCCCAAACACAGGATTCTACTTAAAAATCAGGTTGCGGTTTTCTCCACTAGAGAAGCTAAGTGTCCACGAGGGCATTTGGAAGAGGGCACCAGCTCTCATTTCTCTGCCCTCACCCCTCAAGCTTCCAAATGTTCCATGCTTTCCACATCTCCAGGCCTTCACCCCTGCTTCTGGACACTCACCTTCTGCTCCTCTTTTAAAATTTTTTTTTTTTTCAACGTTTCTTTATTTTTGGGACAGAGAGAGACAGAGCATGAACGGGGGAGGGGCAGAGAGAGAGGGAGACACAGAATCGGAAACAGGCTCCAGGCTCTGAGCCATCAGCCCAGAGCCCGACGCGGGGCTCGAACTCACGGACCGCGAGATCGTGACCTGGCTGAAGTCGGACGCTTAACCGACTGCGCCACCCAGGCGCCCCCCTGCTCCTCTTTTAAAACCCCACTCCAGGAGCACCTGGGGGGCTCAGTTGGTTAAGCATCTGATTTCGGCTCAGGTCATGATCTCACAGTTGGTGGGTTCGAGCCCCACATCGGGCTCTGTGCTGACAGCTCGGAGCCTGGAGCCTGTTTTGGATTCTGTGTCTCCCTCTCTCTCTCTGCCCCTCCTCCTCCTCTCTCTCTCTCTCGAAAATAAAAATAAACATTAAAAAACAAAATTTAAAACCCCACTCTGGTGTTTTCTCTGTGACGCTCTCCTGAGCTCTCTCAGAGTTATTCACTTCTGTTACCTCTCCTTCCTCTCTGTTTTGTACCTGTTCTTTCCCGTGTCTCCCTTTACCTTGATTATTTATTTAACACAGCTGTCTCTTACCGAGTTCTGGAGGGTAGGGATTATGGATCACTTATTTGTTTAGTCCCCAAATTTATCGCGACGTGTTTTACAAATATTTGTAGAGTTAATCACATTGAATACACGTGGGGCATACACTTGTTCGAGCAGATTGAGTTTCTTCTCTGATGATTTCCTTTTCGTATAAGTTTGTTTTCAGTTTAAGGAATAGAAGCATAATTGGATATGTATTCCTATATGGATTAAAATAACTTTGATACATTCCCAGTGTTGAGGTTTGCAGAACTGGAAAGCAAAAAAAAAAAAAAAAAAAAGATTTTTCCCCTTATTTGTGTCTGAATGAGAGAAAGAATGAGGGGAGGGGAATGCCTTCAACATTTCATCTGTGACGGAAAAAAACCGTACAAGTAGAAAAATAATGACTTGCAGATCTAACTTCTGGTTCCTACAAAAGAAGGAATGTGAAAACTGGGAAGGCTGGTTTGTCCACAAGAACCTTTTACTTTGGATTGCATAGCTCAACGCGCCCACCCAAGGCCTCTGGTGAGAACGCAGTTCGGTATGAAGGCAGAAATAAGTTAAATAAAGATCGCAGGTGGTTAATATTAACTGTTTCTTTCATGAATAAACTGTCATCCGGAACAAATGGGTGACAACTCACATGTCTTTCAACGAAACCAGGAATTGGCAAACTTTCTGGGACAGGCCAGGTGGTAAATATATTTTTTTATTATTTAAAAAAATTATTTTATGTTTATTCATTTTTGAAAGACAGAGAGGGACAGAGCACAAGCAGGGGTGGGGCGGAGAGAGGGAGACACAGAATCCGAAGCAGGCTCCAGGCTCCGAGCTGTCAGCGCAGAGCCGGATGCAGGGCTCAACTGTGAGATGGTGACCTGAGCCGAAGTCGGATGCTTAACCTACTGAGCCACGCAGGCACCCCGGGTGTTGCCATTTTAACACAGAATCAAATGAATGGAAACAAGCAAACCTCTCTAGTCTGAATGGTGGCTTTTTTTTTTTTTTTTTTAGTCTGCCTTAAGCGTTTATTTTTTTTTCAATATATGAAATTTATTGTCAGATTGGTTTCCCTACAACACCCAGTGCTCATCCCAAAAGCTGCCCTCCTCAATACCCATCACCCACCCTCCCCTCCCTCCCACCCCCCGTCAACCCTCAGTTTGTTCTCAGTTTTTAAGAGTCTCTTATGCTTTGGCTCTCTCCCACTCTAACCTCTTTTTTTTCACCCCCTTCGCCTCCCCCATGGGTTTCTGTTAAGTTTCTCAGGATCCACGTAAGAGTGAAAACATATGGTATCTGTCTTTCTCTGTATGGCTTATTTCACTTAGCATCACACTCTCCAGTTCCATCCACGTGGCTACAAAGGGCCGTATTTCGTTCTTTCTCATTGCCACATAGTATTCCATTCTGTATATAAACCACAATTTCTTTATCCATTCATCAGTTGATGGACATTTAGGCTTTTTCCATCATTTGGCTATTGTTGAGAGTGCTGCTATAAACATTGGGGTACAAGTGCCCCTATGCATCAGCACTCCTGTATCCCTTGGGTCAATTCCTAGCAGTGCTATTGCTGGGTCCTAGGGTAGGTCTATTTTTAATTTTTTGAGGAACCTCCACACTGTTTTCCAGAGCGGCTGCACCAGTTTGCATTCCCACCAACAGTGCAAGAGGGTTCCCGTTTCTCCACATCCTCTCCAGCATCTATAGTCTCCCGATTTGTTCATTTTGGCCACTCTGACTGGCGTGAGGTGATATCTGGGTGTGGTTTTGATTTGTATTTCCCTGATGAGAAGTGGCGTTGAGCATCTTTTCATGTGCCTGTGGGCCATCCGGATGTCTTCTTTAGAGAAGTGTCTTGAATGGCGGCTTCTGATCCAGAAGGAGGGCTGGCCTCTAGCCAGGGCAGAGCTCACTTCCTGCTGTCGCTGACCCCTTCCTTGCCCAGCCCCCCACTATCTTCCAGGTCTGTTTGCCCAGAAGGGAGCCTGCGGGCTGTGTTGATCTACTGCAGGGTTGGGAGGGCACAAAACTATGCAGAACCTTGGGGCCGGCAGCGTGGCTGAGAAAGCCCCATACGGCCCGACCGGAAGTGTTGACTTTTAATCAATGTAGGACAATAAATTTGCTTTTTGTATCACTCAGGAGATTTTTCGCGGCTTCCTGTATTAGCCAGGGTTCTCCGGAGAAACAGAACCCATAGGATATATAGAGTGACGTATATGTAAGAGGAGGCTTATCACAGGAGTTGCTTACATGACGGTAGAGGTTGAGAAGGCCCACCATCTCTCATCTGCAAGCTGGAGATCCCGGAACGCTGGTGGCACAATTCAGTCTGAGTCCGAAAGGCTTGAGAGCGGAGAGCGCCAATGTCCAAGGGCAGGAGAAGATGGGGTCCCCAAGCTGAGAGTGAGAACTCACCCTTCCTCCTTTCTGTTCTGATCAGAACCTTCAGCCACACAGGTGAAGACATCTCTTTACCCGATCTGCCGATTCAAATGCTAATGTCTTCTGGAAACACTCTCCCAGACGCTCCCAGAAATGATGTTTCACCCGCTGTTTGGGCATCCCTTAGCTCCGTGAAGTTGACACATAGAGCCAACCATCACAACTACCATTAAAGTAACGTTTACCAAAAATAAAGATCAAAGTTAAAAAAAAAAATCGTAGTTTCTAAGAATATATTGAAGAATATACATAAGAATATATTCAAGCCCTGTTATTAAACTTATTTATGTTTGACAACCCCAATGAGATAGAGTAGAGTGGTCTTTGGAAACTGCAAGCCTGACTACACTCCCCTCCAGAGCCCCACATGTAGTTCACAGAATCAAGTGTAAGCTTCTTCGCCATGGAGCGCAGCGAGGCTGGGTTATGCCACAGTGAGAAACGCTCCCCAAGGAGAACTGGCTTTTAACAGCAAGTATTTAGTTCTTACCTAGGCTCCATGTCGATCACACGTTAGCCAGGGGATCTGTTCAGTGACAGGACCCCTGGGACAGAGCTGCCGCCATCTTGAACGTTGCCCTCACTGTGGCACAGAGGAAGACCATTTGAGAACTTTCAGCAGAACTGATGGCCGTAGTCCAGAAGCGACGCATTCGATTTTGCTCACGAGTCATTGGCTGGCGATTCCAAGATGGACCACCCCATTCCAAGATGGAAAGTGCATTCCTACCATATACCCAGGAGGACAGGCTTGCTATCAGACAGAACATTCTAGATCTACCATAGCCCTCCAGTTTCACTTCCCATCTGTGACAGGTCTAGTTTGTAAGAACACGGTTAGGAATTTGTGTTTGATAGTGTATGTATGTGGGGGGGGGGGGGTGGGAACTAGGAGAAATTCTCTGGCCAAAGAGGGTCAAAAGGTTAGTTTAAAATGAGAACATTACCCGGGCGCCTGGGTGGCTCAGTCGGTTAAGCATCTGACTCAGGGCATGAGCTCACAGTTTGTGAGTTCAAGTCCCACTTTGGGTGAGCTCCACTTCTCTCTGCCCCTTGTAGGATTCTCTCTTTTTCTCTGTGCCCCTCGATCACTTTCTCTCTCTGTCTCAAAAAAAAAAAAAAAAAAAAAAAATGAGGACATTACCTTGATTACTCATCTGCTTAAACTTCTGGGTTAGTAATGTCAGAGGAATTGGTGGGACCGTAGCCAGCATCAGGAAGCAAGAATTCCTGTCCCCTTCAAGGGTCATTCTAGCTGGACTAAGAATCAATAGCAGGAGGAAAGCAGATTGAATAGCATACGTACAGGGAATCCACACAGACGTCGAAATTCCAAAGACAGGTAAAATGAGGTACCTATGCCATTCTGAACTAAGGAGAAGGGGGTAGGGGTCTCAGACTTCAAAGGGAAAGAATGTAATTCACAGGAAGATGAAAAGGAGTACGTGTTTGGAAAACCAACATTTGCCCTGCCATACAGATGGGTCACTCAAGATAAAACTTATCTCTGGTAATAACCCTTATTTCTGGAAAGATCCTCTGATTTAGATTCTTTTATGTAGTTGAAAGAGGGGCAAACGTTTCTCTTGAGCCTGTAGGGTCTCAATTGCCTTCAGCTCAAAATAATCCCCATGCCAGTGTGGCTCATCTTGAGACAGGCTGCCCTTGGGCCTCTGCTAGTCCACACTGCACCTTCCTTGAGGGGGAGGAGACACAGCCCTGATGCACAGGGGACAGCTGGGTGCATGGAGCATGGCTGAATGGCAGCCTCTTCCTGCTCCTGGCTCAGGTGCTTTTGTTCAGTAAATAATCTGTACAACCCTACGTGTGGGGTGACCAACTCATGGGTCGGAAGTCCCACAACCCAGGAATACGCTCGGTCCTGGGCAAACGGAGACGGTTGGTCACCCGTACCTACACGGTAACTCTGGGTACCAGGGTGGTCATTCCTTACACGGAGGTCAGTTTGTCTATTCTGCTGATTTTCTCGATATTTGGGTGGAGCCAGCATAACAAAAAGACCATGGGAACTCGACGGATTTGGGCTCGAGTCCCACCGTTGTGACTTCCTAGCTTCAAGACCTTAGGCAAGTCCACTGCCCCTCTGAGCCGCGGCTTTGCCGTCCATAAAACAGAGGAAGGAGGGTGCCGAGAGGCTCCTTTAAGGAACCAAGGTCTGTAAAGGGACCAGGAAGTGCCAGCTGTGCCCCCTGGGTGATGGTTGATTGAATTCCACAGGACGGGAGGTCCTTCCCAGCAGGAGGACCTGTGCAAACAATTCACGGGCCGGGACTTCAATACCACGTACAAGTTAAAACACTGTGAATGAAAGGGCCGAGCAAACTTAATATTTAACCCGAGCTTTAACTGGAGACTTCTGTTCCTTTCGCTGCTGAGTTCACTGGAAAATTCTCAGGCCTCCCAGGAGAAGCAGGAATGGACGCATCTTCCCAGCTCTCTGGGGCCACGGGCTGGTTCTGTGCAGAGGGGACCAGCCTAACAGCAGTTTCCACACTGCAGAGTCGCCGTTCCCCGTGGGGATGTTTGAACTTAAAGTTGGACATTTCATGGTTTGTTTTGTGGATTTTTTAAAAAATTTTTTAATGTTTATTTTTGAGAGAGACAGAGTGCGAGCTGGGGAGGGGCAGAGAGAGAGAGAGGGAGACACAGCATCCCAAGCAGGCTCCAGAATCTGAGCTGTCAGCACAGAGCCCGACGCGGGCCTGGAACCCACAAGTCCACATCTGCACAGGCTTCCCTGTCCGCACCCCACCGCCGTCCTCCCCCCTCTCCCCACCCCTGCCACACAACGTCCTCAGGATGGAAAATAACTCTAATGAAGCCTAGAGTCAAGTACGGGCCAGGTGTGGGTGCCTGAACCTGGAGTAGCCCAGCTCTAGCGTGCCCATCGGTAACGACCACACCCCAACCAGAGCTCCCCATTCCAGGTAAAAACTCACCGGGAAGAGAGTGTTTCTTACACGGCAGCAGAGCTCTTCGCCAGGGACCCGATCCGTTTTTCCTTACGCGTGAACTGGGTGAGGCCGGAGGACGAAGCCTTGTCCACACGAAGACCTTCCACCAGTCTTCTGGCTCGTCCCCCTACTTCTCGCTCCCAGCTGCGTTCACATCTGCTGACAGAGTCCCAGGGCCTCACTGTCAGACACCGACTCCCGTTTCCTTCTGTAGGCTGTAATTTCTCTTCCTGTTCCATCCGGAAACTCTCTACGATCAGCTTTCCATCTTCGAGAAAGGTGCTGAGATGTTCTCTGTGATTTTCTCTCCCTTTACAATTCCTTCCCCATCCTTTTTTCTTTTTCACTTCAATATCTTGATTGCAGGGGGGAGGTCTCAAGTAATAAGCAAAAGGTGCCCGACCTGCCATTTTGAACCAGAAGTCCATAGATCTCTCTTTAAGCAATGAGAACAGGTCACCCCATGGAAAGCCTGCACCTTTTTTTTTTTTTTAATTATTTTTTTTTAATGTTTATTTGAGACAGAGACACATGAGCATGAGCAGGGGAGGGGCAGAGAGAGAAAGAGACACAGAACGTGAAGCAGGCTCCAGGTTCTGAGCTGTCAGCACAGAGCCCGACGCGGGGCTCGAACTCACGAACCGGGAGATCATGACCTGAGCCGAAGTCGGACGCTTAACCGACTGAGCCACCCGGGCGCCCCGAAAGCCTGCATCTTAAACCCTGCTTTTCCACCTTTTAAGAGGGGTAGGAGTCACCCAAGTTTTAGCGCATATGATCACAACTTTTTACAACGTTATAGAATCTATCGTGATGTATGCATGCCAACTCTGAGGACTTAAGATTTCTTTAAAAAAAAAAAAATGTTTTACGTGTTTTTGGAAGAGAGAAAGAATGTAAGCGGGGGAGGGACAGAGAGAGAGGGAGACACAGAACCCCACGCAGGCTCCAGGCTCCGAGCTGTCAGCACAGAGCCCGACCAGGGGCTCGAACCCACGAACCATGAGATCTAGACCTGAGCCAAAGTCAGACGCCTGACTGAGCCACTCAGGTGCCCCAAGATTTCTGAGTAAGCACTACAAGAGAGTTCTGTAACTCATTAATTAGCCTTAATGAATAGTGTTGCCTCTTCCTTTCTCCCCACCCCTCTCACTGGTGAAACCATGAGACCAAATGCAAAAGCTTGGACGCTTTGCCAGAAGACAATAGCAATTATATGAGATACTGCCCTCCAAACGAATCAGCAATAATTGATAGCATCGTGGCTCTCTCAAGTTACTAAGCATTGAAAATAGAAACATGGCTGGCCTGTGTTTCAAATGCTGCATCATTTTTTGTCTGACCATAAATACTTCCTGTATATTCCTAATAACCAGACCCTACACGGTGTATCTTTCCTACATAACCGCTGGTGATGCATCGGGAATGGTGGGCGATTGTGGAGGTCCCTGCTCCCTCCCGAGCAGGGAGAGGAGATCTGGAGAGTCCTTGAAGCGGGGCGCTTGATTTGGGCCTTAAAAGGGGGGTGGTCCTTGGGCTGTGGTGAGAAGAGGACCGGCTTCATCTCCAGATGCCCAGTTAGTTCTGTGGCCAAGGAAAACATCAGTCGGGCCACGTCTCCTGCTGCAGGTATCAGCAACTACAGTTCTCTCCCAAAGTTTCATTTGCTCGCTGCAAGGGAGTTATTGTTCCCCAAGAGTTAAGCAGAGACTCCCAAGCGGGGCCTCGTCTTCCACCCCCCTCACCAGCCACCACCACTGCATAAAGAAATCCTTTAGGTGAAGAGGTGTGGCCGCCATGCTTCCTAAGGAAGGATTAGACCCCATTCCCAATGTCCCAACATTCCCGGGATTTTGCCAACCCCTTGGGACAAAGAGATTCTTGTTTCTTTCTAGAGATGATCTTAGGAGGTGTTAGTCATGTGGGAAAGCTTAGGTTGTTTGCTTATTATGGGAAACTTCTAAAAAAAATCGATCTGGGTTTTTAGCATATTTGATAGAAGCCAGCTCTCCAAATGTAGCTGATTTTAAATGGATTCTCAAGTGGAAAGAACACAGGCTTTGGCGTGACTGTTACCGACGCCAAGCGAGCTAGACAAGTCTGGGGAAACAAGATTGGAATCAAGAGAAGTCAGAGAGACATCAGTTGCCCTGGGAGGTGAACACAGGAGCTCTGGATGTATTTAAACTATGAGTCACATGACTAGACTCTACTTGGGCCGAAGTGAAACATGTTTTCCTTTAGATGATTAATCTCAGTTGAACTTAGTTCAAGAGAATGTCCTTTTCCCTCTGAATTTTTTTTTTTTTTTCTCCAGGCTTAAAGAGTTTCAAGATGAGATTTGTTTTCTTAAAGAGAAAGCTTAAATCAATAGCTTCCAAATTAAACACATCTGTGGACTTAGAACACCCAGATGAGTTTAAATAATGATATATTGGGCCCATCTCCCACATCTGGATGGTTAAGACTGCACGTCAAAAAAAAAGGGGGGGGGGTAGTTAGAAAGCCTTCTTTGGTCTGTTGAGAATAAGACAAATGGATATGGACTTGAATCCCACGTTTATTCCATTTTCTCCGGCATGAAGTTTTAATCCCTACTCCTGGAGTGATAAAACAGTAACATTTCAAGTCCGTGGTTGGGAAAGGTTAGCCTAAATTTCATTTTACCAATCGTTCTGCAACTCGAGTCAGGATTCTGGTTGACTCCAAGTCAAGATGGGTAAGCAAGGCTCACGATGTTGGCATTCTCTTACTTTGGAAAAGTTGGGTTTTTAAGTAAGTGGGAAAGAGAGAAAGAAATCAAGAGTAAATCCAACACAGGCACGACCAACAATAACATCCCTGGGGTTGAAGGAGACAGCTCTGAGGAGTCTCCTGCCCTTATTTGGGGGGATAGTTCACTCGGAATAAGCGTTTTCTTTTATTAGCCAATGACCAAAAGCTAGAAATAACGGTCAGTATCTATTGGTATTTCCTTTGCTTCCTTTTTTTTTTTTTTTTTTTTTTTTCCCCTGGGAGGGGAGAGGATGCTTTCTCTGTTCCCCCTTTTTGTAATTTTTCTTTCCTAACAGTGATTACTCTTTATGATGAGGGTTTTGGAAGAGGGGCAGCGTTCGGGCGCAGGCATGGGGCAGGAGGGGAGGGGCGGGAAGCCGAGGCCCGCCCCTGCCTGCCGCTGAGCTCGCTCGCTGGCTCAAAGAAAGGCTGGATGGGGATCTTCCCTTCTTGGCTCCTTCCGTCTCCTCTTAGGTCCCTCCGTGCGCGGGAGGGAGAGGGGCGGGGATTTGAGGCTGGGGGGCCACTGAGGTGCGAGGCCCTGCTCATCATCTTACACAACCTTCAGGTGTCTGTACCCCTTCCCCCGGGTGAACCATTGAGGGATGGTGGGGCTCTGGTGGGGCAAGGCTGTGATGTCACCTCCCTACACTCATCACGTCCTCTCGCGGGCCTGTCTGAGCGTTTGCCTGGGGAGTGTTTCCCATAAACGAAAAGCCCAGTCAAGTTCTCCCCAAGGCCTGTCCGCGCCCTGGTAGTTTCAGTGCCCGGAGGGCGGCGGAGCGAGAGCCCGGCAGGCGGACCTGCTAGGGGGTCCCGACCCCAGGCGGGAGGAGGAGCCGAAGAAGACGACTGAGGAGGAGGGGATGCTCCGTTCCGATGTCCTCCACCCCCTACCCCAGTGCTCCGCACTCAGCTCTGGCTCCGCACCACCTCGCACGGGCTAGGGCCGCACCCCCGCCTCCCTCCCGGCCGCCCCTGGCTCTGGCCCTCCTCTCGGGGTCTGGACCCCTCACCCCCGGCCCGGATCCGCGCCAGCCGAAGTCTGCCCCCCACCTCCGCGTCCCCCAGGCCCGGGTCTGCATCCCCGCATCTCATCCACGTCCATCAAGCCCGGATCTGCACCCGGGTCCTCCGGCCGCCCCTCTAGTCCCCCCATCCCCAGGCCCGCATCCGCACCTCCAATCCCCGGCCACACCCCCTCCCGAGTCCCCGCCCCCAACCCTGACCGCGTCCTCACCCCGCCGCGGGGTCCGCGACCCCATCCCCCGGCCGCGCCCCCTCCCGAGTCCCCGCCCCCAACCCTGACCGCGTCCTCACCCAGCCGCGGGGTCCGCGACCCCATCCACCGGCCGCACCCCCTCCCGAGTCCCCGCCCCCAACCCTGACCGCGTCCTCACCCAGCCGCGGGGTCCGCGACCCCATCCCCCGGCCGCGCCCCCTCCCGAGTCCCCGCCCCCAACCCTGACCGCGTCCTCACCCCGCCGCGGGGTCCGCGACCCCATCCACCGGCCGCACCCCCTCCCGAGTCCCCGCCCCCAACCCTGACCGCGTCCTCACCCCGCCGCGGGGTCCGCGACCCCAACCTCCGGCCGCACCCCTCCCGAGTCACCACCCCCATTCCCGGATCGCGTCCCCCCCCACTCTATTCCGGCCCCGCACCCCAGCCCCGGCCGCGCCCCCTCCCGAGTCCCCGCCCCCAACCCTGACCGCGTCCTCACCCCGCCGCGGGGTCCGCGACCCCATCCCCCGGCCGCGCCCCCTCCCGAGTCGCCGCCTCCAACCCTGACCTCGTCCTCACCCCACCAAGGGGTCCGCGCCCCCATCCCCCGGCCGCACCCCCTCCCGAGTCGCCGCCCCCATTCCCGGATCGCGTCCCCCCCGCCCATTCTGGGCCCGCACCCCCGCCCCGGCCGCGCCCCCTCCCGCGTCCCCGCCCCGGCCGCGCTCCCGCCCCGGGGCCGCGCTCCTGCGGGGAGACGGGCCTGCTCGGCGGGCGGCGGGGGCGCCATGGGCAGCGGCAGCAGCCGGAGCGGCCGGGCCCTGAGGCGGCTGCGCGGCCCCGACAGCCGGCCTGCGGGACCCGGCGGGGCAGCCTCGGAGGGAGGGACGCGGCCTCTGGTCTCGGCGACGGCGGCGGCCGCCCCGGAGGAGGCCCGGGAGGCGGAGGCGGCTGAGGGGGCGGCCGACCCCGGCCCCGGCCCGGGCCCCGCGGCGCCCCCCGACGGCGGGGACGAGACCCTGCGCCTGCTGGACCAGCTGCTGGCCGAGTCGGCGGCCTGGGGCCCGGGCGAGCCGGCCCCGCGGGGCCCGACGCGGCCCCGACCCGCAGCCGGCGCCCGGAGCCCGGTGAGTGTCGGCGGGGCCCGCGGAGCCGTTGGGGCCGCGCCCTGTCCCCCCAGCGCCCCAGCCGCGTGCTCGCCCCCACCCGCCTCCGCGCCCGCGGTGCCCTGCCCCCCTCCGCCTCGAGGGTCACCCACCGTCTCCGTGTCTCCGAATGCCTCCGAGGTCTCTGCCGATCACGGGGCCTCTCCTTCCCTGACCCCCCTCCCCCCCCAATCGTCTCCCTCTCTGCCTCTTCCGGGTGCTGGTCTCACTGCCTGGAGTTTGGGGTGACCGTGCCGGGAGCAGCCTCGAAGAGCTGGGGGGGGGGGGGGGCGGTGAGTACACACCCTTTGGCAGATAAGCGTCTCCCGGGCTGTCTTCCGGCCAGAGCTCGCCTTCCTTGGCTTTTAGAGCCGTGCGAGCACCCTCACAGCCCGGCATCCCAGACTCCTTCCAGCCCCGGTGGGAGCCGGCCAGGGCTCCCGTCTCAAGAGGAGGCTGTTAACGTGGTGGGACCGGTAGCCAACGGTGGCTCCCCAACGCCCCGCGCGTCAGACACATCAAGGTCCTTGCCTTGCTAGTCAAGCAATTCCCAAGCTACTGGCTATTTTTACGATGCTGTGGGATCTGTTTTTGGCTTCCCGACCCTGTCTTCCAGCACACTTGTAATAACAGCCCCGTTGTTCTAGAAAAACAATAAAAACGAGCACTCCGGTTTGGCAACAGTCTTCGCTCCAGCAGAGCAGAATGCACAAGACCTTTGCTGTCAGCTCCTGGGCTTGGGGAGGACGCCAAAGGCAGCACCCCCTTCCCCGGAGCCCCCACAGGCTTTGCTTAACTGCTGGGGACCGTGGGGCAGGGGACAAGGGGGGACGCGAGGAAGGCGTCTTCCCGGGCAGCCACCAAACAGTAGAACCCTGAAAAAGCCCCCGTGAGGGCTGGGGAAGAGCAACGGTTCAAGGCAGACGGTGCCGGGCGACCTCCTCCGGGTCCTCTGGCCCGTCCCCTGCATCCTCCCAAAGTGAGCCGTAGTTGGTGGGACTTGATTAGTTCACGAGATTCCTTCAGGACTACATCACCATTCAGTTATATAACCCTGAAGATGGCTACACAGTTGAGAAATTGGGGGGAAATTCTGAGACAGCATGGAGGCGATCACTTAGCGCTCCATCGTCCGGTGCCGTGGAAACTTCCCAAGTGAAAAGGGGAAAGAAACAGAAAGAATGGATTTCCCCTGATTTGCTGAGCATCACAGTGAGTCTCGGGGTGCAGGGCCGCCTCACTCACCCTTGCAGACATTTCTGTGTGCCCGGCACCACTCCAGGTGCTAAAGCGGGCACGGATGGCACTCGGTCCTTGCCTGAAAGAAATCCGCAGTCTAACGGGGTGGGGGGTGGGGGGGAGACCCGACAAAAAGCAGAGACAGACCTGCATAAAGAGTCCACAGGAGGAGCCTCCTGGAGAAGCCAGGGTGGCCCTCCAGAAGGACAGCAGTGGGCCCGAATCTGGAAGGATCTGTGGCATGAGCCGGGCAAATGGGCCAAGGAGAGGAGGGCATCTGTGCAGAGAGAACCCCAGCGCATGTGCAAAGGCTAGGGGGCGGGGTCGGCGGTGCACAGTCTGTGGGTGGCGGGGACATGGGTTGAAGAGGCCCCAAAGGGTGCGTGCCATGCTGTCATAGGTCATGCTAGGACTTTCCCATGGGAGGGAGTTCAGACTTTGCCGTGAAAGCTCTGGGTGTCTTTGAAGGGGTGGGCAGAGTGATCTTCTGTGTTTTGGGAAGATTACACAAGCAGCTGTGGGAGGGGCTGGGCCAAGCAAGCCTGGAGCCCAAATGGCCAGCTGGGGGCTGCCTCAGTGGTGTGGCGAGCAGGTCCTGGGCGAAGCAGGACAGCCAGGGGGCTGAAGGGGAGATCCAGTCCAGAGGTACCTAGAGGTAAAATCAGCCAGCAGTGGTTGTTCTTATGGATGTGGATTACATGTATCCTCTGTGCCATAAATATTTCTTGAGTGGATCCTAGAATCACAGATTATTCGATCTGTAAGAAAGCTCCTTGGGGCGCCTGGGTGGCTCAGTCGGTTAAGCAGCCGACTTCGGCTCAGGTCATGATTTCGCGGTCTGTGAGTTCGAGCCCCGCGTCGGGCTCTGTGCTGACAGCTCAGAGCCTGGAGCCTATTTCGGATTCTGTGTCTCCCTCTCTCTCTGCCCCTCCCCTGCTCATGCTCTATCTCTCTGTGTCTCAAAAATAAATAAAAACACCAAAAACATAAATAAATAAAAATAAAAATTTTACCCACTGTTGATGAGAATTTCTTGGAGGCTAATTATGTACACTATCTCTGAACCATTATCCTGAATATTATGTATTACATTTGACTATGTTCAAGAATAGTTAAAGCCAATAGTTTAATGTGCACTGGGGTCCCAAACATGCATGAACTCTTTTAATCTTTAACATTATCATCATCCATTTTTACGGATGGGAAAGAGGAAACAGGCACAGAGAGGTCAAGCAACTTAACTAAAGCCACACAGCTACGGCAGAGCAGAGATCAGACTCTTGACAGCTCCTGTACCCTTATTATCAAGGTGTCCCCACCAGCTGTGATACCTGTGATGCGTCTCTGCCTTGGTCCACAGTCAGTTGGCAACTGTCACAGCCTCTCTGTATCCCCTGACCTGGTGGAGCCCTCTCTGGGCGCTGCCCTTCGGGGTGGAATCACATAAGCACGGGGCTTGGTGCTTGGGGCAATTACTTCAGTTGATCAAGTTCTCTTTTTTTGTCTTCTTTCTTAATTCTTGGCTGTTTTCCTGATACAGTTAAGGTTATTGGATAGGAATGAAGTATTGTCATATTCTAAAACTGGAATTTTTAAAATGAAGTGTGAAAAGTATTTCAATCAATCATATATATCTGTATAGATGACATATGTCTCTTTTTCTATAGAGGCATAGAAGGATGTATATCTACATAGAGGGGCTACTGCAGTGGTCCTGGTGGCATTGTGTTGACATCATTGAAATGACAATATTCTATTTTGAATTTTTATACTTAATCTCATAACCAGCTTTTCATACTGCTGCATAATATTCTTTTTAAAAAATTTTTTTTTAATTTTCTTTAAGTTTCTTTATTTTTGAAAGAGAGAGTGAGACAGGGGAGGGGCAGAGAGAGAGGGGGGCAGAGGATCCAAAGTGGGCTCTGTGTTGATAGCCGACAGCCCTGGGCGGGGCTCGAACTCAGGAACCGTGAGATCATGACCTGAGCAGCTGGACGCTTAACCAACTGAGCCACCCAGGCATCCTTGCTGCATAATATCCTTAATTATTATTTTAATAAATGCAAAATATCCACCAAATTCATGTACTTTAATTCACTAAACCATCGTCTATTATGTCCTGGATTCATTTCCAACTTCCTGCCTATGCGGTGTTAGGGGTGCAAGGCAGAATTCCTTTCACCGAGTCCGTGGAGCTTTAAAATTAACAGTATTTAGGGGGATGTTGAAGCTGAAAACTATTTAGGTTGGGAAAAGTATGTGAGAAAAGCTGATGATTTGGATTTGTGTTTTATTAAGTTATGTAATCAAATTATAATTAAAAAAAATTTTTTAATGTTTATTTTTGAGACAGAGAGAGACAGAGCATGAACGGGGGAGGGTCAGAGAGAGGGAGACACAGAATCTGAAACAGGCTCCAGGCTCTGAGCTGTCAGCACAGAGCCCGATGTGGGGCTTGAACTCACAGACCGTGAGATCATAACCTGAGCCGAAGTCGGCTGCTTAACCGACTGAGCCACCCAGGCGCCCCTGGAGGGTTTTGAACTAGGACGACCTGATTCGTTTTAAGGCCCACGCTGGCTGCCACATTGGAGACAGAGTGGGAGGGGTGGCAGGGCCCCAGCTGGGAGTCCAGTTAGGAGGCCTTTTTTCCACAGGGATCCCTGAGACCAGAGGGCCGTAACGTGGGACGTGAGGACTGGCTGGCTACGGACGCGGACTAAAGATAGAGACGACCAGTTTACCAGTGGATTGGCTGTGGGGTGTGTGAGAAAGAAAGGGGTCCAAGATGACCCCAAAGTTTTTGGGTTGAGCAGCTAGAAGGATGTAGCTGCTGTCAGCTGACGTGGACATATGGAAGGGACAGGTCTGGGGTCCCTCTCCTTGTAAGAGCCTGGCGCTCAGGGGAGAGGTGGGGTTTGGAGCCAAGAGTGTGGGACTTGGCAGAAGAGAGGAGCTCGGAACTTCGACCAGGGCACCGCTTACAACGGTGCCGGCTGGCACCTGCCTGCGTCCCGGGCGCTGGTGTTTGAGCGGGTGAACTCGTTCCCTGGGGAAGAGCAGTGGGGGAAGCCTGATGGGCTGTGGTTCGTGGGGAATGGGAGGCGAGCAGCCAGTGTAGTCACCGCTTTCAGGAGGGTTCTTTCTACAGAGCAGCGGTAGTGGATAGCCAAGGATGGCTCTGGTAGGATATTGAATTGGCCATAAAATCTCAGTCCCAGAATGGGCTAGATAAGTGAAGTGTTTGAGATTCAGTGCGCTAATAAAATTCAAGGGCACCCTCAAAGAGGCAATTTTGCTTCCCATCCAGTGAACATAAATTCAGCACCTTTGCTACCAGATTAGGGTTCAGACTTTGTCCTCCCCTGCCTAATAAATCTGGGTCGCTCAAGGTCTAGGGAGGTTTGCTTTCTGGGAACTTTATTGTTGCTGCAAATGTAGCACTTTTTTTTTTTTTTTTTTTTTTTTTTTTACAAGAAGGTCTAGGCCAACAATGTCTTCTGGTTAGGGTGAATGAATCCAACTTCCACCATTTTTGCAAAGGTCCATTTTGCTCTAGCAAAGGAAGACCAGGGTCAATCTTGTCTAGTACCATCAGCCAGGACTTCAGAGTAATTCTGGTTCACAGCTGCTATGGGATGTGATGGTGAGAACGAGCGATCAAACTAATTTCATGGCTGGAAAGTAGCTCACAGAGAGACTTAAAAAGTGACGGGTAATGGGATGCCTGGGTGGCTCAGTCAGTTGAGCATCTGACTCTTGATTTGGGCTCAGGTCATGATCCCAGGGTCGTGGGATCGAATCCCATGTCGGGCTGAGCTTGAGCCTGCTTAAAATTCTCTCTCTCTTTCTTTCTCTCTCTCCCCCTCTCCCCCTGTCCCCCCCCCCCAAAAAAAAACCCAAAAGTGATGGGTAATATGATAGACTTTTGGCAAAAAAGCCACTATTTTGAAGACACTTACCCTCTGTCTGCTTTCAGACCTAACCTATAGCAAAGAACACAATTTTTTTTTTTTTTGGCAGCAGCCTTATATAGTTTTTTATTATTTATTTATGGCACTTATTTATTTATTTACCTATTTATTTACTTATTATAATTTATTGTCAAGTTAACTAACAGTGTGTACAATGTGCTCTTGGCTTTGGCGGTAGATTCCCGTGATTCATCGCTTACATACAGCACCCAGTGCTCATCCCAACAAGTGCCCTCCTCAATGCCCATCACCCATTTTCCCTTCTCCCCCATCCCCCCATCAACCCTCAGTTTGTTTTCTGTATTTAAGAGCCTCTTATAGTTTGCCTCTCTCTCTGACACCATTTTTTCCCCTTCCCTTGCCCCATAGTCTTCTGTTAAGTTTCTCAAGTTCCATATATGAATGAAAATATATATCTTTCTCTAATTGACTTATTTCACTTAGCGTAATAGCCTCTAGTTCCATCCACATTGTTGCAAATGGCAGGATTTCATTCTTTCTCGTTGCCAAGTAGTATTCCATTGAATATACAAACCACATCTTTATCCATTCATCAGTTGGTGGACTAGTTTTTTTTTTTAATGTTTATTTATTTTTGAGAGACAATGCAAGTGGGGGAGGCTCAGAGAGAGAGGGGGACAGAAGATCTGAAGTGGGCTCTGTACTGACAGTAGAGAGCCTGATGTGGGGCTCAAACTCACGAACCATGAGATCATGACCTGAGCCAAAGTGAGACACTTAACCAACTGAGCCACCCAGGCGTCCCAGCGAAGAACACAAATTTAAGTGGTAGTAAGTGGTATTTGATCAATCTAGGATTAATTAAAGAGTAAAACATAGTGCTGACCCCAAAAATGTCGTAACTCTGTTGTGGAGGGTTGTGGAAACGCACAAGCGTCTTTCAGCATGGAAGCCGTGCAGCGGGAGCACGGAGGGGGTGTTATATACACACAAGGAGTCAGATAATCCCATCTAAGGGAGGGGTGTTCCCAGTGGACCTGATGCCCGAGTTGGTTCTAAAGGATCCGTTGAGTTTTCCAGCAGTGGGAAACGGATGGAACATTCCATCCAGAGGGAACAGCGTGTAGAAAAACCCGGAGGGATGTGGGTGCTGTAGGAGAATGACCTGTGGCCCAACATGGCTGGACAGCAAGGTGAGGCCAGATGCAGCATAAAAGGCAACCGTTTGGCTTTGGGTCATGATTTCATGACCTTCTAGGCTGAGGGATGGAACTTCAGCCTGTAGGCAGTGGGAAGCTGGTAGAAGTTTCCTGTTGTTTATTATATTTAAATGTCAGGGCACCTGGGTGGCTCAGTCCATTAAGTGTCCGACTTCCGCCCGGGTCATGATCTCACGGTTCGTGGGTTTGAGCCCCCGCATCGGGCTCTGTGCTGACAGCTCAGAGCCTGGAGCCTGCCTCCAATTCTGTGTCTTCCTCTCTCTCTGCCCCTCCTCCGTGCCCTCTATCTCTCAAAAACAAATAAACATTTTTTTTTAAATGTTGATTTAAAAACCAGGATAGGTAATACACATGCACGGGAGAAAAAAATGTAAAAGGTGCCCTGAAAATAGGGTTTCCCTTCTACCGTCCCCACCTTTTCCTGGGTTCCCTTCCCTGGAGACACCACTGTCTTCTCGAGCCTCCTGCAAAGCCTCCCTTCAGAAAAGTCAGAGGCGGCAGGAGGGAGGGAAGGAGAGGAGACTGCAGGAAGCAGGACAGCTCAGGTAGGAGGGTTCTGTGCTAATCGAGGTCAGAGAAGGTGGGAGAAGACAAGGTGACACGTGGCCGTGACAAGCAAAGGTAGAGGAGGTTTTAGACGGGCTCCAAGGCTTCTGGCTTGTGTAGTTGAGTGGATAATGATGCTCAGTGTTGTGCAAATTAGGTTTTGTTGTGCAAATTATGTGCGAGTCAGACCGGTTCCCTCGGGCTGTCAGAAATTCACAACCAGTGTAGACAGCCCCGTGGACCGGCCGCTGCCGCCGCCCGCCGGGGCCGTCGGGGCGGGGGGGGGGGGGGGGGGGTGGAGTGGAGAAGCATGTGGATTGGAGGGGAAGAGTGCTAAGCCTGGAGAACATCAAACACTGAAAGAAGAATCTGTCCCTCAGGGGATCTACAAAAACAGTGAGATCTCAAACCGTGAGAGGTACAGTGCCTGGAGCTGCGGGGAGGACGGATGACCCCAGAGGGCTCCCTCCCTCCACGGTCGCAGGTTGTTGGCTGCTGTGCTGGGCGGCGGGGCGGGGGTGGGGGTGGGGAGGCTAGCTGTGTTAAGGGCTGAGAGCACGGTCCCGCCGCGCCTGGCAGGTCGCCAGGCCTCAGCAATTGCTACTGAGCGCTGGGCGTAGAGGTGAAGGAATGCGGTGGGCAGGGTGTCGCGCAGCGTGCATGACCTCCGGGGGGCGCTGGCGAAGACTTTCTGGGACAGGTGATTCAGATTTGGGCGTGGGACAAGCCCTACCTGCGCTCCGGTGGAGGGCCAGCAGTGGCCGGGGTAGAACGGGGGGTTCTTGCGTTTCTCAATGCCAGGGGCCCGTGACCGGCAAGGAAGGTAGCTCCCAGCCCAAGGCCACCAGCTAAGGTGGCCTCTGGACTCTTTTTCCGACGGCCAACGTCGGTAGTCTCTTTAGTTTGAGGATCAGATTGCTAGCACTGAAGGGTCCTGAGAGACCATGAGGCCCACATCTCATTTACATCGGAGGCCTCGGGGGCTCAGCAGGGGGAGTTGCCCAAGGGTCCGGCAGGCCCAGGATCCTCGCCAGGTCATTTCCCTGCGGGTGCAAGGACACACCGGCTGGGTGGGGGAGGACCCTAGGGTGGGCAACAGGCCCAACTGTAGCCCATCTGTGAGTCTAGCCAAGCCCTCGGTGTTTATAATTATGTGATCAACGTACGTGAGTGTGATTTATAAGGTGATAAAAGGCTATATAAATGCAATTTATTGTCATTTTCCTCCAATTCCGCCCCTTTTAGCTTCTCTGGCGCCGCCTGGCCTTCCTTCTCTCCCGAAACCTTTTCCGGAAGGCGTGGCCTCGTGGAGGAGGTGGGGCCTCCGGAAGGCGTGGCCTCGTGGAAGGAGGTGGGGGCTCCGGAAGGCGTGGCCTCGTGGAAGGAGGTGGGGGCTCCGGAAGGCGTGGCCTCGTGGAGGGAGGTGGGGCCTCCGGAAGGCGTGGCCTCGTGGAAGGAGGTGGGGGCTCCGGAAGGCGGGGCCTCGTGGAGGGAGGTGGGGGTTCCGGAAGGCGGGGCCTCGTGGAGGGAGGTGGGGGCTCCGGAAGGCGTGGCCTCGTGGAGGGAGGTGGGGGCTCCGGAAGGCGGGGCCTCGTGGAGGGAGGTGGGGGCTCCGGAAGGCGGGGCCTCGTGGAGGGAGGTGGGGGCTCCGGAAGGCGGGGCCTCGTGGAGGCGGGATGGGGGGGACGGGGCTCCAGGACTGGTGGTCTCGGAGTCAGAACCTCTTTTTTTTTTTTTTTTTTTTTTTTTTTTTTTTTTTCAACGTTTCTTTATTTTTGGGACAGAGAGAGACAGAGCATGAACGGGGGAGGGGCAGAGAGAGAGGGAGACACAGAATCGGAAACAGGCTCCAGGCTCTGAGCCATCAGCCCCGAGCCCGACGCGGGGCTCGAACTCACGGACCGCGAGATCGTGACCTGGCTGAAGTCGGACGCTTAACCGACTGCGCCACCCAGGCGCCCCTCAGAACCTCTTTTTGAAAAAGTCTGGTTGTCATTTTAACAATGCAGATCAGGTCTCCTGCAGAGCCCACCGTGGCCCGCAGCGTTTGCTGCCTGGGAAGCGGCGGACAGGGGCTGTGTGGGGACAGGAGCGCCCGCTAGCGGTGGGAGGGCTGGGCCCGAGGGCAAAACCCTGGAAATGGCTGAGGCCGGGAGATCGGGTACCAGGAATTCCCTTACGCTGTTCTCTCTACTGCCTGTGTTCCAATGTCCGTAATGAAACATAAAATACCCAATCAACCAAACAAACGTGAGCTTCAAAGAAGGATAATTCTTCGCCAACGAAGAAGGGGAAAGTCTATCTGTGCTGTGGAATATTACCCAGCAGCAAAAGGGAGTAAACTATTGGGGCGCCTGTCTGGCTCAGTCTGTAGAGCACATGACTCTTGATCCCAGGGTCATGAGTTCAAGCCCGGCGTTGGGTGTAGAGTTTACCTTGAAAAAAAAGTTTTTTTTTAAGGGAGTGAGTTATTGATACAACATGGATGGATCTCAGAATCATTATACTGAATGAAAGAAGCCAGAAAATGGGTGCGCGTTCTATGATTCCATGCGTCTTGGCTTCCAAAGAAAGTACACGAATCTGCAGTGACAGGAAGCAGATCGATGGTTGCCTGGAGACAGCAGGGCAGCGGAGGGAAGGAGGGACCACAGAGGGCATGACTGCGATGATGGTCCGTATACACTTGTCGAAGCCTACCAAATTGAATTCTTTCAGCATCTGTGGCTTGTTCTATGTCAATTACCGCATCCTTGATATGTGTATGTATATATACATACAAATCTGTTAACCATGAAGACTTAGTGGGGAGGAATCTCTAAACAAAAGAAGCAGAATGTGTACATTTTGGTAAATAAAAGCTGCAGTGGATTTTCTAAAAATCAACCATTGATACCTCACCTTTCTCGAAAATCCTTAGTTGTAAGAGTCTGAGGAGACTACAAGAGACCATCTTATTCACTTCCTCCTCCTCTTTTCTGCTTCTCCGTCAGCTCTGGCTTCTTCAAAGCCTCGGTAAGATCTCGAGTGATGACACATCCCCCGCCCGCCCATACGCACTCACGCGCTCCCCTGAGCTCAGCCCAGTTCCCACGGCCGGCCCCAGCCCAGGCGCCACGGCCCCCCACCGGCCCCCCACCGGCCCCGTGTCTGTCTGGCCCAGGGGTGGCAGGCCGCCAGTTGGCAGGCGGCGGGAACTCGAGGCTGCACTAGGCCTGGAGCGGCCGGCAGGGGCCGCTGTGTCTTTGCTTTTCATCCAAGCTCCCCGGCCGCTTCTGCAAGCTGTGTTTCTGGGAGGGCATCTAACACAGTCCGCCTGTGAGACAGTCAAGTTAAAGGCTTAAACAAACTGGCAAGGAAAGGACCCCGCGTTCCAACCGCAGGCACAGAACGAAGCCTCAGCAAACGTTAAGCAGACGGAACAGGGCTGAGCCATCAGGGAAATTACAAAAGCAAGAGTATGACCTTCCTTCCGAACCCCGCCGTAGGGTGTGCGGTTCACGTGGGGGATGGTGTTCACGTGGCGGATGCGGTTCCGCGTCGTCGCTGCCCTGCGTGGCCGGCAGTGCGTCCCCGTCAGGCTGATCCTGCGAAGGTTTGACCCTCGGTTGCCCTCCCGATGGGAGAAACTACATTTGTAACAACCCTATGACACAGTCTGGGGGGTATAGGGGAAAGCCAAAGCAGGTGACAACAGAAGCTGGTTCCAGAAGCTGACAAGAGGGAACGAGCGTCCAAACAGGATGATACCATAAAAAGTAGCTCCAGGGTGGTTGGGTAAAAGGACTACTTTCTTCTCTGGCGTCTCTCAGCATGCACGCGGGCCCAGTGACTGAAAGCTGTAGGGAGGCAGGTTGGTACCGATATGAACAAGAACTTTCCGACGTGCCCAAGAGAATCCAAAGCAGGCATCAACAAGATACGGTGCGTGTGTCCTGCGGGGTATTATTCAGCCTTGAAAAGGAAGGAAATTCCGGCACATGCTACAGCAGGGATGCCACTCAAAGACATGCCAACTGAAATAAGCGAGACAGAAAAGGACAAATATTGTACGGCTCCTCTTAAATGAGGTGGCCACTCCGATTCATAGACAGTAGAAGGGTGGTTACCAGGGATGTGCACAGGGACCAGGAGTTGTTTAACGAGCCCGAGTTTCTGTTTTGTAGGATGGAAAGAGCTTTTGAGATTGGTCGCACAACCCTATGAATGTACGTGATACCGAAATGTACTCTTAAAAATGGTTACGATGGTAAATTTTAGGCTATGTGTATTTTACGCCAACAAAGCATTTTTTTTTTTTCAACCAAAAAGAGCATTTGGATAGTCTGCGCTGCTCTGAGAGGGGATGGGTGGCTTCGGGAGGCAGCGGAGGTAAGTGTGTGTGTGAGTTGTGTATGTGTGTATCACTTCCTGTCCTCTGTCTTTGCTCCACCCCCCACTCTCTGTCCCTCTTCCGATTGTGAATTCCCTGCTGACGTGGGAGTCGTCTCCTCTTCATCTTTATACCCCCCAGAGGCAACAATGAGTGTTGAAAGAAACGTGCCATGATATTGGCTCCCCCATAGCACGATCACCAGTCACCAGCAGCCGCAGCGGTACCCCTTGGGGTACCCCTGAGACGGGGCTGTGCACCTCTGCCCTGCGGCCGGCCCCCACTTGCAGACAGCGTTGGGTGGGCAAGAACAATGCGGACAATGCATTGAAGCTGGCTGGCCATCCACTGCCCACCCCCACAGGGCCTGGGTTGGCAGGACATACCCAGTGCGTGCTTCCTTCCATTTCCCACCGTGGACGTTTCCCGAGGAACGTGTCAGAACGCATTTCTCTGGGACCAACGTGTCGTACTGGACCCTCTCCTTACGCCTTGAAGACTAAGATGTTCCCTGGGCCAACCTCTTCATGTGCTCCGATTACCTTCCAGGGGAGCTTTGTCAGACGTTACTCTAGATCGGACGTTGGATCGGATACTTATTGGTCGTCTATAGGATGGGTGTTACACTAAGGATGAGCTGGATGGATAATGGGTAAGTCCCCATTATGCAGACAGGTAGACTGAGGCCCAGAGAGCCTCACAATCCACCCAGAGGCATATCATTATTAAATGGCAGAACTGAGATTTGAACCCTTTTCCGTATTAATGCTATTTTTACTCAACTATGCCGACTGCTGTACAGATTTTAAACTCAACATTATAACAACTCAGCAACTTGACATACAGCTTAATTTGGGAAATATTTCGTGTTTATTGTGCGCTCAGCTTGGAGAGCTGTAAACTTGGGAGAACTGATACTCTTGCTGGGGAGGACTAAGTAACGTTAACAGGTTAATAACTAGACAACACTATAGAATACAGCATCGGTCCGATGATAGAAACGATAATAGCTGATAGTTACTGAGAACTTACTAAGTGTCAGGCACTTTGGAATCACCCTAAAATATCTCACAGAAAACTTGCGTTTCACATGGGAAACCAGGGGTGCCCAGGTGGCTCAGTCAATTAAGTGTCTGACTCTTGGTTTCGGCTCAGGTCACGATCTCACAGTTTGCGAGTTCAAGCCCCACGTTGGGTTCCGTGCTGACAGCATGGAGCCTGCTTGGGATTCTCTATCTCCCCCTCTCTCTCTGCCTCTTCCCCACTAGCTCTCTATCTATCTCTCTCGAAAATAAATAAACATTAAAAGAAAGAAAAAGAAAGAAAGAAGAAAGAAAGAAAGAAAGAAAGAAAGAGAAAGGAAGGAAGGAAGGAAGGAAGGAAGGAAGGAAGAAAAGCAAAGGTCAGGAAAACCACCCACAACCTCATAGCTGGTAGGGCAGGGTTTGGTCTATCACTCTTTCAAAATTCATGCCCTTGACTACCACATGCCCACACTATTCAACTGCACACCCCCACAGTCTCTGCTCTTACACATATCGCCAGCTGTTTAATGTGTCTAAGACTTACTTCTCCAGTGACGTCGCCAGCACCTCAAGAACGTGGAGCGCATGTCTCCATGGCAGCTGGTAGAGCGCTGGGCACGCTGGGGGCGCTGGGTGAATGGCTGCTGAATGACTGATCCATGTGATTACATCTCCGACTCAGAGGAGGGAGGGGGGCTTTGAAAGAGAATGTGGAGAGAAGATAAACAGCTTCCTATGGAGGCAAAGTCCTCTCTTTTCTCAGCGTAGGATCATGGAACGAGGAACACAATTGCTGTACTATTACAACGAAAACACAACACCTTTAAACCTTTCCAGTGTCTGCAGAATAAGTAAGGTCCCTATACCAGGCCTGAATGCATACGTTTAATCTCAAGTGGTCCCAGACTGGGAATGCCCCTGTGGTGCCTGGCAAAAGTCATCTTACTCTTAGGCCTCAGAGGATACTCACAAAGAAGTTTCCAGGGACAATGAGCAGCAAACCGTAAAAAAAAATAACCGACTGTGGGGCACCTGGGTGGCTCAGTCAGTTGAGTGTCCAACTTCTACTCAGGTCATGATCTCACTGTTGGTGAGTTTGAGCCCCACATTGGGTGTAGAGGTTACTTAAAAATAAAATTAAAAAATTTTTTTGCATTTCATTTATTTGAGAGAGAAAGAGAGAGAGCTTGTGTGAGCATGGGAGAGGGGCAGAGAGAAAGAAAGAAAATATTAAGCAGACTCCACGCTTAGCATGGAGCCCAGTGTGGGGCTCAATCTCACAACCCTGGACTGATGACTGGAACCAAATCAAGAGTCAAACGGATGCTCAACCAACTGAGCCACTCAGGTGCTCCCAAAATAAAATCTTGAAAAAATAAATCAGTGAAGACTTCAGTTATTTGGATTACCAGGCACAGGTTATAATCAATTTATGTTTATTCTGTTTAAAGAAAATACCTGCAAAGGACAAGGGCCTAGAGAAAGTGACCTAGTATATTTGAAAAAGAACCAGACAGAACTTGTAGAAATGGAAGCTAGAATAAACAAAGTCAAAGGTCCTGAGGTACAGGTTAGCGGGAGATTAGACAAGCACAAAGAGAAGATTGGCGAGCTGGAAGACAGAACTGGAGAAATGACCCTGAACATAGCAGCCAGATGAGGGTCGGATCAAGAATGCTCGAGAAAAAAAACCACAGCAGACGTTATGCTGTGGAACAATAAAAACTTTCCCTTTCAATAAGGGAGCAAGACAAAGATGGCTGTTATCATCACCTCTTTCCATGCGGTGCCAGAAGTACAGAAAGGTTAGGGGGAAATCAAATGGCCATTATTCCCAGAGAATGTGAATGGGAACAAAAACAATACAAAGAGAATCTATACGTAGATTATTAAAATTAACAAGTGAATTGGTAAGTTCACTGACCACCCCCCTCACCAATATATAAATTTCTGTTATATTTTTGCAACAACAAGAGATATAAAATAAAATTTTATTTTAAAAAGATGATGTAGGGGCTCCTGGGTGGCTCAGTTGGTTAAGCATTCGACTTCGGCTCAGGTCGTGATCTCACAGTTTGGTTCATGAGTTCGAGTCCCATGTCGGGCTCTGTGCTGACAGCTCAGAGCTGGGACCCTGCTTCAGATTTTGTGTCTCTCTCTCTCAAAAGTAAATAAACATTAAAAAAAAAAAAGATGATGTTGATGGAGCGACTGGATGGTTCAGTTGGGTAAGCATCAGCATCTTGATTTCAGCTCAGGTCATGATCTCACGGTCGTGAGATCAAGCCCTACATCAGGCTCTGTGCTGATCATAAAGCCTGCTTAAGATTCTCTCCCTCTGCCCCTCCCCTCTTGCGTGCAGTCGTGTTCTTTCCCTCAAAAAACAATTAATTTAAAAAAATAAAAATAAAAAGATGTTGTTGATAATAGCATTGCAAACACCAACCATCTAGGAACTGGTCTAAAAAGAGACATCCATGGTCCCCACAGGGAAAATGAAAAAATTCCTTCAAAGACTAAACTAGGGGTGTTGGGTGGCTCAGCCAGTCAAGCTCTTGGTTTTGCCTCAGATCGTGATCTCACAGTTTGTGGGATCGAGCCCCAAGTGTGGAACCTGCCCCCTCCCTCTCTCTGTCCCTCCACCGTTCTCTCTTGCTCTCTCTCTCTCTCTCAAAAAGAAAAAAAATAATAAATCCACTTAAAAAAAATCGTTGCTAAAAAAAAAAAAAAAGACTCAATTAAAGAAGCCCTGAATGAATGGAGAAGATATCAGTTCCCTCCAAATGATCCATAGTTTAATATAAACCCAACAAAATCCCCAAGATTTTTTCTTCCCATAAAGTGTGACAAGTTGGTCTCCATACGTATATAGGGAAATGCAAAGAACCAAGAGTGGTCAAGACTCTTTTTTAAACAAAAGGGGGGGGCAGGGGAAGACTTGCATGAGCAGGTGTTCAGGCTCGTTCTAAAGCTGTGTGCGACCTATGGGGCGAGGCACTGACTCCCGGAAAAGCCCACACACAGCTGTGCACCGTGTCCATGCACCGTTGTCTTGGGACAGAGACAGCTTGGCCGGGCAGAGAGGACGGCGGACGGTGACCCCTGGAGATGAGAGATGGGGGGGGGTAGCGGGGGTACCTGGCTGGGAGGCAGGGAGTTGCTTTGCGTGAGCTTTGCAAAGTCGCCCCCTCCCCCAGCGTCGGCCCTCCCACCTGTGAAATAAGCGGATGGAACTAGAAAGCAGGAGGGCAACTTTTCGGCGCTGGGTTGCCTAGTCCCGGGTTGAACTTGGTGGTGGCCGTCATCGGCCGGCAGAAGGCCAGAACGTTAGGCGGGGCGCACCGTTGCCAACATTTTGATGCTCCTTCCTTTTGTCCTTTTCCAGGTGTCCTCAAAGCAGAGCGCTGACGACCACCCAGGGAGCAGCAATGTCTACGGGTAAGTGATAGGTTGGGGCCAGCACGTTGCCTCTGCCATTTACTTTGAGGGAGGGAGAGAGAGAATCCCAAGCAGGCTCCACACCGTCATCGCAGAGCCCCATGCGGGTCTCGATCCCGTGAACTGAGAGATCATGACCTGACACTTAAGAGTCAGACACTTAACCGACCGAGCCCCCCCCACCCCCCGCTGCCCCGATGTCCCCGAGGCCACAGGTTCTTGTGTCGGCTCCAGCTGCCCGCAGAGCCCTTGTGGCTCACAGGTCGCCGTCCAGATGCGGCCCTGTCCTTACAGGGAGGGCCCCAGCCACAGGAGCTCAGAAGCCCTACACCTCCCAGCCGCGTTGATCTTCCTCCTGAGAAAGGCCAGCCTGACCCAGGTCATCCAGGGCGTTCGTTCGCTCCGAAACTGTGTGCAGGGGCGCATTTGTGGAGGAGACGCGGGCCTCAGCCTTCAGGAGTTTATAGCCTGAAGGGATGACAGATGGGTCTCCTGTGATGGCATTACAATTTTCTTGGGAAAGTGCTTTTAAAACCCCTGTAGGGTTAGCTGAGGACCCCAGGCCCGGAGACCAGGCCTTCTCTGTTCCAGGCCATCCCGCCTGGCTCTGGGCCGAATGACCAGCAGCCCAGCAGGAGGCAATGACTTTGGGCCCCTGTTCTGTTCCCCCCGGACCCTGCCCTCCTGGCTTCCTCACCTCCAGTCTGATGACCGTGCTCCGCCCTGTCACTGGCATGTGGGTGACTGTGGTATCCAGGACCATGGGTGGGGACAGGTGTCAAACTTTGGGCTTAACAGCTGTTTTTCTTACTGATTCCAAATGGCTTCAGGGCAAGAACCCTGCTGGTTTCCCTTATTTAACACACATTAAAAAAAAATTTTTTTTTAACGTTTATTTATTTTTGAGAGACAAAGACTGAGCAGGGGAGGAGGAGAGAGAGAGGGAGACACGGGATCCAAAGCAGGCTCCAGGCTCCGAGCTGTCAGCACAGAGCCCGACGTGGGGCTCAGACTCACAGACCGAGAGATCATGATCTGAGCTGAAGTCAGCTGCTTAACGGACTGAGCCACCCAGGGGCCCTTTATCTGATACACGTTTGCAGGGGTCCTTCCCGGAGGAGCTTGGTCTCTTCAGAAGTGCAGGCAGCGGGCTTAGGGGAGGTCAGAGAGGGGACAGGAGCAGCCTGAGGGCTCACGGAGGAGTTGGGGACGATGACAATGGTTTGAAGGCACGTGGGAGTTCACCGAGGGGAGGGGGCGGTCAGAGCAGCCTCTCTAGCCGAGGACGCCGTGTGCAGGCAGGTGGCATCTGGGCACAGGGCGGTGAGGGCACGGAGGGCGGGAAGGTCTGGGTTGTAGAGAGGGCACTAAGTGCTTGCTGGGACCCCGACTTGGCATAGAGGGTGAAGCGGTGAGAGCACATACCCCTCACCCCCACCCCTGCACCAGCAGTCAAGGCCCAGAGCCTTATCAGCATCACGGAGAGCCCTGGGCCTCCTTCAAACCCTTCTCACGGCTCTGCCTGCCTGGAGGAAGTGGGCTTCGCCCTTGGCAGCCGGGTGTGGTCTCGTGAGCTGGGGCGGGACAGCATGTCCCACTGTAACGCTTGCCCCGGGGGGCGCCCGAGCATGTGGCTCTTTTCTGGGGACCTGGGGGCATGGGGACAGGCCTGCCTATGGGTCCCCAGGAACGAACCGCCCACAGCTCAGTCCTGGATGAATATTTCCGCTGATTTTAAAGAGAATTAGCGTGACTTTCTCCAGTTTCCACCATCCCGAGGAATTTTGAAGGGTTAAATTCTGCCACAAATGAATTTCTTCTTTTCGAGAGAAGAGGCCGCACGCCAGGACGCCCCTCAGGTGTCCCCACCTTCCCCAGGAGTCTACTTACTTGCTGGCCCTGTCAGGCTCTGTCGGCCTGCCCCGGTGCCTCGGGAAGGAGGACAGGGTCACAGAGGCAAGCTCTGTGGGGGCGCTGACCCTCCCCAAGGTCAGGACAGGCGGCAGCCTGCCTCTGGTCCCCAAACTTGGGCTCCGCGGCCTTTGAGGAGAACCCCCTCGGGGAGTGAGCAGCAGGTCTCCTGCCCCACACCTGCTGTGGCTCCCGTTGCCTCTGGGCCCTCCGTGGCCCTTCTCCCCACTCCCCCCCCCTGCTGCCCATGCAGCTCTCCGGGGCAGTAGCCACACTTCCTTCCCTGCCTCCTCCCCCACCCCCAGCTCTGCTGTCAGAACCTGCCAGAGCGGCATTTCTGGGAGAAATATCCTAACATCTGCAGTTTGCTATGAAATACCTGCAGAAATCAGATGAAGTGGATGGTGTGATAAATACAGCAAAAAAAAAAAAAAAATGTATTTACTTAATCGTTGAATCTACAATTTCAACCTTTCTCTATGCTTGGAAGTCTTTGTAATAAAATGTTGATGAGCAAAATCCTTCAAAGCCCGGTTAAAATACCTCCCCCCCCTTCCCCCGCCAAACTCTCTCCCTCCCCTCTGTCCTCATCAAGCTGAAGTCTCTCCCTCCTTTATTGCCACCCAGCCTCCACACTTGTGACCTGTAACGTAGCAGCTACACAGGACAGGCGGGCTTATACCCTCGCCCAGCCTCAGGAAGGCAGGATGGGTCCCTGACTCATCCCTGGTCCCTCACAGCACTGGGCACACAGTAGGCGTCTCACAGATGCTTCTTGGAAAGGCCTGTTTGATGTAAACCTGGGCCACGGGGGCCTTGACCAAACGTGAAAACCTTTGACCCCCGAGACCTGATCATCCTTGATGACATCTGCGTCCTTCTGAGGGACGAGGGCGGAGACATGTCGAAGCATCAGGGCTGGGCCGGTCAGGCTGGCTTTGCGGACACGGCCTGCCTCCCCTGAGGTCTCTGGGGATTGGGCCACAGAAGCTGAGGCCCCAGGAGGGGAAGCCTGGCGATCCCGGTGGCTCCGGTCTGCCCCTGCCACTGAAGATCCCCCAGCCCGGCCACCTGTGTTCATAGGTGGGGAAACGGACCTAGAAGGGGGGAGCCGGCCCAGCCCTCCGACCGGCAGGGCAGTGCGGGCTCCCTCTCCGGCACAGCAGCGAGCCTCCGGCAGGCAGGTGGAAGGTCCCTGCGACACGACCGGGGAGCGGCCGGAAAGAAAGGGAAGTTTGGGGTACAGCGAACACCACCCAAAAGTCCCTACAAAGTCCAGAAAGTCAGGGGGTGAACCATCAGGTGTAGGCTGGAGGGAAGCACTTTCTGAAGGCCGGGTTGCAGGAACAGGGGTCTGACTGTGGTCGCTTCTCCCGCGTCCAGTCCTGTCCGAATGCCGCACCTCCTGTGTGACCCCCGAGGGCGCAGGCCCAGCGCGTCAGTCAGGCAAACGGATGTCTGCAGTCACATTTGCGAGGGGCTGTGCAGCGTGTAAGATTCAGTGTCACACACTGTCTGCACACGATATTATTTATGCCCTAGAATGAATTTATGGACCCAGCTCCGTTTTATTTTGTTGTATGGTATCGTATTGTATTTTTTATTTATTTTTTGGAGAGAGAGAGAGAGAGACAGAGAGCCCGCTGGGGAGGGGCAGAGAGAGAGGGAGACCCAGAATCCGAAGCAGGCTCCAGGCTCCAAGCGGTCGGCACAGAGCCCCCACGCGGGGCTCGAACTCACAGACTGTGAGATCATGACCCGAGCTGAAGTCTGACGCTGAACCGACGGAGCCACCCAGGCGCCCCTGAACACAGCTCCGTTTTAGAGGGAAAACGTTTGATGCTCAGAGCTGCAAATGCCTCGGCCAGGGTCGCAGAGCTAGTAAGTGACAGAGCTGGGATTTGAACCCTGGCCCTTCTACCCTGAGGGCCCTGACCCTTAAACTTCCCAGCCGCTGGCTTCCTCACCTGGGTAAGTAGGGGGAAGTGAGGTCTTAGCGGATAATGTCATGGGCAACGAAGCCAGAGAAGTAGGCAGAGGCCTGCTCATGTAAAAGATTACGAAGGTATCCCACAAAGGGTTTCAGTTTGGGTCTTAGGACGGATCAGGAGTCCACGAAGGGGCCATTGTAGAGATGACGAGTTTGAAGGTGACATCTTACCTCCTGACACCCTGTCCGTGTCTCCGGCCCGCAGAGCCCCAGACGGCAGCCACGGGAGGCCAGACGGGCAGTCGGACATCCCCACCGTTTCGTATGACTACTCAGAGGAGGCGCTGATGGCCAGCATCGAGCAGGAATACTGTCGCTGAGGCCACTGAGGCCGCTGCCGCCGCCTGGCAGGCCCCCTTGCTCCTGCCCCCGCCCCCGCCCGCCTCCGCCGCTCCTCTGCCACGGGTCCCACCTGACCCGACTGGGGTGGCGCCTCACCTCCCCCTGTCCAGGCTCTGGCTGGAGCTGAGCCCCCTCCAACACGCAGTTACTCCGGCTCTTTCAAAAGACCCGGCTTCCAGCAAGCTGGCTCCAGGGGTCCGTCGTGCCGACCATGGCCTGAAGAGAGACCCCGGGGCTGCCCCACAGGTGCGTGGGCAGGGGATCTCCCAGAGGCTCCTCTCAGTCCCAGGTAGGGCTTGTCTACAAGGTCCTTCCCCTCTCCGATGGCCCTCTCTCCATCTGGGCTGGGGACAGCTCACCGGCTCACCGGCTCCGGCTGCCCTCTGTGGGTCCCGGGGCAGGGCCTAGAGTCTGCATTTCTAACCAGCTCCCAGGTGAGACCCAGGCCCCCGGGGCCCCAGCCTCCCTTGGGGTAGGAGGGATTGAGTCTAAGCTTCAGACCTCATGTGATGCTTCCTTCCTGGTGCTGGGCCTGGGTGACAGAGGGGAGCACAGGGCCGGGAGCTGGAGCCCCGAGTTCTGATCCTCCCTCTTGCACTCCCTTGCAGCCACTTTCCCCTTGTCAAGGCCTCAGTTTCCCTCTCCGGAAAGTGGGTCCTGGAGGCTCTTCCGGGCATTCTGGCCCTGACAGTCTGGAATTAGACAATTCCAGGCTTCCTTGATCCCTGCTGTTCCGCCACCCGCTGGGGCACAGGGCTGCCCCCCGCCTGCTGAGGGTGGGCGCCCCTGTGCACCTGAAGGAGGTCTTGAGGGACACCCGCTCTCGGCAGACCACGGCCTCACGGGACTGTTTCACTCTCTTCCCACCGGGTAGAAGGTAGAAGGGCGTCAGAACAAAGGGGCACGTGGGGGCGACGTCAGCTGTGGCCGAAACCAGGATGGGTCTCAGCTTGTTGCATTTACCACCTCCCTGGCGTCGCCTGCCAGGTGCGAGAGCATCTCGGGAGCTGACGAAGGGCCCGTTGGCACCGTCCCCAGACCCACGGGCCTGCTGCCGTCATCGGCAGGCGGATGTTGCCATGAACTTTTATTACTTGACAAGAGAGCCTTTGATGGGCTGTTCCATGGCTGGGAGGTTCTTCCCGCTGAGCCAGAGGACGGCCCCACGGAGCCTTCCCACAGGCGCCCCTGAGGGATGGGCCAGGACCTTGACAGTGACAGCTATGCCCCATCCAAGCCCCAATCCTCTCTTTTGATCAGAGATGACAGCCATTACTGTTTTAATAATAGGAAACACTCCTTTTAAGAGAAGTTAAAATGTTATTCAAGGACAAGGCCTTGAATTCAATGATGTAAAGTGTTCACAAGTTTACGTCGTTATTTTGTTAAAGCAGAAAACGTTCAGCCGGTTTCAGAGAGAAAGATGATACCCCTGCCTCGTCCAGGGGAAACCTCACACAACCCTTAAGGACACAAAAGTGTTAAGAAAATAAAATTCCTCATGTCGTTACTGCAGTCTGTGTGGAAGTCAAGGTGAATGCCAGTAACCAAAGCGAAGCAGTTGTTCCCAGGTCTTTTTTTTTTTTTTTTTTAATTTCTTGGATTCAGAAAAGTGTCTTCTTTTTTTTTTAAGTTTTTAATGTTGACTTTAAAAAAAATTTTTTTTAACGCTTGTTTATTTTTGAGACAGAGAGAGACAGAGCACGAACGGGGAGGGTCAGAGAGAGAGGGAGACACAGAATCCGAAACGGGCTCCAGGCTCCGCGCTGTCAGCACAGAGCCCGACGCGGGGCTCGAACTCACGGACCGGGAGATCATCCTGAGTTGTCCTGAGCCGAAGTCGGACGCTGAACCGACCAACTGAGCCACCCAGGTGCCCCTTGTGGTCCAGAGTCTCAAGCCATTTCACACCGGGCTGCCTTTCGTGGGCTGTGCCCCCCTGGGGGCCCTGCTCGACGCTGCCCAGGGCTGCGTCTTCCGAGCCCCTGCCGCTTGGAGACTGGCCCTCCACTGGATGCCAGGTTCGTGCGTGAGCCAGCTCTGGTCTCTGTTCGGCACGACGTGCTGTCTCCAGGGGCCGGCACACCCAGAAACATGTATTCACCCTGGAGAAGGTCAAGGCCGTGGGAGAAGTGTAGCCGACGCCCCACTGAAGGTCTAATCCATGTGGGTGGAGGTTCTTCTGGCGATAATTAGGCAGAAGAAAGGCCTTCTTGGGTGTCATCGGGAGGATAAAACACGTCTGAGGCTCAGGAAGGAGGCAACACGAAATCAGACCTTTGGTGTGGTGACATCTGGACCCCCTGGGGACAAATCCCACCTTGACAGGTGGCCAGGGCTCTATGTGCTGGCGTGCTGAAATCTAAAGTTTCCAGAGCTGGAAAGGAAAAGCTGCTTTTTCTGTGGGGCATGGACACGGGGAAGGAAAGGTGACACTCGGTGTAAGTCCTGATGGAGGCCCCCGTGTAGCCGGTGTCTGGGGGGTGTGGCTACACAGGAGACTGAAGGAGCTCGTGGTTTCGTGTAGTGCTAAGGGCATGGGACTGCCCTGCCCAGACCCCGACTTCCACCAGTGTCAGGGGCCTGTGGCCAGCTGTCAGCAGTGACACCACTTGGCAGCGAGAATCACCCGTGGCAGCGTCGCTTTGGCTTTCTTGGCTCGATCCCTGGGGAGCTGCAGCTGGGACGATCCCAACGTGGGCTGGCTGAGCCCCAAGAGGCTTCGGACAGTTTGTAGGGAAAGCAGAGAAAGTACAGGGGGAAGGGCTGAGGTTCCTACTAACCTGGCAGGAGAGAGTCTGAGTGGAAAATAATAATAATACGACCTCGGTGGCACCTTACGCGAGTGAAGCACAGGTCACAGAACCATGGTGTGTGTGTGTGTGTGTGTGTGTGTGATTTGTACAAGTACCTGAAGAGGGTTTGCTCCCCGCCAGGGTCTGTGCTAGGTGGGCCCCGGAGGTACAAAATGCACACGTGATAGGAGCAAGCCGAGTGCCGGGCGAGCAGGTGCAGGGAGCCGTTGGGGTCTGGACCCTGCGGGCCCCGCTGCTCACGCGTCCTCGGAAAACGTGGGGTTGGAAGTAGCCAAGCTCCGTCTGGAGGCCGATCGGCTTCTCTCTGCAGCGAGAGCTGGGAGAGCGCCTCGTGGAGGGAGGAGGCCCGGACTCTGGTCTTGGCCTCACTTTCCAGTGATCCCGGCATCTTAGCGTCATTTTTCCAGCGGGCAGAGGTCTGTCCAGCCTGCCGCCCACGGTTACCGGGAGGCTTAAATGACAGACGGCTGGCTGCGTGCTCTGTCACTGCAAAGCCCATATAGGTGAGAAGTGGGGGCCTGGTCGTGAGGAAGGGGGACCCTGTCGGGCCCCTCAGTGTAGGTGGAGGGGCTGGTCTGTGCTCCGCAGGAGGCCAGTCGGGTCTGGGGTCTGGGGTCTGGGGTCTGATCTACCAAGAGGGCACAGCTCTTCCTCGGGGATGCCCCTGAGGCTACCAGCGAGGACCCATGGCCTCAAGCCCCCCCCCCCCCCCTCCGTCTACCAGCAGGAATTCGGCATCTTTCTGGTATTCCCTGTGTTATGTTTGAGAGGTCCCCCGGCCGCGTACTCACAGGCCTGGGGACCCCATGCTCCATCGTGCCCCCTTGAGGCCAACCACAAGGCTCTGGGCCTTGTGAGAAAACACGGTTGCCTCAAGGGTCCCAGCCGCTGCCAAGGCCAACGTCTTAGGGTCTTTTTGGGGGGGCGGGATCACACCACCCCCTCTGCGGTACTTCGGTATCCCACAGCGACACTGCCTGGGCACTTTGTGTCACGGCTCCCCGGATTTGCACGCACAGCCATCTCCTTGGATTTGAACATGGAGCCCGGTGGGCACAGGGCTGGCCCGGCCAGTGTCCTGTCCTCCTGCGCGTACCCCTTGTGCCTCTTCCGACCAGCCTCGTTCTCAGAAGACGTCTAACTGTGTCAGGTCACTCTTCGAGAAGCCGATAGGAGCGATGGCCCCTCGGCCCAGAAAACGGACACCCGCCCGTGTGTGACACGGCTCCCTTTGGCTTCAGGGTGTTGACGCCCCCGAGGTTTGTGCACGCGCGGATTGCTCAGGGGCACCTCGGCGGGTCTCCAGGATTCTCTGTACGGTCCTCTCTTCTCTGGCGCTCTGTCCTGTGATGTCTCACCGCCTTAGTGTCCCTGGACCGTCAGTGCCGTCTCAATCAGGGACCCCTCTGGGTCCTGCCTGGTTTCCCCTCCCTCCACTGCAGCCTGGACATTTCCTCAAGGCAGCAAATGGGGGCAATTGTAGGGTTCACCCCACTGACTTCCTGTTTCTCAGGGTGACCGTCTTTCATGGCCTAAGGTCCAGTTCCTTGGAAAAGCTGGCATCGTGCTCTCGTTCTTTCAGATGTGAGGGGGTATTCGGTTCTTGTTACTCCCTCTTGGGCAGGAATGGAATGCGTGTTTCTATTATTTTAATGTTCATGCTGTCACAAGTTGGCCCGTGGCCGTCCCTTTGAAAGGTTTCTTTGCTCTTTAGCACAGTCCCTGCCATTGTCAAAGGCAGCCGGCGATACAAGAATACGATGTAAGCCTGTTCTGGTATTTCTGGGCCCCAAGCAGCTACCCTTCAAGGGGCCCCGGCTCCCTGGGGTAGGAAACAACTCAGGTTTTCTTCTACACGCGAAATTAAAGTGCCGGGCGCTGAGACGGGCGTGTTATCTCTTGTCTTTACTTGGTCCTCATTTCACAAATGAGGAAATTAAAGATCAGAAAGGTAGAATGTCTTCCAGCAACACAGGGCTGCAGGGGGTCGGCCTGCCTCAGCCAGGCTAGCGAAGTGGCCGGTCAGGAATCCAAGGCCTACGAGACCTCTTGGAGGAAAAGAAGGCCGCTCTCTTGCCCGCTGCCTCTGCACGCGCGCCCTAGGACTGGACACTGGGAGAGACAGGACTGCCCACCTCCTCGCCTTTCCTGTGGAGACCTCACAGCCTTTGCCTCTCAAAGACCATCTTCCTCCCATCCAAGTACTAACCAGGCCCGACCCTGCTTAGCTTCCGAGATCAGACGAGATCGGGCGCATTCAGGGTGGTATGGCCATAGACCATCTTTCTTTTTTTAATCTTTTTAAATGTTTATTGATTTTTGAGAGGGAGGGAGAGTACAAGTGGGGGAGGGGCAGAGAGAGAGAGGGAGGCACAGAATCCGAAGCGGGCTCCAGGCTCCGAGCTGTCAGCACAGAGCCCGACGTGGGGGCTCGAACTCACGAGCCCCAAGATCATGACCTGAGCTGACATCGGACGCTTAACTGGACAGCCAGCCAGGTGCCCCAAAGCCCACCTATTTCTCAACATGCTCCTTTCTCTCTGCTGGTCAGTGTCTCCTAACTGAACTCCTGCCCCAGCCTCACCCCTCCGGTCCCTTCAGCCAGAGCGGTCTGACCTGAGCATAAATTCCGCCCCCCACCCCTCACATTTAACAAACACTGAGGGAGTCACCTGAGCCTTGCAGGATGCTAGGCTTTAGGGACACAGACAAGCCACCGGGAGGGGTTGTCACCCTGTCCCCAGGGAACCCACCGTCTATGGGCGGGGGACAAACAGGCGAACGCAGGGGTGTGGTTACAATGACAGGTCCCTGAAAGAAGGCCGGGCAGTTAATTCAGCCAGGAGAGGCGGTGGAGAGTGGGTAGGAAAGGGAAGTTCAGGAAAGGGGGAGAAGGGCAAAGACCCGCAGCCTCCCCACATCCCTCCCCAGGATCCAGGTGAGTCCTGGAGCGGGTGTGGCTGCTTCCCTACTCCCGCCCCGGGGAGCCCTCAGCGACGCTTGCCTGGCCCTTAGGGAAGACACCAGGCCACCTCCCCGGCAACACCCTCTCTGCTCCGCCGGGGGCCCTCACACCCCACCCTCTGGCACCTGCAGCCTGGGGCGTATGTCGGCATCCTTGTTCTGCGCACGCTGCCGTCCCTTTCGGGGCCTGGAAAACCTTCTCCTCACCTTCAGTTCAGAGGTCCCCCCAGGAGACTTTTCCAGTGGCGCCATTGGCCACTCACTGCACCGCGCTCCCCGACCGTCTATCTTCTGTCCGTTTGCTGCTCAAAACGTTCCTCGTGTGCTTCCGCGTCTTACCTAGAGGACTGTGAGCTCTCTGGGGGCAGAAACTAGAATGACTCACCTCTGGGTTTCTGCCCCAACGCAACGGACTCCATTAAATGGTGCCGGGTGGTGGATAAATGGGTGGATGGGTGAGGGGTGGGTGGTAGATGGAGGGGTGGATGGGTGGATGGACAGGGGGGTAGGTGGATGTGATCTGATCCCTGTCAAGGGGGAGCTTACATTTCAGCCGGTAGATTAGACTCGCAATAAAATTCAATAAAATATGACAGGTTTTAGCCTTGAGGACAGAACCTCTAGCCTTTTTTTTTTTAATGTTTATTTTTGAGAGAGAGAGAGAGAGAGACACAGAGCATGAGTGGGGGAGGGGCAGAGAGAGAGGGAGACACAGAATCGGAAGCGGGCTCCGGGCTCCGAGCTGTCGGCCCAGAGCCTGACACGGGCCACAAACCCACAAACCACGAGATCATGACCTGAGCCGAAGTTGGACGCTTCACCGACGGAGCCACCCAGGCTCCTGGACAGAAACTCTAGTCTTACGAGAGTCCAGAAAAGGTGGGGGGGAAGGCTCCCCAGAGGCTGCCATCAGAACTGGGCACTGAGAGCTGAGGAGGAAGTGTGAATACTGTCACTACTTTGTAGCACTGTCATCTCCACTGGACCTGTGCAGCCCTGTCCAGCACTTGGCTCGTGGCATCTTATCAGCTCTGCTTGTTGGCCAGTTTGTCCCCTGAGCTCAGTGAGACGTGCTGGGGAGCGGCAGGCTGCCTGCAGGGCCAGCTCAGGACAGTCCTGGAACCCACTGAACTTCTGAGTGGTGAGGGGCCTTTGGGAACGAACCTCCCTCACTCCGAGGGGACGGTGTCTCACCCTCTAGGGTGGGGAGTCCTGGTGCCTGGGCTTTCTCTCAAGAGGGGGTCACAGATACTAGGAAAATGTCTCAAGTTCCTCATTGTAGAAGTCCCTGAACGAAGGCAGGCTGAAATATGAGGGAGAGTGGATGTTAGAGCCAGAAAGCAGTTAGCGGTTGGTGGCCACAGAGAGGACCACAGGTACAAAGGCACAGGCTGGCCCCTGGCAACAAACACGTTCGGAGTCGGAGAGACTTTCCTAGGCGGATTGCTGAATTGCTGGATGCAAGGCCCATTATAAATCTTTGATCCCCCCCCAACCCCCACCTGCATGTGCGAACGCACACACACACGCACACACGCGCACACACACGCACACGCGCACACACACGCGCACACACACGCACACACATGCACACGCACGCACACATGGACACACGCACACATACGCACGCACGCACACACACACACACGCACGCACACACGCGCACGCACGCACACACGCGCACGCACGCACACATGCACACGCACGCACACATGCACACGCACGCGCGCGCACACACTCATGCACACACACGCACACATGCACACGCACATGCACACACACGCACACACACATGCACACGCACGCACGCACACATGCACACACACGCACACATACGCACGCACGCATGCACACACATGCACATACACGCACACATGCACACGCACGCACGCACACATGGACACACACGCACACATACGCACGCACGCACACACACGCACGCACACATACACACGCACGCATGCACACGCGCACACACGCACACATGCACGCACACATACACACATACGCACGCACGCACACGCATGCACACATGCACGCACACACGCACGCACACGCGTGCACACACGCACACACATGCACACGTGCACATACACGCACACGCACGCACGCGCACACACACATGCGCACGCACGCACACGCACACACACACACACACGACCAGGAGCACACACACACACACTCACTTCCCAGGTGGGCTGGTTTTGGGAGGCAGGGAGTCAACAGGCCTGTGACAGATGGCGTGTGAAGTGCGAAAGGAGTCCAGGTGACTCCAGGGTTTTACATCGGGACGCTAGAAGGGTGGACTCACCGTTCTAAAGACGGTAGGGCCAACCGTGAGGCACGTAGGTGTGGGAGAGACGAAGAGCTCGGTCATTCCAAGTTTGAGATGCTAAGTGGACACAGCTGGATATGGGACTCTGACGCTCAGGTGAGAGGTGCACAGGACCGAGGCACACACGGGAGTCTCTATGGTAGAGATGTTATTTCGGAGTCACGAGACTGGAAAAGATCACATGGTGGGCGGGGCGGGGCGGGGCGGGGGGGGGCGGCAGAAAGGGGGGGCAGGGAGAGGAGGGGTACCAGCGAAGGAGCAGACAGTGCAGCACGAGGGAGACAGGAGTGTGGCCTGCGGGGCGGGGCTCAGCTCTGCCCAGCGCCGCTGGCAGAAACGTATGAAGACTGAGGCCTGAACTCGGGGAGGTCTCTGCTCCCTCAGTGAGGTGTGGACGCGAGCCCCAGCCGGAGCGGGTTCAAGACAGAACGTACCCCAGGAGCAGGAGTAAAGAGCGTGGCTCCGAGAAACACTTGTCAAGTCCGGGCTGGAGTGGAGGGAAGAGGCTCCCTCCTGTTCCACCTTGTTACAGGTTACGTGGCTCTCACGGTCTCACCCTGCCAGAACCGGACCAGCGTGACCGCGGTCACCAGAGACAACCCCTTCCCCCATTTCCTTTGTAGAGAATCCTCCGAGGAATCTGAAGGGTGCCCCGGGAACAGAACAGAACCCCGGACAACAGAAGGGTCGGGTTGGGCCAATATACAATGAATTTTGTTGATTCTTTTCTGAAAAGATATTGGGGTGTGTCCCGGGGCAGCTAAATGACACAGGACACAAGTTCAGTTTTGCAAATCAAAAAAGTTTTATAGGATTCAAAGAAAAAAGTTACATCACACATGTTCATTTAAATAATGTCAAAGTCTGTTACATAAAACGTAATTCTGAAACATTTAAAATTTTATTATTGAAACTACAAAAGGCTCAAAGTCAAAAAAGATCAAGCAAACTGCTCAGGCAATAAAGTGCACGGGGGGGGGGGGGGGGGGGGGGGGGTAGTGAGGAGGCGGGGGCTGCCGGAAGAGCCCTGCTCCCAGCAGAGGGACTCCGTGCTGGGACAACACAAGGTTCTGGTTCTCAGGATAGTCTTTTTCAGATGGAAATTCTCCTAATTTATAGTCTTTCAGTCAACAAAACAGAGGGGGAAAAGTTTACAGAAGGTATTTCTAAATCTAATCAGGAAATGGAAGTAGAAATCAAACCCATTTTAACACATCTATTCTTTACAAACAACACTGCTCAGAGAATGAAATTTAATGTAACCAGCAACCCGATTCTCAAACACCCTGTGTTATCAACAATAGGACTTCCATTACTTTGCATAATTAAGAAAAATATGCAAATTGAATGCCATTTACGACATAGAGTCAGAAATATTTATGCTGATTTAAGATGTAAGTAGAAAGAGAAAAGGGGGGGGGGTGAGGAAACACGAGCTACAATATTTAATTATGGTTCTCTTGCACCTGTCTTACGTCCCATGACCTGTAGGAATACTCGACAACGAAGTGTACAAAAACGTGAAGGCCATCTGCACATAACAGCCAGCCCTCAGACGTGTACATCAATTAGCAGTTGATACTAAAGGGCAATTTACAGGGTGTCCAGGTGATGGTTATCATACTAAAAGGACCTGAACATAAAACCTAATTGTATTTATTTAATATTTCACCTTACCATCATTTTGATAAAAGTAAACGCCAATATAACAAAGACGCAAAGGCAAGATCTAAGTACACGCGGCACAAGAAAACCCGTTCCCGGGCTCACAAAGCGGTGCCACGTTCACACGTTCCTTGCACGCACCGTGTTGCCTGGTTTCCCAACGCCGTCCAGCAAGAGCAACCTCCGTGGCTCCCCGGACACCAGGGCCACAGTGTCTGTGTAATTAGGGCTTGAGGTCACACGGATTCAAAGTGCCGCCGCGGGTCTCATCTTCTAGGCGGATTGCAAAATACCCCGTTCCAAGTAATTTTGTCTGGTCAATTTCCTTCAAATCAAATGAACGAAAGAGAAGCTGGGTAGCACCAGTGCCATAGAGCGTAACTCGCATTTCCTAGAGTTCTTAAATAAAGGAATCGGAATATTGGAGCTGGGCTGTTTGCATGTACACTTTAGCTCAGATCAACTGTACTTTGGTGGAAAGTTCCTCCAACCGGTAAGGACATTTTCTTCTTCTCTAAGGAGTCGCTCTACCCACAAAACACTACATGTAAGGCCACAGCAAAAGAAGTCGACTGACGACTGACGAAGCGGCTGGGTTTGAGTGCTTACATTACCTTTTTTTGGTGTTTGAGGTACAAACAGGCAACTAAGCAGTTTGCTCTCGGTAAAGCGAGGGCCCCCAAAGACGCAGACGCTCAGATCCGACAGCAGCTCACCGCTCACCGGGTACCTATCAGGTATTTTAAATTATTCTCTGGGGCACATCCTTCACAAGTCACACTACGGACATAAATGACTCGTTCTACTTAACCAAAATTTTGATTCCTTGGGCCACAGCCTTAAAGGAATGGTTGCCTGGAATTTCCCTCGAAAATGCTATGAAAAAGTTAAATGCAAATCCCTTCCCCACCCATTTAAGAAGCCCCCATTCAACCAGTTCTGATTCGTAACAATTCTCAAATCTAAAGGGCCTGATTACAGACTTGTAATTTTTCCTTTTTGTGGCCGAATAATGTGCCAAATTGACTAAAAGTAGAGTTAATGTGAAAAACATCGTGGAACGCTGAAAAGAAGACTGTAAAGTCACCTATCTAGAAAGTGGTGATCTGAACACCAACAATATAAATATTTTAATAAAAAACAGTATAAAAATTAGTACCCTGTCTCATTTCTATAAAACACGAATAGAAAGGCTGTAAAAATCCAGATTTTGTAAACTTTATTGCCAAAATGTCTATTTGAATGCTGGTGATTCCGATGATCAAATTTTCTTCCATTTCCTCAAAAAAACAAAACAAAACAAAACAAAACAAAACTTCTGAAACTACGAAAGATATCGAACAGGGTCCCAACCGAAAAAGGAAAAGTTAATATACTTTCATCAGAACCAGCTCCCCACTTTCTCCTAGCCCCCCAAGAAAAAAAATTTTTTTTTGGGGGGGGACAGTTCCATTCCTGAAAAATGCTTTTTAAAATTCGCACTGGCAATTCCCTGGCTGACCTCTCAGGCAGAGGCTGGCAGGCCCACTAGCGGGCTCCCGCATTTCTCTGCCGAGGCGATTCCGTTCAGCTTGCCAACCTCTGCCTGCCAGCCAGGGGTCTTCCTGGCGGTCATGTGGCGCCGGGCGTGCTTCGTCAGGTGGTCACTGCGCATGAAACGCCGATCACACACGGGGCACACAAACTTCTTCTCCCCGGTGTGAGTTCTGCGGTGGCGAGAAAGTTCATCAGAACGGGCAAATTTTTTATCACAGCCATCCCAGCTACAGTTAAAAGGCTTCTCTCCTAAGAGGCAGGAAAACACACATTAAAGAAGACGTAAATGCTCAGCGGCTTTACTGGACAGGTTAATTCATGTCACTTTTAAATTATGTTCATCAAAATCTAAGAAAGTAGTATCCTCTTATTCTGGTACTGAGTTATTCAAATGTCAAGAATTCTTCCAAAATGCATTTCTTTTTGCCACACCCAAAATACAGAATATATATGTCAAGGCCCAAAGATGCCAAACTTATGTCACATTTTGCAAGAAATTTTTTCAAAGTTTATTTATTTTGAGAGAGAGAGAGAGAGAGAGAGTGAGAGGGAGAGAAGGGGGGAAGAGGCAGAGAGAGAATTCCGAACAGGCTCTGCATTGTCAGCAGCGTGAGCCCGATGTGGGGCTTGAACCCATAAACCACCATATCATAACCTGAGCTTGAAATCAATGCTCCAGCAACTGAGCCACCCAAGTGCCCCAAAATACACCCAGGTGTTTTTTAAATAAAAACAAATCTTTCATTGGTATAGCCTAGGGTAGGGGGAAGATTCTTGAAAGAACACTTCCTTCCCTGAAAAGCAGAGCCCCTTAGAGGCACCCATTCACTCCAATACAGCCAGGACTCTCATGCCTCAATTCTCTCTTCTTTTTTTTTTTAAATTTTTTTTTCAACGTTCATTTATTTTTGGGACAGAGAGAGACAGAGCATGAACGGGGGAGGGGCAGAGAGAGAGGGAGACACAGAATCGGAAACAGGCTCCAGGCCCCGAGCCATCAGCCCAGAGCCCGACACGGGGCTCGAACTCACGGACCGCGAGATCGTGACCTGGCTGAAGTCGGACGCTCAACCGACTGCGCCACCCAGGCGCCCCCTCATGCCTCAATTCTAAACCCTGCTTCATTCTGCCAGTCGGAGCTGCCGATATTCAAGCTCTGATGTGCTAACCAAAACCCGCCTACCTGAAATGCATTGTGGAAAACAATACAATGATCTCCTTCCAGTTCAGCCTTTCCTACACTGTGTTCCACAACTCGCTATCGTCCTACAAGCCATCAGCAGACATTTCGGTGGAAGGGAGTTCCAAGATCAGGGGTTTATACTACAGACCCTGCGTGACTGGTTATTGCACTGACATTTATGTAAGAGTGCGACCCTCCGAAAGGGGAGCTTAACAAGCAGACTATTTAACCACAGGAGCCTCACAAGCAAAACAGAACACCAACTCAAGGAACAAGAGTGCCACAGAACATTAGAGATATTCTAACCTAATCTACTAAAGCTGAAACTCTACCAGGCAGCTCTCAGACCTCAGTCAAACACGAAGGCCACCAGCCCCATGTAGCTATGTAAGTATAAACTTAATGAAAAATTTACTTCCTTGGTCCCACTGTCCGCATTTCAAGCACGTGTGGCTAGTGGCTACCTTAACTGGGCAGAGAACACTTCCCTCGTTGCCAAAAATTCTACTGGACCGAGCCGATGAGATAATAAAGATGTCACCAAGTCATCAGAGTCTCGGAGTTCTTCCGAATAAAAAACTATATATTCCCCCAAATGAGAAAACTCCATGCCCTTAAAGTTCACATATTTTTGAATTCAAACTTTTCCATACTTTAGAGAGACCTTTCCCCAGAGGGAACCAAAGTAAGTTACGCTGATGTTTACGGAACGTGAAATTCATGTTTTCTAAAACGCTGAAAGAAAGACTGAGGAGTTTCCTGCAATGTGAAGAGAACGGGACAGTACGAGCACCACCTGAGAAACCTATCAAAGAACCACGATCCCAGAACCACACGTCCTATGTGCGGGGATGAGCGGACGGCACGTTCCAGAAAAACCAATGATGGTTATGCTAATGTGAACCCCAATCCCTACAAGACCACGAGGGTTTTTCAGGACCAAAGGAAACAGGCCAGATTTCCTCTCCTCCCGGTGGTTTTCACGTGTCCCTCCCACCGGAGGCAGGCTCAGGCGTGTCTCCTGAACACAGGACCCGGCGTCCTCACACCTGTCAGTACTCACCTGTGTGAGTGCGGAGATGGGCCTTGAGGTGGGAACTTTTGAAGTAGGTTTTCCGGCAGCCTGGGACGTTGCAAACATAATTTCTCCTTCGGGAAAAGTCTACCTGAGGGGCACAGTTCTGACCGGAGGCGATGAACACTGGAGCAGGGGCCAGGGGCAGGAACCTTGTACTGCCCACGGCCATCCCGCCGGGTGAGGCGGCGGCGGGCGGGGGCAGGGGCCCCTGGGGCAGAACGAGCATCACGGCTCCCTGAGGCACAGGCGGCCCCACGAACACAGGCTGGGGCACCGGAGCAGCGTGGGGTAGGATGGGTTTCACGGTCCCCACAGACACCTGGGGAGGAGGCTTCAGAAAAGCGGGTAACGTGCCACTCTGTCCAGTCACAGGGATCATTTGGCAAAAGACAGGGGAACTGGGGACAGGGACAGAGATCACAGGGGTGGCCATCTTCGGCAAGTCACTTTCATAATTCTTTGGTGAGCAGGTTTGAACTGCGACAGGCCACACTGCCTGCTGGCCTCTGTCCGTGGGGATCAGGCCACCAGACTCGTGCAAACAAGGCTGACAGGACAATGAGTCAGTGTTCAGTAGATTGTCTGTGAGTCGTGTGCCCAGCAAAGCTTCGATGTGTCCCAGAAACCGTGCTTCTCCTTCTCTGTTGACGGAAAGTTGGCGTTCTTGAACCTGGGCAGTAGGAATGTGGCCAGGAGCAGGACTCCCCCGGTGTGGCGGATGACACTCGTCACCACGGGCCTGCAGGAGGGGCCGGGGTCTGGCTCCAGTGGCTCAGGCTTCAAACCAGGAAGGCCCCTCTCCGCCTTCCCGCTCAGCACTTGGGCTGCCTCAGCAGAGGCTGGGGGGACGGCCGTGACCATGCACGCTTTGGAATCAGTTACTTGGGAAGCAACAAGTGTCCCTGTCGATGGCTCCACAAGATCAGGGCTCTGAGGAGGAGTCATGCACTTAAAAAAAAAGTACTGTGTGAAAAGGTTGTTTTGGTTACATTTTAAAGGGGACTTACTTTGATCACGTTGTCCCCAATGCCTTCAAAGAGTATCTAGAAAAAATTCATCCAAGCCCGCTCACAACGGCACCCAGCACGTTTCAAGGCAGCGTGAGATACCTTACTTTCTAGGCTTCTTCCCCCTTATCGGACCTCTCCCAAACCAATCAATTTGCTTAGTTTTAAGAAGGTCAGTGTCCTGGGGCACGTGGGTGGCTCAGTTGGTTAAGCGTCCGACTTCAGCTCAGGTCATGATCTCACAGTCCGTGAGTTCGAGCCCCCCCCCCCCCCCCCCCCCCCCCCGCCGTCAGACTCTGTGCTGACAGCTCGGAGCCTGGAGCCTGCTTCGGATTCCGTGTCTCCCTCTCTCTCTCTGCCCCTCCCCTGCTCATGCTCTGTCTCAAAAGTAAATAAAAACATTAAAAAAAAAAAAAAAAAGAACGTCAGTGCCCTCCTGGGCTTGCACGGCCACTGAAACGAGCAATTTGAAGTATTAGGACTACAAAGGAGAAAACTACTTTATATTCAAAATAAGAGCTTTTCACAAGAATTTTTGATTCTCAATTTTTTTCAAAAAAACCCCTCGGCGTTAGCCATTTCACACACACTTATCCAGAGCCTACTGGATGCGAGGTAAAAATCTGTTGGAATGATCCCCCAAAGGCCAGGCTCTCACCAGCGGCGCTGCCTGAACCGAGCCTCCCTCGTAGCACCCAACACCTCCCGCTTACGGAGCCCGGTGCCACGTAACTGTACGCGGGGGTTCTGGCCCACTGTTTGTCTAATTCTCCCCACTGCCCACAAGTCCCTTCTCCTCCCTCCTCCCAAGTCTGCCTTCCACACTCTCCTTCCAGTGCAAGCTTCCAGCCCAGCACCACGAGATTCTGATTTTCGCTTGTTACCAACGGACCGTCCTCAACTTCTCCAAGCCGAGAAGCGGTCTCTCCCAGCGATTCTGTAGCGCCAGCAAGGCGAGAAAACAAACACGAAACCTTGCTTGACTGCACTCAACTGGCACACGTGAGAAGCGGGTTGCTCTGGGGAGGCAGAGGCCAGCACTCCAACCCGGCTAAGGAAGGCCAGAGCCAAAGCACGGGCTGTCTCTGGCCGCCACCCGTCTTTCCTGATCCCGGACGGGGGCATCGGGGCGGGGGGCGGGGGGCGGGGAACTAAGCCCCCACTCTGCAATTCCCCAGGGAAACGAGTACGTTTTACCTCCTCACATCGATCTGCAGATTTCATCTTATGAACGCTGTACCCTGTGGCTGCACGCTATGATCTATCAACGGAAAGAGCGCATTTTGAAGGGAGAAGAGAAGTTTGCACCCTGAGGGTCCACAGAGGTTATGCACTTGACTAGCAGCACGCCAATGACTCTACCCGCAAGGTCTTCAACACATTTATTTAACGTAATCCAGCCACTACATAAAATGCTCTTCTCCCCGCTTCTTACCAGAGTCGATAAAGAATCGAAGTCCTTTGGTAGCTCAGGTGCGGCTGCGTCAACATGCACAGCGGTAGTGACATCCCCAGAGTCAGAGACAGGCGTGAGAGGTCTTATCTTTAATAGGTCACCTTTCTGGGATCTTTGACCCCAGGCGCTCATGCAGACAAGAGCCTCAACGGCTTCGATGTCATTCTGCTCCAAGACGCTGCACGTAGACCTTTCGCTATCGTGCCGCTTCCTCTCCAGGATCGACTCACAGATGTCCACGAGGTCCACCTAAAGGCGACACAACACAATGGCTTCTCAGTCCGGGGGAAGCTGAGGGCGCGACCCCGAGGGGTGCGCGGATACGCACCCCAAGCACGTGCACTACACACGTAACACACACACATGACCACACACAAACCCCGTATTCTAGAAAAATACGCCAACGGAACATTCACATCAATTTCACTTTTTTTTTTTTTTTTAAGCCAACGTTCTGAAGAGTGAGGACGACTGGACTCGGCTGGCAAGCCAGTGTCCACGGAAAACCCCGATTGTTAAAAAAAAAAGTTAAGTTAATGTTTTCCTCCAGTAAATGACCAGTAAGACTTTAATGCCACAGGTGTAAGCCCCGGGGGAGAAACGGACTCGGACTCTGAGTCTTCGGCTGGCGAGAGGAAACACGGCTCTTCAGAGTTGGCACGGCCACCCGAAGAGCATCCCTACGGATGCGTTTCTGGAACTCTCTGAAGCACTGAGCACAGCCTTCTAAACTCAGGGCATCACCACTTGCAGAACTTCCGGGCGGCTGAACTCCACGTGTGCCAGGAAGGTGGAGCCCATGCTGGTTTAGCCCTGTTCCCCACGCTCAGAACACTCAGTCACTCCTTAACGCCACAAGGCTAGGCGGCAGACAGGAAGAAGAATTTTAAAAAGCTACTGCAACCCAGGAGAGGGACATCTTTCCTGCGTGTCACACCGGTCTAAGCAGGAAGGGGGGACAGAAGCAACTGGAATCCACTAATCCACTGATCCCTTCCCAAAGACCCTTTAAATCTGCAAAGATACAGGTTTCCACTCAGCTCGCCTCAGCATCAAATCCTGCTTTCCCGCGGGTCCCCCCAGAGCAGGCCAGGATCGTGACCGCCGCTGGCCGGGCTTCTGACCTCGGCCTGGTCCCCGGAATCATGAGGTCACAGACAGGAGGCTGTGGACGGCAGGTATGCAGCGCACTCAGACCTCTCTCTCTCAAGCCCTCAGGGTCCTCGAGTCTCGACGACCAAGGTCCCAGCCGCCTTCAAGCCCGGACACGAGGTGGCCAAGGCTGAGGAAATAAGCACCCTACTTCACCTCCCCCGCCCCGCCTTCTTTTCAGCTTTGCCCCGCCCTCTTCCCCTCACCCATCGAATGTGGTCTTCATGCCAGCTTTGCCCCGCCCACCGCATCTGGTCTTCAGGCCAGTTTTACCCCGCCCCTGCCCCGCCTTCCCGTCCGCTTTGCCCGGCCCTCCACCCCCACCTACCGCAAGTGGTCTTCAAAGGAGCTTGCTCCGCCCCCTAACGTACCGCCCTCCCGTCAGCTTTGCCCCTCCCTGTACCCCCACCCACCACCTGTGGTCTTCGCGCCGGCCTTGCCCCGCCCCCTATGTACTGCCTTCTTCGCAGTCTTGCCCCGCCCCTCACGTACCACCTTCCTTCCAACTCTGCCCCTCCCCTGCCCCGCCTTCCCGCCAGCTTTGCCCCGCCCCCTACGTCGCCCACCGTCTGCCGGCTTCCCGCCAGACTTTGCCCCACCCCCAATCCCGCCCGCCCCACCCCCCGCGTGCCACCTTCCCGCCAGCTTTTACCCCGCCCCCCTCTCCCTTTCCATCATCCGGACCCCCGCCGTCCGCGTGTCGCGTTCCCGCCCGCCGCGCCCCGCCCAACGGCCGCCTCCTCACACGGCCTGGTGACGTCATGGCTGGAAATAGCCCCGCGCTGGGAGCCGGCAAAGCGGGGGCCGCTGCGGATACTCCAGACAAAGCTACGCGTAGGGCGGCGCGGGGCACACGCCCCCCCGCCACCCAGCGCGTCCCTGCACGGCTGCTGCCCCTCCCAGCTCCTGAGCCCGCTCTCGCCCCTAACCGCACGGCTCCGCCAAGGCCCCGTGCGTCCCCGCCCTCCTCCACGCCCCGGCCCCGCACAGGCGGCACGTCCCCGCCTCGCCCCGCGCTCAGATGGGCGCTCACTCACCGCATGCGCGTCGCCCGGGCCCACGGAGCCCGGAGTGTGCATGGTGCCGGCGGCCCGGAGGCAACAAAGCAGCCGCGGGCGGGAGCTCAGCGCACGGCAGCAGCCGCACGTGCGCCGCGGGCAGCGGCGGCGACCCTGAGCTCCTGCGGCCGGCGCGAGCCTCCGCCCGCCCGCGCCGCTCTGCCCCGGCGCGGCCCTCGCGGTGCGGGAGGGGCGGGGCGGCCGCGGAGGGAGCGGCCGTAGGGGCGTGGCGCGAAGGCAAACCAAAATACACCGCGCCCCCACCGGGGCGGGGCCGGGCGCCCACCAGCCAGTCCGCGCCAGGCCCTTGCGCCGCCGGCCAATGGGCGCCGCGGGGAGCCGCGTGATCGGAGCCTGGTCGAGGCGTGATCTGGCCGGGCGGGATGCGGCACGTGTTTTGGTCCGAGCGAGGGGCGGGGCCTGAGGACCTGGAAAGTAGGGGAAAGGTCCCGGCGGCAGCGGCGGCCGCGGCGGGACTGAGGGGCGGTGCCCATGGTGCTGGGGAAGTACCCGGGCAGGGCTGGCTGGGGAGCGCCACGCCGTTTAAAGGGGTACCGCCCGCAGCCTGCCCAAGTGCAGGACCCGTGGAGTGAATTCGACTCGTAGAGGGAACCCACTGGGTTTTGCTTGCTTGTTTTTATTTTGATTGATCTACCGTCGGCTCTTAGGAGTGCATCCCTGACCAGGAAGAGTTCTGAAAGCAGGCTGGCTCCAGGTGACACTCCTGCATCCATGGCTCCTTTCTGCGGGCACCCAGAGCCCGAGCTTCTAGGCCTGAGCCTGCCTTTGACGCCCCTTCCCAGGCAGCTCTGGGCCGCAGTTTCCACTCTTTTAAGTGGGAGCGGGAGAAACCCACCCATTCTTCCCAGACCCGGTGTAAGCGTCACCCCCTCTAGGAAGTCCTCGGGCCTGAGTGAGATACCCATTGACATCTTTCTTTTTCCCTGTATTTGGGTTGACCATGACTCTGGGTATGGTTTATCCACTTCCGCAGCTCTAAGTTCTTGAAGATCAGGGACCAATCTGTGTGTATTTGTACCCCTGCAGCCTGCAGCTCAGCGCAGGACAGCCTTTCATCCACTCGTGCTGCCCACACTTGCTGAGCTCTGATGTGGGTGGGTACAGCTAAGGTGCAGAGGCCACAGCGAAGAGTCCTCGGCCCTAAGCCAAGGGCAGGGGAAAGTAGAGGATCCCTGCACTGTGGGTGCTGTGCTCTGAGCAAGAGAAGCCCTGGGTCCGAGGGACAGGCCACAGGAGCGGGCAGGACCTCCTCCTTATACTGGTGAGGCCAAGGGATCTGACCACTGCTTGTTCCTCACAGGCCTGGTTGGGTAGAGGCAGGGTAAGCTGGCCGCCTTCTCTCCATTTCTTCCTCAGGTCCTCCGTGGCACGGTTCATGACCCGTCCCTGTTCTGTCTCTTCAGTTATTTAATTGCCTCCCTACCAGAAGGAACCCTCCCTAGGTTAGGGAGCGTGTCCGATATACTGCGAACTCCCGGTGACTGGCACACCGTAGCGATTGGTTGAATGAGCCACTGAAGACGAACACCCCCCTGCCCCACCCCCCGCGACGCAGCCATCCTGCCGACACCTCTAATTCCGCGTCCCGGAGACTGAACTCACATTCTCCGCACATCCGGATTGCTCACCTCTGGGAAGGGCGTCACCAGAGACCCCGCTGCTTCTACCCAGACACCAGAGTCACTTTGGCCCCTTCCCTTCCCTGCACTTGATTCCTTTTTCCCAGCTACTTCGTGCCTGCCTTTCTTCCCAAGTATCTCTCAAATTACTGGCTTGTCTTCATCACCCGCTCCTGCCCCAGCCCAGGCCACCCCCCTTTCTCACCTGAATTCTTGCCGCCTCCTCCCAGCATGGCTTGCTGCCGCCAGCCTCATGGCTTTCCGTCTGCTCGTCCTCGCACTGCTAGGATGATCTTCTGGAAGCAGAGCTGGTACCATGCTAGGATGCAAACTCTCAACTGGCATCCGAGTAGCTCCTGGACTGAGCCTCGCTCGCTCGTTAGGCAAGAATCTCTGACCCTGCATAACCGGCCCAGGCCATCGTCCCTCACCTCTACCCAGATACCGCTTCTGCACGAAGCCTTTCTACACGCGCGTGCGCACACACACACACACACACACGCCAAGTGGTGGTTGCTCCCAAAGCCCGGATGCTGGTCCTGCCTGTAGCCCGAGGGGCGTTGACATGTTTCTCAACTAAAGACACTTACAGTCATTCACTGGGGGACATTTCTGAGGCCCCGGTCGGTACCAGGCCCCACAGACCCTCAGACAGGGGTGGACAGCCCAGACGTGGACACAGAGGACTCCTATGCGAAGGGGCCTTCTGGCCACGACGTATCTGCAAACATGCTGTTTACGCAGAGGGTGGTGCTCCGTGCACCTTCTGAATCTTGCCGGCTGGTTTCGCGACGTGTTTTCCAGGGTGTGACCGATCAGCTCACATGCCTCGTAAGGGTTAAAGAATATTACCCTACAGGCAAGTGACGTAATTTATTTAAGCACCCCTGGCTAAATCACTAGGGCGCTTAGGTTATTTTAAGTTTGCCAGGGCCTGATGGCCAAGCATGGTTTGCCCACGTGCAAGGGGACTTACGGATCGCTTCCTCCAACTGGAATTGCTGGGTCACCTACACGCCTCGTTCTGTTCTGTCCTTTTTCCTTTGGGTAAATGTTACGGAAGTACAGTACAGATGCAGGAAAACGTGAAAAGCGAAGGGTTTTCTGAATTTTCACAAAGCACACGCTTGTGTCACTGGCACCCGGGGCAAGAAACAGAGCCACCCGGGTGCCCCCCATCATGGTTCCTCACACCATAGGATATTGTACTGAAGCTTGTACAGAGAAAATCCCACAGTGTGTTCGTTTTTGGGTCTGGCATCTAGTTGCGTGCAGTTGGAATTCATTTATTCTAGTTGCTGTAGAACAGACCATGATGCCTGGGCCCATTCTTCTGTTGAAACATCCGGATTGTTTCCAGTCTGCCATGAATAATGCTGCGATAAAAATTTTGATACCTGAGCGTGTTTATTTCAAACTTAGAAAGATTGTCCAATGTTCCTCCAAACATGAACTTGTGCCTATTTATCCCCCCAACAATGGGCTGCAGAGCCAGTCCCCTGTTTCTTCACAAATGCTGGGCCTTCGCGAATTTTCTGACCTTTACCAAGCTAAGTGGAAAAGATGAGAACTCATCATATTATATTGTATTTTTTTGGTGGAGTTGCCTTTGGAGTTTTACGCGTATTTAAAAGCCATCTTGGGCGCCTGGGTGGCTCGGTCGGTTAAGTGTCTGACTTCGGCTCAGGTCATGATCTCACAGCTCGTGAGTTCGAGCCCTGCGTCGGGCTCTGTGCTGACAGCTCGGAGCCTGGAGCCTGCTTCAGATTCTGTGTCTCCCTCTCTCTCTACCCTTCCTCTGCTCATGCTTTCTCTCTCTCTCTCTCTCTCTCAAAAATAAATAAACATTAAAAATTTTTTTTTTAATTAAAAGAAAAGCCATCTTGATTTTTCTATGAACTTTGCAAGGAACTTTGTTTTACTTTATTTACTTAAAAAATTTTTTTTTAATGTTTATTTATTTTTTGAGAAAGAGAGACAGAGCGCAAGCAGGGGAGGGGCAGAGGGAGAGGGAGACACAGAATCTGAAGCAGGCTCCAGGCTCTGAGCTGTCAGCACGGAGCCCGACACGGCTCGAACTCATGAGATCATGACCTGAACTGATCATGACTGAGCCACCCAGGTGCCCCAGAAGGATTTTTAAATGACAGTAGAGAAACTTGAGCATATTTAAATGCTGGAGACCAGGGGCCAGTGGAGAAAAATTGATGAGAGAGACAGGAAGAGAGAGGTTGATGGTACAAGGGGGTGGGGGAGTATGTGTTGAGGAGGACGAGGGGTCCTTGTCACCATGGGGATGCTGGTCCGGCGCAGGAAGAAGAACTTGCCTCATGGGAGAACAGGGGAAGGGAGAGAAAATGGCTGGAGATCCAGGAAGATTCTGGAATGGAGAGGAGAGAAGGCCAGGGTGTTCACGTATGATCCACCTTCTTGGTGATATGGGAGTCATCTACCGGGGAGGGGGCCCTGACATTTGGAGCAGACACGGCCAGGGATAGTGACAGCGATTGCCCTCCACACTGAGGTCCCAGTCGCACTGTTGGACTGAATTCGACTGTTGTCCTAGCTCCTGGTATGATGGTGCTGGGTCACCTAGAATGGGCCTCTTTCTCACCTGTGAGCCTCAGCTTCCTGACTTGCAAAATGGCGGTGGATTAGCTTCGTGATCCTAATCCGTCCCGGACTATGATCAAGTTGGTCTTTGTGGTTTTGTTGCATTGTTTTTTTTTTCATGTAGTTAAGTACCACCTAAGGACTGTCGTTCATTCAGAGACGATATTCTCTTCATGTTTTCTTGTTAGAATGTCCTGTGTTGTAGGCAGAGGCAGGGATCGCAGACGGGACAGGACGCCCTAAGCTGTGAAAACAAAACACTGGCCCTCCCAGGTTTGTTCGGAAAGTCTGTGGTCAGTGAAATGCCCAAATCCGGGGATCTCTGGACTAGATGTTTTCTGAGGCCCATTCCATCTCTGATGACGGTGATTATCCAAGGGCTGCCTGGACTGGCCTCCAAGCTCAGCTAGAGGAGCTGACTTCAAAGCCTTGGAGGAAACAGATGGGTGGAGCTGACATTCCTTGCACTCTGGCCTGGGTGCCCCCCCTCCCCTCCAGAGACCTGGACACAGCAGGCTGACTCACTCCTCCTCCTGACCCTCAGTACCCCTCCCCCGGGTCCCCGACTGGCAGTCCCAGGCGTTGCCAGCTCTTGAGTGTTTTGGCCTTGGCCGGAGCCCAGCTCTGGAACCAAGAGCTGCAAAGCAAAGCAGGCTGCGGGGGGATGGGGGCCAGGCAGGGGGCCAGGCAGAGTGGATGTGAGGGGACAGCTGGCTCCCCATGGGGCCTGGGTCCCATCCTTCCCTCTTTCCCCCTGGCTTGAGCTCACTGGCTGGAAGCCACACAAGGACCAGGATGTGCTGCAAACTGACTAGCTTGTGGACTGTGGTCTGGTCGACTAAATGACCCACTTAATCACTGACTGACTGGTGGAGGGATTAATGAGTCACCAACCCACCAGTCTCCCACCTGTTGGGTGATCGATTCACCAACCGTGGGCATCTGCCATGCCTAACACCCTAGGGCCCCTGTCCCCACCCCTGCTGGGGGCACTGGCATTGGACGGGCTTGCGAGGGTAGCTGAGGCATGCATCATCCAGAGCAATCCATTCATTTTACAGATGGGGAAATTGAGGCCCAGCGGGTCCGCAAGGAGCCACTTTGCTCTGGAGAGAAATGATAGTGATGTCTAATGTGAGATATAGATAGCTAGCTAGCTAGCTAGAAAGAAATAGATATCTATATCTATGTGTGTGTGTGTGTGTGTGTGTGTGTGTGTGTGTATATATATATATATATTTTTTTTTTTTTTAAGTAGGCTCCACACCCAGCTTGGAGCCCAATGCAGGGCTTGAATTCATGACCCTGAATCAAGACCTGAGCTGAGATCAAGAGCCAAACGTCGAACTGAGCCGCCCAGGTGCCCCGCTGAGCGGAGTTATAAAGGAGGTTCAGCTCAACAGACATTTATTAGATATCAAATGTGGGTCAATGCGGGGCAAGAGTTCTGCAAGGTGCCAGCTCTTCCTCCCTTTTAATCCTCTGGTTCAGCCCCATTTTATGATGAAGAAACTGAGAAGTCGAGAGGCCAAGCCACCTGTCCATTGTCGCCGGCTGGGGCGGCTGCCCCAGCCGGGACCCGTTTTCCCAGGAAACAGGTGCTGAGAGCACATGTGAGTCCCTGTAAGTGGGCCTGGGATGGCAGCAGCACCCCCCACCAGACCCGAGGGGAGGGCCCAGTCTCGTCCCTCCAGGGGCGGGGAGGGGGGTGAGTGAGGAAGCTCTGTTCCTGCTCTGCTTCTGCTGACCATGACCCCCGTGACCCTGTGTCTCCGGCTCGAGCGCAGCCTGTGTGTTATGTCCTCACACCTTCCAAGAGGGAGAACCAGGTTATATCTATGGGTCAGGCCCCCAAGCTCAGGTGAGGAGAAGGGTCACGTGAGCCTCAACCTGCAACTTTTGCCCAAGGAAAGCCTGAGGATGGGCCCCTAGAGGCTTCTCTGGGGGGGCAGGTACTCGGTGGGGGCCCTTGAGAGCCCAGGCAGGGCAGCCTATGATGTTGGGAAGGAGACCCCTGCTCTGTGCCGGGTGCTCTGGGACCACGGAGGAAGAAGACCCACCCCGGCCCTTCAGGTCCCGTTTGGCAGGAGAAACTGATCCACAGACAAGGGAATGTACCTCGAGCCATGCTGGATGCACAGGTGCAGAGGGGGCAGAGGACATCCAACTACTTCTGCCTTCGGGCCTGGTGGGGGGTGGTCTGGTACGGTGTCCCTTAGAGGATGTCATCGGAACTAGAAGTAAGGGACCGGTGGGCGGGAGCCATCCAGGGAACGGAAGTGATGTTTTGGCATTCGTGACACATCACCTCCACGCTGCCTACACAGTGGGTGCCCGATAGAGCGAGGGAGCCTCGGGAAAAGACCTATGAGAGTATCCAGGCCCGTTGTCAGGCTGAGCAGCACCAGAATTCCCCGGGGGGGGGGAGTGTTAGAACACAGGTTGCTGGGCCCAGTGGGTCTCCGATGGGGTCTGAGACTCCGTATTTCTAACAAGGTCGCAGATGTTGTTGATATACCACTGGTCCGGGCACCGTGCGGCGAGAACCGCTGATCTAGGCCAGTCCCCTCATTTCGTGGGAGGAGAAGGAGACCCAGGGAACAGAAGCAACTTGTCCAAATTGTCCTCCGAGTGTGCACAGAGAAGCTACTAGAACCCACACCTCCAAACCGTCTCCCAGCTCGGTGCCCCCTGGACGGATGCCCCAGGGCTGCTGTCCCGGGAACAGCCCCAGAAGAAATGCTTTGGAGGCCAGTGTGGCGTAGGACTACCTGCTGGCCTGGGAGGGCAGCCTTCCAAGTATCTCCGTGGCCACCCAGCCCGTCTGCCTGGCCATCTGCCTGCAGCTGGGGACGCCGCCAGCCTGGCTTCTGCAGCGGGCCCGTTGCGGGGCCGGCAACAGCCCAGCCTGGCTGCAGGGCCAGCCGGGCAATAGCTCAAGGCGTTGGCACAGTGGCTCGTGAAGGAGTGTCTCACAGCGGGGTTTGTGGGGACCCAGCAGGGGCCTGAGCCTGGATCTGTCCTGCTCCTCCTCACTCCTGCCCTGTGGGGAGTGCCGGGCGCGCCTCTGTCAGGCTGCCCTGCTCCTGTGGCCCCCCCCGCTGGCCAGCCCCCTGACTCAGCAGAGGAACGCATTGCAACCCCTTGAAGGAGATGCCCTATGTATGCAGGCCAGCTATGGCGCAGGGCCGAGCATAGCGGAACCAGGAGCCTCCGGGCCCGGCGGCCAGCTCCTTCCGGGGCACCAAGGGACAGCTGGGTGGAGGCCCCTGCTGGCTGTGATTCCCCCTCTGCCCGGAAGTGCCCGCCCCAGCCTGCAGTCAATGCCCCTCTTCGGTGTCCTCATGTGGCATCTGTTCACCCACATTTATCAGAATTACCATTTCCTGCTCATCTCCACCCTGAACTAGGAGCTCTAGCCGCTCTGAGCACAGGGGAGGTGGCTGTTGGCTGGGCTCACCCCGCACCGGGAAGTTAGGGAACCGCCTCGCCAGGATGAGCTTAGAAAACGCCTCCTGCCCTGATTTGTCCCGAGCCCTTTCCGAAATACCTTCCTTGGGTCACTCCCTGGGCGTCTGCAGAGCGGGGGGGGGGGGGGTGGGGGGGGGTGGGGGGGGAGCAAGGGCTCCACGCTCACTGTTCTGGGAGCTGCTTCATTGCCTTTCCCTCTGCCTCCTGCCAGGTGGAGACTCGGGAGGGCAGGAGGGACATCACTGGTGCTGCTGGTCCCTGGGCCAGAAGGCGGGAGGTAATGGACAGAGGCAGTTACCAAGACGGACAGCCTGGGGTTTGCCGCATTTGTCGCAAAGCAAGTGTTTCCTGCTGAAGCCTGGTGCTCAGCTCGCCGCTGGGGAGAGATGGGTGTGACACAGTTCTTGCCCTCATGGGGTCCACTTACGACCTTTGTGACCCTGGGCAGGTTGCTTAACCTCTCTGAGCCTGTTTCCTCTGCTTATAGGAATGTCATGGGGATTAAATGAGATGATGCTCGTATAAATTCTTGGCAAAGGTGCCTGCCCCATGTCAACTACTCAATAAATGACTAAAAACCTGTCCTGTGATCGGGAGGCTCACAAAGAAAGTAATGATAATGATATGGCCTGATAAGTGCAATGGGAGAGGAGAGTATCGTGGGGCTGTGGCAATACCCGGGACAGAGCTATTTTATTTTATTTTATTTTATTTTATTTTATTTTATTTTTTAAATGTTTACTTATTTTGGAGAGAGCGCAAGTGGGGGAGGGGCAGAGAGAGGGGACAGAGGATCCGAAACGGGCTCTGGGCTCTGTGCTGACAGCAGCGAGCCGGATGTGGGGCTCAAACTCACAAACCACAAGATCATGACCCGAACCAAAGTTGGACGCTCAACTGACCGAGTCACCCAGGTGCCCCGGCCAGAGCTATTTTAGCCACTCATCTCCGAGGTTCTTAAAGAGGAGATAAATGCACTGTAATTAAGCAAACACGAGAGAGGGGACAGTTGTCTGCTCCAGAAGAGTCCCAGTCATATCAGACAGAATGGCCTCCAGGGAGGGAAGCTTCAGCCTTGTCCCCTGGAGTGGGCTGGGCTTGGCGACTGGCTTCTAACAAAGTACAGAAAGGGAGCATAGTAGCTCTGCAGTGGGAAGAGTTTGCAGACATGCCCAAGCAAGGGTGGGAGGTGGGCACTACCCTCAGTTGTAAGTTGCATTGACGTTATGGACCCCCAAGAGAGGTGAGCAGGGCCCTTCAGCTCTGTGTTATTCTTCCTCAATTCCATGACCCCGGTCAAATCATGAGCATCGCTGGACAAACCCAAATCAAAGGACACTCTGAAAAATGCCTCATCAGGAGTCTTCAAAGGAGTCCAAGTCATGACTCAAGGAGAGACTGAGGAACCATCCCAGATGGGGGGAGACTAAGGAGACACAGGACTAATTGCACCGTGGTCCCCGGATGGGACCCAGGAATCATGAAAGCGCATTGGTGGGAAAACTGGCAAACTCCGAATAAAGCCTGAGGTTAAGTCTGTAGTATTATCTCAATGTTGATTTCTTAGTTCTGAGGAACAGACCCTGTCACGTAAGATGCTAGCATTAAGGAAGCTGGGTGCAGGGTATCCCAGAACTCTCTGTACCATCTTGGCAACTCTTCAGTAAATCTAAACTTATTACCAAATTAAAAAAAAAATTTTAACGTTTATTTATTTTTGAGAGAGAGAGACAGAACATGAGCTGGGGAGGGGCAGAGAAAGAGAGGGAGACACAGAATCGGAAGCAGGCTCCAGGCTCTGAGCTGTCAGCACAGAGCCCGACGTGGGGCTCGAACTCACAAACTGCGAGGCCGTGACCTGAGCCAAAGTCAGACGCCCAACCGACTGGGCCACCCAGGCCCCCCCCCCATTTTTTTTTTTTTTAAATAACATGCCGTCAGAAATGAATTGGAGCAGGTTTCCAGGTAGCACACATGTGTGTGTATGCGTGTACATACGTGGATTAGGGAGCGGTATGTGCATGCCACATGGGCTGGAGGGGAGACCGTGAAGACTCGGCGGGAGCCTTGAGCATGCCTGGATCTGAGTGTCAGGGGGTCCTGGGAGACAGGCAGGGCCACTAGGGGCAAAGTCTCTGCTAAGCCACAGTGAGGAGCTTGGGTTTCCAGGAAAAGGGATGTGTTGTGCCAGCCAGAGCTGAGCCCTCAACTCTCAGGGGAACCGGACGGATGACTGGGCAGGGACGGGTGTCCCTCAGGGTGGGCCACGAAGGCACCTGACCAGCCATTCCAAGATGCAGTGGGGGAGTCGAGTCCCGGAGGAGGGGCCGCAGGGCTGGGCACAGGGCGTGCAGAGGAAGGGGGATTTAGAGCCAGGGGTGGGCGGCTCCGGGCGGGGACAGGCTACTCCTGACTCGACAAGGTCGCCTGAGGCCTGCGGACTGGTCTGCCATGCCAGGCTGACTCTCGGGGGGGCCCAGGGGCGTCCCGGAGGGTGGTGAGGCGAGATCGCCAAGTGGCCGTGCAACGTCTGCCCTTCTTCAGGGGGATCCACTGTGCTACCTGCACGGAGACAATGGGTGACCAGCTGTGGCAGGTGGCTCCCACGTGTGAATCCAGGCCACCTCTGTCCCCTCGGGCACGTGGACAAGGGCACCTGCAGAGGGAACGCCAGCTAACTGCTCATTAACCCACGGAGCCGATCTCCATCAGCGCGAGGTGGGGCGAGGCCGTCAGGTAATCCAGATAAACGTCACTGGGAAATTTGTAGCATAGAAAGTGTGTAAAGGATCAACTTGCATGTGAACCCTGAGAAAGCTTTGGGACTTATTAACAAAATGCTTTCAATTCATGCCAAGCACTCCAGATTTCTCACTCCTGTTATTCGAGTGGGAGCGATATCACGTTAACATAAAGTAAACCAACGGTTAATGGTGTTGGCCACCATTTATCACAGGAGGTGCGCCGGTCACTCTCGGCACAGGGGTTTTCATGATCTCATCTCATTTTGACACGGACTTTGCATCATAGGCACAGATGACCCCCATCTTCCAGAGGGGGCATTTGAGGACGGGGAGGTTCGGGAACTTGTCCAGATCATACAGCTGATTGGTGGTAGGGGGTGGGGAGGTCAGCTCGGCCCTTTGCCCGTTTGCCCCTGACCTTGCCCGTAGTGGCAGTGGTAGAGAGCGCTCTGAAGGCCATCATGTCCCGCTGTCTGGAAACTCCTTGAACAACGTTCTTGTGGCCGGTCCAATTGAAGATTTCTTTTAATAATTTCACATCATCATTCAAATAAATGTTAATATTATTACTGCAAAAGTAACCGTCCTCATTATAGAAAACAGTGAAATAGAGAAAAGTACGTGAAAAGAAAGTAGAGAACTGCGTGGCTCAGTCGGTTAAGCGTCCACCTCTTGGTTGCGACTCGGGTAGTGATCTCACGGTTCACGAGTTCAAGCCCCGCATCGGGCTCCGCGCTGAGAGTGCAGGGTCCGCTTGGGATCCTCTCTCTCCCTCCCTCTCTGTGCCTCCCTGCCTCTCTCAAAATAAATAAATAAACTTTAAAAAAATTAAAATAAATAAATAGATGGGAGTAATAATACTTCCCCAGCCGAGATGTTTCAAGAATTAGAGGTTCTGTTCCACAAAACGTGGCCCTTAGAGAAATCAAATCGCCCGCGCCAGGGACGGGTTGTTTTGGTTTCACTGGGCCCAACCTTCCCTGCTGTCGGACCGTTTTGTGTGCGATGTGGGCTGGAGGGGACAGCCGGCCGCCTCACTCTGTGGGACCCTGAGGGCTGTGCGTGCGGGACCCCCGGAAACCCCGGGAGGGGCAGGGCCTGGAGTCCCACAAGCGGGGGAGGCAGCTCCCGAGCTCAGGTGCAGAAGGCCACCGAGTTTGCACTCCCAGGCTGGCGGGCCAGGCCCGGACTGGGTGATCCCAGGGAGCTCTTGGGGTGCGCACCGTCCTACAGCCAGGCCTTAGAGCATTCCGGACACCACCTCACGCGCTTTGCTGCTGAGACGTTTCAGCGCCGGGCTCGGAGACCATTTAAGTTCCCAGCTCTCGGGCTCCTCGGCTCCGGTTCACAAAGCTCTGGGTGGGGGAGGAAGGGAGGGGACAAGGGTGTCACAGGCCCAGCGCATTCTTCTGGGTGGGGGCTGGTCAGAGGGGTGCCGGAAGCTCCCTGTCCCACAGGGTCCTACTGAAGGCTTTGTCTGGTACTCGGGGAGCAGGAAACTCCCCACCCTGGGAAAATTCCTCCCAGCACAGGGGTGGGCCTGGCCACCACTTCCTCTGCAGAGGGACATATCCATGCTGATGGCCTCAGCAGCCAGTGGGGAGGAGGCCGGGAGTGGTCATGGGGAAGCGGGCTCCTCTCTGCCCCAGCCTCGGTTTCCCCTTCTGGCTACCAGAGGATGTTGTTAGCACGGTGGCAAAGGGCTAGCAGAAGGTTGGATCAAACAGCCCACGTGGGCTTCAACCAGCCCCTCTGGATTCCAGCACATGTCTGGGCTCCAGGATCTGGGAGTGGGGTCGGGGAGCATTTGTCCTCAAGATCGCCCCATCCGTGTGTACCCCTGCTCTTGACTGAGAGGGCGTGAACAGGTTAAATGACCCCCACCCCCATCCATGAATTCATCTCACCTGATGGCCTGAGACAGCGAGCTTTGAGTACACGCACACTCTGGGGGTGGGGGACTGTGGGGGACACACAGGTGACCAGGCATCAGGGACGGGACCAGAGGAAGTAAGCGAGGTAGGAGGGACCGGAGGCAGACAGGCACTTCATCCTAGGCTCAGAACACCGCCTCCCGGCCATGTTTGAGCTGAGCTTCAAAGAGGAAGGGGAGGGGGCCTCTGGGTGGCTCAGTGGGTTGAGCATCTGACTCTTGCTTTCGGCTCAGGTTCATGAGTTCAAGCCCCGCGTCGGGCCCTGTGCTGACAGCGCAGAACCTGCTGGGGATTCTCTCTCTCCTCTCTGACCCTCTCTTGTTTGCTGTCTCTTTCTCTCTCTCAAAATAAATAAGTAAACTTTTAAAAAGGGGGGAAGAAAAGTGTGTGTGTGTGTGTGTGTGTGTGTGCGCGCGCGCACGCGCGCGCGTAGGGGAGGTTCGGGGTCACAGAGCAGGCTACCCTGTCCCCAGGGCTTCACACAGATGCGTGCACAGCCCAGGACTCGGGGGAAGGACTTCTGATCAAGCCCAGGGGCGGAGCTAACAGTGGGTTCTCAGACCCCCTCTTTGCTGACCAGCCCTGGCACCCGGGCCTGACGAGCAATGCCTCGGTCTGCCCAGATGCGGGGAAGAAGCTCCGGTTCTCAAGCCCAGGGCCCTGCCTCTGCTACTTGAAAGGAAGAGAGTAGGAGACGGGCTGTGGCGCTTGACCCCAGAGCGCTTTCCACCCTAACAGCTGCCCTGAAGACAAGGCTGAGCCCGGAACTCTGCGTCCCCACGAGAAAAAAAATGCTTCTACCACACAGGGTGCCCGCCTGGGGCTCCCTCGCCTTATCTGAGCCGCCGATCGCCAGTCCCTGCAGGTTGTCACATGCTGCAGCCAGCTCGCACTGGCCCATGGCACCCATGTCCTCATTTCCATCTGCAGTGATGCTATCTTCGTAGCTTGAAATCAGCCACGATGGGAATATTTACACAGCAGAAATCAGCAAACACTGCAGATGAGCTCCCCGTGCTGTGGTTTAGAACGCCCCTGGGCTGCCCCCCCCTCCCCGGCGGAAAGCGGGAGCCGTCCCCAAGTTTACCCTCTCGAGGAACCACAGCCCCCCGCCGTGCCTCCCAGCGTTTCATAGAATCTGCCCCAGTTTTTCGTTATTTACAGCCGCAAGCTGGGTCCGATATCTGTTGCCCTCCGATGGCTGCAGGTGGAGTCGCGGGGAGTCCTGTGTAAATTCAGACCGTGGGCTCCTGTGTTCTTTCTCATCGGTGCAGCTATGTGTATCCTGTTGCTGCATTAAGATCCCCAGAATGTCCCATGCTTGTGTGCCCCTCCCCTGTGCCCCCAGCCAGAACACTGACCACCCCCCACCGCGCACGCGCTCCTGCTCGCCCTGTAAAACCTGTGTGTCTCCCGTTTGAGGGTCCGACCCCTGAGAGGTCGGTGAGGGCAGGTTCCACCGCCTTGGTCCCCGCTACATCCCACTCCCACGCCCCGGGCCTGGATGTGTGTTGAACAAAGGATAAAGCAGCACACGCGTGTGCGCACACACGCACGTACGTGATTCATGCAGGCTTCAGAGCGGGCCCCGTGGCAGCGTTTCGTGGCCTCTGGCCGGGAACCCCTGTGGCAGGTGCCTCCCCTGGGAAAGGAGGCTGGCAGCCTGGCTCCTGGGTCTCTGTGCCCTCGGACCCCCACGCTCCGCCCCCCCTCCCTCTGCCCTCAGCAGCTGCGGGGGAAGGAGGTGAGCCCTGGCCAGGGGGCTGCTGCGTACCCAGCCTTATCTCCCAGAGCGGAGGCCCGGGCGCTGTCGGAAGTACAGAGAAATGCCGTGTGTTTGCTGTTTTAGTTCTTCCAGGAAACCAGAGCCACCTTTCCAGAAGGCCACCTGGCTCTGAGCCTGCTGCCCAGGCCCCTGCTCTGGGGGAGGAGATGGCCCGAGGCGGGACCTGGGCGATGCCAGGACAGGCCAGAGGGACAGCAGGTGAGGTGGGACGGAAATCGCGCTGCCTTCCCTCCGTGGGAAGGTTCGTTCAGGGAAAGCTGAGATCCCCCTTCCCTCCACATCCAAACAGCCACCAAGTAGGGTCAGTACTTCCCTGTCACCCCTGCTCACGGAGCCCCCTCTGTCTGTCCCCTCCCCCTGCCCCACCTCTTTTGTGTCTGGATTTCTACCACGGCCTTCTCAGTAGTCCCCTGCCTTCTGCTGTCTCCCGTCCCTTGTCCGGCTCTAGCCAGACTCCTCGGGTCTAGAACTTGCCTGTTCAAGGCCCCTCAGTGGCTCCACCCACTCTCTGGGAGTGAGAAATTCCGAGTCCCAGGCCTGGGGCTGCACCCACAGCTGTGTCCTGGCTGGGTAAGGCAGGCGTCCAGGGAAGGACCGGGGAGGGCGCCCCAGGTCAGCTGGGACAGGCAATGGGAGGGGATCCTGCCCCTTTCTGGGGAAGGAGATCCTTGAAGACCCTTGAAGGAAGGAGGCCGATGGCTCTGATAGGACACTCTGTCTCCAGCCCGAGTCCCTGCTCTTGGTCCCTGCAGCAAAGCCGGGCCTACTTTGAAGCAGGCTCCCAGGCTTTCCATGTGTCCAGGGGGCTCCTGCCAGCCATCCTGACCAGTCACCTCCTCCAGGAAGGCTTCCGAGACCACAACCCCTCAGGCCTCTCTGTGCAGCCCCTGACACTCTGGTTGCTGCCCACCTTTCCGGTGGTCCTGAGACACTGGGGATGTGAGCACACGCGGCCCCTGGGCCCTTCTTGTCTCTGGGAAACCCCGTTAGAAACTCTTAGACGGAGGCAGGCTTGTGTCCTTCTGCAGAAGCCCTGGGTTAGTCCTCCTCACCCTTCTGGGACCTCAGCCAAGCCTCCACCCTCAGAGATACCTACAGGGGGCCCAGGAGGCCTGGTGGGGAGCCCTGCACCCACCAGCGACAGGGTGGATGGAGGACATATCCTGGGCAGCCATGGGCGTGGCCCATTTCTGGGGCATGGCCTTGGCCACGGTTCCTGCCTGTTTTCTCATGTTGGTTTCCCAGCTCTCTGCCTCAGAGAGTTTTCTCTGCAACCAGGAGCCCTGCAAGTTGGCAGAATCCCCCACACCCACCCGGCACGGCGCCCAGATTTGAGCCCGGGGAAGGTTAGCTTCTGCCCTTCCTGTTTGCCCTCGGAAGGCAGCCCTCCGTCTCCAGGCCGATGCCCCCACCCGGTGGCAGATTTCCCGGGGGCAGAAACAGAAGGGAGGAACAGCGTCCCAGGAAGCAGGCTGACTGTGTATAACTTCCCAGGGACTCGGGGCCAGCCTCACACAGCCCCCTCCCCGTAGCCCCCTTCCCAGAAGCCCGGGCCACTGGAAACCCGCCGGGCTGAGCCACCCCCCCGCCCCCCACCCCATGCACACACCTGCACGTGTGTGCACAGCGCACACGCACCTGTCGCTGCCGTTCCTTATCTGGGCAAGGCCTTGGCTGCCACGTGACAGCCTGCACTCCCCAGTGTCCCCCTCGAGCACTGCGATCTCAGGGGTGCTCCCTCGCTTGAACACCCCCTTTCAGGGCTCTCCAACTACACTGGAGCCAGATTTGTTTCCTGTCTTCCCACCGCCCAGCCCCTTCGGCTGCTTGGGGTCAAACACCTCCCTGTTCTCCAGAGGTCTTCATTGAGTCACGGTTCTGCCCTCTCTCCCCCGCCTGCCACCCCACCCCCCACCCCAGGCCCACCCCCCCCCCAGGCCAGAGTCTGGCAACGTCCATGGACAGGCGCTCCCTTCGGACCCCTCTCCAGTGCCCTGGGCATTGTCTACACAGCAGACCTTCACTACGCTGGTGAGATGGAACAAGTAACCCGGATGGAGAAGGCCCTGACTTCGGACGATGTTTTAGGAGACTATCGGGCCAGAGAATAGTCTGAGGTATCCCTGGGGGTGGGGGAGGGGCCCACTCGGGGCGTCCATCTGGGTTCCCCGGACTCTACTTAATAGTTAGTATTAGGCGGGGCACCTTTGGCAGGAACACCTCCTGAGGGATGCCGTGTTCTTCTGGGTGCAACCGTCTCCGCGTCCTGTATCGATTTCTCCTGTGACTAATATTGTTCGTTTTGATCACTCGACTAAGGTGACGTCTGCCGGGCTTTCCGCTGTAGACGCGCTGCTCTTTTATTCCGTAATTCGTCAATATTCTGAGGGATGACACTCTGAAAGTACGTGAACACCTGATTCTTTATTAAAAATTTGGCGTATTCTGTCAGTTTACACCTGTGTGTACGTAAGATTATGATCTTCTATTTTGTTCTGTGACAGTCACTTATTCTGAAGGCCGAGCTGTCCTCGATTTGGCCGGCGGAGCCCCGTTGAGCTGACACTGGGGTCCTTCCGCCATGTCCCCATCCTTGAGCACGTTCTTGCTTTCTGCTCAACGAGGTGCTGCGGGCTCATCTTGTGCTCTGCCCCGCCCCCGTCCCCGGGACTGGCCGTTTCTCCAAGGAGCTCGGACTCCTTCTGGTGGAGAAGGGCTCTGCGATGCCCAGGTTTGGGCCTCAAGTGTGCCCACTGTTGTAAGGGGGTCCCAGCTCCCAGGCCCTCTCAGCTGCCCTGGGAGAGCAGCTACACACACATGCACACACACACTCACGCACACGCACACATGCACACATACATGCACACACGGACATGCACACACATTCGTGCACGCACACACATGTACATGCATGCACCCATGCACGCGTGCACACGTGTGTGCACACGCGCGTGCACACACACATGTGCATACACATGCACGTTGCTGCTTCTGAATCTGTAAATGTTGGAAACTTGGGTTCCCGGAGGAAGCGTCTCCAGTTCCAACCAACAACGTAGGTCCGCTCCAGTTCCCTCCTTTTCTGTGTTCTTCTAACCCTTCTCTGACAGGGAGAAAGCCAGCTTCCATCATGTATTCACCTCTCAGACCGGCCCCTGGGTGCAGCACCCAGGCATCCGGCTCCCTGGACGTTTCCAGATGTCTGGGACACATCTAGAAATACAATTAGATTCCCCTTTTCACCTGCCCCAGGCCCCCAAGCTCTGGGCCCTCCTCACCAGGTATGATGTCCTTTCAAGCTCGGGATAAGGGCTGTAGTCATCCCCTGGCCCCCACCCCACACAGCCTGTGAGCCCCCGGGAACTGCCCCTGAGGGGACAGGAAGGCAGGGAGCCCACCCAGGAGCTGGGCAGGTGCAGGTTGCCCGGCACTTGCCCAGGGCTGGGAGCCAGAGGAGGCTGGCCTGGGAAGGGCACAGCCCCTGGAGATCTGGAAGGAAGCCCCAGGGCTCTGTGGGTGGCCTGGGACACCACTGCATGGCTTGCTTGCTGATAAGTCCCCACTGCTTCCCCAGACCACTGTCTTGACTCTGGTGCCTCTGTCCTACAATCCCCAAGCAGTCGGGACAGTTCTGTTGCCGCCTCTGATAAGACAGCAGGCTGGAGGCGCTTTACGGGAGGTGGGGGGAGGGCATCTGATGTCTGCCCGCTTCCATCTAGATGGGGCTCCCTGAGACGCTGGGGGAGGGGTAGCCAAGGCGGCCTCCTTACATCCCCTCTCTGATCAGGGAGCTACGGAGGCAGGATTCGGGCCTGGCCCCGTGTCCCTCTGGGGAAGTGGCTTTTCCTGCCCCTCAGGCAGGGGTGAGGAGGCTGGGAGCCCCCAGCCCCCTGCATCCCTGCCTTCCCAAAGCCAGCTCTTTGCTCCGGGGTCTGGGCAGGGCCTGGGGTTGGGGCTGGGGGTCGCCAGGGCCCAGTCTGTCTGGCCTCCGCTCGCCTCTGTGCCTCAGTTTCTCCATCCATGCCTTGGGCTCAGGAGTGGGAAGACCGGGCGTATCGAGGTCGAGGGAATTAGAAGCAGACAACAGAGGCTGGGGATGCGGGGAGGGTCCCATGATGATGACTGAGAGAAAGTGGGTCACTGAGGCCCCACCCTCAGGACTAACGCCGACCAGCGACATGCGGGGGCGCTGGGAAGGTCGCGGAGGTTGGGCAGGGCGGGCGCTGTGCTGATCCGGGGCAGGCGCTGGGGGCCTCGGTGCACAGAGGGTGGCCCCCCGTCCCGCTCCAGCCTGGTCCCAGCCCTGCAGGCCTGCGACGGACCTCCTCGGGGGGCCCCGGTTCCCTTCCCCGTTTGCCACTGTGGCCTTCAGGCCCAAGCAAGGGCGGGGGTGCTGGGAATCGACCGAGAAGCCCTGCGCCGGCAACATGTGACTCCTGGAAACTTTAGGGGCCTGGAATCATCTGGAGGCCCGGGCTGGAAGTGGGGGAAAGGTCTCAGCGTCGCGCCAGCCGTGGGCTGTGCGCCAGGGCCGGCGGGAGAAAGGCAGCCGGCGGCCAGCTGGGCCAGACACCCACAGGCCGGCCCCTGCCTGGCCGTCAGCCACCCGGGAAGGCTGCACGAACCTCACACAGGCCTGGCCAGCATCTGGCTTCCCAGGCGGGCGGTCTGGGTACGAGGAGGCCGCGGAAGGGGGCCTCCCTGCAGCCGCCTCCCCGGCTGCCTCCGACCCGGGGGTCCCCAGGCCGGGGCCTGGCTTCCTAACAGGAGGGGTCCTGCAGCCGGGGCCGGGGCCGGGCGCGGAGAGCCAGGCAGAGGGGCCTGGGCGCAGGGCGTCAGCGGGTGCGAGCCTCCTCCGGGGGCTTTCCGCTAACTGTCTGTCTTCCCACAGCTGTGGGCAGAGGCTGTCAGAGGAGAGGCAGGGACAGAATGGCGAGGGGACCTGCGGCACTCACCGTTCCAGAGTTTCCTCCCTCAGCTAGGCCTGTCCGCTCTAGGCCACAGAGCCGACGGCTTTGAGGACAGATGCCATGGGAACAAAAATGCAAAAGGGAGCCAGCTATTGGGAGCGGGACGGAAACGACAAGGGCACTGCTGCCTTGGGAGTGCCGAGGCCACGTGGCTCTGGGGGAGGCTGAGAGCCGGCCGGCTCTGCCCACTGCTGTGTGACACGGGACGGGCCGCCGAGCCTCTCGGAGCCCGCGTGCTTCTTTGCAAAGTGGCGCCGATGATCTCTGCCCTCCCGCCTCATGGCGTGGCCTTGAGTCGAACCGACGGCACGACCGACGTGGGAACCAAGAGCCGCTCCCTCCTCCCGCTTGGTTTCCCCCTGGGGCCCTTCTGGGGCGGGGCCACCGTCCCCCGGGCACCTTTGCTCTCTGGAGCCACAGCTCCCCGAGCCTGCCTGTGTGGCCTGCAGGATGTTTGTTCACTCTTATCACAGCCAGCACGCAAACAGAGACGAAGCGCTCCGTGCTGGTCCCTGGCAACCGGGCCATCCGTGCCGGCCACCGGGCTCACCTCGGGCTCCCTCTGCAGCCACGGGACGAGGTGTCCCCCGCTCCGTCTGGTCCAGCGGGACACGGACGTGGGAGCATCCAACTTGCTGAGCGCCGGGGGACTGCAACAGAGCTGGCTGGCCCCGGTCCCGGGGGCCAGGGGGGCCGTGCCCGTCCACAACCCCCTCCCTGCGCGGCTGAGCCTAAGATCGGGTCACACAGGCTACCCGCAGTGCCCGCCTCGGGCACAGGGTCACCCCTAGACCCTGCCCAGGGATGAGGAGCCGCGACAGGTGGCCGGCACACCTCCCACGGGAGCGCTCTTTGACCTTGGGTTTAGACACACAAGTCAGAAACGGAGGGCTTGCGGGTTCCCGTAGGCCCTCAGACCTGAAAGGGGGCAAGTCCATGCATTTGTGTGGGAACAAACAATTTGTTAGCAGGGCTTTATTTTTTTAGAGCAGTTTTCGGGGCGCCTGGGCGGCTCAGTCGGTTGAGCGTCCGACTTCGGCTCAGGTCACGATCTCACGGTTTGTGAGTTCGAGCCCCACGTCGGGCTCTGTGCTGACGGCTCGGAGCCCAGAGCCTGCTTCGGGCTCTGTGCCTCCCTCTCTCTCTGACCCTCCCTCACTTGCACTCTGTGTGGGTCTCTCTCAAAAATAAATAAACATCAGGGGCGCCTGGGTGGCGCAGTCGGTTAAGCGTCCGACTTCAGCCAGGTCACGATCTCGCGGTCCGTGAGTTCGAGCCCCGCGTCGGGCTCTGGGCTGATGGCTCAGAGCCTGGAGCCTGTTTCCGATTCTGTGTCTCCCTCTCTCTCTGCCCCTCCCCCGTTCATGCTCTGTCTCTCTCTGTCCCAAAAATAAATAAACGTTGAAAAAAAAAATTAAAAAAATAAAATAAAATAAACATCAAAAAAAAAATTAGAGCCGTTTTAGGTTCACGGCAACATTGGGGAGGTACACCCTGCACATGCACAGCCTCCTCCACTATGCACATCCCCCACCAGAGGATGTATTTGCCACAACTGTTCAACCCACATGATAACACCGTTATCACCCAAAGTCCACAGTTTACATTAGGGCTCGTTCTTGGTGTTGTGCCTTCTACGCGTTTGGACAATTGTGTAATGACGTGTGGACACGGATCCATCATTATAATATTTTCGCTGCTCTACGGGCCCCTGGATGGCTCAGCTGGTTAAGCCTCCGACTTCAGCTCAGGCCAGGATCTCACGTTTCGCGAGATCGAGCCCCTCCGCGAGCGCAGAGCCCACATCAGGTCCTCTGTCTCTCTCTCGCTGCCTCTCCCCCGGCCCCCCCGCCTCGAACATAAACATTAACACGCCCCCCTCCCTCAAAAACCAGAGTTAAAAAAAAACGTTTCCACTGCTCTGAAAATCCTCTGTGTTCTACCTATCCGTCCGTTCCCCATAAACCCTGGCAACCCCTGATCTTTTCACTGTCTGCATCACTTCCCTTTTTCCCGAAAGTCCTATGGTTGGAATCACGCGGCACGTGGTCTTTCCCGATTGGCTTCGTTCTCCTAGACACATGCATTTAGGCTGCCTGCACGTCGTTTCATGACTTGCGTAGCTCATTGCTTTTGAGCACTGAAAATGTTCCATTGTCTCATGGACCACGGTTTCTTTATCCGCTCACCTACCGAAGGACACCTGGGTCGCTCCCAAGTTTTGGCAATTAGGAATAAAGCCATCACGAACATTTGTGTGCAGGCTTTTGTGTGGACCGAAGGTTTCAGCTCGCTGGGGGCAAACACCGAGGAGCACGACCGCTGGGTCACAGGGTAACGGTCTGGTTTTGTAAGGGGCCACCCGGCTGTCTCCCAGAGTGGCCGCTCCCCTCTGCACTCCCACCAGTGAGCGTTCCTGCTTCTCCTGGCCCTGGCCCAGCGGGCGGTGTCGTCGGGGCTCCGGGGTTTGGTCCTTCTGGTCAGCGTGCAGTGGGGTCTCCTCGTGGTTCTAATTTGCACCTCCTCGAGATCATCTGACGTGGGGCATCTTTCCACACTCTTGCCATCTGTATACCTTCTTCGGTGAGGTGTCTGTTAAGGTGTTTGGCCTATTTTTTTTAATCGGGTAGTTTGTTGTCTTATTGTGGAGTATGAAAAGTTCTTTGTATATTTTGAGTAACAGTCCTTTGCTAGATGATTCTTGGCAACTATTCTCTCCCAGGCTGGGGCTCGTCTTCTCGTTCTCCCCACCTTGCCTTTCACAAAGGAGACGTTTGTGATTTTAGTCAAATCCGACTTGTCAATTATTTCTCTCGTGGATTGTGCTTTGGTGTTGTTTCTAAAAAGCCCTTGGCATACCCAAAGGGATCTAGGTTTTCTCTTGTGCTATCTGCTAGGAGTTTTATAGCTTTGCACTTTACATCCAGGCTCGTGATCCACTGTGAGTTAATCTTTTGTGACAGTTAAAAGGTCTGTGTCTAGATTCATTTGGGCAGAAAACTCTGTATCCATTCCAAAGGGTAATATGTGAACCGCACTGGCACTTTCCTTTCCCACCCTCCTTTATGGCGGCCTAGGCAGAGCAGGCCTGCGTGAGCAACTCCCTGGTGAGTTTTAAACTTCTGAGACCAGAAGGAATCATGGCCCCCTCCTGCAGGTGGTTGTTTACAGGGTGAGGCCTGTCCTCCAGACGAGATAACAGGCCAGCTGGAATCCTTAAACATTTTTGCATCCCGCCCGTAATTTCTTTCTTTCTTTTTTTTTTTTTAATTTTTTTTTTCAACGTTTATTTATTTTTGGGACAGAGAGAAACAGAGCATGAACAGGGGAGGGGCAGAGAGAGAGGGAGACACAGAATCGGAAACAGGCTCCAGGCTCTGAGCCATCAGCCCAGAGCCCGACGCGGGGCTCGAACTCACGGACCGTGAGATCGTGACCTGGCTGAAGTCGGACGCCTAACCGACTGCGCCACCCAGGCGCCCCATGCATCCCGTAATTTCCCTGGTCAGTGGTTGACATATACCGAGACAGAAAGGGAGAAAAGGAAAAGAAAAAGAAAAGAAAAAAAGAAAAAGAAAAAGAGACAGAAAGAGAGAGAAAAAAAGAGAGAGAGAAAAAAGAGAGAGAAAAAGAACAAGAAAGAGAGAAAGAGAAGGAAAAGAAAAAAAGGAAGGTCCTCAATGGAAATAGGAAGTAAAAAACAATTATCTTGCACTTTTTTAGTTTGTATCACTTAAGAGTTGCCTGAAAATTAAGCAAATTGTGCTTTTTTCCAGCAGGGCAAAGAAACCAGGTCACGCGAGAAATGGAGAGCTAACCATGATGTGACTGGGTGTCCTCAGAAGGTCCCTGCGCTCAGGCTGGTGTGCGCTCGTGTGTGAGGTGGTGTCCCTGGGCTGTGGGCTTAATTTTCTGTAAAGAATGACAGGGAAATCATGGACTGAAGGGAGTAGAGGTCAGAAGACAAACTCCACTCCGATCACTGAAACGACCCTCCCTCGAGCACACGAAGGGCACTTACGCCTGAGCTCGGGTGCGCGCCTGGGAATGGGAACGCTGGAGGCAAAGAAAGTCCCATCTTTGCTCCCAATCACCGAAAGAAACCCCGCCCACCAGATTCCCTCCCCTTCCTCAGAATTCTAGAACTTGGAAAAGAGAGCGGTAGAGCTCCTCTTTCGCAGCAACAGAGGAGAGAACATTCCAGAAAGAACAAGATATCTTCCAGGGGCTGACACTGGACTGCTCGAGTCTGTGAAAATCTATTGGTCATCATTATCGACTAGCCCCTCAATGGGAATCAGATGGCATGCTCAAAACATCATAATTCAAGGAGGGAGTATCTGAGGGTTTTTTTTTTTAAATGTTTATTTATTTTGAGAGAGAGAGTGTCAGGTCATCGGTGAGCTGGGAAAGGGAGTTTGCGGGGGAAAGGGCATGGGACAGTGGAGTCTATCTCGTTAGTGTCGCCTCCTGACCCTTGCAGCTAGGAGGGGGGCTCTATGCTCCTTTCGTTAGATCCGGTGGGGGTTCAAGGACCTTGTCAAGGGTCTGGTAGAGTCAGATGAAGCGTATGGCAGGGACGGATGGAGGGGTGCACTGAAGTCCACAAGACGCGAGAAAGCGGGACAACGGACGGAGTATTTCGAGGACGTACGTACACAGTTCGCCAGTACAAAGGGCCGCCGAACACGAAGTTATGTTCGACTCCAACGCAAGAACCAATCCAGGCGGGAAGATGTTGGGAAAGACTCTCAGACTCGGTGGGTAGGAATGCAAATCGGTTTCACTGAGGAGGGCAACGTGGCAGTGCCCACAACGTATTTACGGACCGTGTCTGGTGACCCAGCACTCGTGTGCCGGGGGCGCAAGGGCAGACGTGTCGGCCTGTCTCCTTCTGTGATGGCGGAACCTGGCCTGGGCGCCCTCCAGTGGGCTCGGATCACGTGACGATCCCGGCGTCAGACAGGACTGTGCCGTCAGGAACCAGAGCACATCCAAAGGACGGCGATAAATGAAAACGTTTGCAGAAAAAAAAAAAAGGGGGGGGGGCGCCTGGGTGGCTCAGTCGGTTGAGCGTCCGACTTCAGCTCAGGTCATGATCTCACGGTTCGTGAGTTCAAGGCCCGCGTCAGGCTCTGTGCTCACGGCTCAGAGCCTGGAGCCTGCCCACTCATATTCTGTCTCTCTCTCTCTCTCTCAAAAATAAATAAACATTAAAAAAAAGTTTACAAAAAATAAATAAAACTAAAAAAAAAAAAAAAAGAAAGAAAAGGAAGGAAAAACTAGTCCACTATTTGTAAAACTGTCTCAGGAGTAGCCTCTGTTGCCTGAGGGAGTCGTGTGTGGCCGTGGAGAGACCACCCACGCTTATCTCTGGGGAGCGAGATAAGGAGAGGTAGGAAATCTCGGAGAAATCTTCTCATGAAGCTCAATATTCACTCTAATGGCTTATGTTTTTCTTTTTCTTAATGTTTATTTTTGAGACAGAGACAGAGCATGAACGGGGGAGGGTCAGAGAGAGGGAGACACAGAATCTGAAACAGGCTCCAGGCTCTGAGCTGTCATCACAGAGCCCAACGCGGGGCTCGAACTCACGGACTGTGAGATCGTGACCCGAGCCGAAGTCGGACGCTTCACCGACTGAGCCACCCAGGCGCCCCTATGTTTTTCTTTTTCTTAGCCTGTGTTACATTCACAGTAAGAGGACTGAGACAGAATTTGGCTGAAAGATTTGAAGGGCTAAACTTCTTTGGCTAAAGAAGTTCAGGGCCAAGTGCGTGTGAGACCGAAGAGACGTGAATGGGGAGGAACCACCCGTGTGCCTGCTGTTACCCTACACCTGCTGGGCCAGCCCTCGGGCGTGGGTTTAAGGTCTGACTACCTCGCGTGCCGACTGGGTGGCCTGGATTTGCCACACATCGGTGACCAACGTCTGCAGGCGAGAGGCCAGGATCGCCAACACTGGATGCCACCGCTCACCGCTTCCCCCAGAGTAGCCGGAGGGACGGAAACCAGGTGCAGAGTGCTCTCCGCAGGGTCCTACCAAGACGCAGTCCCACGTCTGCCTTCTCCTGGGACTTCTTCCCTGCCGAGTCTTGTCCGCCTCACGGAACCCCCTTCTGGGCGCTCTCTCAGGGACTTCTGCTTCACTGACGGTCGCCTCGTTAAACAGACCATGCCGACTCCGTGGCCTGCTGCTCCGGGTCCAGCCCGGACTGCCTTGTGAGCTTCTGACTTGTAAACAGCCTCTCTGCTAACTGACAAAGGGAGAAAGAGACGCAGCGGCATGCGGGAAGGTCAGGGAGCAGAAGGGAACCCGGGGAGCTCCCTGGCGCCTTGGTAAACGTGGAGTCCGGCGAAAGGCTCTGAGTCCGGCTCTGGGGCCGCTGAGTGACAGGAGCGGAGTCTGCCCCTAGATTCTCCACTTGCGGCCCAAGGACTAACGTGAACAACGAATAGGTATCACGGGAGATCCAGCAGGCAGTTCGCGTCATTAATCCGATCATGTATTCGTTAGAAATTTATTTTGGTGCCCATCACATTCAGGCCCTGGATTCCCTGAATAAACTCCTGACAGCTGTTTGATTCAGAAAGTCTGACGAACTGAAACATTATCGGCAGATTTTTTTAAACCAAACATGCTCTGTTAAGCTTTTAAAAAACTAAGAACCCTTAAGATTTTGGGTCTCGAAGCATCTACCTTCGGCTTTAGTGGTTACATTTTGGTAACAGTGGCAATCATTCGGGGCTCCCTTATTTAACAGTTACTTGGGTCATTTCAGACACCTGTACGGAAAAATTAAGCCGAAGGGAAAAGAGGACTCTCCGTTTGAGAAATGAGGAGAGAATGCTAGGGAGGTTCTTCTCAGCCCCACGAGGTTACGATCTCACACCGCGCGTTAGCGAGTAACGGAAGGGTAAAGTGAAATGGAGTTGACAGGAAGTGACATCTTACGAAATAGATATACAAAATTTAATCCCTTTGGTTTAAAATGCATCTTCAGTGATACAGTGAAAAACAACAAACAAGACAAAAATTAATTTCATAACACAAAATATAAAATAGTCATGACCCGTGTCCCATGGTATCTTATCTTAGAAAACCAGCAATTTAATTTAGTTCACATACTTCATTAGGACAGTTTAACGTAAAAATGCAACTACAAGTCCTACTTACACAAATGACCTACTCTAGCTCCCTGAACCTAGATACCCGTGATTGTACTTGTTATAAAATTACACTCTTTAGTACATTTATATATTTCAACACGTGTACAAATTGTTCCCCTGCCAGAGTAATACAGTCTCATGCACTCATGAGTGCTTTCCAGAATGGTCTGCAGCACACAAGGTGCTTGAAGCCTGAAGGCTCTGGAACACGATGAACTAGAAATCACCTCGCGTAACAGGAAGATGAGGAAGGACTCCATCTGGGGTCGTATCACTGAGGCCACGATAATCGCAGCATGTATTAGAATTGCTGTGTGTTCACTCTCGCGGGGACACACGACTGAGAATGGCATACGCGACAGACGGGAAATGCGCTGGCGTTCTTCCTTTACTTCGTTCGTTAGGGCAGAAATCCGAATAACCAACCGCATTCTCAAGAGCAAACAGAATCTCTGCCGTTTGGGCAGGTTTTGCCGTGCTCTGGGATGACTGCTGTTGGCGAGGACGCAGACGAGGCGTTCTGGCGAGTTCCACCAAGCACAGGACTCGGTCTGCTTGGTAGACGTTACCAAAAATAACTTAACCTTTCGTTTAGGGAAGGTCTGCAAGGTAGACCCTGTTGCATCTCTTTGCTGTATGTACAGACACCGTATTTATATATTATCTATTTGTATAAGACACGTATATACACATTTACAGACACAGGCCTTCAAAAACGTATTGCACTTATATACAATGCAGCGTTAGCTTAACTGACTCACACTGTCACCCATTTAGGTTCTTCATGAGAAAGGCAGGTGATATGTTCAAGAAAGTTGCACGGGGAGATTTCAGGAACATGCCCTACTTGAGTAAACATTTTCTGGAGGCGGAGAGGCTGAGGGAGAAAGGGCGCACCCCCCCCCCTTGGGGCGCCGCTCCCCCTACCCTGAGGCAGTCGGTCACGCTGAGCTCGGGCAAGGGCACAGCACCCTGAAAGGCCAAGCCCGCTGCCTTTTCTGACTTGCACTGGTGAGCAGGCCCACTGACATTGAAGAGACAAATATTCCAGTATTTTTATATAAATAATGTAGCAGATATTCTAAAGGTTCCCAGAGAGTCTATTAAATCTTGGAATAAAGGTTTCACTTTTAATCCTAAGTATCTATATCAGAAAATTCAAACATGATGGCATATGGATCCTCGGCTGCCTGAAAAACACCAGTGCGGCGTGTTGAAGGCTATCTACCAGCCAAACGCGACGCCGTCTCCAACTCGAAAGGAGTCCCTTCCACCGGCATCCGCCCACGCCTGCGATGCACCTGCTTCCGGTGGGTAAGACCTACGTGAGACCTTCATGAACTCGCTGGGGCGGGGGGGGGCGGTGTGCCCTTAGATCTCAGTGAGGGTGAGTTTGTACGACCCCCCCACTTCCTCGATCTGCAGCTGGAAGGTGTCTTCATTGGAGTAATGCTTCACGATGTTGTCGTCCATGTTCACCAGAATCCTGGAAGACGAGCGAGACCCTTGTGCTCACCCCTGCCCGACTGCGAGCCAGACCCGGTTTCCCAGTCAGCGCTGCCGCTTACCGGCTGCAGCACGGGAGGTGCGTCATTTACAAAACCTCCCTAAGCCTCGATCCCCTCACCTGTGGAACGGGGGTAACCACGGTGCCCACCTTGAGGGGCTCAAGTAAAGCGCTTATAACAGTGCGGGGCCTGGGGGAAAACAAACCGCGCCAGCCTCGTCCCTGTTACCACTTCAGCACGTGGTCACGACTCGATACGCAGGAGCCCTCACAACGCACGAACCACGTCTGCGGGAGCAGCACCGCGCCGGGCCGGCTTCCCAAGGCGCATCGGTAAAATTAACCTACGGGATCTGGAGCCACGGCTCCCTGACAAGTCATCTTCCCTGGCAACAGATCCTCAAAGTTTAACCGAACTGCTAGTAAGTCCAACGCTCCCTGGTAGGCCCATCGAGAAAGTTCCAATTGGGATCTGCCTTAGAATTAAGCCACACTCGGCTTACCCATGTCAAACGGCACAGACGCTCAAGTGAAACGGGACTAAAAATGTTCATTTCTGGACGAGGCAGCAACGTCCCGTGACTGAAAACACGATCCAGGACAGGAGAATACAGAAGGAGCAGAGACTGAGCCGGAACCAGGGCCTCCCTGACCTCTGCCCGACTGTGGCCGCGGCTCAGGCTCTCTGCACCTCAGCTGCCTTGCGTGTGAACTCCTGACTTACTGAACATCACACCAGCTCAGAGGGCAGTGTGGGAACTTAGTGTGCGAGGTGCCCGATCGGGTGCCTGCCTCACGATGAGGGCTCAGTAAACGGGGTAGCGACCGTGGTTACCCTTCCTAAATCTCGACCTGGGCTCTGGGATCTGGAGCCATTTCACTGCTGCCAAGCAAGGCAAGAGCACATAAAAATTTTGCTTGGAAAAAAAGATCCACAAAGTTGTCTCAGAAAGGTAGATCAATTTCGTGTGGATAACTTAAGAAAAAATACATCCTCGCATTCACGTCTGTACAACTCTTTCTAGACTGGGCACAAACGCACGTGAATAGCGTCCATGTGACATGAGACTGATGTTATTTAGAGGGAGGAGAAATGCCAGTTAATGCTTACCCTTTTTTACATTTCTTGAATATTTTCCCAATCTTGTCATGGGGCACATCATATTTGTCTGAGATCTGAAAGAACCAAGAAAAATAATTACAAAATGCTAATCTCATGGCTTTAAAACACAAACTATAAATACTGTGCCCAGTCACTCAGCTTTCTGTCTTTCAAAAATGCACGTGCAAAGACATACACGAAACCACGCATATCCCCGGGGGGTGGGGGCGGGGGCGTCACCTGCCTTTGGAGGGGCTGCACTCAGGTGCCTGTCACTTCCCCCCAGTTTGCTGAAGTCCCTAAGTGTCCTGTATGGCCATCCTTTTGGAAAACGAACACTTTATAGAGAGCTTTAGGTTTATAAACAATTGAGCAGAAAACACACAGCTGCACACCCACCGGACCCTGGGTGCCACCATCTCACGTCCCTGCGGGGCTTTCGTCGTCCGTGAGGAGCCGACATCGCTCCAGCATCATAACTAGCATCCACAGTTCCCATTAGGTTCACACTCTACAGCTTTTGAGAAGCGTGTAAGGGCACGTAGCCACACCATCACGAGTATTCTGATCAAGTGTAGAAATCAACACAAGTGACTGTCCTCATCAGTAGAGACCCTCCCTTCGAGTACCACGGGACGCGGTGACGACTGACGAGCGTCCGGCACAAAGCAGGAGTTCGCTTCCAGAAGGAAACAAACATTTCAGTGTCCCACAGCCCACAGGAAACGTCCAAGTCCCTGATCACAAGCCAGGAAGGGCGCCTCGGCCACATCTACCCGAGGCCTCTCCGGGGAGAACACAGACATTCACAAAACCAGCAGGGCTCCGGCCACTGTGGCTGCAGCTGCTGGGGTGGGGCCCTCCGCCCCTCCCGGGCCCCAGCTCCCCCACCCCCCTTGCTACCATCGGCGAGGGTCCACACGGAGCAGGGAAATCAGTACAGGGTCAAGTCTGCAGGCTTTCTACGAGCGCCCAGAGGCTATCTTGAGAGAGAGAGGATGAATTAATCCAAGGATGAGCTGACTCCGTCTGGGCCAAATGCTTTATTCAGAATTGTGTAGACCACCCCGAAACTGGGGCCACAGCTGACCTTCCATACGAAGAGCAGTACTCAAAGCGGCACGGAGAAAGGCCAGAAGGCCAGCCTTCGGACCGCTTTCGGGCTCACAAAACACCCCTTTCAGCCCACATCCAAGCTCTCGTACAACCAGATCCACTTCCTTTTGTTTTAAAAGAATGATCAATGTTTATCTTTCAATTTTTTAAATGATTTTTTTAAAAGTTTATTTATTTTGAGAGAGCGAGAGAGTGAATGCACGAGCAAGGGAGGGGCGGAGAGAGAGGGAGGGAAAGAGGGAGAGAGAGAATCCCAAGCTTGCAGCGCAGAGCCTAATGCAGGCCTCGAACTCGCAAGCCGTGAGATGGTGACCTGAGCCGAAGCTGGACGCTTAACCGACTGAGCCACCCGGGTGCCCCAGACAAATCCACCTCTTTTCTGGATCACTGGCTAGTAATTCCTCGGGTGTTTGTGGAACATCCATTAGGAAACCCCAGCCCCAAGAGGCACGTGACACTGACAAATTCCCTACGGGCTACAAGCAAGTTGTATTTGCACCGTAAAGTCTCAACCATTCTTGTTTCTTCTCTCTCCATAATTAAGAGTTTGCATGGTTCTAAATGAGGAAGGGTTACCAGAAGACAAGGTAAGAAAGGGTAACCGAGGAGAAATCGCAGGAAGCCGAAAAACAACACAAAGCAGAGGCTAATGGTGGCACTGGCCGTGGTGGGGGAAGGCAATATGCTGGGAGATGCCTCTGAGCTCAGGGACCCTGAGAGACCGTGGTTCCCCCAGTCCTCGTCCCTGTACCCCGCCACTTTCTTTTTCTTCACTGCATTTATCAGTGCCTGGAAAATTACTTCTTAGTTTCTTTGCCCATTTAAAAAAATTTTCTTTATTTTTAGAGAGAGAGAGAGAGGGTACACGTGAGCCAGGGAGAGGGGCAGAGGGAGGGAGAGAGAATCTTCAGCAGGCTCCACACTAAGGGCTCAATCCCATGATCCTGGGGTGATGACCTGGGCCGAAATCAAGAGTCAGACGCTCAACCTGCCGAGCCACCCAGGCTCTCCTTCTTTGCCTATTTTATTGTCCCCACCTTCCTAACTAGCACCCAAACTCCATTTGGCAATGTGTCACTTACTCTTGTAATTCGAGAAGCCAGAACACTATCTGGCATAAAGCAGATGCTTAACAAATATTGTTCGTTGAATTGAACGCACCGCAGCTGTCCGGAGAACCAGAGGAAACAGGTTTCTAGCCCAGTTACGCACATGCTCTGAGCTCAAAGATGCCTATGACCTACAGGGGGCTGATAAATATCAGGATACAGTGTAGATTCCTTGAATTTTGTCCTGGAGCAAAGCCAAAATGGGCTCCTTCTCATGCCATCTCTTGCTGAAGTCCCAGAAGGCCTGGCTGGGGTAACTTTATTCACTTCTGAGGTCTTGTGAGAAAGACTTACGGTCATCACTGGCCACATGTCCACATTTTCAAAAATAGGCTTTGGGTAAGGACTTGACATACGCTCTGTCGTTCCCCAGGACCGGGCGTTTCAAAGGTCGACCAAGGAGCCACTGTTTTTATGTATGAAATTTTCCAAGATCTCTATCTGATTAAAAATAATTTTTGTCAGTGTCTAAATGGTTTGTTAAACAGCAATCTGCTTTTAACCAAGTATATAACAAACTACGACACGGATCAGGGTGCCCGGGTGGCTCAGTCGGTTAAGAGTCCGTCTTTGGCTCAGGTCACGATCTCACAGTTGGTGTGAGTCCCCCATCAGGCTCCATGCTGACGGTGTGGAGGCTGCTTCGAATTCTCTCTCTTCCCCGCCCTCTCTCTACTCCTTCCCCCACTTGTACTCTCTCAAAATAACTAAACCTAAAAAAAGAGTAGAATGTTTAAGAAAACAAACGAACAAGCAAAAACTACTGCAGGGACCATCGCAAAGGCACTCACTTCGGGGGGCGCCTGGGTAGCTCGGTCGGTTGAGCATCCGACTTCAGCTCAGGTCACGACCTCACGGTGCGTGAGTTCGAGCCCTTGCATCAGGCTTGCCGCTGACAGTGCAGAGCCTGCTTGGGGTCCTCTGTTCCCTTCTCTCTCTGCCCCGCCCCCAAATATATAAAACATTAAAAAAAAAAAACCCAAAAACAAAAGCACTCAATTCAGTTCAGTAGACATCACTCAGAGGTTACCATCTGCCAACTAGTTGGCTGGGTGAGACCCTGTGAGACCCGGCGGGGATGGCCCGGCAGATGACTCAGGGCCACGTGTGGCTGGATGAAACGTGTGCCACACAGCACAGGCTGCAGAGATTTCAGTATAACAGAGAATCTGGAAGGTCTGATAAAATTTGTTTCAGAGAAAACTTCTACTTAAGCGGGTTTTACTTTCGAAAGAGGGTTTCCAAGTTTCCACTACTTACGGCCTCCATCAAGCCTTTCAAAGACGGAGTCTTAAGCATCAGGGCATCAAAGACTTCCTCTGACTCCTTCCGCACATACAGCAGCACTAATTCCCAGCCAGGAGTACAGCAGGGGGGAGAGAGAAAGGACGCGGTTATTCATATGAGCAAAATAAGAGACTCTGGAGAGCGGTTGAAATAAAAAGAGGCATCTGCATCAGGAACAGTAAACGTGAACCAAAGTCAACTCCATCTTGAGGAACATGGCTCTCAGCTTCTTGGAACTCTGCTAGAAGTCCAAGCTTCAAGGCAAGAGCTGGCCTGATGGAAGAATGCTCGAGAAAGTCAAGCCAGACAGGGTTGGTTTGAGCAATTCATGCTTTTGACAGAGTCAGAATTCACTTCTAACTGAAAGCTCCCACAAGAAATGTGAACCAACGCACCTCTCTTTGGTTCTTCCACCCGAGTCAGCTTAGCAGGAGTTGGAATGGCAAAGTCATCCTCTGATCCGTACGGACCCCTTTTCAAGTTAGACCTGCAGGCAATCCAAACGAGGCAATCAGTGATGCCGACTGAAAACGTCGCTTGCGGGAACAAAAGAGAGATTTAGGGTACGTCACCGAATTTTAGATTTAACGTGACCTTGGTTCTTTACCTGGTCCAGCTTCCTCAGTCTGTGAATGAAAATCTGAGGCCCAAGGGAAGACAGTGACTGAACCAGCTCACACAACTTAATGGCAGAGCTGGGACTACACTCAGGTCACCTGCCAGACACCCTCCATCGCTCTCACACTAGATCAAGCTGCCTTCTCAGGAACGCAGGGCTTCTTTTCAGAAAACATTTTATGGAGGGGGTAGGACTTGAGATACGTACATCAAGGTGGTAACAGAGGAGAGAACACGTCAACCAAGGGGGGAAGTGTAGCCACAGAGCCGGGCTGGCTAAGATACGATGCTCTGCAGGAAGACAAATCCAGAAGGCTGGGACTCTACTATGGAATACCTTGATCATCTGGCTATAAGGAATTTACGACTTAATGCTGCAGGCACGTAGGAAACCTCTCAAAGGTTCGTGAGACGAGAATGCTGTACTCAAAGCGTGTGTGGTGGAGACTGGAGGGGACTCCAGGACCCGCAGAAGAACCTGGGAGGGGACCCTGGAGACCATCACAGCATAAAATCCCAAAGGGTCAGAATACAGTAGTGTCTGTGCAAAGAAAGAGGGGAAGGAGACACCGCTGAGGACTGAGTGGTTCCAAGGCTCAGTCACGGGGTGCAAGTTCTACGCTGTGAGGGAGGTCAGTGGGGGCGAGCGGGGAAACAGTCCCATAACTGGAAGTGAAGAAAGGGAGGGCTTGGTTTGGAGCAGAACGACACTTCAAGCACAGGGGTTGGGCCTTAAAATACTCAGCGTGTCCGTCTCAGTTGCCGGCACATCCAGACCTCCCCTGAGAGCACGTGCAGGCTCTGAGCACACGAGGAGTTAGAGGCAGAGGAGGACTGGCCTTCAGACAAAAAGGCTCCATAGGCAACGTGGGTCTGAAGGGGGGGCCCGGAAGAGGGGACCGGCCCCTCACCATGGTAGAGCGCCGAGGAGGGGGTCCAAGGAGGGCGCCCGTGTGCTGGGGGAGGGGGGTGACAGCAACGGCGCGAGTCAGGAGCACACCCGGGGCCGGGCTCCCTCCGGAGAAGGAGCAGGTTCTCAAGCTGGGAGGGGAGAACACAAGCACCTGGAAGTCATCGTGCCTGAAGGTGAGGAAGGCGCTCCAGGAGCTGGGGGGAGGGCCACGTCAGGGGACCCAGGGGCAGCTTGAAGGGGTCCGCCGACCTACTGTGACAACGTGAGCAAGTAAATGACGTGCGACTTGTTGAATAAAGTTGGAAACCAGAGGCCGGTACAGATATAAAGAAAAAAATGAATAAATTCAAAGTCTGATGAGGAATGACATCTTTTCTTTTTTTTTTTTTTTCCAACGTTTATTTTTTTGGGACAGAGAGAGACAGCATGAACGGGGGAGGGGCAGAGAGAGAGGGAGGCACAGAATCGGAAACAGGCTCCAGGCTCCGAGCCATCAGCCCAGAGCCCGACGCGGGGCTTGAACTCACGGACCGCGAGATCGTGACCTGGCTGAAGTCGGACGCTTAACCGACTGCGCCACCCAGGCGCCCCAGGAATGAGATCTTTAAAAGCCACAAAGCACCTCCCCACAAACCACTGGTTACAAAATAGCTTCGTGGGGGGGGGGGGGGGGGCGGAGCCTGGCAGACACGGCCTTGATCCAGTGATCCGAGTGAACAGCACGAGCAGGGGGTAACACGGAAATTATGCCACCTGACAGGACGCACAGAGGATGCACCATTATGTCTGGGAAATTCCTGCCGAGGTGCAGAGTCATCTGAATCTAATCATGAGAACACAACGAACAAACCCAAACTGAAGGACATCCTAAGCAACGGGATTCTAATCTTCAGAAGTAGTGGGTCAGGAAAGTCAAGGAGAGACTGGACTGTCTGAGGCTGAAGGAGACAACTGAATACACGGGGTCGGAATCGGATCCTTTTTTGCTATAAAGGACATTATTGGAACAACCGGCAAAACTCGAATGAGGAACGAGGACTGGCTGGGACTAATGTCTTGTTAATATCCCGACTCTGTTATGTGGGAGACTGTCCTCGTTTGCAAGAAATACACACGTATTTAGGAATGGTGGGTCACCGAGTTTGCAAAGGACTCAGGAAAAAATTAGTTCTTTGTATTATACTTGCAATTTTTCTGTAAGTTTGAGATTGTTTACAGATAAAAAGAACCTGTTAAACAAAACAGGGGCGCCTGGCTGGCTCAGTGGGTTAAGCATCCAACTTTGGCTCAGGTCATGATCTCGAGGTTTGTGAGTTCGAGCCCCGCAGCGCAGAGCCCGCTTTGGATCCCCGTCCCCCACCCTTTGTCCCTCCCCTGCTCATGCTCTCTCTCCCTCTCTCAAAAATAAACAAACATTTAAACAAAATAAAACAAAACAGAAGCCTTACCCTTCACCCTCCAGTTCTTCTGAGGCCAGAGGAAGGACCTAAAACCAAAAAAATAGACAGCTTTTCAAGTATATGCTCAAACTATTTCAGACCGTTAAGCGACTTATTCCTAAAATGAAAATAATTTTGAATTTGACCAACCTCGTACACCATCCTTTAGCCTTATTTTTCAATTACTAGATTCTTACCGGTATCTTGAACTCCTCTAAGCCCGCGGCTGGGAAACTATGGCCCACGAGCCGAGTCTGGCCCAATACCTGTTTATATAAATAAAGTACGTAGTGGCAAACAGCCACACTCAGTCACTGGCATGTTGTTTATGGCTGTTTTGGCACTACAATGGCAGAGCTGAACAGTCACATCAGACACTGTGTAACCCCAAAAGCCTGCAATATTTACTATTTGAGCCTTTACAGAGAAAGCTGGCTGACCCCCTGCTCACCAGAAGCTTCTCATTAGAAACTGGATACACCGGCAATGCCCCCCACCCCCACCCCAGAACTCTAAATAAAGTCATGAGCCCAGAGAAATCTGGGCACCAAGTGCACGGCAGGGTCTCTTCTGCATACTTTTTTGAGCTCTGCACAGAAAGCAGGCTCCACTCTATGCAAGCTGTTATCTCTACGAAGCTTCCGCTCAAAGCAGGGTGTGGCTAGTTTCACATTAGTTGCCACAATCCGGCGATCAATGTGCCAACTGCGATTCAGTAACCAAAACCACGAAAAGAGCCTTTGGGCGTTCTTTCTGCCCTTAGGGCCTCTACCCTAGGGACTCCTCTGGCTTTTCCCTCCTGCCCAGAACCACACGAGTTAAATCCACAAGATCACAGACTCAGACTTCAAATTATGTTACCGTTCCAGCATCTTTAAATGAACAAAGATACAAACAAATACGCAGGTACAGAGCGAAGCTGACGCTGACGGGCTTGGTCCTGCACTTCTGGCAACAGTGCTTACACACACTTCCCAACTGAATGTTCCAGACAGCTGACCCGTAACACTGGTCAAACCTCGCTAAATTTTGGCCTCTGTTTACAACGAACGCCAAAGACCTTCTCTGTGTCGAGTCTTCGTTCCTCACAACCGCCCCGGGATCCGGGATCCTGGTTACTTACGTGAGTTCCCCGCTGAAGGTTGGCAAAGTGCACATCGGGAATGAAAAGGACAGGCTGAGTGTCCAGATCAACAAAGGGTTTGAAAACCGTGATATCCATTCGTTTGTGAGAGGGAAGCAGTGGCACTTTGACGTCGGAAACTGAAAAAGAAAAAAAAAAAACCGCGGACACCCTGGTCAACAGCTTATATACACAGACTAGATACAGGCCACAGAGCACTTTGCTCAGATTTAAGAAACTTAAACTGCAGCACTATATAAGGTACGGGTCACGTTGCCTAAACAAAGAAGAAAAGCACAGTTTATGTGAAGAAACACGTTGCTTGTATTTATACTACAATCAATTGAACGTCTTACCAAAATCAGAGAAAAGACTATTTTTAAATATAGACAGACACATAAAGAAAATTTGAAGCAGCATGTTTAATTTCTGTCTGAAAGGCTAAAGCTTAAAACTGCATACACATAACTCAGAAGTAATTTCACCTTAGCTATCCTGATTAAACAGCTGACATTCTAACAGCAATGCACTCTGGTCTTTCAGAGCCCACCACACCTTTAGACCTCCAACTTGACCTCAGAACTTAACCTTAGAGAAGCTCAAAATAAGTATGACTGTCTAGGTTTTTTATTTATTAAATTGTAGACTCCGTTTTCCCCTGTCATCTGCTCTGCAGTACTTGGTGATGAGCTCTCCTGGGCGTCTGTACGTGGATGCCAGTCGGGGGGCCTGACCAATGTGCTACGGGGCAAATGTCTGCTGAGCCAGACAGACTGTTCAGAGACCAGGTGCTAGCGGCCCACATACTGCCGATGGAACACTACTGCCACAGAGCAGCATTTTCTTCCCCTTGTAATTGAGAGATACAGGATTTTGTGAATATGAACACTGGTTACATGGAAGGAAGGAAGGAAGGAAGGAAGGGAGGAAGGAAGGAAGGAAAGAAGGAAGGAAGGGAGGGAGGGAGGGAGGGAGGAGGAAGGGAAGGAGGAAGGAAGGAAGGAAGGAAGGAAGGAAGGAAGGAAGGAAGGAAGAAAGGGAGGGAGAAAGGGAGGGAGGGAGAGAGGAAGGGAGGGAGGAGGAAGGGAAGGAGGAAGGAAGGAAGGGAGGGAGGAAGGAAGAAAGGGAAGGGGAAAGGGAGGGAGGGAGGGAGAAAGGGAGGGAGGAAGGAAGGAATGAAGGAAAGAAGGAAGGAAGGGAGGGAAGAAGGGAGAAAGGGAGGGAGAAAGGGAGGGAGGGAGGGAGAAAGGGAGGGAGGGAGGAGGAAGGGAAGGAGGAAGGAAGGAAGGAAGGAAGGGAGGGAGGAAGGAAGAAAGGGAGGGAGGAAGGAATGAAGGAAAGAAGGAAGGAAGGGAGGGAGGAAGGGAGAAAGGGAGGGAGAAAGGGAGGGAGGGAGAGAGGAAGGGAGGGAGGAGGAAGGGAAGGAGGAAGGAAGGAAGGGAAGGAGGAAGGAAGGGAGGGAAAAGGAAGGGAGGAAGGAAGGGAGGAAGGGAGGGAGGGAGGGAGGAAGACAGAAAGACAGAAAGAAAGAAAGAAAGACTGAAAGCAAGCAAGCCTTTCCAGTGAAATGTCCAAACAGGAGCCCTACAGATTCTATAATGTTAGAATACTGTATATAGGAAAACGACACTCATTCAGGAGTAAGACGTCCTGAATTCTCAAGGGCATTAGCATTATTCTTCGAAATCTAGACAAGTCCCAATTTTATCATCAGCTATTCAGATAGAATATGTGTTATTTTTCAGGACTGGAATCAGCAACCCGAACTAAAACTAACAGCCAAAATAGTCTGAACTCTGGAAAAACTCAAGAATCCTTTCCTGTAGTTCTGCAAGAAAATCCCTTAGTTTGGCCATTCGGCTGGTTTTGTAACTGGTAAAGGAAGCAATGCTGCCACTTCCCAGTACTAAGTATCCATGATTATATGTTCTGCTTGAAAACACAGTGGCCATTCTGAATGCAAAAGGTCTGAAACACTTGGTGGAAACATTTCTACTTACAGGCATTCAACTGGGAGCTGGGGTCAGTACACTTGCCTTTTCTTTTGCTTTGCTTTCGTTCTTCATCCCTGATTTTCCTTTCAGCTCCCTATAGGTCAAGAGAAGACAAGGCACGATTCTTTATCTGATCCTCTTTAAAATAACGAACCCTAATCTGACTAATGGGGAAAAAAAAATCTCTGGAGATGAACGCTATTACTTATTATATTCATGGAGCTTATAGCGGTTTCCTCTAAAAAGCCTGTTCTTAAAACTATGCGTAACTATGTGAAACCATGGGGAAATATTTACTTAAAAAACCAACAAACCAAGCAAAATCCCCTCCACAATGCATGTGGTCAGGTTAAATGAAAAGCTGAGAAAATCTGCTAATGTACCACATTGCCTTCAAGAACATCAGAGCCTGTTCCCATTATCCAGCAGACAAGCTGACCCCTGCTTCGAGTGTACATCCCTACGTGGGCAATGACATCACTGAAAGCTGGGATCCTGTCCAAGGACCTGGCGTCAACCGAATGACAGATCTGACCGCTGTAACTCACAAGCGCAAGGATTCAACTAGAAATCTGCATCATCACTTCAAAGAGAAAAAGTGGACTCCTCGTCCGACAGAGGGAGCATATGTACACGTGTATCGATTACACGAACGGCGGTGCCATGCGGTTGAACCCGCAAAAATCAAAAACCGTGTTACTAACAAACGTGACCTGAAATTAAGCACGTCAGTATAATAAAACACGTAACTACTAATTAATCATTTGACTTCATCTGGTAGCATTTATTTCTGGGTGGCACAGGTTTCTTTGCCAAGTCACCCAGTTCAATATGAACGAGTAGCTTATTTTTCTGAAAATAAATCCCCCGACAGCAAAGAGGCAACACAAATCATCCCACGGATCTTGGCACTATTATATAATAAAACCACGTTTAAAAAACCAAACACAAACCCTCTCCTGACTCTTCTAGAAGGTGTTAATATACTAACGTATTGGTAGACACACAACCTGCTTTTCGAAACATTGCCATGTGACGCTGATCCTTCGAGAAGCACCACCTTCTCGACATGGACACACAGGTAAATACGTCTGCTCTCCCCGCACCGTTGTACAGAATTGGTCTGTGTCTCTCTCGGTCCCTTCCAACAGTTTAACAATAGCTCCATTCTGATGATAAATTACACTTCCCAAAAGCTGGTTTCAAAACAAGAAGACGGCTCCTCCCATAGTTATCAGATACCTCCATAAAGAATACAAGACTTCTGGGGCGCCTGGGTGGCTCAGTCGGTTGAGTGTCCGACTTCAGCTTGGGTCATGATCTCACAGTCTGTGGGTTCGAGCCCCATGTCAGGCTCTGTGCTGACAGCTCAGAGCCTGGAGCCTGTTTCGGATTCTGTGTCTCCCTCTCTCTCTCTCTCTCCCCTGCTCGTGCTCTGTCTCTATCTCTCAAAAATAAACAAAATAAAGAAAAAACTAAAAAAAAAAAAAGAATACGAGACTTCCACTTCCACTCAAGGTGGGTGCCTCACAGATCATTTACCCTCCACCCTGAACAGAAAAAAGATGGCTGCACACAGCAAGGATTTTCAAGGCCTGGGCTACCAGGCAACAAAGAGCTGGGCTTCCTGAAACGGGAAACCAGCAAGATGAGCCCTCCAGGTGCGGACTGCCTTCACAACTCCCGGGCTGCAGCACAGGGAGGGGCGTCCACAGGTGAGCCCTGTCTAGGTTCCCTGGGTCGAGACAGAGTTGAAAATCCAGACAGATCAAGGAAGCAGGACAAAGTAGCAAAGGGGAAAGAGTTACCCCAGGAAGGACCCCAGAGATCTGTGGAGGGTCCCCTCAAGTAGTCAGCAGAGTACTGAGATAAACGGGTGTAATTATGAAAGTTACCCAAGGGTGGGGGGAAAGCCCTCAGTAAAGACGAGAAAACAGTACCCGAAACTCACTGAAAATAGTGCCTGTTCCCACCAGTCAGACTGGAGAAACTTAAAATTCACAGGGTAGTGGGTAGAACAGTCAGCAAATAATTAGCTGACAGTGAGCACTGTTTCTGACCCACCTATCAAATCGTAACGGTGAGACCTGCAGGGGATCAAAATGTTTCCAAGTAACTTTACCTGCTCTCAGGACAAAGCTTGAGAAGATTCAGAGGATTACAAAACCATGCAGCACCTGACAAGATAAAACTCACAATGTCTAGTGTCCAGTGAGATGGCCAGGCACGTAAAGAAGCAGGGAAACGTGACCGTCTGAGGAGGACAGCAAACCACTGAAAGCACCCAAAATGGACACAGAATTCGGGCAAGGACATTAACATGGTTACTATAACTGCATTCCATATGTCCAAAAAGTCAGTGAAAAAAAACAACATATTGAGATATGAAAGATCTAAAACAGATCCAAACTGATCTTCCAGAGACGATAACTACAACGTCTTGAGATGAAAAACACACTGGATGGGATTAGGAGCAGGTCAGACAAGGCAAAGGCAAAGAGTGATGAACTTTACTCAGGACATTAGCACAGAAACTATCCAAAACGAATCAGAGACAGAAAGTCATCCTAGAAAATGAAAAGAGCACGAGTGAGCTGTGGGACTTTAAGCAGCCGTACACGTACATGTGCAACTGGCATTCTCAAAGAAGGACACAAGAACAAACATATCTGAAAAAACAATGGCTGGAAATTTTTTCAAATAGGATGAAGACTATAAACACACAGATCCAAGAAGCTCAACAAACTCTAAGTACAAGAAATGTAAAGAAACACATCAAATTGTTCAAAACCAGTAAGAAGAGAAAAATCTAAAAAGGGTCACAGAAAAATAGACACATTGAACAAAGATACCGATGAGAGCAGATTTCTCATTAGAAATGTAAGCCTGACAACAACAGAGTCATGTCTTTCAAGCACCAAAGTAAAAAAGCAGGCAACCAGAATTTTATACCCAGCAAAAGGAGCTTTCAAGATCAGAGGTGAGGGGCGCCCGCATGGCTCAGTTGGTTAAGCACCTGACTTCAGTTCAGGTCACAGTCTCACAATTTGTGAGCTCAAGCCCCACTTCAGGCTTTGCGCTGACAGTGTGGAGCCTGCGTGGGATTCTCTCTCTCTGCCCCTCGCTCACTCATGCCCTCTGTCTCTCTCAAAAAATAAAAACCAGAAGTGAAACACTTCTCATACATATGAAAGCTGGAAGGTTCATCACAGACTCTGCAAGAAATGTTAAAGGAAGTCCTATGGCAATACAGAAAACCATTTAAGTTCACACTGTTTCACTCTCTCACACAACAACTGAAGAGACTGATCTTGGGCAATCACCTCAGGCCATGACCTAAAAAGTTGATGTATGACATCTGTTCCTGGTTACAGCTACGGTGGGTATCACTCTGATGAAGAAAACTATCTGTAGGAAATAAATGTCAATGATGTTTTTCTCTATACGGATAAACTACAGATACACACACACACACATATATACACACACACACACACACACACACACACACACACACACACACATATATATATGCACACACACACACATACAAGCTTGTAGAAAGAGGAACTGCCAAATTTTCAAGGGTTAGAGATCCAATTCCTGTTCCTGTTTTGTCTGAAAAGCTGCTAAATCACTGCTGCTTCTGAAATAAGAGAAAATTCCATTCATCAAACCGGTTGAGCAATTCATAATAAAGTACTAAGAAAACCTTCTTCTTAGGAGAGAAAAACAACGCAAGTACCTCTGCAGGATACGAAAAGAGGTCTTATTTCCAGTTTCTTACTGCAGATGTAGACCAGATTCATAGAATGTGAGAGTTTTAAGAACCAGCAGAGAAAAATGAATTCACAGGCACCAAATAATAGGTGAGTAAAATCTTAGAAAGGCGGGAATCAACGAGGCAGGTGGGATATTCCACGGAGAAGAGGCAGCACGAGACAATGCAGAACACCACAAGTGGGTGCCTGGGTGGCTCAGTCAGTTGAGGGTCTGACTCTAGCTCAGGTCATGATCTCACGGTTCACGAGTTCGAGCCCCACACTAGGCTCTCTGCTGTCCGCTCGGAGCCTGCTTTGGATCCTCTGTCCCCGCCTCTCTCTGCCCCTCCCTGTCTGTGCTCTCTCAAAAATAAATAAAACATGCAAAAGAAAAAACAGCAGAAGCAATTACGACCATAAGGGGCAACAGCAGTTACAACAAGATACACAAGAATCAAGGTGTGAGGTCACAGAGGAGTTTCATGTGGTTGAAAGATTCAAGGACTTCAAAAATTAACACACAGCAATGCATATTTTCTTCCCATGCAGGATTTTATAGCAACCCTGAGCTCTGAGGTAGAATCTGGGGATGAAAACTGTGTGTAAATCACCTCCCACGTCCCTTAGATACCTTGCAATTAAATGACACTTCCTACCACTGCTATGTGCCATAAGGGAGGCAAAGAGGAAAGGAGACCAACAACTTTCATCCCCGTGGAGATCTCTGCTCCAGCAAAAGGGGAAAATTGGTCATTTTAGGGGCCTTACAAAGACAGCATATGCAGGAAGGCTGAAGGTATCCGGGCATTCAGACAGGTCACACAAAGCACTGCTAGGTACAGATGCGTAGTTTCTAACTACAGCTTTGTGTGATCTCCTTTTACCCAAATGGTACGGAGCTTACACACAAGTAATGGGAAAAAAAAAAGAAAATAGTGACTGGCCTACACAGTGGCCATGCTATCCAAGACCTTGGATAATATGCTCCTACCCCACGTGATCTAAATGAACCGGTGAGTAGGCAAGCAGCAACTCCAGAAGATGAAATCATGTGTTGTCCCAAACCACACTCAATGTTGCAACTCTGAAGGAAAGTTGTACATTGGCACACATGTAAACAGCAAAAGAACCGGTTTCTAATCTTTGTACAACCACCGATTAACAAAATATCTTTGTAGGGGCGCCTGAGCAGCTGAGTCATTTAAGCATCCAACTCTTGATTTCGGCTCAGGTCATGATCTCACAGTTTGTGAGATTGAGCCCCTTCATGCTTAGCTTAGAGCCTGCTTAAGATTCTCTCTCTCTCCCTCTGCCTCTCTCCCCTGCTCACGCTCTCTCAAAAAAGAAAGAAAGAAAGAAAGAAAGAAAGAAAGAAAGAAAGAAAGAAAGAAAGAAAGAAAAGAAAGAATAAAGAAAGAAAGGAAAACTTGCACATCAAAGGAAATAATCCACAAAACTAAAAATTTAGCAACCTATGGAATGGGAGAAGATATTTGCAAATGACACTTCTGATGAAGGGCTAGTATCCAAAATCTATAAAGAACTTCTCAAACTCAACATCCCCAAAATAAATCATCCACTTAAGAAATGGGCAGAAGACATGAAGATATTTTTCCAAAGAAGACATACAAATGGCTGACACATGACAAAATGCTCAATATCACACATCATTAGAGATATACAAATCAAACCCACAATGAGATACCACCTCACACCCGTCAGAATGCCTGAAGTTAACAATTCAGGAAATGACAGAAGTTGGCAAGGATGTGGAGGAAGGGGAACCCTCTTACCCTGTTGGTGGGAACGCAAACTGGTGCAGCCACTCTGGAAAACGGTGTGGAGGTTCCTCGGAAAGTTAAAGACAGAACTATCCTATGACCCAGCAATTGCACTAGTAGGTATTCACCCACAGGATACAGAAATACAGATTTAAAGGGGCACATGCACCCCGATATTTATAACAGCATTATCAACAGCCAAACTATGGAATGAGTTCAAATGTCCATCGACTGATGAACGGAAAATGTAGCAGGTGCGCACACACACACACACACACACACTGGAATATTACTCAGCCATCAAAAAGAATGAAATCTGTCGGGGCGCCTGGGTGGCTCAGTCGGTTGAGTGTCTGACTTCGGCTCAGGTCATGATCTCACGGTCTGTGGGTTTGAGCCCCGCGTCGGGCTCAGTGCTGACAGCTCAGAGCCTGGAGCCTGCTTCCGACCCTGTGTCTCCCTCTCTCTCTGCCCCTCCCCCGCTCTCACTTTGTCTCACTCTCTCAAAAATAAATAAATGTAAAAAAAAATTTTTTCAAAAAGAATGAAATCCTGCCATTTCCAACGACATGGATAGAACTAGAGTGTATTATGCTAAGCAAAGTAAATCATGGAATTTATGAAACAAAACAGATGAACATAGGGGAAGGGAAGGAAAAAGAAAAGAAAAGAAAAACAGAGAGGGACAAGGTGCCTTGGTGGCTCAGTTGGTTAAGCATCCAGCCCTTGATTTCAGCTCAGGTCACGAGCTCATGACTGGTGGGATAGAGCCCCACGTTGGGCTCCGCACTGACAGCATGAAGACTGCTTTGGATTCTCTCTCCCCCTCTCTCTGCCCTTCCCCTGCTCACTTTCTCTCTCTCAAAATAAGTAAGTAAACTTAAAAGAAAAGAGAGAGAGGCAAACCATAAGAGACTCTTAACCATAGAGAACAAACTGAGGGTTGCTGGAGAGAAGAGGGTTGGGGGATGAGCTAGATGGGTGATGGGCGTTAAGGAGGCCACTTGCTGTGATGAGCAGAATCGCTAAATTCTACTCCTGAGACCAATACTACACTAGATGTTAACTAACTTCAGTTTCATTTCTTTTTTCAAGTAGACTTCACACCCAGCGCAGAGCCCAACGTGGGGCGAGTCCAGTCGGACACTTAACCGACTGGGCCACCCAGGTGCCTCTGACTTGAATTTAAATAAAATCTTGGAAAGAAAAAACAAAACAAAACAAAACAAAACAAACCCAAATTCGTTTAAGATCATGAATCGATCGATATTGTTCCTTCTCTGAGAAACTGCTTGTATTTTTACCATCTGACACGGAAAACTCCAGTTCATTCTAACTCATGCTGACATGGTCTAATACAGATATTCTAAGGGTGATCCATGGACCAGGATAAGTCCACAAACTGTACGGTCCCAGAATGATACATCAGAAACAGAGTAAGCACTTGGGAAACAACTAGAATAATTTTAAGTCTGTTGAATCAAATAATAAAAAATTGGGGCTTATAGTTTGTAGGCTTTGGACACCTCTTTGGGTTTTCTTTTGCCTGACAAAAGGAATGCAGTATGAAGGAAAGAAATGTGCCTTGGGGTCAGAAATCCCGGCTCCACACTTGATGTGACTCGTCATTTGTAAAACGGAGCATACATGGAAGTCCTGTGGTGGGCAGACTAACAGCTCCTCAAAGATGTAAACACCCAAATCCTCAGAACCTATGAATATGTCAGCTTGCACAGCAAAGGAGACATTAGGTTGCTAATCAGCTGACGCTGAGAAAAGGGTGAGTGTCCGAGATCGTCTGTGTCAGCCCAGTATAATCACAGGGTCCTTAAAAACAGAAGAACCAGACAAGGAGATGCGACGACGGAAGCAGTGTCAGAGGGATGTGATGTGAGTCTCCCGGCTTCGAAGGGGGAAGGGACCACCAGCCAAGGAATGCGGGTGCCTCTAGAAGACAGAAAGGCAAGGAAACAGAGTCTCCCGTAGAGACTCCAGAAAGAGATACAACCTTCTAACAGCTCGATTTGTGCCCGGCGAGATCTGTGTCCAACTTCTGGCCTATAGAACCGTGAAATCACAAATGTGTGCTGGGGGCCCCTGGGTGGCTCAGCTGGTTAAGTGTCTGACTCTTGGCGCCCACAACCCTGGGATCATGTCCTGAGCCAAATCAAGAGTCAGACGCTCAACTGACCGAGCCACCCAGGGGCCCGCCTTCTAAGAATCTTAACAACAGAGAGGGTCGGTTGGTTGGTTTACAGGCTAAAAAGAGGGGATGGCAAAGAATGCGGCCCACGATTTTCTGAGAGGGAAAAGTCACAGCCGTCTTCAGTCTTAGTTCAATGGAGCGCTCACTTCTCTATGGCCAACACGCAGGTCCCGAGCAGAGCGCGGTCTGCAATCTTCAACGCCCCGCGGGCCTCCCCGCGGCTCCCTGGATCTCATCCAGCCCAGCCCGCGGCTCCGCACCTGACCAAAGTGATCGTTTCCTCTCCAGAAAAAAGAAATGATGCCGAGATCGTTTAGGCCTATACTTTCTCTTTTTGCCTCCTTGCTGCCTGCCGTGCAGAAGAACCTGAATCTCACCTTCTCCTGCTTCAGCCCGCTGGCTGGCGACTTACCAAAGGGCCTGGAGCGGGGGTGAGCCAGTTAAAGGACAGCCCTTTCCGGTTATTCGCACGGAGTCCACAGACACCAAGTTCAAGAACTCCAGCACGGCAGCCGCTGTCTACAAGTCCAGTAAGCTGGGCGCCGCCTACGACCGAGCTCATGGCTCCTACGCGCACCGCCTGACTCTACCGACACGCCCAAAGAAACGTATTCACTGGACCCTCTAGTGTTTCAGTTAAAATGAGATTTTTTTCCCTCCCCGATATAATGTGTCTTTGCATGGCTATCACAATACTTTCTCATTTAAAATAGGCTATTTAGTATTGTTAGCAATACGTTTACATCAGCCTTAAATATTACGAGGACCTTGGTCATCTTCTGGGAGAAAGAGTAAAACTCACACGCTTCATTCTAAGGGTCCCTACCCAATCTGACAATCTTACCTTGTCACAGAAGACTTTTATCTGGCAGTACGCCCGGTGCACAGGCTTGTTGCTACGGTTGTTATAACTATAGGTGTCAATTTGAATGTTAAGAGGCAACCCCTTCACGCCTTTCTGAGAAGAGAAATCTGTGCTTAAGCAGTTGACAGAGATGAAAACCTGCAGAGGGAAAAAACGGCATTGTAAGTAACGGGCACCAACAGTCAACCTTAGCAGAGCTTGTAAAAATACTAACATCACCGAAATCACTTAAATATGTTCTAAATGAGAGCTCAGCTGCTCACTTAAAAGAAACTTTTTAAAATAAAGGGTCTATTTTAAAACTACTTTTGGTCAGAGGAATGGCAGACCTTAAGGGAAAAAAACAGACAGCAGCTTTGAACCCCTGTCAATTTTCCCTTCCGGGATATTTGCTTAGCATCATACTGTGGAAGAGGCTGGACGTCCTTCTTGATGTCATTTTTAAATATGACCGATAGCCCACGTTCTCTAGGCAGCTGGTCTGGAGCTCAGTACCAGCTGAGAATCTGCCCGTGTCGTGTCTACACCACCTCTGATGGCCTGTAGTTCCCTATGCATGTCCTAATATTTGGGAATTTATGAGATCAGTGAATCACACTATTAAAGCGGCACTGGAGGTTGTTGCTTAGGAGAGACTCAAGTGAATCTTGGTACACCGAAAGAACATGCTCCATTTCCCTCTTTTTGTGTGTGATACGGGTTTTAACCTCTCATACGCGGTCACGATGCATTCGAGCTCCCTTTCAACCATTCAGTTTTAGAATCTGTATCTGGTGCGTGAGCACCACACAGTGGATACTACTGGAATTACAGTTTTAAAAATCGGCGCCTTTCAAAGACCCGAGACCCTTAGGCTGGACTCCTCCCAGTCCAGGGGCCTACAACTCCCCAGCCCTAACACCACGAACAGATCTACCACAACAGTGCAGGCTGCCACTGGCTGAACCAAGACCCAGACAGGGAGAAGGTTAGGCCAGAAAGGGGGGGGGGGGGCGGGGGCTCTGAGAATGCAGATAAAAGAGAAGGGGGTGGGAAGGGTAAGGAGAAAAAAGATTGTAACCGTAACGATGAAGATCTCACCGCTCTCTAGAAGGTTTGCAAATGCCGAAACAGGAGTTTTATTCTTGTTCTAGTCTATACATTATTTTCAAGAAGGAAAAGACCAAAACGCCCGAAGAAGACTGAGAACTTGTCCACATTAACAGACTGAAAAGTCGTCTCTCATTCTGTCCCTCAGACCAGGCTGTTTACCGTCCCCAAAACACACCTCGAACGTCCATTCCTGCCTCACATCTCTGTCCTTGTCCCTCCTCCTCTTGTGTCCCTCTGTCCCAGTCCGAGCCACCTCCACAGCTCCTCCCTGTGTCTCCCTCCACCTCTGCAGGCACGTGGGCTCCGGTGACACCTCCAGAGACGGCCACCACTCACCCCACCCGTGTCGTGAAGCCCACAGCGGTGAGCACCTAACGCTTCCAGGCCTGCACGGGGCACTCACTTTATACACACGCTCTCATTTCACAACCCTGAGCGACAGTTAATCCTTCTTTTCCAGGTGAGGCTCAGAGAGATTTTTTTTTTTCTTTTTAAACTGTCCCCAGGGTAGAAAGCAAAGGGCTGGAATTCATATCCGGGGCTCCCCCCTTTACACCTTGTGACCTCGCTTTCCCAAATCAACTTTGTACCCGAATCACCTGGCTTTTCTTCACTACCTGGAACGGTCTGCCATTTTTACACGCAGCGCCAAGACGCAGCAGGCAAGCCCCTTGCTCTCTACACGGCAGCTTCCTCGATACTCACGTAGGAGCACAGTGCCCGGCCTAGGGTTGCCTTTCCTAGCCTGCTACCATTTTACTTCCCATTTAACTCATTTTCGGTAAATAAACAAAATGCTTTCATTTTGAAAAACACCGCAATCTAGATATACGGGCCAAAAGCGGTACATAGGAATTTCAAATCCATTACGGAAACCTAGTGCTTTGACTTGGGTCTCTTTTCCTGTACTGCTGACCCTTGGACAACGCAGGGGTTAGGGGTACCAACTGCCCCCCACTACCAACAGTTGAAAATCCACGTGCAACTTCTGACTCCCCCCAGACTTAACTACATAAGAGCCTACTGTTGACCAGAAGCCTTCCCAATAACATAGTCAATTAACGCATATTTTGTCTATGTACTCATATGCTAGAGCCTTACAGTACCTTTCTCTTAATTTTTTCAGTTATTGCTAGGCTATGCAGTTCATCTGCAAGTTTTTTCAAATTGTTGCAAATTAAAAAAAAAATGTTTCCCATATATTTATTGGAAAAAACTGACATGTAAGTGGGCCCGCGCAGTTCAAATCTGTGTCGTTGTTCAACGGCCAATTGTATGCTGTTAAAAAACACTTCACGTACGATGTATAAATCTGAGTTAAGGAGACAGGCTATGGAAAGACAAAATAGGAAGGCAGACAAAAAGACAGAAAGACAGTAGTCCCTGTGAACATCTGAGCCCATCGGGTAACCGAATCACCGTTATTTTTTCATTTTATAACCAAATGGAAAATCTAAACTTCTCTGTCATACGAGGCCACATGGCTCCATTTATGACTCAAAAACAGCAGCCTGGGAAAGTTACACTTAACCCTCAACAATTCCAGGAAGGCTCTGACCCAAAGTGATATTCCATTTACAAGAGGATTTCACAGTAATCCAACCTAAAACCTAACCTCCCCTTGCTTCCCAGTGTCAAGTTTCTATTCAAAGCAAAACTAAGCAGGAACCAAATCCTAGGATCAGCTTGAACATGGAGCCTTCAGAGGGACATTACCCTTTTACTGAGGATTACTGGCAACTGCTCTCTTATGCACATTCTTCTACGTTTAAAATCAGTTCTTTCCAAACTTGGCGGTATTTCTAAATGCAACAGAGAAAAGTTCACAGCATTCCTAACTCAACGTTAAAAACCACCGCCTCGTCTAGAGAAATACGTAAACACGGCCGTAAACAGCGAACAAGATGGGCAGCGTAAGCATTCCAGGCCAGGGACGTGAGGTACGAGAAGGACGATGGGCCGAAGACCTTCAAGAAACGGGGGCGGTGCTCCTTGAAGCCTCTTGCTTCACGGCAAGAACCGGCAGGGCAGTCCCGGGTCCATGCTGCCACCACTGAAGGGGACACATCTGCTATGTGTAAGCCTCGACCGAAAACCAGCAAGAATGCAAAGATGCCTTGCGCGTGTGCTCTAGCAAGAGGTAACGTGGTCAACGGGAAGGGAAAGCCTTTGGTCTGAAAATGAAAACACTGGAGTTTCAGCTCCATCGCGGATTAGTGCCGTGACCATGGGTGAGGTCCTTACCTGTCAAATGCAGGTTGTATTAGAGGACGTTTGGGTCACTTTTTTTTCCTTTTGAAGTTTATTTATTTTGAAAAAGAGAGAGAGAGAGAGAGAGAGAGAGAGAGAGAGAGAGAGAGAGAGAGAAAGAGAGCAGGGGAGGGGCAGAGAGGGAGGGAGACAGGAGAATCCCAAGCAGGCACGGCGCGGTCAGCACAGAGCTGGAGGCAGGGCTCCAACTCCTGAACGGCGAGGTCAGGACCCGAGTGGAAATCAAGTCGGACGCTTAACCGACTGAGCCACCCAGGTGCCCCGTGTCTAGATCAGTTCTCTTGAGTCCTAGGATTATACTTACGTTAAAAGATTGTGAATACTTTTTTCTCTACTATGTATTTATTAGGGACAGTAATTTTGTGTAACACATTTATCAATTTTTTTTTACCAATCATGTAATTTTAAAAGTACCGTGTAAAGTTGCCACTTCGAGTAATTATATGAACTACTTGTACGGAATTAAGAATCTTATAAAGCGGAGGTTCATAAAGCATGGTGCCAGGAACATCAGCACTGCCTGGGAACTTGGATGCTTCGGGTCCCTGACTCAATCAGAATCACCCGGAGGACGTCAGCCCTTCCTGGAGACAGTAAAGCCACATCTAGAGGTTGTGCTGTCATTGGCCTGGGGTGGGTTCCAGACACAAGGCCTTCTTCAGGTGCTCCCCAAGTAATTCCAGCAATCAGTCAGGATAAAAGCCACGGCCGTCAGGTGATTAATCTTCTGTATACTTACTGCTTTGATCCACCAAAGGCCTCCTCTGACTCCAAAACTCGGAGGTGATTAAAACAAGCCCCAACATATGGTTTCCTTTCTTTAAAGAGTTCAGATATTCCTACATGTATTTATAGTATCCCATCAAGCTTTCTTTTTGATTGAATTTTTTTTTTTTTTTACAGAGGTATAACCCTATCGAATAATAATATTCATTCAACCAATGGAAGGATAAAGATTAAAGCATCTGCTCAAACTTACTATTCAGTAAGGTCATACAAATCGTCAGAAACCCACAGTTCATGAAATAGTGACCAGACAAAAACCTATTAAAACTCTATCAAATTTGGGGTGCCTGGGTGGCTCAGTCAGTTAAGTGTCTGACTCTTGATTTCGGCTCAGGTCATGATCTCATGGTTGGTGTGTTCGAGCCCCACGTCTGGCTGGGCGCTGACAGTGTGGAGCCTTCTTGGGATTCTCTCTCTCTCTCTCTCTCTCTCTCTCTCTCGACCCACCTCCTCCGTGTGCCCCTCCCTGACGCACACTCTCGCTCTCTCTCTCAAAATAAAGAAATACAGTTAAAAAAATATTTCAAACAATACTTCTGTTTATTCCTCACGTGACGTGCAATTTTCGCAGGGGCTGATGTGTGCGGGCAAACCGTGCGTTCGGGTGACCTGTGGGGTCACCCCCACCGAGCTGCCAAGCCCTGGAGACAGAGACAATGCTGGGCCAGCCCTGTTTCTGGTGCCTGGTGAGCAGCACATGCTCAGTAGCATGTATGTTTTTAACCAAAGAAGGACGATGCAGAGGGAGCGGTGAATAAATGGGGCTAAGGCGGCATACAACGCAGCCACTTAAGACAGCTGTCACCTGTCGGTGTAAATGAGGAGGCGGCTGGATTTTGTGTGTGAAAGGGCCCAACGGTGTTTCGGCCTTCGTGGATGCAACCCGGCAACCCCTCAGTAACAAGGCAGAGCAGCCACAGGTGGATGTCGTGGTGCTGTTTTCAATAAAACTTTATTTACATAAACAGCAGCTGGCTGGCCAGGGTTTGCAGAGAGCTGTGGTTTGCTGAGCCCTGATCTAAATAAACCATTCTCTAAGGTGCTCGAACACTAATTTACCCTTGTATCACATCACAGCGTAGTTAGGAGCGAGGAAGGATTAGTTCCCTTTTTGTGATTCAGTATTTCCACTTTCTATACAAGTGACTTCCTAAGAAGGAGCTCCCGCTGACGTTTCACTCTTCCCATGAACCACACATTTTATCAGTACAACCCACACCCACAGAAGGGACTAGGGTAATTTTAAGGGAGAAGTTTCTAGGGAATCTTATTTAGGAAGGTGACAAATCTTTAATCAGCAGCACCCAAAGCAGGTCGGAGGCCAAGTGTAGAAACGAAAGGCAGAGATCGCGTCCAGGTCTGGGGGGAGGGGGGGCAACAAGCTGGCTACAGTCTGCTCCTCGCAGCGCTAACACCGGGATGGGTTCTACCTAATGGGCGACACCCCGAATAAGCAGGACAACAGGCCAAGTCACCCAAATCTGGATAAAACGAATGTTCAGGCCATTGTCACTGTGCAGAGAAAAATACTTCCTAAGACGGGATCACAGAAAAGCTGCCAATATCTTCTCCAGAGGGTGGGAAAGAGGTTCAAAGAAAGAGGATTATTACAGGTTCACCTCCTCCATGGAATACACGCATGTGATAACCTCTTCTCTGTTCACACTTCCTTGTCACTGATTTTGAGGAGAAGTCTGATTTTATTCAAACAAATGAAACATAAATCTTAGAAGACGAGCATCCAATGCTCCCAACCAAAATCGCTAGGAGAGAGAAAAAAAAAAAAAAAACAACCAACCACAGAATAAACTGCTAAACAAGTCGAAGATGCTCTGCAAGATTCCTTTTCAAATGTCCAGCCCGTTTTTCTAATGTAGTTCCTCATTCTTGGCTGAGAATTCACGCACTTAAAACTTTTCGGAAGATTAAATTTTGTTTTCAAACCTCAGCTGAAAATGTGAGGAAAACAACAAAATAAAGATTGATATTATCAAAGGCTTAACTTGTACTGATTTTTTTACTCCAAATGCTTGCAAGTGCAGAACCAACAAGAAATCAGATCTCGAACTAATTTATGATGCTTTTTCCAGGAAGCTTATGGCAGCCGCGCACTATTGTTCCCAGAGCTGGGGGCCGCTGTCCCCGCTGTTACTTCTCAAAAGGGAAGAAGGGAGGGGGACAAAGACACTCGGACATAGTAAGCTCAAAACACAGGCTGCCCTCAGAGGTTCATTTCCCAGCCAGTGAAGCGAGGGCAACAGAGAACATATTTTATAAACCCGCAACTCACTTTGGGGGCTTCATTGACACAATAAACCAAGGCCCAATGCTGGTAAAACATGCTGATCGTCCAGTCTGAAAAGAGCACTGAGATCTGTGAGCTTTCACAAGTGAATGTGTGGGGAGAAACCACAGAAATCTAGTTTCACAGAAAGTGTTAACAAAGCACTTGAAATTTACCAGTCCAAAGTTACAAAAATTCTAAGTATTGAATCAGAAGCCAAATAATGAAACTGGCCGACTTAAGCACACTATATTAGGAGATTTTTCATGAACAAAAAGCCTGTTCGTTTTAAAAAATTTACCACAACTCTAATACTCATTCTCTATTATTATTATTCATGTACAAGAACCTGACATCCAAATAATATAGTCTTAATTTTTTTCCCCACTAAGAGATTTGGGTAGGGGCGCCTGGATGGCTCAGATAGTTGAGCGTCCGACTTTGGCTCAAGCCATGATCTCAGTTCGTGGGTTCGAGCCCCACGTCGGACTCTGTGCTGACAGCTCGGAGCCTGGAGCCTGCTTTGGAGTCTGTGTCTCCCCCTCTCTGTCTCTGCCCCTCCCCCCACTCATACTCTGTCTCTCCCTCTCTCAAAAATAAATAAACTTAAAAAAAATTTTTTTTAAATGAGGTCTGGGTAGAATTTTGCATATTTTTATAACATTGCTGCTAGAATGGTGAAAATGATTTTCTTTTAATTTTATAATTTAGTTTATTCAATGAGTGGAACAAAAAAGTAAACCTTTAGATTTGCTAAGACATGAACCACCCTCATAACAGCTGGGATAAAGTTTTCTTTTTAAGAGGTCTGATTTTTATTACTTTTTAAAACAAATTTGTTTGGGAGAGAGAGACAGAGCACGAGCAGGGGAGGGGCACAGAGAGAAAGGGAGACACAGAATCTGGAACAGGCTCCAGGCTCCGAGCTGTCAGCAGAGCCCGATGCGGGGCTCAAACCTATGAACCGTGAGATCACAACCGGGGCCGAAGTCGGACACTTAACCGACTGAGCCACCCAGGCGCCCCCAAGAGATCTGATTTTTAAACTAAAACAGTGTAACACAGTGTTAGGCTCATTACATGAGGGATCACGGGAACTCGTCCATGTTAACATCACCTCGATGGCCCAGAAAGTGAAAGAGGCTAGATAAATCATCATCACCGTCAGTGGTTCACTTCCCTCTGACGGAAGGGATCCAAATAATCAAGGCCGCCCAAACCCAACTCCCACCCCAGCTCATACCTCATTGTCTACTGACATCGCCCATGGATAAAGACCAAGGTCAACTGACAAAACTGCTCCGAGAAGCATTCCCTAATGACCCAAAGAGAATGACAGCCGTTTCACTACTTAGCAAGTTGTACTTAAGAAGCTCGCCTCCTCTCCCCCGAGACCAGACTCGGAGCTTCGGTTTGGGGCAAAGAGCCACATCTCTATACCCTTGTCACCTAGGCCAGAGAGAGGAACAAACAGGGGTGCTGAACGTGCCACCTCTCCATGTAACACTTCGGGGACTCTGCCACACTGTAAATGTAAGTGCTCTAAGGCCCTCGATGGCAGAGGTTGTTACACGGTTTTGAAATGTTTTCCGGTGTTTGGGGCGCCTGCGGGGCTCAGTCGGTTGAGAAGGGACTCTTGGTTTCGGCCCAGATCATAGCCTCACAGTTTGTGAGTTTGAGCCCCGTGTTTGGCTCTGCATTGGCAGCACGGGGCCTGCTTGGGATGGATTCTCTGTCTCTCTCTGCCCGCCCCCCCTGCTCCCCGCCCCTCTCCCTCTCCCTCCCTCTCTCTCTCTCTCTCTCAAAAATAAATAAACTTTTGGGGCGCCTGGGTGGCGCAGTCGGTTAAGCGTCCGACTTCAGCCAGGTCACGATCTCGCGGTCCGTGAGTTCGAGCCCCGCGTCAGGCTCTGGGCTGATGGCTCAGAGCCTGGAGCCTGTTTCCGATTCTGTGTCTCCCTCTCTCTCTGCCCCTCCCCCGTTCATGCTCTGTCTCTCTCTGTCCCAAAAATAAATAAACGTTGAAAAAAAAAAATTTTTTTAAAAAAAATAAATAAACTTTTAAAATGTTTTCCAGTGTTTAGTACATTTTTTGTATTTCTCCCAATGCCTCTTACACATCGGTACCGAATTAAAGGCTGGTAATGACAGAAAAACCACGGGTCTGCAAATAGCTACACAGGATCTCTAAATCGTAATTTAGCAACTGTCAAATCCTCACAGAACTTAAAATACACACAATACTGGCCCTCAAAAACAAAATACTCAATAAAAAAAAGCTAATCTCAATTTACACAGACTAACCCTTCTTTCTCCCAACCCCAAGTAGAGAGCCCTCTGGACAATAAAATGGCTACCAATCAGGTGACAAAATGAAACAAGAGACTGCTTCGGTGACATTAGGCGATTGCCAAGCACAGTTATCACTACGAATCTTACTCATTTATTCTTACTAAAAACTTTTCTATAGCTCACCACTGTCTACATAATAGCAACTAAATTCCTCAGCATTCAAGATGCTATAGGTGATGCTGATGGACCTTTCCAGTCATGTTTTCTACTGACTACTGCACTATTTCCCCAATGTCAATAATAGATGTATCCTTTTTTGCCCCCAAATGTTTGACTTCTTTTTCAGAGAGCGTAAGTGGGGGAAGGGCAAAGAGAGAGAGAGAGAGAGACAGAGGAGCTGAAGCAGGTTCTGTGCTGATAATAGAGAGCTCGACGTGGGGCTTGAACTCATGAACCGTGAGATCGTGACCTGAGCCGAAGTCGGACACTCGACCGACTGACTGAGCCACCCAGGAGCCCCTACATGTATCCTTTTTAAAAGAGAAAAAAAGTTCCCTAACCCCTAAACAGATATCCAGATCTTCGTTTGAGAAATACTACTCTATCCAAACAGCTGCAAGATGCTTGATCACAGGGCACCCCGAGAGCTCATCTGGTCTTTATCTGGACCAAACCTGACCCCCAAGCACAAACACTGGCACGGACACTTCCTGGCAGCAGGTATATGCTCTGCGATTTCCAACATACTTACGATTTTAAAAAATCTTACATGATCTTTTATGATTTTAAAAAAGCTGACAGTATTAGAAATCTCAAAGAAACTGAGCATTGGCCAGTATACTTGGCCAACAGACCCTAAGGTTTTGAGACACATTCATCTACAGGGTGTAGTCCCGGGCCTTGCTGGGGCGTGTCAGGGCCTTCGGGATCTGGCCCCCACGCCCCTCACCCCCCCACCCCCACCGGCTGCAGACCTCAGGCAAGGTCCGGTGGTCTCGGTTCTGCACTCCTACCTCCCAAGGCCATCGGCCCATCCCCGGCTCTGAATGCCTGGCCAGTTCCTACTATCCTTTCGTGGGTGGTAGTGTCCCCAACGGTCTCCTCTGACCCCCCCCCCCACCCCCCATTCTGAGGGAAGCTCTAGTACTTTCTGTTTTCTTCTGTCGATGGACCCATGGGTGGCAATCTCCTCCACTAAATTTTGAGTTTTCTGAGAGCTGGACCAGATCTGACTCATCTTTACGTTCCCAGAACATCCTGGCAGTACTTGGCCGATAAGAACCACACGTTCACTAAATAAATGACCCCAGCCTCTTCAACTCCAGCCAAATCGAACCACGTGCTGCTATGGTATTTGAGCTGTATTTATTGCCTTCTTACAACGTACCAGACTCTGGTCCTCAAAATAACACAGGAAATTGGTACTACTCTGACCCCATTTCACAGATAAGGAAATTGAGGCTTAGAGGTTAGAAACATGTTGCCCAAGTTCACAGGTTATTTATGTTCATAACTCTCCTCCAAGATGACCTGAACACCTAGGTCATCTTGGCGGACAGATTTTTACACATTCTGGACGTAAAATAAATATTTGTTGAGTGGATAATTAAATCGACTATACACATACCCTCAATTAATTCGGGAAAGATTACGATCTTTCGAGGCTCACTGACATATATCTACATCTATATCTATATAGAGAGAGCCGGAAAGAGAGAGAGAGAGAGAGAGAGAGAGAAAGAGAGAGAGAGAGAGAGGAGTTCTAGGGTCGAGATGAAGCCGCATAATGAGCCACGAGGGGATTTTCTATTGCATCTATCCACTTTTGTACTTGATAATGTTATCTACGGTGACCAGCTTTCCATTATGGAAAGTGCAGGTATCTAACAATTTTGCTTTTGATAAACAAATCTGTGACCCTTCACCCGCAGCCACATGCTATACTGACGGGTGTGGTACGGTCTACATTTTCTTCGATTCAAGTGTCATAGAAGACAAGTCCCAAATGCCGTTTTCTACACTACACAATGTCTGGGCCTCAATATGTCAAAGCACCTCTGTAGGCTAAACCATTCTAGCTGCCTCTTTTCCACCGAAATTCGCAACAGCTAATCCGTGCGGGGGAAAAGACAATAAGGAAAAAGAAAAAAAGCCCAATCAAATAGACTGCAAAAATATTCTGCAGATGTAAGCTCTCAAAGAGTCACATCAAGAGCACTCCCCTTAGCGGAAAGTACTCTTTTGCCCTAGAAATCGTCAGAGTTTTTCTAACCTCACTTATGACCTGTGTCATTACATAGACGGTGTAACCTCTTTTGAGGACAGGCTTTATGCTTCAATCATTTCTTTATTTCCTCACAGTTCTTGCACAGAAAAGTATAAGAATTTGCTGAACGAATGAATGTATAGTTAACAAAGACAACCCTCTGCAACATGACTTCAGAAGCCAGTTCTTCCACACCGTAGCAAGAGATTAATTGCCTTGCACGGACTTCCTAGAAGGAAATAAACTGGTCGATAATAACTGAAGTTAAAAAAAATCCTGGGGCACTTGGGTGACTCAGCTGGTTAAGCGTCTGACTCTTGATTTCGACTCAGGTCATGATCTCGCAGTTCATGAGATAGAGCCCTGAAAACAGAGTCCTCTGACAGCGCAAAGCCTCCTTGGGATTCCTTCTCTTTCTCTCTCTCTCTTCCCCTCTCCCACTTGTGCATGCGTGCACGGACTCTTTCCCTCTCAGAAGAAAGAAATAACACATTACGAAAAAAATCCTTCAAGTTAGAATGGTGCTTTGCTTTTGCAAACAAGATTACACACAGCAGACTTTCGGAAAAGTATCAGCATATGGATAACCTGACTACCTATGTCAATATTTTATACCGTCAGTTACGATGCACCGTTCGAGTGAGTGTCAACGGTCTGGTAATCGTAAGTAAGAAAAGACCCGACGGAAGGAAGAAAAGAAAAAAGAAAAGTCGGTTGATTTACCTATGGAAGACGCATCAAAAAACTGATAACTGAAAAATGTTTTCCACTTCAAAAATGTACTTATAGATCTGTCATATACCCTAAAAACATCTACCTTTAGCGTGAGCCTTACACACTTCAGAGTCTGGCTACTCAATGCCATTTAGCTCAAGAGAGACAGCGTTCAGTTGCGGCCGAGGCTCAGGCTCTGAAGACAGATAATAAAAGACACACAGGAGAGAGAGGGCAGAGACGAGGCCAGGACCAAACTCCGTGCTCTTGAAAGCACACTGGCACAACGCTGCACAGAAAGCTGAACAAGAATCTAATGGGAAAACAGTCCAGGGAAGAAGAAAAACAGGGAAAAAGTGACCCCCAAGTGGCTGTGAGCACAGGCTGTTTTTGGATCACGAGGCATGAAATTAAAGGTCCCTGTATTTTAAATCAAAGGGAAGTCTCCGTACCAACTTCCTACTGACTTCATATTAAGTCACGAGATTTAGTTGGTGACGTGGTCCCCTCAGAGACAGCCACAGCCACCCTGGATACAGTTGCAGTTGCCTCTGGGAGTTTTTATCACTTTAACCCAGTCTAGTATTAAAATTCAACTTAGTCAAGTATGGATATAACGTTTGTAATTTTATTCCTAGACCATAACTGATCTACAAAATTGAAAGTAGAAAACTCAGGACAAATTTTAGTTTCACTCTCTTGCACATCAGTCAAGGTAGCCACTCTAAAACATACCTAAAAGCAACTCCTCTTAGTCAGAAATCTCTACTGACATACGAAATTACAACGCGAAGTCAAAAGCGAAGTTTATTCCCGGCGCTCTTGGTTGGCTCAAGTCAGAAGAGCATGTGTGTGACTCTTCATCTTGGGGTTGTGAGTTTGAGCCCCATGCTGGGTGTAGAGAGCACTTAAATAAAAACTTAAAAAAAAAAAAGTTTTTTTTAAAAAAAACTTTTTCCTTTTTAACGTTTTTATTCATTTTTTTTCGAGACACAGAGAGCCAAGGTGTGAGTGGGGAGACACAGAATCGGAAGCAGGCTCCAGGCTCCGAGCTGTCAGCCCAGAGCCCGATGTGGGGCTCAAACCCATGAACCGTGGGATCGTGACCTGAGCCGAAGTTGAATGCTCACACGACTGAAACACCCAGGTGCCCCATAAAAACAAAGTTTATTCTCACCCTAAATCCGACAACACTGATTCATGAGAATAAAATCATCATTTTCCCAGTAGGTTGGTAGGAGGTTCTGTCAACTGAAGCCGACGGGAGTGGGAAACGGTGTAAACTAAGAAATCAAGATCCAACTCGTGGCTAAAGTCTGCGTCGACGCGAACATTTACTGAGCCCTGCACAGCAGACACTGAATCCAGATCAGTATTCTTTTGCCCAACCAGAACCCAACAAACAAAACCGAACAAGCCCTGACTGTCTTACTTCTGCCTTGTAGCTCCTCGACTTACTCCGTGTGCCCGCCTGATTAATGAAGCCCCAGCAGGCCTCAAAGGCTGAGTCATAAACTCAGAAGTAGAATCCAGTTCCGCTACTGACTCATCGGACCGGCCTCGGAGAGTCCTACCTCCCCACTACTCTGATGACACGAGGTCATTAAGAAATCCTACTACATGGAACTAAAAGCTTCCAAGTGTGCAATTGGTGTTTGTGTTGTTTCTCAGACTGCCCAACGACCATCAAGAGATAAGAAAACTGGAGGGCTGAGGGCGGGGAGGAGAGGGATCTGGGAAGAACGAGGCACGAACCTGAAACCTTCTCGCCTCTACGTGGGGTGTTTCCCTGAAGAAAAAACGAGGCCCCGGCAGTCATCGCCCTTTCGGTGGCCTCAGTGCTGCCTTCCCACACCACCCATATGGCACCTTCTGTTTCTGCAGACAGCAGAGAGAGCCAGGGAGAAAGTCACAAAGACAAGGAGAAAAGGAAGGGACAGAGACGGAGAAACAGAGGCAGAGAAAACAGAGAAGGAGGTGGGAAGAGAGACACATAGAGACGTTCCAGAGGCACCCACGTATTAACCTCCCTGTGTTATATCCTTTAAGCAGGACCTGGTGAACTTAAGGACACTTGGCAGGTACAGTGTTTTGGCACCTGTTGTCCCAAACAAGTAGGACGTTCGTTGTGAAATGTGCAGAACTGGACGCAGGTGTGACACAGGCAAACACAGACCACATTCCGGCATCTCCAGGTTCAGAGTAGGGCAGGTAAGCACATGGGTCATGAGGGCAGAGTCGGCAGGCAAGCAGACTTCCAATCAAAATCCTAATTATATTTTCCATTTTAAAAGAAGCTAAAGAAAAAGTCCCCAAGTGAGTAACGAATGTAGACAGCTCACTGAGATTTACTCAAGGATCTGGAGTCTCGCGTAGAGATCTGCCGTATGAAAGAAACCCGAAGTCCGGGGCCCCCTGCTGCCTTGGAATCGGTTCCAGGTAAATTCGGTTACTACTACGAACGTCAGGCCAGAGTCGAAGCTCTCTGATTTAGTTACAAGTAGCAAAACTGGTGGCAATGACAGATTTATAAAACCACTTTAGATGGAATTTCCAGGAAGGATGTAGAAAAGGAGGGTTGAGGTGACAAGCCGTCAAAGAAGAAAAGTTCTGTAGAGGAGCTCAGTGTTTCTTGACAGCGGTAGGGTGGTGGAAGGGGCGAAATTGGACCAAAAAAAAAAGAAGAGAGAGAGAGAGAGAGAATGAAAAACAAATTCAAGTGGCAGCACAAATGGTGTCTAAATAGACATGACGCTCCAAACCTGTTTCACAAGATACGGGTTTCACTACTGAACTAAAGCTTTCTTCAGCTGCCAAGTGTCTCCCTTGTCCAAGCAAAAACATCATGCACTTGGCTCTTACCCTCAGGCATGTGCTACAATAAATGTGTGCTATTGTTCCCTGCGGATTCTGAATTTCCACCAGGATTCGGTGCATTTTACGTTCCATCTGGACAAACCCCTTGCTTAGGCGACAAGAGTATGCCACGTGAAATACTTTGAGGCCAGAATCCCGCAAAAAGAAACGAAAGCTTCAAAGAGCAGCCTTCCTCACAGTCAGACCCAGGAGAGTTTCTTCGAAGCAAACCTTTCAGTTGCTAAGAGTTTAATCCGTATCAGCTAATTAAAGGCATTCTCCACATTTTCCAACCAGGAAAAACTTCTCGCCATTTCCAAACCTGATCAAATGAAACCCTTAAGACTATTCATTCCCTATAGAGGAATATGACTATCTTTCTGGCACCAAAAAAAGTTTATTTTTCACTTTGATAAATACGTACTGTCAACCTGCACAAAAGGAAACCCGTGGAGTCAAACGCATGACACTTCTGAAGCCTGTGTGGCCGCCTTACGTGGCTCTTTATTTCTTGTCCGTTTCCCCAGAGCTCTAAGGACAGGACACAGGGATAAGCCCGTTCAGTGCAGTCAGCCCAGCATCCACCTGAACACTAAAAGCCTCTTATCCTTCGTTTTAAAAGTAGCAATGCTTCCTGACTCCTCTCTAGGCCAGGGAGTATACGCTTTTGTTTTAAATCACACCTGCCTGCGTTTGATTGCAATTGCAAGTAAGGTATTTGACTCCCTTCTCTCCCTCCTCCCTCCCATTCACACTGGAAATTTAAAGCGGTGAAACAAACCAAACCTGTCCCTGCTTAACGCAACCAAACATGGCAACACCTTTCTTTAATAGAGCATTTAATTGATGCTTCACTAGAATGGAATCCCTGTAAATGCATGCAATATGCTCAGTCCAAACAAATTAAAAATTACTCTCACAATGAATTCCAAATATTACGCTTAGACAAAACAACAAACGGTTATTAAACTCATAAACCTGTATCCCACAAGCACCTACAGAAAGCTTTAAGTTCAAGTTACCGGGATGGTTACACCCCTCTGACAGAATGAACTCTGCCAGCCCCAATAATCCCTCCCCAGGAACTCCACACATTTCTGCCGAGACAAGAAGACAAAAGGGAAAGATAACCAGGGCTGCGTCCAAGCACAGGCCCCTCGCGGTAAAGCTGCTCAGGGCTCCAGTCCCCTAGGGGGGCTATGCATTCTATTTTAATCCTCTTTCTTTTGTAACATGAGCCTCTCTCCATGACACATAAAACATTTGGCTCAGAGCGATGATCCTTCAGAACGCCTTGGCGCTCCTTCTTAGAGCCGACAGATTAAACGTAAAAGCACAAAGTGCTCTCGCGGATGGGTGTTTTCCCACAGGACGGGGTGCTCTGGTTCTGCCCTATCTCTGACGGCTCCCTCGTTCCCTCCTCAAGGACCGTGGGGAGACAAAACGTATGTAGAAACTGATTTTGTCACCCCCCCCGCCCCCAGATCATGCCACCAAGGAAAAGGCATAGTTCCATCTATCCGCGGAAAGCCCGATCACAGACAGAAATGCAGCGCTGCCTCCTGAGAGTCTAACGAAGATGTGAAACAGCAACCCGGCTCCACGACGGCCCTGCAGGAAAAGGGCCGCACCTCCGGGTTGTCGCAAGCCACGGACGCGCAAGACAGTAACACGCGATCAGACCCCACGTGTGACTTCTTCTCGACACGGCTTCCTCTAGCAGGAGCCTGATGCCTGTCTGACAGCAAGTGCTTTGCTGTCAATAGTTTCAAAATGAAACCCGTGAACGGGAACTGTGCCACAACGCACCTTCTGGTGTAAAAATTCAGAAGTCACCACCGGAAAAGAAATCTGTGAGATATTTTGTATCCCTGGGGCCCACTCCATCGTTAAAAGGTCTGCTTAGTATTCGTGAAGCTCACAGCTACATCTCAATGATCAAAGAAATCCTGAGCTTTGCTTTGAACTGTAGCTATTTCCTTGTTTGCCATATTGTCTAGGTTAACTGTAATTCCGTACGTTCCTATACCATCAACACGGATCCGTCCCAATTAGCGTTCCTCTGGATCTCAGGGTCCCCTCCGAGTGGGCTGGCCCAATTTTCACTTGATTCCGACACAGCTGTCGTTTCTCTTTCTCTGTGGTTAAACATCACTTACCCAACAATCAACATAAATTACTTCCCGTTAGCAAAGTGTTCTTCTACTACAGGAATTTATACTAGTGAATCCATAATGCTCCTCTATTAACGAGAATTATTACCCTTTCAAAGATTTTACTGTTTTAATGTACTCTCCACCCCCAACGTGGGGCTCGAACTCACGACTCCAAGATCAAGAGTCGCACGTTCCATCGACTGAGCCAGCCGGGTGCCCCTATGGTTTTATTTTATTTTATTTTATTTTTTAATTTTAAAAAAATATTTTATTTATTTTTGAGAGAGAGAGAGAGAAGAATGCAAGCAGGGGAGGGGCAGAGAGAGGGGGAGACACAGAATCCAAAGCAGGCTCCGAGCTGTCAGCACAGAGCCCAACGCAGGGCTTGAACCCACGAACCGCAAGATCATGACCTGAGCCGAAGTCAGACGCTCAACCGACTGAGCCACCCAGGCGCCCCGGGTGCCCCTACTGTTTTAAACAGTCTTCCTGTCAAAAACACTTTGTGTCCATTTCAAGGTCTAGACTCTTGCCTGCTCGACAGCCGCCTGTGATGACCAAGTAGCAAACGTGCTCATCTAGAGGACCACGTGCATTTTTTCGGTACTGAGCAGCTGGCACTGCCACATGAAGTGCGATCGTAAGGCACCCCGGCAGCATTCAGCATAAAACAGACATTCAAAGAAGTTAATTCTCTCTCCCTAACTTCTTTTTCCTCTATTTATTTTAGATCTTCAGGCTTTGAGAGGCCCTTCCTTCATATCACTAACCAAATCCCAATGCTCTTATGAACTCTTAGATTTACAATCGAAGCAAGGTGTAAAACTCGAGGCCAAGATGTGCAGCCTACCCAGAACTAAGTATTGAGTGTTGGAAATACTGTAACTGAGGAATAAAACAGTCCCAATTTATAACTTATTTGGGTCTCCCAAGTCCATTTATAAAGTAGTATGAACAGCACACAACACCCTTCTGACTATAACGTTATCTATAACTAATGTTATAGTCAGAAGGGTTATAGTCTTCTGACTATAGTCAGAATCAGGATCTCAGGCTACCCTGCAAAAGCCAATTTAACCCACAGTATACCTGATACCTGAATTGCAATACTGGTATCGTCAGCCTCCATCTCGTGCAGTGCCCTGGTCGTAGAGGGCACTGGATCCTTGCTAACATCATGAGTCCCTGGGATGGGGGAGGAGCACAGCCGGCTGCGGGTAAAATCTTTATACAGCCCAAGAAGGGGCTTGTCTTATGCCACCTTCCTCATGCGCCCTCCTCACGTCCTAGTCCTCTCTTCCCCATGTGACCCATGCCCTCAGAACTCACAAATTCTAAACTTCTGCACCTCACCAGAGATCCACCTTTTAATGTTTCGAAGGCAAATGCTTCTCCCTGCCAAAATTACCTTAAGCAGCTGATCTCGGCTGTAGTCTGAAGGGGAAGAAATCTGATAAAAGTTATTCCACAAGGGGGGGCGCCTGGGTGGCGCAGTCGGTTAAGCGTCCGACTTCAGCCAGGTCACGATCTCGCGGTCCGGGAGTTCGAGCCCCGCGTCGGGCTCTGGGCTGATGGCTCAGAGCCTGGAGCCTGTTTCCGATTCTGTGTCTCCCTCTCTCTCTGCCCCTCCCCCATTCATGCTCTGTCTCTCTCTGTCCCAAAATAAATAAACGTTGAAAAAAAAAAAAAAAGTTATTCCACAAGGGAATATGAGTGGCCGATGAAGGTTAACTTATCCAGAGATTCCTGCCTCTTTAAAACATACCTGACTATCCAGACAAATCCAAGTCTGTGTGGAAGACAGGCAAATGAATGAAATAGGTCTGCACAGCACAGAGGTTTAGGGCCACCTGGGGGACTGTTCCTATGCTATTTCTGCTTTTCAAAGCAGCTTCCTCCTACCTGCCGCTAAAACTCATGATTTTTGACAAGTTTCCTAATATCTTCAAGTTCCTACGGTAATAGGTATATGATAACACTGATGGATGGAGTATATACAGGGACGATGTAAGATGAGTCCAGTTTGGGCAGTGTTTTTCCCAAAGTGGAACATAAGCCAAGGTGTTCAAGATTCAACCTGATATGGGATCAAAATAGAGTCCTCTCCAAAGCAAGCTGCAGAAACTACAGGGAAGATTCAGGTGTCAACACTGGGACAGAATTCTGGTTTTATTCATCCTGGCCTGGCCAAAAGGATGTATTAGATTTTTTTTTTAAAGATGTGTCAGGGACAAAAGGAATGCCATATATATATGTAGTATATAGTATATACTATATATACACTACTCTATATACTATATAGTATATACTATATAGTATATATAGTGGCATATAGTATATACTACATACTATATATACTACTATATATACTATATAGTATATACTATATAGTATACACTATATACTATAGTATATACACTATACACACAGTATACACTATATACTATAATATATATAATATATTATATATATATTATAGTATATACTGTATACTATATAGTATAATATATAGTATATATAGTATATATATACTATATATGTAATATATATGGTACACATATAGTGTGTGTATACTACATGTAGTATACATATATATGTATATATACACATATATGTACATATACACATATATATACGTATACAGTATACACACACACACACACACACACACACACACACAAGAAACCCTTACGTGTATGGGGGAGAATGCACTGGAATTAAGAATCAACAAATGTATTTCAACTTAGAACAAGTAAGTGGGCAAAAGAAAGTGGATACTTTTGAAAAAGAAGCAAAAAAAAGAAAAACAAACCTACACAAGATTCTGCACGTTTACTTGTTCACTCTAGCTGCCCTGGGGCATCAATTACTTTAAGTGTAAAAACAGAAAACATCCACTTGGCCAGGAAAGGCAAAAAATCTAGATACTGAATTCCAACACACGCTTGAAGCACATGCCTGCTATCAGCATCAAAAGGTAACGGCCTCGTTAAGAAATGGCACGAACTCTTTCCGGCAGCAGGCAAAAGCTTAAAGATCAAGTCAGCGTTGGGGGTCTGAAGGGGGAAATGAAACTGAACTTACCTATACCAATTAACAGGTAGCTATTAAGACTACTTAAGACACACCTCCAGCAATATTTCTCTTTAATACAAATATGCTGAAGGTCTTCCAGAATAAAAGCAGCCGTTATCCCACCCGTCACCTTGGCTTCACTCCCATCCTGGAGAGTGACACATCAAACAAACAAAGCACCCTGCCCACATGCAGGGCTTTCCGCCCAGCTCTCCTCGCACTCTGACAAGTGCTTATTAACCTGATGACGTGCCAACAGAAAAGAGGATTGGCCACCCTAGGCTTTTTGTTTTCCTAGGGGGATAGAGGGGAGTAAACTGAGGGACTAAACCCAAGGTCACAGTAAGTCAGCAAAGTGGGCTCAGGACTTAGATGTTCTCAATCACCTCTTCCACAATTTCTCAATTAGTCCCTAATGGCAAACAGGAAACCTATCCCTGGTTTGCTTTTATAACAGAAGCACCCGGAAGGCACACAGCCAACTGTTCTTGCAGGCTGCTGGGTCTTACTATGATATTTAATTTCAAAATAGCCGTAACAACCATGATAAAAAGTGAAAAGTTTCCTTTTCCTCCTAACAGCTCTTCTGCAGTGAATTTGTGGTTTAATCAAGCACCGAACTCTGGACTAAGCAACCTGAGGACACCTGTATAGGATCAAGGTGGTCAGGAGGAACACCTCAGTGCAACTACAATAACCCACACTTCCTTACAGACTGGCAGACCCACTCACCACATCCTCCACTGAGGACACGTCTTTGCCTTGGACAGGGTGCCCACAGTAAGAAAGGAAAGCAATCCTACCACAAAGTTAACATGGTCCTCAAGAATCCCGCTCGTAGGATTTTTTAAAAGCAACCCTAGGCAGTAAAAAATTAAATGATGTAATAATTAGTACCTGAGGCAGACTTACTCCATAATGGCTATAATTCTTGTTGAATAAATTAAACAAACAAACAAACAAACAAACAAACAAAAAACAAAAAGAGGTTGAGAAGGACAGGAAGGTTATCCTCAGTTCATACCGGGACCTTGATGTAGAAAAGTGCAACCAAGAGTAAAGAGCAGATTGACACTAACTGCCCCAAAATTTTATGTTTCTCTTGTGTTGCCTCAGCTCCCAATTTTTAAACTAATCCAAAGAAAAAAATAAATACCCAAACTCTAATAATTTAGTGAAAGAGGGATTATACTAAAAGGAATCTGTGGGAAGGGCAGAAATGACTTGAGAATATGTTTAATTTTTCTTAAAAGGGCCCCAAACTCCAATTAGAATGATCCAGGGGTGCCTGGGCAGCGCAGCCGGTTAAGCGTCCAACTTCGGCTCAGGTCACGATCTCGCGGTTTGTGGGTTCGGGCCCTGTGCTGACAGCTCAGAGCCCGGAGCCCGTTTCGGATTCTGTGTCTCCCTCTCTGCCCCTCCCTGGCTCGTGCTCCGTCTCTCAAAAATGAATGAACGTTAAAAAAAAAAAAAAAAAAATGAATGATCCAAATGACCATGTGAATTGGAGGTAATTCTTCACTTTAAAACCCCGAGAGAGGAGAACCTTCCACGAGCTGTATTTGAGAGCAACGATACGAGAGCACTGCTACCAACAACTTGTACTTAAGGGCCTTTCTGAAGAAGCTCCAACAGCCTCAGAGGCACCATTTGAATAAGCCCACGACGTGCCCGAAGGAGAGAGGAGGCAGGAATGAGCTCTGCAAATGACGGAACGGAGCACAGAGAATGAGGCGTCAGGCTCCACGCCGCACAGCGTGCAGTGACGGGCTCCCACCCACCCCGCGGGCTCGCGTGCTGCGCCACGTGTGGTTCTTTTCAGAGGACGGAGAGGGGTCAAGGGCAGTTTCAGAGCATCTGGCAAGAAGCTGTACTTCAGAAAATGTAAAATGCTGAAGAGAGAGGAAGTCAACCACCCAGCTGACGCTGACCCAGCGGAAGAGAGGGCACCGCTGATGACACAGTGGCTATTTCTTCTCCCAAAGTCTTGTCTCCTTTCCACGCACGGCACGACTTAACGGCTAGAACCCATCTTCTTAGCCGAGCCTATTCTCCTATTCCTGAGCAAAAGAATGAAAACACGAAGGGGCTCTGGGTGGCTCGGTCGGTTAAGCATCTGACTCTTGATTTCATCTTAGGTCATGATTTCACGGTTCATGAGATCGAGTCCCGCGCCGGACTCCACGCTGACAGCTCGGAACCTGCTTGGGAGTCTGTTTCTCCCCCTCTCTCTGCCCCGCGCGTCCACACGCACATATGCTGTCTGTCTCTCTCAAAATAAATAAATAAACTTAAAAAAAAAAAAAAAAGAATGAAAACGTGTAAAACCATAAAAAAAAGAGAGAAAAAGATCAGTTGTCAAATCATTAAACTCCTCCCACTTTTCCTCACGAAGCTGGAAACAGAAAAGGCCCTGAACTCCATTACCTACCTTTGCTTCGTCGTTTATGTCCCAAGTGAAGGAAATGGCGTTATACGCAATCTCCTCAATGTTACTGATGGTATTGAAGCTTTCTTTATAGTCAGCTATATGAGTGACAAAAGAGAGAAATTTGTGATTTCTGGTTCCAACACGAGATTATAGCAGTTCAAAGTACGATTTGGTTTTTCATATTATCAGCTCTGAAAAACTTAATTTAACATTTTGTTGGGTTGAAAAGCGTTCAAAAAATGAAGAAAAAAAATCACAGCGCTCTTAAAATAGAGGCAAGTTTATGTAGTATTTAATTTTTTCCCCTTATGTCAAAATTAAGATACTTTGGATTAAAAAGTTTCACTAACTATCCCAAGGTCACGAAACTGGCCCCGAGAGCCAAGATCAGAACTCAGTTCTTTTCATTGTTCTGAAAAGAGACCACGAAAGTTAAAAAAGACCAAAAAAAAAAAAAAAGAAGCAGCAGCAGCAGCAACACTCAGGTTAAGAGCCATCTTGCGATATAGATAATGGTTTTATATGAAACTTATATACACAGCAAGAGCCCAGGCATTCATTCTCATAAAGCCACTTCATTAAACATGGATCTGCACAGGTCTGCTGTTACACCCCGAGTGACGCATCTCTGGGTCTCTTTGAAGACAGAAGAGGCTAGCGGTGCACTTCAACATGCAACCAGGGGACACTGTCAGGTTAAGTGCACGCTAGCCGTTTTTCCTTTGACTTGTTTCTTTAGGGTTTTTGTCCGCCTTACTCTCCTTTACAAATGATCGGAAATCTCTTCGAGAACACATTTCACCTCAAAAACTCTGCAGACCAAAGAGCAGGGCACGCTTGCGTGAGCAGGCTACACAGCCTCTGGTCCCAGTGTCATATGGAAAGCCACTGCACGGGCCACACGTCCTCATGAAGGAAGTAAGGTTAAAAGCACTGATTCCAGGAGGCCGAGGACAGGGTTTGGAACAGATCAGTAGCTGGCATAAAAATTCAAATGCTTTCGGCAGGAAGCTGGTCACTGCCAAAAATAACTGGAATCAGAAAACTGGATGCGTGCACCTCTGGGAATAAAAGCAGGCTCCGGAGCTACTTACCGATATCAATGCATCTTTGTTTAGCTGTGTGCTGTCGGGAGTGCCAGTATTTCCAATGCCTTAACTGATCTTCTCGGCTTTTGTCTTCTGCAAAAACCACCATGATCACACTCTGTGAAAGAGAAGGCATTATAACACGAAGACACTGAAGGGGGAGGCGAGGATCTTTTGGAAAACTTAACGTTATATTTTACAGGTAAGGCTTAAAAGCGCAATTTTATTTTATTTTAGTTTTTAATTTTTTTGTAAATGTTTATTTAGTTTTGAGAGAGAGAGAGAGAGAGAGAGGAGAATGCAAGCAGAGGAGGGGCAGAGAGAGAGAGAGAGAGAGAGAGAGACACAGAATGGGAAGCAGGCTCCGGGCTCCGAGCTGTCGGCACAGAGCCCGACGCGGGGCTCGAACCCACGGACCGCGAGATCGTGACCTGAGCTGAAGCCGGACGCTCAACCGACTGAGCCACCGAGACGCCCCTGAAACCGCAATTTTAGATCTTCAGTTTGATGTTCTTCAGACTGGGGAATGCTAAGCTCTGACTAGCTTTCCTAGAGAACAGAACTGAGAGCAGAACTTACTCGGACTTTGCTGATGGGCCGCTGGATGCCCTCGCTGCTGTTCACCTCCTTCAAGGTGACAGGGTAGAACTGGCCTTTGTTTAGGTATGTCATGGTGCTATCTCCTGGCTTCTGTCGAAGCGACTTTGAGGCTTCCAGGGTATATTCAAAGTTGTTCCTAAAGAATGAAACAAAAGTCACAGATCTCTAATCCACTCTTTGGGAAGCTTTCTTTATGCTTGAGCTCAATCCCGAAACGCTTCAGTGTGGATGTATGCCAACAGAAAACATCCAACTGACTATGTCACATCATAAATGGCACTGGTACTTCTTCCACAAGAAAGGTTGTCTTTAGCGACACGGAAATCCTTCAATCTCTCATATGTGGGGCTACAAAATGCCTCCTAGAAATTCTATGAAGTAACGTGAAAAATTCGAAGTTGGGAAGCAAAGGATACTAAAGATACCCGTGACTAAAAAAGGATTTTGGAAGGAAATCTCCCAAGACGTGTTGCCAATCTGGTTGCAACCAGAAGACATTGCAAAGGTTGCAAACAGGTGGCTGGTAGTCCTCTGATTAGATCTGATGTGGTCTGCACCGCACTTTTTTTTGTCGGTTTTGCTTGCAATTTAACGTCTGGATGGGCATTCCACGATTCCCTACATTTCCTACCACCTTAAAGTAACACGCATAAATCTCCCTAAAGGTGTTAAATAACCTTCCTAGGCCAGATGTCGAAAATCACACCCATTTTTATAAATCAAGTTTTATGGACCACAACCACACCCTTTATTTACATGTTATCGGCAGCTGCTTTTGTGCTGGAGTGGCAGAGCTGGGCAGTTGCAACAGAGGCTGGGAGGCCCACAAAGCTTCAATATACACTATCTGATTCTTTACAGAAAAAGGGTGGTGACCCCTATCTGAGATCCTAAAGGCATTCGAGTCTGTGACTCCCGCTCCTTGAGGCAGGTCTCTAAGGGAAGTCTCAATTCCCACAAAATCCTAGGCTTTCAAATAAACGGGGTTCGCTTCAAAATACAACATACCCAAAACTGCAAAGAACGAAATTATAAAATGAAATCCTAAGCTCTTTTAAAAACCCTCTGGAGGTGTTTTTACATTTCCACAATTCATTTGGAAAATATTCATATTCCCAGTGTGTGACACAATCTCGTGAGGTTTTAAAAGAAGAGGTTGTCAGGTTAGAAAAAAAGCTGACCTCATTTATTTTACCGCTAGTGAGCCTAATCACGAATAAAAGACTTTATCCACCTGATGTTATTCCTAAATTCTCACAGAAGTACACGCTCTTGCAAACAGAAGGGAGCTCGGAGATCTAGTTGAATCCCCTCACCTCTTCTTTTAGATTCCATTCTGCAGCCATCCCATAAAGAAACCGAAGGAAAGGAAAAGCACCAGCACCAAGAATTAAGGAAACGTGGAACACAGTACAGATTCCAAGGTTAAACGGACTCGAGCAAAGAGAACACCACAGTAACTGTAGTTGAGATACAGGTGAAAGCACACCAAAGCCACCTCTGATTTTCCAGTATCAAATTAACAAAAAAGTCGTAAGAGCTGAAAGTTAAAAATCAAATTAAAAGACAACGATTACCCAGAAACACTGTCAAAAACATAGTCCTCTGAATTCATGCCAGGCATCCGCAGACTGAGATCCGAGGGGAAGAAAACCTGAAATATCAATGCAATAAGCCACAACTATTTAACTGGTTATCAGGCTTACTAAAGACCAATTATCTGGTACAGCACAGGAGTATGTGGCTTACAGCAACCCACTGCTCATTCAATATTCCCTTTAAAGTAAAAATTTTCACTCTACAAAAGATGTAAAGAGAAAACCAAAAAGAAAGAAAAACACCCACCCAGGTTACATGCCACTCAATCCGACGGGGACAATCTCCGCGGGTACTCCCCCAGAGTGCTACGTTATTCCCTTTTCCCATCTTTCCCACACATCTCACTCCTGTTCAAACTCTAGAATCTGCAACCAAAATCTCGTGACTTTTAGGAATCATCGTACCAAGCGAAGATACAGTATCAGGTCTGTACCGTGGCTGGATGGATCGGTGCATTGTCTCGGAAAAGGCTACTATTCTGGTCCTTAACTCCATAAGCAGACAGATGCTCCTGTCCCCCGTGAGACGTTAAAGATGGCTTCGAACACCTTCAGTCCCTACTTTTTACCTGACAGGTGTTCACGGCCACAAAACCCCCAGAAGCCTTGGGGGTTCATTTGTAAATTTCACACACCGCATTTGTCATCAAGACCTACTGCCTCCCTGACTACACTACCAACCGAGAGAGACCAAGCAAGTCCATGACAAATCACTTTATGCAAGAGCAATTGCAGGAATCTTGTTTTGGTCAAAAGCTGAGAAGAGACTCATGTGGAGATCTCTGTTGTCGATGGAAGAGTATGCACGGGGTTCCCTTTCTCCAACAAGTCACTTAGCTGAAATCATAATTGTTAACTCAAATGCTGGTAAGATTAGCCATGTGCCCTTGATAATCATTTCTGGTTTTGTAGGTTTAGTTTACAAATTATACCCATGGGCCTTTTCTCTTAGGAAAAAAAAAAATCTTTTGTTCCTAATCCATTCATTTCAGGCTGAGTTTCAAGCTTACGTAACAAGGAAGAGGTGGAACTCAATACTTATCCAAACACACAAATGTCTTAGGAAGATGCTTTCGTTTCCTGTACCTCCTGAACGCCTTCCTTGAAGGTCTCTGAGAAGGTGGAGTCTGGAGTTCGCCTCTGAGCATTTGGGGGTTGAGCGCCAGAGCTGAACTGGTCGGCATTAAGGTTCCGGTCGAAAACCACCACCCGCTCAGGGGGCTCAGGATGATACACTGCTGGGGAGATTCCCACAGCGAAGCCATGGGGCTGGGTTTCTGTCTTGATGGAGTGGGTAGGCATCGTTGCTATGGAGACCGTGACTGTTGTATCGGGAGCTGTTAGATGGCCTCTCTTATCAACGCCCAGTTGGTTGCCATGGGGAAGGACGATGTTAAATGGCACATTTTTCAGGACTTGCACTCTGTTTTCTCCAGCAGAAACGAGGGACTGCTCAGTCACACTTGGTATGCTGTTTCTTTAAGAAAAGAAAAGAAAACTGTGTTTTCAAAGTCAATGCTGATACAGTTCTTTGACAATTTTTAAATGTTCCTAATGGGAGTGGGCTGCTGGGTCCTGTGCAGCAATAATAATAATAATAATAATAATAATAATAATAATAATACAATACTGGGGAAGAACCAAATAAATAGAAAATGCCAATGACATTCCATTACTAGAGAAAGAAAAAAAGACTTCATAGTCATCAGTCAAGTAAAATCCAAAAGCATGAAGTAAAATTTCATTTGAAACACAGAGACCTCGCAGTTCTCTTTATTCTCAATAATCCTGATAAAATTATCCTATTTCATTAGAAGCTCAAAGATACAAACCTAATGGCCGGAGCAGAAGACGGTTCAAGTACAGGTTCCAGAGTCAGACCGCCTTGGGTCAAACTCTTCGACCTTTAGCAAGCTATCTCATCTCTTTGTAACTGCGTGCTCCTCTCTAAAGCGGGGATAACAGTGGTATCTATGCTCACAAGGTCGTGGCGAGATGAAATGAGACGGCACACCAGATCGTGTACAATAATGCCTAATGCACAAGGGTTGGCCAAGTATGAACTGTCCCTACTCGGCCACCACTCTCCCTAGTACCTACACTTACACGGCTCTCTCTACCCTCACAAGAAAACCTACGGTTACACTGTACAGGTAGATAAATTTGCATAAAATTATTTTTTGGTTTAATTTCTGGGCAACAGAAGATGATTTCCCGTCCAGGGCACAGTTCGTGAATTTTCGAAGCCCCCTCAAATAATACAGGCTGACCTTTACAGAAAAGAGCATGATCAATGAAATGTTCGAACCTCGAACCATAAATTCACTCCCAACAATTTATCCTCAAGAAAGAAGAAAGGAAAAAGTGATCTAGAAAGTTGGTCAGTAAGCCTTCGTGGTAGTAAAAAAATTAGACAGGGACTTAATGTTAGGACGCTAAGTTTTGCTTTAAAATACTACAGCAGGGACGCCTGGGTGGCGCAGTCGGTTAAGCGTCCGACTTCAGCCAGGTCACGATCTCGCGGTCCGGGAGTTCGAGCCCCGCGTCGGGCTCTGGGCTGATGGCTCAGAGCCTGGAGCCTGTTTCCGATTCTGTGTCTCCCTCTCTCTCTGCCCCTCCCCCGTTCATGCTCTGTCTCTCTCTATCCCCCAAAAAATAAATAAACGTTGAAAAATAAATAAATAAATAAATAAAATAAAATATTACAGCAAAAAACAAATAAAATACAAAGTGAATTTAACAGTTGGAGAACAGGGAAGAGTAGATCAAACAGGAGGAATCATGTCAGTAACTGCTGAAGCTAATGACGTATGTGGGTTTATATTATTTCTCTACTTCTGTTGTTTGAAAATGCCCATGATAAAGAGCAACATAATAAAAGCCATCATCCCTTCTCCAAAGGGTAATTAGGACGATTAAAACAGCAACGTGGAAAACACTCACAGAAGAGATTAGGCAGAACCCAAACTATCAAATCCGACCTGTGAATACAACCACAACCGCATAAAATGTGCACACACACCCAAATAGTAAATAAAGGAATCGTCAAGACAGTGGGATTCTGAGTGGTCATTCTTTCTTTAAAAATGTTTTACTCCTCTATTACTAATAGAACACAGGGAAATTTAAAAGGTGTATTTAATTTTTTTTCCCGGCCAAAGCGAAGGCCTTAATTTTCTAGAAGTTTTAACCTAAAATATTTTCAAAATAACTTCAACAGGAATTGGGAACACGAGCTACTTCGTTAAGTTTTGCTCAGGCAATTATTCAAGATTGCTGGCTACTTAATTTCTTTAAAAGGACCCCTACCATTGCATTAAGCCACACCTTTTTTGAGAGAACCTCAAAGAGGATAAGCAAACACGTCCCTTCCCCTTCCCCTTCGGTTCTCACTAAAAACATCCCTCCACAGGAAAAGAGAGTTAATGCTTTGTTTTCCAGAAAAGGCAACTATGTCTAAAGAACCTGGTAACTTTTCAGAGCAACAGAATCATAATTATCACCTATCTCTTCCACCAGAGCTTTCTCGTTTAAACAAACTCCCAGTCTTATTTTTGCAGAAACCTGGCATTTTTCAAGAGTAGGATTTTATGCTATTAGACATTACCTCTTGCTGTGATCTGGTTCTGGGTGTTCAACGTCTGGCTTTGCTGTTGACGATCTCCTCTCTCTTGGAACCTTAGATATGAACACACGAGACGACAATTCAGTTCTCACTTAGTGGAGTATAGACACAGCCTTTTATTTTTCAGTTAAGTTCAACCATTCACAGGTCTACCAGACTGCCCACCCAATGCCAGGCTGTGGGGACAACGCGATGAAGGCAGCGTCTGCCCTCAAGAGCTTACGTTCTGGTCACCAGGTTAATAAGCAAAAGCCAACGATTCTTTAGTTGCCAAATAAACTCAGGGCATCACAAATTTAATTTGTCATTGAGTTTGGGCTCATCTCTTAAACAAAAACCACTGGCCTGGTTTTACCCATTTATCCACGTGATGGAACAAACAAGAAGACTGAAAACACAACCGGACTCTTTTGGGGTTCTCGCTGCTCCTTTCCATTGCCCTACCTTTCAGATCAAATGCAAAAAAAAACCCCTCAAACTCATCAGTTCATTTAGAAAAGAAAATCACCCTACACCTATCATAAGAAGTCTGACATACAGACATAAGATTGTCACCTTTAAAGTCCAGACGTGATGATTTATCTCCCCCTAAGATGTAAGATACTTCTAGGACCCTATATTTAAAACATACATATATACAAGCACTACAATCAGTATTATTACATCAGTCTTTCTGCCACTAAACTTGTTGTTTTCCCATTCTCAAAATTTCAGTTAAAAACATGAAACTTCTTGGGGCGCCTGGGTAGCTCAGTCAGTTAAGCTTCTGATTCTTGGTTTCAGCTCAGGTCGTGACCTCACAGTTTGTGAGATCAAGCCCCGCATCGGGCTCTGTGTCGACGGCACAGAGACTGCTTGGAATTCTCTTTCTCTCCCTCTCTACACCGTCCCCGCTTGTGTGCGCACTCCCTCTCTCTCTCCCTCTCCAAATAAAAAAAAAAAAAAAAAAAAAAAAAAAACCAAAACCTAAAAAAATATGTAACCTCAAACTTCATAATACTTAGGAACTTATGATTTTTATACTGATTGAGTCAATAAAACAAGCTGTAAGGAGAACAGATATATCACAAGCTCCACTTTAAAGGAATCCTTCGGCTACACTTCCCAGGCAAAGATTTCTTCCAGCATCCTGAGTCACAAGTTTCCCTTCATATTCAAAGGAAACAAAACAAAACAAATCTTACCTCAGCCTCTCAAACACAACAAGCCGGATACACAGCCTCACATAAGAAAATAATTAAATCTTGTGTTTAGGTCCCATCCTCTTTGGTGACCATAATCAAACTATCTTCTTTGCTTTTGTCCCCTCTGCATTTCTTGTATTCCGGAAAGAATACAGTGCCAGAAGGGAACAGAAGGCAAGCAACTGGTGAATCTAGGTGACTGTATCTGGGGGTTAATTTTCCAGTCAAATTTAAGTTTCCTATGGCTTTGGAAGTTTTAAAAACAAAAAAATAGGGCAAAACCAAACTGTAACGTATGGCCATCTCCACATACTATCGTTGGGCAGAGAGAAAAAAGCCAAAGTAAATACAGGAAGCAAAGTGTGTCCCAGGGGAGACGGCATGGCATACTGAAGAGGGTGACTTTGGCACAATCCAGACCGGGACCGAGACCCTGGCCGCTACGCATCCTGGCTGTGTGACCTGAGGACTTAATTTTTTCCCATCTGCAAAATAGGGATAATAACACATATTTTGCAGGCTTTCTGGAGGGATCAAAAAGAACACACGTGCTGGTAACACGTCTAGCGTGATACAGACAATCAGTAAGCAGCGGCTAGTATTATGAGGACGACGACGAGGACACAAATCTCCAGGTGGGAACACCGCGTAAAACTTCAGGCAGAGAATAAATGATATCTAATTAGGATTGACCTATAGAAACAGGCAACGAGATATACCCTGAGCGTAGAACAAGCAAGTCCAAGACTAGAAAATCGCTTTTTTTCCTTTCACGACTCCTACAATCAAATCAAAAGCTCTGTCATGTCACGTAAGGAAAAGGAAGTCACTCTGACTGCGTCAGAATGTCGGCTGGAGCACAGGTAAATGAACCACGGTCTCTTCTTGAGGGCACTAAGAAGTACCTTTGGTAAAACGTTCAATCTCGATGCGACACATCTTACCATTTGCTTCTGCGGTAGCTTCGCCTCTCAGATAGAGCTAGCACAGCGGGCTACTGCACACACTGCAAAAACAACCCTTTGATTCTATGATCGTCCCTTTTCAGCTTTGAACCACAGTAAGCCAAAGTACTCATTAGACTATTTATAGTCACTAGAGAAGCAACTTGCATTACACTCTGCCAGCAAATTACTGTTTTATATGCTGTTGAATCAAGTGCATCTCGGACTGTTGTTAGGTTTGTAAAAGAGGAGGCGAATCCACCTTGTAATAGTCATAGAGCAAGCCCAGGGCGGCCGCGCTGTCTTCGTCCCCATTGATGCTCATCATTGCTTTGGTTGCTGCGGTGAGAGGGTTTTCCAGGAAGGACTTCCAGGCTTCATCCTCACTAGTGTAGGAGCGCCGCTGTGGATAAAGTGCTTCGTTCTGAAGAACCAACACCGGCCGTTTGCTTCGGAGAAATCAGAAACACGTGTATGTATATCGCACTTTTTACCGCAAGGCACCATAAGCTCATTTTTCAAGACCCAAACAACCAATTCCTTGACGTTCCAATCAAATAGCTTTGCTCTTTGTTGTTTCATCAGTGACCCGCCCCGGCAAAGAAAATGAAGACAAGACCAGGAGACAACCCGCTTACATGCACGCCGAGGGGTCACCCAGTAAGACGCAAGGTATTTAGGCAGCCAGGGAACCTAAACCTTGGGCGGTTTACCTGTACCTGTCACCCAGGATCTAGTATTTGGCAAAACGAAACAGAACAAAAAAAAATGCTCTAAGAAAATGTCAGGCGATTCAACCACTTAAGTAAACAAACATAAGGACAAAGTCAGGCAAAACAGAACATTCGCTCCCTTCAGACCTCTCCGATCAGGACCGTACCCTCCTCAAGAAGAGTTTACATGGTTCGATCATCATGCTGCTACATGTGATTTCCTTCCTTCTCCTGTTGATATCATGCCTTAAAAACCTTCCTACCCACAAAGGAGGGGGAGAGGAGGAGGGGGCGGAAAGAAAAAGGGAAACTTCGCTTAATCCTCCGGGGTATATGAGAAAGTTAGAATATTCTACTGATTCCCAGCAGATTGAGCATGGAATGTGGCCAAAGGGGACTGTAAATCAATAAGGAGGCATAAGTTTCTGGCATGGGAGTTAACTGTTTATCTCAGAGATAAACACTTGAGAATCTATGACAATAAATAAAGCCACTGAGCGAAAGGAGCTTTTTCCAAAAAAAAAAAAAAAAAAAAAATAGGTGGGAAATCTTGTTTTTAAAAATCTTTTCTAGTTTCTCACACCGGGCAAGAACGGTTTCGTTTCAACACTGTCGTTTGGTGGGACAAATCCAGAAAAATCAACGGAGATCTTAGTAGAGTCTTACAGAAGACTTAATTTTAAAGATTAAAACAAACATGACTGATTCCAAAACCCTGAAATGTAAACAGTCTCAACAACTGTTCGGTTGGCGCTATTTAATAAGTCAATAAAGAGAAAAAATGGAACACTCACTCCAGCAAAATGAAGTTGAAGGGGCAAAAAAAAAAAAAAAAAAACCCCACCAAAAACCTGTTAATGTTCAAAACGGCTCTGAATTATCACTATTCTAACAAGCAAATTTAAGGATCAGGCCTCATTGCAACACACAAATGAAATATGTTAAATGGCCTAAAGGTGACCTGCCTACTCTAAAAGTGAATGTAGAAAGATTGATTATCTTTTCAAGTAATCAACACAGGTTAGGGTTTGGCAGTCACCCAGGCCCTTTAAAAGCAGATACGGATTTTGAGAAAGGAGAACATCTTTGAAAAGGGGTGGGGACACGGGCCGACCACGTAACCTCAAAATCAGGTCTTCTTTCAAAGTCAATGGTTTAAACTCATGTCTAGGCATAAAATCCAAGGAGCTTACATTTCGCAGGAAAAGAAGACTCGAGGTGGTGGTGCATGTACTATTTTAACACAAAACAAACTCAACGAGGCAGTTTGCTTAGAAATGCAGGAGTGGATTTAAATCTCACACGCACAAGAAATAAATACGTCACATACAAAAGGGCACTGCCTACACCATTCCGAGCCGAGTATTAACAACCACTGAATCAGTGCTATCTTGAGGTGATTTACTGGGGCATGGCTAAGCTATTATTAATAGTGTAATAGCTACTTCCAGAAGATTATGACAGCACTTGGCTCATTCAATTCCCGTAATGCTAGTTTTTCAGCTTCCCTTCTTCTCCCGCCCCCATCCCAAATTTGTCCAGGCAACAGAAAATATTTTTTGCAAATGGCTTTGTTTGGGATCACCCTGAAGGTAGGTGCCTTACATTTCCAAAGCGTGCCAGAGGCCAAAATTTGAGCTTTGGAAATTTGCCTTATCTAAACCCTAAGTCAAGAAACAAACAGTCCCCAGTTGCCTGTCTTAGTCTACTTCCTCCTAGGACAGCCGGGCACTGGCAGGTGCTAGTCCCTAAAGGCCCCTCACTGCCTTGGGTAAGTCTTAAACCCTTCACCAACGAGCTCTCCAAGATTTCTGAAATATATTTCCAGTGATCACTTAATGGACAACACCAGGTGAATCCATTTAAGATATCCCATACACAATCTAACCCCCTCAATCAGAAAAAGAGCACACTTAAGTTACAACCTGGAAGGAATACGTCTGATCTGGATTTACTGATCTGAAATATACCCATTCGTTTGGTGCGATTCACTTTTTTCTTAAAACTTTTTTATTTCGGAACAATTTTATATTTACAGAAAAGCTGCAAAGAAAATACAGGAATATCCCTCACGCCGTGTCCCTTAATGTTAACATCTTACATTACCACCTTGCACGGGTCAAAAATATTTCTTTAATCACAAACTCCAAAAGACATATTAGCCCAGTACTTTTCTGTTTATCACCCTGATTTCGACGATTTCATCCTGCTGATCTTTTCTGAGGATTTTTAATTACAGTAATCTGTAATTACCATCAATGATGCAAGTGGCAAAATAACTCCTACAACAATTTTCTCACTCACACAGCCAGCCAAGGGGAAAAAAAAAAAAAAATGCCAGGACACCACAGCACTTCAACTTTTCCCTAAATCTCTCCTTTCGGAAGTTCTAGCAGGCGGACTGCAGGCAGGAGACCGCTGGGCGACAGGGGACTGATTACCCGAAACATCTACCTTTCAGCGGGGGAGCGAGTCCCCCCCCCCTCCCCGAGCAAACGCGACCCCGCTCGGGGGGGGGGGGGGGGTAACGGGGGGGTCCACGCGTCGCGGCCACAGCCCGACAGGCGCCGCACGAATCTCCCTCCCAGCACCCGGGCCACCAGCCGAGCGGAGATGGGGGCGCGCCCGCGGGGTGGTGCCGCCGAGGCGGAGGGGGGCTGAGCAGGGAGCTGTCCTCTCCGGAATGGAGTCCCCAAGGCAAAGGTCTCCCCGGGGGCTTCGGAGGAACAAAGACGCGGGGGAGGGGGTGCTGAAGGGCAGAGGCCGCGGCGGCGAAGAAAGTGGTCGGCGAGACGCGCCCCCAGCTCGGCCGGCCGGCTTCGCACCCCGCCCGCCGGGCCTCGCCCCGCGCGCGGCCTCACACCCCCGTCCGTCCGTCCGTCCGTCCGTCCGTCCGCCCGCCCGGCCTCGCCTCGCCTCGCCGGGCCTCGCGGCAGGTGCGGCCGGCCCGGCGCGCAGCGGCGGCCTGAAGCCGCACGGCCGGACTCGCGCGCCGGCGCTTCACTTACTTATCGTACTCCTGTGTCATCGCGCTTGCTCGCCGCTGCCGGGCCGCAGAACTGGACTTTCGGGTTGGGACAGTACACCCGATCCGGGGGGGAGGAGGCGGCGGCGGCGGCGGCGGGTCCGGAGCGGCGGCCCCGACGGGTTGGGTTCGCTTTTCTCGCTCTGAGCCGGCTCGGCGCGGGCTGCGCGCTCTGGGCGCCCGGGCTCGACCGCCCATTGGCTGGCAGCGCGCCCGCCCGGGGCGGGGCCTCGGGGCCGGGAGGCCGGCGGCGCCGCCTGATTGGCCAGCGCGCGGGCCGCCGGGGCGGGGACCGCCGCTCCGCGTGGCCGCGTAGGTGCGGCGCGCCCGGCGCTCTCGGCCTGCCTCGGGCCGGGGACTGGCGTGGCCGCGCGGCTGCAGGCGCGCACCTTCCGCCGCTCCGCCGCCCTCCGCGCGCCCACCGCCCGGCGCCGAGGTCGCAGCCCTCGGCGGCTCACCTGAGGGACCGGCCAAGCTTTGGGGGTCCTTCTCGGGCCTTGGGGGTCCTTCCTTCCCCGCTAGCCCACCGAAGCCTTCCGCGGCTCCAGTGATGGAGCCACCCCGTCCGCGGTCCGCAGCTCGGCTGCCTCGGGCACCTTTCCCTCTCCGGGTCTGTGAAGCGCCCCGCCTTCGTGCCGCCTCTCAGTCCGCGTCCATTTATTTATGAGGCCTCTGGCTGTGGCCTGAGAAAGCTCAGATGTCTCTGGCCTCGCCGTGCCCACCGCAGCTGTCGGGCTTTCGAACCTTCTGCGCGTCCATCTTCTAGTGTCCGCTATGTGACAGTCACTGGGCAACTGCCCGTCTCCTAACCGTTGTTTCCCCTCGTGAGGCCTGGGTGAGGACCTGCCGAGTGGCGGCGTCAGCCTCGTCCTAGCCTCCTGGTCCCAAGTGCCTGCCCCTCCCCCTCTCCTGCGCCCCCACCTCACTGCCGGCCCCCCATCACCTCTAGTCCCTGCGCACCCCTTAGCCCTCTCAGAATCCCCATCTGGGCTTCAACCCCTTCACCCCTCACTCCCCTCCCCACCCCCCCCCCCCCAGAGCTCCTTCCTGGGGCTCCATCCCTAACCCACTGCTGAACCTTCCAGCATTTCCAGCATTTCCACCCCTACCCCGGGCCCGAATGGTCCTTCTGAGCGGAAGTTCCCTTCTCCAGGGTCAGCTGGCTCGTTCAACAAGTATAGGGAGAACTCCTGTATGCCAGGCATTGTTCTAGACGGGGAGGTAGTGAGCAGATTTCCCTGCCTGCCTTCAGCATCCTAGGGGGTAACAGACAATAAGCAGTATGAGTAAGGTGTGTTGGAAACCGTGCTCATGAGACGGGCAAGTTCTGCGGGAGAAAAAGCAGGCAGCTGGAGGGCACGGGGTGGAGCTGGGGCTGGAAGGCCTGAGGAGGAAAGGGCTTCAAGGAAGTGGGGGAGGAGTGGGACAGGCACACCTTTGCAAAAGGTGTGGACAGTGGACATCAGGAGACCGGTGACCAGAGGAGGACAAAGCAGGAGGACAGGGGAGAGGGGTGTGGACTTTGGTTTTTACTAAGACAGAGGCTTTGGAGCAGAGCGGTGACCTGATCTCCCTCACGTCTTTAAGTAACCTGGGCGGTAGGAGCACAAAGATGGGAGCAGGGGGTCCCGACCGAAGATGATAGTCGCGTGGCCTCGGGGGGTGGAGTGGAGCAGTGAGAAGTGCCTGGATCTGTCCTGAAGGTAGAGCCAGCAGGATTTCCTGACAGTTGGATGTAAAGTATGAGAAGAAGAGAGTCGAAGACAGCTACAAGGTTTCCGGGTAAAAGCTGGAAGAGTGGGTTGGATGTGACTGTGGGGTCCAGGGAAGAGGGGGCCGAACGGACATGTGGGAGTCATCAGCGCAGAGATGGTCTTGAAAGCCTGGGGATAAGACGAATCTCCACTGCAGGGGGAGGACACAACAGGCGCCCCAGGGGATCCTGGAGCCCCCAGTGCAGAAAAGCTGGGAAGAAGAAGATCCAGCAGAGGGGGCCAAAGAGGGGAGATCGCCGAGGTGGGAGGGAAATGGATTCGTGGGAGCTGGGTGCAGAAAGTGAGACAGGAGGAAGGTGCGGTCAGCTGGGGGCACATGTTGCCAGGAGGCCACAAAAGATGAGGATTTAGAAACAGGGAGGCCACAGGGTGGCAATCATCAGAGTTGGCGCGGCTTGAAGCAACCCCAAGTGGGCATTGTCCCCACCTCGACTTCTCCCTCTGCTGCATTTCCAGAGGTGGCCAGAGTGAACCTTGTTAAAGCACACATTTGAGATCGTGTCACTCGAGTACACTCCAGATAAAGTGCAAACTCCGTAGCAGGGGGTGTAGATGAAGAGCTCAACCTGCCCTTTTGCTGTTCTCCTCCCGATGCACAGAACTAAGAACCACCCCGTGCCCCCAATGCCCTGCTCCTCCGCTCCCCACTCGGCCAACTTCACTCAACCTTCCAGACTCGGCCAGGACTCCCCTTTCCTCCGGTGGGGCTTCCTTGACCTCCTAGGCTGGGTTAAGTGTCCTGTGCATCCCCACAGTCCCTTCTGCGTCACCCCATTACCACATTTACCACATTCTGTCTGTATGTGATTTTCTGTTTGCATCTGTCCCCACCATAGTGGGAGCTCTTCGAGAAAGGGCGGGGGTTGTATCGCTTTCGCGTGTAAGTCCCCAGCCTCGTGGTATACACACAGGAACTATCCAGTAAGCGTCCGTTGAGCCTGCAGGCATCGGTTCTGCCTCTCTTCCCTTCTTGACCATGACCGGGGTTGATCTACGTGGCCTTCCTGAGACAGAGGACTAAAAGCCTCGTGCTTCACTCCCAGTGCCTGGGATTTGGTAGGCACAAAATAAATATGGGACAAGTGAATATCAAACCATATAACCAAAAACAAAAATAGTAAGGGCCCGAGGTTCTTAGACCCTAGAGGTATTGATAAAAAAAAAACAACAAAAAACATTGGGTCTGTTTTTATAAATTTTCATATAGGCTATTGAGCTTGTCTCCAAGAGTTCTCTAAAACAGAAGTTAAAATCCTTACCTCTGAGCTCTCCACCTATCTGTTGGTAATACCTTCTCTATTTTTTTTTTTACTATTTTTTTAAGTTAGAAAAATACTATGTGGTCATAGTTAAAAAGAAAAAAAGCAGAAAAGGAAGGGAGACATAAAGGAAAAACTACACGCAAATTTAAGTAACACAGAGGGTTTAGAGCACAGAGTGCCTCCCTCCTCCATCCAGAGACAATTGCTGTGAACGGTGTTTGGGGATCTTACCAGGTAATGCCCATGTATCTACAAGTATACGTATGTTTTCTTTTCTTACACAAATGGTATTCATACTGCGCACAGCCCAACTCTCAGCTTGCTTCCTTCCATCTGCTATGTCTTAAACATTTTCCATGTGAGCACATACACATCTACTGAACTTAAGAAAAAAATGGCTGCATGGGGCACCTGGGTGGCTGAGTGGGTTAAGCGGTCAACTTCAGGTCTGGTCATGATCTCCCGGCTCGTGGGTTCGAGCCCCTCGTCGGGCTCTGTGCTGACAGCTCAGAGCCTGGAGCCTGCTTCGGATTCTGTGTCTCCCTCTCTGCCCCTCCCCCCTCCCTCTCTCTCTCTCTCTCAAAAAAAATATTGAAAATAATTTCAAAAATAATTAAAATTTAAAAAATGGCTGCATATTATTTCTTTGTATTGATATGTGATAATGAGACTCTATGGGTGAGCAATTAGGGTTTTTCTCCTCAGTTTTTCACAATTGCAAACATTCTGCACCAAACAGCTAACTATGCACGCTGCACACTTGATTGAGTCTAAGCTTAGGCTAAATCCCTAGAATTGCACTTCTATGAAAAAGACATATGCACAGTTGCAATCTTTACGGATCTTCCCAACTCGTTTTCCAAAAGGTCGCCCCATTTAGACTCCAACCAATGGGTTATTGGGACACGCTGAATCACCAATGATGGGCATTCTCAAACTTAGCCTCGCCAGTCTGTTAGATGAAAACTAGCGTCTCATTGTTTTGATTTGCATTTTTTAAAATTACGAGTGAGGTTTAGGATCTTTTTGTTTGTTTGGCAATAATTCTTCTTCGCTAACGGATGGGGTTGTGGTTTTGGTTTTGGTTTTTTTTAAGAGAAGGAGGGTCTTTGAGGCACTTTCTCGAGTCGTGGGCTTCCGAGTAGGGAACGTGGAGGTAAGGAGGCAGAGCCAAGTAGACTGAGAGAGGTCTAGCCCAGGTTCTACTGAGCTCAGTGGAGTTCGTGCTTTCTGGGCCTCAGAAAAAGGAAGAGGTCGAGCTGGTCATCTGGTCCCTTCCAGCTCCAGGGTCTCATGACTGCAAGAATGGTCGCTAGGAGTTCTGATGTTAGCTACCCACAGCTTACAGAACTGAAGTCCAACGTCCGGAGCCTGGCATTTAAATTCCTTATCCATCTGGCCCCGATGGATACATTCTAAAGTTTGTCCCAGTTAAAAGCCCCAGGGCCCTGGACCCCATCGCCGTGTTCCCTGAATATGCCCTGCAGTTTCAGGCCCTCGGTTGCCACTGCCATTCCTTTCCTTCTCTCTACCTCACTGCCCGCATCCTGCCTCTGCTTTCAAGGCCACCTCCAAGGCCATCTCCTGCAAGCATCCTTCCCATCCTACTTGAACTACTCCTGCGGAGCCTCGGCCATCCCTCTGTTAAACTGCACATCACAAGCTGCTCTGCCTTTCAGGTAGCTCTGCATGAGTTTGAGAGAATGGCTTTAAGTCAATCAGATCTGAATTCAAATCTCAGATCTGCTTCACAGTTTTACCTGAAGCAGTCTATCTCCCTGCCAGTCCTCAGTTTTTTCATCTGTGAAATGAGGAAAACAGCATCCAGTTCTGTGGAGTTAAATAACATCACGTAGTTAAAGAATCTCCCACAATGCCCAGCTCAAAGACACGTGACAGCGGGCCTCCGTCTTCCCGGGAGATTAGGTGGTCGGGAACCTAGTCTAGTTTCTCCAGGTGCTTGTTTGCTGGCTATGCCACCTCACCATCACCCGACGAGCCATTTGCGGGGCTCATCACACGCAGGGAGCTCACTCTGATGAAACAGCCATATGGAAGGGACATCTCAGTAGTTGCAATGGAAGAGCCTTTGTGCCTGACATCCGAGTTAGTCCCACCCAGTGTACCAGAGCCATTGTGTCTGTGCTGTGTCACTGTGTGTCTGCTGTGAGATGAAAGTCTTCTACTCTAGAGATACGGGGCATAGAAGGGAGAGGATGGAATCCCCGCCCTTGCCTCCCAGCCCTGTGACTTTGGAAAGTTACGTAACCCTGAGCCTCCGTTTCCACAACTGGGGAATGGGAGACACTGATTCCTACCACCAAGGGATCCATTTGTTTTGTTTTGCGAAAAGTATCTCAAACAATGCCAGACCTATTGGAATTCAATAAATATTAAACGTCCCGACTTCCCATTGTCCCTCACCGTGTTATATAAGCCGCTTAATGGACAGAAACTGTATCTCATATATATTTTAAAAACCTCATCCTCTAGCATAGCAATAAGCATATTATATAGTATCGATAATTGTTATTCAGGGTGGTGAGGACATTAGCCTTCTTTGGGCAGTACTCATCGATCACATACCTGAGCTCCTTTGACTCTTAAAACCAGCCTTTGAGGTAGACAGGGTTATGCCCACCTTGTAGATGAAGACGCAAGGCCCAGAGAGATCAAGTGATGTTTTTTAGAGTCTCCTACTCGGGAATTTTGGGACTTGAACCCAGACCCTTGTTTCCAAATCCCACACTTTCCCTTCTACGTGGTCCCGATAGGAGAGCATCTCTGCCTGATAGTCTGGGTGCAGCCTGTGGCCCCATTATAAAGCAGCCTGGACGCTTTAAATGCGGCAGAGCCATGGCTGGGGCTTCTGGTGACAGCCTCTGGCTTCCAGGATCGGGTTTGATTATTCCCTAAATTGATCCTCAAACTTAGACAACACGGGGACTCGCAGAACCCTCTCTCCGCTTTTCGGTATCCGACGCTCTGTTTTCAGAGGTCCTTAGTGGCATTGTCCTGAATGCGCCTGTTCAGGGAGGCTTCGCCCCTTCCCTTCCACGTCTGCCCGTTCTGCCAGCATGACTGCAGTCTCAGGTGAGTCTTGTTAAATACCTGGGCCTTGATCCAGACTCTCTCCCCGTTTCTGAATGGAGGCAGAAGAGCGATGTCAGGCTGGGTGTCACCCTCTTGCTGGCAACTGGAACCCAGATATCTCACATTCTTTTCCTCTGGCTTCATGGAGATCGATCATTCCAGTGAAGGCTCAACATTGCACCACAGCTGCCAGAAAGCCCTCGGCTTGGAAACACTGGCCTTACCCTTCGGTAAACCTCCCTTGCCTGTGACTAACGCTGAGTGGGGCGGGGAGCCATCATGCTTTGCGGCCTTCTCCAGAAAGCGCTCCAGGCTCGGGAGGGGAAGGAAGGCCTGTCCTCGGCTGGCCGGCTCACATTTGCATGCTTTACTCCCTGAAGAAAAGGTTATGAGTGGTAAAACGCCTTCGTTATAAACTATCCACTTAAAATTGTAGCATCTCACCACATTCGACTACTATGAGAGAGAGAGATTGTCCTCCCTCGGTAGGAAGGAAAGATGGAATTAAGTACCTCGTCCTCTCAGTAAAAGCTCCTCGGGGCATCACAAAACTCCCAGGTGACCCTACTCTGGGGCCACTGTGGGGATCAGCAGACGGGGACACTACTCTGAGACGGGAGATCAGAGGGCTGGCTTTTAACACATACACGGAGCGAGCAAAACACAAAAAGTGCTTCTTCAAAGGCATGTGATCCCAGGGGCGCCTGGGTGGCTCGGCTGAGCACCGGACTTCGGCTCAAGTCATGATCTCACAGTTCGTGGGTTCGAGCCCCGCGTCAGGCTCTGTGCTGACAGCTCAGAGCCTGGAACCTGCTTGAGATTCTGTGTTTCCCTCTCTCTCTGCCCCTCTTGGCTCATGCTCTCTCTTTCTCTCTCAAAAATAAATGAACGTTAAAAAAAATTTTTTTTTAAAAAGGCATGTGATCCTTAATAAAGCAAGACGGATGCACCGGCACTGTATTGAAAATGCCAAAGAAGAGGGGTCCTAACAAGTTTCTGGTGGGTGGCAGGTAGAAGTCAGTTGAACGAGCCTCGTGATTACAGATTAGATGTGGGACGTCTCCTACACACGGCTCCTCTTTGGCATTGTCACCTGCATATTTTTAATGCTTGTGAGCTCTGTTTTTCACATAAGAGCTGTAGTTTCCTCCCCTCAAAAATCTCCTACCCAGCCCGCGGGTGCACGTACTCACGACTAACTCGCGGTCTGGTGCACAAGTCGCTCCTCCTGGAGACCCGGGAACATCAGCACAGATGTTGTAGATGCCCTGATGGAGGTGTGTGTCACGTGCTTTGGGGAGGACGGATTCTGCCCGGGAGAGCTGAGGTGGGGAAAGGTGGGGGGTGGCATTTGAGCAGGGTCGTAAAGAAAGAATAAGGGGTCTTCTGAGACAAGGGAGGGCATTTCTGGCAGGGAACACAGCACGGCCAGAGGCCCCGAGGTGTGAGATGTCATGGCTGTTCAGGGACCCCTCGCTTGCACTGGAGGGAGGCACACTCTCATGGGCCTCCCAGACTAAGCTATCAGGCTGTTGTCAACAGAAGCCATCGCAGGGTGAGTCTCCGAGTGGCATCAGATCTGTTTTGGCGGAAATACTTGGCAGGGGCGGGACAGATGCTTGGAAAGGAGAGTGGTTTTGCACCCACCGGGAGGGTGGTGATGAGGACCGGGGCTGGGCAGCGACTATGTTATCAGAGGATTGGAGACTGGCCAGAGAGGTCCTTGGTGGTGGAACCGCCAGGGCTGAGTGACAGAGATGTTGGATGACAGATTGGGAGGAGTTGGCGATTTATTGCTTAGGTGATTAGGTGAACGGTGCTGTCACTGACAGCCGGGGAGCAAGGAGGCCAAACAGGTTTGGGGCAGAGGTTTTGGAGGAGGGGGTGGTGAGGAAACACACCAGTCATAAACCAATGTTTTCGTCTTCGTGGTAGCTCTCGGGTTCCTCTGATTCCACGCTGACATCACCAGGGCTTGGAGCTCTGTGAGGCGGGGCTGGAAGCTGGTGAAGCCCTCACATTCCGGAGCCAGAGTGCCTGGCATTAGAACTTCTCGATGGCTTTGGGGCGCCCGGGGGGCTCAGTCGGCCAAGAGTCCGACTTTGGCTCAGGTCGTGATCTCGGGGTTCATGAGTTGGAGCCCCGAGTTGGGCTCTGTGCTGATCGTGCGGGGCCCGGAGCCTGCTTTGAGTTCTGTGTCTCCCTCTCTCTGCCCTTCCCTCTCTGTCTCTCTCTCTAAAATGAATACACATTAAAAAAAAAAAAAAAGAACTTCTCAATGTCTTTATTTGTCGAATAACACAGTACTGCATCATGGGACCAGTCAGGGGATTAGTAGAGGTGGTTCGTGTAAATTGCTGAGACCACGGCCTGGAATATTCTGAGCACTCCAGAGATACGTGCTATCTGTGTGGTATGGCCACGGGTACACCTTGAGCAAAAGAGATGCCCATTTTCCCCTTCTGTTTTAAAAATGCTTCAGGGGCACCTGGGCGGCTCCCTGGTTAAGTGTCTGACTCTTGATGTCGGCTCCGGTCATGATCTCATGGTGTGTGGGTTCGAGTCCCGGGTTGGGCCCCCGCCCCCACCCCGTGCCGGGCTCTGTTTGGGATTCTCTCCCTCTCTCCCTGCCCCTCCTGTGCTCTCTGTCTCAAAATAAATAACGAAACTCCTAAAAAAAATAAAAACACTTCTATTTGGTTCCAAACCAACATTTGCAAGGCAGACAACCAGGCGCGATAGTGAAGGGGGACCCTTGCGGTGCATAGCTGATGAGAAAGTAGGAAGGTTTTCGCGACCTTTTCCCTTTTTACCATCACTCCTTCCATCGGAGGCGTCTCCTGAACATCCGTGGAATGTAGGGTTCTAGACGGAGCATGAGAAATGGCCCCCAGTGTCAGAGGCTCACCGCCTGGCTCGGACAATAGGACACGTGCGGAAGTAGGTTTCAGACAGAGGACGTGCTGTGGGTCCCGAGGAACAAGAAGACCCCTCCCTGACGCTGTGGAAGGACCCGAGGGCCCTTTCAGACGGAGGGAGGATGAAATCAGTCTGAGGGACAGAGCGAGCTGGGGGCTGGGAGGCGGGGACCAGGTGGGAGAACAGAGAGGGGGCCGGGGGGTGCCAGGTGATGAAAGGCAGGCTCTGGGGCCACCCCACCTGCTCTGACCCTCGGGCTGTGGTGAGGAGGGGGGCAGGCAGGGGAGTGGGGAAGGGTCTGAACTTGATCAGACGCAGATCCCTGGGCTGCCCTTGGAGAAACTCGGTGGGGAGACAGGGAGGCGTGGAGAGGGGGTGACACGTGCAAGGTGTTTTGGCATCATGGCCAAGCGGTGAGTGGGGGGGGGGGGGAGACAGGGCCCAAGCAAGGTGACCGAGGACCCCAGGCGGAGGAGACCTTCCCTGGTGTGGATTTTGTCCTGGTGTGAATTTCTAAGGAGAGAAAGGTAAAAATACATGAACATGTTTATGATATTTTCTTCTCCTCCAACGTGGTAAAGAACACATTTTTCCTACTTCTGGCCCTGGAGTTAGATTCAGAGACCACCTTTTTCATTTTAGGTAATGTTTAACTTCATCACTGAATCTGAATTAATGTAGACAACAATGGTGACAAAAGGTAATTACATTTAAGTGGCATTCTAACTTAAAAATTCTTTTGGAAATATCTGTGAGTCACCCAGTTCAACGCAAATATCCATAAAACATGCACTAATTGTTCTAGAAGGAAATAATTGTAGCAGAAGGGCAAAAGGCCAAGTGAGCTGAGAAATACCAGGTTCTTAATTTATAAAGTCAATAAAAGCGCTCTTTTGTAAGTCCTCCTCAAGTCATGGCGCATTATCAGGTAAGTCTGGCACTAACATCACTTTGTGCTTAAATACTTCACAAGGACACGGAACAAGGCAACGTACCCTGAGAGCTTCTCGAAAACATTTTGTGACAGACTTCATACGGTGTGAACTTACTCAGCTTTCAAGAATACAGAGGCACTGTAAATGGAAAAAAAAAAAATGTCACTGGCTATATGCCCAACATGAAAACACACACTTTTAACTCGCTGCAGTGTATAATAATTCACAGAGCTTTGGAAATTCTACTCAAAGTTTTCCTTAAGTCTTGGAAATAATGCGCCTTCTCCCCTAAGCAATATAGCTTTCTGTGTAAATACAGGGTTGAATTAATAGTGCTTTTTTTTTCTCGGCTTTGTGCCAATGGAGGAAAAAAACAAACAAACAAAAAACAACCCAAAGAGCTAACAAAGAACTACACACTCTCCCCAGGGTAAACGTGCTGCCCCTGCTGGCCCCGGCCCTGGGCTCTCCTCCTTCCTCTGGGCTATAGAAGGCTCCATCCACTTTCGTGTGGCAATGACACGCCTGTTGTGCCCCCAGAGAAATACTGCCCTTTGGTGAGATAAACAACATTACTTTCCCATGATGATGTCGCTTTACCCAATGTAAGAGGGGCCAAGACTCCTTTCAAGTCTAACCCAGAATTCCAAACTGCCTGAAGAAATCCACGTTTTTTGGAGGGTTAAAAAAAACAAACCCTGGGGTACCTGGGTGGCTCATTTAAGCCTCCGCCTTCAGCTCAGGTCATGATCTCACGCTCTGTGGGTTCGAGCCCCGCGTCGGGCTCTGTGCCGACAGCTCAGAGCCTGGAGCCTGCTTCGGATTCTGTGTCTCACTCTCTCTCTTTGCCTTGTCCCTGCTAGCACTCTGTCCTCTCTCAAAATTAAATACACATGACATTTTTTTTTTTTTAAATACCCAAACCAAGGGAGGGAGCATGGGCCAAATGGGTAAGGGACATTAAGGAATCTACTCCTGAAATCATTATTGCACTATATGCTAACTAATTTGGATGTAAATAAAAGATAAAATTAAATTAAAAATAATAAAAAAAACATTAAATAATAAATAAATAAATAACCCAAACCAAAAATGGATGTTCAAAATTTGTGATACCCTTGTAGATTAACAAAATATTTAGGTCAATGTTCTGTATTCTCAGGAGAAAAGATTCTCATCGCACCTCCCTGAATTAATTTTTTCATTAAAAAACTTTAGAGGTTTTTTTATGTTAATCTTCTAGATCAGACTTTGAATCGCTACAGATATGGATGGATAGATTTATCTCAATATAGTAAATGAGAAAACAGGTAGGGAGGCGTGGAATAAACATACTCGCAGCTGTTTTCCACGATGTTCTGATGATCCAAGTTCGATACTCCAGACAACGAAGAACAGGAAATTCACTCAACTTCAGTACCTATATGCCGTATTTGCATGGCTACGAGCTTAGACGGATCACCGACAGACAAAACAATTTAAAGACTTTTTTTTTTTTTTTTCTTTCCAGAAGTACCTATTACATTCTATTTTCACCCCCTGGAAGTGTCTGATTTCTCACTGTCACAATAGTTACTGGAGATGAGACCACGTGAAATTTTACTTGGTTTTATTTCCCTTTAGGGTGGTCACCTCATCTGCAAAATTATATTTCGCTGTAGTGGTAAGGTATTTAATTTTTTAAAAAACATCAAATAAGTTTTGTTCATAAAAGAGATTCCACCCAAATCAACAAGTATCACAAGTCTGTCTCCTGGCAAAATAATTTATTGCTTCCCCTGAAAGGAGATGAAAAACCTGATTCCTGCTCCAGGTGGGGGAAGCCTGGGAACTGGGCACCCCTCCCTGGGCTCCCAGCCCTTCCATGCTGCCCCTGCCAGCTGTGAGTTCCTCTATGCTCCTACTGGGCTCTATTTGAATTTTTTTTTTTTTTTTAATGTGTATTTATTTTTGCGACAGAGAGAGAGCATGAGTGGGGAGGGGCAGAGAGAGAAGGAGACACAGAATCCGAAGCAGGCTCCAGGCTCCGAGCTGTCAGCACAGAGCCCGACGTGGGGCTCGAACCCACGAGCCGTGAGATCGTGACCTGAGCGGTAGTCAGACGCCCAACCCACTGAGCCACCCAGGCGCCCCTACTGGGCTCTATTATATCCATTATGGCACTTCTGCCTTATTTCCTAACCGCATACCTTTTTAGTTTAGAAATAGCTGAGGCAAGTATTCAAACAGAGCTAGGCCTTGAGGAGACCACCTCCAGGGTGTCCTGTGCCCATGTGGGGGGACTGCAGCAGAGAAGTAATGGCCGTCCACTCCAAGGGGCACCCACTGTACTAAGGCACGCCTGAGCGTGGAAGGGGTCCAGAGGCACCTTCGCTCTCCCCGCCAGAACATGGGAGGCAGCTGGGGGAGCTGAGGGCTGTCATTCCTCGTGGACACCCCGAGCCTGTGGGAGCTGAGCGGAGCGATCAGCACCCACGACCATCTGCATCAGAGAGCTGGCAAGGACCTTGAGGACACAGGTAGGGTGGGGGCTCTTTTTCCATCTCACCCTTGAACCCAGAGGCCATCTAGGGAAGGAGACAGATTGGTAAAACAGCCCTGATCACTTTACTAAACATTTATCCCAAAGTGGTCGTTTTAACCCTGAAGAGACGAAGATGTCTTTAATTGGTAAGACTAAAGATCCAAAGCTGTATCTTTGCTGCCCTCCAGCCCTACTCAACAGGATGGAGACGAGGGAAGAGTTACAGATAATAAAATCAAGTGGCATAATTTTTGTGTATTGAATGTGGCCAAATACATTTTGACTCTGTCGGGGCGCCTGGCTGTCTCGGTGGGGCGCGTAACTTTTCATCTCAGGATGGTGAGTTCGAGTCCCATGTTGGGCATAGCGATTACCTAAAAATAAAAATCTTAATAAAAAAAATTAGGCTCTGCTAATACTGTAAGCTTTGGGGAAGCAAAAGCTGTTTAAGTCTCAGGAGAGACAGTGTAGTTCAGCAATTTATTCTAGACTGTCTGTGTGACTTTGGGCAAGGTATTCAACCTCCCCCATGTCTCAGGTTCCCCATCTGTAAAACGGAATAATAGTACCTACATCACGTAGTTGTTGTGAGGGATAAACTAATAACTCATTTATTAATTTAACTCCATTAACATATATGAAAAAATACGGAACATCTAGAAAAACATCTGGCACATAACAGACCTTATGCAAGCATTTACTATTAGGTCATTCTCTAAGACTCGAACGAAGCTGGATGCTAATAGTTATAAAGCATCTAACAGAATGTCCTGGTGGTAGACGATCAACAGATGTTAGGAATTAGTTTACTCGTAATACCCTAGCATCATAGTTTGCACATATAAGATGTGAAGACTTTGAACTGGAGAGAAAAGACCGCAATGAGATATTGCTCATTGCCTGTCAGCAGGCAGTCCCCCCACCTTTCCCTGTTAATAGTACCCAAAGTTTGCTCAAATGTCAAAGCAAGATCCTTAATCCCGGGGAAGGTAGGAATGCAACAGACAGCCCGCTCCCCCGACCTTTCTCTGTTAACAGTACCCTAATTTTGCTCAAGTATTAAAGAAAGACCCTTAATCCCAGGGAAGGTACGAATGCATCACGGTCATCTAAACCAGTCATGGTAATCCTATCCCCCTTTGCTAGTTATGGTGCAGTTCTGGCCAATGGACGTAAAGAACACTCTACCAGGGGGCTTCTAGAAAAGGTTTTCTCCCCCAGAGAGACTCTTGAGAAAGTGTTTAGTCATATTCCCTCTTTGTACCAGGATTTGTCTGTGTGGAATTGTAGCATCCATCTTGTGACCCTGGAGTAGCAGGCTGGAGAACAAAAGGCCACCATGCTTCGAACTACCCGAGCACAAACAGCCTGGGTCCCTGATGGGATTGCTGCACCCCCGGACCAAATCTGGAACCACTTACTTCCAGAGCTTTCAGGAGGTGTTAAAAGAAAAAACAAATTACCTCCGATTTAACAGTTCGGGATTCTGTTCATTGCAGCCTAGAAGCATTCGCTTACCTCCCATTCCCTGTCATTTATTTTTGAACTTTACCGATACGTGATACACCTGTGGTTCTCACATTAGTGTGCACAGAATCACCTGGAAGGCTCCACGCCGAGTTTACAAATCGGCCGGTCAGGGATAGGGCCTGGACTTCTGCATCTCTAATATGTTTCCAGGTGATGTCAATGTTGTTGGTCCAAGGATCCCACTTTGAGCACCACTGTAGATACGCGAGACATTTTTATTGAAATAAATGTACAGAAATATCCACGAATCTTCTTCCTGGCAGTGGAGAAAAGAAAGCTACTGAACAACACTTCCTATGAACACAGATGCAAAACCTCTTAATAGTTCAGCAAAATAAATTCAACAATATGTAAGAATGGATGATAGATCATGACCAAGTGGGGTTTATACTAGGAACGCAAGGTTGGTTTCACATTTGAAACTCAGTTGAACTTCAAATGTGAAACCACATTAACTGGCTAAGAGAAAATGGGGACGCCTGGGCGGCTCAGTACAGTTAAGCATCTGACTTTGGCTCAGGTCATGATCTCACGGTTCGTGGGTTCAAGCCCCGTGTCAGGCTCCGTGCTTGTAGCACAGAGCCTGCTTGGGATTCTCTCTCTCCCTCTCTTTCTCTACCCCTCCCCCAAAATATATAAACCTAAAAAAAAAAAAAAAAAAAAGAATCAAGTAGACAAAAAATAAAACAAGAATTAAAAAAAAAAAGAGAGAAAATGTACCATTATCTCAAAGTTGCAGGAAAAGCATCTGGAAAAAAAAAAAAAAAACAAAAAAAAACGACTAACATTAATTCCTGATTTAAAAAAAAAAAAAACAAATTCTGCAATCTAGGAGTAGAAGGGAACTTGCTGAACTGCCAACAGCATCCATGGAGAGCTCTATCTATACAAACCCTCTAGGAGATCCCATCTGGCCTCGCAATTTTTAAATATTACTTATATTCTGGTGTTTTCCTACATTGCCATGACCCCAGACCTCTGAACCACAGACCGCCCCCCAGCTTCGTCCTTTGACATGCCTCCAGTGTCTGATCGGCATCTCAAACTCAATGTGCCCCAAACAGAACAGATTTCCCGATCCCCCCTCTTCTGAGTTCCCCTGGGGTATGCAGCCTAAAATTAAGGCCCAATACCATGTGGTGTCCTGACATCTGGTGAAACTGGGAGGGCCCCAAGTGGCCTAACTGCAACTTCCCCTCCCTACTCTGCTCCGTGGATCGGGTCCCCTAATCAAACACACCTCATGAAGAAGACCAAGGGGCTGCTGAGTACCAGGTTTGAGCTCCCAGCTGCCCATCGGATTATTCCAATAAGCCAATGACACCCTCGGGCAAGAACCAGGGGTCACTCCTTCCCCCTGATACTGCAGAGCCTGCCTCCCACGCTCCCTGGTTGTTCCCCGTTCCCAAGCGTGCCTGTCCCCCCTCCGCCTTGGCCCTATGTTGTGTGCTGCGTCCTCTCCTGGGTGGTAAGTACTACGATCCATAAACCGCTGTCAACCTCATCTATTCAATGTCAGGTACAGTGTGTTTGGCTAGTCCCACAACCTTCTAACCCAGCGGTTAACTTCCCTCACACACAGGGGGAACAGCAGGAAATTAAAGGAGCCCAGGAACCAGGACAGTAGGCTCTAATGAGGCCTCTACCTCTGCACCGTGTATTCACCCCAGGGCAAAGCGGGCCTTCTAGGACACAGGCTTGATCACATCATTCTTTTGCTCAAAATTTTCTAATGGCTTCCTATGACACCTTTGGGATCAAACCCAAAGCCCTTACCAGGGCCTTGAATGCAAATTCTTCCATTTCATGTGCTATTAATCTCCCTTTCAACCATAACATTCCAGCTGCCCCGGACCACATGGTATTCCTTGAATCCATCAAGCATACCCCTGCCTCAGAGCCTTTGCACGTTTCCTCTGCCTGGAATAACCTTCCAGGGGAAGGTTATTAAGCTCCATGGCTTAGGCCATTGGTTGTACTTCATAGCAGTTGATCTCTGCTCAAGGTCACCTCCCAGGGGCCTTCCTCAATCTCCTTTGATAAAAAGGCCCACCCTTATCACCCTTGCCTTGCTTTTTCTTCATTGTATTTCCTTAGCCCAACTATTATATATTTGGTTACTACCTGCCCCCACCCAATTAGAGTAGAAGATCATTCAAGGCAGGGACCTTGTTTAATGCTGTTATCTCCAGTGCCTGGAATATGCCCGGAACACAGAAGTTGCTCAGCATTGCATGAATAACCTGTGAACAAGAATGCCTGACTTTGCAATATCCTCACCAGATAGTCGAAACCTTTATAAATCTTTGGCAATCTAACATGTGGGAAATAGTATCTCTTTTAATTTGTATTTCTTCAATATGACCGAGGTGGAGTATCCTATCATTTTTTGGCTTGGCCTTTGTATTTCTTTTTTCCAGAGAGCTATCTTTTCTTGCTCAGTTTGTCTTTTTTCTGTTGCTTTGCAAGAGCTATTGATACGTTAAAGAAATTAGTCCTGTGTTCGTCATGTGCTGCAAACATATTTTCCTAACGTGCCATTTGCCTGTGGCTTTGTAGTCTTTCCCTTTTGGCTTCTGGTTTGGGGGCATGCTCAGAAAGTCCTTCTGCGGGGTGCCTGGGTGGCGCAGTCAGTTAAGCGTCCGACTTCAGCCAGGTCACGATCTCGCGGTCCGGGAGTTCGAGCCCCGCGTCGGGCTCTGGGCTGATGGCTCAGAGCCTGGAGCCTGTTTCCGATTCTGTGTCTCCCTCTCTCTCTGCCCCTCCCCCGTTCATGCTCTGTCTCTCTCTGTCCCAAAAATAAATAAACGTTGAAAAAAAAAAAAAAAAAAAAAAAGAAAGTCCTTCTGCACTCCAAGATCATCCAGACAGCTATACTCGTTTACTTCTAACACTGTAACGTATGTGTGGATGTAAAGGTTATGACGTTTAGATCTTTGATCCATCCGGGATTTCCTCTGGGGCATAAAGAATAAGGAAGCGATCTAGTTCGGAAAGCAAATTTAGCTTTAAAATACAATGAATACACATTTCCAGGTATTATTTACAAAACTTACTTTAATTTTGTCAAGGAACATTCATAGTTTAAAAAATAATACAGAGTTCACTTGTTTTCCAATACATGTTTTTATAAGCACATTTGCTACATATGTGTGTCTATGTAAGCATGTATATGTAATAAAATTCTACTTTCCACGATTCTCTGGAATATTATAATTTGACATTATTGTCACTATTGAGATATTTTCCCAAGAGAGTTTCGATTTCATTTTTCTCAGTATTTTCTCCCTTTCCTGGATCTTGAAGATTTCTTTTTCGTTTTACTGTATTTTGTTTTGAAAAGTCTCTTTTCAATTAAGCTCACTTCTTCATGGAGAAAAGAGGTCTTTATTCTTAGCAGGAAGGCGAAGAGGTTTATTATAAACTGATAACTCAGAGAAAAATTTGATTCTTCATAGGTCGTCACATGTTTACAATAGCTAGAAAGGGAAGAAAAAGGAAGAAGTTATCTTACAATGGCCATTTGGAAATGTATGCACCTATCCCTGACACATCCACTAAACCACCTAGCAAATATATGCGGTTCAGCTTAAAACAGTACTCTGAGTTGGGAGGAAACTTGGAACACTGGCAAATCTCCTTAATTTTAGAGGACAAGAGGTCAGCACCACCCAGAGCTACCAGGCCAGGGTACCGGACGCCCCAGAGCCAGGCCTCACAATTCCTCGCCCAGACGTCCTTCCGTCCCAGGTGAGCTGCTCTCCTTATCCGGCTTGAGGCAAACAACGGCACACAGGAAGGGATTCTGGGCATATTTTTTAAAATAAAAGAAAATAAATAATCCCTAATCCCCACCCAAAATAAGACACCAGCCTTGATAACGTAGCCCGCAATCTTGTGCCTATTACAGAAACAAGAGTTTACAAAGCAATTTCGCTTATCTTAAAAAGTAGTAGAACCTGAATCTGAGCAAATCTCCAACTACCACCAAATCTCTAATTACGGACCCCTAACTCACTCTAACTCTCCATCTCTAACTATACCAAGGTGTAGGCAATCCGGGGCACAGACGAACTAGTCTCAGGGGCTGTGATCAGCAAAATGCAGGCTATGGGAAATTATACAGAACAAAAGGCCTGGGTTCTTCAACAAGTAATTTTTCCCTGCAAGGGGTAAAAAAAAAAAAAAAAAAAAAAAAAAAAAAAAAGACATACAAGGGGAGTTTACAAACGAAAACACTCAAGGAACACCTTAGCTACTTGCAGTGTATAGGCCTTATTTGGATTGAATTCTATTAAAAATTTCGTAGCAATTGGAAAAATCTAAACATTGGCTGCGTGTTTGACAGTATTACAGAATTACTATTAGTTTTTAAATGTCTGCTTAATGCTATTATGGTTTTGTTTTTAAAAATATTATGACATTTGAGATACGCTTCCAGATAATCTGGGGGTGGGGTGAGGAGGGGGTCGGCGTGGGTGAAGCAAGTCCAGTCATGCTAACGGCAGTTAAGGCCGAATGACAGGTACAGGGAGGAGGGTTCATTAAACTAGTCTCTCCATTTTTTAATATACCTGACATTTTCCATAATAAGAAGCTTAAAAAACAAGTAAACGACATACACAGGATGTGCGCTTTCAGGATTTATCTAACATATATGATCCTCGGTTCCTGCAAGAAAGTTAATGTTTGCCCCACAAAACCCTGCCCCCATCAGTTGTGACTACGGACAACTATACTTGGTTCTCTGACCTGTAAAATAGGAAAAAGTAACAGTGCCTGCCGCCGAGAGTAGACAAAAGCATGGAATGAGAACATATATTGAGCACTTAACCCTATGGTTGGCACCTAGCAGGGGCTCAAAAATGTTCACTTCCACTATACTCCTTTAAAATTGATTTTTGTTTTCACTTAAAGTCTTAAGACTACTCGAATGATGATATACAACAAAGCCAACCTCCTACCATATTCACTAAGAGGAAATTTAAAAGCCTCAACTGTTCATTGATTGGTTTAACAGAAATCAAACATAAGCCATTTACATGAATTCTCACAAAGTGGTGCCCTCTTTTCTTTTAAATTTCAGCTATTGTGAGAGAGATTCTTTCAGACAAACAGTTACAACAAAAAGGGTTGTTACCTTGCGAGGCTCTACCTCTATACCAGAAAGATAACAAAAGGCATACAAATTATTTGCTCCCATAAGGGCTTTTATTTTTAAATTGAATCCCTAGGAATACCTTCTAAGGATTATATTCTTTATCACAAACTCAGAAAACTATCCTAGAGTTATAAGCCATCAAACTGAATATAACATACAACAGTTTGTTATTGCCAAGTATTCTGCTGGGAGAAGAACACGGGCCAACTGATGTTCCTTGATCTCTGACACGGAAAATAAGTGAGTGTGGCAAATGGATGCTCTAAGAATATGCTTACGCAAACAATTTTATGTGAAGGGAATGAAGTATAGGTTTACATTTAAAAGAGGGGGCAGCCAGTGTAAAGGTACACTTGAACTTCCTCATGAGAGCTTCCTTGAAAGAAGTTCAAATGTCTGCAAAAAGAATAGTTTCGCAAGTCTGTATACAAAGGTAAACCTGCTAACACGAGTTAATGTTTCGGTGGTCTGAAATAGGTTCACATTTGGCATGTGACAGATTTGAGTACTTTTTTTTTTTTTACTATAGTTTAAAATACTAGTTAAAATTAAAATTTTTTATTTATTTTAAAAAGTTTTTAAAATATTGACTTATTTTTGAGAGAGAGACAGACAGACAGACAGGCAGAGAGACACAGCATGAAGGGGAGAGGGGCAGAGAGAGAGGGAGACACAGAATCCGAAGCAGGCTCCAGGCTCCGAGCTGTCAGCACAGAACCTGATATGGGGCTTGAACTCATGAACTGTGAAGTCATGACCAGAGTCAAAGTTGGATGCTTAACTGAAACCCTAACCGGATGCCTCTAAAATAAAAAATTTTAAATTCAAATAAGATTTTTGTGGGAGCAAAAAAAAAAAAAAAAAAAAGTGCGTGTGTGTGTGTGTGTGTGTGTGTGTGTGTGTGTGTGTACATCCAAAGCCTCTCCATTTCCCATGGGTGGCAACTTGAAATACCATGGCTGTTCCTCTTCCTGCGGAAGGGGAGAGGAACCACCGGCTCGTCTCAGGGAGGTCAAGGGCAGACACGTGATTAGCCAGTGCCTCCAACAGGCCTTCAGACCGAGCTAACTGCCAGCAACTGGCTTACTTACAGACGGGCACTTGTGGCAACTGAGGAGTATGAAGGGCATTTTGATTCATGAAGACGGCTGGCTCCGCCTCAGGTAAGAAGGATAAACAGCCTCTCCTCGAGAGGTGCTCTTGTCCTCCTTGCCTAGTCCTCCAGGCCTGAGAGTTCGCACAAGATTTTACAGACGTGAGTCTTCCGTGTGACAAAATTCTCTACACAGCTGAAGATCTGCTCTCCTCAGCATCAGAACACTTCAACTGTGTTCTGATGCTGAGGAACACAGCATCAAAATGGTTGTACGGACACCTTTTAAAACTGAATGATTCGTGACTCGGTTATCTTAAACAGAGCACATTCAATATAATGTGTTTTAGCCTTTACAATTATATTGTTACCGGCTGTCCATTTTTACTGTAAAAATACTAGAAAATACAGCTAAGAAAAACAAACCCAAAGAGAATGCACACGGCATGTGGGTCTTGCTCTGTGTTCAAGCGGAGACCCCATCAGGCTTATCTTGTGGCGTGGAGGGACTGGACTGTGTGTCATGAATGAACTTCAGACCGCTGTAATTTGAATTCTTCTGTCTGCTTCTGCTTCTGATGCCGGCTCCTCTACCGTTTACCGGGTGGGTGTCACTTACGTTTGCTGTCAAGATGATTACCAGCACAGCCCTTTTCGGTGTCCCTCCTACTTTGTTTCTTTTGATGATGCGGAGTTTGGAAATCAGACAACTCGGCCTGACAGAAATACACCCGAAGGCAGAGTAAGCAGGCTGTGAGCGAGGGGCCGAGGGGCTTTCTGAGAAAAGTGCATCAGCTCTAGTCCTGGACCCTGGGGCATTTTTATTGGTTCGCTGAAGCCTTTTTTGCTTACCCTCTGGTTCTAGGCTATGGTCGAAATAGGCAAGGTTGACAGAATTTTGGCGCATAAAGTCACGGTATCACTGATGCTTCGTCTATAGGTTATCATTTTTAGCCTTAACAGTTGACACAGAGAGAAAAAAAATCTCCGCTGTTTCAACTCTGACTATACCAAGGTCTCTTTGTAACTGTCTTCTATCACCGTATGACATCTGTGAAGAACGTCTAGAAATACACTGCGCCACGGGAAAAGCATAAAGGTACAATGAGCGCCTCCCTCCCTCCCTCAGGACTGACCCTGCAGGTGGACGAGACAGAAGGGCGCCAGATCACCACTTCCTAACGTACTGGTCTCACGCGGGGGCTCCTCACTGGCCGGGACTACGACCTTTTCTCTTCCTTTTGATGAAATCTGAAAACCTGAAAGAGTCATTGCGCTGACCACTGCAAAGGAATGTATCACCTCAGACACGGAGCTGACCCGGGGGTCGGGATTCCAGCATTTCCCCGTTGCTGCTAAGACGGCGGCACCCCAGTCATTCTAGACTCTGCTCAGCCTTTCTTAAGTAGTAAATTTTAATGCAGATGACTTCATTTTGTTATTTACTTTTGGATTTTCTACAGCTTCCTTACCTTTGATTGATACTCAACTTAGGAAGAGAAACTCTTTAACAGAAAATTAGGTTTACTGGAAACAATGAGCATAGTTTTCATTTACTGAGATTTACTAGGTGCCAGACACCAAACATCTCATTTAATTCTCATCTCTATTTTCCATTCATTCATTCAACGAATAATTGGCGAGCACCTAGGCCCCGTTTTAGCCGCTGGGAGTTTTCATTAATTCATTAAGACAGAGTCCCTGCACTCAAGGACCTTACAGTCTATTCCAGTGTGAGAAGGCAGGCAAGTAAGCAAATATAATAACAATCTAGTCAATAGTGACAGAAGCTATAAGAAAGAAAAAATAGGCAAGGGGAATAGGGGGTGATGAGGTGTGTGTGTGTATGTGTGTGTCGGGGGGGAGGGTAGCTGGTGCTAGTTTAGACAGGATGGTGAAGAGAAACGAGAGCAAACACCTGACAGCAGTGAGCCCTTGAGGACACATGGAGGAAGACCACTCCGGGCTGGGGGCACAGAAGGTGCAAAGGCCGGCGTGGGGAGGGTGCTTGGCAAAAGCTCGAGCAACGGCCAGGAGGCCGGCGTGAGCAAAGGCAGTGAACACGGAGAAAAGGAGGGAAGCAGGGAAGGTCAGAGAGCTCTGGAGGGTCTTCGGACTTTCCTGTGAGTGAGAGGGGAGCCCCTGGAGGTTTCGAGAAGAGGGCAAAGATCGGCATCATGCACTGTTTGTGCCACGGGAAAAACAGAAGGACGTGAGCCCCTCCTTCACTCGAGCAAACGCTGGTTTTGCAACTGGGGCCACAGAGCTGTAGAGCGGGAAGTGACCTGCTCGCTGTGGGCAGAGTGGAGCCGGGGGACAGACAGCCGGCTGCACTGGCACATCCTCCTCACGGGGAGACTGCCGGACAGACAGTTTCTATGCATCAAGACTGAGATTAGTATCAGATGAGCTTGGTGTAAAAATACAAAGTCACAACGAAAAAAGTCTTTATATCCTAAAACTCTTTTCAGGCTTTGTTGAGATAGTATCCACACGACGTATGTTAAGTTCAAAGCGTGCGACGTACATGTCGTGAAAGGATTATCGCAGTAAAGTGAGTTAACACTTCCATCCCTAAAACTCTTAAATGGGACTCAATGCATAAATTCCAATTTTCTTGATTCTAAGCCCAACATCTTCTTCTTCTTTTTTTTTTTTTTAATTTTTTTAACGTTTATTCATTTTTCAGAGATGGAGAGAAACAGAGCATGAGCAGGGGAGGGGCAGAGAAAGGGGGAGACACAGAATCCGAAGCAGGTTCCAGGCTCTGAGCTGTCAGCACAGAACCCGATGCGGGGCTCGAACCCACGGACCGTGAGATCATGACCTGAGCTGACATCGGAAGGTTAACCAACTGAGCCCCCCAGTCGCCCCGCCCAACATCTTCCTAATTCCAACAAATGACCTATCTGGTCTGATCATCTGGTCCAACAAATGACAGCTCTAATTTTAGGTGACTTTTTGAATTAGAAAAGAATACTGCTTCATGCCAAATGAGGGATTTCATGATTTTTTTTTTATCCTTCGATTTTTTAAAAGCATCACATACCTTCTACAGAATTTCTGTGTACTTAGCCAGTAGAGTGAGTTCTTGGTTGTCAGTGACTGGCCTTTGTTCTTCAGGATCCCCTGGAGGCTGTGTCCGTGGAAACAGGTTCTAGCCGCGTCTCCTTCAGCCCAGTTGAACTGAAAACTCGAAGGCTTTTTTCTTCCAACAGTTGGTGTTGAATCAACCAATGTGCTAAATTGTTTTTGTAGATCCACCACCATTTCTGGAAATGGGAGGAAAAAAGGAAAGGAGTAAAATGAAAATTAATGTTAAATCACAGATACTGCCTGTAGTTTACTTGTTAGTAACGTACTAACGTCGGTTTCTGAGTTTTGATAAACGCACCAAGATAATGAAAGGCAAAAACAATAAGGGAAACTGAGACTGGATGAGGGACACTGGGGAACTACTTAAAAAAGACTAAAATGGTAAATTTTATATTATGTATTTTTACCACAATTGGGGGGGGAAATTAACAAGACAACCTAAAGGCAATTCTCCAAACCAAAGAGTTCTGAGTGTCATAGAAAGATAGGATTTCAGATTTTGGTGGGAACTTAAGTTCTGTTTTAAAAAATGCAACGTTCCTGAAATAGATTCCCATGGAGATTTCTTGCAGATGATGATGTTTCTTTGGATGTGCATTGAAACGCTTGTTGAAGAAGTAAAAAAAGCTCTTTCGGCACTCACTTTTTTTTTTTTTAAACTATTTTTATTTATTTACGCAATCTCTACACCCAAAGTGGGGCTCAAACTCACGACCCCCATATCAAGAGTAGCACGCTCTTCTGACTGAGCCAGCCAGGCACCCCTAGGCACGCCCTTTTCAAGTCAAGATATTTAGCTTTTCTACATGGTGATGCTATGGGGCATTAACAGAAACCACAACTCACCTCTTCTTTTAAATGCCACGGCTCGGTCAATGGATGAGTGGTAGAGTGGCTTTTCGCTTTTCCACAGATACCTGCACAACACAGAAAAACATGCGGAGTACGATGGAGAAGAAATGGACCTAAACACAGTTCAGAAAAGTTTCTCTGAAGCGATCTCTGAAATTCCTGCCGTTCAGTGTCGTACCTCTGCCTTGGAATGACCTACTGACACGGGTCTGTAGCACTTATGTCATAGATGTAAGTGAGGAGCGCTGAAGGTGACAGCAAGCCAACAGAATGACGTGCTCATCCCCAAACTCTCCCAGGTGTCATAAGGTCCTGAAGAAGCTATGAATTATATAAAAATGTAGAAATGGTTTCCTTTACCATAATATTCTCTTGCTGTCTGTTCTCATAAAGTGAAACCACCTAAGAAACAACTGTTCTTTGTGCGTTGGCCAACTGCCCTTTTGCTGAGGATTAAATCAGAGGTGTCCTGATTCTGGTAACTCATACGAGGTGAACAGTCAGCACCAAGCTTCTGATGTAGTGATGCAATCGATGCTGATAAGTGACAGTTTTCCTGAAAATTATGTACGAACTAAATTTTAGTGAACCATACATTTAAAATATATCCGAGAGCTTGTCATTGAAACTTATGGGAAACAAGTTTGTGATTCTTTCAAATATCTTTTTTCTTATTTATTTTCTTAAATAATAAGCGTTAACAATGTACTCGGGGGGAAAATAATAAAGAAGTTCCCTAAATGCTTTAATCCCAATCAGTGGATAAACCCGCTATTAAAAATTCCTTGTGGGGGTGCCTGGGTGGCTCAGTAGGTTGAGCGTCTGACTTTGGCTCAGGTCATGATCTCACGGTTCGTGAGTTCGAGCCCTGCATCGGGCTCTGTGCTGATAGCTCAGAGCCTGGAGCCTGCTTCGGATGCTGTGTCTCCCTCTCTCTCTGCCCCTCTCCCCACCTAAAATAAATAAACATTAAAAAATTAAGAAAAAAATTCCTTGTGATACCTAATCTAGATAGATTTTCTTATGCATTTATAATAAATGCCTCTACAGGTAGCAATTGTGCTATAATCAAGAAGGCATTATTTCCTTGGGGTCATACGCCTAGAAAATGGGAAAAGCGATGTAAAATGACATTTTAACTGTCTAAACACTCCTTCTTTAAATTTGTACTTTGCTTACCTCTTCCCCAAACTATAAAAGCTACAAAAAACAGAGGCACGTCACAAAGTCCTAATGTTTTCTGTAGGAATCCTATATGCTTCCCACCAGTCTTCCCATTCTATCTCCCAACTATTAAAACCTAAGGTATAATTTACACACCCCCCCTCCCCCCCAGCTCAGTGTACAGGTCGGCCGGCTCAGACACACACACACAGTGGCGTAACGACCACCATGGTGAGTATACAGAGCAGGCCCGTCAACACAAGGTCTCCCGTGCCTCTTCACAGACAACCCCTCCCCACGCTCCCACGTCCCTGATCTCAGGCCACGGCTGATGTTTTTCCATCTCTCGAATTTAGCCTTTCCCAGAATGCCATATAAAGGGAATCTTACTACATGTCACCTTTGGGGACTTTTATTCAGCATAATGCATTTCAGTCATTCGTATTGTGGATGCATCTGAAGTCTGTTCCTTTCACTGCCGAACAGTATCTCATTGTACAGACATATTCCGCTTGGTTTATCCATTCACCTGCTGGAGGGTATTTGGGTTGTTGCCACTTTTTGGCCATTGTGAATGGAGCCCGTACAAACATTCGAATGGTGATTTTTACGCGAAGTTATCATTTCACTTGGGTAACTATGTAAGAGTGAAATTACTACATAGTGTTATTAATGTTTAAATGTATGTTTAACATTATGAGAAACGGTCAAACTTCCAAAATGGCTGAACCATTTTGAATTCCCACATTTGGTATGGTCTTTTTTGTTCATGTCGCTTTGTTTTTGGCCATTCTAACTGGTGTGTAATGATATCTTGTTGTGGTTTTAATTTGCATTTCCCTATTAACTAATGATATTGAGCATCATTTCATACATCTTTAAAAATTTTTTTTAAATAAGGTCAGCTGCTTCTTCTTTTTTTTAATGTTTATTTATTTATTTTTGAAAGTGTGAGAGAGAGAGAGACCCCGTGTGCGTGCATAGGGGGAAGGGGCAGAGACAGAGGGAGACAGAGAATCCCAAGCCGGCTCTTTGTTCTCAGTGCAGAGCCCAACACGGGGCTTGAACTCACAAACCATAAGATCATGACCTGAGCCAAAATGAAGAGTCGGATGCTTAACTGATTGAGCCACCCAGGGGCCCCATACATCTTCTTAATAGTGAAGTATTTAGTGAAATTCAAATCTTTTGTCCATTTAAAAAATTGGGTTTTTTGTCTGTTTTCTTACTGTATGAGAATGCTTAATATTATTCTAGATACAAATCTTTTATCAGGTATGTGATGTGCACATATTTTCTCCCACTGTATCGCTTCTCATTCTCTTAACAGTGTCTTTTGAGGATAGATATTCTTTCTTCTGATGAAGTCCAACTTATGATTTCCTTCTTTTATAGATCACACTTCTGTTATCATATCTACGGAATTGTGCCTCACCCAAAAGGCTGCAAAGATTTTCTGCACATGCTTTTAAATTTTCCTCCATGTTCTTCCCAGCATCTTCCGTAACAACTGGAAGTCATGAAGACAAACTCTTAAGCTGTGATTAGGCTTTCAACTACTGTTGATTAATGTTTTTCATGATCTCATACATAGTGACCTATACTTAGCTACAGGAGACACTTTAACATTCCTCTGACAACATGGAAGATGACGTTCAGAGTAACGGGAGAAAAACTTACAAATTTACGTCAACAATAGGGGTGGGGTAGGGTGAAACAGACAGGGAACAGACTGACACACAGGGGCTGTGTGCCCAAGCACTGGTCAGTAGTGATTCACTTAGCTCGAAGCACCTACCCTATGAAGGATTTTGGTAACGGATCCCCTGGACAGTCTCTTCCCTGGGCGCTGTTCTCCCAGCCATTTTGAAGATGCCATTTTGAAAACAGACATCCTCTCTTTGGTCAGTAAATTCTCCCCTAGAGTAGCTGAAAGTCAGCAAGTCTTTGATGTGCAATTGAAGGCTGAAATATCAGTTGGGGCTCTAATGGCTATGTCTGAAGTGTGAGTCGGTGCCTGGTTTGAGCTAATAAATGCCTAGTTACCACTGAGACGCCAAGTGGCATGGCCCCGGAATACCTAGCCTCTCAGGATCGGTCAGGACAGCCCGCTGGCCCCATAAAAGGCCCGACGTCTGGTTCTCCAACATAACCTGAGACAACGGAACCAACTCCTGTTCTTGCTGCTAGCATTTTACCTGCTGAGACCCAACGACTAGGGGGCCTTCCTTCTCTGACAAGGAAGAGGAAGGACCCAGTTTCCTGGGTCCCACAGGCTGTCAGAAGAAGTTCCCGCCCCACATCTTCTCTTCCATCACTGTGTCAAACCTGAATCTCGAGAAACTGCTACACCTCTCCCCTTTCTGGCAAGGATCCTCCTCCCCACAGGGCCTCATTCAGCTCCACATGTCTGTTTCTCTATTTAAAAGCTCTCTTAAATGTAGATGAAAAATTCTACCTGTGAAAAGTGAAATTTAGGTCTTAGAGCACAAAGCAGGCATTATTATCCCTATTTCATTGATGAGGAACCTGGAGTTGAATGAATTCTCATTTTAACTCATCTGAGGAGCCTTTATTTTTCTCAAAGTATACAAAATTAGTTGATCAAATGAGGGTTATTCTAAATTTACATACAATACACAGACATTAATTTTTTCTTCAAAGTCTTGTAAAGACTCAAAGTTCTAAGAATCGATAAAAAACTCTTCAAACCAGAGATCAATAGAAATGTACTCTATGTTATATAAAATATAATGTCTATGAAAATTTACAAGCGATCCAAATTTCAGTGCACCAAGGCTAAAAAATTAAGTAACTTGCCCACGGTCACACAACTAGTCTGTATGCAATCAGGATTCAAACCCAGCACTGTCCGTCTCTACGGCTATGCTCTTTCCACTCTATCGCAGTGAACCTACATCAGAACGAGGGTTCAAAGTCAAATGGCGAGACCGACTGAATTAAATATCTTCTCTTTCAGTTTTCTTCTGTTTTGCTTTTTGTGGGGATCTTTATTTGGGGGAATATTCCAACTGCCTGTGTCAGACTGATATTTGTAGTCTTTGTGATACTGGAAAGCAGATGAAAAATGTTCAACTTCGAGAAAGGGGAAGAAGGAGGAATATTAGAAATGGAGGTGAGACTCATGCAAATTATAAAAAGTTAATAACTGAGTACAATGTGGTGCTCTGGATTGGATCCCAGGTTAGAAATAGGACATTAATGGAAACACTGGTGAAATCCAAATAAAATCTGGAGTCGAGTTAACAGGAACACAAAAAACAAAGTTGATTAGGATATATGGGCTACTATTTCCAGAAAGAATGTCACAGTGCTGATGAGTCTAACTAATGAAACTTCAGCTTTCAAATAGAAGGTAACGGACTTGGAAATCAAGTAGGTAAATCTAGAACTAGAAGAGATAACATACTTTGCCCTGGCTTCCTCCCATTCTTGTTTTTTCTCATCAATAGATTTCTTCATAACTTGGTACCATTTTCTGAAATCAAACCATGGCTTATCTGAAAGACATGAAATCCATGATTAGTAACCAAATAAGTCACATTATAACCACATACCTCGTTCATTTGAGTCTTCATTCATTGACACAAATAAACACTATGGAGTCAACATTTTGGGGATTAAGGAGTCACTGTCTCTGTACTCCCACATGATTCCTGAGCAATCCGTCACTAAGTTCCTACCTATATTGAGGCCCTAACTAGATTATACTAAAACCATCTCTGTATATGCCTGTTTCTCCTACATTTGACTATCATCTCCTTGAGAAGAGAGGACATATTTTAGCTGTCACTACAATCATGACTCTTCTTCCCAACCCAACACCCAGCATAGCGTCCGGCACACGGTGAGGCTCCGATATGTCTGCGAATACTTTTGAATTAAGGAACAAATGACTGATAAATGTGCGAAATGGCACTGTAATAGTTGACTCCGGACTTCCAGTTTCATCAGTTCCTATTCCTGTTCTTCCCAATCTGAATCCAAATCCAGAGAATCTAGAGATAAGTAAGAAAGGGGATTGTACTGAAGAGCTGGGATGAGCGTGTGCTCAAGATGTCGAGGTTAGAGAGACAACAGAATTGAATGTAGTCGAATATAAGAATTCACTCCTCACTCTTTTACTCAATCCACATGGGGGGATGGGATGATTTCAGAGGGAAAAAAAAATAACATTAAAGGTAAATCAGAAAAGAGGATTGTAGAGTGAGGGAATCAGAAGAAAGGAAAGGAAGATTATTTTAGTGTCTCTAACACCCAACATGGGGCTCGAACTCACGACTTTGAGATCAAGAGTTGCATGCTCTTCTGACTGAGCCATCCAGGTGCCCCAAGGCTGAATTTGTTTATATATTTTCTAATGAAGACAGTCTCCTTCAATGTGTACCTAAGAATCTTTTCAAATGGCCAGTATCATCATCACTGAATTCAGTATGGCATCATAGACCATATTGCCACAGAGGAGCAGGAATTACCAAAATAGCTACAAGGACAGGGAAAAACTATAGTGATTCATGCAACACAAAGTTCTGTGAACTTAAATAAGCCACAACTTCGTTAAACCTCAAGTTCCTCATCAATAATGTGGGGAGGCAGGGGACGGGGGACAGCAGAGAAGCAGAGAGAGTGGGGACGGCGACACTCGCCCCGCTGACAGCAGGGATTTATCTGGAGCATCGCAGGGCAGATGATATATCAGAGCCCTCTGTTTACTCTAAATGTCTACGCAGTCTATGATGGCCCTTTAGCCTGAGAAGGGACATTAGAAGACATTTTGTTCAACCTTCCACTCTGTGTTGAAACTGACATGAAGCAATGTACAGAAAGAAGTATTCTGCACATATTCTGGAAAGAACTCACAAACTGATTTCTACCGTTAAATCCAAGCTCCTAAAACCAATGTATGTGCAATATTGGGAGGGGAAAAAAAAGGTCAAACTCTTATAAACAGAGTAGAAAAGTAGTTTACAGGGGCTGGGGGTGGGAGATGGGGAGAGGTTGGTAAAAGGGTACAAAGTTTTGGCTCTAAGATAAATAAGGTCTGAAAATCTAATGTAAAACATGGTGAGTGTAGTTGATTACACTGTATTGCATCATGGAAATCTGTTAAGGGAATAGGACTTAAATGTTCTCTCTCTCTCTCTTTCTCTCTCTGACACACACACACACACACACACACACACACACACACACACACACAGGATTAAAATGTGAGGTGATACATGTATTAATTAACCAGATGAGAGAATCCGTTCACAGTGCCAACAAATATCAAATCACCATGATACACACTTTAAATATCTTACAATCTTATATGTCAATTATAACCCAATAATAAAGCTGAAATTAAAAAAAAAAACAAACAAACCAATGAACATAAATCCTAGTGAGGGAAAGAAGAAAGAAAGAAAGACGTGGTCCCTCCCTCTAGGAGCTCACAATCTACCTCTCTATCTTCCTATCATTTACGTTGCCCTTACTCTCTGCCAGCTTTTCTTAGCACTTTACAGGTCCTGGCCATCTACCAGGGCTAGACATACCTTGTCCACCAGCTCTAGTTCACTGTGCAAAACCTCCAACAGAAGTTTGTTCGGGAGCGGTTTGGCAGGAGTGGTAAGTTCTGATTTGGGGAGTGGTGAGGTCATGAGCGGGTGTGAAGGGAAGGTAGAATTTTGGAGAATAAAGGTGGCTTTGCCAGGGGTTGGGGGAGGAGGGGGGTAGGAAGGAAAACATTTCAGGTAGAAGGACCAGTGTGAGCAAAGGCTGAGGCGTTAGAACAGATGGCATAGTCCCAGAAGTGCCAGCATCTTCGCGGTCTAGTGAGGAGAAGCTGGGACTAAAAAAAAGCTGGCTGGTGTTTACACACAGTAGGAAATCACTGAAGTTTAGTAGCCTAGATGTATAATTAGATAATTATATGAAGAAATAATTCTGGCGTAAGGTACAATTTGTATACATGTGTGTATATGTGTGTCCTTGTATATTTTTCAAAGTTTCTTCCTTACATCTATTGCTTCTTTTAATCCATCACTTGCAATCACTTTGAAGTTGAATGACAAAAAGTTAAGTACCTTCTTTGTTGTTTTCATTATATTTCTCAGCAGTATTAGACAAAGACCTGGAAACACCAATAAGCAAGTCAATTCATTGAGAAATCACTTCTTTGAAGACGGTAGCATTTTGAATTCTTCTTAAAGAAAAGAAAAGTGTAGAACAGTACTTGGCACCGATGCCAACTTTTAATGGAGAAGCAAATCCCTACACACCCTGCCATTGTTTACGGGCATTCGGGAGGGGTGACAGTTCAAGATTCCTTTACTTTCCGAAATAATCTTTGAAGACACACAGCGCCAGGAGCCTACACGCATACAGATAAAGTGCTACACGATTCTTTAGGATCTGTGTATGATGATTTAAACTCCAGAATCAGTGAAGCAATGAGAACATGTGTATCTACCTAAAAATAGCAAGAAAACACAAGGCAAATAACTTCCTAAGGTAGAATTAAATCTCTGACAACTGGCTGAGTCAAAATTCTTGTAAGAAGTAATTGTTGCTACTAGCCCGTGTTCTACAACAACTGAGAGGCTCTATTTTCTGTGCAGATAATATATGGAATCCTTTACCTCTGATAATTAGGTAAAAACAGTACGATTTTTTCCTCATAAAATCGATATACACTTACCATTCTAAATTGTCATCCAATAAAAAGAGCAGTTTCAATACTACTACGATAACGGCGACAGCTTGTACGTCATATTTAACAGTTTTTGCCATTTTAGCTATGGGGTCAAATGTCAGAAAATCCACTTCTCCTACTCCAGTCATTTTTACCACTTGGCAGGTTAAATCATTCATTTCATCTGTTGAAGAGCAAAACAGCAAAATGTGAAATAAATTCTTTGCCTAACTAGACCCCGCTAAACTGTACCTCTGTAAGACAAGTTTTATCATCTTAAGACACGGTACGATGCTAGAACTCAGAGGCATACGTTTTGTGAAGAAAAGAAACGCAAAAATGATATCTGTACAGAAACACTAATGGCAGGATCCTGGCAAGGCGTAGCTTTTCCTATTTGGGCTTCCTAAGACATCTACTATTTATAGGACACATTCTGGTACCTAACTCACAGCCACACACTAGTTTTCTATCGCTTCATACAGGTTTCTTGTCTGTGTTTCTACAGCAATTTGTCACTTACTTGAAACTAACTCCCTTATAAGACCAAGCGCTTCTCTACGAGTATACACTCACTCGCTGGCTGACACCCTGGCTAGCACGCTAGAAGGTTCGATGCATATTGAACTTGATGTACTGCTTTCCCAAAGACATTATATGTTCAGTTTAGCCTTCACCTATCATTCGAAGCTGAATAATGTGGCACTTGAAACCAGACAGCCTAGCTAGGGCCTATATATTTAGGCTTTCCGATCATTACCTTTGTGACTCTGGATTAGTCACTTCCTCATTTGTAAAATGGGTTATGGGAGGATAAACTGAGATTAAGTAAGATAGTACAAGTGAACATACTTTGAAAACACTAAGTTACTAAACAAATTTCTTTACTAGCTAAGTACATAAGATATGCAACATTCTACTTTAACTAATTGAAGCAGAATAGCTATTATTTATAGGAGCATAATAAATTGTAATGAATTAAATTGCAATTTGATGCATGCATTCAGTCGCCATTTCCTCTTGACTTTATTTCCCTCTCTATCCAACAGCAAGCCCATGAACCAGACGCTTGCCATGAGCCGACCTGTGTCAGTTACATTTTGGTAAGCCTCTGTATTCCTTCTATTACCTGGTGTAACATTTGTGCATATATTATGTTATGACATATTTATATTTATTTTTACCGTGAAAATTACATTACACAATTTTGAATATTGCTTTGTTCATGAACATATGCATTTTCCTTCCCCATTTAAAAACTATATTCAATCACATTTTTTATATTGCTCAAGCAATAGGATAGGCACACCATGTTTGTATTTTCTCTTAAGAACATAAGTCCTGAATTTCTCACATTTCTAGTTTAGCAAGAAATTCAGGAATGGATTCCACTGGCAGATTCCATCGAGCTACCTGTGTCTCGGTATATTGTGAACAAGGCCTACCGAGGCTGTCTCCACATTTGTGTTTCATTGCCTCAGAGAGTTCACTGGGATCCTACCAGACTGATCTCCGTTTGTTTTAGGGACTAGAAATAGCATCATGTTACCAAACACTAAAAACGTTACCATAGGTGAGCTTCTGGGGTTTTTTAAATTAGAATTCATTGTGTAATAATCATGCTTCACGTAAATGACAAAGCACTGTCTTTTTTTTTCGGGAGGGGGGCACCTAGGTCATTAATAACACATATTGAAACGTTTGTTACTTTAATCCCACTCAGCAAACTTACTGTAAAACCAAGCATATCCCTCGTATCAAAACAGAACTCTTTAATTTCTGAACAATGTCCTTTTAACCTAGTTACGTGGCCTGAAATACTTTAAGAAAGGATTGTGAAATTAAGCTTCATGTTACTATGGACCCTGTCGGTGGCTCTAATAGTCAGTGATTTGAGAGGATTCCGTATTTTGTTCATTATAATTCTACCATTCGATAACAGCTTCCTCACCACATACCCCACACACTTACCAGGGAGATTGACTTCCATCAGGTATTTCATACACAAGGTGTTTGGATGAAGATAGCAGTCTTCAGTTATGTCTGGAAAACGTGGCAAATCTAAGAATTTGGCAATTTCAATCATCTTTTTATAGATATCCTCATAGGTAGGCCAAGACTGAAATAAAAGATAATCAAGGTAGCAACTTTTACAACATAAATTACTTTTAGAAAATATTTTCTGATTTTAAAAGTCATACGTATTCACTGAATAAAATTTGGAATGTGGAGAAAAGCTTTAAGAGGAAAACACCCATAAATCCTTACTATCCTCTTAGCAGTTTAAAACAGTAATAACGCTAAATAAAAAGGCCACTAAAATTCCATTTGGCTCATAAAACTCCTACTGGCCTTCCCCATGACAGAGAGACATCCTTACTTCTTGCCAGTCACAGAAGAACCTGGGGGAAGGGACAAAGCTGTGACCCAAACCGGAGTTACAGAGCCATCGTGTCTGCTCTGCTGCACGATCTCCCTCCCACACCTCCTCACCACACCCTCTCATTCACCTTCAAATTCATGGCTACCAAGTTTAGCTTACTGTTTCACTATGTTCACATGCTTCTGCGTGGGCGGTAATACCAAGGCTTAAGTCTAATAGGTAAAAATGCACAACTCAACTTCTCTCATATAACTGCATGTAAGATTCTCTTACAGAATTCAGGAAAATCTATGAGCTATTATTAAGAAATGTATGCTGTTCACTTTCAGATCACCCCCGTAGTTTAATTGGTATGCTATTTTTATTTTTGCCATTTATAAACATCTTTGAAATTAATACTACATATAATTTTGCCTCATTTACTCATCCATTCACATAAAAAATGTTAAATCTAGAGTCTATGCGAGGTACTTTGGGAAAGGTAAAGATGAATAAAACAATGCCTTCAAGGAGTTTATAACCCAGAAAGGTGTGTGAAAGGTGTGTGAAAATAACCACAGTATAAAAATAGAAAGTTATCAAGTAACTCAAGTAAGATTTTTTTTTTTTTTAAGGCTTATGGAATTTCAGAGAAACTAACATTTCTGATATGGTAGGACCCTGTTAAAATAGGGCCTAAAGACAAACATTTTGGCAACCTGGTTGGCAGTGTTAAAGTTGAACATGTGCACATTCTTTGGTGAAGCAACTCCACTCCTAGCTACATATCCCCAACAGAAACGTACATGATGTCCACATAAAGACACGTGCCAGAACATTCTTAATAACGCTATTTTCAAAAGCCCTAAGCTGGAAACTACCCAAATACCATTAACGATAAGTAAATTTTGATATAGTCTCATAAAGGAGCACTTTGCAGCGAGGAAATGAACGCTCTGCCTGCAATGACATGGATGAATCTTCAAGACATCACGTTAAAAGAAAGAAGCCAGGTGCAGTAGAGAACGATCCACGCATATAAAGTACAGAACCCAGCAACTCGGCACCAAGCTTCTACGGAGTGAGAAGTCAGGACAGTGATCACTCTGGAGCAGGGGCGGGGGGAACGACTAGAGTGAACACAAGGGTGGAGTTTCAGAGGTGCGAGTAATGCTGTCGCTCCCTGTAGCAGTGTTGCCTTTTCCGTTTTTTTCAAATGTTGAGATAGAGGATTCTACTTGTACACTGAAATATTGTACATTGTATTCTAATCTGTGAATTTAAAAGAGAAAAAAGGAAATCAAATCTCATTGACCTAGATGAACTGGTCTTTTTTTCTTTATAAAATTACTTCATTTAGAACAGTTGCTTCATTTTGCACAAGATTTGAAGTATCTTTTCAAGTTAAGACAATTTTAACATTACCGACAAGATTTACGGCAATTCTAATCCTTTTAAATAATGCAGGTAGGATGTATAATTAAGCATTTTTATCTGCTAACAAAATAAACACCAGAGCAGTGAATGTTCCCCTTAGAAAAAAAATCATCTCAAAAAACCAATTTGATGTAGGATAAATTCACGACTAGTATCATGGACGATAAGTTCATGACTGTAAGGTCCTTAATGAAAAGCAATCTGGGAAGCTAAGAAGATCTAATATATTTTCAAATGTGCACGCTAAAAGCTGGCAGGTCAAACTAAGTATCTGGTGACAAATAGGCTACCATTCTTTCACCTATGAACAGAGGGCAAAATAATTATTAATAATGCAAATCTACAGATTTATAGTTTACAATTGATTCTAGATTCTCCTAATCTCCATTCCATAGGGCAGACTTCACTTTCAAGTTTTTCATTTATTTTTAAACAGACTTTTCCTTTTTTTTTTTTTTTTTTTATTTTTAAAAAAAAAATTTTTTTTTTTCAACGTTTATTTATTTTTGGGACAGAGAGAGACAGAGCATGAACAGGGGAGGGGCAGAGAGAGAGGGAGACACAGAATCGGAAACAGGCTCCAGGCTCCGAGCCATCAGCCCAGAGCCCGACGCGGGGCTCGAACTCACGGACCGCGAGATCGTGACCTGGCTGAAGTCGGACGCTTAACCGACTGCGCCACCCAGGCGCCCCAGACTTTTCCTTTTTGACTAACACTGAAAAGCTTTCTTCAAAAGGCGGCTAGACGGTTTTCAGTATCCTTCCACTTAATGTTTACCAATCTTCTACAACTGTTACACACATAGGTTGTTTCTAATTTTTACACTACTATAAATAATGCCATGAATGTATTCTAGTAACACTTAAATTTGATTATAAAAATAATACATGCTCATTACAGAAAAGTTATGAAATATAAAATACTATAATAAAGACAATAAAAAATGCTCATAACTTAGGGAAAGCCACTGTTAGGATGTTGGAGGACTTTTCTCTCAGCCCTTTGGGGCATATTCACATTTATAACACTGGGATTTCAATTCGACAGCGTCTTTGACAACTCCACTTGAGTATCTTTCCACTGTGTCAAATGTACACGCTCCAAACTGAGTTATTTCTCTTCCATACCCCTACTTTTAGTCCTCCATTGGTATCCCTTACCAAGCCACAAAAACCCAACATTTGGAACTCGTCCTTGACAGTTCCATTTCTTACACACCACGTGCACAAAGACTCTTTGCCTCAAGGCTGGGTCTGGAATGCTGCTCGTCCCCATCCCTTCCATAACCACTACCCTCCTCTAAGCCTCCATCACCCTAGTCTGGGTTCCCAACCAAACGGTATCTCCATATCCGCCTTTATCTCTTTGAAACTAGCAGCAAGAGTGATATTTCAAAATGAAATCTGACATGTCACTCCTCTACTAAAATGTAATGGTTTACCTTGCTCTCAGGCTAAGCTCCCATCTGTCTGAGAACCTTTGTACAAACCAAATTAGCTGTATAAGTTTTGTCGCCTAAATTTTCACCTAACGTTATATTTTGTGTGTATTTTCTAATGTCATGAGATAAGTCTTTGAAAACATTAATTTAAGTCATTGGAAAGTATTCCCCTGTGAATCCAACATTTCCTTATTAATGGACATCTATGTTAGATATACGTTCCATGCATACATATTAAGCAGCTATTAAAAAGGCTTTTTAAAAGCTTTTTTCGGGGCGCCTGGGTGGCGCAGTCGGTTAGGCGTCCGACTTCAGCCAGGTCATGATCTCGCGGTCCGTGAGTTCGAGCCCCGCATCAGGCTCTGGGCTGATGGCTCAGAGCCTGGAGCCTGTTTCCGATTCTGTGTCTCCCTCTCTCTCTGCCCCTCCCCCGTTCATGCTCTGTCTCTCTCTGTCCCAAAAATGAATAAACGTTTAAAAAAAAAAAAAAAAAGCTTTTTTCATAGGCTGTTCCATGACTTAGGAAAATATTCACAGTGCAATACTGAGTTTAAAAAAAGCAAGAAAGGGGCGCCTGGGTGGCGCAGTTGGTTAAGCGTCCGACTTCAGCCAGGTCACGATCTCGCGGTCCGTGAGTTCGAGCCCCACGTCGGGCTCTGGGCTGATGGCTCAGAGCCTGGAGCCTGTTTCCGATTCTGTGTCTCCCTCTCTCTCTGCCCCTCCCCCGTTCATGCTTTGTCTCTCTCTGTCCCAAAAATAAATAAACGTTGAAAAAAAAAATAAATAAAAAATAAAAAAGCAAGAAAGAAATATGCATGTAGTCTTCAATCCTAATTTTGCAAATATGTTAATGCACATTAAATAAGACAACTAAAATATAAATGTTTTTTTTTTTTTTTAATTTTTTTTTTTCAACGTTTATTTATTTTTGGGACAGAGAGAGACAAAGCATGAATGGGGGAGGGGCAGAGAGAGAGGGAGACACAGAATCGGAAACAGGCTCCAGGCTCTGAGCCATCAGCCCAGAGCCCGACGCGGGGCTCGAACTCCCGGACCGTGAGATCGTGACCTGGCTGAAGTCGGACGCTTAACCGACTGCGCCACCCAGGTGCCCCTAAAATATAAATGTTAATGGCATCTGTGATAAATTGGATTGTGGGTGATTTTTATCGCCTTCTTTATACATTTCATTGTTTTCTACATTTCTTTTAATCATTCTGAATATATTTCTTTCATAAGAAAAAAATAAATATTCAAAAACATATTACAGTAGTCTAAAAAATTACACATAGAATGACCATATGATAACGGCAATTGCGTTTCTGTGTAGATGTCTCAAAAGAACTGAAAGCAGGGACTCTAACAGATATTCGCACGCTAACATTCACAGCAGCATTATTCACTACAGCCAAAGGTGAAAACAACTCAAATGTCCAAGGATGAATGGATAAACAAAATGTAATATTATTTAGCCTTAAAAAGCAGGACGCCTGGGTGGCTCAGTCGGTTAAGAGTCCGACTTCGGCTCTGGTCATGACCTCACCATCCGTGAGTTCGAGCCCCACGTGGGGCTCTGTGATGACAGCTCGGAGCCTGGAGCCTGCTTCAGAGTCTGTGTCTCCTTCTCTCTCTACCCCTCCCCCACTCACACTGTGTCTGTCTCTCAAAAATGAATACACGTTAAAAAATTAAGGGGCACCTGGTTGGCTCAGTCGGTTAAGTGTCCGCCTTCGGCTTAGGTCATGATCTCACGGTCTGTGAGTTCGAGCCCTGCGTCGGGCTCTGTGCTGACAGCTCAGAGCCTGGAGCCAGTTTCAGATTCTGTGTCTCCCTCTCTCTCTGCCCCTCCCCTGCTCACGCTCTGTCTCTCTGTCTCAAAAATAAATAGAAACATTAAAAAAAATTTTTTTTTAAAGAAATTTTCATCTCTGACACACGCTACCACTTGGATATACCTTAAAAACATTCTCCCATGTGAAATAAGTCAAACATAAAAAGACAAATACTGTATTACTTCACTTCTGTGCAGTACTAGAAGAGTCAAATCCAGAGAGGCAGAGTATAGAACAGTGGCTCTCTACCCACCCTAATTGGGGCTGGGGGGCAGGGTGCAGTGGGGAGCTGGAGTGTAATGGGGGCAGAGTTTCAGCTCGTAAAGATGAGAAAGGTCTGGAGACGGGGATGGTGGTGGTTGCATCGCAATGTGAGTGTACTTCATTCCGCTGAACTGCACACTTAAAAATGGTTTAAATGGTAAGTTTTAAGTTATTGTTGCCACAATTGTATTTTTTTTTTATAATTTTGAAGTGTTTTTTAACGTTTATTTATTTATTTTGAGAGCAAGAGACGGAGCACAAGTGAGGGAGGGGCAGAGAGAGAGAGAGAGAGAGAGAGAGAGAGAGAGAATCCCAAGCAGGTTCCACATTATTAATGCGGAGCCCAACACAGGGCTCAATCTCCTGAACTGTGAATTCATGACCTGAGCCGAAATTAAAAGTCAGATGCTTAACCAACTCAGCCACCTAGATGCCCCTACAATTTTTAAGAAGTATAAAAAAGGAACCTAAATAACATCTGTCTAAAGGAAAAAAAAAAAAAAAAAACAACAACATATTAGAGAGGTCATAATTAGAATTAGAAAGTTGAAGATTAAAAAAATCAATATATATGAAATCTCATTCAAAATCTATTACTACTTGCTATTTTCTACCTTTATTTTAAAATACCTTAATAATAAAATACCTTAACAATAGAACCCTACATGGGTGAGTTTATGAAGCTGTAATTATTAGATGTGTAACACTAAGGTATGGGTCTGCCTTTCCCTGAAGACAAAATTTACAGAGCAAAAAGAAAATACGGTAGCAGAATCTCTAGCTAAAAATGATCACTTAACGGTTCTAGTAGAATACGGAAAGGGACGGTCTTCTTAGCGTCTCAAACGAGGGAAGATTAGAACTGAACGTGGCCACTGCACGCCATTCCTGTCCCAGAGGACGCCATCAAAAGGATCAGAATGCTCCCCTTTGCCTCCAAAGACACATGAAGTCCCTGCAGGGCTGGGCCGTGGACTAGCCTCCCCATACAGCCGTCTGCTCCCACTGCAACTAAGGCCAGTTGGCGCGGCCTGCGCGGCTCGCTCAGCAAAGAACCTTAGGCGGAAGGCTGGAAGCCCGGCTCCACGGCACTGTTTTAGAGAATGAGACCACAGTGAAATCTGTTTGTTCCCATCCCACTGTCCTCAGCGCACAGAAGACTTAATGAATCGATCTCTGACATCCAAAGAATCTTGTGCTTTATTTTATTACCTTTTGTCAAGATTTTATTTTTTAGTAATCTGCACCCAACATGAAACTTGAACCTACAACCCCGAGATCAAGAGTCACGACGCTCCACCAACTGAGCCAGCCAGGCACCCCAAAGAATCTGTACTTTGCACAAGTTCGCCAGGATATTCTTAGGCACCCCGCACCCCCCCCCCCCAATAATAAAATGCAGTGGTTTTCCACCCTGATCCTTCCTGCAGCCTGGAAGAGTGCCTCGGATGGCGTTCCCCCACAAGCTTGAAAAGAGCAGTGCGCCCACGAATCCCAGGGCCGGTCAGGATATCGTGGGAGGTCAGGAACAAAAGAAAGCCTCCGCTGGCCTCGGTCCACGCTGTGTGGCAGCAGTGACTCTGGAAGGAGTGGGAGTGAGGGAAACTGAGAACACCTGTTCTTCTTACACTCCCCTGAGCCCTTCGGCTGCACTGAAACCCGCCAGATTCTTCTTCTAACAAAGATTGCACAAGCAATCCTGAGAGCTACCTGTGGCCTACAGAGCGAGGGGGTGCGCGGAGCTAGGGGGAAGCTGGAAGACCCGAACGCCTGCATCTGGAGCCGCTCCAGGAGTGTCTGACAGCTCTGGGCGGTCCTTTCCCTCCTCCAACCGATGGGGACCTAGTCTCACAAAGGGTGTTAAGACAGCTCGGAGGCAGGATGAATCATCTTGGCAAAGTGCCACTCAGTGGGTCTGGCTGAACTCGCATTACATCTTTTCTTTCTACTCATTCAGAGAGAAGACCAGAATGTTGCTGATCAACATTCAAAATACTGGAGATGTACTTCAGAACGAATTTCCAGTTTCCTCCTTATCCCTTCTTGCTGAGTCTAGCGAGGGATGACGAAATGCCTAATTCTTGAGAGGATTTAGAAACACTGTCAAGGAGCACAGCAGAATAACATGGGTATGACATACTCTCTGTGTAGAAACCGGTCTGTGGGTTTAACATCTAGAAAAATAAGGAAAAGCAGTGCAGAAAAGATGGACCACCCTACTGTCTCCAAGTCCTCTGCAGAATAAACAGTATAACAGAGACAGGTATGTCTAGGCCCAGCTCCAGTTCAAGCGGCGATCTGATTATTTGGGGCTCTGCATCGAGAGGGTGTCCCTGGAAGAGACTACGGTTTAGCTTATTCCACCGGGAGAACTGAGAGACTCTTTCTAGAAGTAAACAATGCTTTGAATCAGCACCGTGCTCCAGAAACGTAAGTCAAACATACAGCAGAAGAGGCAGAAGCAGAAAAAGGAGGAGGAGGTTATCTCTAAATTTATTAAATAAATAAGAGGAAAAGCCTATCTACCTGGAGTTGGGAATCACAACTCAGCAAAAGGAGACGGTGTGAAACACTAAAACTTAACTCGCACACCTTAACCTCTTCTGAGCTTTGCTCTTCAGGGAGGGTGACGGCAGGAAGAGTCAGGTGCTCCAAGTCTCTGGCTCGGAGAAAGAAAACAAACCACATCGACGGTCTCTGGGTTCTGGATTCTGTTCCCCCTGGTTTGAGTTCTGCCAGATTTGTCATTATGGGGACACAGGGGCCCACTTAAAGGCCAACGGAACAACTTAATGGAGAAAAAGAGGTCACCTAGGATGAAGGTTTAAGGGTCTTTAAAGCTCTTTTTGGGAGTGGTGGTTTGTTTTTAAGGTGTGCTCAACTGTCTAGAATAACAAAAACAAAACCAAACCAAACACAGAAGAAGAAACAGTCCCAGCAGCCCACACACGAAACACTGGCATTATCTCCAACGCCATCTCCTAGAACAATCACACCTTTTGTCGTTGCTGGTGGAGGTACAGCTGCCGAAGGAGCCAAGACTTACTGGAGAAAGCTAAGACGTGGAAGGACGAAGGAAAATGCTTCCTTTGTTAACCAAAAGCCATTTCCATTGAAAAGTTTCAACATACTACGGAACAGTGAATGCACTTTTGTGAGCAAAGGCAAAGCGTACAATGAAGAAAAGCTGTCCGTCAGTTAAATAAACAGTCATCTGAAGACATCCCAAACCTGCCCCCTTTTTCTTGAAAAAGGAGGGGACAGGAGAGAGGGAATGCGACGTATTGCCAGATGTGGCTGAAGATGCATCTCAAAGGTATAGCAATTGTGCTACATAGGGCTTCCAGAGGGATACAAATTCACTTAATTACAAGAATAAGAAATCGCAAGGTTAATATGTTTTTTTAAAAGGCCACAAAGCTATTAGAAATTCTTCTAGCATGCACTAAAAACAAAGTGCTTGGGAAAGCATTTTATTAAATTTCACAAATATTCCAGTGAGTTTATTTTCCTTCATGAAGCAATGCCTCCAGACAGGTAAGGACAAGCTAGAGTTTCTGTTACCCAACAGCAGGCTCTGGTGATAAACCTGATTACAATACCCTGTCAGAGGTGAACTTCCTGCTTAGCTATTTAAAAAAAAAAAAAAAAAAAGAGTACAGTGCCTCACCCTTACTTATTATGGTTGTTTTGAAGCAAAGATTCAGCCGAGAAAAAGCTAATGCTACATGCACCTGTTAATCCAAACTTAAAAAAAGACTTTCCATTACAGAGAAACACTAATAAGAAATAAAAGTAATGTCAGAAGTAATGACAAACACAGGAACATATCGTTGAAGGACGAAGGCTAAAATGATTTCCACGGGTAATATGATTCACAAAACGGTTCACTTTGCATTTTCAGTCTGCTAAGTGGTTGTAAATCTACCATGTAATAACGTAAAAGACTTTTTTTCTGTTCAAAGTCTAGTCTGGAAGTTTGTGGTGAACACATTACTTTATGTGAAACAGGGTCTTGGTCTGGGGGATGAGACTATTTTAGAAGTATGTCGTCAACTTGCACAAAGACAGGCCTTATGAACAAATACAAATTTATGAACTGATAACCAATGAGGACTCGCCAAGTAAATGGAAAATAGCAATCTGTTACGGGCCCAGGATGAGAGCAGGGGAAAACCTGTTGGAGTCCTCCTTCTTAAGATGTGTCTGTTCTCCAAATATTCTCCTGATTGTTGCAAAGCAGCTAATGTTCAAATTTCACATATGTGTACTAAAGAAGGTTAAAAAGCCAGTATTCTGAAAAGTAGAGGATCCCAAAATTATTTCAGTTTGATTCTGGAAGGGTTATGTGATTATTTCTACAGCAGACTGACCTTACACCCAACGTGTAAAACCTGGGTACCATTTCTCTTCTCCCGGGAACTAGCGATGAGGGGAGACCTGGGCCAAGCATGCTGGGTACCAGGGGTACTGGCCAAGGATCAAACTAAATCACAGATAATCCACGTAAGTCACTAGTTTCACACGGCAAATATGAAGGATGACTTTCCAAAAAGAAGGGTCCTCAGTGTAGCCTCACACATGTCTTTTCTGACCAAAGTAATTCATTATTGGTTTCAGTATATTGGTGAATAGTACGAATTAACTGGTAAGATTATTTATCTCACGCACTGGTTTTCATGAGTGATACTGACACACCCATAACTGGCATTTTCGATGTCCTTGTTTATACATCAGAGTTATGTCCGTCATACACTTATTGCTAAAACATTAGTAGAATGCTTTCTTATTTTTTTTTCACCAAATGCCACTATTTAATGGCCTCCTCATATTTTATGTAATAAATGCATCTGAAAGTTTCCTACTTGGGTGGAAAAAACTCCCAACAGATCAATTTGAAATCCCCTGAAATAAAGTATTTAAACGTATTCTGGTTTTAGCTATTTCAAATCATTTAATCAATAAACAAAGACTGAATCCTTACCATGTATACAGATTTATATTAGGTCTTATGGATAAAAAATAATAGAAGCATTAAATATGGCTCAAAGAATAGTCGGGGATGCAGGACACATACAAACAAACCCATGTATCCCACATTGCCTTTTATTCCTGTTTGAGAAATTCTATTTGGACAACCCTCTAGCTGCCTTTAAAATCTGAAAAATACAAAAGAATACATGTAACACATTTGTAATCTTGAAGCCTGATAATAAAAAGAACACCCATGAATCCACTACCTGACTTAAGAACTAGAAAATCACCAACACCGTTGTATCTACCAGTGTATTCCTTCCCTCCCCTTCCACTGCCTCCTCTCCCTCTAGAGGCATAACTAGTATCCTGAAGTTGCTCATCACAAACTTGCTTTTTTTTTTTTTTTAATTTTTTTAAGCTTTATTTATTTTTGAGAGAGAGAGAGAGAGAGAGACAGAGCGAGTGGGGGAGGGGCAGAGAGAGAGGGAGACACAGAATCCGAAGCAGGCTCCAGGCTCGGAGCTGTCAGCACAGAGACCGACGCGGGGCTCGAACCCACAAACCGCGAGATCATGACCTGAGCCGAAGTCAGACGCCTAACTGACTGAGCCACCCAGGCGCCCCTCAAACTTACTTTTTAAAAAAATAATATCATACACATAAACATACTTAAATAAATACATTTATTTTACCTTCTTTTTAACTTAGTGCAAATGGCATCGCACTATGTGTAGTTTTCTGAATCTTGCCTTTGATACTCAATAGAATGTTTTTTACATTCATTCATGTTGCTTGTGGCTGTAGCTGTTTAATATACCAGTGTGTGACTGTCACTTTTTATCCATTTTCCTGTTGACATTTAGATTGTTTCTAGTTTTGTTTGCTTTGTTTTTTTCATTACCTAGCTGCCTTCTTTAGCCTTTTATCACCAAATACAAAACCCCATCAATAAAGAACTAGCCAAGTACAGGGTGCTTGGGTGGCTCAGTTGGTTAAGCGTTTCTTGATTTTGGCTCAGGTCGTGATCACGCTGTGGGATTGAGCCCCACATCAGGTTCTGTGCTGACAGCACGGAGCCCGCTTGGGATTCTCTCTCTCAACCTCGCTCTCTGCCACTCCCCCTTTCATGCTTGCTCTCTCTTGCTCAAAAATAAACAAATAAATCAACATTAAAAAAAATTTTTTTTAAATAAAGAACTAGTGGGGTGCCTGGGTGGCTCAGTCAGTGAAACATCAGACTTCGGCTCAGGTCATGATCTCACTGCTTATGAGTTCGAGCCCCGCGTCGGGCTCTGTGCTGACAGCTTGGAGCCTGCAGCTTGCTTCACATTCTGTCTCTGTCTCTCTACCCTTCCCCTGCTCACACTCTGTCTCTCTTTAATATAAATAAACATTAAAAAAATTAAAAACAAATAAATAAACCGTGACATATTGTCTGGTTCAGTTCTTAGAAAAATGAAGAGTTAACTAAATTGTAGTTATGTAAAAGAATATCTCTCTTCTTAGAAAATATACACTAAAATATTTAGGGGTAATGGGCCATGATAGATATAACTTACCCTCAATGATTCAGATATAAAATTGCATAGGTAGGCAGCTAGGCAGACAGTGAGAACAGCACAAATGATAAAACAAGTGGGATAAAATGTTAACAGCAGTTGAGGATACATGGGTGTTCTTTGTACTATTTTTGTTTTTGCAACTTTTCTGTAAATCTAAAATTCTTCCAAAATAAAAAGTTTTCCAAAAAAAATGTTCTCAATATGAGCCAAAAAGGCAAAGTACAATGGTTATTGCTACCAAGACATAATCTCATATTATTTTTATGTTTACACTTTCCACCAAAATCTCTAAGAAATTACTCCCCTATCTTACCCCGTCCCCTCACTCAAGAGTAACTTAAAAACAGTCAACAAAAGAGATTATTTCTAGGGCAAGTATTTTGTGTAAACAAAAGCCTATAACCATGACCTTCCAATAACACAGTCCAGCTGGGTGATAATTTTTAAACAAAGATCATACTAGTCATAACATTCATGAATAGAAATTATAATTTTATTTAAAAATCCAAGAATGAATGAGCAGTGAGATACTTTAGGCATTCAAGTAAGAATTTTTTTAGGTAATGCTCATCTAAAACACATTTGACTACTGAGTCTACTTGTAAATGTCTACAGATTAGTATCTGGCATACTTCCATTTCCCCTCACCAAAGATTAAATACAATGGGAATTGACTTTCCACCATAAACACGGAAGTAGAAAAATCCATGAAATAACAGTTTCAGACAATGGACACAGGAAGCATAGGACTATAATCCCTGAAAGAAGAGAAATGAAAGGCCCAGTTCACTGCCTGGAGATGGTCTCCAAGCTGCGGTGCAGGGAGTGGGGAGTAAGACAGAGCCCTGTGGTCTTGCTGAGTTGAGGAGACACAGACTGGTGCTCCCGAAAGCTGAGGTGGCTATAATTTGCAGGCAGAGTACCAGCGAGGATAAAACCACACACAGAGAGAACTCTGGAGATCTGCAAAGAGGTCCTCTCAAGTCTTTGGCTGAGTGCTGATTCATGCACGCGTGAGGAAAAACCCAAGGCCAGTGGGGCGGGGATGGTGGGGTGTGGGGGGAGAAATCACTGGATTTTTTCCAATGAATCCAAATAATTCCCAGAGCTCGTACAAGGCACCAGCTACAGTAGGAAGACTTCGTAATACTGGGAGTATTGGATAGAACTTTCTGAGGGAGTATACCATAGTAGCAGGGTTAGGTTAGTCCCAGAATAAAGGCCTTAGACCAGCAATGAAAGAGCTTAAAAACAAGCTTCTAAAGGATCAAACTGATCTCTAAATTACCTAATTATACACCAAAACAAAGATCCAGTATTCAACAACATAAAATTCACAATGTCTGCATCCAGTCAAAAGTTACCAGGCATGAAAAGAAGGAAAATATGACACATAATCAAGAGACAAACCAATCAATAGAAACAGACCCAGCCATAACAGAGACAATAGAATAAGTAGACAAGAACCTTAAAATAGCTATTATAAATACTGGCAATATACTCAAGGACGTAAAAGAAAACAAGCATAACGAGGGAAATGGAAAAAATAAAACTAAAGTGAAATTTCTAGAAATGAAAATAAGAAGGTTCTGAAATCAGAGCCACACTCATTGGGTTTAACAGCAGATAAGACATTCAAGAAGTAAAGATCAGGGAATTTGAAGACATGACCATATCCAAAACAAACACACTGGGAAAGAAGACATAAAAACCAAACAAACAAATAGCCCAAGAGCCAGAAGCCTTAGTGAGCTGTGGACAATATTAAGTGGTCTAACATGGAGTTGGCATCTAAGAAAAAAATCAAGGGGAGGGCAGACAAAAATATGTAAAGAAATAATGAAGGAAAAAATTCCAAATTTGATGCAAACTATACACCCACAGATCTAAGGTCAATGAACCTCAAGCATAAGAAACATAAAGAAAACCACACCAAGCCACATCGTAATCCAACTGATGAAAAAAAGTGATAAAAAGAAAATCTTAAAAAGCAGCTAGAGGAAAAAAAGACACATTACATAAAGAATAGAAAAGACAAGAATCAGAAATCAGGCAGGCCTATATATGACAAACCCACAGCTAACAGCATACTCAATGATGAAAAGCTAAAACCTTTTCCTCTAAGATCAGGAACAAGACAAGGATGGCCGCTCTCACCACTTTTATTTCACATTATATTAGAAGTCCTGGCTAAAACAATTAGGCAGGAAAAAGAAAGAAATTGCATCAGATCAGAAAGGAAGAAGTAAAGCCATCTCCATTTGCAGATGACATGGTACTATATATAGAAACCCTAAAGCTTCCACCAAAAAACTATTAGAACGAGTAAAGAAATTCAGGAAATTGCAGGATACAAAATCACTATATGAAAAACAGTTGTGCCTCTATACACTAACAGAAAACTATCAGAAAGAGAAACGAGTTCTGTACACTGAAAACTATAAGACACTGATGAAAGAAATTGAAGACACAAGTCAATGGAAAGATATTCTGTGCAAGTGGGGTAGAAGGATTACTACCGTCAAAATGTCCATATTACCCAAAGCAATCTACAGATTTAATGCAATTTGTATCAAAATTCCAATGTCATTTTTCACTGAAATAGAAAAAAACAATCCTAAAATTTGTATGGAACCACACAAGATCCCAAATAGGCAAAAACAATCTTTAGAAATAAGAACAAAGCTGAAGGCATCACGGGTTCTGATTTCAAACTATGTAACAAAACTATAGCAATCAAAACAGTACGGTATTGGCATAAAGACAGACACACAGATCAAAGGAACAGAATAGAGGGCCCAGAAATAAACCCGTGCATATACGGTCAATTAATTTACAACAAAGGAGCCAAGAATATCAATGGGGAAAGGACAGTGTCTTCAATAAATGGTGCTGGGAAAATTGGAAAGCCACATGCAAAAGAAGGAAACTGGACCACTACTTAACATCATACACAAAACTCAACTCAAAATGGATGAAAGACTTAAATTTAAGACCTGAAATCATGAAACTCCTAGAAGAAAACATAAGGGGTAAGCTCTTTGACTTCAATCTTGGCAATGACTTTTTGGGGTTGACAACCCCCCTCCAAAAAAAAAAAAGGTGCAAAAATAAACAAGTAGGACCACATTAAACTAAGAAGCTTCTACACAACAAAGGGAACCACCAACAAAGTGAAAAGGCAAGCTATGGAATGGGGAAAAAATATTTGCAAATCCTGTATCTGATGAGGGGTTAATATCCAAAAAAAAATATAAAGAACTCACATACCTTCATAGCATAAACAAAAAAATCTGATTAAAAAAGGAGCAGAGGAACTGAACAGACATTTTTCCAAAGAAGATTATACCAGTGAACACCAGGTACATGAACAGGTGCTCAACATCACTAATCATCAGGGAAATACAAACTAAAACCACAAGGAGATGTCACCTCACACCTGTTAGAGTGGTTACTATCAAAAAGACAAGGTAACAAATGTTGGCGGGATTGTGGAAGAAAAGGGAACACTTGTGCACTGTCGGTGGGAACGTAATTTGGTGCAGCCACTAAGAAAACTAGTATGGAGTTTTCTCGAAAAACTAAAACTATAACTACCATACGATCCGTCGATTCCATTTCTGGGTATACACGCACAGGAAATGAAAACACGGGGGCGCCTGGGGGGTCTCAGCTGGTTAAGCAACCAACTCTTGGTTTTGGCTCAGGTCACGGTTCATGGGATCGAGCCCTGCATCAGGCTCTGTGCTGACAGTGCAGAGCCTGCTTGGGATCCTCTCTCTCCCTCTCTCTCTCTCTGCCCCTCCAGCGCTCGCTCTCTCAAAATAAATAAATAAACTTAAAATAAAAAAAGTACGCTGGACACCAGAGAATGGGAGCAGGGAAGTACAACACATGTAGCAGTGCACTAGTCCTTGAGGTGGACTGTGAGAAGCTGAAGATGAATGTTAGGAGTTCTAGAACAATCTCACACATACAAAGCCCACAGAGCTACAGTTAATACACTGATGGTGGAGAATAGAATCATAAAAAAAAAGTCAATTCAAAGAAGGCAGGAGAACGAGGAAAAAAATAAAAACTAGCTGGGACAAATAACAGCAAGGTGGTAGATTTAAACCCAATCATATTTATAATTACATTAAATGTCAACGGTCTAAACATAGAATTATTTTAAAAACATGTAATTATAAGGCAGAGAATATGAGACTACATAAAAAAAAATCAAGACCACCACATACTGTCTACCGGGAAGCCACTTTAATTTTTTTTTTTTTTTAAAGCACCAGCAGGCGTGAGCGTGCATGGGGGAGAGAGAGAGAGAGAGAGAGAGAGAGAGAGAGAGAGAGAGAGACAGAGAGCGCACAAGCAGGGGAGGGGCAGCGGAAGAAGGAGGGAGAGACTCCTAACCAGGCTCCGAGCTCAGCACAGAGCCAGATGTAGGGCTCAATCCCACAACTGTGTGATCATGACCTGAGCCTGGATAAAGAGCTGGATGCCCAACCAAGTCACCCATCCAGGCACTCCCCAGGAAGCCACTTTATTTATTTATTTATTTGTTTGTTTGTTTTTAATATTTATTTCTGAGAGAGAGAGAGAGAGAGAGAGAGAGACAGACAGAGCGTGAGCAGGGCAGGGGTAGAGAGACAGGGAGAGACAGAATCCAAAGCAGGCTCCAGGCTCCAAGCTGTCAGCGCAGAGACTGACACAGGGCTCAAACCCACAAACCACGCAAGATCATGACCTGAGCCGAAGTCGGGTGCTTAACTGGCTAAGCCACCCAGGTGCCCCAGAAGCCACTTTAAAAATAAAGATGTAGAGAGGTTAAAAAATTTGTTTAAGATATATTAGGCAAATAATTTTTTTAAAAAATTGAACTGGCTACATTAACACTGAACAAGGTAGATATGAAAGCAATTATTATCAGGGGTGGGAGCGGTGGGAGAAAGGACGTTACATAGTGAAAAGAGTCAATTCATCAAGGCAAAATATCCTAGTTGTTATGCACCTAGTACTTGAGCTCCAAAATACTTGAAGCAAAAACTGATAGAACATGAAAGAAAAGGTGGTCATCATGGTTTTAGATTTAAATACGCCTCTCATGGTAACTGACAGGATGAGCAAAAATTAGTCTCAGAGTAAAAGTAAAACATGCAAGTAAACATTAACTCATTTTGCTTCTTTTAAAAAAATGTTTTTAATGTTTATTTTTTGAGAGAGAGACAGAAGCGAGTGGGGGACGGGGAAGAGAGAGAGGGAGACACAGAATCTGAAGCAGGCTCCGGGCTCTGAGCTGTCAGCACAGAGTCGGACACGGGGCTCAAACCCACGAACCGTGAGATCATGACCTGAGCCTTAAGTTAGACCCTTAACCGAGTGAGCCACCCAGGAGCCCCTCATTTTGCTTCTTAATTTACAAAATATTTATTAAGTCTCAAATGATAAAAACTTAGGAGGCGCAGAGAACAGTCTAGATTTGATACAATAGTGAGAACATAATATTTCAGGCTGAAAACCCGAATCACCAGCAGATATAAACGTGGCTCTAACAGTTGCAGGCAATCCTTCCTTAGCGAAAGGCTTAAGCCAATCTTCTGGGAAACGTAAGCCACGCTGGCTACGACAACAGCAGTTTCTTGATTGTGTGCCTTATGTCACTCTTGCAGTCATTTACACATTTGGCAATAAGGGGATCTATTACTATTCGAAAGGACAAGGTATATATTTTTCAAAATAATTATTTTTTATGGAGTGAAGTTTGAGTGTCTCTGTGAGTATAAACTGAAACCAAATTTCTAAATTCAAAAGGAAATTACTGGTTAGCCACCACTCCCAAGCATATAAACTCAGCCCAGGAAGCAATATCCTCCGCAAGAAGCTGCATTTATGGTAACCAAAATTAGAAAACACTATACTGAAAAGCAAGAATCATATCCATGAACCTCCTGGCACCTCCTTTCAGAAAACGTAGAAATGTGCATATTCAAAGTGGGTTTTGTTTTATTTATTTTTAACAGAGTTTTAAGATGAAAATTTTAATTTCCAAAAATGATACATTTTTTCCCTCCCAGTAGCGTGAGGATAACTCTTCATCTTCTCCTCAGAGGAAAAGCTTTTCCATCCTGAGACCTAGAAGGTGTGTCCATTTCAACGTCTGTGATTCACCTGCACTTTGAATAGATGTCAAATAATCCTCACGAAAACCCTAATGAAGTAGGTATTTACTTATTCCCAAATCACATCTTTTCTTAGGCCTGTTTCCTTATTGAAAAACTAAGAAAAGTGGACTAAGTGATCTATAAATTTTCCTCCAGTTTTAATATTTCATGATCCATATAAAAGATCCCAGTGTCTATTTCTAAGAAGCTTATGATGTGGTTAGGGAGTTAAATACAAGTAAATAATTTTAGGCACTAGCAAAAAGTACAAATAACCTCAACCAAGCAAAATTATCGACATAACTTGAGTGGTGAATGGTTCTGAGAAATCAGGTTAAAGCCCAGTCATGGGCTTTAGGATGTAAGACACAGAACATACTGAAGATTAAGGAAGATGAGACAGAAAGGGAGAGGAGACGGAAAGAGGGGAGAAGCGGGGGGTAGGTGGAAAGAAGGGAGGGAAAGAGAAAGAGAATTTTTTATTACCCAAGACTACACCGGGGTGATTAATGCAAAAATTCTGAGTTCTATTGGTCCCTCTAGAAAAACCACACAAATACAAAGACACAGACTGAGAATTACCAAGCTAAATGTCTTTTCCTTTCAGTGGAACACTTGAACAAGGCTCAGAAAACTACCATGAACAATTTTTTCACAGTTAAATTTGAAATTACTATTTAATGAATTATACAGATTTTCAAATCAATTATTTTTTTGAGGTTTATTTATTTACTTTTGAGTGAGAGACAGAGAGAACAAGCAGGGGAGGGGCACAGAGACACAGAATCCCAAGCAGGCTCTGACAGCTCAGAGCCTGACACGGGGCTCAAACCCACGAACTGTGAGATCATGACCTGAGGTTCGTGGGTTCGAGTCCCACGCTGGGCTCTGTGCTGACAGCTCGGATTCTGTCTCCTTCCCTCTCTGCCCATCCCCTGCTTGTGTTCTCTCTCTCTCTCAAAAATAAATAAACGTTAACAACAACAACAAAAAAAGATGAAAAACCCATCAACCTTGAGTGCAGGCTAGTTCTGAAACTAAAAACTTGAGACAAACAGGGCTCCTAAGGTGGTAGGAACATCTTCTACTTTGTAAATATCTCCCTGACTTTACTCAAGTTCAGTTACTCCACCACACCTCTGGCAAATTAGCTGGGGTCTGGAGTGCGGACTGGAAAAACAGGATGTGTCCTCTTGTCCCCAGTCCTCTAAATAAATTACCACAACCCTCCAGTCACGGAATGAATAAGTCACAGGAAGAAAACGTACAGCATAGGGACTACAGCCGGTGATATTTTAATAGTGCGGTAACAGGGCGCCCGGATGGCTCAGTCGGTTGGGCCTCTGACTTCGGCTCAGGTCATGGCCTCACGGTCCGTGAGTTCGAGCCCCGCGTCGGGCTCTGTGCTGATAGCTCAGAGCCTGGAGTCTACTTCTGATTCTGTGTCTCCCTCTCTCTCTGACCCTCCCCCGCTCAAGCTCTGTCTCTGTCTCTCTCAAAAATAAACGTTAAAAAAAATGTAATAGTGCTGTATGGTGACAGACGGCGGCTACGCTTGCGGTGAGCACCGCGAAATGGACAGACGTGCCGAACCACCACGCTGTATACCTGATGCTAATGTCACACTGTATGTCAACTGTACTCAAATTTAAAATTGTTTTAAATTAAAAATAAAAATACGTGATCACAACCCTGCCCAATCGGAGAAACAGACTAACCTGCCTTTTCATAAAGATCCATCTCTCAGGAAGGCCAGAGCTGGCCGGCCAGCCTGTGCTTCGTGCCAGGACACGTGACCCACACGGGCACTTCCAGCCCAGATCATCCTCCCGTCAGACCCCCTATCCCCTGCCTTCCGGTTTCGGGTGCCATCTCCACCACAGGGCCACCTCTCGGTTTTGGTAACCAGTCCGGAGCTTCTTCGCTGCCTCGATGACCTACTTCTACTTCCTGTCCCCGCGTCTCATCCAATGCTCCCTGCGTGGCGGGGTCCCACATTTGTCTCGCTCCAAACTAAGGCTACCTTGGCCATGCTGGACTGTGGTCAGAGTGAGAGTGCCAGGCAAGTTGCCTAATAGCTCTGTGCCTCAGTTTCCTCATCTGTAAAATCAGGGTGGTAATAATATGTACTTCACAGGATTGGCCTGAATAATCAAGGAGTTCATAAAATATGTAAAACGGGGCCTGGTACATAATAAGTGCTACCACTATTATTATTTCTTCTTTGTCTCTTCCAGGTTCAGTGCTGGCTGCAACCATACCCTCCTTCCTTGTGCTGCCCGTGGACGCACACCACCGCAAGCCCAAGTGCACGAGGGACTCGTCTCCTCTCTCCTGGAGATGGAATAAACGGTGACGACACAGAGGCAGCACGGGGAACCCGCCTGCAAACTTGCTTCCTCTCTTTAAATTGACAGGACCTGCTCCTGCACAACTGGTTCTAAAGTGGAGCCATTTCTGATTTAAAACTCTAATGTTCCCTGCAGATCACTCGTAGTGACCGATATTCTAAATTCAATGCAGATGTAAAATGTTATGGTCTTGTGCAAGCTTGTTTATCTGCATTTCCAATCATCCATTCACTTCTGGCTCAATGCTTCAAAATCAGTACTTGACATAATTGTGTTTTCATAGCACCTACTTCAGTGTTTCAAAGAACCAGCGTGAAAAGGAGGGCAGAGCGGCAGCAAACAGAGCCCAAGATGACACAGTGAGGAAGAGGCTGCAAGTTCGGTAGCTCCAAGCCGGAGACTGCCGACTGTATGGCCTTGGCATTCGTTCTGTCTCCCCGAGCTGTTTGCTGAGATGTAAAATTGGGATGACAGTGAACCAGACTTATGCAGGGGTTTAGTAAGGATCACAAATGTCTCTTGAATGAAACCACAGACAATGTAAGGTGGTGAAGGTTGGGAAGGCTATAACAATAATTCCTTAAGTGGGTAAACAGAGGATGATAGTTATAGTTAGGATCCTGCAAACCTTCTGATGAAGAACAAAGAGAAGATAATCTGAGCACTATAAACAGTGATAAAGACTCCTAATTAAAGGGACAGAAGCCCTTCCACCGGAGACATCTGAAGACGGATCTAGAAAAAGACTAATAAGCAAAGGACTGAAAATTGCACCTCTTGAAACAAGATAATAACTTTCTTCTCTTTTTCTCAAAAGCAACATAGTATGCAAATAACAAAAAACATTTTTTTAACTTGAGATTACCTAAAGGTCTCTACATAACACTTCTAAAGTTCGGTCTTAACAATATACCTGTTGGCAGTATGCACACCTCACACTATAGCTGTCTTTTCAGGATACCCTAAAGGATTAGAAGAAACCACGTGAGGAAAATAAATTATGACAAACAGGCAGAACAAAAACTAGATGCCACTTTTTAAAAAACTCCCGACACCAAAGAGTAAGTCAGGAAAGGAATACAAATCACCATACTGTTTTTGTGTCTTATTAGTGACCACCAAGTAAAAAAAGAAAGTAACTTGCCTCTATAGCAAAGATTCCTTTGTCACGCCCATATAATTTCATCTCTTCTGGAAAATGCTGAAAAGCATTTATGTAAGGAATATGTCCCTCTTCAACAAATCTGTATTTTGGAAAAGAAAGCTTCAGTAAGGAGTATGTACTGATTTCGCAAAGTAGACAAAAGAGCCGAAAACATCATATTTCAAAGACAAGGTAAGACTCAGTTGAGAACGTCGTTTCTGCCACAAGATGATCAATCTGAAAATGTCAACGATTCTCTGTGCCCACGTGTGGAGAAAGCATTTGGCCAATTATCTAATGATATCTTAAGCTTCTAAATAGATTAAGTCTTTTTAAGAAGTATGTGTCCTACTTGTCAACTCACCACCAGGCTTGCAGACACGGCATCCTTCTACCCCTCGCTCCCCTCACAGGATTAGCATATGCTCTTTTACGGTTTTTTTTTTTTAATGTTTGTTTATTTTTGAGAGACAGAGGGAGACAGCATGAACGGGAGAAGGCAGAGAGAGAGGGAGGGAGACCCAGAATCGGAAGCAGGCTCCAGGCTCTGAACTGTCAGCACAGCGCGCGACACAGGGCTCGAACTCATGAGCTGTGAGATCATGACCTGAGCTGAAGTCGGACATTCAACCGAATGAGCCACCTGGGCGCCCCAGCATCTGCTCTTTTAAATCACTTCCTCAGGGAGACCTTCCTGGACCCATTTTCCTCATTAGAACAGCTCCCTTGTCTACCCTCCTGTCACCAGGACCTGCCACTGGAAATAATTAAGGGAAGGGACCTTGCCCATTTGCTTATCACTCCACCCCAATGTCCAGTACCCGGTAGCTGATCAAATATCTTGAGTAAATTATTGAGTTGAAGAAAATCGGCACATATATATGTATATAAATACACACACATATTTATTTACAATTCATTCATTAATTCAACAGAAATTTATCGAGAACTAAAACCCAGCACTATTCGAGGCTGTGGGCACATAGCAATGAACAAAACAGGAAAATAAATACACTTGTTCCCGAGGAGTTTTATGTCCCGTGAAAAGAGAGGACAAACAAAACAAACAAATGGGATCTATAGTCTGTCAAGTAGGAAAAGGTGGTAAGGAGAAAACCAAAGCAGGGATGAGCGCAGAGTGAGGCCTGGGGTCTTGCAACCTGAGCCATATATACGTATGCAACTGTTAGACTTTTAAAATAGGAAAATGGTTAAGGAAAATAAGATAAAGACAGGAATAAATTAGTATACAAATGTTTTGGGTCAAAGTCTCTGCTGTTGCTAGAGCTAACCTGACATCTAGTTTTTAGCCTTTTATGTGTTAAAGAATATTGATTCAACTTTAGTTTCAGATTAAAAATGTGATTTAACTTTTTAGTCTACTGAAAGTTGAGAATTAAGTAGTATGTAAAAACGGTGCTTTGTGGGGGTGCCTGGGTGGCTCAGTCGGTTGAGCGTCTGACTTTGGCTCAGGTCATGATCCCACGGTTCATGGGTTCGAGCCCCACGTCGGGCTCTGTGCTGACAGCTCGGAGCCTGCTTTGGATTCAATGTCTCCCCCTCTCTCTGCCCCTCCCCCACTCGTGTTCTCTTTCTTTCTCTCTCTCTCTCTCAAAAATAAATAAACATTTTAAAAAATGGTGTTTTGTGGAGTTTAATGATAAAGCAGGCTTCTTTGGCGCAGCCCTATAGGGAAAACCACCCTCACCTAGTGTTCCTTCATTTCTTTCATTTACAAAAAGTGTTTGTGCATAGTGATCAGTATTCAATTATTTTGGAACTACATTCTTGGTTTTTTATATACAGGGCATATTACATGCTTATCATTTTTATAACTATGTAGTATTCCATGATGTGAATATATTCTTAATTTATGTAGTCATCCCCGCTATGTGATAATACATTTACGACAGCCCCGGGTAAGGGTTAGTTCAGAGGGAATAAGACCTGAAGAGCCCCCACCATGGTCCTAGCCAGTACAGACAGTGCCGCAGTGCCCTACAGAGGCACACGCTCAGTGCTGTAGGAGCACAGGAAGGAATATAAACCTGACCAGGGGAAACCGAGACATCCACACAGAGCAGGTTTTGGCCATCTGGGGTTTTAACAATCTTCACCATTTATAAGAGTGCTGCTCATGACCTCTTTCCAAGTTTTGTGGGTTTTTAATTTTTTTTCTTTTAGAAAAATATAGAACTTTTCCAAAAAAAGAGATACTGAATCAAATCTCTGAACAATCTATTTCATCTTGGTAAGTATATCAGATCGGTCTCTGAATCAATCCAGGAAGCTGACGGAGGAATTGCCAGAGACCCAGAGCCTCCCATATGCCCCTCCTGACCATGCTCCCTGAAAACAGAGTCTCTATTTATAATTGGGAGGTGGTATTTTCCAAAAGTTTTAATCTGTGACAGGTTGGAAATTTAACAAATTGGTTCTCCATCACAGATCATTTAAGAAGTAATGCATCGGCGTTAAGCTGGGTCCACCTGCAAAACATCCGGAGCCCATGCACCTTGTTCTATTTCTGTTGCCACCACCCTAATCCAAACCACTGTCTCTTGCTTGAAATATAGCAAAAGATCTCCCAGTCCCTCTGCTTCCACCTCTGCCTACCTAGAATCCATTTTCCTCAGAGCTGCCCAAACGGTCAGACAACGTCTCCCTTGCTAAAAGCTTCCAGGGGCTTGCTATCACACTTAAAGGCCAAATTCCTAATGAGTGTGGGGTTTCCTTCTAGAGTGACGATTATCCTCTGGAAATAGAGGTGATGGTTGCACAACCTTGTAAATATACTCAAAACCCCTGAATTGCACATTTAAAAGGGTGAACGTTATTGTATGTGAATAATACCTCAATTAAAAAAAAACCCAAACTCCTACCCTGGCTTACAAAGATCTGGTCCCTGCTTATTATCTCCCTGTCCTCACCCTCCTACGACTCCTTCAAATTCTTACTCCCGTCACACGGGCCTCCTCTGCTCCTTAATCACACAGACCGTGCTCTTGCTTTGGGCCTTGGCACCGACGACCTCCCTCAACCTGGAGTTCTAGTATTTCTGATACTCACTGCTGCTCTACTCCCATTCAAAGCGCTTCTCAGTGAGGCCTTCCCTCAAGGCCAGTCTACAGTAGCCATCATCTGACTGCAATCTTCCACACAGCACTTCACTCATCATTTTTCATTTATTTCAATGCTCATCTGTTTCCTCCTCTGGTCTCGAACTTCACGAGAGCAGGAACTTGTTCTGTATGGCTCACAACTGTAATTCAAGGGTCTAGACTCTAGAATAACCCCTACGTCGAGTAGGCATTCAATAAATATTTGTGGAATGAATGCATGTTGGCTATTTTTATTTATTACTATTGTTATCACTGGGGTAGTAGGCAGGCTTCGTTAAAGGCTGCCTTAAGATTTATGAATTTATTCTAAGGACTACGGATGCTGCTAAAGGATTAAACCAAGCAGTGACACGTAGGACGAGTATAAGAAATATGGGTACTGGGGCCACGCTAGTAATGTATTTCCTTCAAATCAATGTTCTTTAAATACTTTTCCAAGTTTGGCAGTAGTTCTCCAGCTTTAGCATCCATGAGACTCCCCAGGATGGCTTATTAAAACAGAGGCTACCAGGCCCTACCCCCAGAGTTTCTGATCCAGAAGGTTAGAATGGGTTAGAATTTGGTTAGAATTTACATCCCTAACAAGTTCTCAGGTGATGCTGTAGCTGCTGGTCAAGGGACCACACTTTGAGAACCTGTGACTTGGAGCTCCTTCTCTGAGAAAAATAGAGAAAGAGGATCAGTGGTAACTATCTCCTTTCCTGTTGCCCCAGGTAATTAGGCTCAGTTCCCAAATTTGTATGTCCCACAGAGCAAAATAAAAGCCCTCCAGCCAACTAGATCCAATCTCCTTGAAGGTACTTCAGAAATCTCCTTTAAGGGAGGGGAGTGAGGAGGGAGAAAGAAGGAGGGAGAGGGAGAGAGACAAATGTGTAGGATCTTGGCCCCATCCTTCCAAACACATATAATATTCTCCCTAAGAGGAATTACTGGTGAGTACTATTTTCTACATCTTGTGAGATCTCTAGCAGTCTTGTTACTCCCTTATAGATTGCCCTGGGTAGCCGGACAGCCCCTTTACTCACCTGGGTAGCTGGACAGCCCCTTTATCCAACTGGGTAGTTGGACAGCTCCTTTACCCAAGTGGGTAGTTGGACAGCCCCTTTACCCAACTCTAGCGACGTGATTTGATTGTTGTTTCTGGGTTATCGAAAGGAAAATAGAGAGACTGTAGACACGGGACCCCCTTGGGAGGTTGCTAAGTAATCCAGTGGATTCCAGAGGGGATGGGGAGAAATGTGGTTTCAAGTATGACTGACAGGATGTAATGACTGACTGCAGACGTGGAGAAAGGAAAGAGTCAAGGATTCTGAGGTTTCTGGATAGGAAGAAACGGAGTGATGGTATTTACAAAGGAAGAAAACATGGAGAGAGAGCTGAATGAAAGACGAAACTCTTTCCGCCATGCTGATTTTGAGATACCGTAAAGACACCCCAGTAGTGTCCAACAGGCAACTGTATGTATGAATAGACGGGTCTGACCCTCACTAGACAAGTCTGGGCTGCAGATATAAATTTGGGCGGCGTCATCATCATATAGATGGTAATTAAAGCCTTGAGAGAAGATGAGATCACCCAGTGAAGGCATATGGAGCAAGGTGAGGTTTTTAACTTAACAGTAAAATTCACTGAATAATGGACTATCTGCATGCAGAGTTAATCACCCCTGAGAAAAGCCTTGTTATTTGGTTGATGTGGCCAAACTCAAAGGCACTATCATCATTTACTGGAGGCATTTTATTTAATCAAAGGGCCTAGTACCGATGATGGTGATGAAGACAACGAAACAATAATAACTAGCACTGAGTTCTTATTATGTGCCAGGCACTGTGGTGAGTGCTTTTCGTGGACCGCTCATTACTGGAAGTGGTTACAACTCTGTGAGGTAGATATTATTATTATTAGCTCCGTTTCACCAGTGATGAAACAGAGGCAAAGAAAATTTAATAATTTACTCAAGGTCACATATAAGTGGCATAGCCAGGATTCAAACCCAGGAGTCTGGCTCTAAATCTATGCTCTTAAAATCACTCTACACACGGATTAAACCTAATGCTATTGTTTAGAATATATATATATAGGGGGTGCCTGGGTGGCTCAGTCGGTTAAGCGTCCAACTTCGGCTCAGGTCATGATCTCGCGGTCCATGAGTTCCAACCCTGCATCGGGCTCTGTGTTGACAGCTCAGAGCCTGGAGGCTGCTTCGGATTCTGTGTCTCCCTCTCTCTCTGCCCCTCCCCTGCTCATGCTGTCTCTCTCTCCATCTCAAAAAAAATAAACATTTAAAAAAAAATAGAATATATATATAAAGCAAGAGAGATATTAACACGCTAATGATTTTGGCACATCCTCTATTTAATGAGAAAGGCTTACACACAATGCCCTAATTTACTCATTAACTATAAAACACTGTAAATTATCTTGAAAAATGTAAATACTGGCCATCTACTAACAGGTTTTCCTAATAGTTTTGTTTTCAATTTATCTTATAAACACAGACAACCTATATTTTAGCTTTTGACGGCACCAATGTATGCGTTGGAGTAACTAATAGTAACCATATTCGCCAACATAAAGGTCTTCTGTTCATCTTCTGCCTTAGAAATGCAAAATACTTAATACCACTACTCAGGTACTTAAGTGTTACTTTTCATCTTCAAAGCATTCTACTCACAGTAGATAATTAATTTTCCAACACACCGTGTAAGGTAAATACCATTATTTCACTTATATAAAGAAAGAAACCCAGGAGATGAGCCACCGGCCCCGGGAGGGTTACAGTTCGGAATTGGAACCCAGGCTACCCAATCTTTCCGTTCTCTTCCTCAATTGAAGCCTCCTTGACAAATTCAAGATATCCAAAGGCTGTCCCCCCCGTTCACACAGATAATCAGCAAAGACATCATCCTACGAGAGGCCCGGCTTACCTCAAAAGATCTGAGAGAGTAACTGTCTCTCTCTGCCACAGCAGTGACAGGTAGCAGAAGGCAAGTGTCCTCGGCACCGTCATCTTCACGATCCCCTTCTCCTTTCGTAGTGAATATTCCACTCCATCAAGAGATCCAGAACAGATGGATGCTGTTTCTTAAGAGATAAATGGAGATTTTTTTTTTTAAAGAGCAAATAACTATTTGGACAGCCAAAGAAGAAAAACCACAAAAAAATCCAAAGAGGCATTTTCAATGTCTTAAAATCAAATGATCATTGATACAATCTTTACAAAGAGCAACTGGCAAAAAAGAGCAATGATGGTTTAGAGAAAATTGGCTAAAACGGTTAACAGTTGTTGGTTCTTTATGGGAGTGGGATGGGCTGAGATTCTAAAGAGGGACTTGACCTGCTTGAATGTTTTCATAGTGAACTGGAGCAATTTTCCAGATAAGTAAAAGGAAAAACAATTACAGAGCAAAGCAAAGCTAACAGTGTGTAAGTGCTTTGGTCCAGGCCCCAAGCTACGTGTCCCTTTTGTGTGAGGGGCTCTCCGAAACACCAGCCAGGACAGCACCTCCGCCCTCTCCCATCCTCCAGGCACCCTTCCCCACAGGACGTTATCTGTCCTCGCTCCTTCCTTCAACACTCCCTCATCTCATTCTTTGTGCCCCTGTTCTAGGTCCGGGGAATGGACAGTGAACAGGGCCGCACATCCCTTGGAACTTAACATTCTAGCAACGGGAGATGGTTATTAAGGAGAAAAAAAAAAATTGCAACTGACAGACGGTGGTAAGGGCCACACAGGAAAATGGCAATGCAGGGGCATACAAAGTGATGGGAAGACAAGAGACAGGTGCTACTTTACATGGATGGTGAAAGAAGCCTCTGGGGGAAGGTGGCATCTGAGCGGCGACGTGAATACATTCAGACAGGAAGTCTTGAGGAGCTCAGGAAGAACACTGCGTTCATCAGCAGGAGTGAACTCAAAGGAGCAGCAAGGAAGCCAGTGTGGCGAGAGCACCACGCGTGAAGGGAAAGTGGTAGGAAATGATAAGGAAGAAAGCGATAGGGGCGCCTGGGTGGCTCAGCTGGTGAAGTGCCTGACTCTTGATTTTGGCTCAGGTCATGATGATCTCACGGTTTTTGAGTTCGAGCCCCATATCGGGGTTCCACGCTATCAGGAGCAGATTCTCTGTCTCCCTCTCTCTCTGCCCCTCCCCTGCTTGATCTCCCTCTCTCTCTCTCTCAAAATAAATAAATATACACTTAAAAATATTTTTTTTAAATATCACGCAGGGCTTGATAGGTCACGTTTTGTATTTTGGACATTATTCTGAGTATTATGAGGAGTTTCTGGAGAGTTTCAAACAGAGAAACCACCTGATCCCATTCACGTCTCTAAAAAGCTCTCTCAGGCTGCCGCACGAAGAACGGAGCTGTCGGAGGGCAGGAGTGGACACAGGACACACCAGCCAGGACAGAGATGACGGGCACTTGGGCTGGGACAACAGCACTGCAGGTGGTGAGAAGTGGTGGGAATCTGGACATATTTTGAAGGCAGAGTCAGAAGAATTTGTTGATGGGCTGAACACGAAGTATGAGAGAAAAAGAGAAGAGTTTGGGCCTGAGCAACAGGAGAACGGAAATGCCATCTGCTGAGACAAGGAAGGCAGCAGAAGTGCAAGCTTGATGAAAGAAAATTAAGGTTTCAGAATTACACGTGTTAAATGAAGGCCCTACTAACTGCACAAATGGAGATGTTGAGTAGGCAGATGAGTATAAAAATCTGTAGTTCAGAGAAGAACCTCGAGAGAGAAATTTCCGAGCCGTCATGATGCAGCTGGTGTTTAAAGCTGGAAGGAGGGTAAATAGAAAGCGGGACTAAGAACGACCCCCCAAAACCCCACTTTCTTGGATAAAACTCTCCAAATTACTCCTCAAAATCCTTTTTTCCAACTCCTATAAATCCTCTCCTCATAGCATTTATCAGTAACTGAACTTCTTAATGAATGTGTGCATTTATTTTCCAGCTCCTCCCACTACAATCTAAGCAGGTGGCTGACCTTGCTTGTCACCGGGTCCCCAGGGCCTCGAGCAGACCCTAAAGCACAAAGGAGGAACCCAATAACTATTTGGTGGCAAACAGGCCAGCAGTTCAAGACTGTCATCCTAGTGAAATGATTTTTAGAACATGCAAAGACTCAAGGTCAGGGCACGTTGTGGCAGGACCGTCTATAATATGAAGCAAATTAAAAACCACCTATGTGACACGAATAGAAATTTAATTCCAGGCAATGGAATACTGCATGCCAATTTACTTAATGCTTCTGTCGATGGTTCTCAAAGTAGAGTCCCTAGACCAGCTGTTGGGCAGCTCAGTCAGTTAAGTGTTCGACTCTTGATTTCAGCCCAAGTCGTATCTCGTGGTTCATGAGTTCGAGCCCCGCCTCCGGTTCTGTGCTGACAGTGCGATATCTGCTTGGGATGCTCTCTCTCCTCTCTCTCTCTCCTCTCTCTCTCCTCTCTCTCTCTCTCTCTCTCTCTCCCCCCCCTACCCCGTTGCTCTCGCTCTCAAAATAAAATAAACTTAAAAAAAAATATTTTTTTAATAAATAAAGTTTATTTAGTTTTGAGAGAGAAAAAGAGCTCGTGAGCGGGGGAGAGGTCGAGAGAGAGAATCCCAAGTGGACTCTGCACCGTCAGCATGGAGCCCGATGTGGGGCTCGAACTCACGAACCCTGAGATCATGACCTGAGCCAAAGTTAAGAGTCGGACGCTTAACCGACTGAGCCACCTAGGTGCCCCAGCAATAAAACTGTAAAAGCTGGAAAGCACATGGACAGGTGATGACTGCCCTGGCAGCGTCGAGAAAGCTGGATTCAAAACCAGCGATAGGGAAAACCATAAACCGATGTGACTTTTCCCTGGGGACCTCTAAAGAAAGCTCCAGAATCGGTTAAATCTTGGAAACCGGGTGAAGGTGGGTCTAACACCAGAAAGATTACTTGAAAGTCTGATTGAGAAGCAGTCAGACACTCAGAGTCATATGCCAACCCCATCTGGCAAATGCCTGCGCCTTCCCAATCTGGGCAGAAAATTGTTAAGTTTCTTCTCTGGAAAGAGCAAAATGAAGGGTCTCTGGAATAGGGCATGTATCAGTCATACACACAGTTGAGAGCAGGATATTATGAAAAACAGCAGGATGAACTGCAAGTGTACATATTAGGTACCGAGACAGCCCCGCCCCCACCCCACATTCCTCTCAGGCCTTCTTCCCACCCAGTTCCTAGAACAGCCAGGATTACACCCTCCAAACAGATGACTCAAAGAGATTTCTCTTGAAAATCCTATCAGCTCAGGGGGAAAAGATTTAAAGATGATAATGCTGGAGGCCTGCTAAGAAAATAATCCAGCTAGATCATGCACAGTGCAACTAGCAAAACTCACTATGGATACGAGGCTTTCACTCAATTTTTCAGTCTCTTTAAAAAAAAATTTTTTTAATGTTTTTATTTATTATTTGAGAGAGAGAGAGAGCAAGCAGGGGAAGGGCAGAGAGAGAGAGAGAGATACGGAATCTGAAGCAGGCTCCAAGCTTTGACTGTCAGCACAGAGCCCAATGTGGGGCTCGAACTCATGAACCGTGAGATCATAACCTGAGGCAAAGCCGGGTACTTAACCGACTGAGCCACCCAGGCGCCCCTTTCAGTCTCCATTCTTAAGAAGACCAGCCATATTAGCCTCATAAATATTTGAAGAAAACCTCTAATACAAGAAGCAGAGGACAAAACAAGTCAAGGTCAAATATTATCACTTATCATATCAATATCCTCAGGAAAATAAGAAAAGATGCTCCACAAAAACCAGGGAGTAAACCAGGAAAGATGAAATAGGGTCAAGGAAGTAAGGAACTTAACAAAAGGTAAGAGCATCTTCAGGATGGTGGTAAAGAGGTCCCAAAGACAGCCATGTCGTAAGTTTAGGGATATTTCATTGTAGATTAGGGTGGGTCAGAAGCTCCACCAAGACTTCTTCTGAAGATGAAATTGGTAGAATATCTAAGAAATTGAGAGATTTTCAGAACTTGGAGGAAGTGTGGGGATACACTAATAATAAATCATAGATTAGTAATAAGTAAATAGAAAACTAAGCAAGTGACAAGACAATTATCAACTCTGAGAAAACCAAAGGATCTATGAAAAGTATAATCATAGCAAGTTACATAGCTCACACTAAATGCTGGGCTAGGAAAAAATTATAATCGTATTGGAAGACAGAGAAAAAGAAATGCACGATCGTGTGCTGGTGACTACATGGGGAAGGTACAGTGAGAAAGGTGTGAAAGAGCCAAGATTTATCTTCTGTAGTTGGAATTTAACAGCTAACGTCCAAAAGCAGAAATCAAGATGTCATACTATAAGCATATGCTATAGAGATATGGAGGTTACAGGGGCGCCTGGGTGGCTCAGTCGGTTAAGCATCTGACTTTGGCTCAGATCATAATTTCACGGTTGGTGAGTTCAAGCCCCCCATCGGGCTCTGTGCTGACAGCTCAAAGCCTGGAGCCTACTTCAAATTCTGTGACTCCCTCTCTCTCTGCCCCTCCCCTGCTCACGCACTCTCTCTCTCTCTCAAAAATAAACTTTTTTTTTTTTTTTTTTGCGATATGGAGGCTGCAGAAGAGCTGAAAATGAATGTCTCTTGGGAACAGCACATTTAGGGGAATAACAGACTACAATTTTTTTCATATCAAGCATTATAAATCTATTTGAATTACATGCATATAGAATTTTGATTAAAAATTTAAAGAATGTAGAAATAGTTTACATTTTTGCAAAAACAAAATACTACATCTCCCTTTCTCTCTATGTATACATGAATAAAAAACTTTCTGGAATGATCTACACAAAGTAGTTTGGTTTTGGATGGCACAATAACTGATGATTTTCTTTGTGACGCTCTGTATTTTATAGTTGTGAAATAAAGGTTGTATTAGTAGTCACTTTACATGTAGAAACTAAAATAAAGCTCTAAGGATCACCATTTACTAAAAGCAAACACCAAAACAAAAACTCTTAACATAGAGAAATAATCTGGGGCACCTAGGTGGCTCAGTCGGTTAAACGTCCTACTTCAGCTCAGGTCATGATCTCACAGTTCGTAAGTTCGAGCCCCACATCGGGCTCTGTGCTGACAGCTCAGAGCCTGGAGCCTGCTTCACATTCTGTATCTCCCTCTCTCTCTGCCCCTCCCTGCTCGTGCTCTGTCTCTCTCTCAAAAGTAAATAATGAACATTAAAAAAATTGTTTTTTAAATAAAAAAGACATAGGGAAACAATCATGGTACTCTAAAAGGCTTGGATGACTTCAGACCTAGTCCTGGGGACAGTGGAGTTCAGGCCCGCCTGAAAACGTGGAAAGGAAACTCCAGAGATCCACCACGGCCCAACTATTCTATGATTCTAACTTCTTTGGACACAAAAAAATAACTTGTCTGAGATCTGTGTCACTGTGCAGTCCAGCAAGTAATACAGATACGCTGATAAAAGGAATTTGCTCTTTAGGGGGAACAGACTTGCAAAGAAGCAGCCCACACAAGAAATGCTTTGTTAAAAACTATATGTAATCATACAACCCAGACTTCCACAATCCCTAACACCAGACGATTTGGAAGCAATCTCCCAAAGAACTCTGTCAGCACACATCAAGATTCTAGTAATCTATAATAAGAGCCTGGTCCGTTCTCTGAGGTCTGTTTTCCACCATGTTTATTTTATTATTATTTTTTTTTTAGTGTAGTGTAGAAACAATTAAAATCATGAATAAATGTGTTGGGGAAGGTCTATACCTGTTACCTTAAATATACTCCTTATCTATTTTAACTTATGGAATTCAATCAGAAAGTGAAACACACACGATACGATAAATTTTGCTTCAGTCTATGATTAGAAGTCAGATATATCATCTTTGACTCTTACCAATCTTATCATTTTGCTAAGATCTATCATTTCTCTGCTGCAACTTTTCTTTGGAAATTCTGAGCCCACACGTACATGATCTTTATTGAGCTTCGTTCTTTCTGGAACATTTTACTCTTTAAAAATGACACAAAGGGGTGCCTGGGTGGCTCAGGCGTCCTACTCTTAATTTCGGCTCAGGTCATGATCTCATAGTTTTGTGAGTTCGACCCCTGCATCAGGCTCTGTGCTGACACTGAGGCGCCTGCTTAAGATTTTCCCTCTCTCTCTGCCCCTACCCCACTCATGCTCTGTCTCTCTCAAAATAAATAAATAAATAAACTTAAAAATTTTTAACAAATAAAAATCACATAAAAATACTCATGTGGAGACAATGTACCTTTTTAAAAAACTGCCCTAAGATTTCATTTAATTTACCTTTCTCCTAGCCATATGATTTACCAAGTCATTGCTTCTTGCTAGGCCACATTCCTTTTCTTGAAATACGAAAAGATTGGACTAAATTATTTTTTTAAGTTTTATTTTATTTTGAGAGAGAGAGTGAGAGAGCGAGAGCGGGGGAGTGAAAGACAGAGAGAGGGAGAGAGAATCCCAAGCAGACTCTGCACTGTCAGCACGGAGCTCGACTGGGGGCTTGAACTCACGAACTGTGAGATCATGACCTGAACCGAAGTGGGATGCTTAACTGACTGAGCCACCCAGGTGCCCCTGGACTAAAATTTTTTTTGTATATTTATTTATTTTTGAGAGAGAGAGTGTGAGCGAGCTAGGGAGGGGCAGAAGGAGGGGGAGACAGAATCTGAAGCAAGCTGCAGGCTCCGAGCTGTCAACACAGAGCCCTACATGGGGCTTGAACTCACGGACTGTGAGATCATGACCTGAGCTGAAGTCGGAAGCTTAACTGAGCCACCCAGGTGCCCCTGAACTAAATTATTTTTAAGGTACATTACCAGCTTTAAAATTCTAGGTAGTCTGATTCTCACTTTTACCTGATTGTGATGCTTTGCTGATGGGGAAAGGCTTCTGAGCAAGGCCATCAGGCTGAGACTCTGTTCCACTTTCAACAAAAGAAGGGCAGCTGAAGTCACTCAGCAGCTCAGGCTCGCTATCCCAGTCTGAATGACTTTGATTATCTTCTAATACCTATTTGCAAAATATACATAAAATTATTACACAGGAACTGAAAATGCAGTTAATTTCCACGAGCTTAAGCAAGTCCTGCCCATCTGAAACACCATAAGGCAAACTACTCCAGAGAACTGCAACCATCTGCCAGGTTCCGAAGACCAAAAGACCTTACCCTCCACCAGGTGTTCCCTAGCAGCTCCTGGCGGTGCTCCCAGAGAAGGGCTGCAGACAAGGCTAAGCAAGGAAACAGGTTGCCAGCAGACACATCAGGCTTCCTTCTCCCTGTGACCAACATCTCCCTTGTAGCTCTAGCAGCTACACCAATGGACACGTTGATAATGACCCCATGCACAATGCTGGCTTATCTTCACTGAGCCTACCTAGGAATTTTCGCTTTGGATCTACGATAATGCCATTTCTCCTCCCTGGACTATCCTTTCTTCTCTAGCTCTCCAATCCGTTATTTACTCTATCATGCTGTCTCCCAACCAATTCTTCTTCTGAAGAGTTCTTGATTCCCTGAATTCCTGTGGCACTTTACTACTTATAACACTTAACTGACAAGGATATACTATCTCGGACCGTTGTTTAATTTTTCACACACGTATTGTTGAAATGTGGCTGGCTATGTAAAGGCCTCATCAGCTGACATTACCTTGGGGAAACTGATCACAGTCAAAAGGCCACATTATCAGTTCTGCAGACCAAGAGACTCAATCTTAGGAAGAACAGGTAAGACTCATGTTAAGGAAACTCACAAGAGAATAAAGCAAAATCAATCAATCAATCAATCAATCAATCAGGGATGAGATGCTTGTGTCCTCTGTTCTGCATTTCCCCTCTCTACAGGTAAGCATGAGACAAGGTACACAATAAAACTGGCAGATAAGCATGGACTCACTGAGAAAACCAAAGCAATCAGAAGACAATGTCCACAATCGTATGCAGGCGACCATCTACCAGGAACTCGACTCTCTGTCTGATTCTTCTGGCAAACTATCCAAGCTCCCATCTAAAAAGCCAGCTGCTCCCTCTGGGCACCCAATTCCACCCCGTCCACTCAAAGATTATCCCTCACTTCCACTGTCTCTCTCTCCATTGAAAATTTCTTGTCTCCTGTATCATTCCTATCAGTACACAAATATGCTATCATTTATCCCACTTAAAAAAAAACACACAAAAAAACCCACCTTTCCTGGATTCCATCTACAACATAAATTCTTTATACTTTGCAGCTAAATGCTTTGGAAGAGTTATCCAGACTCACTGTCTCCAATTTCTCTCTTCCAAGTCTATCTTACACCTCATTCTTGTCATTTTTTTTTTTAATTTTTTTTTTTCAACGTTTATTTATTTTTGGGACAGAGAGAGACAGAGCATGAACGGGGGAGGGGCAGAGAGAGAGAGGGAGACACAGAATCGGAAACAGGCTCCAGGCTCTGAGCCATCAGCCCAGAGCCTGACGCGGGGCTCGAACTCCTGGACCGGGAGATCGTGACCTGGCTGAAGTCGGACGCTTAACCAACTGCGCCACCCAGGCGCCCCCATTCTTGTCATTTTTAAACATCTTTTTTTGAGGGAGGGAGGGGCAGAGGGAAGAGGGAGAGAGAGTGGAGCCTGATGTGGGGCTCGATCCACGACCATGAGATCATGACCTGACCAAAACCAAGAGTCCGCCGCTTAACTTTCTGAGCAACCCAGGCACCCCTTAAGATTTTATTTTTGAGTAATCTCTCCACCCAACGTGGTGCTTGAACTCACAACCCCAAGACCAAGAGCTGCATACTCCACAGACTGAGCCAGCCAGGAACCCCTTTTATACGTCATTCTAATCAAACTTGTGGTCCCGCTACTCTACTCATCAATTTTTAGCCCTCTTCCTTCCTGGCCAGGCAGCAGTATTTCTCACAGTTGATCACTCCCCTCTTCTTGAAACTCTTTGTTCTTTCGTTTCCAGAATGCCCCCTCACTCTCCAACCTTCCTCCTAATTTACCAGTTGGTCCTCAGACTTCTTTGTTGATGTTGCTTTTATCCCAAACATCTTAACCCTAGAGCGGGCCAGAGCTCAGTCCTTGGTTCCTTTCTCTGTCTTTACTCCTCGATGATATCATCTGGTCTTGTGGTTTTAAATACTACCTACTATATTGTTTTTGATTCCAAAATGCTCTTCCCTTCCCTGTGTTTTAATATCCCTGGCATCGGGGTGTTTCTTACAACCAATGGCATGTCACAGTTTGATTTACAGAATTATTTTCTTTCTCGGGGATATATAAAATAATGGTGCATCTTCCAAATAATGGCATTTTAGATTTGATGATTGTAATACATATTGAGAACGTCCAGGGGAACCTGGGTGGCTCAGTCATTTGAGCGTCCGGCTTCGGCTCAGGTCATGATCTTGCAGTTTGTGAGTTTGAGCCCCGCGTCAGGCTCTGTGCTGACAGCTCGGAGCCTGGAGCCATCTTCAGATTCTGTGGTCCCCTCTCTCTCCACCCCACTCCTGCTTGTGCTGTGTCTCTCTCTGTCTTTCAAAAATGAATAAACATTAAAAAAAAAAAAGAGAGAGAGAGAGAGAACGTCCAAATTTATATCTCCAGCCTAGACCTCTCTTCTGAATTGAAGGCTTATAAATCTAACAGTACCTGCAGTTTCCTCTTGGACGTCTAATAGGTGTCGCAAACGTCACATGTCCCCAACTGAACTACTGATTTTCCTGTTCCACCTGTAATTTCAGTTGATGGCAACTCCTTCCTTCCAACTGCTTAGGCTCCAAACTTAAGTCATCCTTGATGACTCTTCTCTTTCTCTCACACCCCACATCCAATCCGTCAGGAAATTCGGTCGACTCTATTCCAAAGTTTATCTAGGATCTTACCACTTATCATTTCCATTGCTACAACCTGATCCCAGCCACCATCACGTCTTAATCTGGAAGAGGGCTTTTCAAACCTTCGTGTGTGTAAGAAGCACCTAGGAACCGTGTTGAAATGTAGACTCTGACTCAGTAGGTCTGAGTCAGTCCTGAAATTCCGCATTTCTTCCCCTAGATATCCTCATGGCTTACTCTCACCTACGATTCCTCATCAGGGAGGCATGGCCTTCCCTGATCACTCCATCTCAAATAGCACCCTTTCCTGCCACCCCCTTTGCTATTTCCCTTACCCTGATTTATGCAATTGCTTGTTTGCTTTTTCTGGAAGTTTTAAGTTGCTTATCTTGCCCAAGATCACACAAGTCACAAGTAGTGAAGCCAGGATTCAGATGCACTCCTCTTACTATTCTTGGCACAGTCACATTCAAAGCATGAAGCAATTACTGAATATTTGAGGAGACTAAGCTTCTAACTTAAAAGTACTTGGTCCTGGGGCGCCTGGGTGGCGCAGTCGGTTAAGCGTCCGACTTCAGCCAGGTCACGATCTCGCGGTCTGTGAGTTCGAGCCCCGCGTCAGGCTCTGGGCTGATGGCTCAGAGCCTGGAGCCTGTTTCCGATTCTGTGTCTCCCTCTCTCTCTGCCCCTCCCCCGTTCATGCTCTGTCTCTCTCTGTCCCAAAAATAAATAAACGTTGAAAAAAAAAAAAAAAAGTACTTGGTCCTTTTTCCTTTCAAAATCGAGTATATTCAAAATAGGTATACTCTTCAGTAAAAATTATACACCAACTTGCATATCAGGTTAAAATTCTGCATACGCTTATTTACTCACCAAGAAGATTTTACTGTGATGAGAATATTACTTTAGACTTTAGACAGGTGTTTAGTCAAGTTAACAAAAGTTTTTACAATATCTATTTTTTTATGTTTGTTTATTTTTGAGAGGGAGAGAGCACGAGCGGGGGAGGGGCAGAGACAGAGGGAGACAGAGAAACCAAAGCAGGTTCTGTGCTATCAGCGCAAAGCCTGACGTGGGGTTTGAACCCACAAACCGTGAGATCATGACCTGTGCCGAGATCAAGAGTTGGGTGCCACCCAGGCACCCTAAACCTTTTTAAATACCTTAAGTTAAAGCAAACCGTAAGAGAGTCTTAAGGACTGAGAACCAACTAAGGTAGATGGGGGGTGGGGGGGAGGGGAAAGTGGGTGATGGGCAGGGAGGAGGGTACTCGTTGGGATGAGCACTGGGTGTCATATGGAAACCAATTTGAAATAAATTATATTTTTAAAAAATCAAAAATAAATAAATATCTTAAGTTCCCCTAAACATATTAAAATGTCAGAGAGAATTCCAGGTTCTGATTCAAATTTTCTATGTAGTAGGTAAAGCCCCAGTGTACAAATATAACCAACAAATACTTTAGCGGTGTAATTCTAAAGATCAGGTTCTTAATAGTCTGGATGGTTCTTTCTTTTCTCTTTCAAAGTGTCACCGTAGAACCACATAGTATCTTTTGCTTTTCTTGAGAAGTATCTGCCTCCTGAATCAAGAGAAGATAATGTTTCATAACTCTATCATTCAAAAGTATTGTCCGGGGGCACCTGAGTGGCTCAGTCAGTTGGGCATCTGACTCTTGATCTCGGCTCAGGTCATGATCTGATGGTTCATGAGTTCGAGCCCCACATCAGGCTCTGCTCTGACAGTGTGGAACATGTTTGGGATTCCCTCTCTTCCTCTCTCTCTGCCCCTCCCCTGCTCGTGCCCACTCCCCTCTCTCTCTCTCTCAAAAATAAATGACCATTAAAAAAAAAAGTATTGTCTGTTCATGTCTCCTAAGGCAAGGGAAATAAAAGCAAAAATGAACTATTAGGACCTCATTAAGATAAAAAGCTTCTGCACAGCAAAGGAAATAATCAACAAAACTATAAGGAACTTACAGAATGGGAGAAGATATTTGCAGGTGACATATCAGATAAAGGGTTAGTATCCAAAATCTATAAAGAACTTACCAAACTCAACACCCAAAAAACAAATAATCCCGTGAAGAAATGGGCAGAAGACATGAATAGACATTTTTCCAAAGAAGACCTCCAGATGGCAAACAGACCCATGAAAAGATGCCCAACATCACTCATCATTAGGGAAATACAAATCAAATTTCTTAAAAGAAATTGCTTAAACTTCTACTTAGAACTTAACTACAAATTTCTTTGTTTCAACTAGTCAGATAAGAAATCCAAATTAATTCCAATGTCTAGATCAGTGACCTTGTCCTTCTGGACGATACCAGAAACATCTTCACTGACGATTCTCTGACAAACATCATAAATCCAGATGAGGCTGAACCTGTTTTCATCTCTACCTCATACTAGAAATGTCTCTTAATCCTGCGTTTCAGACTTGTGACTTACCGTAACTTTTCTTCTACAAACTGGGTTTTTACAATAGGCCTGCTTGCTCTTCTGAAGGTAGCGCTTCCAAAAATTATGTAAAACTTCATTCTAAGGTAGAAGGGAAGTGAGTGGTAATTCAGGTAACGCCAAACACACCGGTACATCTCTACCACATGTACTTCACATACTGCCCTCCATTCAAACATGTTCTTACCTTCCTTACCTACTTTCTTGAAAAAGAACGATCATCACAAAATCTGTGTACCAGTATATGGCAGGTATACGGCAAACACTGAATAAATTCTTCATTATCTTTGATCTTAGAGAAAGAAGAGACTAATTCTGTAAAGGTCACCTAGTTGACCCCTTCCTTTTGCAGGTTAAGTAAATTAAGAATCAGAGAGGGACACCTGGGAGGCCCAAGTTGGTTAAGCATCCGACTTCGGCTCAGGTCATGATCTCACGGTTCGTGGGTTCGAGCCCCGCGTCGGGCTCTGTGCTGACAGCTCGGAGCCTGGAGCCTGCTTCCGATTCTGTGTCTCCCTCTGTCTCTGCCCCTCCCCGCTCGCACTCGGACTCTCTCTCAAAAATAAATAAACATTAAAAAAATTAAAAAAGAAAAAAAGAATGAGAGAAAGCAAGCAACTTCTACATGACTACACTTCTGGTTAGAAGCAGAGCTGCTATTGGGTCCAGGCAGAAGTAAAATAGAACAGGACAAACAAAACAAAACAACTTCTCTATTATTCAGCACCTACTAGGCATGAGGCATCCGTTAGCTCTGATACAACACTGCAAGACAGCCATTATCTCCATTTTACCGCTACAGAAACTGAGTAAGTTGGCCAAAATGACCCAACCACTGAGTGGAAAAACCATGAATAGGATTTGGAGTCAGTTTGGATTCCAGAGCCTGTGTTCTTAGAGTAATGCCGTTCCTATGCCATTTAAATGGTCAGGTCTAACGGGTTATGCTCATTGGCTAACTTCAGACAAACTGTTTTCAGGATTAACCCCAATGAAGTGGGTAGAAAACTATATAGGAGTAAACCCTACTGTATCTATTTGGTATAACTATATGCAACTATAAATTGAAAGCATTTGTACAGAGGATGGCTTGAAAGAAACCAGATTCCCAAACCCCCAGACTGCCAGCAATCTTCCCTAATTTAATGACCACCATGGATGCCATCTGGTCTCTCGTGTTTTTGGATTTTTAATTCCTATAATACTTTTCAGGGTAGGCCCAGGGTCCTTTTAGGCTACAAACTGATCTAGAGGGCATTCTTTTTGGCTTGCCTCAAACACTGGTTTGAACAGCAAAGGCTCCTCTACAAATCTTTCCTTGGTGACTTCAGTCCACATTGATCTTTCTCCCTTCTCTTTTTGCCCTTAATGTCATTTATGAGCACAGCATTCTATCGTTTCATTTTTTTTTTTATGAACTATCTTTTTTTTTAAAGTTTATTTATTTTGAGAGAGAAAGAGAGTGCAAGCAGGGGAAGGGCAGAGACAGAGGGAGAGAGGGAATCCCAAGCAGGCTCAGAGCCCAAGGTGGGGCTTGATCTCACAAACCAAACCGTGAGATCATGACCCAAGCTGAAATCAAGCGAGTCGGATGCTCAATCAACTGAGCCACCCAGGCGTCCCTCCACCACTTCATGTCTACTCATGCCACATGTGTGAAACGCTCTCTCCAACTAGGCTGCATCTCTTAGTACCTGGTTTCCAATAACGGGCACAAAGCAAGTGTATAATAACTGCTTGTTGCTAAATAACTGGCTTTTAAAGGAATTCCTGAAATGGCTTCAACCAGATGAAGAAACGTGAAATTCACGTAACAGTAGGGATTGTGGTACTCTGGAGGAACGGCAAGTCCAAGTGTGGTCCCCGGACCATCAGTGTCACCTGGGAACTTGTAAGAAATGCAAATTCTGGGGGCACCTCATGGGGTTCTGCACTTGGGATTCTCTCTCTCCCCCTCTCTGCCCTTCCCCCACTTGTGTGCACTCATTCTCTCTCTCTCTCAAAATAAATAAATAAACATTAAAAAGAAAAAAAGAAAAGAAAAAAAAAGAAATGCAGATTTTGGGCCTTACTCCAGACCTACTGAATTGGAAACGCTAGAATGAGGTTTGGCAATCTGTGTTTTAATCAGCCTTCCAGGTGATTCTGGTATGCATTCAAGTTTGAGAAGCACTGTTTTAATGTATCACTCCCCACAGTGCATTCTGAAACTCAAGTCCTGATAGATACACACACTAGAGGAATTTCTCAAATTGTAAATGCCACAGACTACTTCCCCTTGGAAATTAAACAATCACATTAACACAGAGAAGGCACCAAAAAGTCTGCAAGGTTATTTGTTTTACTTTATTTAACCCAATGTTTCCTAAATGCTGAAACTAAATATATTTATACTTACATATATTAATATTTAATATTGAAGACTAAAACCTTTCCTTTTAAGTTTATTTATTTGAGAGAGACAGAGACAGTGCAAGTGGGGGAGGGGCAGAGAGAGAGGGACAGAGAGAATCCCAAGCAAGCTCTGCACTGTCAGTGCAGAGCCCGACGTGGAGCTTGAACTCACAAAACCACGAGATCATGACCTGAGCCAAAACCAAGAGTCAGACGCTCGACTGACTGAGCCACCCAGGTGCCTCTGAAGACTAAAACCTTTTTTATTTTCTTTTGGATGCATTGCTTATTTATATTCTGTAGAGCACACTTTGGAAATTATTGGCCTAATAAAAAGATTAAAGAAAAAACATCAGAAAAAATGATTCTTTCAGTAGCCCTAGTGTCATTACTGATAGCCCTACTTTTCTCCTTAGTTTCCCTCCAAATCCTACTGGTATTCAAACGAAGCATCAAGCTAGCCTCTAGACGCAAATGGACTCACCTTTAGTTCTGGGCCCACTCCAAGGGTCTTTAAGGCTTCCGCTTGTTGATAAAGTATGTGCTGAAAACCTTCACACACATACCAATCCCAGCCTCTCTCTAAACAACAAATAACATGCTTCAGACATGTGCATTCCTATTTACTACAGGCTACCACATAATTACAACTAGGTTTTACACATTACAGCTGGAATTTTTTTGTATAGCTGAGTAGGAATACTCTCTCTTGTTTCCAATCTGGCAGATACGTACTAAATGCTAAAGCTAAACCCCGTTTTTATAATTCATCAGATTTTAAATATTTTAAGTTATCTACAATTTTTCTGAAATACTCATGGAAAAGGCAGAAAAATGAGTAGTCAACATATTAAAATATGAAATAAGCTTTAAAAGTATATCCTGAACCCCAAAATGTACTGTACTGGACAATACCCGGCAGAATCCAAAAGGAAAGAATGTTTGACACTCAGCCTTGGCTTCTCCAGGCCTCTGTCCCGGTCACAAAGAAAGGGAACGGTGAGTATTTGGAGAATGAATGAACAAAAGCCAAGATGCGAAGGTCTAGGAGTGCAGAGAGTGCACCAAGAACATTCTAAGAAAATAAAGTGCTCGATGGCATTCTGCTTTTCTGGAGACAGTTATAGGTTGCAGGGAGAAAATGGAAGCAAGGAAACAAATACTTCCTGAACCCCGCCTTGGCACCAGGTATGTGCTGAATATTTGAAATATATTATTTTCTTTAATGCTCAAAACAACCCTAGGAGATTGTGAAGAAATCTGCCTCCACAGCAGACAGAGCTACATGTTTAAATAGAACTACCAGTTAAAGAAAATATTAAAATCGGTTAAGACCCTAATGTTTTACTCCTCTCTGCTGGACAAATATCCCAACTCTATGGAAAACATGTTATCGGCACCTTTTACACATAGTTTATGAAGTCTGTTACTAGGACTCCAGGCTCCCCTCTCCCTGCAGAATGTCACAGGACTCCTACTCCCCACCCTGTTGACTAACCCAATTTCTGGAAAGGGTCTTGGGTTGTATATGAGTGAGAGAGAAAGCCTCTAATTTTGATGCATTCTGAAACTGAGGGAGTTTAAGCTCTTAAAGCTGAACACGTGCGCATTCTTCTTGCGGAACACCATTCTTAGAAAATGGTAAAGTCGTATTTAAATTCTGAGTTCCTATTTTATAGAACAAATGCTATTACCATTCTCATTTTACTGATGAAGAAACTATGTTGGGTCAAAGAAGCTGAATATAAGACACTTGACACCTAATTTGAAGCATTTAAATCTCCTTCAGCAATTTAAGTTTAAACTATACATATTTTTTTTTTTAATTTTTTTTTTCAACGTTTATTTATTTTTGGGACAGAGAGAGACAGAGCATGAACGCGGGAGGGGCAGAGAGAGAGGGAGACACAGAATCGGAAACAGGCTCCAGGCCCTGAGCCATCAGCCCAGAGCCCGACGCGGGGCTCGAACTCACGGACCGCGAGATGGTGACCTGGCTGAAGTCGGACGCTTAACCGACTGCGCCACCCAGGCGCCCCCATATTTTTTTTTTTAAGTAGGCTTCATGCCCAGCATAGAGCTCAGTGTGGGGCTTGAACTCACAACCCTGAGATCAAGACCTGAGCTGAGATCCAGAGTCGGACCCTTAACTGACAGAGCCATCCAGGCACCCCTAAACTATACATTTTATCTACTTAAGTAAAATACAGATTAATCAAGTTTTATTATAATAAAATTTAATTAAAATTAATCAGCTTTTAGCCTACTAAAAACAGTTACTATTAAAGGTAAAACAGAAACATGAGTTAGCATTTAGGCATTCTCTCTGTTATTCATCTAAGAATATCAATGTATTTCATATAGATGTTTCACGAATATTTATATATCTACATTTCATGCATGTGTGTCCTTAAAGCTACCTTACAACAGTGTACAAGAATCCACTCTTACCATTAGCTTGGTTTCAAACTGGAGAATCTGGCCCTGGGTAGTCACAGAAATAAAAAGCATCAGACTTGGGGCGCTCAGGTGGCTCAGTTTGTCAAGTGTCTGACTGTTGATTTCAGCTCAGGTCATGATCTCACAGTTGGTGGGATTCAGCCGCCTGTCGGGCTCTGTGCTGACAGTGTGGAGCCTGCTTGGGATTCTCTCTCTCCCTCTCTCTGCCCCTCCCCTGCTCGCAAGCGCACACACTCGCTCTCTCTCACTCTCTGTCTCAAAATAAATAAATAAATTCAAAAAAATTAAAGCATCAGACTTTACCTCAGATTCTTCTCAGTAATGGTTAATTATATATACTCACTAGATTAATGAAATAGGTCACCTTTCAATGCACACCTATGCTGAGACTATTTTAAGGAAAATGATGTTCCTATTTTAGAAGGGTGTGTTCAAAATTCAGTGTGAGAAAAGGATTTCTAAAAGATGAATATTATGTTTAACTCACCTATCCTGACAATTTCATAGTTGAGTCATTTCAGAAAATAAGCATTTTTCTTTAAAAGCACAGAAAATCATATTCACAATACATGACATAAAACAGAGAAACATATGCCAACAGATAAGAAGAAATATACTCCATTATCCTTTTTTGCACAATAGTTGCTCCACTGGTTACCCCTGTCAGAATGGCTAACATTAACAACGTCTGTTGTTACAGATGTTGGCGAGGATGCGAAGAGAGAGGATCTTTTTTGCCCTGTTGGTGGCAATGCAAGCTGGTGCAGCCACTCTGGAAAACAGGATGGAGGTTCCTCAAAAAACTAAAAATAGAACTGCCTTATGACCCAGCAATTGCACTACTAGGCATTTATCCAAGGGATACGGGTGTGCTGTTTCGAAGGGACACATGCACCCCCATGTTTATAGCAGCACTATCCACAATAGCCAAAGTATGGAAAGAGCCCAAATGTCCATCGATGGATGAATGGATAAAGAAGATGTGGTCTCTATATACAATGGAGTATGACTCGGCAATCGAAGAGGATGAAATCTTGCCATTTGCAACTACGTGGATGGAACTGGAGGGTATTATGCTGAGTGAAATTAGCCAGTCAGAGAAACACAAACATCATATGACCTCACTCATATGAGGACTTTAAGAGACAAAACAGAGGAACATAAGGGAAGGGAAACAAAAAGAATATAAAAACAGGGAGGGGGATAAAACGGAAGAGACTCATAAATCTGGAGGACAAACTGAGGGTTACTGGAGGGGTTGTGGGAGGGGAGATGGGCTAAATGGGTCAGGGGCATTAAGGAATCTACTCCTGAAATCATTGCTTCACTATATGCTAACTAACTTGGATGTAAATTTTAAAAAATAAAAAATAAAGTTAAAAAAAATAGCTGCTCCACTGGAAAACCAACTCACAACAATAAGCAGGATAAAACAGGATATGCTGTTAAGACATTTACTTCCGATTTTACCATCAACAATTACCCACTTTAATTCCACTTTGGATGAGCCATTTACAACTCTGGCAACTTGTCTAAAATCCATTTAAAATTCCATCCCACATCTCCAAGCACATATGAAGAAAAGGCTTACCAAGTTTTCTTTTTCTTTTAAGTCCCCGGTTGATGGCTTGTATTTTCGTATTAGGAATAGCCCCAGTGTTTATGACTTCCTTTGATCTCTGCAGGAAACAGACAGACCATGAAAAAGATGGTTTTACATCTCCCTAAATGTATTTCCAAGCATCTCTGGGAAGCATAATGAACCAAACTGGGAGTGCCAGGACCAAGGACAGTAACATTTCGGGAAAATTATATCAACTGTAAGATTTTGGTTAACCTTTAGGTTGCTTTTTCATTCCAGATTTTTTCACTACTTAAAACAGTACCTGGAACACAATAAACGCTAAATAAAAGTCTGTCAAATTAATAAACATTTATTTTAAATCACTTTCTAATTTTTTCAAATGAAACCTAAAGTCAAACTTCCTTTTCTCCTCCATCCAAACACACTCTGGAATGAAGAGAGCTGTATTTGTTGTAACCAGCAATGCCTACACTGCATACAGATTTGTTTCATCCTGCTTTTCTACGTATTTGAATAATACAGCTTTCATTTCTGAAATTATAAAAGTACTACTTTTTATTTTTACTCAAACCTACAGAATTTTAGCGTGATAAATAGTGAGTAGCATAAATGGTGAGTGTGACTCATCCCATAGTCTTCAACTCCAAATGCTCTCAAGGGCTGGTACCTAAGATTCTGCCTTTCTCACAACCAAAACATAAAAGCATTAAGTCCTAATGATGGGAGAAAGGTGAAGATTTTTAACCAAAAGGCAACATTTATATATGTCTCTAAACTTAGAGATTGGAATGAAGTTTATCGGCAGCCTTCACTAAGAGTAAAAGAAACACCTTTAACGATAGGATTTGGGGAACGTATTTCCTGTAGCCAGAGAAACCGTATTAGTGGACTGGGTTGGCCACACTGAAAACAAAGATCCATCAGAATACATACCAAAGCAGTTACCCTACAAAGACAGGTACAACTTATAAGGAGTAGGCAGGGAGGAGCGCCTGGGTCGCTCGGTCTGTTAAGGGTAAGCGTCTGACGTAAGCTCAGGTTATGATCTCACGGGTTCCTGCGTATGAGCCGAGCCCTGCATTGGGCTCCGTGCTGACAGCTCCGAGCCTGGAGCCTGCTTCGGATTCTGTGTCTCCCTCTCTCTCTGCCCCTCCCCCGCTCATGCTCTCTCTCTCAAATAAACATTAAAAAAAAAAAAAAAAAAAGAATGCTACATTTTTTTTTTTATTTTTTTTTTCAACGTTTATTTATTTATTTTTGGGACAGAGAGAGACAAAGCATGAACGGGGGAGGGGCAGAGAGAGAGGGAGACACAGAATCGGAAACAGGCTCCAGGCTCTGAGCCATCAGCCCAGAGCCTGACGCGGGGCTCGAACTCACGGACCGCGAGATCGTGACCTGGCTGAAGTCGGACGCTTAACCGACTGCACCACCCAGGCGCCCCAAGAATGCTACATTCTTGACAAGTTACTCTACACAGGTTGTCTTTCAAATGTGGAACTAGATGGTGTAGTGGTATTAGGATCTTTCAAGTTAAAGTAACTACAGGTTTTATCAGACAGAATCAAATAGGAACATTATTAAAGACAGAAATAAAAGACGCAATTAGTTAATGGAGTTTAATTTCTACGAAAATAGCACGCTGACTTCATCTGCCAATGACGAACCGTCCAATTAGACGCAATCTTCTTTCGCTGTGTTGACATTTGCACGGCCGCTGCAGACACAACGGTGAGTAAAACTGCTAGTGCCTTCCATGCACCCGAGCAAAGAGTATCACACCGCATCTATTTAAAGTGAATGAGTTGACGTGTGTACATCCGTATATGCATGTGTAACTACACGTAGAGATACATGTATAAACATCCTCACAAAACCATCGCCACCACCAAGATAATAGCACATATCCACCCCCTCCCCAAATTTCACTGAGCTGGCATTTTTTTAGCTGTTCCATGTGACTTAAATGGGCAGCAGGCATAAGAACTTCAGCTGCATACTGGAAAACAATGACTGCTTCAAGAAAAGCTCTTGCGGGGGCGCCTGGGTGGTTCAGTTGGTTAAGCGTCCGACTCTTGGTTTCAGCTCAGGTCATGATCTCACGGTCTGTGGGTACGAGCCCTGCATCGGGCTCTGCGCGGACAGTGAGGAGCCTACTGGGGATTCTCTCTCTTCCTCTCTCTCTGCTCCTCCCGTGCTTGCTCTCTCTCTCTCAAAATAAAAACATAAACTTAAAAAAAAGAAAAAGAAAAGAGAAAAGCTCTTGGGTGAGCTACAAGGTAAATTAGCCACTTTCCTCAAGGGAAAAAGTTGTTTTTAGTTGCTTTACATATTTTGCCCAAGTTGTTAGCTGTTTAAGGTAGGAAGATAAATCCGGTCCCTGTTACTCCATCTTGGCCCAAAGCAGAAGTCTACACAGTTACTTTTCTCGGTCTCAAATCTGCTCTTCTTAAGTCTATATGGTGAAGGTAACATTTGCTCCTCCCCAGCTCTGTGGACTTGGAGCACATCCTCTTCCAGAGAGAAATCCTGGCACATTTGGCCTGTCCAGGGGCAGACTGCCCACACCTTTGATCATTTTGGTTACAGTGGCCCGAATGTGTGGTAACTAGAACAGGACGTTGCACTCACAGTGTGAAGAGGCCTCACTGACCAACGTTACACAGGACAGTATGACAGTCTCTAGCGTAAGAGGCAGGTGCGATGGGGTAAAAGGAACACTGTAGTCAGAAGACTCAGGTTCACGTCCGGGCTCAACACTTTAGACTTGTGCGACTTGGGCACACTCACTCAGCTCGTGAGCCCCACTTGCCCCATCAGGGACCGTATATCTCACAGGTGAAAATGAGTATTAGGAGAAAATGAAATAGTGGATAAGAAAACACTTTGCAAGTCTGTAAGGTATTAAACAGAGGTAAAATGAGAATGCAGCATATTCAATATTCCCAACGGTCCTCAATCTAACATTCCATCTTCCAAACCTCAAAGCTAGAACACATTAAACACTCTTACAGAAGTATTAAGAAGAAATGCATCACCTTCTAAGTACAATTTTAATTATTTTCCCTTACACAACACAGTCTGAGGCATGATATCACTTGTAGATGAGGCCCAACATCACTTCAAAAACCCATCCTAAATGTGATTTACACGTTCCTTAACTCATGGAGAAGCAGTGAAGATTAACATTCTTGGAATCTGCCCACGGCAGGAGTGACAAAAATTGATCGATTACCTGGGCACTATGCCACATAACAGGCTAAAACTGCAATTTTCAAAACACTGGCAAATGCATAAATGATGTCTGTTACTTACTTCTGTAACGTTGTGGCAAGATGTGCAGTAATATTTGCCTTCATCAGTAAGACCCCAAGAGACAGCAGCACACTGAGTGCATCTTTCTTTGAATTCTTTCTACAGGAGCAGATAGAAAAGGGGTTACTATCAAATCATATTCACCACATTGCATTTCTACAAAGAAGGTTCGGGGCGCCTGGGTGGCGCAGTCGGTTAAGCGTCCGACTTCAGCCAGGTCACGATCTCGCGGTCCGTGAGTTCGAGCCCCGTGTTGGGCTCTGGGCTGATGGCTCGGAGCCTGGAGCCTGTTTCCGATTCTGTGTCTCCCTCTCTCTCTGCCCCTCCCCCGTTCATGCTCTGTCTCTCTCTGTCCCAAAAATAAATAAACGTTGAAAAAAAAAAATTACAAAGAAGGTTCCCTGGATTTTACCCTATAGATTAAAAAAATCATAGACGATAAAACAATATATCAGAGAGATTATCTATAAGAAGAAAAGCCGTTCAGTCTTTTGGACAGTTTGAAATGGAATTAAATTATTTTTAAAAGTTTCTAAAATATGCAGTGGGTGAGGGGAGAAAAAGAAGAAAAGGTGATGGGGTAAAATGTTAAAAAAGATGAGTAAATAAAACTCCTCGAAAGTGCTGCGAGGAAAAAAGGCGACAAGATTTAAGAAAAGACTTTAAAAATAGAAATAGGGGCCCCTGGGTGGCTCAGTTGGTTGAGCGTGCCACTTCAGCTCAGGTCATGATCTCAGGGCTCATGAGTTCAAGCCCGTGGGGCTCTGTGCTGACAGCTCAGGGCCTGGAGCCTGCTCCTGATTCTGTGTCTCCTTCTCTCCCTCTGCCCCTCCCCCACTCGCGCAAAGTCTCACTCTGTCTCTCAAAAATAAATAAATGTAAAAAAAAAGAATAAGAAGAAATAGCAGGCCATTTGCAACGTCCTCCGTGGCACTAAAACCACTGATGACAAGAGAATCAGATTTTTATTGGGGTTGTTTCAAGTTTCGATTTATTCATTCAGCAATATAAGGAGTATTACCCATGCATGTCCTAGGCATTTAACTAGGTGCTGGGGATTCAGTGGTGAGCAAAACAGGATCCCTACTCATGGCAAATACAGGTCAGTGGTGAGTTATAATGATCAATTATAATGGTGAGTTAATGATCAATTTCATTCACCTGGCATTTACAGACGTTAACCATCCATCATTCAATAACCATTTATTGAGCATCTATAACGACTAAGCCCTTCTACCACATGGTGCTTCCGTCCATACATACACTGGCACTAAATTCCTGATCCCCAGCGTTTAGGTCTTTGACCTTGTCGTTGATCTAGCTACCGAATGCTCCTTCAATAGGGCCAAAGGGTGCAGCATTTCATGTAGCGAGTTAGAAATGAACGCCGAGGGGCGCCTGGGTGGCGCAGTCGGTTAAGCGTCCGACTTCAGCCAGGTCGCGATCTCGTGGTCCGTGAGTTCGAGCCCCGCGTCGGGCTCTGGGCTGATGGCTCAGAGCCTGGAGCCTGTTTCCGATTCTGTGTCTCCCTCTCTCTCTCTGCCCCTCCCCCGTTCATGCTCTGTCTCTCTGTCCCAAAAATAAATAAAAAAACGTTGAAAAAAAATTAAAAAAAAAAAAAAATGAACGCCGAAATCATTTCAACAAGTCGGTAAAGTTTGCAATGACCCCGTACTGAAAAGCGGCATCACCTCGGAGCGGCCCGAACCCGAATTTGGAATCCCTCACCCAGCCGGCGGCGAGGATTCCCAGAGACACAGGCAGGGGTTACGGAGGAGCCGGCGGGTGCCAACCCGACCCTTCCCACGCCCACCCCCCCCAGCAAGGAGAACCCGTGGGTGGCCCCGCCGGCAGGGGACGCGCCACGTGGGTGGCCACCGCCACAAGCCCCACAGCTTCGGCCTCCCCCGGAAACACACCCCTACGGACTAACGCCCCGCCCTCCCTTCAGCCGCGACCTCACGGGGCCAGAAACGCCAGCCGCACCCCGGGTCCGCCAGCCCCATCCCTTGCCCCGCCCCGCAGCCTTCCGCCCGCCCTCCTCCGGCCGGCGGCCGCCCCCACGGCCGGTCGGCGTCCTCCAGCCGCTTCCCTCGGCCTCCCTCCCCTCCCGCCCCGCCGTCGCGCCCCCAGGGCGCCCGGCTCCCTCACCGCCTCCTCCAGGTCCATCGCGGCGCCGCGGGGCCCGTTACCCGGGCAGCGAGCGCAGCTTCCGGGAGCGCCGGGCGGAGCCCGCCGGGCGGAAACCAAGACCGCGGCTTTGCATTCCGGGCGCCAGGCGGCTTTGCATTCCGGGCGCCTGGGGCTGCGGGGAGGTCCCCGCCGGCTCCGGGAGGGAAGCTCCGCCAGCCCCGCGGCCCCCTCCCAGACTGCATTCCTCTCCTAGTCGTCGTAACTCGAGCCGACCGGGAAGAAACGGGGCGGTGCCTCACACCGAGCCGATTCAGTCCCGCTCCGCTCGCTGCAGAACCGTCTTCCCACTGCGCGCGGCGAGGGAGGCGGTGGCGCGGCCGACGGTCCCCAGCGTGGACTCGGAGCGCTCCCGGGTCTCCACTCCGCGCTGGCTTTGCACGGGAGAGGCCTGGGGTTCTGGAGGGAAGAACACGTTTTCGCGGTAGACCCGGATTCAATCACCGTTTTCTGTGCCTCAGTTTCCTCCTCTGTAAGAGTTCGATACTAAGTGTTAGTCTGTATATTTTTTTAATGGTTATTTTTGAGACCTAGACAGAGCGCAAGCAGGGGAGGGGCAGAGACGGAGACACAGAATCCCAAGCCAACTCCAGGCTCTGAGGGCTCAGCATAGAGCCCCACGCGGGGCTCGAACTCACGAATCCTGAGGGCCTGACCTGAGCTGAAGACGGAGGCTTAACCAACGGAGCCACCCGAGCACCCCTACTAAGTATTAGCATTAAGCAAGCATTTTACTTGGAAGCTGTTGGAGGAGTTACGCGATCTGACTTATGTTTGACAGATCAGTCTGAGCCTTCCGGGGAGAAGACACCGATGGGGGCAAAGGTGGGAGTTGAGAGGCAAGTCAGGAGAGTCTTAAAATAATCCAGACAAGAGAGGAGGGTAGCTTGGACCCGGTAAAAGCAGTGGAGACAGTGAGAAGTGCTAAAATTCTGGAAATACAGATTTTGAAGGTAGACCTAGGATATCTTGAAGGTCAGGAAGTGGGCGGTAACAGAAAGAAAAAAGTCAAGGGTGACTTCACGACTTTTGACCTGCAACTAGAAGGGTGAAGTGATCATTGACTGAGTAGGGGCAGACTGTGGGTGGAACAGTTTGGGAGCGGGGTAGAAAGGAGCCCGGAGTTTGATTTGGGACCTATTAAGTTAGAGATGCCGGTAAGACATCCAGGGAGGATGAGAAGGCAGTTTGTAGCATTCACAGGCTACTCCTGGACTGGAGACATACACTCGGCAGTGCTCTCTGTCTAGATGGTATTTAAAGTCATGAGACCAGATGAGATCACCAAGCAGGTGGCTCTTTATTCACTCGCTCCTTACTTCCCTGTCAGTTCACTTATTTCACAAAGTTGTTAAACACCCACTAGCTGCCGGGCACTGCGCCAGCAATTGGGAAATAAGAGATAAACAAGACAGACTCCCTGCCTTCAAGAGACTCCCAGGCCAGTGGCGCAGCCCATCTCGTTATTTTTTCATGGCACCGCACAAATGTTCTGTCCGGTTGTGTCACCCGTGGCATTTGCCAGGCTTGGCTCTGTGCAGCTTCAGACTCTTTCTGAAAAATCTTACCTATCGTTAGAGCATTAAGGGTCGTCGTATGAACAGCTAGATCATAAGCCTCTTATTTTCTAGATCAGCCCTGATTTCAAATGTTGAACTGTTAGGACAAGAGGGCAGCACCGAATGCTCAACTAAATAGTTAATGTATTGAACTAAATATGAGATCAGGAATCTTTGTCTTTTTGTTATTGCCGTGTATCCAGGGCCTAGAACAGTACTCAGCTCATAGAATGTGATCAATAAATATTTGTTGAATGGATGGATGATTTTGTAAGATTTTCATGTATACGCAAAGTAGTTTAAACAGATGACATATCTTGATTGGAGACTTTGGGCGTGTGGTTGCACAGAAATGAGTCACAGATTTTTCCAGCCATTCCTTACCAGAAAGTTGTTTTGAGCAAAGCCAGCCCTTTGGAAGATGTTTTCATAGACTGTAAGAATTAAAGGAGTGTGTGTTCGAACAGAGAAGCTTTAGTATGCAGTTCTTAAAACTCTGGCTCGGGTGCCCTATTTGCCTGTCAGATTGGCACAGATAATTTGAATGGACTCTGCCTTATGCTGCAGGTGAGCGTGAATGTGGGTGTATTTCTGGAAAAAAACGTTGAGCTACATACAGGTAATGTTGTGGGGCAACAATGAGGTAACCCCAAGAAGAGGAAACAGGGAAATAAAATTAGAATTGAGATAATAGACCCTTAAAGCGTCCAGGGAGTCTCTGGGCCAAGATTTGATTCAACATCTTGACGGAAGGTATTAACATATCTAAAGAAAGAATGTGTACATCAGAAAGAGATACATTTAGCCCACCTGGTAAAGGTGGACCTAAATTTCCGCAAGGACCCCAGCTGTGCTATTATGCACTGGCAGCTGCTATATGTGACATTCCACGTAAGTGACAGCCGGTGGAACCGACACTAACCGCTACTCAATTCTGCCAATAACTCTAGGCTAATAACTTTGCAATTTTGATGAGATGGACAAATTCCTAGAAAAATACAAGTTACCAAAATGTATGTAGAAGAAATAGGAAATCTGAACAAGTCTATATTTATTCAGGAAATAGGTACGCTGTATAAATAAAAAACCTCACACAGAAAACCCCAATCTCAAAGGAGTTAAAGGTAGTAAATTTCTACCAAATGTTCAAGAAAGAAATAGTAGGGATGCCTGGGAGGCTCAGTCGGTTAAGTGTCTGACTCTTGATTTCAGCTCAGGTCATGATCGTGAGTTTGAGTCCTGTGTGAGGCCCTGTGCTGACAGAGCAGAGCATGCTTGGGGTTCTCTCTCTCCCCATCTGTCCCTCCCCTGTGTACCCTTGCGCTATCTTTCTCTCTCTCTCTCTCAAAATAAATAAATAAAGTTAAAAAAAAAAAAAAGAAAGTAGCACCCATCTCACACAGACTCTTCCAAATAACGGGAAAAGCACATCTTATGAGGCTAGCATAACTCTGACATCAAAACACGGCAAGAATATTCAAAGAAAAGTAAAAATTGAAGTCCATTCTCTCTCAGTAACATAGATGAAAAAATTCCAAACAAAATACCAGGAAATTGAATGCAAGTCCTTTGTTATATTGAGCAATATATAGAAATAGTTTAATAAATCAAAACCAAGTGGAGTTTATTCTAGGAATGTAAAGTTGGTTTAAGTTAGAAAATACATAAGTCAAACAGTAGTGCAAGAATAGACCAAAAGAGGGGTGCCTGGGTGGCTCAGTCAGTTGACTGGCCGAATTCGGCTCGGGTCATGATCTCACAGTCCGTGAGTTCGAGCCCCGCGTCGGGCTCTGTGCTGACAGCTCAGAACCTGGAGCCTGCTTCAGATTCTGTGTCTCCCTCTCCCTTCCCCTCCCTCACTCATGCTCTGTCTCTCTCCCTCTCTCTCTCAAAAATGAATAAACATTAAAAAAAAAATAAAAAAATAGACCAAAAGATCAATGGAAGAGAATAGAAAGTCCAGAAACTGACCCTCCCCCCCAAAAAGTAAGATAACCCGATTTACAACAAAGGTGCTACTAAAATTCAGTGGGAAAGCAGTTTTTCAATAAAAACTATGATCAGTTGAACTTTCGTATAAAAAAAAAATACCCCTACATCACACCATATACGAAAAAAAAATTTGAAGTGTATCATAGCCCCACGTGTAATGATTAAAGCCGTAGAGCTTCTAGGAAAAAAACCAGAAGACATCTTTCTGACTTGAGATAGATTTCCCAAAGAGCACAATCCTAAAAGCACTATCCGTGAAAGAAAAGATTGTTAAATTGGACTTGATTAAAATTAGGAACTTCAGTTCATCGAAAGACAGTGTTGAAGCAAACCAAAGACTGAGAAAAGGTGTTCTCAATGAATGAATTCAGCAAAAGACACCTACAACAAATAAATTCCTACAAATCAGTAAAAAGTAAATAAGTAGACAACCCAATTAAAAAAATAGGTCAAAGACTTTTTTTTTTTTTTTTAATTTTTTTTTTCAACGTTTATTTATTTTTGGGACAGAGAGAGACAGAGCATGAACGGGGGAGGGGCAGAGAGAGAGGGATACACAGAATCGGAAGCAGGCTCCAGGCTCTGAGCCATCAACCCAGAGCCCGACGCGGGGCTCGAACTCACGGACCGCGAGATCGTGACCTGGCTGAAGTCGGACGCTCAACCGACTGCGCCACCCAGGCGCCCCAGTCAAAGACTTTCACAACAATTTCAGGATAGTTAAGAGATCAGTAAATAAACAAAAAGGTGCTCAACATCATGACTCCTTAGAAAAATGCAAATGAGAACCACAGTAAGCTACTACAACTGGCTAAAGTTAGACAGTATCGAGATTTTGCAAAAACCTGGATAAATAGGCCTCTTCTACATTGCTGATGGGAGTATAAATTGGCAGCAATACTTTGGAAAATTGCTTGGAAGCAATGCTAAATATATGCTAAGACCCAGCAATTCCAGGGGCACGTGGGCGACTCAGTCCATTAAGCGTCCGACTTCAGCTCAGGTCATGATCTCACGGTTCTTGAGTTCGAGCCCTGCGTTGGGCTCCGTGCTGACAGATCAGGACCTGGAGCCCACTTTGGATTATGTGTCTCCCCTCTCTCTCTGCCCCTCCCCTGCTTGCCCTCTGTCTCTTTCTTTCTCAAAAATAAATAAACATTAAGAAAATTAAGAAAAACAAAAGACTCAGCAATTCCACTCTTGTATACCAAGAGTGCATAGATTCACCAGAAGGTGTATACAAGTATTTTCATTAAGCATTCTTTATAATAGCCCCGAATCACAAGCAACCAAATGTCCACCAAGAGGAGAATCGATAGCAAATTATGATGGCATCAGACCGTGGGATAGTATACAGCAATAAGAATGAATACCTGCTACCTACGACAACGTGAATGAATCTCACAAAGTAATGATGTGCAAAAGAAGGCTGTGGTGGATTTCAGATGGGCTTCAGTTCTTTGCCACTCTTCCCATTAAAAGATGAGATCCAACTCCCCGCTCCCCGAATCAGCAGTGATCTCGTGGCCAGCTTTGAGCAATCGAGTACTGAGTCAATGATGTCGTATAAATTCCACACGATGTCTGTTCGGCATTTGCTTTTCCTCAGATGTGCTTTTCTGAAAGCCAGCGGCTGTGGCAAAAAGTCCAACTCACTTGGGACGGCCATGCTGTGAGGAAGCCCAAGCGAGCCACGTGTATTGGAGAATCTACACAGAGGACTGAAGTGTCAGACATGTGAGTGAAGCCTTCTTGGATCCCCCAGGCTAGCGGGGGTCGTTAGCTCTATGCAGCTCCCCCAGCCCCATGCCAGGTGGAACAGAAAACCACCCAGCCAAATTCCTGACTGACAGAATTCTGAGTCAACAAAAATGATTGTTTTTAAGCCAGCAAATTCTAAGGTAGTTTGCTACACAGTAATAGATAAGCTACAGAAATTGGTACTCGAAGTAGGATGTTATGTAACAAGAACCAAAAACACATGTCCAGATCCTATCCTATCCAAACACCTCGTCCTCGAGACAGCAGCCTATCAGAAAATAATTTTGAGGAGCACCTGGGTGGCTCAGTTGGTTAAGCACCTGACTTGATTTTGGCTCAGGTCATGATCTCACGATTCATGGGATTGAGCCCTATGTTGGGCTCTGTGCTGATAGCACACAGCCTGCTTGGGATTCTCTCTCCCTCCCTCTCCCTTTGCCCCTCCCCCCTGCTCGAACACTCTCTCTCTCTCTCTCTCTCTCTCTCTCAAAATAAATAAACATTTAAAAAAAAAGGATTTTGAACATTCAACCCCACTATACAGATACATACTTTTGTATAAATTATATATATGCAGGACTGTTCTAGTGATGTATATTATAGGACACCCATAAATATCAAAATAAGCTAAAAATACAAATTATTAATGTAAATAACTTCCCTTTCAATGAAAATATTAGTAATATTGTAATTAGAGTAATCTTGGCTTAACACTATGTGATAAGGAGATTTTGTAGTTCTTGTCCTAAATGCAGTTTACTTTAATACTTCTTTTTAATGGTGATCATAACAGAAACAGATGCCTCACAAAGATACAGAAGCCAAGTATTTTTATACCAGTGGAAACATCTGCAAACATTTATTCTCAAAATGCAATCTCCATAGCACATATGTCTTCCAAAAAAACGGTTACTTTTTCATGCCTTAAACGAAGGAGTGCCTAGCATGTGCCAAACAGTGTTTTAGGCACAGAGAATAAAGCAATGGACGGAAAGAAACTTTACCCCATGAAGATTATGTTCTAGCTGGCAGAGTCACATAACAAATACATATGTAAATCATTATGAAACCATAATAACATAAGTAAATATTTCAGGTGGCAAAAAAGTCTTCCATGAGGAAAAAGAAAGCAGAATATGAAAATAGACAGGCGGAAAGGTTGGAGATCAGAGTTGCTATTCTGGACAGTGGTGGGGAAGGCTTCTCAAATAAAAGTGACATTTGAGAGAAGATTTCAAACAAGTGGCAGGGGTGGGGCGGTGGAGCGCCTGGGTGGCTCAGTCAGTTAGGCATCCAACTTTTGGTTTCAGCTCAGGTCTTGACCTCACTGCTCACGAGTTCGAGCCCCATATCGATAACCTGTCCGTGCGGAGCCTGCTTGGGATTCTGTCTCCCTCTCTCTCTGCCCCTCCCCGGCTCGCTGTCTCTGTCTCTCTCAAAATAAATAAATAAACTTTTTTTTTTTTAAGTTGAAAAGAAGTGGGGGGTGGGGGATACTGAGGCATGCAGACATGTGGGGGATCAGCCCTTCAGGGGAAAAGACCTTGCGACAGTGAGGTGGCCTTGAGTAAGCAAGGAGATGTGTGGCAGAGGCCAAGAAGTTGGAGGCCAGATCATGGATGAGATCTTGTGGATTACAGGAAGGACATCGGATTTTATTCTCAGTGAGATGGAAAGCACGAGAGTGACAGCAGCTGATCCATAGTTTAGAAGGGTCCCTCGGGGGGGGGGGGTGGGGGGTGGGTATGGACGATAGGTCGTAAGAGGGCGAGGGGAGCAGGGAGATCACTTGGGAGGCCACTGAAATAGCCCACGTGTGGGCTAAGGGCAGGGCGAGGGTGCAGACACCGAGGAGAAACAGTCAACTTTGGGGTAGATCTCAAGGGCACAGTCTTCCTGGTGGATCGGATGTGGGGAGCGAGAGAGAGAAAAGAGTGACTGCAAAGTTCTGGATCTGAACCCACGAAAGAATGCAGTTGCCATTTTTGGAGACCGGGCTTATGATAGAAAGTCCACGTATGGGCTTGTGATAGAACGTGGAGGAAAGAATCAGGAGTTCGCTGGGATGTTTAAGTTAGTGTTGCCTACTCAGTATCCAGGTGGGGGTGCTGACTACGCTGTTGAAAAGGTGAGTTTGATGTTCCAGAGAAAGCCATTAACTGGCAGTAGGAATCCGGGAGTCCGGAGCCTGGATACAGTCATCAAGGGTTTGTGGATAGAAAAGTCCAAGGACAGAGACCCGACCACCCCAACACACTGAAGTAAGGAGCAAGAAGAAAGATCTGGAAAAGGAGGCTGAGGGTGAGTGCCCTCGAAGTAGAAGAAAGTCAAGAGCATAGGGTACCCTGGAAGCCAAGCTAAGAAAGTATGTCCAAAAGGTGGGAGCCATCAGCTTCGTCAACGGCCCCTGAGAACCGCAGCAAGGTGAAGACCGGATCTGACATGGGGTCATCAGTGCCCCTGACAAGAGTGGCTCGTGTTGGGGCTGAAACAGGATGGGTTCAGGACGAATGGCAGGAGCGTGCAGACCACCCTCGCGAGGCATTTCTTGGTGGAAGAAATGGCAGCAGAAGTGCCATTGCTGATAAGCAGTGTCAAGTCAGGGCAGATGTTTGCTTGGTTTCGTTCCTTTGCCTGCTTGTCTAAGATGTTGGGAGAGAGGGAACGATGTCAGGGGCTCCCCCTGAGCTGGGGAGAGGGATGGATCCAGACCTCAGGCAGAGGGATTGGCCTTGGCATAGACGGTTGGTTCCTCTGTGTCAGGACCATAAAGGAAAGGCCCGTGGCAGGCACTGGTGGGGACGTGGGGGAAGGACCCTTCTGACTGTCCCTGGTGAAACAGGAAGGAGGTCGTGAGCTGAGTGTGACAGTCCAGGGTTGCTGGAGGTCCAAGGAGAGGCCAGGGGTGTAATACCTCGGGGGCATGGGGGCGCTGAATCGGGAATCTGGTAAAGCGTCAGGGGCCCCCTGGACGGCTGAGATTAAAATATGAGGATAAGGCCAGTCAGCACACCATTCAGCTGCTTACTTTGTGGAGACATCCCCTTTGCCCTGGAGGGACAAATTAAGTGTATTCATGATTTCAAAAACACCTGCCAGGCAGGTGACAGCCACTGGTCACTGCAGGAGTATTTACCTTTTTGTTTAACAAGAGAAAAGATAACTCCTCTGTGAGTCTGACAGGTCTCTTAAGTATTTTGCCACGAGATATACAACAGCCTTCCGTGTGGAACAAAGGTCTGGCGTGGATATTCGGCTCATTACAGGTTACGGTGAGGCTCCCATGACATCCGAGAGGTCCCGCGTGTATAGAATCATCTACGCCCTTGGCCTCCCACAGCAACGCTCACCAGTCTGCCTGCAGCCTTCGCTGCTGGAGAAGGGGGCGGTGGGTGGATCTCCCACGGCCTCACCCCAGTTCTTCTGTCATTGTGGTCAAAGCAGCTGCTCCTTCAGGGGTTCCGTGGACACTGTTGGATGGCCAAGTAGCTCTCGAAGAAAAGACATGATTGACTGTGGAGAACATTCATTCTCTGATGCATCTTCCCACAGACGGCCCCTCCCAGCGGTCCTTTCCACGTCCCATGACTGAAGTGGAATCCAGTGACTGCCATGAGCAAGGACTCATTGGAAACATATTTTGGGAGCCTGGGTGGCTCAGTTGGTCGAGTGCCCAACTTCGACTCCAGTCATGATCTCACGGTTCGTGAGTTCGAGACCCGCGTCAGGTCACTGCTCTCATCCCGTCGGGGCACAGCCTGCTTCAGATCCTTTGGTCTCCCTCTCTCTGCCCCAACCCCACTTGCGCTCCCTCTCTCTCAAAGTCAAAAAACAAAAACAACACAAAACAAAAAAACCCCCACCTAAATAAAACATTTAAAAAAATAAACACTAATAAAAAAAAGAAATATCTCTATTTCATGCATCTGCCTAGCCAACCTTCAAATCGCAAACCTGTGTCATTCTAATTCTTGCCTCTTCTAAGTTTTCAGCCGTTTCTACGTCTTGCAACAGCATTTGTCATCTGCCATTTCTGCCGTATCTATCATGGCCCGGTGATAGAAAACAGAGAAATGCAAAGTATAACTTTGGGGAGTGAAACGTGCTCGAAAGCCACGTAAGTATACGGGGTGACTGGGGTGGGGTGGGGTGAGGTGAACAGAATTTTTATAGGGTCGCCGGGAAGTCTTCCGAGAAGAAGGGCCAGTTGATCGAAGATGGGAATGCAGAGACAGCCACGGAGATGTGGGGAAATACATCCCAGGGAGAGTGAAAAAGGCCCTGAGGCCGGACTAAGCCTGGTGTGCTTGAGAAACAACGGGAAGCCAGTGTGGCCAGGATAATGGGTAAGAGATAGAGCCTTAAGCCTCAGGCTGAGCACACTGGGCAGGGCCCTGACTGCCCACGGGTCTCCTGGACACACAGTTTGGTATAGGCACTACAGCCACAGTCTGTCCGACACATGGTGCCAGATGTCCCCAGTAATCCCACCTCCTGGCTACCATCGTTGGCTCCCACCAGGGAAGGGAGAAGGGGGAAGAGGGAAGGGACACCTTGGAGATCAACCGGGGGCGGTCAGCAGGTCGTGGCTGCCTCGTACTTCCCCCTTAACCCGCGCCTGCCTGTAGGGATGATGGCCTTCATGGAATTTTTGCTCAGAGAGAGCTGGGGATGGCCTGGGGCAGTAAAGTAGGGGTACTAGCCAGGCACTTGAGGCTTTGTTGGAATAGCAGTAGTCCTTCAATAGGAAGAGGCCACGGAGGAAGGAAGGGGCGGAGGATTCCAGGGTGTAGCTCCCACTTTTCGCCATTCTTCCTGAATTTCACCCTCACTTGAGGGCATCCATTTGTTAAAACCCACCACACGCCTTCTAGTCAAGGGCATTAACAACGTGGTTTCCTTAGTAAATTGAGAGCTAATGCATATCTACCATTTTCTGAGCCAGACACCATTCTGCACGTGTTAAGTCGCCATCAGCCCCATTTTACAGACAAGAAAACTAAAACAGAGAGGTTATGGTGGTCTGAGCCAGGAGTCAAAACTGAGTAGCCTCGCAGAGCATGCAGTTTTGGCTGCGATGCTCTAATCCTCTTGGGAAGGACTGGGCTCAACGTCATTAAACATGGCACTCTGCAAAAGATTTCCATGAGTTAGCCAATAATGAGATCTTGAATATGTAAGAATCTCGGGTAACCCTGTAAGGATCAGAAAACATTTCAATATAATTGTTCTTGGTTGTATAGCAGCTGAGAGACAATTCATTGCCACAAACAATATCGTTATTAAGAGAAATTCTCTGGGGCGCCTGGGTGGCTCAGTTGGTTAAGTATCTGACTCTTGATTTAGGGTCAGGTCATGATCTTATGGTCATGAGACTGAGCCCTGCCTAGGGCCCCCTGCTGAGCATGGAGCCTGCTTGGGATTCTCCCTGCCTCTCTCTCTTTCTCAAAAATAAATAAATAAACATTTTTTAAAAAGAGAGAGAAATTCTCTATTTGAGACTACAAGCCAACCTAGTGGCTACTGATTTCTTGGGGATGTTATTAGAAAAGTTGGATGCACTTCCCTCTGTCAAATCATAGCTCCAATAGGGGTGTTATTTAATTAGTGAGAACACGTCAAAAGATCACGCCAGGAATTTCTGAAAACCAACAAATGACCTAGAAATTATTAGACTGATTCACTGAACGCTCTACGTTATAACTGACATCATTTTATTGGCAGTTTTATTCTATAAACAGAAGTTTGACTTATTTAGAAAATAAAAGGGAATACACGTTTTTAAAGTTTATTCATTTAGTTTGAGAGAGGGAGAATGCACGAGGGGGGAAGGGGCAGAGAGAGAGGGAGAGAGAATCCCAAGCAGGCTCTGCACCATCAGCACTGGGCCACTGCGGGGCTCGATCTCACCAACTGTGAGATCATGACCTGAGCCAAAATCAAGATTCGGGCGCTCAACCAACTGTGCCACCCAGGCGCCACAAAAGAGAATACATTTTCAAATTTTGATTTATATAGACTTTTGTATATGAATATATGATTGAAAATGAGTATATATATTATTATGGTATATGTATAATATATATCATTATGGGTATTAATAGTATATAGTAATATATATTATTACAGAGATTTTGAATATTCCTTCTGAGGCCATGGTTAGGCATTTCAATTTAATTCTAAGTGTGCCGAGAAGTCATTGAAGGGTCTTGAACAGAGGAGTGGCATGGTCTGATTTACTCTGAAGTGTTGAGCAGGCCTCCGCGGGGGAATGGACCTCAGAGGAGAAGGGGGAATGGAGGGGACTCATCGGGAGGGTCAGCGCTTGGATTCAGGTGCCAGAGTGGGCAAGGAGAATAGATACACTTCGAAGGTGGAGCCAACAAAGGACTGGGTGTAGTTGTGAGAAAAGGAGAGAAATCGATGATGAGGTCATGGTACAGCCTTTCACTGGGAAGGTTATGGGCAGATCAGTTTGTGGGTCGGGGGGGGGGGAGTACCTAGAGTTGGGACATGTTCAGTGATATAGCTGTAAGAAATACAAGACGTGGGGCGCCTGGGTGGCTCAGTCAGTTAAGCATCTGACTTTGGCTCTCTCAGGCCATGATCTCATGGTTCATGGGATGCAGCCCCACAGTGCAGAACCTGCTTCAGATTTTCTCTCTCTCTCTTTCTGCCCCTCCCCTCCTCTCAAAAATAAATAAATAGCTTTTTTTTTTTTTTTTTTTTTTATTAAAAAGAAAGAAACACAGAGGCACCTGGGTGGCTCAGTTGGTCAAGCATCCAACTCTTCTCTTGATTTCAGCTCAGGTCATGATCTCACAGTTCCTGGGGTCAAGCCCCACACCAGGCTCTGCACTGACAGCACAGAACCTGCTTGGGCTTCTGTCTCTCCTGCTCTCTCTGCCTCTCTCTCTGTCTTTTTTTTTCTCTCTCTCAAAATAAATAAGTCAACATTAAAAATAAAAATAGTAATAATAATAAAAGAAATACAAGGGAGATATTGAATAGGAAGTCAGACAGAGGAGTCTGGAACTCAGGGGAGGTGTACTGGCTGGGGATGTGAACTTGGGAGCCATGGTGTAAACATGAGATTTAAAGCCCGGGACTAAATGCAGAGACCTACGGAGTGAGTGTAGACAGTGGACGAGGGGAAAGGGGCCAGGGGCTGAGACAAGGGCCCCGCCGCGGGTAGAAGTCAGGCGGAACAGAACAATCCAGCAAAGGTGGTAGAGGGAGACCCAGTGGACGGGGGTGACCAGAGCCACATGGAAAGGGCTTCAAGAAAGAAGAACTGTCAAAGGCTATTAAGAGTTGGGTGAGCCTAGCTCGGGACCCAGCAAGAGAGTCGTCACGGACAAGATGATTTCAGGCAAGCGGGAAGGGTGGAAGTTTGGTTGGCATGGGTTCGAGGCAGGACAGAGAGGAAAGAGTAGACAGTAAAGAAAGACAAGGCCCATGGGAGTTTTGCTGAAAAGCAGAGCAGAGCATCGGGGGACCGTGCAGGGTGACACGGTGGTGCTGACATGGGCACATTTGCAGCATGTCTGTCTGCTAATGAAATCTCGGCTGGTGGGAGAGAGAGGGGAGCTTACAGGCAAAGTCCAAGCAAAGCCCTTGAGTGGGTGAGAGGGACAGATCTGGCCCCCGATGAGCCTGAGGGGCTTCAGAATTCTGTCCTGACAAGGCCGTGGGAATTCCGGGAATGTGACCACCACTCCACCAGACAGGGGCCCTGCTCCGGGGCCCTGGTGGCCACAATAGAGCTGGTCCCACCGCCTCACTCCCCACCCCGACTTCCTGATGCTTCTAACAGCCCAGGGATTGGGAGCCAGCACACATCAGCTGAAAGTTCAGTTGAGGAGTTTCCACTAAGTGCGGAAATAGCTAGGTACTATTTCTTCTTCTTTTTTTAATCTTTTTTCATGTTTATTTATTTTTGAGAGACAGCGGGTGGGCAGGGGAGGGGCAGAGAGGGAGACACGGGATCCGAAGCAGGCTCCAGGCTCTGAGCTGTCAGCACAGAGCCCGATGCGGGGCTCGAACCCACAAACTGCGAGATCATGACCTGAGCAAGAGTCGGACGCTTAACCGACTGAGCCACCGAGGTGCCCCGCTAAATACTATTTTAAGGAGGCAACAGAGCAGAGACTGCCATAAGGAGAGTCCATTCGAATCCGGGCCCCGATCCTTACTGGGCCGTGTTGCGTCGTGACCTGGGCAGGTCGCTTCTCTGGGGTTCTCAGTTTTCTCATCCACAGTATGGGGATAATAACTTCAGCAAAATACTAAATAATACTAAACACTGCTGAGATCGTAAAGTACAAATGAGATGGTGGAGGTACAAAGGCTTTGTCAAGGCTTTGGACGTTGGAAAGCGAGAACAAATGCCATAAACTGTCATGAGGCTGCATTTACTAGATCATTCCCCCCCCGTCTGCCTCACTAAACAGGCGCAGCTGGTAGGCAGAGGCATTGCTAAGGACACATTCCCGTGTCACTCCTCTCTGTAGGTTTAATTTTCATAACTAGACTTCCAAGGTTTGTTTTGTGCTGTTTTTTAAGATAAGAGCAAGTCTTGGCTCCTTGTAGGAGCCTCCCAATTTCATCACAGACATAAGTGTATCACTTGAGGATCGTTGGTTGAAAGGGAAGGGCGGAGACATATTATTAACTTCAAAGCTTTCTTGGAGCCTATTAAATGTTAATCACAAAGCACAGGGATAGTCCTGAAAGCAAACACTTCTCAGATGCCTGAGCCTTCCTCCTCGGGCTCCCATCAACACTTCTGCTGCAGGGAAGAGAGAATCTAGGACATCCCCCACCAACGGACCTTCTGGGGGCCCCAAGGCCTGGCTGTGGCCTGGTGTGTCCACAGCCGAAGCCGAAGTCTTCTGCGGTTTGCCTGGCGCTGGGAAGAAGGCTGAAGGAACGAGCACCTGCTGTTCACATTGTGTGTCAGGTGCTGCACCAGGCCTACCACACAGGTCACCTCGTCACTGAGCTGGGAGACCATCCTTCGCTTCTCATCAAACAGGAAGGAAAACTGAGGCTCGGGAGGTCAAGTCGGGTCATGTAGCAGGAAGAGCGGGAATCTTAATTCAGTTCTGTCTGTTCCAAAGAGCTCACTCGTCCTGCTCACAGAGTGGGTGCGTTCTTCAGGGAATGAGTAGATGGAGGAGTAAAGTCCCCTGGATGCAAAATTGCCTCGTCAAAGGACATCAACAGCCAGAAGGCACAGCCCCAATTAAACAGAAGCAAAACAACGTTCTAAGATTATGTGAGGTACTCAGAGTTTGCCTTAAATAACTCAGGAGTTTCCCAGACTCTTGAGTGATAAGATCTCAGGTAAGTTGCAGAACCTGTTGGGGGCTGGCTTATCCATTTCTGGTCCTGGGGCCCTCCGCTCCATGCCCCTCCCTCCTTTTCAGGAAACCGACTCAACAGAGCCATAGCTCTGGCTGTGCTCTGTAAAATCCTTGAAAGAGTCCTGGCGGGTGACCATCCCCTGGCCAAGACGACCTACATGATCCATGGGGCCCCACACAGAACGAAAATGTGCCGCCCCTCGTTCAAAAATTAATAAGAATTTCAAGGTGGCCACAGCAGAGCATTAAACCAAGCTCAAGGCCCTTCAGAGTATGGGGTCCTGTGTGACTGCACAGGCCGCACCCCCCATGAAGCCAGCCTTGCTTGTAGCCATTGACTCGGGACAAGGGGAGAAGAAATCTTCAAAGGGGGTTGGTAGGACATCATGGGAGCACCATAAATAAGACAAACAACATAACTGTGAAGATTGGGTTCTGGTTTCTCGGAACATACAATTCCAGAATATAAAGTTTCTGAAATTCATCTAGAACTACTCTTCCATTTTATAGATGAGGACATTGAGATCCAGACAGAAGCAGTGACTTGGGGAGTCATGGGATACCACAGAGAAGGAAACCCCTCTCTGAATTACAGTCTCCTTATCACTGAAACAGCACTGAACAATGCATTATCTCCTTTCTTTTCTCCCCAGCTCCCACTAAAATAACAGTCCCATAAAAGGGTTAAGTCCACAAGGACCAAGGAAATGGAAGAGAAGGCAGGGGTAATTAAAGAGGAATTTGAGAGTGGGTGGGTGGGGTAGGAGGCAGTACAGACTGGAAACAGGGGAACTGAGTGAAAATCTGAATACTGCGCTTAACCTCTTTTCCAGAATGTCAGTAGCAAGTTTTACATCTCCTCTGGCAGGAGATGAGAATCTTCTCTCAGTGTAAATTCCAGAGACTACCATTTGGTATTCTTCATAGCGAACTGGTTTGAACTCTGTCCTATCAGGCAGAAGCCCTAGGGCCTAAGTCTGGCTTATGTACGAAGAGCTTTCTAAGCTGCTAAGTGAGAAAGGACGGCCAGCCACCTCCACATGTGGGGGAAAGCTTCTAACTTGAAAGACAGAAAACAAAGAAGTGGTAAAAAGAATTGGGAGGAATCAGACAGCTTCAAAGCTGACAGTCTCCCTGAAAAGTGTGAGGATATTGTATCCATGAAACAACCAGAGGGCTTTAAAAAAAATCCTGAAAATAAGGAAAACCTCTGTAAAGTTAAATATATGAATCAAAATAAAAACTTAATATTAAAAAAAGTTGGAGAACATTCCAGAAGATAAAACAAAAAGACAAAGAACGAAAGAAAGAAAGAAAGAAAGAAAGAAAGAAAGAAAGAAAAGGAAAATAGCAGAAACAAGATAAAGCAAGAAGAAACATCTACAAGGTTCAAAACCAACTGCTAGAAATGCCAGAAAGAGAGCCCAGGGGATAAAATTAGCAGGGAAATGATATAAAGAAATGTCTCAGAGCTAAAGCACGAATTTCCAACTCAAAATGGCTAGAACAAGGAGCGAAAAAGACTCAGAGTCAGGGACATCGCTGTGAACTTTTTGAATATCAGGGATACAGAGAAGATGCTATAAATTTCTAGAGAGAAAAAGAAAAGAATCAGAATCCATGGACCTCTCGACAACATACTGGAATCTAGTGGACAACGGACCAATGCCTCCGGTATTCTAATCTACACCCTGCATTTCTATATTCAACCAAATTGTCTATCAAATAAGGGTAAAATATTTCAGACATGCAAGAACGAATATCATTTACTTCCCTCGTACCCTTTCATTGTAACTTTAGTAGAATACTAGAGGTAATGATCCAATAAAACAAGGGAATAAACCAAGAAAGGAACCCATAGAATCTAAGAAGCAAGGGATCTAAAGCATAAGAGGCAATGTGAATCCCCACAACGATGGCAAATAGAAATTTCCAGATGACACCTGTACAATGTCCAGTCTAAACTGAAGAACGTGGAAGGAAGGCTCTGCTCTGGGAGTCGGATGCATATGACTTATTGGAGATTATGGGAAACATGATTGATAAAATGGAGGTAGATTTTACTGGGACATTAGGAAAAATCAGTGATGTGTACAAAATCAGGCATGTGGGAAGAAAAGGAGGAAATGAGTAACTCGAGTAAAAGTGAAGGACTGAATAAGAAATTTGGTATGAATACAGTGTTAACTTTGGTTCTCTAGTCGACGCCATTTGTGCAGTCATGATCGAGTATATATTGACTATCGATATAACTAAAATTGTTTTATAACTATGTTGGAGGGATAGGGAAGGGGAAGAAGTAGGGATGTGTAGGATATCTCAGACCTTAGTCATCATTTGGGAACTCAGGATAGTGTCTCAAAATTGAAGTAATAAATTAAGAAATATGGATAGCTCCAGTCCCGTGGTTTTAAATGTCATCTATAAGACTTCCAAGTTTAAGATGGTGAGGGGAAGGGGTGCCTGGGTGGCTCAGTCCGACTCTTGATTTCAACTCAGGTCATGATCCCAGGGTTGTTGGATGGACCCCCGAGTTGGACTCTGCAATGAGCATAGAGCCTGCTTGAGATTCTCTCTCTCCCTCTGCCCTTTCCCCACCCACCCCCACCCCACCCCCACACGTGTGTGCTCTTTCTCTAAAAAAAAAAAAAAAAGGTGAGAGATGATGAGGGGAATATTTTCCTACATTTCTTTCTCTCAAAATTACCTCAAAACAACAAGGAAAATAACAAATAGAAACACAAACTCTATCCTTGACGTTAGAAGACATTGCAATTCTGAACCCCTGAATATGAAGCTACTAAGTTGGCTGGAAGGATGACAAATGACCAAAAAAAGTAAACAAAGATGAATCCAAATGCCAGTAGAAGTATAATTTATTTATAATGAAATTCGCCAATTTTAAGTATACATGAGTTTTGACATATATATATACGTTTTATATATATATATACATATATATATTACATTATATATATATACATATATATGTAATATATATATATACATATATATGTATATATATATGCAACCACTATTAAAAATGCGATTTAGAACATGGCAGTCAGTTTCCATCTCTAAGCCCCAAACCTCTAGCCATCACTGATCTGCTCTCATCACCGTAGACTTGCATTTTCTAGGACTTTTCTGGAACTTCATATAAATACATACAGTGTGGAGTCACTTGTATCTGGCTTTTTTCACTTAGTAATGCGTTTGTGATTCATCTATGGTGTTGCATGTATCAGTAGTTCATGCCTATCAATTGCTGAGTAGTATTCCATTTACATATAGATTTTTCTTTATTTATCAACTGATGGACTTTTGGATCGTTTCCAGTTTGGGGGCTACTCTGAACAAATCTGCCAGGAGCCTTCATGTACAAATCTTTGTGGCAGACATATGTTTTCATTTCACTTGAAAAATAGCCAAGAGTAGAATTTCTGAGTCATATGGTAAGTGAATGTTTAACTTTGTAAGTAAATGCTAAAGTATTGCTTCACATTGTGGCCACAATTTGGCCTTGTCAACATTTTAAGCACTATCCATTTCAGTGGGTACGTAGTAGAATCTCCTTTTGGTTTAAATTGACATTTCCCTAATGATTAATGATGTTGAACATCTTTTCATGTGCTTGTTTGGCATCTGTATTTTTGGATAAAATGCCTACTCAAATCTTTTGCCTACTTTTAATTATCTTGTCTCATGATTGAGTTGTGAGAATTCCTTTATACCTTGTGAACACAAGTCCTTTATTTTATGTATGGTTTGCAAACATAGTCTCCCGGTCTGTGGTTTGCTTTTGCATTTTCCTAATTGTGCTTTCAAAAAACACACATCTTTGGGGCTCTTGGGTGGCTCAGTCAGTTGAACATCTGACTCTTGATTTCAGTTTAGGTCATGATCCCAGGGTTGTCGGATCAAGCCCTGCATGGGGATCCATGCTGAGTGTGGAGCCTGCTTGGGATTCTCTCTCTCCCCCTCCTCCTCCTCCTCCTCCTCCTCTTCCTCCTCCTCCTCCTGTGCTCCTCTCCCCTGCTTATGCATGCTCTCTCTCTCAAATATTTTTTTTAAAAAGCACACATTTTTTATGTTGATGGTCCAAATTATTGATTTTTAAATGTGCCCTATTTAAAAAAATTTTTTGCTTAATGATGATTAAGACTTTCTGTTATTTTTTCAAAATAAAGTCTCTAGTTTTAGTTCATTTTTGTGCATGTAGCCAACCAGTTATTCCAGCACCTTTTCTTGCAGACATTATCATTTTCCCTAATTTAATTGTCTTGGCATTTTTGCTAGAAAATCAGTTGACCATATTTTTGCAGGGGCCTATTTCTGGACTTTCTATTCTGTTCCATTGGTCTATATTATATATCAACCTTTACTTCAAGACCATACTATCTTGATTACTGTTAGCTTTATGGTAGGTCTTGGAAATAGATTGTGTAAGTCCTCCAACTTTTCTCTTTTTCAGTATTGTTTTGGCTATTCTATACACTTCCCATTTTCACATACATTGAAACATTTTTTTAAAGTTTATTTATTTTGAGAGAGAGAGAAAGCACAAGTGGGGAAAGGTCAGAGAGAGAGAGAGAGAGAGAGAGAGAGAGAGAGAATCCCAAGCAGGCTCTGCACTTTCTGTGCAGAGCCCCATGTGGGGCTCAAACTCACAAACTGTGATATCATGACCTGAGCCAAAGTCAGACGCTCAACTGACTGAACCACCAGGTGTCTGTCCACATACATTTTAAATTTTGCTTACTGAATTTTAAAACAACCCTGCTAATAGTTTTCATGTGACTGTGTTTAATCTACAGATCAATTTGTGGGAGAATTGGCATTGGTGGGAGGAGGGGGAAAATTGGCATTTTGACAATATTGGCTTTTCCAGTCCATGAATATGGTATATGTCACCATTTACATTCATCTTTAATTTCTCTCAGTAATGTTTTGTTGTTTTCAGAGTATGGTAATTGCAAATATTTGTTAAATTTATCCCTATTTCATAATTTTCTCTATGTAAGTGTATGTGTGTGTGTGTGTGTGTGTGTGTGTGTGTGTTTGAGAAAGAGGGAGGGAGAATGGGAGGGAGTTTTCTCTATGTTTCCCAAAGTTGAGCAAAAGAAAATTGGCTAATTAAGGATTGTGGTTAACTGAATTCCAGTTAAGTAAGATTTTACTGTATTTGGCATTCACACTAACACCTCTGATTGTGTCACACCCGTGTTCAAAAACCTTCATTGGGAAATAATTATGGGATATGCTCAAAGAATGTAGTATCAATTTACAAAGGGAGAAATTGGAAACAACTGAGCAGGCCGATTAACTAGATGATGCTGTATTCTTACCACGCAACCATAAAAATGACATTATGCAACAGTGGTTTTCAGAATGGGGTCAGGGTGTCTTATAGGGTCAAGTAGGCGTCAGGGCCTCCACTCATGTTCTGATCACAGTAGCCTTTTTTTTTTTTTTAAGTTTTTTTTAAAGGTGTATTCATTTCTTCAGAGCCAGAGAGACAGAGCGTGAGCAGGGGAGGGGCAGAGAGAGAGGGAGACGCAGAATCTGAAACAGGCTCCAGGCTCCGAGCTGTCAGCACAGAACCCGACGCGGGGCTCGAACCCACGAACTGTGAGATCACGACCTCAGCTGATGTCTGATGCCTAACCGACTGAGCCACCACTGTAGGTGCCCCTATAGTGTAACATTTTTTAGGGAGAATACAAATTCTTCAAGGCTCTCCACCATCTAACACTGAAGGTCTCTCTAGACTCTGGTAGACTCTCTGTGCCACTCTACATAGAATCACCAGGTTAGCCTCGAAGAATTAACTTCCCATTTGCTGAATACGTCCTGCCTTTTCCTGTCCCACGCCTTTTCCTCAGGCAAGTTCTTAGCACAGAATTCTCTAATCACACACCCTCACTTCCTACTGGAGTTCAACCTGTTCAAAGTGTATGTGATAAAATATAAGGCAAAGAGAAAAACAACTCAAAACTATACCGAGAGCATGATTTCAACTAGTTAAAGAAAAAAATGGAAAGAAAGAACTGGAATGTGATTTACAGCAGCAGCACCTATGTATTAGGATTATCGATCTTTTGTTCATTTAGATTGGTGGGGTTTTTTTGCATTTTATTACACTTTCCAAATCTATAATGATTTATTCACATAGTAGAAAAGGAGAAAAAATCCATACCCATTTTAAATGTGTATTTATTTTTGAGAGAGAGAGCATCAACAGGGGACAGGCAGGGAGAGAGAGAGATAGAGGATCCGAAGCAGGCTCTGCACTGACAGCAGAGAGCCCCATGGGGGATCGAACTCACGAACCATGAGATCAGACGTTTAACTGACTGAGCCTGCCAGGCGCCCCGATACTCGTTTTAAAACCTGTATCAAATGTTAGCACCTCCAAGAGCCTTTTATAAAGAATAACAATTAGGGGCGCCTGGGTGGCTCAGGTGGTCAAGCATCTGACTTGGGCTCAGGTCCTGATCTCGTGGCTCGTGAGTTCAAGCCCCACGTCGGGCTCCGCGCTGACAGCTCAGAGCCTGGAGCCTGCTTCGGATTCTGTGTCTCCCTGTCTCTGCCCCTTCCCCGCTCTCACCCTGTCTCTGTCTCTCTCAAAAATAAATAAAGCATTTTCTAAAAAATTAAAAAAATAATACTAATATATTTCTTAAACTCTCCGGCCTGTGCGTGGCGCATCACTTCACCTCTCTGAGCTTCTGATTCCTCCCAGGGCTCTAGCAACGATTAACGGAGACCACGTGACGATGCCCCATAAACTATAAAGTGCTTTTCCGGTGTACGTCGCATCTGATTCCCCTATGAGGCTGCGGCTCAGTCACCCCAAACTATCTACCAGAGGTGACACTCACCAAACGGCTATTGACTTAAATCTCCCAGCTGTTCCAAAAATGGAGCAAAAATCTCTTTGTATCCTGAAATGTCACCAGTAGACCAGGACTGGATAAAGGTCTGTCCTCCCGGGAGCCTATGATTTTCATCCAGATTTGATTTTCCGTTGCTGTTCCCCAGGACTCGGGGCCCTAATAAGCCATCTAGCACTGGGCTAGCAATCACTGGGCTCCAGCACAGCCCGAGGGTGCTCTTCTGTGTTATTAAAAACAGGAAATTACAGGCCAGAGCAACATTTACACGGAAGATGGCTCTGCAGCCATGGCCTTTATCAACTGGATGGGTTGTGGGAGAGACGGGGGGAAGCCACCTGAGCGGTGCAGTCCAGCTTCTCGTTCCTCAGAGGGTTCTCGAAGCCCCCAGAGAGAAGTGGCTTGCCAAGGGCACATCCTAGTTAGCAACAACTAGTTAGCACTGGAACTAGAGTTTACATGGCTGTTATTTGATTCGGCTGAGATTGCTCTAAGAAAGCGGGAATCCCCACTCTACTCCACACCCCTCAGCACTAAGCAGAGCCTGGCCATCGCTGGTCCTCCATGAGTGTTCGGGAACACAGCATGAATCAGCACGTCTCTTTCCTTGACATCCAGCTACTGACCTCAGAAGAGATTCTTTCCGGACTAAGAAAGACAGAGCCATCCATTTAGGACCAGGGCTCTCTAAGCTCTGGAGTGATTTACAAACATTGGCCATCACGGTTCTATTACAGGTAGAAGCAACCGTGGAAGTCGTAATGATGAGAACCAAGCGACAGACAGACCAAAGAAAGACCTGCTAAACAGAGAGAAGATTCCAGTCTTTCCAGAGCTTCCAGATTTTTAAAAAAAAAATTTTTTTAATGTTTATTTATTTTTGACAGAGAGAGACAGAGCCTGAGCCGGGGAGGGGCAGAGAGAGAGGGAGACAACAGAATCCGAAGCAGGCTCCGGGCTCTGAGCCGTCAGCACAGAGCCCGACGTGGGGCTTGAACTCACGGACTGTGAGATCATGACCTGAGCCGACATTGGATGCTCAACCGACTGAGCCTCCCAGGCGCCCCCAGATTTTTTTTTTAAAAAACAAATCAGAAATTCTCACTTTTACAGAAGTCTCTAGACTTTAAGATGCTGATTTAAAATGTTTGACGACAATCTGAGGCCAAACAAAATAATTTGGCACAAGGGGGCCCAGTGTGTCTGCTGCTTCCAGGATGGACGTTCGCCTGGCCAACGGCGAAGGAGTCTGGGTTCTCGAGGCCTCTGTGGTCGGGGGGAAAGACGCTTGGAAGTCAAGTACTACTGGCCGAGTGACTAATTCATCTGTCTAAGGCTTCAGGTCCTGATGATGGAAAGCATAATACATACCTCGTGGATTTGTTGAGAGAATTAAATAAGATCGTACAGGAAAAAGTACTTTGTAAACAGGCAACATACCAGAAGTGAATGTACAGATAATAGTAATATGTAATATAATCTCTTTAAGCCACCAAGATTAGGTGGTCCTGAGTTTAAGGCACATAACCAACCGCAGGCATTAACTCCTTGAACTGCGTTCGAGACCCTAACCGAGAATACTACAGAGGGTGAAGCATTTGTGTGCCCGGAATGAATACATCTAGATCACAGTCAGCACCTCTTGGAATGTTCATTGCAGCGGCAGGATGTGGGAGAAGATACAGAGTTGCAAACCAGAATTCCGCCCCAGTGTTGCCACCAGGGCCCTGTGTCCCTGGGTAGGTTCTTTCTTCGCTCTGGGCCTCAGTTTCTCCATCAACAATGTGAACACACTGGACCAGTTTCCTTCCAGCTCCAGGGTTCTTAGATTTTAACATCCCCATCAGCGCTTTTAAGGATTGGGATGCCTGGGTGGCTCGGTCAGTTAAGAGTCCCGCTCGATCTCAGCTCGGGTGTTGATCTCAAGGTCACGAGTTCAAGCCCCGGGTAGGAATCTGCACTGGGTGTGGAGCCTACTTAAAAGAAAAACAAAAGACTAAACAGGATCGAGGCAATAGATGCCAATGAGCTCCTTTCACGGCCCATTCTGATATTTCTGGATTTCTGGGAGGGAAGGAAAGAGGAGTCCCTGACTCCTACCAGCTCAGCTTTCTGGTGCCCGAACCTGTACCCTGCTGCGGGGGCTCTGCCTGCGGGGGGCCCTGCCTGTGCCCCCCCTGCCTCTGTGACCTGGTGCTGTCACATCATAGCCAGATATCAGGCAGGCCCTTCAGACCCACAAGGCCTATGTTCTAGAAACTTCTAAAAGTCTCAGATTCACAAACGCCAACAGAGTGAACAACTTCTCCTAACAACAGGTGCCAGACACTAGAATTGAAGACATTCACAGGCACAGCTTAGCTACAGAGGCCTGGGAGCCCCACAGCCACGCCGGGGTCACGGCGGGTTTGGGCACCTGTCCCCAGCTCTGTGCTCAGCCACCCAATAGTGTGTCAGGAAAATGGCACCGTACCGCGTGTGGTGGCTTCGGGACAGCTCGCGTGAAACAGAGACTCTGAAAGCGGGACATCGCAGGGGAGCCTTTGGGTTCTGAAGAGTGACAGTCCACGTTCCCTGCAGCCGGGAAGACTTTTTCAATATTTTTCACAGTATTTCCATTACTTCCCACGTCTTTGAACTCTTCCCTGGAAAACGCTGCAGATGACAAAAGACATTCTGGGGGTGCCTCACCAGCACCACGTGAACGGGGCGGGGGGGGGACGGGCAACAAATGAGCTTCTTGTCGCCGCACATGAAACCGAGAGCGCGGGACACGGGGAACAACGCAGCGGGCGCGACAGCCTGTCTTTTATTGGTGTCTGCGTCCCGCAGAAGAGGGAGATGCTTTGAGATGAAACGCCAGCCACCAGGTCTGGCTGTCTCACAGCTCAGTGCCTGCCGGTGTGACAAACACTTGTCACCTGCTTCTGTCCTCGCGACTGGGTGCAAAGTCCCTGGGGGAGCCACCATGTGATCCTGGATGGGGCTAAAAGTGGCTAGAATTACTGAGTACCTGCTGGGTTCCCAGCGATGTTAGACGCTTTTCGTGTCAATGATGTCATCGTCATGCCACCTTAATTTGATGTCATCGTCATGCCACCTTAATTTGATGTCATCGTCATGCAACCTTAAGAGGCCGATTATGGTCATTCCTGCTTTTCGGAATGAGAAAATTAACACTGGATAAGAGGAAGCAGATTAGGGGCGCCTGGGTGGCGCAGTCGGTTAAGCGTCCGACTTCAGCCAGGTCACGATCTCGCGGTCCGGGAGTTCGAGCCCCGCGTCGGGCTCTGGGCTGATGGCTCAGAGCCTGGAGCCTGTTTCCGATTCTGTGTCTCCCTCTCTCTCTGCCCCTCCCCCGTTCATGCTCTGTCTCTGTCCCAAAAATAAATAACAACGTTGAAAAAAAAAAAAAAAAAAAAAGAGGAAGCAGCTTGCCCAACATCATACCACCAAGAGAATGGGCAATCCAGAATTTTGACGCATTTCTGTGTGTCTCTGAAGTCTGGGAATGAGTGAAAAGGAAAGGGTCATTTTCTGTAAGTGTAGAGAAAACACTAGAAAGGAAACACCAACACGTTAACGATGCTTCTTTCTGGAGGGTGGGGCCACAGGAATTTTTTTGTGCATCGTTGTGCTTTTTCCCTCTTTACCTTTTCTCCTTCCTGGGCCTCAGGTACAGCGGATGGCATTAATCCACTCCTCGGTCTGTGGTAGGCAGTCATCTGTAGTCTTTAAAATAGCCTCTCTAGGGGCGCCCGGGTGGCTGGGTCGGTTAAGTGTCCGACTTCGGCTCAGGTCATGATCTCGCGGTCTGTGGGTTCGAGCCCCGCGTCGGGCTCTGGGCTGACGGCTCGGAGCGTGGAGCCTGTTTCCGATTCTGTGTCTCCTCTCTCCGGCCCTTCCCCTCTCGAGCTCTGTCTCTTTCTCTCTCAAAAATAAATAAACATTCAAAAAAATTTCTACATAGCCTCTCTAGCATCATTTGGGATTCGAAATAAGTCAGAGAAAGCAAACACCACATGACTTCACTCATGTGTGGGATTTAGGAAACACAACAAATGATCAAAGGGAAAAGAAACAGAGAGAGAGGCGAATCAAGAGACGGATCGTAACTACAGAGAAGAATCCCTCAACCAGAGGGGAGGGGGTGGGGGATGGGTGAAATAGGTGGTGAGGACTAAGGAGGGCACTTGGCATCGTGAGCACCGGGTGTACTGGATGTAGGTGTGGAATCCCTATATTATACACCTGAAGCTAATATTACACTATATGGTAACTAACTGGGATTTAAATAAAAACTTAAAAAAACCCCACTAAAACTAATTAATTCCCTTTTCCCTCATTTCCTACTGTTGCATTTCCTACTGTTGCATTTCCTACCGTTGCACGTTGCATGGTTGAGCGTCCGACGTCGGCTCGGGTCACGGTCTTGAAGGTTGTGCGTTCGGACCCCACATGGGGCTTTCTGCTATCAGCACAGAGCCTGCTTTGGATTCTGTGTCTCCTTCTCTCTCTGCCCCTCTCCCACTTGTGCACTGTCTCTGCCTCAAAAATAAACATAAAAAAAAAAAAAAAGAAATCTTAGAATTATTAGGTCAAGGAATTCAATTAAAAATTTCCAGATCACTCCAGAGGATGGCTGCACAAATTCACACTGTCACCATGCAGAATAAGGGGCCTTTCCCCACTTCCTGCCCCTTCCCGGCACCTGGTTTATTCAGCCCTGTGGTGTGGGAAACCAACATTTTGTTGTTCTGGTTTCCTTTTCTCTGATTACTGATGAATTTAGCAGAGTACGTTTGCCTGCCTTTCTGGGTTCTTTCTTGTAAAATGCCAGGCTCTCTTTAGAAAAGATTATATGGCGTTAGGTAAGAACCGGTTTTTTTCTCTGTATGAGGAGCCAATTTTTCCAATCCATTTATCTACATAGATAGAGATAGGTAGATAGATAGATAATCTTTTCCCTATTGATAATGATGCCAAATTCTTCTTTTAAGCTGCTAAATATTCAGGGGTCTGTCTGCCCCGTTCTTTTGCCTGGGTCTGTTGGTCTGTTTAGTGCTATTTTTATTAAAATGGCTTTAGAGCCTGTCTTAATTTCTGGTAGGGTCAATCTTTCCTTTCAGTTTTAAAAGTTAACTTAGCTGTTCCAGGAGCTTTTATACTTCTAGGTAAATTTTAAAGCAAATTTATAAGCTGCTGTAAAAAAAAAAAAAAAAATCTCGTTCTCTTAACCTGGAAATGTTTCTCAGCTTTTATCTTTCATGACACCAACATATTGAAGGATACAGACCTGCTATTTTTGAGAATGTCTCTCAATTTGCATTTATGGGATTGTTTCCTCAAGATGTGACTCAGATTACATTATTTTGGCAAGAATGCTACCTGACTGACATTGTGTTCTCCAGGCCTTATACCAGGAGGCACGTCACGTCAGACCGTCCTGCTGTATTCATGTTTACTTCAAGCACTTGGTGAAGGTGGTGCCCTCCAGATTTCTCCATGGCCAAGATCATGGTGTTTGTCTCTTTGTAATTACTGAGTAATCTCTGGGGAGATGCTTTGAGACTGTAAATATCTGGTACCCAACACTCTTTCACTCCATGGTTTTAGAATCCGTGTTCAAATCAGTTATTCAGTGATGGCTGTGAAATGTTTCTTCTCGAGCTCCCGTGTGTCTGCATCTGTCGTCTTTCTGCTGCAAAGAAAAGCTTTCCCATCTCCCCCAACTTACGTGTATGTTTCATTTTTTTAGAACTCGTGTGCTCTTGTTGATTCGATGTGCCATCATCCATGGCTGTTGTCATCCTTCTTGAAGCGCAAGTTGTCCCAGGTTTGGCCAGGGACATCCTCTCCAAGCGGACGTGCTCACTGAGCTTTTGACATGTCCCCACCATTTGTACATCACTTCCTTTACTCTCAGGCGTAGCAAAAAGCTCCAGTCTCATCTTGTACTTTTCCTTTCTCAGCTCTGAAATCACCTACTTCCCCAAGAAATCCTGGTCCCTTTTAATGGAGAATGGTATTTAAGAACCAAAATCTGGACGTTGTGGTGCTTGGTGCTGCTGAGGTGACATAGAAGTTGAGCGTGGAAATGGATTTTTTTTTTCTTAAAGTGTAAGCTCATTCTAACACTTCTACACAATGCCATGAAGTTTTTCACCACTGTTATGGGTTTATTTCCCCCCAAAAGATGCTTGAAGTGCCGAACCCCAGTAGTGAATGTGACGTTAGTTAGAAAGAGCCTCTTTGCAGATGATCAAGTTAGTATGAAGTCACTAGGGTGGGCCCTAATCCAATATGGCTGGCGCCCTTATATAAAGGGGAAATGTCAACACAGACACAGAGAGAATACCGTGTGAAGAAAGGAATGCTTCCACAAGCCAAGGAATGTCACAATTGCCAGTACACCACCAGAAGCTGGGCTAGAGACCCGGAATAGTCTCCTGCTCTCAGCCCTCAGAAGGAACCAACCCAAGCTTGATCTTGGACTTCCAGCCTCCAGAACCGTGAAACAGTAGATGTGTACTGTTTAAGCCCCTCAGTCTGTGGTACTTCGTTCGTGCCTGGGAAACAACCCACTGACCTTTCTCCAGTACTTACTTATGTCTCTCTTCTCCCACAGTGAAAACTGGCTCCCAATATCAACATATGGACCCGTTTTCTCCGTCTTAAGATACACAGAAATTGTTTCAAAATCATTCCACTCATGTCTCTACCAGCCACAAAATTATTAAGTAAAGTTCAAGATTTTCTTTTTTCCACTTCCTTTTGTGTTTAGACTGAGGATATAAAGTACTGTGTTCAAAGTTATTTGAATTAGTTCTTTTTCATGTGTGGTTGTGTTATCCATGTGATACATAGTTTAGTTTTGTCGTTTAGGCTTTATTCAATTTTACAGATGACCTCCCCATTCATACTGACTAGACTTTATTTACTGAACATGTTACATGTGAACAAGGTTCCAAAGTTTGTCAAAACTATGCAAAAAAAGATGCAATCAGAGAAATACCATTCTCTCTCCTTTCCCTTTTAATCCATTCTCACCGACTCCTTTAGGTTGTTTTGTTAGTTTCTAGTTTACTTCTCCCGTGTTTCTTTTTTGCAAAAATAAGCAGATTTATGTATATCGTCTCGTTTCTCTTACACAAAAGATAGCATGTCGTATATGCCCTTTATTTTTTTTCTACTTAATATATTTTGGAAATCATTCCATAACAATTTTTAGGGCTCTTTCACAATTTTTTACAGCTGCCTACCACCCCCCATTTTATGGGTGTACCACTTCTAATTCACGCAGTCTCAGATTATGGGCATTGGGGCAGTTTCCAATAATTTGCTGTTACGTATAATATTACAATGAATATCCACGTACATACATATTTTCATGGTGTTGGAAACACATATTCGGGATAAATTCCTGGAAGTGGGATTGCTAGGGCAAGGGTTGGGCTAGGGGAATGCGTGTCTAATTTAGTCTGGTTTTGTCAAGTCCCCGTAGGGTTTTACCGTTGGATTTCCACTCGCAAGGTACAAGAATGCCAATTCTTCCACAGCCTCTCCAATATGGTGTGTTGTCAAGCTTTGGAATTTTTGCCAATCTGATGGGTGACGGTGCCATCTTAGTGTCGTCACAATTTGTATTTCTCTCACTATGAGCGAGCATGTTTTTCATACGTTTCAGGGCCATTTTCTTTCATTGTGAATTATATGTTTGTGGTCTTTTGGCCCAGGTCCCTATTGGAATTTTGGTCTGTCTTCCAAGTGTTAAAGAGTTCTTCAAATATCAATCATATTAGTCTTTTATCTTTGATGTATATTACAAATATTTTCCCTCAGCATGTCATGTCGACATTGAAAAGCTTCTTTTCTTTCTTTTTTAACTTTTATGTAGTTGGATTTCTGATTTTAGTGTTGTCTATTTATTTATTTTTTATTTTAAAGAGAGTGTGCATGAGCTGAGGAGAGGGGCAAAGGGGGAGAGAGAGAGAGAGAGAGAGAGAGAGAGAGAGAGTCTTAAGCAGGTTCCATGCTCAGCACTGAGCCAACGCGGGGCTTGAACCCACAACCCTGGGATCATGACCTGAGCTAAAACCAAGAGTCAGACTCTGAACCAACTGAGCCACCCAGGCGCCCTAGATTTATCCGTTTTTAAAACTACATCTGGATTATGTTTGAAGTGTTCAATCGCTAAGCATTAACAGCATCCCAGTTAAATCCTTCACCAACAGAACACCGGCCTCACTAGATTTTGTCAAATGCCGGTAATTCTGGACTGAGCTAATCTGCTCCTCTTTCTGAAACTATTACGGCAAATAACAGTAAGACTTCTTCTTACAAAGGCAGATATATATACGTGTATATATATATATGCATAGATATATATATACATGTGTATATGTGTATATACCATCAGTCTCAGAGCTAGACAGACACAGTTCTGAGCTGGCTGTCATGGTTTATCACAGAACCTTGTGTACCTGACTTCATCTCACTGAGCCACAAGATGGTCCCTCACTCTGAGTTCAAACTGTAGCCACCTTCCAGTTTCAGTAAAGGGATCTGGGACAGGGCAGAGCTGAATGCTAATACCAGACCAGCCGGTCAACACGCCGTCCCTGTGAAAGAAGCAGGAGACGGCCTTGAGCACCAGATAAAAGTCCCACGGTCAAAGGAAACTGATTTTACTGGTTATCACAATGGGCCTATTTCTCTGATATGATTTGAGGCACTTCAGAAGGCTCCCCCCCCCCCCCCAACATACTTGGTCATCTTCAAATATGGGCCTGCCATTCTGCCTGAAATTCACGATGGGTCACAGCTTTGGACTAGGAGGTTCCTGTTAAAACCCCTACCGTCACCAGATAGTGCTGTGTGCACACACGTCACCTGCTAATACAATACTGGGGGCGCCTGGGAGGCTCAGTCAATTAAGCGCTGGACTTTGGCTCAGGTCATGACCTCACGGTTTGGGAGTTCAAGCCCCGCATCGGGCTCTGTGCTGACAGCTCCGAGCCTGGAGCCTTCTTCGGATTGTGTCTCCCTCTCTCTCTGCCCCTTCTCAGCTCACACTCTGTCTGTCTCTCTCCCTCTCTCAAAAATAAATAAACGTTAACAAAAATTTTTTTTTGTTTTTTTACAATGGTACAGACTGACGGGCAGGCTTATCCGCTCTCTCTTAGCAGAGTTTTGAAAGAATGGGACATAAGGAGGATACACGTTGATAGGAAGACAGAGCCTGGGCTCAGGGCTGGTACAGGGCATTGATCTGGGAGGACGTGTCCTTGGGTGGCCATCCAGAAAAGGATGTGGAGCTAGATAGCGAAGGCACCGGGCAGACCAAAGGCTTCCGAAAAAGGGACCGTGGTAGAGTCTCTACTAACTTCCTCTCTGCCCAGGGCCCTAGTTCAGAACACGGCCTCTTCCCTAGTCACCTACCTGCCTTTTCTTTCCATCCTTCCCTCACACGTAGCCTTTCCGTGGCTCCCCGTGTCTTCTGAGTCCTGAACAAACTCCTTATCCTGGCTTTTAAGGCTTGACTCTTCAGAAACCTGTCCCTCCAGTTTCGCCCACAGACCTACCCGTATTCTCTGAACAACAATATTGGGGCGTGTGAAATGACAAGAACGAGGTATCGTGACAACCGGGGAACCGTGATTTAAAACTAAGACCCTTCCCACAAATCCAGGCTCGGGCCCAGCAGGGCTGGGGGCTGTCTGCAAGACGCACTTTCTTACCTGCCGAGGCTCACAGGGCTCCCTCCGCTTTAAGGGCTCCTTCCGCATCCCGGGCTTCACTGAGCCCTGCGCGTTCTGGAAGGCTCCAGGAGACCCCAGTCTCCTCGTGGCATTCCAGTGGGCTCGATTGGCCGTGGGGGAGGTGTGCGGGCGCCACCTCGTGGCCGCGAGCCCTCATTGCACCAAATGTAGACCCTTGACCCACCAATGGGCTGATCCTAAAGGTTGGCGGCCCAGGACCTTGGGTGGGAAGGCCCACGCTGCCAGCCCGCCTGTCCCGACACCCCACCCCTGCCAGGACAGCCCACTGGGGGGTGCCCAGGGCCTCCTTCCAGGCAAAGACGGTTTTCGCCCTTGGAAGGGGAAGGTCCCGGTGGTCCTGTTCCTACATTGTTATGTACGACTCTCCCTCCTCTTTCTCCCCACAGGGTCTCACTAACTCTGAGGCCACCCAGTGGGGCTGGGCAGAACGCTGCCCTGCTGGGATGCAGTGTGGTGTGGCGGGTGAGGGTGAGCTTGGGGGCCACGGAGGCCTGAGGTGACCAGCTCTGCCATCGTGGGCACACCGCTTGACCCCTTGGGGCCTCAGGTTTTCATCTTTTTAAAAAAGGAGATCATTGGGGCGCCTGGGTGGCTCCGTCCGTTGAGCGTCCGACTTCAGCTCAGGTCATGATCTCACGGTCGGTGAGTTCAAGCCCCGCGTCGGGCTCTGTGCTGACGGCTCGGAGCCTGGAGCCTGCTTCCGATTCTGTGTCTCCCCCTCTCTCTGCCCCTCCCCGGCTCATGCTCTGTCTCTCTCTTAAAAAGAAATAAAAACATTTAAAAAATAATTTGAAAGAAGAAGATAATTATGTATGCCCTAAGAATTGGGGATATGGATGTAAACTCTGGGCGCCTAATAGTTGCTAAAAATGGCAGCTGTTAACACTATGAACTTGAATGGCAGCCTTGCACCTTCTCCAGGCCCTGTCTGGGGGCACCGCCCTCCATGGGCGCCCTCATCACTGATGTGGTCGCAGCCCTTCCCAGCCGGGGAGAGAGTCAGCGGCAGGTACAAGGTCACCTTCCACAGCGCCAGGCACCCGTCTGTGTCAGAGGCACGTCCCGCCGTGGGAGCTGTTAGACCAGCACCAAACGGACGAGAAGTTCGCCTGCGGGTCTCCTAAGAGATGGTCAGTGAGTGCGGAAGTGGGGCGGCCGGGACTCCCCAAGTTTCTCTCAGGAGGACTTGCGTGTTGAGGTGCCACCCAAGGGACCAGGGCACTGTACCGCCACTGGGAGACAACTCCAGGAAATCCCCCTGCATCCATGGAGTTCACCAGCTAGAGTCCATGAAGCTTGGCCGGAAGGGCTCACGGGTCTGCGTGGGCTCCAGGCAAAAGTGACCGGGGATTCGTTCCAGAACAGTCTGGAAAAAAAAGGAGACCCACTTCCAGTCTGCTCTCCGCATCTCTCCGAAGAGCCTTCTGCCTCCATCTGGAAGACGAGGCAGTGTAGGGGGGTGGGGGGACAGAAACCTACTGTGCCACAGGGCTCTCCGGCCTCAAAGGCCCCAGCAGTTTTACCACAGGGTTCACTGGGATGCCTGGGCCAGGCCAGGTCTCTGGAGGAAGGGGGTCCCCGGGCGTGTGAGGCCACATGCCACCTTCGTCGTGGTACCTTTGCCATGGCGCCCAGACATTCCCAGGAAGCCTCGACAGGCCGCTGGGCTGTGGCTTCAGACGCATCCTCGGGGCAGAGAGCGCAGTCTTTCCTACCAGGAGGAGGGCCACACGTGGCCGGCCTCCCTGGGGACACTGCCCTCAGACTAAGGCCACTGGGAGACCACCACAGCATGCACCAGCTGCCTTGCCAAGCACCAGGCCGCCCAGATACCCTTTTCTGCGGGATCATTTCCAGAACCTTCCACAGGGCAAGAGTGAGGCCTCGTCTAGCCAGTAGCCATGGCAGCGTTGGGGGCACCGTCTCAGAGTGCCTCTGGGCCTCCATCAGGATGGGGTGGGGAAGGCCTGCGGCCCCCCAGCCCTTCTGCCCCTCCCCCCCCGACCCCCAGGCACCGCTCCTGCTGATGACTGGATTGTTCCCACTTAGACTTCACTGGAACCATCCCTGCAGGAGGAATTGCCTTCCCTTTCCTTCGCCCGAGCTTCATTCACCGCCACAAATATTCGCCAGTCACTGACTCCACGCTGGGCCCTGCGCTGAGGTACAGTGACGATGGAGAACGCACACAAGTAAACAGATGCCATCAGTGAAGCCACCCCTCCTTGGCTTGGCTGAACCCCACTTCCTCCAGAACACCTTCCCTGCCCACTCGTGTAGTTGGCTGGTTTGAGAACAGGGAGGCACCAGCACCCAGTGGCACCTACAGGTGGACTAGACATCTCACTGCCGCCTCCACGGGCAGGGCGCACGAGAAACTTCTCTGGGGTCTGATCCGAAGCCCCCTCCGCCGGTTTCCGTCCTGGTGGCTGAGGCAGGCAAAAGGCCCCGCGAGTGTGGTCAGTACCTTCTCTGAGCTCTTGGGCCATGAGATCCTTGCGGCCTCACTGCCAGGCACCCGAGGGAGAAGCCTGACCTGCCATCCCTCCCCCAGGACAAGCGGGAAGGGGATGACTTGCCACACTGAGGCCCGGCCACCACGTGAGGCCTGATCTGGATGCTGCCGTTACAGTTACAAACACTAACAGCGGGACAGGAGCAGCAAACGTTAATAAGGACACAGGCAGAGCATCTGCCCCGAACAGGCCGGACACACACGAGACAGAAACTGAGCTCGGAGGGGTCAAATGACTTGCCCACGGTCACACAGCTGATGGGGGCCGATGCCTGGTTTCCTAATAGGGCTGCCTGCTCCCTCTGGCCAACCTCAGGGCTTCTCATATTTTTTGAAGTCGGTGGGGCGGTGGGTGGTGGTGTTAGTTTCCTGGAGCTACTGTCATAAGGTTCCACAGACCAGGCGGCTTAAAACAACAGAAACGTACCCCTTGCAGTCCTGGAGGCCGGACCACCCAAATCCACGTGTCTGTCCGCCATGTTTCCTCAGAGACTGGGCAGAACCCCGTTTTTCTGCCTCTTGCCAGCTGCTGGCCGTCAATCCTTGGCACTCCGTGGCCTGCAACTGTGTCATTCCAGTCCCTGCCATTCTCCGTGTGTGTCACTGTCTTCACATGGCATTTTCTCTTCTTATAAGGCCACCAGTCATACTGGATTAAGGGCCCACCTTAACGGCCTTACCTTAAACTGGACTACATCTTCGAAGACCCTACTATTCCAAATAAGGTCACATTCACAGGATAAGAACCTGTCTTTCAGGAGCAGGGGGGCACAACTCCACCCATAACAGGGAAGAAACTCTGCTGGGGCCAGGAGTTCCAGATGTGGAGTTTCTTTGAAGCCCCAGTTTTTAATCTTAAAAATTACTATCTGTTTAACACTATTCTCTATTACACATTCATGTTTGTTTTATTTTTATTTTTATTTTTATTTTTTTTAATTTTTTTTTTCAACGTTTATTTATTTTTGGGACAGAGAGAGACAGAGCATGAACGGGGGAGGGGCAGAGAGAGAGGGAGACACAGAATCGGAAACAGGCTCCAGGCTCCGAGCCATCAGCCCAGAGCCCGACGCGGGGCTCGAACTCCCGGACCGCGAGATCGTGACCTGGCTGAAGTCGGACGCTTAACCGACTGCGCCACCCAGGCGCCCCTCATGTTTGTTTTAATATGAAATATTATTTCTTCAGATCTTTTGACCCTTTGGAGGGGGGACACGTTTATCCTATGGCTTCATGAGCCTTCAATACATTTCTGGAACTTTCTCAAGTGAATCTGTGGCCCAGTTGGAAAAGTATAAACCAACCTAAATTCACTTAGTTCCCATAAGAACCCAGGGAGGCAGGTATATTTAACTGAATAGGAAACTGGCTCATTGGTGGTTAATGAGCTGCCAAAGTCACATCCTAATAGATCGGGGGCCAGGACCAGAATTCGGTGCTTCTGGCTGCCTGATCAGCTTTGCAACTATAAACATGTGACCAAGGGGAGAAGAGGGAAAGAGAGAGAGAGAGAGAGCGCGCGTGTGCCCTCCCAATATTTGGGGAGGGGGATTTGGGTACCTGTTGTGAAAATCAATGACACGACTTCTGAGACATTCACACGGTTTTCTGCGTGGCAAAACCCGTAACGTTTTCATTAAGATAGAAGAGAAAACCCACTCCCACCACATTCAAATGTTATATTCCTAAATATTCACGTTAGACGTGCCCTTTAAGGTTTCTAGGGGAAAAGGAGGGGGCGAACTGTTATTTATTCTGCTTGTCACTTGGCGGTTGCTTAAAAGGTCATGAAGTGGGGCTCTTGGGAGGGGGGGTCTCCGGTCACTACCAAGAGCGTCTCTAAGTAAAGTTCCCCATTAGAGCGGCGTCACCACTGCCTTAACCCAGCCCCCCCAGCCCCCCGGGTCACCCAGTCACCCACCCCTCCGTCCACGCAGCAAGCCTCCTCTGGGCATCTAGCTGCACCAGGAGAGTCACCACCGAACGACGCACAGTCCTGCCGCTAGGAAGCGCATACACAGGGAAACCAGCGTCCTCGTGCCCCAGACAGGAGCGGCCGTGAACCCCGAGAGGCTCGGGAAACTGCGAAGTCAGCGTGTGGGTGAGGCTGCGTGTGCGTGTGCGCGCATGCGCGTGTGAGTGGGCGTGAGCCCCACCCCCGCCCCCACGCCCAGTAGCCGCAGAGCGGCCTGTCTGCTCAGTTCCCCCGTCGTGCCCGGCCGCTCCCATAATCCGCTTCCTTGGGGTGGGTGAAGCCAGGACACCTGCTGCGGACGTGAGCACCTGCGGGGTTGCCCTGCGCCTTTCCCAAGCCAGCCCCCCGGGGGAATCCGGGCTGGGACACCTGGACACCCCGTCCCCTCCCCCGAGGTTGGGCAGCCTCGTCTTCCTCGGCGTCGCCAAGCTGGGCCCCGGGGAGTCTGTGTCCATCTTTTCTTGGCTCCCAGAAGCCAGCGACCTTTGCCTGGGGGTTGTGTGAGCCCCTGGTTTTCACCCGCGGACCCTAAGGGTTGTCCAGGCAGGATTCGCTAGAGGAAGGAGATAGTTAAGGCGACCCCCATTCTGGGTGGATCAGGGTGAGTCTGTGGCCTGCGTGGGAGGCTTTTGTTTCTTAGTTATGCTGTTTCTTGGGTGAGGGAACATTGGCTACTGTTTCTGAGCATCTTTGTGCAAGGTGCTGTGTTCCTCACTACAGACCGCGTTGCTAATCCCCTGAACAAGAATTGCACGGCAGGAATTGCTTGTTTTATTTTGCAGAGAGGTTGAGTTCACTTGCTCAGTGTCTCCCAGCCAGGACGTGGCGGGGCAGGACTGCCTGCTGTATCCTGTGGCCTCTTGGTGACGTCAGCTCCTCGGTCCTGTCCTAGGAGAGGACCTCAGGAGGCAGAGCCGAGGGTCTCATGCATCAGCCCGTGTCGTGTGTCAGTGAGAGAAACCACAAGGAAACCGCAGGGGCCACAGTGCCCCAGAGTTCTCCCAGCTGCCTTGTCGGCGTTCCTGAGACTTCTGCGCTTGAACCTCCTTGGAGGGCCCACCCTCCGGGCCTCCAGCGCTGATACGAAAACTGGCACAGACCTGTCCCGTGTAGAAACAGCTTCCCTGGTCCAGGATCTCTGAGACCTCATCACTATTGTGATTCTGTGGTTCCCGGGGAGGGACCAGAGGGGATCCCAGAGCTGCCCAAGGTCACCCCACAAGCAAAGAGTGCTTGTTTGAGGTGGACATGGGACGATGACAGGGACATCGGTGAGTGTCTGAAATTGAGATGTCGCCTGCATATCAGCCCCATGGCTGGTTGTCTGGGGTCACATCCCATACGATGCCACCGGCAAGAGTGTGGCAACTCTTATGGCAGGAGGAATAATAGGGCAGTAATAAAAATCCCTGCCACTTTCAAGGCCCCCTCAGCGCGGTAGTTATGCTGAGCACTTGGCCTGTATGGATTAGCTTTGATCTGCAGGATAACCCTGCAGGCAGGTGTTCTCATTTCCCAGTTGAGGACCTGATGGAGGCAGAGAGCTTATTGACCTGAAACCACACGGTGTGTGTGTGTGGGGGGGGGGGGGGGTTGGGGGTGGGAAGGGGAAGGACTGATCCTAAATTCAAAAATTTTTGATGTTTATTTATTTTTGAGAGAGAGAGACAGAGCGCGAGCAGGGGAGGAACAGAGAGAGGGAGACACAGAATTGGAAGCAGGCTCCAGGCTCCGAGCTGTTAGCACAAAGCCCCACGCGAGACTTGAACCCACAAACCGGGAGATCGTGACCTGAGCCGAAGTCGGACGCGTCACCGACCGAGCCACCCAGGCGCCCCACTGGTCCCAAATAAGTGTCTTCCTGCCTGACCCCCAAAGCTTTTCAGTAGCACCCCCTGACTTTCTAGAAGCTAGCCACGTGATTAGAAATGTGCTTTTAAATGTGATTATTTGTGTATTCTCTTCTACCAGACAATAGGCTGAGCCAAGGGAAGAGGTTGTCGCCCATGTCAGGCAGACAGGGAGCAGCAAGTGATTGCCAGGCCGGGAATGGACGTGGGCTCGGGGCACGTGGGACGAGAAGGAGGCCCTGAGGGTGCAGGGCACTTACACAGTGAAGGATGGGGTGGGAAAGGTGTGCCATTGCGGTAACATTAGTGATCAGACCAACTTGGGCAATGCCCTGGAAGCCAGGGGGCACTGAGGTTAAAGGTCCCCAGAGATCAGGGAAACTAAGGTATGGTTCTTGTGAAACCCCAAAGGCAGCTTTCTACCCACGTATCTATGCACTCGACACATCATTCTAGAACAGCTACCTGTGCCAAGCACTGTGGCATGTTGTCTATATGCCTATCTTGCTGGGGGGCTGGGCTGGGACCTAGGAGATGGAGCGTGGTGTTCACTGGAGGCTTTTCAGAATGGGGACAGCAAGGAGGTGGGGGCGGGCTGGACACACGGAGGGAAGCGAAGGGACAGTCTCGTGGAGAAGAGAAGCCATAAAATGAGCTCCTAGTAAGGTGCTGCTGGGCTGTAACAGGGGCCAGAACAGATCATCTCACTGCTGTCAGAAGTAACCCAATTTAAAAGAGAAGGTGGCCCCCTGAGAAGAGGAAGTGACATGTATAAAGAAGTAAGCATGTGGGATCAGGGATGATGGCCTTGGTGGCCATAGCTCTTGAGCCCTTAGGGAGCACTTCAGCTCTTTGAGATCCAAGCCACAGTGATGGGGTTGTGCTCATTCCAGCTGAGTTGGCTCAGAGGGAGGTTTCTGGATCACCAGCTAGTCACTGGCCAAGGGCCACCCTGGGGACTGAGCGAATGCCCATCAAGTGGCTTCGGGAGCCCAAGGCCGGTGCTCCCAGGTGAGCTGCTGGGCAAGCCCTGGGAAGCGCAAGGAGCAGACGCCCGGGAGGGGCATCCAGAAGGAGTCCAAGAGACCCGGGGCATCTGTGTGGAACCTGGATGGCATCTGCTAGAGGGGGCGAAGCAGAGGGAGGGGCCAAGGGCTGGCCAGGTTGATCCTGGGACCTGGACGTGCTCCCAGTCTGTCCCCCCTCCCCCCTGTTGCCCTCCCAGCCTGTTTCCAAGCCTGGGCCTCTTGGGCTCAGGTTTCTCCAGAGACTCTTTCCATGGCCTCCCATGGACAGGAGGGGATGTCTCCTCACTACATGGCAGGGGGTACTCACTGGGGGTCCAACTCCCCGAATAAAGACTTTCCACCACTCCCCTCTTTCCCATACCAGGCGTCTGTGGTTCCACCCACTCCAAGTGCTTTGAGAGTCGTCAGCTGTTCTGTGAAGTACCCTTGACCTTGTCACTGCCATCTTCCTCTGCAGGCCCTTATGTGAAACTTTGGTGCTATTACATCAGTCATCTTGCCTCCATTTGCTTCCAAAGAGTCCGTGAACTCTCACTTGCTGTTGTCTCTTTGTCTTTGCGGCCCCGTCATCCTCCAGGGGCAGGGAAACCGTGGGCGATACAACGACCCAATCTGTCATTGCACGGGGAACCAGTGCTCCAGCTGTCCTCCCATCAGCCTGCCTGGGACCGATGCCCAGCCCGGTCATCGGAGGCAGGACTGGAGTTGGGCTTTGGAGCAAGGTTCTGAATCAAGCAGAGGCAGGGCTTGAGTGAGAAGTCAGGGTGCAGGGCAGAGCTCCAGGTGACTGCCAGGCCAGGCTGAGAAGTAGGTATGAGAGGCTGGCCAGGACACAGCACACAGAAACTGGGGCTCTGACGAGGGCAGGGTGAGCTGGTGGGGCTGCCCTCCGAGGCCAGGCCTCAGGCTGTCCGGTCAGGGCAAATCCTGGATGAGCGAGCCTGAGGAGGCAGGAGGGAGGTAGTGAGTAGTGAAGCCCCCAGCCCTGCAGGAGCAGAAGGAAGGGAGAGAAGACAGGAGAGACGGAGGTGTGGGAGGGACTCGGTGGGCACGGCAGGCAGTGTCCTGGCACCAAAGCAGCAGAAGCCGTGCCTCCCTGGGTCGGGGCTGAGGGTGTGCGCTGCTTTGGAGCAGAAGCTGTTTGTCCACGGCCCTCCATGATGGCTCCTGGTCAAGGTGGGTTGTTGGCCCTGCAACCCAAGGTGAGGCTAAGCAAAGGTCCTGGGGTTGGGGAGGAGAGGCCGGTGGGCATAGGGTCATGTAACAGGAAGGAAAGGAGACAGACAGTCCAAGGCTCGAGGGAGTGTCACTCTGGAGGAAGCCACCCAGTGGCAAATGGTTAAAAATCATGGCGGCCTTTCCTTGGGGGAGCCTAGAGACCAGGGGGCTCTGTCCCTTGGGGGGAGACTCTTGGAGGAGAGCCGATTTATTAAAGGTTCCATTAAGATTCATCTCTGACTGCACCGTAGCAGTAAGAGGCAGCCTGTGTGGCACATGCCTGGACCCTCTACAAAACCCATCTTTAAACTCATCCTGTGGTGAGAAGGAACATTCAACGAAGAGCCAATGTGGGCGGGTCAGGGAGGGGCAGTGCCCAGCCGGAACAGACAGGCATGCTTCCCTCCCAGACAGGCTACTGCAGCGGCCAGGGTGCCAGTCTTGCGGGCTCAGAACCGGACTTGTCAACTTGCCAGGATGGACCCGTCTCTCCGAGAAGGAGTCATCCTGACCCAGTTCACATGACTGATGTATAAAATGTCAACATAGCCTTTCCTAGTGAGACACGAACGTCGTGAAGACCAACTTTCTGCCTAGGCGTGATTAGTGCATTTTTGTTTCTAGGAAACAGAAGTTCACTTGGTGAAAATGGAATCAGAATGTGGGAGTTGGACCACTTAGATATTTAATGGCATGAGACTGTTACGGCCCATATCGTCACCTCCTTGATGGGATGCCTTTGCCAGCAGCCAGATAACCTCGATTTGCATTAACTAAGCTCCTTGGACTGTATTTGAGGGATGTCGCCAGCCTTGGTTTCCATGCTCGAACAAGCTCGTAGCCCTACAGATGAGCACTTTTAAAAAAAAATAGCATTAAAAAAAAATTCCATCAGGGGTGCCTGGATGGTTCAGTCGGTTGAGTGTCTGACTTCAGCTCAGGTCATGATCTCACAGTCTGTGGGTTTGAGCCCCGCGTCGGGCTCAGTGCTGACGGCTCAGAGCCTGGAGCCTGTTTCGGATTCTGTGTCTCCCTCTCTCTCTGACCCTCCCCCGTTCATGCTCTGTCTCTCTCTGTCTCAAAAATAAATAAACATTAAAAAAAAAAATTAAAAAAAAACTCCATCAAAGGAGAAAAATCGCTCATTCTGTCGTATCAGGGGTTTTTTGATTACAAGAGGTGAAACTTAAGTTAACTTCAGCAAACGTTAATTTATCGGAAGGAAATGTGAGAGACGGTGTCTGGGTTCTCCGGAGACACAGAGACTGAGGCTGAGAGAGATTTATTTTAAGCAGTTGCCTCGGTGGCTGTGGGGGTTGGCAAGTTCAACATTTGCAGGGCGGGCTGGCAGCCTGGAGACTTAGGCAGGACTCCTATATGGCAGTCTTGGGAAGGATGCCTTCAATATATCTGGTTCTTCTCACATTTTCAGTTCTGGAGGCCAGAAGTTCAAGGTCAGGGTGTCAGCAGTCCTGGTTCCTTCCGAGGGCTGTGAGGGTGAGTACGTTCCGGGTGTCTCTCCTTGGTTAATAGATGCTGTCTTCCTGTTCATGCGGGGTTCTCCCTATCTGTGTGCCCGTGTCCTCTGCCAGGACCCCATTTCCAAATAAGCTCGTATCCTGAGGTACTGGGGGTTCGGACTTAAATACATGAATTGGGGGGAACACAACTCAGCCCATAACAAGACTAAGTTCAGAGGCGAGGAGAGAACCAGGCTTGGGCGTGGCCAACAGCCAAGGCGGTTCTAGAGACTTTGCAGCAGGAATTGCAGGGTCTGACCCGGAGTCTGCGCCCTCGGGGCCGGCAGCTGCCTCTTAGCTTCCCCAGAGGACTGGCCCCCTACGTCCACTTGCTGTGTCTGTCCCTCATTCAAAATTCAAATTCTAGGGAGGAGCAGTTGACCGGCCCGCTTGAGTCACGAGCCTGTCCCTTAGCCAGGCAGTGGGGCGGAGGGGGAGGGGCAGGCCAGCTGTGGTCCCACCGGGACGCGCCGTGGGAGGAGGGGTCACTCCGATCTTGCATGCTGGGGAGCTGTTAGGAAGAGGAAATGGAGGCAGATAGCACATAGGTCCAGCCCTATCTCTTTTCAGAGGCGGTCACCTCTCTGCTGAGGTCCGAGCCTACTGATTTCATGGCCTGATTCTCAGGTTTCACAGAGGTGGACTGTGAGTCTCAGAGGCATTCGAGATGCCTGTGGTTTGAGCTGGCCAGAGGCCTGGCTGGGAGCCAGGAGGCCCAGGTGTCCTGGATGTCCTCCGGTCAAGCCCTGGGCCCGGGCCAGCCCTCTCTTCCAGGAAACACTTGGCCAGGTGAGTTCTACACGCCCGGTCTGAATGCCTATACAGCCCAGCCTTTGCTCAAAGAGGAAAGCTCTGGGAGAAAGCTCTGGGCTTGGCCTCCTGGGTTGCTATAGCTCGTGAGTCCCCCTTTCCTAATCTCCTCCTAAAAAACTGGTGTCGGGGAGGGAGCTGAGGCTGTATTTCAGGGCGGCTGGCACAGCGAAGGCACCTGGCTGTCAGCGCTTGTCTGCCAGGACCCGGGAAGAACCCGCCGGCATCCCTTCCGGGTACGTGGGCCATCCACCTGCGGGCCCAGGCCAGGCCTCCTGTGAGGCCAGCCCCCTGTGCCGCCCAGACTCCCTTCCTGTCTTTGACGGGGAAATGCAGAGCTTTTCTGCACCCAGCCCACCACCACACAGACTTCGCCGGGGACAAGAGAGGACTGTGCAGCACAGAGGTAAGGCCGAGGCCTCCCCCAGCCCTGGGCATGCCCCTGCCCCCGTGCCTACAGCCCAGCCTTTGCTCAAAGAGGACTCTGCCTGTGGCCAGCTTGCCATGCAGCATCTCTGGGCACAGCTACTGAAGCCCAGGGTCTGATGGGCCACAGGGCCTGGGACTGTCAGAGGAATCACAGAGGCAAAGGTGTCTGAGCTATAGGAAACGTCAGTTAGGAGATGAGGTTCAGAGAAGGGTCAGTACTTCTCAGCTGGCAGTAAACCAGATGCCAGGCTGGTTCCCAGTCACTGACTTCTGCTGTCTGAATGTTTCTCAGACGGGGTCCCCCTGGGACCGTTTGGGTGCTCAAGAATTCTTTTTTTTTTTTTTTAATGTTTATTTATTTTTGAGAAAGAGAGAGAGAGAGAGACAGAGCACGAGCAGGGGAGGGGCAGAGAGAGAAGAAGACACAGAATCCGAAGCAGGCTGCAGGCTCCAAGCTGTCAGCACAGAGCCCGATGCAAGGCTCAAACCCGTGAACTGCGTGATCATGACCTGAGCCGAAGTCAGACGCTCAACCGACTGAGCCACCCAGGCGCCCCAAGAATTCTTTACAAAGAATCTTAACTGGAGCATTTGTAATCCAAGCAAAATCTGAAAAGAATTATCACAGGCATGGTCTCGACCATCCCGACAAAGCTCTTATAACTGGGGACTGCCGTGGACTGTTGGGGCCCACCCTGCTTCGAAGACACTAACCATGTGGGGCTGTTCGAACTACTGCAGGCTGATGAAGAACTGAGAGAAGCCAGATGACATCATGGCCCAAGGGAGGCCAGCAGGGAGGGGAAGAGAGGGGCAGAGCCCTGCCGGAGGGGGGCGGGGGCTGTGGCTCTGGTGGCTCCGAGGCCTGTGGGTTCCGGACAGCCTCTGGTAGCTTCTCTGACACAACCCTATGACTCACGTCTCATCCTGGCTCAGCTACTGGAGCCCCAAGCCAGAGGCAGAATTTTCTAGGCTGTGTGGCAACAAGATCAGCTATCCTGAGAGAATTGGCCGGTGCTGAGGTTGGGGGCGGGGGTTGCAGCAGAAATGGGGAAGCTCTGAGTCATCCCAGGGCGGCAGGAGAGCTGGGGGCCTGGGACTGGAAGGGTCACAAAGAAGAAACTGCCCTCCCCCCTCCCCCCCCCCCCCCCCCCCACACGGCACTCTCCATCCGGGTCCTTAAGATTTCTGTGCCTCCAAGTGGCTGGGTTGTGCATGAGCTACCCTCTCCCTACTCGCGGAGAGGCACCTAACACAGGGTTCTTCATTCGCTCCCTGAGGACAGCCTCGTGGGGAGGGGCTGAGCCAGGCAGGTGCCAGGACGCCCATGGCAGTCGTTTGTGCCCTGTGTGGAACTGGACTCCTCTGGGACAGGTGGATGTCCTCCCATGGTGCATTGGGTCTCTGCGATGTTGGTCATGGGTTCTGTTTGGGCCTCTGAGAAGCCACGCTCTGCCCTGCCCTGGAGGTGTTGACAGAGTGGCCTGGAAATCTGGGTCAGCAACGGGCAAGTCCCTACAGGTGGGCCCCAGTGCCAGGAGAGACAGGCCTGGCTCTAACAAAGCTATGAGCTCAGCTGGGGACCGAGAACCCACTGTTATGACACATCTCATTTCCGTGCCCGCCCAGAAACCCTTTCTGAGGAGGCAGCGTGGCATAAGGAGAGGACGGGAGCTCGGTAGTCACCCAGGTTCTGGACCCGGCTTGCAAGTCTGACTGTGGGTCGTCACAGCCAGAGGGGACCCTACGATGCCCCCACTCCCTGGGGTTTGGATTGGGGCATCTTAGGGTCCCCTCTGGCTGACCCTTTGGCCGCTGATTTCCTCTGGAGCTGGCTGGCTGGTCCTGCAGCGGAACGGAGATGAAAGAATAAACCCTCACAGTTATCAAAATCCTTATCCCCAGCCTTCCCAGGACAGCCTAGACCAAGGCCACAGGTCCCCTAGGGTCACTGCTTCAAAAGGGGGACAGGCCCTCAGTCGACTCCATTTGAAGCCAGGCTCCAAGAAGCTTAAGAAAGGGTTAGGTTCTGCAGGCAGTGGGTGTGAAAATTCCTTTGCTGCAGATGCTCTGAACAATTCATGAATTTTTCTCTCATTTATACATTTACCCATCCATTCATTTCTCCTGCTCATCCGTTCATGAACAGATCAGACTCAGCTGATGCCCTCAAGCAGCTGCAGCAGCTTCTAGGCTAGAGGAAGAGTGATGGTCCCAGTTCATCCGGTCCCAGGCAGCACCACAGACCTGGGCTTGAGGCATCATCCACGAGGGGGCAGGAGGCCTGATGGGGACAGAAGGACAGCCCTGCACTGAGGGTCCCAAATCCCCAGGGAGAGAAATGCACAAAAGCTGGGTATTATCATTATTTTCCCATTTCAGAGATGGGAAAACTAAGACTTAGAGAGAAAGGTGGGTGGCCCAAAGTCATACAGAGTCCAGATTGACCCAGGAACCTGGAGAGAGTCAAGAGAGGAGGGCAGGAGCAGGGGAGCAGGGAGGGAAGGAAGAGAAAAGGAGGTCTCTGGAGCTCGGGCTGGAATGGGCAGGGGAAGTGCAGAGATGTTCCCCGCCCCAGACTGGCTCCACCTGGCCTTCCTCGGTCCCTTTGCCTGAGGCCTGGACCCTGGGCTCCCAGGCATCCACCCCTCCGGCCCCATCTTGTCCCTGCGGCACAGCCAGCGCTCCAGCTGCTGTGCACTCCTGCCCTCTGGTGGCAAGATCGGGAAACGTCACCACTGCACCCCTGGCCTGTCTCATGGAAACTGGACGCAGGTCAGTTCAGCACCTTCTGTGCCCCAGACCCTGAGCTGGAGATCAGAGAAAAAGGGAAATGGCCTTGTTTCTGCGAGCGCATGGTTTAGGGGAGAGGCCAGAGGAGAAACAGACCCTGACCATACAATGAGGAAGGGACTTGGCGGGGAGGAGCTTGGGGTGTCACGTGATTGGACTGTTTTAAAACGAGGCAGTCCTGGGGCGCCTGGGTGGCTCAGTCGATTGAGCGTCTGACTTTGGCTCAGGGCATGATCTTGTGGCTCGTGAGTTCGAGCCCCGCGTCGGGCTCTGTGCCGACAGTCCCTCTCTCTCTGGCCCTCCCTGCTACACTGTCTCTCTCTCTCTCTCTCTCTCAAAAATAAATAAACATGAAAACAAACACAACAACAAAAAAATGAGACAGCCCTAGATCTGTGAGTAGGGGCCTTTCCCAGACGCAGCCCCCACTCGGGAGGCCCTAGGCTGCCCCTCCGGGGTGGGAAGTGTGCTGCAATACTGGTCTGTCTGAAGCCAGAGTCCCAGAGCCACAGGGGACACCTGAGGGAGGTTTTCAGCCGTTTCTGCAGAGGAGCCTCAGGGGTTGTGGGGTGCGTGGGGGTGCATGGGATGGGTCCCACGGCTTCTCACTGTCCTCACCCAGCCTCACACTGGAGAGGCCAAGTAACAAGTTGGTTAAGTGCTGGGTTTTAGAGCCAGACCGCACAGGGCCTTACAGCGTCATGTGACCTTGAACAGGTGTCTCGGGACCTCAGCGTCCCCATCAGATGCTGGTAGAAGACTGTGACCACCTCCGACGGGTGTCGTGAGGATTAAAGACGTGGGCACAGGAGAGGCACGTGGCACAGCGTTGGACACGTGGTGAGTGCCGTGTACTCCAGCCCTTCTTTCTTTTGCAAGGTGTTTCCTCGGTCACTGTCCTGGCAGATGGTGCCCATGGGGGCAGAGGCCCAGGAAGAGGTGTCTCACCCGAGGACACTGTGGGAGCCGTGGCCGCACTGAGCCTGGAGCCCCGGAGCCGGGCACCGTCCGTTGAGATCACGCGGGAGCTGGTTGGAAACACACTCTCAGGCCCTGCCCCAGACCCACAGACTCAGAATCCGCACTGTAACAAGAGCCTGGCTGATCCGTGTTCCCGTTACAGACGCGGGGTGAGCGTGTCTGGGCAACTGCACAGAGGCGGATGAGGAGCTGCGGGTGATGCCAGCCCCCCGGGGCAGCACCTGCGCCTGGCTCTGGAACTCTCGGGGCGTTGGCTCCTGCAGTCAGCCAGGCCTGCGCACGGTCACAGCCGCGCTGGCGAGTGAGTGCTGAGCTGGAAGCAGGCCCCAAGTCCCCTGTGAGCCTAAATCGCCCCGGGGGAAGTCAGGAATCTGAGCCAAAACGTGAGGAGAAAACTGGAATTGGCCAGGCCGACCTGGGAGCAGCGGGTGGGGAGGGGTGGGGGTGGGGATTCCAGCAAAGGGGGCGGCCTGTACCAATTCCTGGTGTTTTTGGAGGACAGGGTTTTGCAGACTTTACCCGAACACTGTCAGGGCCCAGGGCAATTGGAAGCCCCTGTGCTCTGTATCTGCACATTCAAACGTTATAAACCAAAAACTCACAAACTATTAAATACACTCTGTTCTAGCCTCTTACCTTGATGCATAAGCCTCACCTAGAAGTTCAGGCTCAAATTTAGAATTTTTGGCCTCCTTGGAGTCCGGTTCCAAAACACAACGGTGTGGGGGCGCCTGGGTGGCTCAGTCGGTTGAGCGGCCGGCTGACTTCAGCTCAGGTCATGATCTCACGATTTGTGAGTTCAAGCCCGGCGCCAGGCTCACTGCTTTCAGTGTGGAGCCTGCTTCAGATCTTCTGTCCCTTTCTCTCTGCCCCTCCCCCACTTATTCTCTCACGCTATCTCAAAAATAAATAAAAAGCGTTTTAAAAATTAAAAAAAAAAAAAAAAAGACAAAACACAATGGTGTGGGCTGAGCCAGGTCCTGACCATACCGCACCCCACCAGGAGGACTCACACATGCGGGCACACACACACACACACGCAGTGGGCCCAACCCTCCCATACCACACCCCTCCCCCTACACACAGCTCTCCTTGGCATGTGCACAGGGGATGGGTGGGCCCCAGGATGAGAGACCCATGGAGTCCCTGGAGAGGGGAGGATGGTCTGAGAAGACTTATTCATCATAACCCTGTGAGGAGGGCCCCAGCTGAAGAGGCCTTGTGACAATTAAAGTGTGACATACCCTCAATGAGAAGATTCACTGATTTCAGGGATGTTAAAATGTGGAAAAAATATGCATCTTAGATTCTGCCCCCGTCCATGAGAATTTGTTTAAACTGAACATCAATTTGCACAGTATTAACAGTATTAACAATTTTCAATTGTAACAATATTCAGTCTTCCAATCCATGGACATGGGATGTCTTTTCATTTGTAACAATTTTCAATCGTAACAGTATTTAGTCTTCCACTCCATGGACATGGGATGTCTTTTCATTTCTAACAATTTTCAATCGTGACAATATTTAGTCTTCCACTCCATGGACATGGGATGTCTTTTCACTTATAACAATTTTCAATCGTAACAATGTTTAGTCTTCCACTCCATGGACATAGGATGTCTTTTCATTTATAACAATTTTCAATCATAACAATATTTAGCCTTCCAATCCATGGACATGGGATGCCTTTTCACTTATAACAATTTTCAATCGTAACAATATTTAGTCTTCCGATCCATGGACATGGGATGCCTTTTCACTTATAACAATTTTCAATCGTAACAATATTTAGTCTTCCGATCCATGGACATGGGATGCCTTTTCACTTATAACAATTTTCAGTTGTAACAATATTTAGTCTTCCACTCCATGGACATGGGATGTCTTTTCATTTACAACAACTTTCAATCGTAACAATATTTAGTCTTCCGATCCATGGACATGGGATGTCTTTTCATTTATTTAGGTCTTGAGTGTCATTAAATCATGTTTTATAGTTTTCCATGTAAAAGTCTTGCACTTCTTCACATGGTGTTTTTATATTCATTTCCTCTCTGAAGACCTGCAAACCCTCTGTGAAGTAGGCTTGGTGGTCATGATTAACTCCATTTTGTAGATGAAAGAAGCCTCAACCAATTAGTGGCAGAGCTGGGATTTGAACCTGTATCCCCTGTCCTCCGGCAGCGCTGGGGCTGGACTTGCTCTGGTCGTAGCTGCTTGTCCCAGCACCTCCCTGCACAGGAGCAGGACGTCTCTCCTCCATCCCTGTGCGGGGGAAGCTGGCTGGCCGGGTGGCAGTCTCCTCTTCCCCGCTGACTTGGAGGGTGGGACAGGGGCAGGGCTGGAGCCAGATGCTCAGGGTCAGGGAAGGAATGTCCAGGGGAAGGTTCTCCATGCAGGCCACAAGCAGGGAGGGAACCTGTTTGGTTTTAACGGTGTCCTCCGCCCTTGGCTGCAATGAAAATCACTGGAGTGCTTTAAAAATTTCCAGTGTCCAGGCTCCACATCAGACCATTTAAAGCTTAACTCCAGGGAGCAGGGTCCAGAATCTGTGATTTTAAACTGCCCCGGTGAGTCTGTAGCCCGGGCTGGGAACCACTGGGTTAGATGTTGAAGTGAGCTGTCAGTCCTGACCCATCACTCTGCCAAGGTGGTGGGGCAGAGGACTCCAGACTTCAGACCCACACAGACCAGGCCACCATCCCAGGTGTGAACCTTGGGTCTGTCTCACAAGTTCTATGTCCCTGGACCCTTCACCTCTCTGAACCTCGATCTGTTAATCCATAAGATGGGGACAATTACACCTACCTTGAGACGGGTAGTCTGTCTCTCTTCCCTCGAGTCTGGACGGGCCTGTGATGGCTTTGACCAGGAGGGTACAACAGAAGGGGCACTGTGCCGGCTCTGGGCCTAGACTTCCGCCTCCTCGGCCTCTTACGTGACTTTTCCGGTAAGGAGAACAAGACTGAGAGACAACTTGCCCGGGGGGATGGGGGAACAGTGTTCAACCCCTCACTGCTTTCCTGGCTCTGGAGGAGGAAAAGGCAACATCTGGAACAAAAGACTTGGCCGGGCTTTCCAAGTCTGAGTCCCTGTTCTGCCATTCCCCTGCTGTGTAACCTTGGGCTGGTTGATTACCCTCTCTGCACATATGCCTCCTCTTTTGTCATTATCACTTAGATGATAATAATGGTACCCACCTCAAGGCTGTTGCAGGGTTTAACTGAGAGGGACACCTAGCACTATGAACCCTACATATGGTAGCTGTTTGGCTCACGGACTTCCAACGGCCCCTATAGACACCAGGGGGCAGGGAAGCCTTCTCTGGGTGGGGGCCCCTTGGCTCTGTCCCGATGAAGTGGCTGCAGATTATTTTTAACTGGGAGGCCTGCCAGCCTTTGTGGCGAGGTTATTCGGGGTCCGGCCGCAGCTGTGCAGGTCTGGCGGTTTGTTTTCGAAGAGGAAGCCCGGAAGGGCCTGGGAAAACCCCGTTTCCCACTAGTCCCCTCGTTTTCCCTCCGGAAACAACAGAGCCATCCAGGGGGTCTCAGGGTGGGGCAGGATTTCCCCTCTTGGGGAAGGGCCCTCACTCCCACCCCAGAGCTTGTGCATCAGAAATCAGGCGGGGCCGGCGGGGGCAGCAGATGTCCTATCCTCCTTGCCAAGCCAAGGGCACCAGGACCCCACCTTTGGTTGAGGTGTGATCCGGATGCCGAGTGGACCTCCCGGTCCCCGGAAGCATGGGGGCACATCCTCCGGGCTCCCCAGCAAATGGTCCTGCCCGAGTCACCCCAATTTCCAGGAGCCTCAGGGCCCCTCCTGCCCCTCATAGTGAGTCTCAACCCTCCTCTGTGCTTCTCCCTGGTGAGGCTTCCTGAGCAGCTGAGACAGCTCGTGTGGGGAGCCCTTCCCCTCACCACCCAGGCCCTTCTACCTTCTGGCTTCTGTGTCTCCTCTATTCACCCTTCCTCCACCTCAGGGGGCTCCCCTCTCTTCCCTCCCCCACCTCAGGGGGCTCCCCTCTCCTGTTTTAGAATCGAAAATCTCAGATCTCCCCTTTGTCCTACTCAGAACAACATCCTGGGGCCTAGGGGTCCCTTGAGAGGAGGTCCTCTCTCCTCAGCAAAGACAGTCCTTCCCCCCTGCCAAGGGACATTATGATACCAGTCCCTGAAATGATGTTAAAAACTCCTTGTCACCACATTCATGTAAGTATTCGAATTTAACCTGCGTGCGTATGTGTTCCTTTGACGTCTGTCCTGTTTGGTGTGTGCGGAGACAAGAAATAGGAGAAGGGCTGCTCTCTAGTTTTTGGCAACAACGTCCCCCTTCCCCCGTCTCCCCACCGATGTTTCCACTGTGGGCTGAGGTCCTCGCCAGGTGCCCAGGACTTTGGCCTTCCCACAGAACCCTGCGTCGCTCCAAAGGGCTCAGCAGAGCGCGGGGCCTCTGGGAGGACTGGGGAAGGAGCACGGCAGAGCAGACAGGGCAGAGGTCACGGCTCAGATGACGGGGACTTGGAGATGATCTGACCCGGCAACTGATCAGATCTTTTATTGTGAGACAATATAAATGGGATGTGCCGTTTTTAAATTTTTTTTTTTTCAACGTTTTATTTTATTTTTGGGACAGAGAGAGACAGAGCATGAACGGGGGAGGGGCAGAGAGAGACGGAGACACAGAATCGGAAACAGGCTCCAGGCTCTGAGCCATCAGCCCAGAGCCCGACGCGGGGCTCGAACTCACGGACCGCGAGATCGTGACCTGGCTGAAGTCGGACGCTTAACCGACTACGCCACCCAGGCGCCCCGGGATGTGCCGTTTTAACTAAGCTTGAGTGAACTGTTCAGTGGTGACCGGTTTTCATGGCTGAAGGGACACTTGTTTGGATAAAATCTTAAGCAGAAGCCTGATGTGAAACCGTTAACGCACTGCTGCCCCGTGGAGGGCTGGGTCTCGGGTGGGGATGGGGGGGAGCGGGTGAGGTGCAGGGAGAGGAGGCTCCCCCCCACCCCGCCCCCGCCGCTCCCCATCAGGCATTTGGCCCCCTCACCCCCTGCCCTCCAGGTCTGGTCCCACCATCCAGCCCCATATCCGCTTGGGGATCTCCAGCCACGGGTAAAGGCACTTTGGACAGTGGCTCATGGTGACGGACAAGAAGGTGCGAGGCCTGAGCCTGCCACAGAGGAAACAGGTGCTTCTGAAGCATTGAGGGTGGCTCGTCCTGTGGGAGAAGGACTTGCTTCCTGGCAGAGCCCCACGGAGGCACATTTCTGAGGCCACTGGGCATCCGTGGGGGCCGGGCAGTGAGCTCAAGATGCAGGCCCGTGGGCGAAGTAACCTGGCCACGGGTCACCCCCCCCGGGACCCTTGTCCAGGAACGTTTGGCCTGAATAGGGCAAACCGGCTCCGTGGAACATTCCTGAAGTATTGCATTTGCCCATTTGGATGAATTCCTCCTGACTTCCTCTGAGTGGAAGGCGGGTCGTGAGTGAATCCCACGGGGGAGACCCTCTGCCCCTGCCCGGAGGAGGTAGCGGGCGTGAACGAGGGAAGGGCCTGCAGGGAAGGAGGCCCCGTGGCCTTGGTGGGCAGGTTGGGCTTCCAGCTCCAGACAGAAGCTCTCACTCAGGAGGAGCCTCAGGAGGGGATGTGGTCCCTCTGTCCTCCCTGCAGCGCACACGCCACTCCCCCTGGCGTGCTCTCCAGCAGCACAGGGGACTTGGTGTGGCCCCGCTGGGGTCCATCGGTTTCCCGGAGAGCCAGCTGGGGCTAGAAGAGGCTGAGCCGAAGCAGGCCCTGCCCAGCCCGCACACACCAGACACAGTGCGGGCTCTGGGCGGTGACCAGGACAAAGGCGGAGGGCCCTGTCTCGTAGAACCTGGTCTCCCCTCCCTTGGCCCACCAGGGGTCTGTCCTGCTTTGGGCACTTTCTGGGTCAGAGGTAGAATATCCCTCAGGGTTCCTTGCGGTCGGTTGTGGCTGAGAGGACGCGGCAAACACAGACAAAGCCGCGGGGCCCTTTGGAGCCGAGGAGGGCCCGATGACAGCCCCCAAATCGCTTCCCGAGGGTCCTGGAGCCACTGTGCCGTGTTCTGCTGGTTTTCTTCAAAAACTTGAGACAGGCCCCGAGACTCTGGGCTTCCCCGGGAGTTTCTGGGGTGCATCGCTAGAATGGATTTTATAGCAAAAGAGCCAACATACTTGAAGGAGGGGAAAGAACCAGGCAGGAGTTTCTCTGCCCAAGTTGAAACCTGGTGAGGTTCAGGGGGACTGGCCGTCCGGAGCCTGCCCCAGGCCCCTGAAGCCACATACTCTGTGCTCGGCAGCAAGATGCCAACAGACACACTTCTTAACTTGACGCAGTCACCTTTTGGGGGGGGGGGGGGACAGAAAAGTGAGCCCCTGAGCCTTTGCTCCAGGGACTGATCCTAGCTGCCTTGAAATGCATTGAAATCCGTCCCGTCCCAACTGCCAGACGTCAAAAGCATCCTAAAACCTCTCCAAAGAAGGTAGAACAACGTAGGAGGCAAATATTGGAGGTTTGGGTGAGAACACTCATCTTTAGGAAAGCCATGGGATGGCCGGAGAGGGTTCGGGAAGAGAGGACTCAGAGAGCTGCAGATGACCCCTGGAGACAGGCTCTCTGAGGGGACGCAGGCTGAGGACATGTTTTCCTGTTCGCTTTGGAATGCTGTCAACCCGGAACCACACGAGACAGTGAATTGGGTAAAGGAGACCAGAACCTTCGGCCCGAAGTTGGTTTGCAGAAACTCATCGACGCAGTCAGCTTGAGCGCTTCCTCCCAAAGGCTCAGAGGAGGAAAACGGAGCACAGGGTAAGTTCTCAGAACAAAGCGCTTACTTACAGCTCCATGAAAAGTCTCCACACCGAGTGAGCATATTTGCAGTTGGAAATCCCACAGCCGAGATTTCAAATCCTGCCTGGGCTTCACTAAGAACGCGTCACGGAGCTTCGCAGAACCGTAATCGAGGAGGGAACATACTGCTCAGAAATGGAGGAGAAACTTCTCGTCCTGCGTGGAAACATCAGCACCACTCACAAGGGGGACTCAGACAGGAAGATGAACAAAGACCTAGAGGGAGACCTGGAAAGAACCACCTCCTTCTATCAAAGCCTGTTGTTTCGAAAGAGGAGAAAGCTCCAGAAAAGTGCACAGCGGCCCCTCCCTAGAGAGAGGGCTCAGCGGGTAAGTGGAGACGGTCCCACAAATGCAAGCTGATGGAGGCAGAGTTAAGGTCCAGCTTTTCCCAAGTGGCCTCTGGCCCCCACTCAGCCCAGGACAGAGGCCAAGGGACCAGGGGTTCTGGGGCTCCTCACATCCCCAGGGGAGGAGGCTGGCTGAACCACGAGGGCTCAGGGACCCAGGCCACACCTGGGTGCCACCCACAGCACCAAGCCCCACACGTCCACACAGCACAACACTTGCCCCATTTCTCTCTCTCCCTCTCTCTCTCAAAATAACTTAAAAAATTTTTAATTTAAAACATTTTTTTAATGTTTATTTATTTTTGAAAGAGAGAGAGAGAGTGAGAGCAGGGGAGGAGGAATAGAGAGAGACACACACACAGAGTCCAAAGCAGGCTCCAGGCTCTGAGCTGTCAGCACAGAGCCCGACACGGGGCTCAAACTCAGGAACCATGAGATCATGACCTGAGCCGAAGTCAGGAGCTTAACCCACTGAGCCACCCAGACACCCCAAACATTTAATTCTTTTGAGAGGGGTGCAGAGAGAGAGGGAGAGAGAATCCCAAGCAGGCTCCATGCTGACAGCAGCACTCAATCTTACAAATTTTGAGATCATGACCTGAGCCAAAATCAACAATCTGACCCTTAACTGACTGAGCCACCCAGGCACCCCTGCCCCATTTCTCTCTTAAGAGTAATTTTGATGAGTATTTTTAGTTGTTTTTTTATTTTAATTTTTTTAATGTTTTATTTATTTTTGAGAGAGAGACAGAGCACGAGCCAGGGCGGGGGGTGTGGGGGGCAGAGAGAGATACAGAATCTGAAGCAGACTCCAGACTCTGAGCTGTGAGCACAGAGCCCAATGGGGGACTCAAACTCGTCAACCACAAGATCATGACCTGAGCCAAAGTCGGATGCTCAACCAACTGAGCCACCCAGGTGCTCCTATTTTTTTTGCATTTTTAAATTTTAGAGAGAGAAAGAGAGCTCACTAGCAGGGGAGAGGGGCAGAGGGAGAAAGAGAGAGAGAGGGAAAGAATCCTAAGCAGGCTTCAGCCCCAAACGGGGCTCGATCCCATGACCCTGGGATCATGACCTGAGCCAAAATCAAGAGTTGGATGCTCAACTGACTGAGCCACCCAGGCGCGCCAATATTTTTAGTTTAACTGCTGCTATTTAATTTTTTTAAATGTTTTTTATTTATTTTTGAAGGAGAGAGAGAGAGAGCATGAGCAGGGGGAGGAGCAGAGAGACAGGGAGACACAGAATCCAGAGCAGGCTCCAGGCTCTGAGCCGTCGGCACAGAGCCCGATGGGGGGCTCGAACCCACAAACTGTGAGATCATGACCTGAGCCGAAGCTGGACGCTCAACTGACTGAGCCACCCAGGTGCCCCCAGAGCTGCTATCTAATTGATGCTACATTTGCTTTTGCTGAGGTCCAATAGAATTGTACTTCCTAAGATAGCACTCTTCAAATAGAGATGATTTAATATAATTATTATGAATACGATATCTCTACTTCATTGGACTCTAGAATTGGATAGGGTAAGGATTGTATTTTGATTGAAACAAAAGTTCTGGCAAACTGCCTCCCCTTTGCTGTCCTGCTCACTGCTCCCTTGTATCCAATAAGCTTTTATCACCTCTAAAAGAAAGAAAGAAAGAAAGAAAGAAAGAAAGAAAGAAAGAAAGAAAGAGAGAGAGAGAGAGAGAGAAAGAAAGAAAGAGAAAAAGAAAGAGAAAGAAAGAAAGAAAGAAAGAAAGAAAGAAAGAAAGAAAGAAAGAAAGAAAAGGCCCACTATTACTTAAACCATAATGGAACTTGGACGTGCCCAGATGAAAATGTGTGAAATAATAAACACCATATGATACGCTCTGAACTGTTAGAAGAATTGCACAGAAGTAAATAGCTGCCTTCATAGATTCTGATTAGTTTTTTGTTCGTTTTTAAGTAGGCTTCATGCCCAGTGCAGAGCCCCGCGCGGGGCCCAAACTCCCAACCCTGAGATCAAGACCCAAGCTGAGATCAAGAGTTGGACGTTTAACCAACTGAGCCACCCAGGTGCCCGATACTGATTAGTGTCAAAAGCAATGCAACGCGCCCCCCCCCCCCGCAAAACCCGATGACACCCCCAGCCGAACCTGTTAATAGTGTTAATGGTTTAGCTGTAAATTCGCAGACTAACTTAAGGGAATTAACACTTTACCATCATTAGTTTCTTGGTTTTGATTTTCTCTTCACTTGCGTCATTCCACGTAGGGTACCCTTGGCTGCTTCGGTGCTTCTAGATTTCATGCAGCGAAAATAAAAGTGTTTCCCCTGGGCGAGGGAAAATGGAGGAGAGTCACCCTCACACTCCCAGTGCCTTCTGAGGGGCTTTTCCACGGATGCCTCCATCCCTCCATGTTGCACCCGGGGAAACAGAGAGACAGCGATTTCCCACCGCCGCGTGCGTGGCAGCGCAGAGCTGAGCACCCGGCTCGTTCGTTTCCTGTCTGCATTTGAGCCGTGTGCTGCCCGCGGGGAAGAAGCAGCCTTCTCAGCTCCCACCTGTGATTCGAAGAAAATTTCATCAGCTTCCCGGTGATTTCCAGGGTAACTAAGAGCCAGCTTTTTCGACCTGTTTGCAGCGCGACCTGATGTGTCCTTGGCAACAGTGGTTAACAGGAATACGGTCTCCCCCGGGGCCCGGCGTGTCCTTTCCTGCCAGAACTGCCATCCCATGCGAAGGGCAAAGCAGCAAGGGCCCCCAGCCCCGGCGTGCGGGCTGTCTTCCGCTAAGATCTGCTTATTTTTAACCCAGAGGAAATCTGCCCAAGAAACAGGATTTCCGTGCTCGCCTGACTGATTTTTCTTTTCATGGTCTATAAGGACGTAATGGGGAGAATTTCGCCATTGGAAGAAATCGCTTGTTTTTAACAGCAGTATTAGACGGAGAGCCTAAAACTGGGCTGTTCGCGGACCCAGGAGGAAAACCCCACTCCACTTCCTTATACGGATGAGGAAATGAAAGCTCAGCAGGGTCGCTGATTTGCGCAAAGTCCACACCATTTCCTGGCGGTGTAGGACTCGAGCTGGCTGCCTTTTAGGGGATTGGCCTTTCCGCAGATCTGGCTCGCGGACGGCAGCGCCTGGCGGGAACCGTCGTCCTGGTGGCTGGGCGCAGGCCTGTTCACAGACTTTATTAGCCGCGGAGATGCATTCTGGGGCTGCCTGAGATACCTTCTCCATTCTCCTGGCTCCCTTGTCTGCCAGCCGTCAGCCAGATGCTGGAAATCTGACGTCTGCAGGGAACCGAGTGAAATAGGCTGGGTGGGGCTGGCGTCCCGCACCTGCCTGTCCCTGCGTGAGGTCTGAGCCTGGAGGCCACGAAGTCTGTCCTCTCCCAGCTCAGTCAGCGCCTGGGGTCTGTCCCGGTCCCGAGGCCCCTTCTGGACTTTCGCAGGTGCCTTCGACAGCCCCTGCGGTTGGGCTCTGCCCTCGTTGTGGGGGCGAGATTTTACCTCTCCCCTCTTAGGTCTTCAGCCGGATCCGGAAATGAAATTGATCTTGAAGGAGGTGCACCTGGGCAGCTCAGTCGGTTGGTTCAGCATCCGACTTCGGCTCAGGTCATGATCTCACGGTGTGTGAGTTCAAGTCCCGCATCGGGCTGTCTGCTGTCGTCGCAGAGCCTGCTTTGGATCCTCTGCCTCCCTCTCTCTCTCTGCCCCTCCCCTGCTCATTCTGTCTCTCTCTCTCTCTCTCTCTCTGTGTCTCTCTCAAAAATAAATAAAATATAGGGGCGCCTGGGTGGCGCAGTCGGTTAAGCGTCCGACTTCAGCCAGGTCACGATCTCGCGGTCCGTGAGTTCGAGCCCCGCGTCGGGCTCTGGGCTGATGGCTCGGAGCCTGGAGCCTGTTTCCGATTCTGTGTCTCCCTCTCTCTCTGCCCCTCCCCCGTTCATGCTCTGTCTCTCTCTGTCCCAAAAATAAATAAATAAATAAATAAATAAATAAATAAATAAAATATAAAATAGAATAAATTGACCTAGAAGGATTCATTGGAGGTGCACACAGATCTCTGTAGGTACTGGGGAGCTCCATGGGAAAATGAAGCCCCAAAGAAGTGATGAAACCTGAGTACTTACATGTCGAGCAAAGCGGGGCGTCTGTCGGGGAGGAGCCAGCATATATGGGGAGACTAAAGGCAGCCAGCTGGCTGCCCGAGTTCTGCTGCACAGAGTTCTCCCGGCCTCAACTCCCCGTCTCCTCCTCCTGGAACAGGGAGGTGGGCTGGGCATCCCCACCCCCACGCCACCCCACTCTGACCTGTGGGCAGCGGGGACACCTCTGGGGGTTGGGGGCAGGCAACAGACCCGCGAAGGTACCCGCTCCCGGGGGACATGTTGAAATCAGCAGGGAAGTAAGTCTCCCGGCTGTGGACCCCGCTGTGCCCCAAGGGTGGGAGCTGCGGCTGGTCACCCGTCTGCCATCTGGGCCCCCCGTTTGCACACAACACTCGCCGGGCACTGAACCGCCTTCCCCTGACCTACAGCCGCCGCGTCTGCCTGGATGACTCTTCTGTGCCTTTAAAGATGCAGTTCAGACAGCGTGTCCCCTGCCGGCGGCCTTGCTCCGAGTTAAGAGAGGAGCTTCTGGAGGCAGAGGTTGGCAAGTCCAAAGCCACATTTCAGATCCCATCAAGCCCCCTCCTGTGGGCGATTCAGAGGGCTCACTCCTGCCATTTTACAAGGACTGTTCTGTCAGAGCACCTTTTCCCCACTTTTCCTGGAAAAATTCTACCCATTCTTCCAGAACTGGTCGCTAAAGAGCTATTTCTCATCCCACCACATTGAGTTAGGGACCGGCAGTAGACAGATGTCCTCTCTGGGGCTTTTTGTCATCTCTCCCCCTGCAGAGTGCTGGTCCCCAGCCTCCCACCGTGGACACAGAAGTCCCCGTCCCCTGCCTCTGGCTGCCAGGCCCTGACTCTGCCGTCAGTGGAGGCAGTGGCCACGCTGGGGCCCGGAGGAGGAGACCAGGATGGGACAGCAGCAGGGTCTGGCCAGGCTGCCGCTGCTTCTGGCCAATCTCACCGGGGCTCCCTGGATTCCTGCCTCAGTCCGTCAACTTCCCGTCTACTCTGCGAGACCTCTACAGCCTTGAATAGCAGCAGCAGATCCCTGGTTTGCTGCAGACAGGTGGGGTTGGTCTCTGGTTTTGCAGCCAAGAGCCCCGAAGGATGGAGAGCTCTGGAGAGTCTGTGCTCAGGCCTCCCCTGAGGTGGTAGAGGTGCCACGGTGCTTCTATCAGAGATAATGGCCTTGACCCCTCGAGCCCCCGCTGAGAACTGGGAACTCGACAGATGTTCTCATGTGGGTCCTCCGGGGTCTAAGATCTAGAGTGAAGTCCACGGGCCCCGAAGGAGCAAGTGGAAATGCACCGGAATTACCGGAGAACTTTCCAGCACAAGAGCACGTAATGAAGTGTGCCTACCTGCGTAGACCCTCCAGCCCTGCCTCTCAAGGCAGCTGTACTCCAGCCCCAGCTGCTGGGAGGCCAAGTCCCGTTTCCGAGGCAGCCTGCGTCTGTGGCGTGTTAGTGATGGCCCTACATTCTCTGACGTTCTCTCCATCGAGGAGTGAGGTCTGTGACTCTTTGCCTTGAGTCTGGGCACGCTCCAGGACTGCTTTGCTAATGGAACACAGCAGAAGGAAAGCTGGCCTGGTATCTGGCTGGGCCCAGAGAGGCCAGGACTTTCTATTTCCTCCCTCCTGGCCACTCTGTCTGGGAGGTCTGAGCCACCCCAGAAGAACACCAACCGTCCCGGGACCGCCGTGGGCGTCGTCCATAGCAAACAATAAGTACGTACTAGGCGGTGTGCTCCGTTTTTGTTTATGATCCCCAGAGTGCATCTGGGGAAGTCAGGGCCATAGGACAGGGTGAGCTGGGTGTCAGGAGGGCCTCGGCAGCCAAGCTCCGGCTTGCAGACTTATTCTCTTGACAAGAATGAGCCTGTCGTGGTTTCCTAGCAAGAGGGGCAATCTCCGTGGCTATGAGCGGGAAGGTCAGCGGACGGTGGGCAGCATGGACTAGAAGTTGCCTGAGGCTGATGGGGAAGCCAAGCAGGGCTACTGTGGACTTCCAGGCCTCCGAACGTTGGCTGGAATTCAGAGACATCCGTGCGGAGGAGGCAGGGACAGATGCAACTCTTCCCTGAGCTGTGGCGTGTGCCCGGCCGTTCTCTCGCCCTGAGCTCCTTTGTCCAAGCGATCCCTGGAGCCTCTGATTCAGTAATTCCGAGGATTCACGATTCCATGATTCTGTGATATGAAACGCCCGTGTCTCTAGAGCTCTGTGATCTAGAGGAACCTCCCAGTCAGCACTTCCAACATTCTCTGATTCATGCCGTGCTGAGTCAGCCCATTGGGCTCCTGCCAGCCCCTGGCCTGGGACTTCTCTTGGGAGTCGGTAGGAGGCTGGGTTTGTGGGTTTTGTCTTTTTCTATTTAGTCAGACAGGGGTCGATGGGAGGGCCCCTCACCTCCCTGCTGAGTGGCTGAGATGGGGCTAAAGCATGTTGGGAAGGCCCAGGAATAGGATGGAATGACGCAGAGCCCCACCTACAGGGGGCGCTGAGAAGTGCTGCTGGACCCCAGGCACAGTATCCATTCTGCCCACGTCTACCACCTGCAAGGCACTCCTGGGATTGTGATTCCCAGTAGGAGCCGTTCAGAGAACAGCACCTGGGGCGGGTGGGGTCCTGACTGTTCTTAAGCCACAAGCCGGAGTTACCCTTTGACATCCATCATCACCCCAGTTGACCATAGGCCTTCGGACATGGGAGACGAGCAGGGTGGCCTGTGATTTAGGTCAGAGGGAATGTAGGGGGATGTTAGGGGGCAGGGTTAAGGGTGGGGTACAGCTAAAGACATGTTGGACAGAACTGGGTCTCCCGCAGGTAAACTGGGCTGGGACTCACGTGGAGATCAACAGTGTCTGATGTGGAAAGATGCCTTGCCCACAGTGACCCCATTGTCATCTCTGACTTCCTGAGTGACCCCAGGCCAGTCCTCTCCCTCTCTGAGCCTCCATTTCTCCATGTAGGAACAAGAAGGCAGGATCAGGGGACTCTGAAAAGTCCTGCCGGCTCTGATGGCCCAGGGTCCCATGAGTCGGTCTTCCTCCTCTCCCCTCAGCTCCCCTCATAGTATCAAATTCTGGGAATGAGGCCCCCTCACCAGGTTGTTGTGAGGTCCATTCATGGAAGCAGGAAAAGCCCTTGGCATAGTGCCCAGCACACTTGCTATCTGCTGCCAGTGGCTCTTTCCAGGGCTGTGTATGGCCCTCTCTGCCCCTCCAGGCCCTCTGGCTCTCCATGTGTACAGGAGTCTCCCCGAAGGCGGGGCCACTCAGAGATGGTAATGGGAGAAGGAGTCAGCATGGAAGGACAGCCAGGCCTGCCTCTACTCCAGAGGTCTCTCCTGGCCCTTCCTGAGCCAGTCTCAGAGGTTCAAGAGCACCTCTAAGAAGGAGATTAAATGGGCTTTCATTAGTTATGAAAGGTGGGGAAAACATGATCTAGCATCCATCTATCCATCCATCTTTCCATCCATCCATCCATCTATCCATCCATCCATCCATCATCCATTCACCCATTTACCCACCCACCCATCATCCATTCACCCCTCCTCAATCCATCCATCATCCATTCAACCATCTATCCTTCTATCCATCCAATTATCCATCTATCCTTCCATTTTTCCTTCCTTCCTTCCTTCCATCTTTCCATCCATTCATCCATCCATCCATCATCCATCCACCCTTCCTGTATCCATCCATCTATCCCTCTAGCCATCCAATTATCCATCTATCCTTCCATTTTTCCTTCCTTCCTTCCTTCCTTCCTTCCTTCCTTCCTTCCTTCCTTCCTTCCTCCTTTCCTTCCTTCCTTCCATCCTTCCATCCTTCCTTCCATCCATCCATTCATCCATCCATGATCCACTGATCCAGCATTTATTAAGTGCCCACTATGTCTAAGAGAGTGCACACTACCCCCATGGACAACTTTCTATGCTCCTACCCTACTCTTGTCATTATTATTTATGCTTCGTTCTTCTGTTCAGTGTCTCCCCTGCTAGAATGTCAATTCCATGAAGACTTTGTCTTATTCACCACTGTATCCTAAATGTCTAAAATCAAGCCTGGCACTTACTAGGTGCTCAAACGCGTTTCAATATATGAATTTAATGCCCCCCCCCCCACCCAAGCAACCGCAAGAGTAAGTATGATCATCCTTAATTTATAGATAAGGAAACAGACCCAGAAAGGCCAAGTGACTTGCCCACAGTTTCACTGTTAGTTAGAGGTGGTGTGAGAGGCGAAGCCAGGTTTGCACAGCCGGGTCTCACTCTTCCTACGGCTCCATGCTTCATGGTAGGGAGAGGAGAGCATAACTGCTTCCAGCTGGGCAGTCGGGGCAGGCTTCCTGGAGCAGGCGGCCATGGGCGGGCTCAAGGGTGGGTAGGACTTCCCCAGGCAGGGGAGTAGGTAAGGAGAACCAGCTGACGGGACATCCTTGGCCAAGGCCTGGGGGACAAGATGGTGTGGCTGACCTCTGGGTAAAGAGGGATCCACCTTTGGGGTGCGAGATCCACCCGAAACCCTGCCAGGCTCCTTGGGGAGATAGAAGCAATCTTCCAGGGGCGCCTGGGTGGCGCAGTCGGTTAAGCGTCCGACTTCAGCCAGGTCACGATCTTGCGGTCCGGGAGTTCGAGCCCCGCGTCAGGCTCTGGGCTGATGGCTCAGAGCCTGGAGCCTGTTTCCGATTCTGTGTCTCCCTCTCTCTCTGCCCCTCCCCCGTTCATGCTCTGTCTCTCTCTGTCCCAAAAATAAATAAACATTGAAAAAAAAAATTTAAAAAAAAAAAAAAAGAAGCAATCTTCTGTTCCTGCTTGTGTGTCTCCTTAGGGACTCGGGGCTGCGTCCGGCCTGTCCTTGTCAAAGCAACTGTCAGCAAGATGTGTCTCCAAACCTGCTGAAAGTGACTTTCTCCCAGGGAGTGAGCTCAAGGGCATCTCCGCCGTACAGAGGCTCCCCCGGCCCAGAGGAAGCGTCACTCAGCCAGCCCGGGCGGGCGGCTGGTCTGGGAGCCCCTACTTGTGCTGACCCATCTGCTGGGCAAGCACCGTTCCCTCGCTGGACCTCAGAGTCCCCGTTTGTAAACAAAATGCTCTCTGTAGTCCTTTCGTCTCCATGCTACCTACACTAGTGGCCTCGCCCGAAGCTGACACTTCCGTGCATGTCACCGGGGGGGGGGGGTGAGTCGTCCTGACACATCAGACACCGCTGATGACTCCAGTCACCCCGCGAAAGGGCAGGATCAGTTATCTCCATTTTCTCGGATGAGGGAACCCAGGTTTGAGAGAGAAAGTCGCTGCCCGGAGTCACGAGGTTGGGGATCCGAGCTCCCCCTCTGAGCTCCCGGGGGCTGAGACCAGAGGCACAGTGCTGACTGAATTCGCTCGGGTCTCCAGCCGGTGGTGTCCATCCCTGACTCTCCTGTCATGCCACCCTGCCCCCCACCCCCACCCTGCAGAGGGGCACCCCCTAAATACCTTGGAAAAGACGTCCCTCTTCCTCTTACCTAAACCCCACGTTTACGTTTGGGCCAATACACAACGTCTCTATATGGAATTGCCCTGCTGGGGCCAGCAGTGGGTTCCCACACTGCCATCTGTCCCAGGGAGGAAAACTCAGGCTAACTTACAACCTGACCTCATTTTCAGGGGAGATTTTTTTTTTTTTTTTTTTAACCCAGAGAAGCTAAACATAGCATGGAGGTATTCTTGGTTGGGGAAACATTCTCGGGGCCAGGCTGATTGCCCTAGCGGTGGTTTCTCTGGGTACAGATAAGGTTGACCGCGCCTTGCCCCCTGGCGACTGACCGCTAAGCCCTCACGGAGGCCAAAGCGTTTGCTCCAGAACCTTGAGCACAAATCTCACTTTGCTAGGCTTCTTTATCTATAAAGGGGGGGGTAACAACCCCTCCCGAGGGCTGTGTGGATCCAACTGGATAAAGGAGGCCAGGAGAGAGTGGGAAGGGGGTGGAGTTCAGGTGGGGACACAGACCTCAATTTCTGCCCTGGTTCTGTCACTTCCTAGCTCAGCGGCCTCATACAAATTATTTAATAATACCATTCACCTCCCAGGATTATTTGGGGTGGGGTGGGGTGGGGGGTTAATTTGATAGAAATCGCCTTAAGACAGCTCCCCAGGGGTTTGCTGTGTTAGGGGTTATTGTTACCAACAGACCCTTAGCAGCCTAACAGGCCAAGAAGTGGGAGCCCAAATGCCCTGCACAGCCTGATGGGTTCAGGGCCAAAGGCGTAGGGCGTGACGACCTTCTGCAAGGGAGCTGCGGGGCACTGAAGTGGGCGGGGCGCATGTGGGGGCGGTCTGGCTTGGGGGCGACACCTTGAGCTCTGGGTACCCTCTGGGTAAGCTCCGGGGAGGGGACCAGGACCCGAAAGGTCTGTTGACCAAGCAGGGAAAGCGCACGTGGCAGTAGCTGAGAGCCCCGTGAGGTTGTCTGTCTGGTTTCTCCGAGGGCTGTGTGCTGAGACATCTCCTTGGCCGGCTTCCTCCGGAAAAGACACGGGTCCTTCCTGAGCTGTGGCTTTGTCAGGGGGCCAAGGGCCACGTGGGGCCGGGGTGGGGGAGAGAGGAGAGCCCCTGGCTGGTGGAGTTTTAGGGAGCCGGGTGGGAAGTCACAGGAGCGCCCCAGGAGACAGAGGGCAGCACTGCTCTCCCTCTCTTGTGCCTCTCGGCCACATGCGTCTGTGCCTTTGGCCTGAGGCCTGTCCTTGAGGGACAAACGTTCTTGTAGGTTGTGGGCATAGTGCGTGTCAGGTCTGGACAGAGACAAGACGGCTGCGGACACGGACAGGAGGACTCTCCCCGTAAATCCGAGAGGAGGGTGTCATGACCCCCGTGGGCCCATGGGGAAAGGGGGGCTGGCAGATGTGGGGGGACAGTGCACACCGACCATCAATCACCTCCCTCCACTGCACCCAGGGCTCCTGTCCAGCAGTCCTGAGCCCTTGGTCCTCTCACCCAGCCATTCCGGGGACAGGCAAGGACTGAGCAAAGCCAGGGGAGGGAGGAGGCTCAAAGTGAGGGTCACTTGCCTTTTCTCCAGCCAGAGGCTTGGGGCTCAGGGGACTGTCGGGGTTGGGGGGGGGGGTCTGCTGCCACAAAACCTTTCAAAGGCCCTGGCCCCGGCCCCTGCTCCCACATGCTACTTTTCAAAGAAATCTGGAATCAAAAAAAGAAGAAAGCTTCTATTTTTGATGAGGCACCAGTGAAATAGAGGCTTTTCAATTATTAAAAATCCAGAAATAAATTATTTACTCAGGCCAGATATAAAGCCTCCTTTTCCATGGACACCAACCCCACCAGCACACTGCCACTAATTTGCCGTGTGCCCTGGCAGGTCTGGACCTCGGTGTTCTCATCTGCAGAGTGGGTGGGGACCAGGCAGGGGGCTGGACTGGATGGTCTCCGTGGCTCCCGGGTGCTGGAGGGGCCTCCCAGGGCCCCTCGGCCTCTGCTCTCTCTGCCCCATTTGTCTTCATCCCACATGCTTTGCCCTCAAGGGTCAGACTCTCCCTCCTGCTCCTACCTTCCCTGAGCGGCTCAGGTGCGGGCAGGAGACCAGCGATTGTTAATAATTCTATCACTACGTGCCAGGCCCTGCCCAGTGGTTTGCACATTCCAACTGATTTGTCCTCCAACCACCCCGCACGGCGGATAATGCAACGATCTCCATTTCACAGCCAAAGAAATTGGGTGCCGAGTAGCCAAGCCGCTTGCCCGAGGTCCCCCCTGCACCACAGGGGCCTCAGACCCATCTACCTCCTGACACAACCGTGACGTCCCGGAGCTGACGTGCCCCTTCCCTCTGCCTCTGCCCTTGCTGTTTCCTCTGCCTGCCGTGCTATCCCGGCCCCAGACCAGCAAAAAGGTCACCTCCTCCAGGAAGCCTTCCCACTCTCCATCTGTGCCTACATCTCCTTGTGAAAGTTTAGTCTGCGGATCATCGTCATTTACACCCTGTCTTTCCGGCAGGCTGCGACCTCCTTGATGAATTTCCGCATCCTCAGGACCCAGCACGGTGGCTGGTATAGCCCAGCAAGTGGTTGTGGAGTGAAGAAGTAAGTGAACGAGTATTTGAAGGGATGTAAGGGGGCGGCTGTTGGTTGCCCCAGGGCCTGTGCCCAGGAAGTCCCCTAAATTTTACGCATTCCTGGCATCTCTGAGATTATTCTCCCACCGAGGGACTTGGCTTGGTAAAGAAGACGTTGGGTTGCCACGGTAACAGATTTTTTTTCTGCCAGAGCAAACATTTCCACAGAAATCCCCATCGATGTCTGCCTGTGCGATGCCCTCTCCTCCCACACCACCCCCGCCTCTCCCGGTGCCACTGAGCCCAGAGTCAGCCCTTCTCCCCCTGTGGCCTTTCGCTGGGTTTCTCAAAGCCACCCTATCCAAAGCCGTATCAGACTGAGTCAGGCTCAGTCTGGGCAGGAAGGGGCGCCCCAGCCCCAGGCCATCAGCACTGAGGAGTCAAGCCTGGTCATCCTCAGAAAGGGGAAACAGCAGGGCTCCCACCCCCGGCCCAGGCTGGTGTCACTCTGCCACCTGCCAGCCCCACCTTGCCTCAGACAGGGGCCTGGGCTTCTCCCCCTTTTTCCTCCCCAGGACCCCGGGGCCAGGGGGCCTCACGGGCTTCCCTTGACAGAAGCCAGGGAGGGGCATCTGGAAAAGTGCAAGGTCTCAGGCCAGGGAGGAACAAGGCGGGAAAAAAACACACCTGCTGGTAGAAGCTCAGAGAGGTCCGGTGGCTTTCCCAAGGGCACACAGCTAAGGAGTGGCAGGGACAGGGTCTGAACCCTGGTCTCTCTGCTGACAAGGCCCAGCCTCTACCCACTGTCCTGCCAGGCTGGCCTCCACCTTCCCCTGCGCAGAAACAGAGGACAGATGGCCCCGTCAGGAAGCACAGACCGAACGCCTGGTTGTTCACACGGGGCACTGACGGGCCAAGGGTACAGCCCGTGGTGCCCTGCGCCTCCCGTACGTGGACCGAGGAACTGTCAACCCTCTTGACTATCAGACCATCAAAGAGGTGAAGTGACTTCGCCCAAACTCACAAGTGGCGGCCCAGGATGTAGGTATTGTCTCTGCCAGACTCTGTGACCACCTGCCATCTGCCCACATCCCCGGACTCCGGGCGCTGGCCGTCCTGGCGGGGTCACTAAAGGAGGTGGGAATGGGGCAGGTGGAGGAGGGTGGGTGGGTGGGTGGGCGGGGTAAGAGCATAGGCCGGGCCAGCCTAGGGACCAGCAGCCAGGAGAGCCCCCTCATGCAGGCAGAAGGGCCCAGATTGCTGGGCAGGATCCTTCCCACGGGAAATCGGGGACATTGGGACTGTGAGGATGGGAGGAGCAGTGGAGCAGGGACGTAGGGCCTGCCAGGGGGGAAACTGAATCCCAGTTCCACCCTTACCCAGGGTGACTTTGAACCTGGGGGAGTCATTTACTTGGGACAGCTCTTTATTCTCTCTGAACCTCAGTTGTCTCACCTGTAAAATGGGGGTAACCCTAAAAACCTCCTGGCTTGTCATGAGGACGCATTCAAGGGAGACGCAGCAGGAGGTCGCTGTTCTTTGTGTTTTGCGCCCCATGGAGGACCCAAGCTGCCACTGCCGCTTTTGCCTGTTGGTGTCCCCTGCACATGGCACGTGGTAGGCATTCGATACACGTCTGTCCAGTTGAATTCATTGGGGACCCACCACAGGCTCTGCTCAGACTGGCCCTGCCACTCTGGAGGTGGGCGGGGGGTGAGGTCCAGTGTTCTCCATCCCATCTCACAGAGGTGAAGACTAAGGTTCAGAAACGTCGGGTAGGTGGCTCACTCTCAGAGTTGGTTGGCAAGGACTGTACCCTGACTTATTATCTGACTCCCCACCCTGTGTGATTTCCAGCCCGGTGGCCATCAGGAGAGAGGGTGACAGAGGAAGGGGAGCCAGCCAGCCCCTCACTGCCTTGCATTGTCACTTACTCCCCTTTGCTTCCAAGCCCACACCCTTGCTGTGGGCTTTGCCCCGGTGGTGGACTCAGCACCACTGCCTTGAGGGAATAGGACCAGGGTGGGGTGGCACCCTGGAGCCACGGACCCCATAGTCTGGCTTTGGAGACCAGCTAACAAGCTCATCGCCTCATGCCCAGTCTGCAACACAGGCAGCTGGTCCTGCCATCTGGAGCACCTCAGCCCCCTCCCCCCCACCCGTCCAACCCCAGGAGCCCACCTCCCAGCCCAGCACCTCCGATGCTCGCCCTCCCTCCCCGGGATCTGTGGATCTGTGGCATTCTGCCGCCCACACAGAACCTGTCTCCCAAGCTGCATCTCTGGCTCTCATCTCCATGGCAACGCTCACCACCCCCGCGCAGGACCGCTGTGCTCAGCTAACCCGAGGCCTGTGCCCTCCTCTCTGGCTGCCCATTTGGGTTGAGGGGACCCCCCCCCCTCCGCACCTGCTCGAGCCAAGACTCAGTGCTCACTCGTGCACCCGCTCCCTCCCCCGCGGGCCAGAGCGATGTGTGTGCATACATCTGGGCGGAGCTGTGCACAGGTACGTGCGTGCACCAGCCAACTCTGGTCTGTGGGGCCTAACGGCCCCGCAGAAAGGCCTAATTGTGTGTTGTGCGTGTGTCCCCTGTGTGGGTTTGAATCTGTCCAGGTTTGCGTGTTGTCTGTGTGTCTGTGTTTGTGTCCCTGGCAGAGGCTGGGGAGGGGCGGGTCCGTCCGCCCGCGTGTGCCAGAGACTCGGGGACCTCACTTGCTCTCCGTGCACTCCTCCAATAGCAGCAGAAGGACCCCAGCTCCAGCCCATTCTCTCGGGAAGTCCAGGGCCCAGCAGTGGCTGGCAGGGGGCCCCACTGGCCATCTTTGCTGTGCTCTCCTCCAGGGCCAACAGTTAATCCACGGACACGACCTGCTTGTCTTTGGCCCTTGGAATCCACATCCTTTTGCCCTGAGGCGCCACCCAGCTCCATTTTCCTGTGCAAAGAATAGGGCCACCGTCATGCATCAGCAGAGAAGGGACGTGCGGCCTCGGTTCTGCTCACCGCTGGCTGTGTGACCTTGCACAGAACACAGAGTCTCTGAGCCTCAGTTTCTCTGTCCATTCATGATGTCGTACGGACTTTCTAGTTCTGACTACCCGGAATTCCATCAAAGACAACTGTCGAAATACTCCGTTCCCTTGACACGGAGTATTTCCTCTCTTCATGGCGGCCCTTATGGCTCGTACCTTATCTCCAGTGGATAAGGAGGAAATGGAAGGGCAAAGGAGGGAAGTCACCCGGAGGCAGGGATCAGCCCCATCAGCTCTTTCTGCCACCTGCTCCCTGCAGGGCTCTGCCCACAGGCTGCGGGGCCAGAACCGCCACCCTCCTGGGCAGACGCTGGGGCGGGAGTGACAAAGGGCACCAGCCAGCTCTGCTGGGAGGCCTCTCCTCACCCCTGCTGCTGACGGGGCCATAAATCAAAGAGGGAAATGTCAGAAGGAAAAGAAAAAAGGCAGAGCAATCATGCTCCCCCGGGCTGGTGAGTAGGAATGCGCATGGAGTGTAGAGATCAACAAGGACTTCACGGGGGGACGGGCAAGGCTCAGACCCAGGGCAGTGTGGGAACCAGATGCCTCAGAGCTGGATCAGCAGGGGGCTTGGGACCGCCAGGTACTGGGTCGAGTCGGAGGAATAAGGCGCCGGGGCTCCAGGGAGGGTGATAGAACCGTGCTTCTCAGATTTCCCCGCACACACTGGTCCCTGGGACGCTTATTGAAATGCACACCCTGGTCCAGCAGGTCCGAGGCAGGGACCTCAGCCTTCGCATTTCTAACAAGCTCCCAGATAATGCTGCTGCCACTGGTCTGGGCTGCACCTTGAGTCCCACCAGTGTGTGCTGAGACGTCCCCCACTCTGGGTTTGAACTTGGATCTGCCCTTAATTAGCTGCGAGGGGGCAAGTGAGTCCCAACTCACCCTGCCTTAGTTTCCTCACCTATAAAATGGGGATGATGATAGTACCAACTGCAAGGAGGTGGTCGCGGGGGTTAAAGAGTGAATCTATGGTAATATATGTAAAAGCACTTGGATGGTGCTTGGTGAGCGTATTAGTCTAAAGTGCTGGGCTGGACATGTGCTTTTCGCTGAGGGTAATGGGCTGCCGCCGAGTTTTAAGTGGGGGAGTGGCCTAACGACATCTTGTTTAAAAGGCTTTCTCTGGGTAGTGCTGGGAAATGTGTGGGAGGTGGAGGGCAGGGCTGAATCAGGAGGGGGTGGGGTTGCGAGGGGAGGCAGTGAGCCTGGAACACAGCAGGATGGAAGGAGAGAGGGGCCGGATGACATTTCTGAGTAGAGCTAAGTAGAGCGGGCCCAGGAAGGGCTGGAGTCAGCCTGAGGCTGTCCCACAGCTGTGCACCCCGCGGGGAAGCTTCTGGGCCAGGCTGGTGGCGCCCACCCTGCTGGGCTGCTGCTTGGCTGTCCTGACGTGCCCCGGCCCAGGACAGACCAGCTCACGGCTTGCCCTCCTCAGCCTCACAGGTTCTCAGGCCCCCAGCTCAGCTCCCCTGCCGAGGGGCTCAACTCAGCTTCCTCTGAGGGGCATTGGCGAGAAGGTATGTGTGCCCGTGAGTGTGTGGGGCTGTGTGCCTGTGGTTGGGGAGAGGAGAGAAGAAAAGGCCGTTGAGTTCCTCAGGTCGAGAGACTAGAAGGAAAGAATTAGGAACATCAGTTCTATCCATGAAGGGATGTAACGAATGACCTTATTCTTTAAAGACTTCCCAAGTCCTGGAGCGCCTGGGTGGCTCGGTCCGTTAAGCGTGCGACTTCGGCTCAGGTCATGATCTCACGTCTCATGGGTTGGAGCCCCGCATCGGGCTCTGTGCTGATGGCTCAGAGCCTGGGGTCTGCTTCGGATTCTGTGTTTCCCCCTCTCTCTGTGCCTCCCCTGCTTATTTTCTGTCTCTCAATAATAAAGAAACATTAAAAAAATTTTTTTTTTTAATTTCCCAAGTGCCTACCATGCACTTCATTCACACACAAACAAAGCTTTGACCCTGCCCCTCCCAGATTCCAGGGGAGGGTAAGGAGACCACACACACACACACACACACACACACACACACACAACAAAGTGCCACAGAACGTGGATCCTCAGATCTCCCTGTACCTGGGAATCCCCTGGGATCCTGTTAAAATGCAGATTCTGGTTCAGTAGGTCTGGGTGGGTCTTGAGTCTGCATTTCTTTTTTTTAAGTTTTTTTTTTTTTATTTTGGGGGGAGGAGGGGCAGAGGGAGGGAGAGAGAGAATCCGAAGCAGGATCTTCGATCAGCGCAGAGCCCGACGCGGGGCTCGAACCCACAAACCATGAGACCATGACCTGAGCCAAAGGCGGATGCTTCACCGACTGAACTACCCAGGTGCCCCAAAGAAGACTTAATTTCTAGAAAATTCCTTCCCCTTCTGCTCATGTGGACTTTGAGCCAAGGGAACCAAGTTCACAAAGCAAGCTCATTGTATGGAAAATGGCACAGCATCCTTCTTTGGAGGGTGCACTTACCCACCCTGAGAGGACCCGCTATATGTATGTCCCCCTCCCTCAGGTCCCCATGAAGGTGGGGACAGTCACAGAGACCTCTGCACACTGCTCCCACCTGCTGGAGAGGAAAGCCACTGTGCAAGTGGGAGCAGTCCCTTTCTTCAGAAAATGCTTCCTTTGCAGGGCGCCTGGGTGGCTCAGTCGGTTCAGTGTCCGACTCTTGATTCCAACGCAGGTCATGATGTCACCGTTCGTGAGTTTGAGCCCCACATCAGACTCCGAGCTGATAGCTCGGAACCTGCTTGGGATTGTCTCTCTCCTCTCTCTCTCTCTCTCTCTCTCTCTCTCCCCCACTTGCTCTCTCTGTCTCTGTCTCAAAATAAATAAATAAACTTTAAAAAGAAAGAAAGAAAATGCCTCCTTTGCTGCTTCAGTTGCGGTGAGGGCCTCCACCCCCCAGTGCCTCCCCAGTCCCTGGGATGATTTCCTAAATGACGGACCGTTTGTGGCAGAAGAGCCAAAGACGGACATTGTATCCCGGGGATTTCTTAACCATCTGTTACCGGGTCACTTCTTGGACTAGAGAACGTGGGGAAGACACTGACTCCCTAACCAGCCCCAGAACCATCGTGCTCGCGGGGCACGTCCAACTACCTCCGTTCAGCACGCCCCCGGCTCAACATTTCCCTCATCGTTGGCACTTCTCCACGAAGTAGACTATTTGATAATTACCAATCATGCCACAGAGCGCCGCGCGGTGGGATGTTCTACAGTTATGCTTACAAACGACAGGTGAGGAAATTAGGTGGCATTATGGAAAATGTTTAGCATCTGTCAAGCGAAAAACGCGATATGCAAAGCAAAATCACTGTGTAAACACGCCTATGGAAGGAAAAGAGGAAAGATACTAAACAGGGAAGCATCGACTCTATTGGGGCGGCACCCCAGGCAGAATTCTGGAAGAGGGCTGCCCGGCGGTTTCACCTGCTCTGGACACCATGACCTTGACTCCAGCTATCGGGAAGAACCAGCCCCTGAAGAGATCTACCTGTAGCCACATCTGCAGAGGATTCACACGGCACGACTGAATCCAAACTCCAGAAGGAGGCGTAGGTGGGGTTGACTGACGCACCAGTTACCCTGGCCGTGAATATCCACGACACATCAAGAATATATAATGCAGCTAATTTTGTCATTAATCCCTGCTTTTCCCTTCGGAACAACTAAGGACAACTGTGGCCAGTGCGGTGAAGCAGGCATTTGCTGTTCTGTCTCCAGCCTGGTCTTACCTCCCACGTGTAGCCCATCCCTTCTGTGGGTTTCATTTTCCTTCTGTCATGGCCCCAGACAGCCCCTAAGATCCTTTCGCGTGAGTTAGGGAAGGACGCCCCTCTGGACAGCCCAGCGGCACGGAGCGTGGTGAGGGGAAGGCAGGCCGGAGTCCAGCCCCCGCTGGCCAACGCCACGTGACGCACCCTGGGGGGCTGGCACGGTGGGGGACCTTTAGTCACATTTTCCGTAAGGCTGTATCACTTTTTATAGCGTGAATTAGTATCGACGAAATCAAAGTACTAGAGAAACACCTTTTATGGGTAGGCTTGTTCAACCAGAAAGAAATCTACGGAACTATACCGATGTTGTCTGAAGCCAGTCTTCCTAGGACCAAATCCCGGCTCGGTCGCTTATGAGCGCAGTAGTCTCGGGGGAGGTTAGTAAACTTCTTGGTGCCTCAGATCCCTCATCTGTAACATAGGGATAATAATAGCGAAAACTTCAAAGGGCTGTTGTGGGGACTAAATGAACTAATATGCGTAAAGCTCTTGAAACAGCTCCCAGAACGTGGCGGATGCCGTGAACGTATCACCTCTTGCTACCGCTGACTGGACGGAGAAGAGAAGCTTGGTCAAGTGCCTGGTTCAAGTCCAGACTCCTCCTCTCTCCAGCCTTCCCTGGTTTCTTCGCCGAGAAGCGATTCCCGTGTCTTTTGGGTTTCTTTCACACATTTTCTGGTGTCTCTCTCACAACGGCTGGGACGGTGTCCCTCACTCTGTGGCTCTGTCTGGGAGCTCTGTCTACCTGCCCCGATAGGAGGGTACCTGGCGGGCAGGAACCATGTCGTCCATCTTTGGACCAGTGCAATGACTGGTATGCAGCCAGAGCTCGGTCTAGGACTGTTGGTGTCAGTGACTGCACGACCGAGGGCACGCTTCCCTGTCCCCACCACCCACCCCCACCCGGCACCAATAGGTCCTCAACAATTTTATTTGAACTGGACTGACTTTATTCTGGAAGTTTGTGGCTAGACATCCTCACTGATTCGGTGTCACGGAGACCCTTGAAGGATAAGGGCTTTTTCTCCCGAATCCTGAAGGCTAAGTGGTCCTTCCTGCCCTCCCAGGTCGACTGAATGTCTGGCAGAGACGTGCTCGGGGATGCTCCACCCACCCCAAGAGGTTCCCAAGTAGTTGGCAGAGACGTTTCGCATTCCGATTACACACTGCCGGGATACCCACTGCCTACCTTTCTGGAGACGTCTAGGGTTTCTCTCTGGTCCATTGTTCTCCCCGGTGATCATCGTAGAAACCCATTCTTTTGTCTTCGGCAATAACAACCCAATTCCCAGGACTCCAGATGGAAAATAACAGCCTTGGTGTCCAGACCTTTGTGGGGGGGGGGGGTGGGGGAGCCAGACAGAATCATCCCGGCTGTGGGGGTTCTGCCCGCGCCACACCGAATGCGTCGAGCCCAAATGACTCCTTGAGGCTTCGTTAGAATTCACAACGGCCCCATCCTCAGTTGTCTCTGAGCGGGAAGGCGGGGAAACAATAAGGCAGATTGTGCCCTGTGTGCAAGCAGTGAACTGGACACCAGTGAGCTTAATTACAGCCGACGAGTCCAATGTCTGGGAGCCCCCAGGAAGCGCTCCCTGGGGCTCCCCCAGAGGAGCTCAGATGTGTTCCACTCCACTGTGCAAACAAAATTAATTCTGCTGACCAAAGGCCTTTCTGGCCAAGGTAAAGATAGATTTCTATCAGTCTCCAAGGGCCCCTTGCCTGGGTGCGAGGGGCTCAGATGGTTTTGGTGCAACGTCCGACCGGAGGTTTCGGGGAGCAGACGGCCCATGGCGGTGTGTGTAATAAGCATCAGGGCTTTCTCCGGTGGCTCGGAGGCTCAGCTCATTATCCAAGGAACAAATGGAATATGAAGGCTGCCTCAGTGCTGCCAGGGCCCATTAAGAAATGTGCTGTGAAACAAAGTGAGTACATGGGGCCGTGGTGCGGAGCAGAAACCTGGAAGAAGAGACGACAGAGGGAAGGCTGGCTTTCCACCCTCAGCACCTGCTAAGTGGCTCGCTCTGCGATATTCCGCAGGCCCACACTCCCGCCACCCGCCTTGCGCGTCACCTGGTGCCCAGCCCGAAAACAAAGCGCCTTGCCGACAGAATTTCCAAAGGGCCCCCCCCCCCCCCGCCGACCCCCGTCGCACAGAATCATTCTCATTGAGAAGCAAGAGATCGCTGCCTTGTGTTCTCCAACTCCTGACCAGAATAAACGTCCAGCTGGGGGCGCCTGGGTGGCGCAGTCGGTTAAGCGTCCGACTTCAGCCAGGTCACGATCTCGCGGTCCGTGAGTTCGAGCCCCGCGTCGGGCTCTGGGCTGATGGCTCAGAGCCTGGAGCCTGTTTGATTCTGTGTCTCCCTCTCTCTCTGCCCCTCCCCCGTTCATGCTCTGTCTCTCTCTGTCCCAAAAATAAATAAACGTTGAAAAAAAAAAATTAAAAAAAAAAAAAAAAAAAGAATAAACGTCCAGCTGTTTTCTGTGGACCTCACCGTCATTCCTTAAACAAGCAAGAACCAGTTGACATCTTTCTTAATTCACGTACCTCAAATCGGATGAATATTATCTTATGACCCCCTTATCGATGCTGACTCTTCTGAACATTCTCTTCCCTCCTGGGTTCTCTCTCCCAAAGCCAGAAGCCTTGGAGTCAGAACCTCTCCGCTCCCCTCCACTGGTTCTCCATCCTGGCTGCACATGAGGGTCCCCTCCAGGGCCTGTTGAGAATCACCGCCCCCCCTGCACCACCCCAGACCAACTCAGAAGAACTGAGAGTCGGGCCTGGGCCTCGAACCCCATTAGAGGGATTCTCTACTCCTCCTGACTTACCCCCTCGGCTTTTCTCAGCTCTGCGTCCCCTCCCTCCCACCTTGGCCACCTCCTTCAGACCACGAGCTTTTGTCACCCAGCGATGACACTCTAACTGGTCCTCCCCCCCCCCCCCGACAGACCTTCTGGCTTTCCTGAATTTACTGCCAGGGTGATTTGTCTCAAATGGCTCACAGATCTTGTCACTGCCTCTCCCCATTTTCTAGGCATCCACTATGACCGGGCACTGTTCTAGGTCTAGAGAACCGTGCGTCTAGAGAATTAGTCTCTGCCCTCGTGGAGATTATAGTTCTATTTGCCCAGGGGAAACGTTAACTATCAAACTATGCCAGTAATTGTTTAATAACAGCTGTGACTCATACCTGGAGGAAGTAAGAGGTAACATGAGAATATCTCCCCTGCTGAAAATTTCCCGGTGGTTCCTGGAGCCCCAGGACTCCTGGCTGATGGTTAAAGTTCAACTGTCCCCACTGTCACTGTGTGCCTTAAGGGCCATCTCACCAAACAAGTCCTTCGAGTACACAGTGTTCTCAGGTCTCCAGCCTTACTCTGCTGCCTGGACTTCTTTCCTTTCCTTCACCTACCTCTCCTCTAACTCAGATGCCACTGCCTCCAGGAAGCCTTCCCTGATAAACCCAGCATGGATTAGGTGTCTCTGTTCCATGCTCCCAGATCTCCTTCTGCTTTCCATTGTCGTTGTGCTTTTGCTATCACGGCATGGATGTCTGTTATGCTTAGGCATATGCCGTGGCCCCGACCCCCAACTGGACTGGGAATGCCCCAGAACAGGACAGAGTCTTTTAACCATAAGTGAATGAATGCAAAATAAAGCTAACAGAGTCTGGTTGGTGGGAGAACACTGAGAAAATTTAGGGAAAGGAAAGGACTTATTTATTTGTTTACTTATTTATCTTTGAGACTTTACTAAAATTCTAGCGATTGAGAGAATAAGCCTCCTGGCTCCTGCCTCTAATAGGAATGCTATCGAGGGCTGAACCCCTGACAGGCTCTTACCAGGATATGGAGAAGTTAACACAGCAGAAGAGAGTAGAATGTGTAATCTAATATTTGGGACTGATCTCATCCTCCTACAAGTTGTATTTATGAGCAGCAAATAGGGTTATTGAAAATCACATCCAATCCAAGTACTTTGGAAGTCTTGCTCCCTGGTGTCAGAGCCCTGTTGATGGAAAGAAAGCCCTAGAACAAGAGTCAGTCAGTCCTCCTAGACTCACAACCCTAACATGGAGGTAATGACCGTCGGTGCTAAACAGACGCTAAACGTCATTCGTGAAATTCCATCCTAAAGCAAATAAGTGAGCACACTTCTTTTTTTTTAGAGTTTATTTATTTTGAGAGCGAGAGCACGAGTGGGGGAGGGGCAGAGAGAGAAGGGGGGAGAGAGAGAGAGAGAGAGAGAGAGAGAGAGATTGAGAGAGAGAGAGAGAGAGAGAGAGAGAGAAAGAGAATTCCAGGCAGGCTCCGCACACGAACCGCGAGATCGTGACCTGAGCCGAAGTCAGACGCTTAACCGACTGAGCCACCGAGGAGCCCCAATGAGCCACTCCTTTTGCAAAACACCCAGGTGTAGGGTAGCTGCTTCTTACAGCTGGGGACACCTGTTGCCTTAAGCATCTGGCCGGTAAATCACCGAGTCCCTGGTTTGGCCTCTTGCAGTCACCTGAGATGCTGGGGGCAAAATTAGCCTTTCCTAAGAACGGCAGGTGGAGGCCTGTCCTGCAAGGAGCCAAGGGCAGCTGGGGGCTCCACGTGGACGCCGCACCTCAGTGGCCAGAGAGGGTGCGGGCAGGCGGTCACGTTGACCGGGGACTTAGTGGCCCGCTCACCCCTCTGCTCCCACGTGAATCCCAGGCCCACCCGGGACCCTCTGTATCATGCAGATACCCTGGACTCGACGAAGTCGGTGGCAAAGCACGGCTTCTTTGCATTGATGAGTCCGCGGATTAGGTGCTGCACCTCAAACCTCGGTTGTTTTTACGTTACCTGCAGCTGTGAGTCGGCTTCTGGGACTCCCCCCTGCTTCACTCCGCCAGCGGCAGGGGAGAGAAAGCCAGCCAGATGGCACGTGCCTGGGTTCAAGTCCCCGCCCCTCGTGTACCAGCCTGGGCTCCTGTCCAAATCCCGTCCCTCCCTCTGCGGTCCCTTTCTCTCCCGTCCAGGGGGCCTGACACCATCCCTGGCCCCGAGGAATTCTGACGAGGTCCTAAAGACACCACGTTCGTGGGAGGTAAGTTAAAGATTATTGAGCCAAGCTGGCACCTACGGGCCAAAAGGGATATGAGCCGCGTGGCCCATCCGAGGTCACAGGGGCTACCGGAAGGACACAGGATGTCCAAGGAGAGCCACTGGGTGAAGGGCTTTAAGCCTTGGCCCGCGTCCGGCTGAAGAACGTTAAATGGGGTCACAATGGAAAGGCACATTTGGGGGACCTGGCTCCACCTCTCCGCAGGAGGCTGCTCCTTGGCCACGGGTAAACAGTTGGGCCTCAGTTTCCTCATCTGTGATATGGAGACAATAATAATACTTCCTGGGGCCACTTCCAAGTGAAATGAGGGAATGGGTGTGGAATGCCGCCCTCTGGGGGCAGCGTGCAGACATCCCGTCTTTCTGTCTGTCCCAGAGAGACCCACGATGTGGGGCAGCCTGGGACCGAGGTGGGCGGCTTGACCTCCGCCTCCCACCGCACAAACTTCGTGGTGGTCGTCTTCTTGGAGATTCCGCTGCCCTCCCAGGTGGCTGCTCCCAGTCTATTTCTCATTTGACTGATTCAGGAGATGCTGAGAACTGGTCGCCACGGTTTCTTACTTTTCTCTGGACACAGAACAAATTAACTGGGTTTGGGAATCGGCCTTTTCATTATGTCCCGGGGGGGGGGGGGTGAGAAAGAACAAGGCAGAGGCAGCATTTGGAAAGTCTCTGACTTTCCAAGTCAGACAGTCCTCTGTCCTCCCACCCCCTCTGCCCCTCACCTGCTCGTTCTCAAAATAAATAAATACACTTAAAAAATAAAAGAAAACGGCTTACACCCTTAATCCACATTTTCCCCCAGAGCCTGAGCCAAAACGTGCTTCCTGACACTCCGTGTACAGATGTCACATATGGCAAAGGCAGGAGTGAAAACCTCTTCCGGTTGAGGTTATCAAGGAGAGCTTCCTGGAGGAAGAGATATGTGGAACAGTTCCTAAAGGTTGTATAGGATTTCAGCAGCTACACATACATGAGGTCACAGGGAGGAGTGGACAACGTGTGCAGCTGAGAAAGGCACCTAGAAGAGGCAGTGATGCTCCCGTTTTACAGGAATTACACGTAGGGGCGCCTGGGTCGTTCAGTCGGCTAAGCGTCCGACTTTGGCTCAGGTCATGATCTCACGGTTCGTGGGTTCGAGTCCCACATGGGGCTCTGCACTATCAGCATGGAGCCTGCTTGGGACTCTCTGTCTCCCTCTCTCTGCCCCTCCTCCCCTCCCCTCCCCTCCTCTCCTCTCCTTTCTCCATCCTCCTTCCTGCTTGCCTGTGCACTGGCACTTTGAGCTAAACGCTTTCTCGGGGCACAGCCCCTGCGGCCCCTGAGAAGTTCCTGGGGCCCAGTGGGGGCAGCGGCCAGGTTTCCTCAGCTGGAAACCCACCCCCCCCCCCCCGGAACGGGGACATCTGTCAGTGCCGGTGTCGATGATGCAGATACACCATTAGCTGTTTGCCCTGTGAAACACACAGGCGGGGCGGGCAGGGTGGGTTTGACCTCGACCATGACCAAGGGCTCAGGGAGGGACAGCAGGTCCTAGTGTGGAGGAGCCACAGAGCTGAATACAGACTGGGCCCCTCTACTTTCTCCCAGTACGGGGATTCCTGGAGGGCGCCTATACTCTGAGGGACCCCGGGGGACGATGGGGTCATGGACGCGAGCGCCACCGGGAAAGGGCAAGACCCCTGCTTGCTGGGCAGATGGGGGGTTCAAAGTGTGGAGACTGCCTGAGCCCCACCCCTGCTGACAAGCCCGGCTCCAGAAAACCTGGCGAGGGCGAGCCTGGGGCGAGAAGGGCTGATGTGGGAAAGGCTCACATACTGCGAGGGCCCCGACAGGACACCGAGGGCAGCCCACAAAGCTGTAGGGAGGCGTTCGCGATTGGGAAGGGTGGACAAAGGTGTCCCAAGGCAGAGCAGCCTGCCCTGCGGGTCCTGGCTCTCCGTCAGCCGAGGTGATCAAGCGTAGGCCTGGGTGCCCACTCAGCAGGGAGGCAGTGAAACCCCAGCCCCGGGCGGGCACCGAAGAACTCGGAGTGTGGTCCCCGGACCAGCAGCTCGGGCATCCGCATTGCTGGTCAGCCTTGCAGCGTCTGGGCCCTACCCCGGCCTTCTGCATCGCGATCTGCACATTCACGAGCCCCCAGGTGACCTGGGGGCTCACTGAAGGTCACGGAGCCCGGTCCAGAAATCGCTGAGATGCCTGCTTCCCTCCGGGGTCTGCTTCTGCTCCTGGCCCTGCTTGCCGGGGGCCGGCCTAGCGGGGATGGTGCTTCCCAGCTACCCGTGCACAGAGCAGGGAGCTCACCCTCGCCCCCAGCCGGCTCCTCTCCCGCAGCTTCCTGGAGGCCTGGGCTCGGTCCTCTCCTCTCCCCTCACTCTCTCCTTACTGGGAGCTGAGTGTGAACAGGTGTGTAATTGGACAGGTAACCGCAAAGGTAAAGAATGGAAGCCAGCTGTGGATGGGCGAATTGGGAAATACCAGGAAGGTTCACAAATGTGGCATCCGGGGGCCCTCGGGACCTGCTGAGGGCTGGGGGTGGCGGGGGCCCAGGTTTCCTGGAGATTTCCCGGGATTTCAGGGAGCCAGCCCAAACCTCGGGCAGATAACTCAGCAGTGCGCAAACCGGATTTGCTGAGCCCATCGGCTGGCAGAGTTGGTTCTCGGGGCTCGCCAGCTGGGGGCAGCACTGAGCAATGAGGCACCCACGCGCGCGCGCGTGTGTGTGTGTGTGTGTGTGTGTGTGTGTGTACACAAGAGGAGGCCATGGTTGATAAGAGCCAGGAGGGAGGCAGAGGAGGTCCCGGGGAGCTGTCTCCAAAAATTTGGCATTGACACCACAGCTCTGTGCTGCCATAGGCAGAAAACCTCTTGCTTTGGTAAACTGGTGACAGAGTAGCTACCTTTCATATCCACACTGTGTCCGTTTCCTGGTACCACAAACGGGGGTGAGGGGCCCAAAACCACAGACCTGTGTTGTCTCCCATGTCCGGAGGCTGGAAGTTCAAGTCCCACTCTTCACCCTCACATGGTGTTCTCCCTGAGTGCGTGTCCCTGCCCAAATTTCCTGTTCATACAAGGACACCAGTCAGATTGGCATAGGGCCCGTGTCCTCACATGGTCTTTCCTTGGCACACCCTTTCCCTTCCCAGTGGGTCACTCTTGTGCGTCCTTATCTCTTAGAAGGACACCAGTCGATTGGATTCAGACACACCCTAAGGCCTCATTTGAATTGAATCATCCCTTAAATCATCCCTGTCTCCAAAGACAGTCGCCTTCTGTGGTGCTGGGATTGGGGCTCCAACATGCACATTTTGGGGCACAATTCAGCTCATAACAAACTTTAACATATCTTTTGGGGGGGAGGCGGGGGATACAGTTCAACCCCTAACACACGCCTTGTGGCATAGTTCCTTTTTTCCTTCAGGCCTCGAACATTTTTTCTCAGCTCCCACTCTGTGTCAGGCACTGTTTCAGGGGCTGGGGATAGAAAGAGAAGCCAGGAACCGAAGCTCGGTCCTCCTGGGAGCCCCCAGGCTACAGGGGGAGGCACGCCAGTCCTGATAACTGTCAATAGAGGCCCCAGTGTAGGGGCTTCAAGAGCCAAGAAGGGGCCAGATAGGCTCTGCCTGGGGAGGGGAGGAAGGCTGGAGTGGGCGCCTTCCAGACAGGGGCTGTATCTACAGATGCTCACAAGACCAGGGTACATTCTGGAAGCCGCAGGTGGTGATGTGACCAGGGAACAGGGTGACTGTGGGACAATGGGTTCCAGGCAGGTCCAGCTTCAGGGATTTAAAGCGTAAATGTGGGGAGTTGGTAGGACGGTGGACATGGGAGTGAGTTGGTCAGATGTGACAGGGGATCGATGAGGGAAGGAAGGAAGGAAGGAAGGAAGGAAGGAGTGAATCCATTAGTCTGGTTCGTATGTCATGCTAGACATTATAGATGATTCAGAACAACTAAAAAGCAATATCTAATCTCCCAGAGGCCAGAAAGGTCAAATACTGTGTCCAAAGCCACCTCGCTAGGTAGTGGCAGAACCAAAATATGAAACCGTATCTAGGGACCCTAAAGCCAGCCCTCCGACGCTATGCCACCTACACCTTCTTATTTTCCACCTGATTCATTCAAGAAAAGCCGTTGCACAAGAAGGCTTTGTCCTGGAATCCCAACAGCTTCCCTGCTCACGCAGGTAGGGGTGGGGTGGGGGGGCGTCCGGGAAGTGAGTGGGAGGCTCCTTCGCCCAAAGCAGCGCCCCTCCCCCCCACCCCTGCGTTTCCTGGCCTGGCCACGGCTCTAAACCAGAGCCGCTCCCCTGCCTCGGCTGTGCTTCTAGATTGTGCCAAAGGCCTTTCTCTGGGGCCTTTTCAGGCTCTTATTGCAACCATCCATCATCAGCTTTCCTTCTTCCCTCCAGCACTCACCCCTTCCGAAGGAGCCCCTCCTGTCCTCATCCTCAGGGAGGCCCAGCAGGGCTGAGCCCCTGCTCGATGCTTCCTTGGCCTGGACGGTGTCTCTGATGGGTTCTTCCCGACGAAAGCATCTCTCCTGGCTCAGAAAGCCGCCACTTTCCCTCTAGGACCCTGCCCTGGTCTCCAGTCCCACGGCTGTCTTTCTCTGAGCAGAGTGCACGGGGCGTGACCAAGCGCCTCCACCGCGCTCCTGGCTCCCCGCTGGCCATGCTTCCTTCTTTCCCAGCTGCTTCTTCCATCCGGAACCCCCATAACTTCCTGTCTCCCCACCCCTTCTTCCTTCAGCCTCCATGCGTGGCTGGCATCTAGCAGAGGAAAGGGGTTCGTGTTGGTGGTACTTACACCTCATGTAGGTCTGTGCCTACGTGTGTGTGCATGTGTGTGCACACACTAGGGGTAAAGAGTGAATGCGTATTGAGCACCTACTCTGTGCATGTGTGTGTGTGTGTACACACAAGCTGTAAAGAGTGTCGGCGTTTAGTGAGCACCTACTATGCACCAGGTGCCCTGTGAGGCCCTTTGCCCCATGTGTGCCGGGGGTGGGGGGGGGCAGGTTCTAGCTTCAGGCAAAAGGGTACACCCGCTATGCTCCGAGCACACTTCAGGGACTAGAGGGACTGAGGAGCCCCCTGGATCCTGAGGGAGAATCCAGCCAGGCAGGAGGGCTGGGCCTGAAACAGAACCCGTCTTTGGGGAGAACGGAGCGATTCTGAGCCAGAGTCTGGGACAGCCGTTCAGCATTTCCTCCAGCCCAGCCTTTGTGGGCTCAGGTCTGAATCCCAAGGAGAGAGTGACCGTGAGGAGGACCCAAATGTGCCAGGGTCACTAACAGTCACATAGGGCCCAAGCCGGTATTGCTGTGGTCCCTACTAGAATGCCAAAGGGGGGAGGCAGGGACCCTGGCCACAGCACACCTCCCGCCAGTAGCAAACAGCATCCAGAGGGGGGTGGAACCGAGCGGGGGAAGGGTCCAGATATGAGCCCCGGAGACAGGGAGCAGACCGTGCATACCACAGAGACGGAGGAAGGCCTCCTGACAGCATATATCACTGTGGGCAATCAAGTAGGGGCAACGGGGCCTCTGGAAGATGAGGGTAGGGACAAGTGTGGATTAGCGGGGGGGGGGGGGGGGGTTGCGCAGCTAGCCCAATTGCCCATTGGTTCATTTCCACAGCAGACCCAGGAAATAGGCACCTTCCTTTTTGCTGAGGCCAAGAGAGCTCGGGTCCCCTGTGTGAGGTCACTGGTCTGATAGGAGGTCAAGCTGGGATTTGAACACTCTGGGGGCTATAAAGAGGGTCGGAAGGAGAGAGAGGCCTGCCTCGGACGGTCTGGAGTGTAAGCCAGGAGGACTTTTAAACAACAATGTCCCGGGGTGCCCGGGCGGCTCGGTCAGAGAAGCCTCCGACTCTTGGTTTGGGCTCCCTTCACAATCTCCTGGTTCATGAGTTCAAGCCCTTGGGAGTTAGAGCCCCGCGTCAGGCTTTTCCCTGATGGCACCGAGAGTCTCTCTCTCCCTCCTTCTCTGTCCTCAGAGCTCATGCTCTCTCTCTCTCATAAATAAATAAGCTTAAAAAAAAAAAAAAAAGACAATGTCCGAGTCCTTCCTGACATGTGGCCTGCAAGGTGACTTCCTTCCGTGGCGTTCAGGATGGAAGGAGGAAAATGTAAGTTGACACTTGGATTCACACTCAATCCAGGGTGCAGCAGGTTAAGGGGTGGCTCCCAATATGTCCAAGTCCTAAGCCCCAGGACCCGTGAACGTGACCTTATCGGGAGATGGGGGTCTTCGCGAACGTAATTAAGTTAAGGGTCTTGAGACGAGGTCATCTTGGATTTGGGGTGACCGGTGTCCTTCTAAGAGAAAGGAGAAGGAGGTCTGAGACATAGAGACAAAGAGGAAAAAGGCCACGTGAAGACGCAACAGAGATGGGAGTGACACAGCCAGAAGCCAATGACCTCCGGGAGCCACCAGGAGCTGGGAGAGACAAAGGAGGATGCTCCCCTGGGGGTTCTGGAGGGAGCACAGTCCGCCTACCAGCTTCATTGCAGACTTCTGGCCTCCAAAGCACTAGGGGAAAGTACTTCTGGTGTTTCAAGCAACCGTGTTTGTGGGATTTTGTTACCGCAGCCACAGGAAACTAATGATACACAGGACAGAGGTTCCTGCCCCGGGCCCGCCTAGCTTCTGGGTGCCTCCTTCTGCTTATGGCCGCTCTGCTCCCTGAGACCTCAGAAACCGCGCCCCTGAGCTGAGAGTTCCTCTCGGGGATTCCAAGCCCCGCCAAGTAAAGGTTAGGGCCCCTCGGGCCCACCCACCAGCCCAGAGACGGCTCCCAGAGGGGGAGACACAGTGGTGAGCAGCCCAGACCTCAGACGCCACATCACCGTCACTCTCTCTGCAGCCGGGCCTAGAAGAACCACGGCATTTGAGGAGGGGCTGCTGAGGATTTGCTGTTAGTCCCATCCACGTGGATGGACACGGATTTTGCCGTGTCTCTTTTGGTCCTTTCCCCTTTTTTCCAGTCCCAGGAACGGCTCATCCTTCAAGGTCACCTCGAAACCACTTCCTTTGTGAAAACTTACTTGACCCCCTTCCCCTGTCCCAGGCAGAATGGCACCCCCAGCACTTTCCACCTCCGTCCCTGGCACCTTCCCGGTGCCTGCTCGGCATTCATCTGCTGTGTCCCTAGCACGGGTGACAGAGTTCGGGGATGGTGAGTCAGGCTCCCCAGTCCTCTTGGGTGATGCTCCTGAAGACAGGATCAGGACTCGTGCACCTAGATCTCAGCCCCTCTCTCTACTCCGTTCACTCACCGAAGGCAAGTTTATTTATGTTATTTATTTTGAGAGAGAGAGGGAGAGAGAAAGAGAGAGAATCCCAAGCAGGCTCCTCACTGACAGCACGGAGCCTGATGCGGGGCTCGAACTCACCACCTGCGAGATCACGACCTGAGCTGAGATCAAGAGTCAGACGCTTCACCGACCGAGCCACCCACATGCCCCCTACTCACGGAAGGAGAAATGGATGAACGGACATCGTGAGAAGCCTGCTCTGGGTTCATACGTGCAGGAAATGTGTCAACTAATCAGCATTTACTAGACGACCGCACTAGATGCTACACCTCTTCTTGATTTTGTTTTTGTTTTCTTTTTCCAATGTAATGCCTACTCTTCATGGCCTCCACAAAAGCTTTTTTTTTTACACAGCTTTATGGAGGTATAATTGACATTCAATAAACCGCATATAGTTCAAGTAGACAATGAGAGGAGTTTGACAAACGCAGCATATGTCCATGAATCCATCACCACCAAAATTTCCTTGTGCCTCTCGGCCCCCGGGGCCCCCACAGACCCCTCCAACCCCAGGCAGCCACTGATCTCCCTGTCACTATAGACGAGTTTGCATTTGCTAGAATTTTATATAAATGGAATCATGCGGCATGTTTTCCTTTTTTGTCTGGTGACGTTCAGGTGATGTTTAGCTTTTTAAGGAACTGACAAAGTCATACCATAAGAGACTCTTAAATACAGAGAACAAACTGAGGGTTGCTGGAAGGGAGGGGGGGATGGGCTACGTGGGTGATGGGTGTTAAGGAGGGCACTGGTCGGGATGAGCAGTGGGTGTTTTACAGAAGTGATGAATCACTAAATTCTACACCTGAAAACATTAAAAAAACGAAAGAAGGAAAGGAAAGGAAAGGAAAGGAAAGGAAAGGAAAGGAAAGGAAAGGACAGGAAAGGAAAGAAACCACCAAACTCTTTTCCAAAATGGCAGCACCATTTTCCATTCCTGCCAGCAATGCGTGAGGTTTCCAGTGGCTCCACATCCTGGTTAGCACTTGATGAGGTCAGTCTTTTTCGTTTCAGCCGGCTGGTGAATGCGTGGAAGTATCTCGTGGGGCCTGATTTGCATTTCCCTGGTGACTCAGGCGTCTGAGAGAACACTTCACTTTGATCATCTGCTCTGGCTCCTACAGCTTCCCCGTGAGGTAGGTGGGCTAGCCCCATTTCGCAAGGACAAAGCCTGGATCCGAGCCCTTGAGTAACTTGCCTGAGGTCACCCAGCTGGTGAGCAGTAGAACCAGAGTTTGCCTTATTACTCAAGTTCTTGTTTCCTGAGCTGACAAATCCTCGGTGACCCCATTAACTCGGAGCTGGGCCTCAGTTGGGGTGAGAGCACATGAGCTTCCGAAAAGGGATGTGTCTGGGGTAGAGAAGAGGCTGCCAGGAAATTCCTCAGTTCCCCCCCAGGCTCCCATCTTCAAAGGCAACACCCAGGCAGCCCTTAGCGCAGCGCCTGGCAGTTGCCTCTTTCATGGGGTCAAACCCACCTCCTGACCCTCCCAGTGACAGCCGCCTCCACCTGGGGTTTTCCCTCATCTCTGCAGAGCATGTGCTCCCTCTGTGCTCCCAGTTTCCTCAGAATCGCCCTCCCTGTTCCTGAGGCAGGTCTCCCGGATCTCAGGCCGGCTCAGACTCTAGCTGTGGAGAGTCTCCCGAGGTTGTGGGCAAACAGTCAGCGCGGCCCAGGCTTCCTCGGGGTGGGGAAAGGTCTCCTGAGCTGGTTTTGGCCACCTCAGACACGCCTCAGATTCCGCTGGTGGACGAAGCTCCTCTGAGTCAGGGAGGCCATCTTGGGGGACAGCCTCCTCCCCAGCACATGTGTGCGGACACACACACACACACACACACACACACACAAACACACACACGTGATTAGTCTTCTCAGAGCACAGTTGTCTTCTCCGGGGTAGGCTGTCCCTCCAGAAGTCACGGGGGGGGGGGGGGTGTCAAAATCTAATGTTGGGAGTTTCCTGTCCTTTACCATCAAGATTGTCCTAACGGTGGCCTTTCAGGAACCTGTCGCCTCTTCCTCCCCACCCATCCTTTCCTCACCCCACCCCACCCTGGCCTGGGGCTGTGGCTACCTCTGAACGGGTCACCTCCCCTCCCAGCCAGAGAGCTCTGGAGTGGGTCCCCTCAGGGCCTAGAACACAGAGGGGGAGCTCAGTATCTGCAGAGAAAGGTGGGGTCCTGGAGCTGTTACGTTATGCTTACCTGGGTTTCCTTCTCCGCTAAAAGCTTCCTAAAAGTCAGGAGCTCTGGAGTCAGCTGGGCCTGAGGTCTGCGTTTGAACCCTGTTCCCCTGTGTCAGCCCGGTCAGTTACCTAAATCTATGACTCAGTTTGTCTGGTTAACAGGCTTAACAAAGCCTGCCTGAAAATCTGGCTTGAGGAATTAATTAAAAGAACAATAGTGTATTAAGGGCCTATCCTGAGCCCACAGGAAGAAGTTATCTACAGGTGCTGTCTCCCACTCGCGCCCCCTTCCTTGTGCCCCACCCCTGACCCGGCCTCGGTTATGGAACAGTCATCCCCAGCAGAGGCAGTGCCCTGAGCTAACAAGAGGGCTGAGGGCGGTGGTCTTGGAAGCTGTGCCTGGGGCGAGCCCCAAATAATGGCAGGGGGGAGGAGTCCGTGCCAGGAGTCCGAACTTCAGGCTGCCAAAGTCAGAATAAATGGGCAGAGAAGAGTCCCAAGGGTTCTGGGTCCCATCCCTCCTTTAGTCCCATTAGAAGGAGGGTGGTGGGGGAATTAGCAGCTACACAACCATCATAAATCAGGGAAGCGTCCAGGCAAGCTTCCAGAGGTTGAAACAGCTGACCTGCTCTAGGAATTCTGTAGCTGCTTTGACCGAAAGTAGGACCACACCCCAGTCCCCACCGCACCCCAGAGCGGGGCGGTGAGCCCAGGCCCAATGGCAAAATCGGGAACCCGAACCTGCCCTTAACCACACAGCCCTCCAGCTGCCGTGCTCTTTGAAGGGGGTGGGGGGGGGGGCGAGGTGTGGGCAGAATCCCGAGTCATAGGGAGACGAGCCATGAAAGGTTGGGGGAGGGAGCACACCAAGCAGATGGGACCCTGAGGGACTAACAGCAAAGACCTGGCACACGCTGGGACAGAGAGAGAAAGCCAGTGCAGCCTGTGACAGAGAGACAGAGAGACAGAGAAGACGGCAGATGGGGCTCTAGCCCTCCAGCAGCACAGCCTCGGGGCAAAAGCCAGGCTGGTGGCTGGCAGAGGGGCGGTCAGCTAGCTCAAATGCCCCCCCCCCCCGCAAGTTTGAATAAGATTGAGTGAAGAAGAGAGAAAGCCACCCCCGCCTCCTCCCCAGCTGGAGGCCTCTCACCTGCTCCAGAGCTCCAGGCGAGAGGCAAGAAGTCCCTATTTTATTTTATTTAAAAAAATTTTTTTAATGTTTATTTGGTTTTGAGAGACAGAGACAGCGTGTGAACTGGGGAGGGGCAGAGACAGAGGGAGACACAGACTCAAAGCAGGCTCCAGACTCTGAGCTGTCAGCACAGAGCCCGACATGGGGCTCGAACTCACGGACCTCGAGATCATGACCTGAGCGGAAGTCGGAGGCTTAACCGACTGAGCCACCCAGGCGCCCCCAAAATGTCCCTATTTAAAATCAAATTCAGGACTGGACATTTTAAAGTTCCAGATGGGGGGGCTGCCTGGGTGGCTCAGTAGGTTAAGCATCCCACTCTTGGTTTCGCCTCAGGTCATGATCTCGTGGTTCGTAAGTTCGAGCCCCACATCTGGCTCTGTGCTGACAGTGCAGAGCCTGCTTGGAATTCTCTCTCTCTCTCTCTCTCTCTCTCTCTGCCCCTCCCCTGCTCACACTGTCTTTATCTCTCTCAAAACAAGCAAATAATTTTTTTTTTTTTAATTAAAAGAACAAAAAACCAAAACCCAAAGTCCCGGATGTGGAGAATTTGTATTAACTAAGGGCAACCAGAAAGGTCACAGGACGGCCTGAGACGTCAGCAGGGCCAGGGAGGTACTGACTAAATCAAGAAAGACAAGGGGAGAAACTTCTTCATGGTTTCATCCCACAGTCCTGCTCCGTGAAAGGTTGGTCCCCTTGGGTCTGAAGGCACAAGACCAAGGCTGACAGAGCTCCGGACCTGGGCCTGCGTCTCCTACAAGTGCTGCTGGCCCTGCTGGTCAGCGGTAGGTGGGACCTGCCCCAGATCCGTCCGACTCAAAGTTCCTGCATGTGCTGCCTCAGAGGGGAGCTTCTGGTCCAGTAAGAGGAGGCGGCCACGAATGCTGCTATGGGAAAAAATAAAGCAGAATCCAGTAAATGCCACAGTAAACCCATAAACTGGATGCTGCCTGAGAACGGAGGAGGAAGCCACAACTGAGAGGGTGGGGAAGGGTGGAAACCAGGGAGGTTCCCCTCAGGAGGTGGCATTAACACTGGGCCTTGAAGGGCGAATTTCAATAAGCAGAGAAAGGAAATAATTTTTCATGAGTTTTTAATGTAATCCTTCCAGTAACTCCCTCCCTCCCCTCCCCGAACACTTAAACGGACGATATCAGGAAGTAACCATCCAGTTTCTTATCTAGATTTTTCCATTTCACATACAAAAAATAATAATAATTAGTAAATAAATAAATAAATAAACCTAAAACAAAACAAAACAAACACCTCTGATTCTCTTTCTTGGAATCCTTCCTTCTAAAACACTTATCCAGGGGCGTCTGGGTGGCTCAGTGGGGTAAGCGTCCGCCTCTTGATTTCGGCTCATGGTTTCATGGTCCGTGAGTTTGAGCCCCGCATCGGGCTCTGGGTTGATAGTGCAGAACCTGCTTGGGATTCTGTCTCTCCCTCTCTCCGTCCTCTCTCTCTCTCTCTCTCTCTCTCTCTCTCTCTCAAAAAAAATAAACACTCATCCACTCAACACCTATTTATGAAGCACCAGCTACGTACCAGACATTAGTGGCATCAGGAGTTTGACTCTCTTAACCTCAATAGTCTTTGACCTGCGCACCAGTCTCCCCCCCAGTTTATAGATGAGGAAACTGGAGGACAGAGAGGTTAAGTAAGTTGCCCAAGGTCTCCCAGTGAGTAACTAGCAAATCTGGGACGTGGGTCCGAATAGTTGGGCTCCAGAGTCTGGAAGCTGCCCCTTTACCTTCTGTTGCTGTTTCTTTGATAGAAAACTCAGTGTGGTTGGCCACTCGGAAAGGCGGAAGAAAGTGTGGCCGCGGTTCCTTTTATTATCTCCCATAAACTGATGCGATACTTCCCGGCCGTTCGGTGCAGCCACAGGTGGCTTCACGGCTCCGGCTGGTGGGAAAGCATCAGCTCCCACCGCTTCTGGGACTCAGTTGTCAGAGGAGAAAAAAACCATACGAGAGGCATGGGGCGGGGCTGGTCTCCTCGGCTCCGGGAGCCGGGATGGCCAGGCAGGGACCAGAGAGACCTCCACCTCGGGGACTCTGGCCTCCGCGGAGGGACCCGTGGGGCTTGAGGGTTGAGTGAACCGAGACTCCCCGTGGCCACCCTAGCTGCCGCGGGCCGGTCATCCCAGCCTCATCCACCTGCCTCACCGGGTCCTCCCATCCCCCTGCCCCACGTGCAACCAGATCTGCCCCTTGCACGCCGCCCTTCTGTCCCCACCCCGTCACAGGACTGCAGGCCCCCAGCATTTCTCGTCTAAGCAGAGGCAGTCACTTCCTAACCAGCCTTCCTGTCCCCCAGCCTGCCACCGCATAGATCGTCTGCCAGTTCCCAATTCGTTTCTTAAAGTGAAACTCTTACCGTGGCACCTCCCCTCCTCAAGAAGCTTTTGTGGCTCCCCGGTAACCTACTGGAATAAGCGTAAACTGTGCGGCCCTGTGGTGGGGCTTGCACCCTTCTGCCCCAGGCCACCAGCCTTCTCTCCCTGGTCCCCTTCACCTCCCTGACCCATCTACCCTAGCCCCCTCGCTGCCCCCAACCCCTGTGCTCAGCCCCACATCTTCCCTCCTACCTCCCCTAGTGTGAATCCGTCGTGACCCAGCTCAAGACTCCTCGGACCACCTAGATGAAAGCAGTTGCTTGCTTTGAAATTTCTAAGGCTCCTTCTGTCGATGGCAATAATCAGTCACCCTCGCTCTACACTATCTTATCTGATTCCCAGACACCAGTGAGTCATACCCGAGTTCACCCCGGTGGTGAAAACTCCCAACATCACCCGGCACAGGGGCAGTGACAACAATATTGCTTTGGGGTCAAGCCCCAGCTCTGTCACTTGCAAATAGGATAACCCTGAGTAAGTCCCTTAACGGCCCTGAACATCAGTTTCCTCATCTGGGGATAAAACCCACTTCCCAGACTTGCTAGGAGGGTTACCTGGGGAGATGCTTGTAAATGCTCGGCAAAGGTCCCCTCCTTCCCTCAGTACCTAGGTGCCGATTGGCTCTGACCTGTCTGAAGCGGGGCCAAAGCAGGCCTAGGACAAAGCAGGTGGAGGTGGGCACTCTGTGCTTTCATTTTTACACAAAGTGTTTCACAGGGTTTTTTTTTTTCCCTAGTAAAATTAGATCCTGACACGTATTCAGGGAATGCCTGTACGTATTTCTCCAAGAACAGAGAGTTAAGGGGGGGACCCACCTCCGGCCCATTGAGCCCATCAAGGGGCTGAGTCACCTGCCCGGCCCAGCATCGTAGAAGCAAAGCAAAACAACAACCGATCCGTTTGCCAGATTAAGGGGCTGAGACCGCAGGCCCATCCCCGTCCCCGTTGATGGAGGAGATGTGTTCACCCGTGGAGATGTAACACCGAGCGGGGCACGATGCACATCTTCTCGTCCCAGGACCCTTGGTCTGTCTGTGCCATGAACCCCTCAGGTAGTCTGGTGACCTGCCCATGACACTTTTGAATTAGTAAAATACAGTACGTAGGATTGCAAAGGAAACCAACGATGTCGAAAGACAGCTGGCAGGGCATGAAGACGTGCGTGACGGCACAGAGCATCTCTGTGGATGCGTCAGATAACAGGACCCACGGCCGCTGTGACGTTGGTGTTAGTTTGTGTTAGACTGTGCGACGAGCCACGCACATGAGATTTTGAGATGTGACAACCGTCGTGTGATACGATCACATCTGTCACCCACACTGGTGATAAAGACGCTAGTCACGCACTCTGAAGTGCTCTGGCTTGTTGCCCGCATTTATAATTGAAAGAAATGCCAAATTTCAGTTGAAGGGGACGGAAAACACGGTCATTTCTTCTGAGCCAAGGCCTACGCCCCTGATCGATTTGCATCCCTTACGCCTCAGATGGGGGAGCTTGTGTTTGGGGCAGGGGCCGCGGCTATCTGCTTCCCCGCTGAACCCCCGGCATCAGACACAGCACTTGACATAAGTTGGTGCTTAACAAATGTCTGTTGGGTGAACGGTAAGGCCATACACGTGGCTGTGGAATGAGGATTGCGAGTCGGGTGTCCGGGTTCCCTGTCACCTCTAATTTTTATGGCAAATCTTGGGGAGGAGGACATTCATTTTCTACATAAGTTGCCTTTGCCCTGATTTAGGCTGAAGGACTCTGGAAGGAAGGGCCCTCGCAGTTCATCTGTGCACACGTGTGCACACACACACACACACACACACACACCATAAAAAAAATCCCAGGAATCTCCTGGAAAAGAGCTCAAAGGAAGAGAGAATTTAAATCAGGTAGGAAATTACATTGTCCTTAAGCCTGATGCTGGGATTTATGCCTGAAATGGGGATTTTTGTCTGATTTGCAGAATGAGAGGCTATATTTAAAGCTAAATAAGAATTGACAAGGGGCTTCATAAGAGTTTGAGACCCTGCGACGTGAAGAAGCCCGACCCTGTGGCCCGTGCAGCAGTGAGTGCAGGGGATGGGAGTTAGGGGTGTCCCTGCAGACGCTTTGACCCACCGGCAGCATCTTCACAACGGCTCGAGGCATCGGCAGCCTTGGCTGATGGCAGATGTCACGGGACATCACGAGACAAACACTCAGACCCTGGAACAGAGACGCAAATCCACTATAACGCACTTTTACCGTGACAGGCCTGCCCCGTGCGTCATGAACACCATGGACAGTCACACTGGGCCCCATGCTTCCAAGAGTCTTGCACCTGCACTCGTTTCTGCTGTTGCCACCTGGATATTCTTAATAACAAGAATTCTTAAAAACAAGAATTTGCTGGGCCCTCGAATTATTTATCCTGGTCCTGGTGGCAGGACGGGAGGTCTGCCCCATGGGTCACACAATGAATGCTCTGCCTTCTGGAATCCCTGGGCTGGGTGGGGACGGGGCGGGGCGGGGGGGAGTAGGCACGAGGATGGGTCCTTTGGATAATTGGCTCAACTTCCCGGTCTATGAGTCCATAAACGCACCGAGGGATAGCTGCCAGGATTTATTGGGCACCTCCTAAGGGAAAGGCTCGTCAGTCCAGGAGCAGATGGCTCCCCCACAGCCTTGGATAGACAAATGGCCAGAGTGGCGGACGATTCCCCAGGCTGTCGCAGGCTGAGAGAAATGTCACTTAAGAATGCCCAGCCCCCTCTGGGTGGCTCAGTTGGTTAAGCGTCCGACTCTTGACTTCAGCGCTCAGGACATGATCTCAGGGTTTGTGAGTTCAAGCCCTGTGTAAGGCTCTGCACTGACAATGCAGAGCCTGCTTGGGATTCTCTCTCTCCCTCTCTCTCTGCCCCTTCCTCACTGGCTCTCCCTCTCTCTCTCAAAATAAATAAATGCTTTTAAAAAAGAAGAAGAAAAAGAAGGCCCAGTCCCTCAACTTGTTTCTATGCTTCTAGTCAACGCGCCGTTGTACAAGGGGTGCAAGAATACCTTGCACACCTCAGTGAGGCCAGGAAGACAGCAGACTTGGTCTCAAAGACCAAAATGCCAAAAACACTTTCAGGTTTATATAAGGAAAACGTGGGGGCAAAGGGGGGTGGGTACGTGCAGGCAGGCCGTATAGGTTACATGGATCATTGTCTTGGAATCCATCACAGTTGGGGGCCTGCTGGCTCAGGAAAGTCCCTGTTGTTTGAGGGGCGGTTTTTGTTCCCGTCAGGGAATGCTCTGCCCTCAGAGCCTTCGGCCTGAGACAAGAGCCAAGCTGGAAAGAAGAACCCAACTGGCAAGTCTGAGGTCAAAATGGAGGCGGCCACAGTCCTCTTTCATGCTTAGCAGCCATAGGACCCAGACCCCAAGATGGCACCCATTGACTTTGCTCCTCATGTAGCTGTCCTCTCCTTGAGAGTGGACTGGATTCAGTGAATACAGCAGAAGGGATGATCTACCAGTTCTGAGGTTAGGTGTAACATTATTAAAGACACTGGAGCTTCCATTTTTGTAGCGCTCTGTCTCCGTTGTCCCTCTGTCTGTCTCTGTCTCTCAGGTTACTCATTCTGAGGGGGTCTATTGCCCTGGAGAGACCAGGTGGAGTCCGCAGGTGCCCACAGGGTAACCCGGAGACCCTCCACCAACAGCCAGTGAGGACCTGAGGACTCCAGCCAATAGCCATGCGAGTGAGCTCTCTTGGCAGTGACTCCTCCTCCAGCCCTTTCGAGGTTTTGAGGATGCAGATCTGGCCTGTCGCCAGCTTGCCCGTCGCCTCGAGACCCTGAGCCAGGGCCATCCCCCTAAGCCTCTCCTGGACTCTTGACCCTCAGAAAACTGTGAGAAGTAAGGGAGATGATTCATTTTCAGAAATACCAAATAAAAGCTGTGCTGTCTAGTTAACAGTAAGTTTACAACCTATTGGAAATACCGACGAACCCTTGACCCTGCAGTGGACTCCCAAACCTTTAGACACTTCATTTGCTGATTCTTCCCCTCTCTGTTTCGTGGCATTTGCAATGAGCGTGTGCCAAAGAACAAAGGGAGGAGGGACCGAAAGTCTGGGCGTCGCCTCAGGGAATGTACGTTTGTTCCAATCAGACCACTTTTTTTGCCTTACATGGGCATAGGCGATGTCCGGGTAAGGCTGTAACCTCTGCAGCGCTCAGCCAATGAGGAACCAGGGGAGGGACTTACCTCTGCAGCGCTCAGCCAATGAGGAACCAGGGGAGGGACTTGCATGCTAGGAGATAAAGTGTCTGCTGTAACCGCCCCAAGTGTGCCTGTCCATCAGACACCGCTCTTGCAAGACCATTGATTAAAGCCTCGCTTCACCGTGCTCCGAGTCTCTGCAAGCCTCCTGTGATTGGGTCAACGGGCTTATGTCTAACAGAAACTATGGGGGAGAAAACATATTTGTTGTTTTAAGTTCCTATGTTTTGGGATACTTGGTGTAGGTCAGTAGAGAATATGCCAGTTTCTGATTTATCACTACCTCACCACCAGGAGCCCAGAGCACCCAGGAGAGCCCAGGCACCATCCATGTCTGCACCCCCGCACGTCCAGGCACACGCAGACATCTACAAGGACTTCTGGAAAGTCACTGAGGACGGCTGTCCTTGAAGGATGCTGGGACCTCCAGGCGAATACAATTTGCTGCAGTAATGGTAACTGTGATCACTTCCTTCCATGCTCTGGCCAGGGAAAATATGAATTCACATTGGCTAATGCACGTCTTAGTGTACGTTCTCCCAAAGGCAAATATTATAAACTTTTAACATGATCCGGGTTTATCTAATATTTACAAAGCACCCACTAAGTACCATGCACCTAATCCTGATAAAAGCCCAGCGAGCTGGAATTATCAATCTCATTTTTAGATGAAACAAGGTGAGAGGTAAAGGAATTTGCCCAAAGTCTCAAAGCTAGTGACAGGCAGGAAAGCAAGTGAAACCCGGGGTCTGGTGATTCTAAGATCTACTGTCTTTCTACTGCACCCTCTGCTTCCCCCAGGTAGGAGGGCACAGAAAGAGGGTGGGGAGGTTGGAGGGGGCGGGTTTCTGGATTCAGGCGGTTATCTGTATCTCCATCTCGGATCCTTTCTTCTCCTGCTTGGAAGTAAAGACAGGAAACTCATAGGTGAGTGGAAGTTCGGGGTAGACACCAGCCAGTGGTTTTACTTGGTAGCTGGGTCCCTGGTGGGGCCGAGGGAGCAATCCCAAAGATCACAGCAGGGAGGAGGGTGGGACCGTCAGGTGTGGTGACAGGAGGCGGAGTCTGATGCAGGGTGACTTCAGGCTTTCCAACTGCCAGAGCGACAGCCTGCAGGCTGCTTTGGAGGAGGGGGCTCCCAGCCCGCGTGGCCTCCTGCCAGGGCGTCACAAAGGGCGTCACCCTCCAGTAGGACAGGCTCGCGACATTTTGAGTATCCTCTCGCACAACCTTTGGTAACACTTTTACAACAAAGCCCCGCGTGATGGTAGTTTTGCGTTTAGGATCCTTCAACTGAGACCATGGGCGAGGATGAAAAGTCATTATAAATTTAGCAATGCCTCTAAAAGGATACATTTTATTAAACACAATAGCTTCTATAGATGCATTTAAAATAATCCTAAGTACAGAGCAAGGCTTGGAAAACAAGCCAGCCCCTCAGGAGGGCTGAGAGCGTGGTGACAAACACGTCACCCACGGCCAGGCGCCACCAGACCAGAAGTCAAGCATCTCGGTGCGGAAGTCCGGCAGGGGCCCTGAGCCTGTCCAGACCGGCTTCGGTTCCTCTCCCAGCGCTGGAGGGTCTCTCCTTGAGGCAGCTCATCCCATAGAACATGTAAGGTTCCCATGCAGCCCCCATCTAACTCAGGCCCCTGTGGATACACCCACTCAGCCTGCCCAGCTGGAAAGGAAGGCCACAGCCAGCAGGACTGGCCCCCCACTGCCATGCCCCTGATCCCTGAGTCATCTGGGCAGGTGGCCCTGCCAGCCTCTAGAGATGCTCGCTAGTGATTTCCCAGAGGTCCCTGTCAGGGCCAGGACCACTAACCTCTCCTGAGGTCCAGAGCTCAGAAGCAGGTGAACAAGGCCCACAGGTACAGGGGTGAACAGACTGAGCCTGGAGAGATTTAAGAAATGCTGGCAAAGCAGAATCCCTTCTTAAAAGTGCTCCCCCCGCTAACCTTTGGCGTGATGCCAGAGAAACCACCAAGACTTTGCTCGCGTTTGTGTATTCATTTTGCAGAGACCCCAGCTCAAACACAAATAAATGCCCATGGGCGAGTTAGAACCTCAAACACTCGTTGGTTTGGGGGCGTCCTGGGGTGGACCACACGTGAATTGCTACTGTATTCCTGTGCCTGCCCCACGGGGGGGCTCCGTACGCTTTAACGACCGGATGAAGGGACGGATGGATGGATGGATGGATGACCAAGAGTGAAAAATACACAAGTAGAGGGAAGAGGAAAATCAAGGTCTGTGTCCTCGCCTGTTTCCAGGAAGGAAGCATGTTGCTTCTGACCCCCCACCACGTTTGTGCCTGGGCAGCGGGTCCCAGGACCTTCTCAATGGTGCCTGACCCCACAGCTGCCCCCCGGGGCTGCCTCGGCTTCCCGTACACCGCGCCTCGGGAGCGGTCCCAGATGGCATCCGCGTGGCCTGCCAATGGCAAGTTCACGGCTCTGAGCACCGGGAAGGGAGAGGGAGTAGGTCACCCCCTCCCTGACCCTGGTGGGAGAACAGGCCACCGCTCTCGGGAGGAAGGAGCATCCGGCTCAGTGAGGGGGCTGGTTCCTTCTGGGGGCTCAGAAAGTCAAAGGTGCTGGTGTTCCTAAGGACAGTAGAACAGACACAGGAGGAACCCAGGCCATGCGTCCCACCTCTCTGCAAAGGGATTCTGGATGGGGACCCAGGACCCTAGTGCCGAAGTACCTCTGATCAACACAAACAAGAGAAAACCCTGCCAGGAGGCACTGCCTTCACTGATAGCAGGACCAAAGCCAGAGAGCTGCCTGGCCCCTGCCCTTCCCCTCCCCTCCCCCCCACCCACCACCGCTCTTCCTGGGGGCCTTCCCTTGCCTTGCAGGGACAGGAGCCACTATGTGAGAATTTCTCCAGCCCACAAACCATTGTCGGGGATGCAGTCACCCAAAAGGGACAGTGAGAGCCACCTGATAGGACCATGAGTCTTTCCAATGCAATCAGCCTAAGGTGGGAAAAGAGAGGCTTTCATTTCCAGGCTTGCAGGAGGGTGTGCCCAGGGTACAGGACCTATCAGTCACCAGCGGCTGACCTTGGCCAAGCCACTGGGTTCTCCCCGAGTCTTAGTTTTCTTATTTATGGAGCAGTAACAGCCTCTATCCTGTAAGGTTACAAGGTGAGAACTAGAGGTCGTGCGGGTGTGGCCGGCCCACACCCTTTCCGGCTGCCCCTCCCAGCCCACAAACCAGAAGCCAGTTTTACTCAGGTTCCCAGGCAGCCCTATGCTTCAGGAGAAGCAGCTCCCCCCTCCCCTCCAGGCCCCCAGGGGTGGGTCTTGATTGGTCTAAGCCAGTTGAATGGGTGACCTCTTTCTTCTTAGTTTATGAGCAAGTGTATAACTTTATTCTGGCTAAGGGGACACAAGGAAAAGTCTCTGGGGGGGAGGGGCGTTTGGGGAAAGTTTCCCTCATCTCAAAAAGAACCATAAGGAAGGGACTTTTTCTTTCACTGGCCTTTGGGCGCTGTTGGGTGACGGTGTGATACTTGGAGCTGCTGCAGCTATGTTGTAAACATAAGGGATAATACTGAATGCAAAAGCCAAGGGGCTAAGGACTGACAGAGCCTAAAGATGAAAAGAAGCCTAATCCTCGGTGATGAAGTTGAGCTATTGAAGTAATTGCCCTTGGCGTGTCCCTACCTTGGGACACCTTGTTAAGTGAGAGAATCCTAATCTCTGCTTAAATGGGTATTTCCAGTGCAGTCAAGAGCAAAGCCTCTGGAGCTAGACCGGCAAACCCAGGCTCTGCCACTTAGGCCTTTTGGCATGTTCACCACACCTCTCTTGATCTCCTCATCTGTAAAATGGGCCTGGAGAGAACACCCACCTCCATTTTATGGAGATTGTTGCTAGGATTAAAAGGGTTGGTGTGTGGAAAGTATTTCAAACAGTGTCTGGAACATTGTAAGTGCCATTGATTTATGCTTTTAATGTTTATTTATTTTGAGAGAGAGAGAGAAAGAGCCTGTGCACGCAAGTGGGGGAGGGGCAGAGAGAGAGAGGGAGAGAGAGAATCCCAAGCAGGCTCCACACTGTCAGTGCAGAGCCCCATGCGGGGCTCGATCCCATGAACTGTGAGATCATGACCTGAGCCAAAATCAAGAGTCAGACGCTTAATCGACTGAGCCACCCAGGTGCCCCTCTAAGTGCCATTTAAGTGGTAGTTGTTATTAAGCTATTTTGAACCCTTTCTGGTTTTTGGTTTTGTTGTTTTTTTTTTTTTTAGCTGAAAGCCTCCTAATGTAGCAGGTGCTGCTCGGGCCGTAGGTGTTTAACCAGCAGCAGCCGCGTCCGCTACTTATCAGACTGAGGGAGCGTGTGCACGCGAGCTCGTGTTGGGTGGGTGGGAATGACATCAATTATCAAATGAGCTCCTCGAGTGGAGAGAGGCCGGGCACTGCTCTGCACCCGCAGAACAGGGCTTCATGGGGAGGCGGAGGTCTCTCCAGGAAGGGGACTGCTCCGAGCGATTCCTTCCCCTCGACTTCCGGAACCAACAAGCGTTCTGTAGACAGCAGAGCCCAGCGAGGCCCCTTGAGGGCCTCCGCACGGCCAGTCTGAGGCCGACTTGTCCCTTCAACCTCAAGGCCAAGTGTTCGGTCCCCTTGGACCCCCACAGCCGTCCCGTGAGGTCTAAGCATCCTGCCTGTATGTGTACGAACACCAGATCTGGGATGAAACCCATGCTATTCTCCCTAGCCCCAGGCTGGACACCCACAGTCGTGTCCCTTTCCCCCTAGAGTTCCTGGACAATTTCACACTCGCTGGCCTTTTGCAGGAGGCCTCATGGTATCCTTCCTGAAAACAGACTCCTCTCTTTCTCAGCCAAATGAGCTTGGGTGAGTATTCACTGCTAAGCCTCCTCGTCGGTGAAGTGAAATAGCATTGCCTCCTTAGATGGGATTTGTGTTTGCTTCGGCCAGCCAGGCGTCCAATTCACGCGACCTGGGAGGCCTGAAAAGCCTAAAGCCAAAAGGTGACTAAAAGGGGTAGAATTCTGGCCCTAAACCCAACTGAGCTCTGGGGCTTAGAACTAGAAATTTTCAGCAGAGACTCGTTCTTTTTGCCCTGGACCCAGAGTCCAGGCATAGACAGGCAGGAATCTTTTTTTTTTTTTTAATATTTATTTACTTTTTGAGAAAGAGAGAGAGAGAGACGGTGTGAGCAGGGGAGGGGCAGAGAGAGAGGGAGACACAGAATCCGAAGCAGGCCCCAGGCTCCGAGCCGTCAGCACAGAGCCCGACGCGGGACTCGAACTCACGGACCGCGAGATCGTGACCTGAGCGGAAGTCGGACGCTTAGCTGACTGAGCTCCCCAGGCGCCCCTAGACAGGCAAGAATCCTAAACTTCTTGTTTGGGGAGGGGGGATCATCTAGCTTTACGCTGGGATGGGCCTCTCCTTTGACCTTGCACCTTGAGTGGGTCTTGGGATTTGTTACCAGTACCCACCTATAGGCCCAGTTACAGCCAACACTCTAGACCCGCAGGGGTGGGCCCAGGCAAACCAGCCTCAGTACCCCTTTGTCCCTGGATTTGTGTTTTCTGGACTTTTCAGCCTCCAACGATTTTTCTACTTTTCTGCCGGGTTAGCCTTGCAATTTTATATAGCAATTTTATCTAGCATTTGTATGTGTTCTATACATTCAACTCTGTTTACCTTTAGAAACAGATGTTTTTTATAGTGGGTCGGGAGGGTCTGAGTCAAAGACACTGCTCCTAAGACTCACAGGCAAGAAAATACGAACAGGGGCTGAGGGGTAATCGCGAGAGCTTCTTCTGGACGTGTATCCGGGAGGCTGTTCTGCAACAAACCATGTTGCAACCAGGGCCCTGGGGACCTCTGAGCAGCAGGAGGGGCACGTCTGCCTGGAGCTTTAGGGACACTCACATAAGGAAGACACCTAGATCCCAGTACCCAACGGAAGGTTTGGAACCCAGTTCCAAACAAGAAAGGGGTCAGAACAGTTGCCAGTTCAGGCAGAGCGGAAGCCGATCTTGGAACCCAGGGCCCTAAGCTGCGCCTTGAAGAGGCAGGGGGTTGAGTTAAGGAGCTGCTGGGAGCGACGTGTCTGGAATAGCAGAGAATAGTCCTGTGCACGCATCAGGGACAGGCACTGTTGGCTAAGACTGATTCCCTGGGCAGGGAGGTGACACCAAAGGGCCAGCCTTGTTTATGACTTTTTTTCTTCAAAGTTTTGTTTACAGTCTGGTTGGTTAACGTAGAGTGTGATACTGTTTTCAGGAGTAGAATTTTTTAAAATTATTTTTTAAGTTTATTTATTTATTTTGAGAGAGAGGGGGAGAACAAGCAGGGGAGGGACACAGAGAAGGAGAGACAGAATTCCCAGCAGGCTCCGCGTCATCAGCATACGGCCCGATGTGGGGCTTGAACTCACGAACCGAGATCAAGAAACTGAGCCGAGATCAAGAAACTGAGCCGAGATCAAGAGTCGGATGCTTAACCGACTGTGCCATCCGGGCGCCCCTTCAGGAGTCGAATTTAGTGATTGATTCGTCGTTTGCATGGAACCCCCGGTGCCCAACACGACAAGCGCCCTCCCTCATCCCCGTCACCCATTTGGCCCGTCCCCCACCCACCAGCCTGTTTACAGGGGCGAGGTCAGCCAGGAGCAGAGACTGCCACGCAAGCTGTGTCCATAAGCGGATCCGGGGCACTCCAGAACTGGGTTGGTCAGGGGGTGGTTAGTCAGTGCTGAGCTGGATCCAAAATAGAGAGTTGGGGTCCAGAGAAAAGAGCCTGGGTTTTGTGGGGCCCCGGGACCCCCTAGAGAAATACCGACGCTGAGGTTCGAGAATGGGTGCAGCGTGAACCAGAAGGGGTGCCGGAAGCCAAGGAGAAAGCCTACACCCTCTTGGGAGCCAGAATCAGAAGAGACCGAACAGTGTGAAACTCTCTTAGCGACAAGTCCCCCGCAGTGGTGTCACTGAGAGCCATGAAGCCTGCAGTGGGAGTTGCTGTCTTGTCCTGGATTTGGAGGAGACTTCCTAGGGTCCCGGGGTGGGGGGAGGGAAGACGGTGTGCTAGAAACTTCTGTAGCCGCCCTGGCCGTTCCCCAGCCCTTCCGAATGACTGTGCCAGCCTTGGACTCTGAACTCATCAGCGCCCAGAGTTGCAGAGAGGTTTCTGGCACACTCTGGGCCCTCCATGGAGTCCCAAAGGTTCCTCTCTTTTCAAGGCAAAGGAGGACGAACATGACCCCATCCCTGCTCTCCCCCATAGATCAGCTGGTTTGGAACAGATAATAATAGTAAAGCTCTGACTAACCCTGAGAGCAGAAAATTAAATTTCCCTAAATCCTTCTTAATTTCTCCTGGAAAGGCTCAAACCACGTGCAGAGAGCTGAGGAAATAGAACTTTGCTGGGAAGACCATCTTGACGGAAGGGAGCGCCCAGCAATGCCTCTTGTGGATCGGGAATCATCCAGCGACAACCAGAACATTCCAGAAAGGAAGGAATTTTAGGACCACGCCGTTTCCCTGGGTCATCTACTGCAATACCTTTGCCTGCCATTTGGGAAAAGGGCGGCCCAGAGAAGGAAAGTCCAACCCGAGTCACTTGGAGGCATGTGGCCCCACCCTCTCCTCTTACCGTCAAGGAAACTGAGGCCCAGCAAGCTTAAAAGATTGGCCTCAAGCCACTCACCAGCCAGCACGAGTGTGGCCCAGGCTCCAGATCTGATTCCCTTTCTTCTCTTTTATGTCCCGCCCCCAAACTACCAACCTTCCCGTCCCCTTGAGAAACCAGCCCACAGATGCCTGTGTCGCCTTCTCCATCGTATCCAGACAGAACCCCAGATTGTCACAACCCAGACAGACAACCCCCTCGGTTCCCGGAGTGAACTTTTCCATGTTTTCAAAACTCTGCATTGATGCAGTGGTTTCACAACATCAGAATTATATGTTTTCAAGAGCAGCTCTTGTAAAACATGCAATTTTGAGAAAAACATCGGCCGTGAGCTTTAACAATTATTCCCTCTCCAATTAGGAAAGCGGAGTTTGGCTCCAGAGCGAGTCGAAATTTTTAAGCCTTCGTGACAAATCTGCATAAACACTCTCATTTAAAATGAAAAAGAGGGGCGCCTGGGTGGCTCAGGCGGTTGAGTGCCCGACTCTTGATTTCGACTCAGGTCATGATCCCAGGGTCACAGGATGAAGCCCCGCATCAGGCTTCATGCTGGGCGTGGAACCTGTTGGAGATTCTCTCTCCCTCCCTCTGCCCCTCTCCCCCGCTCGTACTCTCTCTCTCTCTCTCTCTCTCTCTCTCAAAATAAAAAGGAAATAAATACATTAAAAAAAAAATAAAATGAAAAAGAAATCCCAGGCTTCAGAGGACAGGCTGTGCTTTACCACAAGCCTCACTGAGTTTCAGCTCTAATTTAACTGTTTCCCTTTTGAAACACAGATTTCTAAGATCCTTGCGGCTATACCAGCTTCTTGCAGAGATAAGGAGGCAGATTCTGGGAGCCAAAGTTGGCTCTTGACCAGTCGCAAATCACAGATTGGGTCTTAGACTGTACCAGCCCTGCTGTGGGCACCTGAAACCAACTGGGTCGGTGGATTCCGGGCCGGGAAGAACGAGGCCCACAGAAGACTTACCTAGAGCCGCCCGGGGTAAGATGGGGACACGGTGACCAATGACGACATGGCCAATGGTTTGAGCTTATCCAGGAATGAGCTGAACAGAGTTGTAGAAAGGCGGGAGACAGACCATGCTCCTTGCCTTCCTGAATTCCACTCCAGATGTATCTGAGCCTGATGTATTCCTCGCCAGGCTCAGCACCACTTTGATGTGGACCAGATGTAGGGCTCTATTCAAAGGGTCTGGGGGCTGGGGGTGGGGTGTGGCCATATATCAGATTAGAAAGAGCACTGAATGAATCTGAAGAGCCGGCGGGAGATCCACTCTGGTCTTAATACCTGTGTCGTGATGGCCCAGGTATTTCCAATCTCTGAGGCTCGCTCCCATCTCTTGGGCTGGAGCAGTGGTTCTCAACCATTCATGCATTTTAGAGTCAGGGAGTTTTAAAAGAACATCAGTGCCCAGGCTTTACCCCCAGAAATTCTGATTTATCTGGTCCAGGATGGCGCCCACACATGGGTACCCGTGGGTGATTCCAAAGGACAGTCAAGGTAGAGAACTCCAAGACTGAATGCCCTCCAAGGGCTACGCCTTCCAGGAGCAGGTGAGCCAGCCCACCTGGGAGTCAGGAGGCTTCAGTTCCACTGTCTTGCTGTGTGGCCTTGGGAAAATCACCCTCCCTCTCTGGGCATCAGCTTGTCCCATCTGCAAAGTGGAAAAGGCGGAAGGCTGGGTGCCGATTTCAACTTACGTGAGTCTATGAGACCCAGTCACCCACTACTAAGCAGATCCAACAAGAGATCTGAGCTCATGAAATCCCAGCTCAGTTTTCCTGGAAACCTAGGCCTGAGAGGCTTGGTGGCCCACATATTCTGTGGCTTCCAGAACAGGTTTGAGTAAGAATTCCAGTTGTTCTTCCCCGTGAGTTCTAGAGGACTCAGTCTGGGTCTCCCACGCTGGGATCTTGCACAAAAAGTAATTTAAGCAGATTTCCCTGACTTTGCTGCATTTCCTGAAGAGGAAACCGGGCATGAAGGATCTCTCCATACACAGAGGAGACCAATAACAGAAGGCAAACCCTGCTGAGGACCCACTGTGGGCCCTTAGACAGCTCACCTGCCCCCTCCGTGCCTCAGTTTCCCCCATGGTACCACAAAGAGACATCTCTAGCTACCTCGAGGGCAGTGAAAGCCTGGAGGGAAGTAACAGCGGTAAAGCACTGAGCACACAGTAAGCACTCGATTAATCTTAGCCTTCGTGATTTGGGGAAGACTTCCATCTTTCTTGTAGCAGGCACTGTCCTACACATGTCCAGGCGTGAACTCAGCTAATCCTCATAAAGTCCCAGGAGGGGAGTGAGGTCATGATCCCCATTTTGTAGATAAGGAAACAAGCACAGAGACGGTTAGCAGCTTACCCAAGATCACACAGCAGGTAAGAGAAGGAGCTGGGATTCAAGCTTCAGAGCCGGGTTCAGAGCCCGGCCCTTGGCTTAGCCGTACGCCTTCCTGGACGGAGGAGAAAGTACACTCGGCTCTGGAGGGAGCGGAGAGGAAGGGCCAGGAGGCAGGGCTGGGCCCTTCTCCTCGCAGGGCCTGGGCCCTCCGTGGGACCCTGGGTAAGATTCAGAGCGAGGCGCTGGAGTGACTCAAAGGTAAATCATGAATGCCGCTGCTATAACATTCTTGGAGCGTCTTTCGGCGCACAGATGAACGCGTGAACACACACCCATCGAGCTTGCGTCCAGAAGGGGAACGGCTGGGCCTAGGCTCTGCATAGATTCAGCCGTCGAGGTTGCCGGGAAAGCCTCCCCGCAGAGATGGCATGTGAGCCAACGAGGGGAGAGAGCAGCCCTGAGCTTTCTGCAGAAGATGGGTTCAGGGAGGCGAGGCCAGCACAAGACCGAGGCTTGCAAGACTCCGTGCCCGGGAACGGGAGGGCCGCCAGTGCCTCGGAGGGAAGGGAGGCAGGGGGCGAGGGTGGAGGGGCCAAGGGGACTCCTGGGGAGGAAATTGCACGGATTACACCAGCGCGGCTCTGGATGGTTAGGTTCAGTTGCCTCGGAGATACCCAAGCGTGGCCGTTAAGGACACCGTGGAAATGAGCCTGGAGTCCAGGGAAGGGGCCGGGCTGGGCTCTCAAGTGCAGATCCAAGAAAGGACAGCACGTGTCCGTGCTGCTGGGAACAACCCACTAGAGGGACGGTTGATGCAGGAGAGAGGGGACAGGATGTGCGCACCTTGCCTGAGAAGGAGAGCGGCCGGTTCACGGAATGAGGCTGACATCAGCATTTCAGGATTTCAGCCCTGAGTTAGCAGACATTGCCTGGGACACGCCGGTACTAAAAAACCTCTATGTTGTTTATCTGAAACTCCAATTTCACCAGACAGCCTACATTTATTATTAATAAGAAATGCTCCTGCTCACACAACCAGGAGGTAGAAAAGCCATCTTTTCACCCAGGGCTTAAAGCCCTTGCTTAAAAATATCATCATGGGCACATGCAGGCAGCGGAAAAGCCACCGGCTTAGAAGGCAGGACCGGAACTCTGGTCCACCACGAGCGAGCTGCGACCAGGGGCCGGTCATCTACCTCCCCAAGCCTCAAGGTGTTAGACCCACAGAATGCAATAAGCCCATCTTCTGTATCATTGATTAAAAAAATGGGGGCGCCTGGGTGGCTCAGTCAGTTAAGTGTCCCATTTTGGTTTCGGCTCAGGTCATGATCTCGAGGTTTCATGAGCTCAAGCCCCACGTCGGGCTCTGTGCTGACAGCGTGGAACCTGCTTGGGATTCTCTCTTTCTCCTCTCTCTCTCTGCTCCTCCCCCATTCACACTGCCTTTGTTTCTCGCAAGAAAAATAATAATAATAATAATAATAATAGAACTCTCATGGCAGTGCAACCGTGTAAGAGACACAACACTTGGGAGCCCACGGAGGGTTTGGTGAGGAAGTCTCTTGTCTTTCAGAAGAGGCTCCTGTTCTCCAAAAATATCAGGAACAAAACCTTCTCGAGGGAATTTTCCCTCTCCCAAATCCGCAGGGCTCAGCGAGGCCTCTGCTAACTATGCGGGTACAGGCCTCACCCCTTCTTCTCTGGCTACAGTTGGATTCCCAAGTCAAGAAGCCCCTCGTGTACGGGAGGCTGAGATGAGCCCTGAGGTCCAGGGCCAGAGAAGAGTCAGATGTCCTGCGTCGCCCCTCTGTCCCCCCTCTGAGCTGGGAGCATGCTGTCCACAGAAGTCCTTCAAGCCCTGCTTTGCCCACTGCGGCTGAGGCCCCAGTGAACCCGGGGGGTGGAATGAATCCCTTGGAATTCTGCTTGGCAAAATCAGCCATGGAGTTTTCCTCCATTGGAATAAACCAAAGTTCCTTGGGTGCCATTCAAGGCCTCCACGAGGTAGAAAACAGGGCCCCCGTTTGGAACTGGAGGAACTGGGGCGCCTGGGCGGCTCGGTTGGCGAAGCATCCAACTTCGGCTCAGGTCGTGAGCTCATGGTTCATGAGTTCAAGGCCCATGTCGGGCTCTCCGCTGTCAGCATGGGGCCCACTTCCAATCTCGTCCCTGTCTCTCTCTGCCCCTCCCCTGCTCACACACTCTCTCTTAAAAATAAATAAACATTAAAAAAAAAAAAAAAATTGGAGAAACTAGGACTCAGTGAGACAAGTGGGTTTGTCCTCCGGTGGCCTCCCAGCTGGTGATGCCCACAGGCAGGGCAAGCCAAAAATTCTCACCCAGAGCTCAGCCCCACAGAGGACCTAGGGCCCCACAAGGTCACACGCACCAGACTATACAGCTCCCAAGGCCTCGGGGGTAGCTCTGAATTGTGGGAGGGTAGGCTGTTGCAGGACATGCCGAGCTCTTACAATGGGACCGTGTCCGATGGGTTCTGATGAGCCTGGTTTAAATGGGGTGCCAGAGAAGTGCCAAAGGCCCCTCATTCACATTTACTCCGTGCCTGGCACAGAAGCATCTAGAAGCTCCATTCTCTAGGGAACCAGAGAGAACGTCCCATTCCCAAATGTCCCATTCCCAACGTTGCTCCCCACCAGCCAGTCAGGAGCTCACGGGAAGTGCGTACATCAAAGGCTTTGGGAGTAAGGGAGCCTGAGCCCGAGTGCACAGCCCAGCCTCACCTTTGAGATCAGCTGACGTCTCCATTGCTTCCGTGAGGATCAAAGCAGACACCAGAGCCGGGAGTGGGGCGGGGAGAGGCCACTCCACCAATGAGAGCATTCGCAAACTTCTTCTTCTTATATATATTTCACATGTTCATGCAGGTAAGGTACAAGAATAAAGATAAGGGAAAACCCCATAAAAACCATCCATAACCTCACCACCTACAGATGAACCATGTAACATGTTTTGCACACACCCCCGCTGGGATGAGGGGGGCTGTCCTCAGGTCACCAGATCAGATTAAATAGATTTTATTTTATTTTATACATGTTCATTTATTTTTGAGAAAGAGACAGAGGGCACAAGTGGGGGAGGGGCAGAGAAGGTGGGAGAGAGAATCCCAAGCAGGCTCCGAGCTGTCGGCGCAGAGCCCAGCACGGGGCTCGTGAGATCACGACCTGAGCCGAAACCAGGAGTCAGATACTTCACCGAATGAGCCACCCAGGCGCCCCTAAATAAATATTCTAAAAGGCAAATATGAAATGAGACAAAACTCACTCTACCATGTAGGCTGGTTTTTAGATTTAATCATATGGTGATATTTGTCTTACCTGTAAGCTTTTCCCCAATTATTTCTTCTTTTCAAATCATAAATTTACTGGTTGCACACTTTATGTTCCCTGGTCTTTCACTTAATTTGCAACACTCAGATAAAAATACAAAACAAAATCTGTGTTTGAAGGAAGTCCCAATGACTTATGAAAGCTTTTCATACATATTCTTTCTTTCTTTCTTTTTTAATGTTTATTTTTGAGAGAGAGAAAGGGCATGTGCAAGTGGGGAGGGGACAGAGAGAGAGGAGACGGGGTTCCGAAGCGGGCTCTGCCCTGACAGCAGAGAGCCCGATATGGGGCTCGAACTCACGAACCGTGAGCTCATGACCTGAGCCAAGACCAAGAGTCAGGCGCTTAACCGACTGCTAGCGACCTGGAAGGAAACAATTTATCCCCATTTTATGTGAGTACCGAGGCTCCAGGTAGGGAATGTATCGCACAAGGGTCACAAAGGGGTGGAAACCACACGCAGACCCAGATATTCTGACTCGCGCATCCAGACTATTCTCCACAAGCCCACAGAGGCTCACGGCCCGTGTGCAGAGCAGGAAGTCAGAAAGTCTGCGTTGAGAACCCGGGTGATTGCAGTTCTTCAGCTCTGGGGTCTCGGTCTCCCCAGCTGTGTTATCGCTGCAGCATTCACTAAACTACAAGACCCACGTGGGAATAAGGGATCGATGACACGTGTCCCTGCATCAGGCTCGGTGTGGTCATGACAGACGTTGTCATCGGCAGGGAGGGGAATGGCCTGCTCTTGAGCTGTGTGGCCACATCCCCGGCACTCCACTTCCCAGAGGCCCTCCGTCGATACCCCCACGGCCCCCCCTCTACAGGGACAGTACTCCTAACCCTCTGTCACAGTGTCCCTGGATGACCTCCTGTCATTTTCTGCATGAACACGTGGGACAACTACTGCACTTTCGATCACCCTGTGTTGGTTGACGAGTGGCCGAGTCTTCTTTCGTCCACCAAAAAGTTCTTGAACCTTCCACCGTGCCAAGCCTTTTGCAGGCGCTGGGTTGGAAAGAAGGAAAATGGTGAGAGATTCCTGCTCTTCAGAAGGCTGGTTGGAGGACACCTTGGGAGCGGATCCCAGCAGCGACCCCGAGGGAGGCACAGAGGAGGCCACCGCCGGCGGGGGGCTCAGCCTCACGGACGGGACACTGGACCCGGGCAGGTGGAGGGAAAGTCTGGAGGGAACAGCACAGCCGTGGCGGCAGGGTTTGGGGGGGGTGGTGAGAAGTCCATCAGACCTTGTGGGAAAGTGGGACGCCCGCGTCCTGAAAAGCCTTGAGAGCCAGGCTGGGAAGCTGGTTTTAGCCTGTCCTCCTGGCCACTCGAGCAGGGCCGGCAGGTCAAACGAGACCGAGCCCTCACTGGGCACACCCAGCACAAGGGGGAGGAAGAGCTGACCCCCAGAATGCTCACATGGGGCTGGCATCCGCGAAGAATCCTCTCTCTTCCCACAGTGCTAAGGGGCGGGGTGGGGGGGGTGGTGGGTGGGGGCTGCCGCGGGGGTGGCGATGCCCAGCCCAAACCACCCAACCCTTTCCCTGGACCTTCAAGGTCATGGGCGGAAGAGGCTCACAGCACCAGCTGGAGGGCTTCCCCTGTGGGTCGGAAAAGCGTCTCCTCTGCTTTGGAGCTGAATTTGTCCTGCGATCTTGTCATCTTATTGTTGCACAAGTCACACCGGGCACTTTTCTGCCCCGGTCCGGGCTCTCGCCTGCCTCTCAGACCACAGCAGACAGTGCTCCGCCCATTCACTTTGGCTCTTGACCAGCTCCCTGCTCCTCCACTCCTTTCTTCCCCTCCTTCCCTCCATGCTGGGAAGCCTGTCGCAATGATGTGGCTTTAGAGGCCCTTTAAAATCCAGAGTTTTGCCAACGAAGCTGAGATTCACGTCTGTATTGGCTGGGAGATTGGATTCGGGGATCCACTGCTACACTGTTCCAAGTGCAACAGAGCTCAGAGTAAGAGTGATTTAAATAAGAAGCAAGTCCACCCCCCCCCCCGGCCACCCCTGCCACGTGGAAGTCCCCGCAGGCGTGATGCTCTGCTCTGCAAAGCCATCGGGGGTCCACGCTCTTCTGTCACCTGCTTCACAGGGTCCATGACAGGCATCCCTTTAATAAGGACACAAAGCAGACATCCCTCAGACCACTACATGTAGATCCTCGCCGCCAGATCCTAGCCTGAGGCTACAAGAGAGGCTGGGAAATGCAGCCCATTCTGGAAGCCAGCTCGTCAGTGTGGAAGGATAGAAGGGATATTGGGGTTCACCGTTTTTTAGCTGTGTGCGTTCCTTCTGGTCCTCCAAAAAGCAGACACCATGCACGATTAGCCATGCGAGAGATGTCTCAGGGCAATGTCGGTGAAGAATGGAGGGGGAGGCTGGGAGAGCTCTCAGACTGCGAGGCAGGTCTGAGTGGGGAGGAGACAGAGAGGGGAGGGAGGTCCTGGTGGGAGAGTAGAAACATCTCCAGTGCACTGGGGGTCCTGACAGAGTCCAGTCAGGGATTCTGAGCCAAAGGGCGCAGCAGAGACCTGCAGCTCCTGTTGGGCTCTATACCCCGCCCCCACCACCACCGCCTCGTGCTCAGCTGCTGGCGGGGGGCCGCCCTTGGAAAGCATGGCCTCGAGGACGGGACGTGGGTGTCAGGGCGGCCGCTGGGCTCAGGCACGAAGCTCCCTGCCTCAGAGATCTGAGAGGTGCACATGGGTGGCCCCTGAAGCCACTTTGGGCAAAGCTGCTTAATCCTTAAATCCCCATTTCCCCAACTATAAAATGGGGATAAGGACTCTCACTCAGGGTGGGCATGAGGACGAGAGATCCTATCAGTAAGGAGCTCGTCCCTGCGCCTCGAACGCAGGGAGATTCCAGGAGCTGACCACTTTTACTGCTGCCGGTGATGGTGGTGGTGCGATTATTTACTAAAGACTTCCAGGCAGTGGACAGACGTGAGCGGAGTCGTACATTAGAAAAGCTCAGGGCGCCCGGGAGGCTCAGTCGGTGGAGGGTCTGACTTCAGCTCAGGTCATGATCTCACGGGTCATGGGTTCGAGCCCCGCGTCGAGCTCCGTGCTGACAGCTCGGAGCCTGGAGCCTGCTTCGGATTCTGTGTCTCCCTCTCTCTCTGCCCCTCCCCCGCTCACGCTCTGTCTCTCTCTCTCTCCTTCAGAAATAAATAAACATTAAAAAAAAAAGAAAGTAAGTTTCCGACAATACTGAACGTTGCTGCACATGCTCTCTGCAGGCCTCTGGGAATGTCGGTAGGCACTTTCAAGAACCTATCTCCCCCCCTCTTTCTGAAGCGATCGAGACGCCCGGCCACGAAGGGGCCCACGCGGCAAGGTGCACAAAACAGACCTGGAAATGGAAGCCGGGAGACGGGGAAGAGGCAGCAGGGGAAGCCAGGCAGGGTTCCTCTGGTTCAGCAGGCAGGAGCTCTGGGCAGCCTGGTGGCCACATCCCTATGGCCATAGCTCCATGTTCTCTGTGGCTCTGGGCTCCGTGGCTCTGTGGTCTTGGGCAGCAGCCTGGCCTCCTAAGCGCTGCCTCCTGCCCCAGGCCAAGCAGGAGGGTCACATGTTTCTGCCAGATCGTTTCTCTTTCCCAAACTGCTAATAAGGGACCTTTAAAGTAAGAAGCCTGTGTCTTAAATATTCACTTCAACTGCATTTGTTAAGTCCCTGCGCTTGTCCCTGGACTTTGTCCCAGGGAATCAGGCTGAGCAAAATATAGCCCTGCCCTGAAGGGCCCCCCCCCTCCCCCCCCATCCCCCGGGCAAGACAAGGGTCTGGCAACAAACACCAGAGAGCAGTGCCTCGTGAGGGGTCCAAGGGACAGGGACACACAGGGCGGGAGGAGCCAGAGCTGGCTGCTCAGACAGGTGGCAGGCGGGAGGGACCAAGGGAACAGGGTGTGAAAACACGGAGGGTGTGAGGGAGGGTGTGGGGCAAAGAGGAACTAGAGGTAAGGTGTGGTCTAGAGGGGGCAGGGGAGTCAGACGGCCAAGGGCCTGAGGGTCAGAAAGGGCTTCACTGTGAGGCATTGGGAGCCACACGGAATAGAAAGCAGGGGGGCGGGGTCAGATTTGCATTTCACGTTGATTGTACCAAGAAGCAGGGTGGGCGGGGCAGCAAGGACTTTCCTCATCTTACCCCCTACTAGACCTCAAGCCCCCAAAGGTAAGACCGTGCCTTTCCTGCTTCCCAGCCTCCAGGTTATGCCTGGCATGGAGCAGGTGACAGACAAATGTTTCCTGAATACCTACACGCGTAGGTGCATGAGGTACACATTTAGATCCACACTTTCAAAAACTATACTCCCAAACCAAAAGACCAATAGCAGGTAAATTTCTCAAAGGAGGGACAAACATTCCAGTCATTGACTTACAGCTAATCGGGGCCAGGTCCCCACATACATGATCTCGTCCATTCACCACTTACAACAACCCTCCCATCCCCACTGGATCAATGAGGCTCTGAGAGTTTACTGGCTCGTCAGAGACGTTAAATGTCATGGCAGAGACAAGATCTGAAATCAGATATTCTTTTGCGTGTGCGTGATTTTATTTTTTATTTATTTTTTAATGTTTGTTCATTTTTTTTAACTTGTTTTATTTTTTTTTAATTTACATCCAAATTAGCATATTGCACAACAATGATTTCAGGAGTAGATTCCTTAGTGCCCCTGACCCATTTAGCCCATCCCCCCTCCCACGACCCCTCCTGTAACCCTCAGTTTGTTCTCCATATTTAGGAGTCTCTTCTGGTTTTGTCCCCCTCCCTGTTTTTATATTATTTTTGTTTCCCTTCCCTTATGTTCATCTGTTTTGTCTCTTCAAGTCCTCATATGAGTGAAGTTGTATGATATTTGTCTTTCTCTGACTAATTTCACTTAGCATAATACCCTCCAGTTCCATCCACGTAATTGCAAATGGCAAGGTTTTATTCTTTTTGATTGCCGAGTAATATTCCATTGCGTATATGTACCACATCTTCTTTATCCATTCGTCCATCGAGGGACATTTGGGCTCTTTCCATACTTTGGCTATTGTTGATCGTGCTGCTATAAACACGGGGGTGCATGTGTCCCTTCGAAACAGCACACCTGTATCCCATGGATAAATGCCTAGGAGTGCAATTGCTGGGTCGTAGGGTAGTTCTATTTTTAATTTTTTGAAGAACCTCCATACTGTTTTCCAGAGTGGCTGCACCAGCTTGCATTCCCATGAAATCAGATATTCTTATATTAAGTCCAATGTTCTTTCTCCCATAGGGCATGCACTTGCATGGAGATAAGCACATATTCGGTCTTTTGAGGAAAGCATATTCTGCATCATCGGTGTGTGTGTGTGTGTGTGTGTGTGTGTGCGTGCGCCAGCCATCCTCCATGAGATTTTCTGTTGAACTGTTGTATAAATGGAGGCAGTTTGCTCAGGAGCAGCTCTACTAGATGCTTGGGAAACCCCGCCTGAGGTGTCAGAAGAGATTTCCGGAGACCCCTGGGCCAGTTTGGTTAGCTAAGACAGAGTCTGCGTGACTGAGAGGAGAATGGATGTTCCAACTGGTGTTTACAACTGCTTTTCGGCTAGAATGTTTGTATATGAAATGATTTGCCCTCTAAACATGTGTATCCCCAATTAATCTCCTTTCCCAGCAGGATGAGTCATCTCCAGGGAATAAATCACAGCCAAATCCAAGGCAAAGGGCTGCCCTGGCCCCTCTCGGCCACTCTGGGGGGCTGTCGTGTCAGGGAGGCCAGAGGCTCCGGGTCTGATGGTGCCCGTGGTTCGGGTCAGTGCTGCGGTGACAGGGTCACGGCCTGAGGGGCTCTCTGTGGCCCGGAACAAGCCTTTGTGTCCTAGGGAGACAGAGCTCCTGGACAGTTTGAGGACAGATTTGTGGCCTTGCTTGCTCTCTGCCTCAGGGTCTCAGAGCACTTTCTGAACAGCCCCCTGGTCCTCAGGGCCCAAGCAGGGAAACGGAGGCAAGCTGTAACCCAGCGCTGGCCCAAGAGCAGCCTCTTATTGTCAATCCTCGCCGCGGCCCTGAAATGGCTGTGGCCACTGTATACAGCAAATTGGAACGGCGAGATTTGATGACTTGCCCAACGTCGTGCGAGCGGAAGGTGACGAGCCAAGATTTGAACCAGGTTTTATCTGGATCCAAAGCCATGGCTTCTGGAAGCTGACTCAGAGGGCTGTGAGATACAGTGCTGGGTTCACCTGCAAGACAATCAGACTTTGTGGACATGTGTGGTGCGTGAGGTATGTGGTGTGTGTGTGTGTGTGATGTGTGGAATGTGCGGGTTGAGGTATGTACGTTTTATGTGTGGTATGAGAGGTGTATGTGTTACGTACCGGTGGTCTTTTTAATTTCATACCGTCTAAAACGCAAAAGCCGGAGGGGCTGCTGATGTGCACTTGGCTTTGGACTCGGGCAGAGGTCAGCACACAAGCCCGGCCGTGGGGCCCGGGACAAGCAGCCTCCCTGCTGTGAGTCTGGGCCTCATCTGTCAGACAGGGATTGGCAGGCTTATCAGGGGACGTCTGCGAGCGTCTAGCACCTCCCCAGCTTGTCTCCCTCGCGTTCCTCAGCGTACCTTGTTGGCCGCACCTTCGACGTGTACCTGGCCCTCCACTCTTGCCCGGATTATACCTCCACCAGTCTCCCCGCTTCTGCCCTCAACTCCCTGCCCGGGCCATTTCCACCAGACGGGCCCGAGCCAACCTGTAACGCAGATGTCACATCACACCACCCTCCAGCCCAGCACCTGCAGGGTGCTGTGTCCCCAGGCCCTGCCACGTCTCCCCCGATCTGTTACTCGCCGGCCTCCGCCTGGCCTGTTGGCCGGGATGCTCAGTTCCCTCCTGCCTTTGGTCTTCGAGCGAATAAATACCCTTTTCTCAGTAAGGCCTATTTAAATTAAACCCCCCACACACTCCTTACCCCCACTTTCTCACTCCAGTTTCCCTTTCCCCCCTTGAGCCAATCACCGTCTGACACACAGGTACCTTATTAACTCCTCAGTTCTCTTCCCCGGGAGTCTTAGCCCCACGAGAGCCGCGATCTGTTCCTCTGTTTCTCTCTGCTGTATCTCAGCTAGAAACGTTCCTGGCACCCAGCAGGTGTTCAGCACATATTTATTGAACGAAGAGCTCGATCAACAGCTATCATTTTTATTGCCATTCTTGCCATCGGGTGAAGAGTGTGCAAAGAGTCAAGGTGGAGGCCGCTGGTGTTTCTGAAATCCCGGGAGAATAGGCTGGCAGGGAAAGGAAAGTGGGGAGCGCAGGCCTGGGCCTCCCATTATCGCACCATCACTGGCGCTCTGGTTCACAGCCTCCTGAGTAATAAGGAGTAATTCCGCGCAGAGGGGGCTATCCTGCTCCTGTGAGCAAGCCCCCGGGGCTCCCACCACCCCAAATCCCACCAGCTTCTGGAGACAGCCTCTCATCTCCCCACCCCACCCCTTGTTTCCCCTCTCCTATACCTGAAGGAAGCTCCCGCTTCAGAGTCCCTTCCTCCCTGCACAGGTGCCTCCAAGGCCCCGGCACCTGCAAGCAATGCGTTCACAAGGTCAAGTGTGCTTGTAAGATCTGCAAAAGTAAGCTGTTTCGCCCAGTGGGATAAGGCCACTGTCTCGTTCCACTCTGGCTTACCCCGTGTACGGGGTTGCATAGTATCTGCGTTAGTCAAGATATATAGGCTATATACGGATATTCTAGAAGAGGAGATTTATTATGGGAATTAGCTCATGCAGTTTTGGAGGCTGAGAAGTCTCACAATCTGTCATCTGCAAGCTGGAAACCCCAGAAAGCTGGTGGAGTAATTCAATCCGTGGCCAAAGGCCTGAGAACGGGGAGATGATAGTCTAAGTCCTGGTGGGCAGCTGAAAGCCAGAGAGAACTGGCCACGCCAGCGTATGGGCAGGAGAAGAAGGATGTCCCAGCTCCAGCAAAAAGAGAGTGAATTCACCCTTCCTCTGCCTTTGCTTCTATTTAAACCCTCAGCGGATTGGGTGCCGTCCATCCGCACTGGATGAAGCGTCTTCTTTGCTCAGACTGTTGATTCAAATGCTAACCTTTCCCAGAACCACCCTCATAGACACACCCAGAAATAATGTTTTACTAACCAGCTGGGAATTAAGCATCCCAGTGCCCTGCTCCTACCGCCCCCAAATTCATGTTCTTCCTAGAACCTCAGAATATGACCTAATTTGGAAATAGGGTCTTTGTAGATATAATTAGCTAAGTTAAGATAAAGTCACACAGGAGTAGGCAGGCCCTTAATCCAGTATGACTGGATTATCCAAATTTCTTTCTTTTTTTAATTTTTTTTAATGCCTATTTATTTTTTGAGAGAGAGAGAAAGAGAAAGAGAGACACAGCGCGAGCCAGGGAGGAGCAGAGAGAGAGAGGGAGACACAGAATCCAAAGCAGGCTCCAGGCTCCGAGCGGTCGGCACAGAGCCCGATGTGGGGCTCGAACTCATGGACCGCGAGATTGTGACCTGAGCCAAGGTCTGATATTGAACCCACTGAGCCACCCAGGTGCCCCGAATTTATCCAAATTTCTGTCTTTATAGGGCACAGATCTGTAGTGGTCCTATTTATAGTATACTAGTTACAGTATAACTTTGAAGTCACGTGCGTAATGCAAACTGATTACTAATCATCATCTATACAGAAAATACGAAACCATTGTCATGTCAAGAGGCATTCAAAGAGCACGTGGCTTAAAAATGTTGGGGGAAAGTATTATGGAAGTGTGTCAGGCAAGTAATTAATAAAAATATGTCACTTTTCTGGATTTTGTGTTGTTTGCGATATTTACCTGCTTTTAAAATTTTGTAACTCTAAATGAATGTTACTTTCATGCCCTATTTTGTTCTTGTCCTCCTTAAGGGCCTCCAAATTATATACACTTCAAGTCCCACAAGCCTGGACCCACCATGGTCTGCACCCCCTTCGAGAACACGGTCTCTGAACCCAGCACGAACACTGAGTGACTTTGGGTACTGTGTCCATCAGGATCCGAGCAGCTGAGAAATCATAAGATGGCAATGAACTAAGAGTCAAAAGACCCCTAGTATGGTCACAGCTCCACCTCTGTGTGACCTTGGGCCAGTCAGTTAACCTTGCTAAGCCCCAGTCTCTGCCTCTTTTTTTTTTTTTTTAAGTTTATTTATTTATTCTGAGAGAGAGAGAGTGCTCACAGGAGGGGCAGAGAGAGTGGAAGAGAGAACCCCAAGCAGGCTCTGCAGTGTCAGCACAGAGCCCGATGCAGAGCTCTAAGTCACAAACTATGAGATCGTGACCTGAGCCGAAGTCGGAAGCTTAACCGACTGAGCCACCCAGGTGCCCCTCCCATTTTTACCTTTAAACATGGCATTGTAATCATCTTTCCAGTCCACTGGAAATGCTTTGGAACCCGTAAGTACCTCTGCTTAACTTCTGGGTGCCATCTGCAAAATGGACACAGCATGCAGCCCAACCAAGCAAGTGTGGTGCCCTGCCCTGTCTCCAGTCCTTGGGTGGAAGGCCTATGGGGGTTCAGAGCAACCTGGGCACTGGTGAGGCCCCTGAGGGCCCAGTTCCACGGACACTGGCACTGGAACCGCAGAGCCGGACCCAAGGGGGCTGGAGAGAAAGGGAGACCCTCAGGAGCAAGAAAAAACTCACCCCAAGGCTGAGGGAAGATTCAGGGGAACTGCCAGCCTGAGATGGGGGGGGGGGGAGTCCATGATGAGCGCCCAAGCAGGGCAGGGGCACTGTGGTGCTCCTACGACCCTCCTCCAATGCCCTCTCTAAAGGAGACATGTCCTTGCAGGATGCAATCCACCAGCTGAAGGACGGCCAGGGCCAAGGCCTTCTCGGAAGGTTCTGGGAACCGCACAGCCAGCCCCAGCTTGCCTGCTACCCCTGCCTGTGTTCCCGGCGGCTTCCCCTTCTGTGCCCCAGGCAGTGTGAGGCTCACTGTCCTGCACATCCACCAGGATGGGGGGTTGCTCCAGGATGCCCAGTCTTCGAGAAAAGTTTGCTTCTGCTCTGGCAGGAAACAAGGAGAAGGGAGAGACACTACCGTTCAGTGAGCACCAAGGGAGCACAGGGAGTGTGTGAGCATCCTTCGTCCTCAGGGATCCTCCAAGGTAGGATTTTTATTCCCCGTTTCACGGATAAGGGGGCCATGGGACAGGGAGTTTGGTCCCCAGATGGTGACAGCATGGGTGTCCCTGCAGGTGTGGGGTTACCACTGCCTTGATGTTGGGAGTGCTTAACACCCCCACTGAACCGCGAGCTCAGTAAGAGGAGGAATCCTGTCTCATCTGGGCCAGAGCCCCCAGAGCCAGCACAGCGCCTGGCACAAAGCCGGCGTTTAGTAAATGTTTGACAAATGAAGGAGGGCTCAATTTTGAAAGCAGGAAAGGTTTGATACAGTCAGGGGAATGTAAACTAGAAAAAATCACCACAATGAAAAAGTTTCCACAAAGACGGTCACTGATGACCTGAGCCATCCTGGGCAGTGTCGGGTGGGGGGGAGGGGGTCGCCCTGTGAGCCTGGGCAGCGGCAGCAGCCTCCTGGTCACCCCGCCTGCGGCCTCACCTAATCAGCTTCCACGCTGCAGCCAGAGCCAGTCTTGGGTCTCGTCTGGTTTCATCCAGTGCGACAAACGTCTTGAGCCTTGCCTGCCTCCTGCCCCAGGCTGGCCACTTAGCAGCTGTGCAGACTAACTGCCTCCACCTCCTATCTGTAAAGTGGGAATAATTAAGGAACGCCACTGGCATTTTTGTGTGGATGAAATGAATTAATGCCGGTGAGGCTCTGAGACGAAGGCCCGATACATAACAAGTGCTTGGTAAGGGTTTGTCGCTATTATTCGTGTTTTTGTCCATCGGGAATATAGTTAGAAATAAAACAGAACTCAGAGTCAGTTGGAGGAGATCCATGGTCCGACTTGAAGTCACAGACAGCGAGTCTCATCCTGGTCCCCTCCTGCCCAAGCGCCCCACTGACTTCCTGCAGGGGAGCCCCGGTGACAGCCCCCAGTGCTGGGCTGCCTGTCCCTACGCACCCCTGACCTGGAGCCTCAGCCGACACCTGCCTGTCGTCCCGACAGCGCCCCTCGCTTTTCCGGCTCTGATCACTCTGTTCTCTCCTCTGCCTCTCACCTGTCTGGTGAACTCCTGCTCGTTACTCCAGGCCCCGCGCAAATGTCCCCATCTCTGCCACCCTTCCTGTCCTGTGGTCAGTTGGTGGCTGTGCGTCCCTGTGTTCCAGCCCTCGCCGCACCGCACCGCACAGCAGCTATTTTCTTCTGGGTCCCCCGCCCAGCCTCGTTTGTGCCCTGGCCACGGAGAATAGGCTCAGCCGGCGGCTACTGAATAACAGAAGAACAGATAAAGGACTTGGGATTCATCACCCAGGAAAGGGGAGACCAGCGAGGGATCTGTCCCTGCAGACTGAGAGCCCCTCTCCTTCGCTGGCTCTGTCTACACCACCAGACGAACCCCCTGTGAGGGCTCCGCGCTGATCAGCCTCCTCTACTTCTGTCCCCTCTGTGGCATACCCCTCTCCCGCTCCCCCCTCACCCCTTCCTGCCCCACCCAGCAGCAGAGCACCTCCTGGGGGAAGGACCTGGCCGCTGCACCCAAGGACTCACGCATCCCCCTTCCAGACCGGGAGCTCCTTGCGGGCCGGGATGCATCCCACTTTCTGTTTTCTCCAGGCCTGGCCTCTGATAGGCACCAGCAAGGGTTTGGGGAATAAATGAATGTGTGCAAGGGACAAGCGACTGCCTGATGTGCTTGTATTTGGTGTGTTCTCTGGGGTCGAAGTTACATCAAAGGGCTAGAATGTGGAAACGGCAGTATTCTAAGTCTCTAAATCCCATGTGGGGTGTTATCACAGACGCTTTAGATTTTTGGGGATGGAAATAAGGGTTTTCCTCCCTGTATCACCCACCTCCCCATCCACAGAGCCAGGGCACAAGGGCCAGGTTCCTCTGAGACGTGCTGCAGGGGGCTGTGTTACGAGCCTGTCCCTCGTTCCCTCAGGAGTCTGTATGCCTCTGTCAGCTGGAGGAGGGTGGAGAAGGAAGGGAGCTCCCGGGGCGCAGGGAAGGGTTGAGAGCCATTGGGTGGGGGACATTGGGGTCCTGAACCTGCTTGAAGACAATCGCCCTCAGGAAGGCACACCCTGGGAGGCTGGGCTCTGGGTCCACAAGGCCTCTGGTCACCAAGGATCCCCAGCCCCAGGCTCCAGGCCCAGAGGCCCAGGTCCTCAGGCTGGGCTGGGGCAGTAGGTGTGCCAGCAGGAACTGGCCAAGATTCACACATCGCAGGGGCAGGGTGGGGGCCTAGGATGAACTACTAACACATTTTCCCCAACATAGCAGCGAGGGGTTAATTTGGTTTAGGAGTACACAGGGCCACGCACAAGGTCGAGCCATGCACAAGTCACACACGATCCCGTCTACTGTACCTACTGAGGCTGGGGTGTAGAGTAGGGGCCTGGCCTTGACAACGGCCGACAGGAAGAGGGGCTGTGTCTCTCCTTCTCGCTTTCCGGCCACCATCCTCCCTGGAGGCAGGGCAGGCCCACAGGCTCCAGTTTGATTCTGTCCCAACTTGAGAAGATTCCCTAGAAATGTCACCAAATCCCCCAGAGAACCCCCCCCACCCCATCTCCAGGAGCCCAGGGTGTACCAGGAGGAGGTCGTCCACCCCGTGTCTTTGATCTTCACTCGCTCCCAGAGCCCAGGAGGTAGCAGGTGGTGGGGCTTACACCCAGAAGCCTCTCCACTTGCCCAAGGCCTCAGAGGCCATTGGCAGTGGGCCTGGACTCAGACCCAGCTCTCTGGGCTCCCAGGCCTGGCCCTTTCGGCTGCCCTGGCCTTGACTGTGGTCGCCCCAGGAAGTCCAGTGAGCTGAGCCACATGGGGGTGGGCTTGGGGGCACTTGGCTCCCCAGCTCTGGGTGTCAGCTGGTATTTCTACTTCCCACCTGGCCTTCCCACACCAGGCAGGCAGTCTGTGGTCTGTGTCCCCGATAGGAGGTAAGCATCAGTCCAAACTGGGCTGAGGGGGCAGTGGGGGATGGGGGGGGGCGCTCCATGACCCTGACACATGAGTGTTAACCATCAACCCTCCAAATTTTCCAGCTGCCCAGGACTCCATGCGGAGAGACCTGGGTGGGCTGCACTCAATGCCCCCACCCCAGCCACACCCCCACTCAGGATATACAAACTAGTGTGCGTGTGGCTCTGGCAGAAAGGGCTGACCAAAGCCTCTGAGCCGGGTGTGGTGGGTGTCGGAGGCCCAGGGGTGGGGGCAGCAGTGACGGGAGGCCTTGTTTCCCCGGCCACAGAGTGGAGACTGTTCCACAAATACCAGCCGGTGGGTGCCATGGCAGGACAGCCAGGAGCAGTGAGGCCGGAGTTCTGAGTCTGCCCCAAGTACTGCCAGAAGTCTACCTCCTTGGAGCACCTTGGGCCCCGGCCGCCGCCTCCGGGGAGGCCCTCTGCCAGCTCGGTTCTGCAGGGATGCATCCTTTCAGCCAGCAAATCCCTTATGTCCCTGCACACGCCCTGCCATAGCTTCGTACTCTCTCTGTTGGGAGTGTTCTTTCTCCTCTGGCCGGCAAGCTTCTCCCCCAACCCCGATGTCCACTTCAAATAGCCCCTTGCATGGTCACATGACTGCCCTGAGGTACGCTTGGAGCAATCAGCGGAAAAGATACGCTCTATCCAAAAGGCTCTGATGAACCCTAGACAAGCAGATCGGGACAGAGGGAATGGGTCAGGTCAAGGACAGGACTCCCAGGGCAAGTAAACCATTAGTCTCCGTCAACCGTCTTTAGAGGCATCACGGAAGGGACACTGTCTTTCACTGACTGGCCTGGGACAAGCCCCCTTACTTCTTTGAGCCCCAGAATCCCCTTCCCTAAAATGGAGACATGGAAGGAGATGTTTCTCTTTTTTTTATTTAAAAAAAAAATTTTTTTTTAACGTTTATTCATTTTTGAGAGACAGAGCAAGAGGGGCACGGGGCAGAGAGAGAGGGAGACACAGAATCCGAAGCAGGCTCCGGGCTCTGAGCTGTCAGCACAGAGCCCGATGCAGGGCTCGAACCCACAAACCGTGAGATCATGACCTGAGCCAAAGTCGGATGCCTAACCGACTGAGCCACCCAGGCACCCCATGAAGGAGATGTTTCTTAAGGGCCTCCCAGCTCTGACAACTTCATGACTCTGTGATTCTGGGGTCCCCTCTCCCCTCTCTCTGAGGGTTATCTATTTTCCCAGGGAGCTTACATACCACCCGTCTGGCTCTCAGGCTGGCCTTATCTCATCAGCCTCAGCCTAAGGTGGTGTTAGCTCTTCTTGGATTTCTAGCAGAGGCTCCCTGAGCAGGGGGCTCCCTGGAGAACCCCACATGTGTCCCCAGTCTATCAGGAGGTCTCTGCCACTCCCATCTGCACCCCTGCCTGGATTTCCTCAAGGGCCTACAACAAGCCCTTACTCGTTTTCTTCTCAGATTCTCTCCGAACATTTGCCCCCAGCCTGAAAAAGTTCTCACTGTCTCTGTGATAAGAAAAACACTCTAGGGGCGCCTGGGTGGCGCAGTCGGTTAAGCGTCCGACTTCAGCCAGGTCACGATCTCGCGGTCTGTGAGTTCGAGCCCCGCGTCGGGCTCTGGGCTGATGGCTCAGAGCCTGGAGCCTGTTTCCCATTCTGTTTCTCCCTCTCTCTGCCCCTCCCCCGTTCATGCTCTGTCTCTCTCTGTCCCAAAAATAAATAAACATTGAAAAAAAAAAAGAAAAGAAAAACACTCTATGTTGAGGGTGTTGAACTCCGTGCTCTGAGGCCTCTGGGCTTTGCTCATAGTATTCAAACCAGGCTTCCGGGAAAAGATGGCAGGTTGAACGTCTAGTTTCGATCCCTCGCAAAAACCCCACTAGAATTACAGTCAAGAGGTTCGCGTATGCATGCGCACGCGCACACACACCCGGAATAGACCACGACAATGTTTTAGAAGCTGGAAAGCAGGTTGAAGAGTAGTCACTGACTTAGCAGAGCCGAGAAAGGAAAATCTCACACGCACAGTGAAGAAAAGTGAGAGCCGACTAGACGGACCCCTCCGAACTCTTCAGGAGCTAGAAGCCTCAGGAACGTCTGGAACGGGGGTAAAGGGGTGGCCAGAATGAGCAGGATTCATTGAAAGTAGGCAAAGAAGTTGGGTCCCTCGGTCCCCTCTATTCCCCACTCATGAGCACCTGCCCTTTTCCATCCCGGGAGAAGACTGGAGATTTGTACCCTGGAAAAGGGTCAAAAGTGGCTCTTTGGATTGGAGGCCGCCACGTGCAGCTGAGGATAAGCATTCTCACCGCAAATAGCGAGACTAAGTGACTGTGTAGATTCTAGACGCCAAGACCGCGGCCCCCACACACCCTGCCTGGAGCCCGGAAGCTACGTCTTTGCCCCCTGGAGAAGACCTCTAGAGAAAAGGGCCTCGATGTGTGGGTCTGTTCTCACCCGTGTGTTCAGACCACACCAGGGCTCACCACCGTGACATTTCAGAAGACCACGAGAAGAGCCTAGAGGCTTCCAGAGACAGGAAACGAGTCACATTCAAAAAGCTAGACGTGAGTTTGGTTTCTCACAAGGACCCTCGAAGCCAGAAGACAGGAGAGCACCGGCTTCAAAATTCGAGGGGCAACGCTTTACGACCTGGGATTGCGGAAACAGTGAAACTCTTCACCCAGTGACAAGGTGGAGCAAGAACATTTTCAGATATGCAGGGGCTCAAAATACTTACCTGCCATGACACTCTCCTTGGAAACCTCTGGAGAATGTGCTCCCCTAAAAGGAGGACTCATCCGAGACACAAGAGACCACCATACCCAGGAAACAGAAGACCCAACACAGAAAAGAAGCAGAGGACAGTCCCCAGATGAGGTACAGACAGATGCCGGGTGACAGTGGAGCTCCAGACACAGAGTGACAGGGCCAGAAGGTAAGAGGGAGCCAGAAAGATGGGACTTCAGGAAGATAAAGCCGATAGAGCCCCTGATGCTTCTGAATGTCTTGAGAGGACAATTAGACAAGCAGCAAGCCAGGAATGGAATTAGTGATAAAGACACAGAGAGTCAGACTATGAAACAAGACAGTGATTAACTTCAGGGATAACAAAAACCTGTAGAGGAGGAAAAAGATTCATAATTGACTATATTCTTTTTTCTTTACTATAGAAAGTGTTCCCATGGCTTAATATCATAGACTTACTTGATCTAACCAATATGGCATCCTAATTCCATAGGGAGGGAAGGGGGTTCCCGTGTCTGGGGAGAGTAGCGGTGGAAAGTGTGCTCGATCTCTGAGTTCATATCGGGAAGTCAGTAGATCGTGTCCACCCCGAACGATTAGAAAGTGACTCTGCAAGTGTGTTGTCTAGACATCTAAAGACCACCCCAGATCGTCATCGTCAGGGGGAAAGAGAAAGCAGCTACTTCAGGGAAGGAAGCAGGGGTGAGAGGGGCAGGGGCGTCCCATCGTGTTTGCACACAGGCCTTCTAGAATTATTTGACTCCGCCGTAGGTCCTAGTCCCTAAAACTAAAGCAAAGGAGGAAAGAGACTGGCGTGGCTTCCTCCCTTGTCTGCTTTTGCAGGCGGTGGCCTCCTGCGGGGAAAGTGAGGCAGCACCGAGGGGCTCCGGGAGCTTGACTAGAGGCCGCTTTCGGAGGCCGAGTTGCCCTAACGAGCTTCCTGCAGACAGCCAACGGAGCAGAGGCCCAGAACCCGTGAGAAGCCATAAGCCTCTTGGGTCAGCCCCGGAACACCCAGCCATCCGGCCCTTGACCGTGATGAGCGCAGGAGGTGAACGTCCGCCTCGGTGCTGAGCTACGGCGGGGTTCCAGCCTGTCTTCACGGCAGAAGACGGCCACCACACCGTGGAAGGCAGCCCTGCTTTGCACCCCACCCGCGGCCCGGCACCCAGGGGACGCTCGGACGTTTGTGGAATTCCTGTCATGGACCAAACACTGAGCTAAATTGGATCTCCAATCTGGTGTGGGTGGGCACACAAGTCTTTTTAAGACTGTCTTCGGGCTATAAAAAGACAAAATAAATGCACATATATATGTATAGATATGTGATGCTCTCACAGACTTACCTCTTTGGATCCTCACATCCTCTGAGGACATATAAGGGATTTTTCCCCTTGTGTGGAAGACAAAAGGGAGAGTCTGGGAGGTTAAACCATGTGCCCAAGGTCAAGGGGTTCCACGTGGCAGAGGCTGGCTCTCACCTATGGATGGAGCATCTGATTAGCTTTTAGTTTAGTTTACCTTTTATCCTCTGCTTCCAGCAGGCCTCACAGAAGGAACCAGCAAAGGGGATTGGCGGGGGGCCGTGCCCTGGTCACTGCAGGTCTCTGCCATGAGACAGCCCGGTGAGATGTCCGGACAGACCCCGGAGGAGCGATGTGCTGGCCTCGCAGGAGCCCCTGCCTCCCTCAGTGGCTGCGCAGGGTTCATTAGCGACTATCTCAGGAAGCAGTTTAGGGAAGGGCTTTCTTCACACAGCCCAGAATTGATTTCGAGGGGGAGGGGGAGTATCGAGCGCACAGGGTCTGAGCCGTCAGGGGCCAGAAACCTCCCCAGGGTACCAAGCAGAGAGGAGGGGTCAAGGGGAGGCAGGAACAGATACAGATCAAGCCCCTAGCCTGGGTTCCGCGATCTCATTTTATCCTCAACCTGGGAGTAATTATCCCCAATTTCCAGATGAGGCAAACTGAGGCTCAGAGGCTCCCGACGTGCCGAATTCACCGGCTGGGAGACGCAACAGGGCAGGCGTGGGCCCCTCCCACCTGCCCACACCTGCCCACGCCCTGCAGGTGGGGTTGCTGGGAGTCAGCAGTGTGAAGTGTGGCTGCTCCCTGGCCCTCACCCGTGGCACACCTAAAACTAAAAAATGAGCCAATTCAAGGGAGGGCGTTAACCGGGTGTCGGGCCTGTGGGAGCCCGGTATTTTTAGTCATTGTGTCATTCAGACCAGGATGGAAAGATGAGAAACCACAGGGGCTGGCACGGGCCTCGGGATGAACTCATGAGCCCAAAATAGGGGGAGCCAAGGCCCTCAGATGCCTGTTGTGGGGCCTCTGAGCTGACAAGCCACAGAAATGCTGGGTTCTTTTTTGCTTTTCTCTGGAGCTCCAGATCTCTTTCAGAAGGTCAAAGGATGTTTGTGCTAGAAGGAACCTTCAAAATTAGAGTCCAATCCCTGTCTGTCCTGGTGGGGAAACTGAGGCCAAGAGAAGGGAAGTTTCATATAGATGAGTGGCAGAGCCGTGACCCATCCAGAGTCCTTCCCCCCCACCGCCCCAGCCCTGCCTCCTGCCCTCGCTGCCACCCTGTCTCGGGGTGCGGGACGAGGCGGCGTGTGGCGACCAGAGCTCCCCATGGAGACCTAGGAAGGACCGGGCTCTGATTCAAGCTCATCACTTACAAGCCAGTGACCGTGGAGCTGCTGCCTTACTTTTTTTGTGACGCCCATTCCCCAGATCAGGATGTTACAGCTGTTTGTGAGAGTCCAAGGGGATGGCATGGAAACGTGACTTCCTGCTTCACCACCTGAAGGGAATTTCCGAGAGGAAGGAGGGGGACAGCCGGTGTAGGGGACCCTGCTGGAAGCTTCCCGGCAGCCAGTCCATCCTTCCTCCCTCCTTGCAGACCCACACTGCGTCGGGTACCCACTCTCTGGCCAAGGGGGGCAGCCCCCAGAACCGGGGCATCGGGACAACAGGAGTGACCTCACTCTCCTGGCCACGGACAGTTCTGGCCGGCAGAGGATGAAAGGAAGTCTGCTGGGGGCTTCCAGGAAAGGCTCCTCCCTGATTAAAAGGGGGAGAAAGGACACATGGAGACGTAGGGCCTGGATGCTGTCAGGAAAACGTGACAACCGGGTCTATTCCAGCTTTACCGTGAAGGGAGCTTTACCTGAGGGCCAAGGACAGCACAGCAGAAGGGTGAGAAGGACCGGGGTCATCGATGAGGGGCCTACCCTCTGACTGCCTGCTCCGTGAGCTCACAGATTCATTTACCCCGGAGGCTCTTGATATTTGAAGCCCAGATCGGGGCGCCTGGGTGGCGCGGTCGGTTAAGCGTCCGACTTCAGCCAGATCACGATCTCGCGGTCCGTGAGTTCGAGCCCCGCGTCGGGCTCTGGGCTGATGGCTCAGAGCCTGGAGCCTGCTTCCGATTCTGTGTCTCCCTCTCTCTCTGCCCCTCCCCCGTTCATGCTCTGTCTCTCTCTGTCCCAAAAATAAATAAACGTTGAAAAAAAAAATTTTTTTGAAGCCCAGATCATTCCAGCTGCCGTGGATGAGTCCCAACAGAAAAGCGCACGGTAATTTTACTTCTAATGCCAAGGCTGACTCAGGACTTGACTCTCCTCGAGGCCCTTTCATAAGACGTGCAATCTCATTAGTCCAAAAAAATCTCCCTTTTTATGCCAACTTCCTGACACAGCCTTTTAGCTCCTCGCTTGCTCCCAGGGCCTGGCGTGTCCCATTCAAGGTGGGTCACACTGAGATCATGAGGTCAGGTGTCGCCACGATGCCAGAAGACACGGTGAGTGTTTGCGTGACCGGCAGTTCCCCCAGCACGGCTCTTAATCCTCGGGCGTGCTTGGCATCAGGATGTCCCAGGGCAACTCACGAGGTTGTGGAGACCTGTCTTCTGGGGCCCTTCCTGTGTGATCTGCCATCCCGACAGCTCCCCTTCCGCCTGTGGGTCCAGCATCCTCCCTGTGTCCTCCCACCAGGCCTCACCTGGTACCTGCCCCCACGCGGTGAGCAGGATCAAAGGGGAAGGGTCAAGTCTCCAGCGTGGTCCTCGGTTTCCTCACCTAAACAAGGGTTGGGTTATAGCAAGTCCTGCTTCAACCAGAACAGCCCTGCTGCTGTCCGGCTGTGCCTTGCGCCCGGGTGGCTCGGTCGGTTAAGCTTCCGACTTGATTTCGGCTCAGGTCACGATTTCACGGTTCGTGAGGTCGAGCCCCTCGTCAGGTTCTGTGCTGACGGCCTGCTTGGGATTCTCTCTCTCCCTCTCTCTCTCTGCCCCTCCCCCTCTTGCTCTCTCTCTCTCTCTCTCTCTCTCTCATAATAAATAAATAAACATTTTAAAAGCAAGTTTAAAATCCACTGGACAAGATCACCTTTAAGGGTCCTTCCAGATCTAATGTCCTTTCTCACCCCTGATGGGTGACTATGTAGACAAGGTTTGCAACACAAATATCAGCGGGGCAGGGCAGGCGATGTGAGCGAGGGAAGGGGGCCCCACGTAGACGGTAGGAAGCCGTGTGGACTGGGACATACTAGGTTGAGCACGTACATCCGAAAGGACCTGCTGTGTTTAAGCCGTGGCCTCGAGGACATTCAATATCAGGCCCCTTGGGGGTCTCTGGTTTTTTGAGAAGCCAGAAATCTGGAAATCTACTGGAAATATTTGGACACAAGGCAAACAAAGCAAATCCAGCTTGCGGGCTGCCCGTCTGCAATCCCCCTCCCGAGTGACTCCCCTACAGAAGGACTGCGAGGTCGAGGGAAAGAAGGAAAGTCTAACTGGAGTGACTCCCCAGCGTCCCTCACGTGCCATGAGCCTCATGGGTTCCATGTCACTCATTCTCTCCACGCCCCTGTGACCTTCGGGGACATCACCAGAGTCTGCGCCCCAGTCCCGCCCCACCCCCCCGTGTGGAGCCTGCAGCGCGTCTGTCCCCCCCAGAGGTGGCCGGCCTTGTGCTTGCCTCTCGAACTGCCTCCCCGCCCCCTCCCGTTTCAAACTCAACGGGGAGTTTCATACAGGAGATGGCCGGAGAGGGGCCTTGGCAGAGGGCGTGTGGCCGAGGGGCTGAGGCGGTGCTGGGAGGCGGGGAGAGAGTGGTCACAAGACTGTCCATTCCTGCATTGTCAAAGGCGGGGCCCTGCTAGCCTTGACCCCATTCTTTGCCCTAAAGGCCCAGGTGAGGAGTGTAGCCTGAAACAGGAAGGGAGAAAATCAACAGTGATGGACCACCCCTGTGTCCCGGGCCCTGTCCTTTGGGGGTGTTATTCCAACTGAGTCCTCACAGCTGAATGAGGCCGGTGTGCCCCTTCTACAGGCGAGGAGACTGAGCCCAGAGGGTGGAAAGCGTGACATGCGGGCCGCACGTCTGGTCCGTTTGTCTCCAAAGCCCATACGTTCGACAGCATCCACGGCCCTTAGCTACCACATCAAGGACAGGCCGTGCAGCTAGCTGGACTCACCAACCACAGCTCCCGCGTAAGGGAAACAGGACTGCAGTTGGCTCTGTAGAAAAAACAAATGCACTCATTCCGTGGGTCTGCCCCCCGGGAGCAGCGAGACCGCCGGCTTGCAGCTGTAGGGCCCCTGGTTTTCTGGACGCATCGGGAGGGCCTGCTTCTTCCCTCTGTTCTTGGCTAGCGGTGGCCTCAGCCCACGCCTGCTCGGTCATTCCTCGCCGGTGGCCCACGACCACGCCAGGAATGGCAGGTGGTTGGAATAGCAGCGTGTGTGCTCGGGTTCGTGTTTGCAACTCTGGGCGCGTGTGTCCGTCTGTCCGAGCGTAGGTAAAACCTGACTGGGTGGAAGGTGAAACTCACACGTGAGTGTGTGTGTGTTCGAAACCCAAGTTTGTTTGTGTCCGGGTTTCTGTCTGTCTGCGTGGGAACGAGGCGAGGGTTCAGCCAGGCCCCCGTCGCTGGGGCGGCCGGCTCCTTCGGGGAGGCTGCTGACACCGCCGGGCTCCTGGTAGGAATGTGCCAGGATTCGCCGGGAAGCTACATCGCTTTCCTCCCAGATGGGCCTGGACAGGTCTGGATGAATCACAAATCCCGAATCCCCCGTGGGCCACGTTTCCTTCTTAAAAATTCCTCTGCGTCCGCTGGGATGAGCTGAGTGACATCAGATCGAGGCTGCGCTGGTAGGAGCCTCCTGAAATGAAGTGTCCTGGGGTCACCTCAGAGCCTGCTGTGTTCCTGGGGTGTCGGGGCCACCGGAACGCACCCACGCTCTTCCTGGAAAGTGGCCAAGGTCTGAGCTCCCCCCTCGTCACATTCCTCTCTCCCGTGGGCCCCGGCTGGGAAAGACCCGGCCAAACAGGCGCTCCAAGGGCACCGGCACCAAGGGGCACACACAGCCGTTCTCTCTTCCTGTTTCTCTCTCCCAGTTGTATTTGCAAAGGGACCCTGGAGCTGGTGCCTCCCCTGCTCTTGCCTTCCCTTTTAAAGACCCTGAAGCTCTAGGGGCACCTGGGGGGCTCAGTCGGTTAAGCATCTGACTTCCGCCCAGGTCATCATCCTGCAGTTCGTGAGTTCAAGCCCCGTCTCGGGTTCTGTGCACACAGCTCAGAGCCTGGAGCCTGCTTCGGATTCTGTGTCTCCCTCTCTCCGCCCCTCCCCTGCTCACGCTGTCGCTCTCTCTTGAAAAGATAAATAAATAAATATTAAAGAACTTTAAAGACCCTGGAGCTCTACCTGTAACCGTGGCCCAGAGGTTTACCTTCTCAGGAGATTTCAGTCCCCCCCCCCCCCCCCCGCCATCTCCCTCCCAGGAACCCCCACGCCTTTTCCTTCTCGGGCCTGGTAAAGCACCATGGGGTGTGGAAGGGTTTCTCATCTTGGTGTTGGGACCTTGACCTCGAGTCTAACCTCTGCCCCTCACCAGCCAGGGGTCCCGGACCAACCTCAGCTTCCCAAGCCTTCATTCCTCGTTCGTAGGCAGAGTTAAGGGTTAATCCTGTCTCAGGTGAGATCAGCAGTGGAAACTGACCTCTGGGGAGTATAAGCTGTTGATGTACAAACTTTTGCCTAATTTTGCCCCAGAGAGACTTTGTTCACGTATGTGAAACATCTTTTTCTTTTGTGGTCTGTACACGTCTTCTCCTGGTTTATATTCGTGCAATGTATCTCTTCCCATTATTTACTTTCCACATTCCTAAATCTTTATTTTTTACATGCACACAGCATAAAGCAGGATTTTGTTTCTTACCCAGTCTCTCAATTTGTGTCTTTACCCATCTAATCCATTTACGGGTGTAACATAATTTCTGACATATTTCTGTTTATACCACTGTTGTGAGAGTGGTATTGTGGTGCTATATTTTCTTAAGTCCTTATCTGATAAAGATCCATATTAAAATATTTATGAATAAAAAGATTTGTTTTTAAAATTACTCTAGGGGAAAAAATGAGAGAGAGAAATGTAGCCACCATATTAAGTGTTAAGGTGATGGGTACATGAGGCTTATACTATTCTGTTCATTTTTTGTGTATGATTTAAACTTCCTATACCAAAAAGTTTTTAAAATCTGACATCTTATTTTATACCTTCTAATTGTCCTGGCCCATTTTGTTTCTTTTTCTCTCACACCTTGCCTTCCTTTAGACTGATTATTTTTTAGCATTCTACTTTTTTCCCTCTATTCATTTGGGAGTTATATAGTCTGTTTGAATGTATTCAGAGTTTACCTTTGAAATTACAACATGCATTCTTATAGCTTAATCCAGTCCAATGTCAATGAATATTCTTTCCTCTAGCCACATTGATATCTCTTTCAATTTATATGCAGTTGTCCCCTATTTTAATTCTGGTTTTCAAACCCTATGGGACATTATCATTACCTAGTAGAGCCCATGTTCACTTAAATTTATTCATACATTTACCAGTTTCTTTGTTCTCGTTCCTCATTTCTTCTTTCACCTCAGTCTCTCCAACTGGGATTATCTTTCTTCTACCTGAAGTACATCCTTTAGAATTTCCTTTAGTAGAGGGCTTTGGGTGACAGATTCCCTTAGCTGTCCTTGATGTGACACTGTCTTTCTTCTGACTTTGCTCTTGAAAGATGTTCTGTTCACATGTAGGATTCAATGTCAGCAAATTTTTAATTTTTTTTTTAATGTTTATTCATTTTTGAGAGACAGAGAGAGACAGAGCCTGAGAGAGGAAGGGGCAGAGAGAGGGAGACACAGAATCTGAAACAGGCTCCAGGCTCTGAGCTGTCATCACAGAGCCCAACGCGGGGCTCGAACTCACAAACTGCAAGATCCTGACCTCAGCTGAAGTCGGACACTCAACTGACTGAGCCACCCAGGCGCCCCATGGTGTCAGCAATTATTTTCAGCGTATGGAATTCTATCATCTTCTGGCTCCCATTGTCGCTTTGAGAAGTCAGCTGTCAGTCCTGTTGCTCATGTGACTTTGCCCTCTGTTCAGATGATCGCTTTTGGTGGTTTTTCTGAAGTTTCACAATGATTTATGTCAGGGTAGATTCAGCGTGGGATTTATTGTGATTCTAAAATTTGTGGATTGGTATCTTTTATTAGTTCCAGAAAATTCTCCACCATTATCTCTTCAAATATTGCCTCTGCCACATTACCTTACTCTTCTCTTTCTAGGATTCAAGTTATATATATTATATAGATCTAGACATGCGCTGGACTTTTTCAGTCTTTGTCTTTGCCCTTTCAACCTGAATTTTCCATCTTTTTGTCTTTCTGTGCTGTGCTCTGGAAGATTTCTTATAACCCATCTTACAGTTCACAGATGTTCTCCTCAGCTAGGTGCAGTCTGTGGAGCCCATCCTTTTAGGTTTTTTTTTTTTTTTTTCTTTTTTAAATTCTGGTAGAGTTAACATCCAGTGTTATATTAGTTTTGGGCGTACAATATAGTGATTCAACAATTCTCTACGTTACTCATTGCTCATCATGATAAGCGTTCTCTCAACCCCCTTCATCCATTTCATCCATCCCCCACCCACCTTCCTTCTGGTAACCACCAGTTTGTTCTCTATAGCTAAGAGTCTGTTTTTTTGTTTGTCTCTTTTTTTCTTTGTTTTGTTTCTTAAATTTCACATATGAGTGAAATAATGTTATTTGTCTTTCTCTGACTGACTTTTTTCACTTAGTATTATACTCTCCAGATCCACCTATGTTGTTGCAAATGGAAAGATTTCATCCTTTTTATGGCTGAGTAATATTCCATTATGCATATATACACACACACACACACACGCACACACACACACATACCGTATCTTCTATATCTATTCATCCATTGGTGGACACTTGGGCTGCTTCCATAGTTTGACTATTTTAAATAATGCTGCAAAAAACATAGGGGTGTATGTATCTTCTCAAATTAATGTTTTGGGTTTTTTTTTATTCTTTGGGTATCCTTTTAGTTTTTATTTCAATTATTATTTTTTATTTATTTTTTTTTCAACGTTTATTTATTTTTTGGGACAGAGAGAGACAGAGCATGAACGGGGGAGGGGCAGAGAGAGAGGGAGACACAGAATCGGAAACAGGCTCCAGGCTCTGAGCCATCAGCCCAGAGCCCGACGCGGGGCTCGAACTCACGGACCGCGAGATCGTGACCTGGCTGAAGTCGGACGCTTAACCGACTGCGCCACCCAGGCGCCCCATCAATTATTGAATATTTTTATTTCTACAAGTTCTCTCAGGTTCTTTTTCAAATTGGATCCATGACTCTTGGTGGATTTCTATTCTCTGAGGATATCTTCAAGCCTGTCTTTCTTTTGTTAAACATAGCCTAGCTCTCTTATAGTCTGTTTCTTGCTCATGGAGCCTAGTTTCCTTGAGAGCCTACCTACCCATGAATGTTCTGATCATTGTATTTAAAAAGTTACTTGTGAGAATAATTTGCCACTCATGCTAAAGATACCTTACTCAGAGAGGATTTCCGTTTGTTTTTCCAGGCATCTGGAAACATTACCAAGTTCAAGGCTTGAGGGTTTCTGACTCAGGGGATTTTCCACTTCCAGGTTTTAATTCTGAATCTTTCACCCTGAGAATCTGTCAAAACCTGTGTTCTGGGGCACCTGGGTGACTCAGGTCATGATCTCACGGTTTGCATGATTGAATCCCACATCAGGCTCTGTGCTGGCAGCCTGCTCTCTCTCCCTCTCTCTCTGCCTCTCCCCCACACACCCGCAGGCATGCTCTCTCTCTCTGTCTGTCTCTCTCTCTCTCAAAATAAATAAATAAACTTAAAAAAAAAAACCCTGGGCTCTAATTTTCTGCGTTTAACAAATGACTTCAGGGTAAAAACTTCTTAAGTTCAGGCTTACCTCTCTGAATGAATGTTCCCTTCATTTGGGGTGTGGTGGTTTCTTGCTGTCTTAAAAGCTTTTTAATGGTTTTATAAAGTATATCTTACCCATATTTTAGTTCCTTTCAATAGGAGACTTCATCCAAGTAACTTGCCAACCATACTAAAAATTAGAAGTCCTTTCGAATTTTGGACTCTAGGTTCTAAAATGCTTATTCTAGAGCAGGGCTTCACAAGCTTTAATGTTCATACAAACTACTAGGGAATCTTCTTTGTCTTTCTTTTTTTTATTTTTAATTTTATTTATTTATTTATTTATTTATTTATTTATTTATTTATTTTAATTTACATCCAAATTAGTTAGCATATAGTGAAACAATGATTTCAGGAATAGATTCCTTAATGACTCCTTAATGACTCTTACCCAGTTAGCCCACCCCCCCCCCCACAACCCCTCCAGCAACCCTGTTTGTTCTCCATATTTATGAGTCTCTTCTGTTTTGTCCCCCTCCCTGTCTATATTATTTTTGTTGCCCTTCCCTTAGGGTCATCTGTTTTGTCTCTTAAAGTCCTCATATGAGTGAAGTCATATGATTTTTGTCTTTCTCTGACTGACTAATTTCGCTTAGCATAATACCCTCCAGTTCCATCCACGTAGTTGCAAATGGCAAGATTTCATTCTTTTTGATTGCCGAGTAATACTCCATTGTGTGTGTGTGTGTGTGTGTGTGTGTGTGTGTGTGTGTGTATAGACCACCTTTTCTTTATCCATTCATCCATCAGTGGACATTTGGGCTCTTTCCATACTTTGGCTATTGTTGGTGGTGCTGCTATAAACATGGGGGTGCATGTGTCCCTTCGAAACAGCACACCTGTATCCCTTGGATAAATGCCTAGTAGTGCAATTGCTGGGTCGTAGGGCAGTTCTATTTTTAGTTTTTTGAGGAAGCTCCATCCTGTTTTCCAGAGTGGCTGCACCAGCTTGCACCAGCTTGCATTCCAATCAGGTTATTTATTTTACAAATAAATAGCACAGAGCCTGATTTGGGGGCTCAATCTCATGAACCACAAGATCATGACCTGAGCTGAGATCAAGAGTCAGACACCTAATCAACTGAGCCACTGAGGCACCCCTGGGGAATCTTCTTAAAATGTAGATTTTGACTTAGTAGCCTAGGGTGGTGATCATGAATTTGCATCTGTAGCAAGCAGTGGAAGATACTGAGGCTGATTTCTTGGTCTATGGACCACTACTCCGAGTAGCAAGGCTATAGAAAACATTTTCCCAGAAAACACTGGGAATCTTTAAGTTCCTAAACCAGGGCCTCTGAGTGTCCTAAACGGGTGTTATAAAATTGAGAACCTGAGTGAGAAGATCGAAAACGAAACAAAACAAAACAGGGGGGGGCGCCTGGGTGGCGCAGTCGGTTAAGCGTCCGACTTCAGCCAGGTCACGATCTCGCGGTCCGTGAGTTCGAGCCCCGCGTCGGGCTCTGGGCTGATGGCTCAGAGCCTGGAGGCTGTTTCCAATTCTGTGTCTCCCTCTCTCTCTGCCCCTCCCCCGTTCATGCTCTGTCTCTCTCTGTCCCAAAAATAAATAAATGTTGAAAAAAAAAAAAAAAACAAAAAAAACAAAACAGGGCCTTTCCTCTTCATTCAGAGCCTGTTGACTCAAGTTTATAGTTAATTTTAACGAATCTGTTAATCTGGCTTCCCCAGACAGAGAAAGTCAGGAGCAGGTGTATGTGTCTTGGGTATTGGGGAGGGTCTGCCAGACATGGGGACGTAGATCATTTGCACAATGGATCTTAGGTTCTCGAATGACCCTGAGCTGCCCGTTTGGCCGAAGTGGGGTCAAGTACAGCAGGTAGACTCCAGGTCTAAGAGCTCATTATCTATAGCAGCAGTCTTCAAACATTTTACTCTCAGAAGACATCTTTACATTCTTAAAAATTAACAAAGAACCCAAAAAGCTTAAAATTAAGGGGGTAAAGGGGCGCCTGGGTGACTCAGTCAGTTAAGTTTCCGACTTTGGCTCAGGTCATGATCTCATGGTCCATGGGTTCGAGCCCCGCATTGGGCTCTGTGCTGACAGCTCAGAGCCTGGAGCCCGCTTCGGGTTCTGTGTCTCCCTCTCTCTGCCCCTCCCCCACTCATGCTCTGTCTGTCTCTCTCTCTTTCAAAAATGAATAAACGTTAACAAAAATTTAATAAAATAAAATAGCAATTACCCATCACATGTAAACATAAATAATATATATTTATGAAAACATAATTGTATATTTTAAACACATAAAAAAACTTAAGAGAGTGACACTTCTACAATTTACAGCTGGGTTCCTCTACCATATGCTTTCAAGCCATTGTGATATATTTGTTTTAGTTCAAGAGTTCAAAGAATAGTTGGACTTACAGACATATATAGTTTAAAAGGGGAAACATATTTTAATAGCTTTTTCCAGATCCCTGTGAATATTCTTGACTTAAATCTTCAGTGAGTGGTAGTTTCTTAAAGACGGTTGCAATGTGGGATCTGAATCCATATCAATACTCTTTTTTATACTGTGTTACATTAAAATCCATTGTTCTGTCTTGTACTTTGAATGGATCTTTTATCCACGCGTGCTTTTGTAACATAATGCGTTTGTTGTTTGGAAAATATTGGTTCACTGAGTTATACGGAGCTTCCAAATGTTGACATATTTCATCATACGATATTTTAAAAAACCACCCTCATTAATCTTTGACCACGTCTCATCCGTCTTGAAGTCGCAGGAGGCTATCAAGCTTAAGGTGGCAGACAGAAGTTTTCCAGACTCAAGTTTTTCACTTGACAACTTGAATCATCTCATTGGCGACAAACACTGTAGGTTGTTTTCCTTGAAGTGACGGCTCACCTTGCTCGTTGCGTGGAAATGTTCGCCAAACATCCAGTCGGAATAACCACCTTTTGCCTGTCAGTTGTTCTTCTCAAGTAAAAGTGATACTCTGGAAAATGCAGCCACTTCCGCCTGCAAGCCGATCCCACGGTGTTTTGCGTCACCACCATGTTTCAGTGCGTATAAAAGTGCCTTGTGGGTGGCTCAGTCAGTTGAGCTTCCAACCTTGGCTCAGGTCATGACCTCCCGGTTCAGTGGGCTCTGTGCTAATGGCTCACAGCCTGCAGCCTGCTTCGGATTCTGTGTCTCCCTCTCTCTCTACCCCTCCCCCACTCACGCTCTGTCTGTCTCTCTCTCTCTCTCTCTCTCAAAAATGAATAAATGTTACAAATTTTTAAAAATATATAAAAACAAAAAGTAAAAGTGCCTAATGACTACTTCCCAGTTCCTGACAGAAAATATTGAGAGGCCATGTATTTAAGGTTTGAGATTTAACAAAATTAGTAATTTCTACTGCTTCATCAAAGACATTCTCAAGTGAAACCGGACTGTTTTTGCATTGTTGAGTGCAGGGCGGTGAAGAGCACCGAGGCCGCTAGAGCAGCAAAGGGTCTCTGCCCTGATTCCTGCTGAGTCATGGACACTTTACCCACCTTTGTTCTGGAACCTTCTGAGCAACTGTCAGCACAGTGGAAAAGGCAGAACCGTTTAGCGTAGGTATGAAAGTAATTTTGATTTCAAAGAGATATCAGGTCTTCCGAGGGGTTTAAGGACCACACTAATTTGAGAAGGCTTCATCTAGAATGTGTTTAAGTCGGGGCACCTGGGTGGTTCAGTCGGTTAAGCATCAGACTTCGGCTGAGGGCATGATCTCTTAGTTTGTGAGTTTGAGCCCCACGTGGGGTTCTGTGCTGACAGCTCAGAGCCTGGAGCCTGCTTGGGATTCTGCGTCTCCCTCGCTCTCTGCCCCTCCCCCACTCACACTCTGTCTCTCTCTCTCTCTCTCTCTCTCTCTCTCTCAAAAATAAATAAATATTTTTAAAAACTAACTAACTAAATAAATAAAATTTGTTTAAACAATGGTTAGTCCTACTATTAAATATGCCATAGCCATGAGAAACAGTAAAATAGAACCGTGTACTTTCATATGCAATTTTTTCCAAATCAAGTTAAATATGTAAACATATTTAGAAAGTCATGGAACAATAGTATTTTATGTTTTATGTACTATAACATTATCACATTTATGTTAATACATGTGTGTGTGATGTATATGACATATCAAACTGTTAATAATTTCTCCTGAGGAACATCAAGTTTTTATTGCAATGTCTGTATTTGAATCTATTATAATAATATTCTCACGTGTTATTCATTCAATGACTAAACAATTTTTTTTTAATTTTTAACATTTTTTCACCTTTGAGAGAGAGAGTAAAACAGAGATCATGAGATCATGACCTGAGCCCAGGTCGGACGCTTAACCGGCTGAGCCACCCAGGCGCCCCAACAATTTTTCCTAATGTTTATTTAATTGTTTTGGGGAGAGAGTGAGCAGGAGAGGGGCAGAGAGACAGGGAGAGAGAGAATTCCAGGCAGGCTCCGTGCTGCCAGCACAGAGCCCAACTCGGGGCTCAGTCTCACGAACTGTGATATCAAGACCTGAGCCGAAGTCAAGAGTCAGAAGCCGAACCGACTGAGCCACCCAGGCGCCCCAAAGACTAAACAGTTTTTCAAGATGAAGCTAAGAGGGGAAGAAAGAGCCCATCATCTCAGCTTAACGCCTCCCTCTGTCAGTGAGCCCCTGACAGGCTGCAGGAGGAACACTAACTTCATGTCACTGGGGTAGGACGAGGGGTGCGGAGCTGGTCTCCTGGTAGTGCCATTCTATGAGCAGGGCCTCGAATCGGCCAGGGGGATTCCACGCATCCTGCTTTCAGGGTTCATGAATAACCTGGTTTTTCTCCCTTTGGGAAGATGAGGGACAGCTGGATGCTTTCCCTCTTGTTTGCCGTGTGTTTATTTTTTTTAAGAATATTTATTTCTTTATTTTGAGAGAGAGAGAGAGAGGAAGTGTACAAGCGGGGGAGGGGCAGAGAGAAGGCGAGACAGAATCCCGAGCAGGCTCCACACTCCACAGAGCCAGACGTGCGGCTCGAACTCAGGATCTGTGAGATCGTGTCCTGAGCCGAGATCAAGAGTCCCACGCTTAACCAACTTCGCCAACCAGGCGCCCCTCCCGCTTGTCGTTTAGCACATGTGTCAAACCTGTGGGGAAAGAGGCAGGGTAACTGTCGTATAGCAGGATGGCTGTGGGTGGTTCTGGGTGGGCCGGGAAAAGCTGGACTAAACTCCCTGCTTCTCCGGGGGAGGGAGGGGTACTTCGCCCTGGCCCTCGAGGACAGGCTCACAGCAGGCCCTAGAAGGAAATTCTATGCGGCAGGTGGAGCGTAATACCTGAAGTTGGCCTCAAGGGCTCCAGGTACAGAGCGAGACGGTTGGAGTCCTGACCCCACTCCTCCAAGGTTATGAAATCTCAGACAACTGACGTAACCTCCCAGACTCTCAGCTTCCTGATTTTGAAGATGGGGATACAATACCAGTGGCAAAACTTTGTTGGTGAATAACAAAGGAAATAATATACGTAAAGCATCGGCAGAGTCTGGCACACAGCAAACACTCATTAATTGGTGGTTTAATCGTACAAAGGATAGTACTAACCGGGTCAAATGTGGGAGGAGTGTCCCACGAGTCCCGCGTCACTTTAGGGGGCAGCCGGGTCACAGGCTGGCAGGTAGGAACAGGGGGATGCTGGCAGGTGCTGGGGCTCCAGGCGTCAGTCTTGGCTCCCAGGGTGCGTGGGGCGAGGGACCCGGGCCTTGCTGCCTGGCTTGTATCCGAGCAAAACCTAAGCACTTGGCATCAGTCCCCTATGTGTTGTGGGCGTAACAGACAAGTGTCAATCACACGGCTTGCTTTCAACGGAGATGGGGAGGCGATGTCACACGTTAAAAAATGAGAGTATGAGTGTGTGGGGCGCCTGCGGGGTTCAGTCGGTTAAGCATCTGACTTCGGCTCGGGTCATGATCCCACATCTGTGGGTTCAAGCCCCGCATCGGGCTCTGTGCTGACAGCTCAGATCCTGGAACCTGCTTCGGATTCTGTGTCTCCCTCTCACCCCTTCCCCACGCACGCACCTGCTCTCTCTCTTTCTCTCTCTCTCTCAAGCAATAAAACATTAAACAATTAAATAATAAAGAAACAATGATAAGCTACCCGAGAAATGTGTAACCTCGCTCATAAATAAATGAGTGCAAGTCAGAACCGTGAATTACATTTTCCGGACTGATAAGCATTACAGTTTGATTATACATCGTGATGGTTAGAGTTTCTAGGAAAACCCACTCACACACCGTACACAGGAATTTTAATTTGTTGCCATGGTTTCGGAGAGCATTTGAGAAATTCCAAACACCTTTGGTATGTCTTAGCAGCTTGGTTTCTAGAAATTTATCCTGTAACCATCCCTGCACAAGAGCCGAAAGGTACGTACAAAAAAGGAAGACTGTCCATACGGCATTGTTTTATACACGAAGGGAAAAAAGCGACTTAAATATTCATGAGTATGGGATTATGTAAATACATTTTTCTCCACTCACATTACGGCATATTATGCTGTCTGTAGAAACAACGAGGCTGATCTATGCACACTGACGCAGAAAGGTATCTGAGACATGCTAATTGAGAGTGAAAAGTGACGCCTGGGCCAGCACGCATCACGTGACCTGTGGGGTGCATACTTGCTCCTGTACTGTGCTCATTCGCACAGTAAGCATCCAGAAATGCCTCTGACGACGGGGGCTGAAAAAGCAAAAAGTAGAGGCCTCTTGGGAGGAGCCAAGATGGCGGAACAGCATGGAAGGTTTTCGTGTGTCTCGCGTCCATGAGATACAGTCAAAGTAGAGGCCTCTTGGAGGAAGAAGCTTCTGGCAACTTCTGGAAACTTCTAGGATTGTCTGAGCAAGATCCCAAACTCCATTTCCTTCTTGGTTGGTTTTTTAAAAATCTTGCTATGATAGGGAGCGTGTGTGAAAGGCTGAGCAGAGAAAAGCCGGAAGCTGGGATCGGGTCATCTGAATTACTCCTTTGAAGAAGGACGCATTTTCCCAACTGACTCTGCGCTTCTGTTAAGTGCAAATTGCGGGAAGAGTTTGCTCGTGGGCGTGCGTACAACAGCTCCCCCCCGGGGTCCTGGCTGTGAAGGCTGATGAAGTCCTTCTTCACAGCTGTCCAGGAAGCCCGGGGCTGTGTGGCTTCCTGAGGCCAGCCCTGTGACCTCTCTGCCGGAGAGGAATGATGGCGGAAGAGCAGGTGACACGCGTACAAATGCGCGGTGCCTTTTTGCTAATCTCTGCCTGGGTTTATATCCAGGCTTTCTGAGGGAATAAATCATGGATGACGTCAGCAAACCCGGGGAGGTCGACTCCTGAGTCATTCTCAATGGAATGGGGTGTCTGGCTGATTGAATTCTGTGGCTCCAATTGAGTTACCACGGCGACAAAGCACGTCGGATATGCCGGAGTCGGGAGCGTGAAGACATTAAAAGAGTGAATTTAACACTTCTGCTCCACGATGGGGATTCAGCCGTTCTGTGGGAATTCAAGGAAACCCAGCAGCTGTCAAGGTCTGACTCATTGCAGTGGGCATCAGTTTTCATTGCCCAGGATTCTAGACCTAACAGGTTCCGGAGTTCGGACTGAATCAACAGTTTGATGCATGTCTTGGCTCAAAACTTCACCGCCTCCCCGGTTAGAATTGCCAAATTCACAAAACCAAAACGCAGAATGCCCAGTTAAATTTGAGTTTCAGATACCCAATGAATAATTTTTGGGTATAATTATGTCCATGCAAGTATTAGTTGCTGTTTATCTGAAACTCAAATCTAACCAGGCATCCTGTATTTTTTTGTGTGTTTATTTATTTATTTTGGGGGGGGGGGATGCAGAGAGAGAGAGGGAGAGAGAGAATCTCATGCAGCCTCCACACTCAGCGGAGTCTGACGGGGGGCTCGATCCCACAACTGCAAGATCATGATCTGAGTTGAAATCAAGAGTCAGACACTTCACGGATTGAGCCGCCCAGGCACTGCGCCCCCACCCCGGCATCCTGTATTTTATGTGGCAACCCTATCCCCAATGGCTACAAACTAAAGCCTGAATTCTGACCTCCAATTCTCCAAGATTCAGCCCCTTCCTGACTTTGCAATCTCACTTCCCACACACTGTTCCCTTTCTGGTACCCATTTTCGTTTCTAGACAAAGTGAACTACTTCTTACGTGTTGCTGTGCCTTTTGCTTTCCTGCCTGCCCCTCTGCCTTTGCAAAAGCTTCTCCCTTTGTTTTCCATCTTAAAGGCCATGCATGCCATCCCTAATCCCCAGTGGGGCAGAACCTCCCTCCTCTTCAAACACCCTTGGTGTCTTTTTGAGTGAGCACCTACCATCGTAGAGAACACTTACTGCTTTATTTGCCTGGTAGCTCTTCCTTCTTCTGGAAAAACACCCTGCTTCTGAGAACTGCTCCTCTGACTCCAACCACTTGATTCTGGAAGGAGCTTCCATATTCTCATCGCCTCTGCCTCTGGCCACAGATGATTGGCCCGAAAGTGGACACTTGATCCAAGCCAGTTCAATGAGATCCTTCCCCAGGCGTTTTTTTGTGAAGCGTCCTGTCTGGGACTCAGCCCAGATTACACTCCAACATCTATACTGAGCACTGAGCCAAGATCACCGCTGATATCAAGGATATAATCATTTTACCTGTAAGGATCCGTAGTCCTGACTGCCCTCTCCCCTAAGGACACCCACCCCCATCCAACCTGCTGATAGAAGAGGTCATGGGGTAATGGGATAGGCACTGCCTTGGGAGTCCAGAGAGAGACCTGGGCTCCGGTCAGAACTTTGCTACTAACTCCCTGCAAGACCCATCATCACAACAGATGGTAAACTCTTTGAGGGCAAGACCTCACCTTATTCTTCTCTGTAGCGTCAGAGACGTACCCTTGGTAAGAGTTAGGTAAATGGTAGATGATGATAGTGGTAACGGTGACGTGCACAATGACAAAGCGAGCCACTGCCTCTCTCTGGGACTTAGCTGTCTTTACTATAAAATTGGAGGGTTGGATTTGATGAGCTCTAAGACACCCCCGGTTCAAGTGGTCTATCGCCACCAAGGCCAATCCTGAAAGACTCTGATGACTGCCTCACAACACCTGTAGAGCATCAAGCCAAGATCGCCATTGCTGTCAAAGACAGAGCCATCTTATCTGTGAGGGCCAAGGTCAACTGCAATAAATGAACCCTCTGGTGGGAGACATTGATAATGAAGGAGACTATGCATGGGGGCAGGGGATATATGGGAAAATCTCTGTACTTTTCCTCTCAGTTTTGCTGTGAACCTAACCCCGCTCTAAAACATAAAGTACACACCCACACACACACACACACACATAAATAAATTGCTAAATGTGGGATGATACGGGGTGGAGCTACAACATTCCTGAGTGGATAAAAGTGAAATCCAAGAGTAGGACTCTGGGTGGTATCGTTTTGTGTCTTCCTCTTTACCAAATCTACACCTCATCAAACTTCCAATACTGCCATGGTCCCACTGGGTCTTCAACTGAGGTGGACATAATGTTAGCAGTTTAGTAGTCCGTGGAATGATTTTAGGTCGTACATAGGTGAACCTTTTTTATTCTAATATTTTCACGTTTATCAGAATAAATATCGTTTGCATGTATAGTATTAACAGGAAGTTTCCTTTTTTTAATGTTTTTATTTATTTTTGAGAGACAGAGCGAGAGTGAGAGAGAGAGCACGAGTGTGGGAGGGGCATAGAGAAAGAGAGACACAGAATCTGAAACAGGCGCCAGGCTCTGAGCTGTCAGCACAGACCCTGATGCGGAGCTCGAACTCGTGAACTGGGAGAGCACGACCTGAGACGAAGTCAGACCCTTAACCGACTGAGCCACCCAGGGGCCCCAGAAAGTTTTCTTTTTAAAAATTTTTTTAATGTTTTTATTTATTTTTGAAGGAGAGAAAGAGACAGAGCATGAGCGGGGGAGGAGCAGAGAGAGGGAGACACAGAATCCGAAGCAGGCTCCAGGCTCCGAGCTGTCAGCACAGAGCCCGACGCGGGGCTCGAACCCACAAACTGTGAGATCATGACCTGAGTCGAAGTCGGACGCCCAACCGACTGAGCCACCCAGGCACCCCAAGTTTTCTTTTTTTAAATAAAGTATTAGGTAAACAGTACCAGTGACACCGAGTTGGCCTGACTCCCAAGTATGTCCCCCTCCTCGAAACAAAGGCCCCACCAGGGAAACACAAGGTCACAAGAGCATGGGTGAGTTTTGTGAACCTGCCGAGAGAGGCCAGCCCCAACCCTCTCTCATCTGTCCGCAGTGAAGGCCTTTCTGTACTTAGCAGGCCGACATGTGCCATGCTGGCGTCCCTCACCTTATAAAATCAGCGCATTTTAGCAAAGTTGCACTTAAACTGAACTTTTGCCAGGCCAAAATTTGTAGCGACGTCTATTATTCGCTGGACTGTTGCAATGGCATTTAGTCCTTTAAAATTAAAAATTAAAAGAAAAGATGACAGGGCCTGTGAGGAATCCATCAGCCACTTTGTGTCACAGCCAGAGAATAAGTAATGGCTTTGTCCCCGTGGCTATGGCTTCCCAGAAGGGTATTATGAAGGATTAAAGGGTATCGAGGGAGTAATTCTAATTTGAGACTTACGGTGCCTTAAATCTCTCATGATGAGAAAATGAAAGCTTATATGGCCACGTGCTGACAAGAGGGCTTTCAGAGACATTCTCGGGAAGGGTCAGAAACCCGAAGTTGGGGACTAGACGCTAAAATGGGAGCCGGGGTGAGGCTGTGGGGCTGCCTGTAGGAGGGGGCGTTGCCCGTAGCAGGCGCAGCAGAGGCCAAGAAGTCCAGGCAGCTTAGGCAGAGGAGGCTCAGAAGCATAAGTAGGGGCTCCAAATACATCTCATTCGTTCGCTCATTCGTTCGTTCGCTCGTTCGTTCGCCTCGTGATCCCTTCCACAAAATAAGAGCATTCAAATTGGAGTCTTCTAGGCCATCCAAAGAGTCTGAAATGTTCTGTCCGTATTTAGTCAGCAGCATAACACCGTTTGCTTGATTTATTTATTTTTTTTCTTGAGAAAGAGAGGCAGAGAAAGCAGGAGACAGAGAATCCCAAGCAGGCTCCGCGCTGTCAGCACAGAACCCATGAACCGTGAGATCATGACCTGAGCCAAAATCAAGAGTTGGACACTCAACCCACTGAGCCACCCGGGCGCCTCATGTTCACTTTTCGAAGTAGAACAAATCTCTGCTTTTTATTCACCGGTGAACAAAAGCTTAGAGAGTCAAAGGCAGCAAAGTGGCACGAATGTACACTTGCTGATTACGGTATTGAAGCTACACATTTCAGCTCAAGAGCCGCCTCCAGGTGGCCGTCTCCCCCTCAGGCTCAAGCCACCGTGACCCGGAGGCAGTCCCTTCGGGTGCTGCCTCCGGGGCTATTGAACGGACTGTTTTGGTACATCTCTCTACACGTGTGTATTTCTGATCACTCAGACTCAGGAACATCCTCACAGAAGCTTGAGAGGTCACGCCTTTTGCCTCGTTGCATCCGAGGTGGCAAGGTGGGTCACCGGCAGCTCTCCTGGGGCCGTCGGAGGAAATCTGGCCAGAGTTCTCCCTCTTGCCCTGTCTGCTCAAACCGGCTGGGGCCGCTAGGGAAGTGAAGCCTCAGTATGTGCCGCCAGTGTTACCGTCGGCGTGCCGAGGATACAGGCCGCTCCAGGTTGGATTAAGTGAACTTTCTTGGATGGGTCGTCCAAGTCACCTGCCTTCATGCGAACTCGTTGTACCTAAAATAAACAAATACTTCCCATATGAGTGTTGGAAGGTGGGAAGATTTTTAATTAAAATTCAAAGGTCCCTGCAGATACAAACACACACGTAGAATGACAGTACCACTGCAGAGGGAGTGTGGCGTTACCGGCTGGATAATCCTTAAGCCCCCCAGTGGGAGCATCCGGTGTGGTCGTCCAACTCTGGCCCAGCTCAGTGTTTCTCATCACCGTCCGCGTGTTTGATCCGTTCCAGCCCCACAAAACCATGATGAAACAGTATCGGATGGTATCAGCTCTTCTGCAGAGAGGCCTCATTCCCTCTGTCGGCCAAGTTCAGTCTCCATGGCACGGAATGTTTCCACTTCCATTTGTCCCTGCAGATCTGCGTGAAGCGGGAGGACGGGCGGGCGCTCTCTCCGGGCACTTTCTTCCAACGGGAACAGTTCGGAAAATCCTTCTCTATAAATGTCCGTCACAGCTGCAGGGGTTGGGGGGGCGGGGGGGAATGGTTCATAGACCTCCTTGTCTTTAAGCAGGAAGACGCATTCTAGAGGTGAATGGAAGACTTCCATCATCCGTCTTATGTTCCTTTACTACGTGGTCCTTTAGTCAGGCCAGTCAGTATTCAGTACTGTCCCCATCCTAGTCCCTCCTCCTTTGGGCTTCGTAGTGCGGCCCTTTCACACCCGGATCACTTGGGGCCACCTCCCGACAGCGGCCCCTGTCGTCCCTGCAAAACTGAAGACTGATGTAAACTTGCACCTGGAAGTCTCCTCCAGACCCCCAAGCCCCACCATGGCGTAGTTGGAGTCCCTTCTTTTTCACTCACGTGAGCCATTTCTACCAAATAAAATGGTTCCTAAAAAGCTGTCTGCGGGTAAAATTTGTATAAATTGAAATTTATATGTTGCATTCAGTGAAGCTGCCCCCCCTGGGAAAAGGAACTTGCAGAAGTCCCTAAAACAACGGTAGCAACGGCAAAAGCTATGGGCAGTTCGCTCCAGGGGTAAGACATAGAAAGAAAAAGTGTGGGCATTAGAATGAGCGTGGGTGTCCTCATGGATGTGACCCAGTGAAAGAGAAAATTATCGGACAAGTTGGAGGAACTCCATTCAACAATCCTCACCGGGCACTCTGCATCCCAGAAGAAGGATACAGATGAGTAACAGTCTCTAGCCAGGGACTCAAAATAGCTCCCAGGATTCGAGACCAAAGAAATCGAGGTATACGTTCTTGTGGTGTAGGATAGGCCCCCAGGCCCCTCAAGCCACGGACAGGCCATCTCATGCTGTCTACATAACGCAGGCTGTTTGTTGCTGTCTAGTTGCTCAGTCTCTCAACCTCTGGCTCCCAGACTGAGGCTGTCTCCTCCAGTTGGGACCTGGCCTTCTTCTTTTTTAATGTTTATTTTTATGAGGGAAAGAGAGAGAGAGAGAGCAGAGAGAAAGGGAGACAGAGAATCCCAAGCAGGCTCCACTCAAACCCACGAACTGTGAGATCATGACCTGAGCTGAAACCACGAGATGGACCCTTAACCGACTGAGCCAGCTAGGCGCCCCTGCCATTAACCCTTTCTATCTTGGTTACTGTTTAGTGAGACCTTGCCTCCAGAGATGGCCTCTTCCAGCATAAGGCCCAATGCTGTTGGAAAAGCACACCTCACAAAACCTAAAATAGAGAGAAATTAAGTCATGGTACAAGAAAGTGCCCTAAATCCCAAATAATAGAACATCTGTAGGGTTCCCATTAAAACTTCAATTTATATAAATTTTACTTATATACAACTTCTTAGGAACCATTTTATTTGGTAGAAATGGCTCATCTGAGTGAAAAAGAAAGGACTCCAACTACACCATGGTGGGGTTTGGGGGTCCGGAGGAGACTTCAGGTGCAAGTTTACATCAGTCTTCAGTTTTGCAGGGACTACATGGGCTACAAAGGCACACAGATACATTCCCTGCCCTGTACACCCTAGAACTGGTAGAAAAACAAGCAGTGTGCTGTATTTTGTTGCAGAGTTCTTCCCCAGGCAAGCTGACCACAGCCCACACAAAGCCCCCGGCAGATATGATGTAGATACGGTCATCACATTCTGGTGTCTGATCTCAGGCAAGCACTCGAGATTGGTTGCCACAAGCAAACTCCTGAGACTAGCACATTAGCTGGTGTGAACCAAAGACCCAGGCTGTCTAGCACCCCAGAATGTTTGGATCAACTTGCCAGCACCCCTGGGGGTGTCCACACGGGAGGCAGATGCCAGAGAAAGGCACAAGAGCGAGAGACTGAGCTGGCGTCATAGGCAGTGTCTGTCATACCGCTCACTTCCTCTGCAGGGGTGGGGACCTCATGCTCATATCATATCACCTGGTCAAGGCCAAAGACACACTGCCAAGGATGGCCTCTCTGACCCCTACTTTTCTATGGTCTGTGTTCCCTTCCACTGACACATTCCTATTTCATCTGTTAATTCTATTGACTGGATTACGGTCCAGTTAGGAAATCGCGTTCTTCCTTCTCCCTTTTGAGATGACTCTATCCCTACATGCTGCTTTAACTAGCTTGACTCTTGGGCTCTGACATGCCTCCATGTCACAAATGGGCCACCTCCACGGTACAGACTCCATTGTTCAACTCAGTGAAGCAGGCTGGACCAAGTGTCCAGAGAGAGTTACGGGAGAACAGAAAGGAGAGAGGGTCACCGAGATGCTCCAAGCACATTCTAGAAGGATGGGGTTGGCAGAGGGTTTTGGAAGATGTTGGAATTTTAATAGGCAGGAAGAAGAGGGAGATGTGTTTAGGTGAGCAGAGACTTGGAAGAAAGCAAGCAAAAACTGTTGGCGGTGTTGCTAAGGGGGAAGTTATAAAGGAGAATCTGAGGAGATGCAGGTGAGGAGGGGTGAAGTCCCAAGGAGTTTGTTCTAAGGCAATAAGAAGCCATTGAAGGAGTGCCTGGGCGGCTCAGTCAGTGGAGCGTCCGACTTCGGCTCAGCTCGTGATCTCATAGTTTATGGGTTCGAGCCCTGCGTCGGGCTCTGGGCTGAGAGCTCAGAGCCTGGAGCCTGCTTCGGATTCTGTGTCTCCCTCACTCTCTCTGCCCCTCCCCCACTTGCACTCCGTCTCTCTCCCTTCCCTCTCTCTGAAAAATAAATCAACATTAAAAAAAAATTTTTTTTAAGCCATTGAAGGTGTTTGTGCAGGACAGTGACACAATCAAAGCAGCACTTTAAGAAAACCAAGCTAGCAGTGGGAAAGAAAGAGCTTGGTTTTAGAAGATTGAGCCGGAAGTAAAGGACTCGCAAAACAGAATTACAGAATTCTCACAAGTACAAAGATCTTTGCCCTGAGGGAGGTTAGAGTTTGTTACACATGGAACCAAAAAATGGGTAATAGAGTAATACAGAGCTTCTATGCCCCAAAATAGCCTTTGGCAGCAGGAAATTGTTTTGCAAGCCAGACTTTCCTCTAAAGAAATGATTTTCCAAAGTCCTCTCTTCCCTTGGCATATCAACATGGGAGTTTGGGGGGCTCCCGTGCGGTCTACAGTTTCCGGGAGGTTTGTAGGAGAGATCCAGTTCATCGTTGAAACTTAGCTAGAAGGTCGGTGAAGGAAGACATGACATAGGAGAGGGAAAGGAAAAGCCCACCCTTTCCCTGGCTTCATGGATGGAGGGAAGAGAGGGAAGAGAGGGAGCAGAAAAATCAGGAAGACATGGGACTCCCAACAGCCACTGTCCAAGCTCAGATATGGACAGGGAGAGAGAGAGCTCGGTCAGTTCAAGATGGTCATATCCAAGGAGGTTGCCATGACCGGAGAAGGCCCCTGGCAAAACTTGGGGTTGGCAGCCGGCAGGAGGGCAGGGTTCGGGACAAGATGCCCCGCTGAACCCAGACCAAGTAGGCAGAAGCCAGGTAACACGTTCCATCAGCCTCAAACTTCAGCAAGCAGGAGGAATTCAGGTGGACCAAACCCATCAGCCAGAGGACAGAGGGGAGAGGATGCCGTCGCTGGGCACCCACGTGTCCACTGTTGCTGTAAACAAAGGTATGCTCTTCTCCACATACCCAGACACCACCTCAGAGCCAGAGAGGCAAAGGGAGACGAGACCAAGCATCTTTACCCAAATGAAAGTTTCCTAATGGGGCCAGTTAAATGAACAGATCAGACCTGTTCTGATCTGTTTAAATAAGATTAGATAGTAAAGTAATTGTTACCATCAATCAGCTTGGAGGGTGGAGGATAGAGGACCCTAGGAGGAAGACCATATTCGTTATGGAAAAACTAAAACTTGCACTCACTTTTCTCTGCACGTTCAAGCGAGTGATAGTGAGTTACATTTTGCACTACCCGAGTTATGGACTAAACAGAAAAGAAGGCTGCTACGGAGATGAATATGTTCTTTGAGACAGAGACGGAGGGTTTACCCAGAGCAAGTAGAAGACTGAGGACCACATCTTGGAAATGTCCTCAAATTGTATCTAGCAAACCCCATAACTGTACAGAATTTGGTGCTTCCCGTGCATATATTTGTTCCTACGGAAGCCGCTGTTACTCCAAACGTCTGCCTCTCCATCTTGTATGAAGTAGGGTTGCGTGTGACGAATTCCCACCAGTGACTAGCGCTTTGCAATGATCAGCTTTACCGGGGCACCTGGGTGGCTCAGTCGGTTAAGCATCCGACTTGGGCCCAGGTCATGATCTCACAGTTGGTGGGTTCGAGTCCCGCGTCGGGCTCTGTGCTGATGGCCCAGAGCCTGGAGCCTGCTTCGGATGCTGTGTCTCCCTCTCTCTCTGCCCCTCCCCCGCTCACGCTCTGTCTCTCTCTCTCCTTCAAAAATAAACGTTAAAAAAAATTTAAAAAATGATAATAATCAGCTTTACCACCACGAGGGCTAACTGTACCTGTTGTGTGCCCCCACTGTCAAAGAAACAAGCCAAATAAGCTGGGGGTGGGTCAGCGCTTTGCGACCTGTATTATTCTGTGGTTTGAAGGTCTTCTATCAAAAAGGCAGCATCTGTTTGACTCCTAGTTGAAGTCGAGTCTGTCGACTGGTGGGATAAGAGGCAGGAAGAATTTCGAATCACAGTCCCAGGAGAAACAGGAGAGGGCAAATTGGAAACAAGCCCGTCTCCAGCCGAGAGCACGGCTTTCTCCTCCGCTGCTGAGGACGATTCATGCAAATGTGGTCAGGGATGAGGGACCGGACGGGGAAAGGCATGCTATGAAAACGGGGAGAACACGGGGAAAGGATCCTTTTGGCAGCAAAGACACATTGCACCGGGTTCAGCGATGGGCCACTTGCCAGCGTCTTGGGAATCAGCTTTTCTGAAAGGCAAGAGACAGTCTGGTGTCCATACTACCCGCATCCCTGTCTGGCTTGTGTTTGTTCCTCTCACACTGCAGTCTGATCATTTATGCTGAGTACAGCGCAGGGATGCTATTCAAGTTTTGAGTACCGTTAACATCATCCCCCGAAGCGTTCTTATTTTGCCTTTAAATATGTGTCTTAGAATCCTTGCTGTATTTCTTTTTTTTTTAACGATTTTTTAAAGTTTTATTTATTTATTTTGAGAGAGAGAGAAAAAAAACACACAAGTGGGGGAGGGGCGGAGAGGGAGGGAGAGAGGGAATCCCAAGCAGGCCCCACACTGCCAGCACAGAGCCTAATGGGGGGCTCAAACCCATGAACCGTGAGATCATGACCTGAGCAGAAGTTAAGAGCCAGATGCTTAACTGACTGAGCCACCCAGGCGCCCATTTCTTAAGTTCCTTAAAGAAAAAAGTGTTTATAAATAAAAATCCCCCATAATCCTAACCCCAAACAGCTCTTTTCTATTTTGCCCATTAGCATCCAGGCACATACGTGTTTCATACCCTCATAATCAAATCTATGTACATCTTAGCATTCTCCTTCCTTTTTCATTAACGCAGATCAAAAGCATTTTTTCCCACATTTTCATAAAGACCGTTGGTCATGGCTACAAACTATTCCTTCACGTGGCACACCATAATTTACATGATTTATGTTTTAGAACACAAGCTATTCATGTCTTATCTATCGTCTGGCCGTCGTGACACTCAGCCACAGTAGCCCCTGGGTAAATATCTGTCGGGAAGCCTTAGTGTGACGATATCAACATTTAGTTTAGCTTTCATCAGCCTCCCACCTCATCCCACTGCTGCTCCTGTTTATTGATCCTGGATCTCCTCCCTGCGGTCCTTCCAACCCCAGAGGTGGAGACTCCAGAGTAGACCCAGCTTTCTGCAGGGGAACACAGATGGTGATGGGCCCCGCCCCTCAGAGGCCCACCCAGACACTGGCTAAAAGCACGTGCGGCAAAGGAGCAGGGCCGACAGAGAGCCATCTGGTAGCTGAAGGCACCAGCTGCCCCAGGGCCATGGACAGTTCATCGGAGCCAGCTGTGCTGTCCTGTGTTCACCGTGGTCATGCCAGCGTCCCAGTTCCATAGCATGGCCTTAGCCATGACTGTGGTCATTGCCCAGGGCTCCTCCCTCCTGATCATCAGGCGCACCTGGCTGGCAGCCTCCTGGCAGGCCCAAATGCTACTCAATATACTATTGACAAGTCTCTTGTCTGCTTCTTTTAGCCTGAGTCTGTTTCTGTTGTTTGCAGCTAAGCAACCTGTCTGGTTCGATCCCCATTTTCTACTCCTATCAAAACCTGTCCAAGAAAATATTGAAAATCTATTCCCACTGAGCCGTAAAACTACCCCCTCTCATTCATACATGGCTTTCCTATTGACAAGATTCTTTTCTCATTCTGCGCTCTCATTTGATGTGTTAAGTCAAAGCGTTCTAGCATATCGTTTCCGTATATCCACCTTAAGGCCCATAGTGGTTCAGTGAGTGCTGAAGTGAGGGTCACAAAGTGAAATCACCGCATCTTCTAGCACAAAATTCCGTGCTACCTTCTACTGAGCTACCTTCCACCTTAACGTGCTCCATTCCAGTATTTTGCACAGGAGGGGGGAAAATGAGAGCTGATGAGTGGAAATAAGAAGGGGGCTTCTCAGAAAGGGAAACCATACCAAATAGGGAGTGATCTGTGCCACCTGGGGGAAAAGAGGGCTTGTATGCACACGCGCACACACATGCGCACGCACACGCGCACACTCACACACACACACACACACACTTGCACATGCGCTTGCCCGGCCAATGTCCTCCCCCTCCGCTTTTCCATTACAAGGTGCTAAGCCTCACATGAACTGCTTAACGGCCATCCAGCTGAGCAAAGCACACCTTTGATGAGCTTCTATTTTTGTCATACCAAGTGTTCCCTCCACGAGGACTTTAAAGCACACACACCCCTAGCAGAAATGACTCACCCGTGGAGGCTCTGGCGAGGTGAAGGGAACCGACCGCTGCTGCTTGGAGCGCTGTGTACGAGGTGGGGGGAGCCAGGCACGTCTCTGACGGTTAAATGAATAGCGTGCTCCCTGCAGGCAGAGAATATCTACCAGCTTTGGAAGAGCTTGGATATAAACGCAAGGGGAGTAGCTCCAAGATGGTTACAAGGAAAGATTAAAGGAAGACTCTGGAGCCTTCCAGGGGGATCCCTGATATTCCGAGGCACAGAGCTAGCGAGCCCCCCTCCCACACACTGCCAGTGACAGTGTGGTGCAGAAGGAAGCACGTGGTACGACCGAAGAAGCCGGACTACCAAAATGAAAAAGGGACCCTGAATCTGGCCAAACCTCTAGAACCACCAGAGGAAGGGCCTGACACGAGGATTTGGGAGCAGGTAGTTTCTTTGGGAGATGCTCTCAGGAAGAAGTGAGGGAGTGAGCAAAGAAAAACCTGGGGGGACAGACAATGAACGGGGTGGCCATATCAAGGCCAATCAGGGGTGGTTACGCCTGGATAACTGGGTTCAGTCCTGCGGCGGACCCTTTGAAGAACCATCTACAATGATGTCCACAGAGGATGGGGAAGCTGGGGCATTTGGTGAGAGGTTCCCAGGAGGGTTAGTCCTCCCTGCTTCAATGCGGGACCACGATTTTTGTCATTTAAGCTACTTTGAAGCCAGGCAAGCCAGGGCCATACAGCAGAGTATAGCACAAACCTACCATCCCGGGATGGGGAACATGCCAGGTGTCACCATGCAGGTGCAACTGGCCAGATCAAACCGCAGGAAAAATCTATAGGACTGACGCCCTGGTTTCTTCTACCAAAAAATGGCATTCAAAAAAGAAGCGGGTGGGGGAAGAGAGGAACATAGAGATTGAAACACACCAATCCAATAGGATCCTGATTTGAACAAAACAATTGTGAAAAGAATCTTTTCAGACAGTTGAGGAATATTGAATCTATCCCCACTATTAAGACGATATTAAGCAGGGCGCCTGGATGCCCCAGTGAGTGAAGCGTCCAACGTCAGCTCAGGTCACGATCTCGCGGTTCGTGAGTTTGAGCTGTTGGCACAGTCTGCTTCGGATCCTCTTTCTGTCTCTCTCTCAAAAATAAGATAAAACATTACAAACTGTGTTTTTTAAGAGATTATTTAAAACATTTAAAAATGCGATTTTGACAGATTATTGTTAAGTGTAATTATTGTTAGTTGTGAAAATGGCACGCAGTTGAGATTTTTTTTTTTTTTTTTTTTTTTGGAAGCCCTTTCCTATTAGAAGTCTATGCCGAAGTCTTTATGGTTGACACGACGTGGTGACCGAGGTTTGCTCTGAACTACTGCAGCCAAAAAGAAGAGAAGAAAAAAAGAAAAAAAACAAAGTTGGTGGGAGCACGAACAACAAAATGATCCGTGTCAAAACTGGGTGATGGGTCTATGGTGGTCGATATGCAATGCTTTCTACTTCTATGTGGAGAGAATGTCCATAAACAAAAGTGAAATACGGAAGGAAAGGAAGAAAGCATTAACAGGCTCAGGGATGCACTGATCCCTCCTCAGCTCGTTTACTGAGCAGCTTTTCTGTCCAAAAATGATTGACACGGTCTCTGCCCAGCATGAGCTTAAGAAAGCCATGTACTCGAACGCTGCATGGGCAGTCAATAGTCATGTGATAACACCAGGCAACAATAGGACGTGGCTTCCCATTTGTGATCAACTAACATCTGGCGAGAATAACTGCGAAATGATAACTATACATATTGGTCTCTGTCCCTGGCTCCTGACACAGAGCTCCTAAATCTCTTGGAATTTCTGTGCCGTGGGAGCGTCTCTTGTTCTAATGCAACGATTCTCGGTGGGCTCCCAGATGGCCTCAGGAAGGGTCTGGTCACCAGAAGGGGCCATGCCAGGATTCGAAGTGTGGAACTTTTGGCCCCATCCCCCATCCTGCATGGAGGAGACACAGGCTAGGATAGAGTTAATAATTGATGGTTCCTACAGGATAAAGCATCCATAAAAATCCCTAAATTATGCAGTTCAGAGAGCTTCCAGTTTGGTGAACACAACCATGTGTTAGGAGGGTAGAATGCCCCAACTGCATAGGGACAGAAGCTCCTGCACTTGGGACCCTTCTGGACTTTGCCCTAAGTACCTCTTCAAGCCCTGGGTAGTCCACCCAGATCCTTTATCATAATAGACCGGTTAGCGTGTGAGTATTTCCCTGAGTTCTGTGAGCCACGAGACCAAACGATCAAACCCGAGGAGGGGTGTGCAAGCCCTCGATTTGTAGCAACATGAGACCGAAGTGTGGGCACCCTGGGGGCCCGCTACTTGCCATTGGCATCTGAAGTGGGGGCAGTCTTGTGACACTGAGCTCTTAACCTACGGGGTCTGCACTAACTTCAGGGAGTCAGTGTCTGAATTAATTGTTCGACACCCAGCTGATGTCCGAGGAGTTGAAGAGTTAGTTGGTGTGGGGAGAAAACCCACACATTTTGTGTCAGAAGTGTGGGTGTGAGTGTCAGTTGAAATAAGGGTATTTTTTTTAGTGTACTGACAATAAGGGCCTGAGCGAGGCTAGACTGACCCCGAGCCAGGAAAAGAAGAGAAAGGGTGTGGGACCTCACGACTGCCTTCCGCCAGTCGGGAACCTGTGACTTAATTGCCCGCATTAAAACCCTCCTTCTCAATCCCCGCTTGAAAAAAAACCCTATCTGATTTCTGATTTTTGAGATACCTGTACATTCTGTTAGCTGATATACTCAAGTTTTTAGATCGCCTAGGAAAAGCAGAAGTGGGTGGTCAGGGGTTGAAACGAGGGACAGGAGATAAAGCAGTGGTCCGTGCAGAAGCTGGCCATGGTCAGAATTCCACGGGGCTCGGGATGGGGCCCACGCCTACTAGGAGGGAGGGATCAAGCTTGCAAGATCGGATGGGAGTCCTGTTAGTTTGTGTCCAGCTTTGCGTGGAGTCACGTGGAGCTCCAGGCCCATGACCTGGGACACTGGGAGGGCCCCCCAGCGAAGAGTGATGACCCAGACCTTCCCTCCCCCAAACACATTCAGGTGACTCCGTAGGCCACAGGCTGCAAAGGGAAATCAACACCACTCAACTCCGTTGGACATTTTTTTTTTAATTTTTTTTTTCTTTTCAACGTTTTTATTTATTTTTGGGACAGAGAGAGACAGAGCATGAACGGGGGAGGGGCAGAGAGAGAGGGAGACACAGAATCGGAAACAGGCTCCAGGCTCCGAGCCATCAGCCCAGAGCCCGACGCGGGGCTCGAACTCACGGACCGCGAGATCGTGACCTGGCTGAAGTCGGACGCTTCACCGACTGCGCCACCCAGGCGCCCCGCGTTGGACATTTTTGAGCCCTGCACTGTGTTGGGCCACTTATCGGACCTGGGGACACAAAGGTGAGGAAGGCACCATCTCTGGTCAGGTTCTTTTAAGTGACAGAAGGGCCCTCTGGCTGTGGGGCCACTCACAGGGTTGAAGGTAAACCTGAAGAACCAAAACGTTCCAGAGAGGAGGAAACCCAGGGGACAGGCTCTTCACAACCAGGCTCCAGTCATTTCCGTCTCTTTGTCACCCACTCAAATCCAAGTACCAGGGAGGGGCGAGGCCCTTTGCTCACAGTCCCCCCCCCCCATCCCGCCCCCCGACAGCAAAACCCAGAGGCGGCCCCCAGAAGAGGGAAACTGAGGCAGAACCAGCCAACTGGCAAGGTCTATCTTACACCCCATTACATGGTGCCTGCCCTCAAGGAGCTCCTGGGGGGGGTGGGGACTGACCGCAGAGGAAAACTGCACTAGCCTGTGAAAAGTGAAAGCAAGAGGCCCCGGGGCTGCTCAAAGGAAAGGCAGTCAGCAGGGTGCTTAGTGGCAGATGTGTTACACCCCAATAAAAATGTTTCAAGATGGGAAAGGTGCTGAGCACCCTTTGGCTGCGTCTCTGGGTTCTGTCTGGGTTGGGGGAGGGAAAGGGCTTGAGCACGGGGCAGTGGGGGGTTGTGCAGGGGGGTGGGGTGCAGGAGGGGTGCGGGTTCACACCATTCATCCCTGATGTGCTTACTGTTTAGCCGACTGTAGGTGAACTGGGGTCAGGCCCGAGGCTCTCACTTCAAAGTCTGAGATAATCTGTAAATGGTTTTCTCCCTGGTTTCCTTTCCCAGCAGAAGTAGTTCACACACACACACACACACACACACACACAGTTTAGTTTTGCAAGAAAGGTGGCTCGAAACTTGATCATTGATTGTATTTCGTTTTGAAAGTTTCTTTTTCTTTTTCTTTTTATTTTTATTTTTTTTTTTTAGCGTTTATTCGTTTTTGAGAGACAGAGGCAAAGCATGAGGGGGGAGGGGCAGGGAGAGAGGGAGACCCAGAATCTGAAGCACACAGAGCCCGATGCGGGGCTCGAACCCACAAACCGCGAGATCGTGACCTGAGCTGAAGTTGGATGCTTAACCGACTGAGCCACCCAGGCGCCCCCGTTTTAAAAGTTTCTAAGCAATTTTTACAACTGTGGAGCAGATCACACCCCACTGAGGGGTTGCACACTGAGGAGGTGGCCACCAGTTGTACCTGTGGGGTTCCATGGAGGGACACATTGTGAAACAAAGGAGGAAAGTGGGCAGAGGAGAGAGGAGGGAAGAAAGTGAAGGGGAGAGAAAAGCAAGAAGGAATGCAGATGACCTTCGACCGACACTTTAGGTCACGTCGGTTCAATTGGAGAATGTGACTACTGTGCCCCCCCTCTGTGCCCTGCCCACCCCCTGCCCCCCGGCTGGGCTGTCCTCCCCTGGGCTCATCCCCAGACTCCCACCCACTGTGCACCCACTTTCTGCTATTTGGAGGTCTGACTCTTGATGGAAAACACAGCTGCTTTTTTTTTTTAATTTTTTTTAAGTTTATTAATTTTGAGAGAGGGACAGAAAGAGTGAGTGGGGGAGGGACAGAGGGAAAGGGAGAGAGAGAATTCCAAGCAGGTTCCTCACTGTTAGTGCAGAGCCCGATGCGGGGCTCGAACTCACAAACCTGTGACATCTGACCTCAGCCAAAACCATGAGTCAGATGCTTAACCAACTGAGTCACCCAGGCGCCCCAACCACAGCTTCTCAGCTGAAGCTTCCTGGAAAGTGGGCCCTGGGGAGAGGGCAGTGCACAGAGACGACTAGGAGAGCGTCAGGCCCTACGCAGCACCTCAGACTTGGAGCTGGGGCCCAACGACAGAATCTCTGGAAGCTGCTGGCCCAATGTATTTGGTGGCTGCTGCGGGGACACACTTCAGAGCTCATCCCCAGACTTTCACACCTCATTCTAGGGCCAAGGGCAAACAGCTACAAGAAGATGAGTGGAGTAAGGACCAGATAGATTTTGATTAACAAAGCGCCGTTGTATTCATTCCTTGGTCAGTTCCTTGGGACTTTTATTTTCCCCATTTTACAACGGCACAAACTGAGGCTCAGAGAGGCTTGCTCAGGGTCAATCATAGTGTCAGACAGGGAGCATCACGCTACGGTCATACATAGACCACATGCTCCAAGGGCCAAAGCCCAGGCTGTACCTCACGTAACCCTCTCGCCAGCCCAGTGAGATGGGTGCTGTTGTCCTTACTTTAGCAGAGAATTAGGTGAGTGGCCCCGGGTCACGCAGCTAGTGAGTGACAGGCTCGGGATTCACTACCAACTCTGTGTCCACTCGATCCATGTGAGAGGTTTCCTCCCACCCAGATAGAGCACCCTCATTAGATAACAATACAAATAATCTGTATGAAAAGTCTGTTCTGTTCTGTTCTGTGCTAACCCCTTAGTCTCTAGAACTCTGAAAAACAAAGCATTTCACAGACACCCGATACAAGCAATGAAAACATCTCCCATTGTCTTTTCAATGACGTGCTCCTAAGAGGAAAGCTGATGTGCCAACAAAGATTGGCCCCAAGCACAGAATCTATATGAGAGAACAAATGCTTTAATAAAAAAAAAAAAAAAGACTTTGTAAGCAGAATATAAAATGGTATGCTCGAGGTGATTACCACTGGGTCTAAAAAGTGCATGCGTACAGACAAAGGCTGGAAGGGAAATACAAAAATTAAATTGGTTCTACGGCAAAGGGATGGTTTGTTTTTCTTCCTTTAAAAAATATATTTAACGCTTTTATCATATTTGCTCAATAACAAAAAGACTTTGATATCATGTACAGAGATTCATAATGTGAAATGCAAAAATCTTCGCACAGTGCCATAAACCCAAGAGGCAGCTGCCAGAGTCCCTGGGAGTATTGCCGCCAGGCGGACCATGTTTGACCTTGACCAGTCCTGGTGTTGGTCACCATAGAGATAGACAGGAAGAGAGAGAGGAGGGAGCTGCCTTTCCAGCCGGCAGTTTTGCTGATGGCTTGTTAGTGTAACATTTTGAATGCAGACTATTCCCCGTATATCCATTTTTGTAGGGCCTCATCCCCAGGTCAGAATCAATTAAATTCTTTCGAGTTCACTGAGCACCTACTATGTGCTGGGCCCCGGGGGGTACAGACCATATAGGATAGGATCTCTGCCTAGTGAGAGCTCATACTCAGTTCATTTCTTGGCAGTTTTTGGAGACTGTGGAGGGTGAATCTGTGTGATCTTTGTATACCCTCTCCTCCCAGGGCCTGTCTCTCCCTTGCCCCACACGTGGATGTCCTCCAGAGTTAGAGACTCTCTCTCTCTCTCTCTCTCTCTCTCTCTCTCTGCATCTCTTCTGTTGCATCTAACACTCAGACCATGCCAGTCACATGGTAGACACTCAATATATATTTATTGAACAAATCTCACCCTTACCTCGCAGTTAATACCCATTGACTGGATGCATGACCTTGGCAAATCTCCTGAACCCCCTGTGCATCACTCTCAATAAGCTAAGTTATGAGGCCACCAGGGACAGGCTAGTGTCTTATTCATATATAGCCAGGCCTGGCCCGGTAAATGGTTGTTTGGGGGGCTCAGCCAAGGCCTATTGAGTTGACTCAACTTGACTCAGCCTTGGAGAGGGCACATCTCCTTATTGGGCTTCAATGAATCTGTCTCCCCTCCTCAGCCCCTTACAGATCACATGGCAACTGCTCAAAGGGGCTGCACCATGAATCCAAAGTGCCTCTGGATTGCCTCTCTTCCCATGATCCTGTGTTTGACCTCAGAACTTGCCTCCCTCCTGGGTGGACCAGAGAATGACTCAAGGGTCCAAGGGAAAGCCATCGTCCCAGGACACAGTAAGTAGCAGCTGGCCATCAGGAAGCCTCTTTCAGAGGGAGACATTGATTATTTACTCTGGTCTCTCTCCCTGTCTCTTAGAAGACACACAGAACATTTTAGAGGCAAACTACTTCAAAACTTAAAAATAACAGAGCCCAGAATGCACCTCCTAATTCTTCTCCAAATCTCACTGAGTAATTCTCCAGGCTTTTGTTTTGTTTTGCTACTAGATGCAGAGGACTATCAGGAAATGGAGTGTATATATTTTATTCATATCTGTGGACTGTATCACCAGCTTCTAGAGAATAAGGACTGTGTGTTACTTGCTACATTCTTGTCATAGCACCTTGAGCTGGCTATAGTCAGCACCACAGTAGGTGCTTAGTGTTTGCTGAATGTATTTAGCATCCACAATGAACTATGCACTGTGCAGAGTGGAAAAGTACATGGGAGGGTGAGTGCATAGATGGACAGTTGGATGGATTGATGGATGGATGGATGGGTGGATGGGTGGATAAGTGGAAGCATGGTGGGTGGACGGGAGTATGGATGGATGAATAGATGGATGATGAGTGGATGAGTGAGTGGATGAATAGGTGGATGGATGAGTAGATGGATAGATGAATGGATGGTGGGTAGATGCATGGATGGGTAGGTTGATGGATAGATGGATGGATGGATGATGAGTGGATGGGTGAGTGGATGGATGGATGGATGGATGGAAGAGCAGATGGATAGATGAATAGATGGTGGGTGGATGGATGGATGGGTAGGTGGATGGATGGATGGAAGGATGGTGGGTGGATGGTGCATAGATGGATAAGTAGATGGATGGATGATGTGTGGATGGGTAAGTGTATAGGCGAATGGATAGTAAGGCACTGTGTCAGGAAACAGATGCACAAATTGGGAAATTGAAAGAGAGTTTAATCAAGAGCTCTTTATGAAGCAGTGGACAAGGGTTTCGGGAAATCAGCAAGGCATAGATGCCATTCCAGGGCAAAGGGAAAAAGTGGTTACCAGAATCCAGAAAGAGTAGCTGATTGTAGAGTGGGCTGTGGCTTCCAGCAGAGGAAAGCAGTGAAACCAGGGAGCAGGCAAAAGACCCTGACTTCAGCTCCCTGAGGTATAACAGGTCGAATTATATCCCCCAAAAGGATATATTAAAACCCTGACCCCCCCCCCCCCCCGCCCAGTCCCTCAGAGTGTGACCTTCTCTGGAAATAGAGTCATTGCAGATGTAAGTAATTAAAGTGAGGTTATATTGGAATAATAGGACAGGCCCTTAATCCAGAATGACTGGAGTCCCTGTAAGAAAGGAGAATGCCATGTGGAGACAAAGATGCACAAGGAGACCTGAGCCGAAATCAAGTGTCTGACCCTTAACCGACTAAGCCACCCAGGCGCCCGGGGAGGACTTGTATTAAGGCATCCAAGGACGGTCTAAGGAATGAAACTGTCAGCCAGAGACCCCTCACCCAGGCAAGGTCTTCACATGCCCTCTGCCAAAGCACCAGTCACTGTCTGTCCCTTACCCTTGTCTCTGCAAACCCCACCTGGGTGCGGGGCCCAGCACCTTCCAGAAAAGCCAGGAGCGCGCAGCTTCTAATCTCCCAGTATTTGCTGTCTCTGCAAACCGACAAGGCTGCTGCCAAAAAAACAATGCTGATGGGATGGGTGACATCTGAGGGTGACTTCGGAAAAGAGCTGGTCCTGGCCTGAAGGTGCACTCTCTGGAGGTGAAGTCACTGGGAGAGTCTGGAGAGGGGTCGACGTCCTGCAGGTGGATCCCGTGCAAACTGGCACCACCACTTTGGCCGGCCTCCAAAGTGGGCTTCTAGGGGAGTCTGGAAGGAGGCTTATGAGCATGTGGTTTTTCAAACTCAGAGTACGCCTGAGTTTCAACAAGTCATGGGGTTCACTGATTTTCTGGAATAGAAATGCCCTACAACCCAGCAATAGCACTACTAGGAATGTATCCAAAGGATACAGGAGTGCTGATGCAGAGGGGCACTTGTACCCCAATGTTTAGAGCAGTGCTTTCAACAATAGCCAAATTATGGAAAGAGCCCCAATGTCCATCCACCGATGAGTGGACAAAGATGTGGTTTATATATGTAATGGAATACTACTTGGCAATGAGAAAGAGTGAAATCCTGCCATTTGCAACAACATGTATGGAACTGGAGGCTATTATGCTAAGTGAAATAAGTCAGTTAGGAAAGACAGATATCATATGTTTTCACTCATATGTGGAATTTGAGAAACTTAACAGAAGACCACCGGGGAAGGGAAGGACAGTAAAAGAGTTTCAAACAGAGAGGGAGGCAAACCTTAAGAGACTCGTAAATACAGAGAACAAACTGAGGGCTGATGGGGGCGGGGAGGGGAGAGGAAAATGGATGATGGGCATTGAAGAGGGCCCTTGTTGGGGTGAGCACTGGGTGCTGTATGGAAGCAATGAACCACGGGAATCTATCCCCAAAACCAAGAGCACACTTTACACACTGTATGTTAGTCAACTTGACAATAAATCATATTTCAAATAAATAAATAAATAAATAAATAAATAAAGTTAAAAAAAATAACTTCAGATGAGAGTCTGGATTTCTTTGCCCTGAATAGCATTTCATAGCCCATTTCAGTTCCTAAACAGATAAGAAGCAGCTTCAGCTCTGAGGGCCATGCTTTGCACCCAGAGTACCAGGCCCTGGGACCCCGTGCTGGGAAATTTGGAGATCTGGATACTAGCCTCGGTTCTGCCACGAAGCAATTGGGAACTCTCAGATATCACGTTTACTAGCTGTGGAGTTCAGTTTCCTCATCTGTAAAATGGGTCTAGACTGTGTGGTGCCTCAGATGTCCCCAGCAGTTAGCGACAGAGGTAACTGAGGACGGATGAGAAGGTCAGAAAACAAACAGATTGCGTACAGAAACAGCTCAATAAATGGTAGCAAATTGAATGAATGCGGTGTGTAACTTACAGATCTCTGCAAATATGGACTCTGTTTACAGTCTGTGTGGCTCTCACCCCTGCCTCCGTCTTCGGCCTTATTCCTCGTCTCCCTGCCCGTTCTTGAAGCTCCCAACATTACCACCTGTTCGTGCTTTCCCAAGCACACTTCATTGTCCACTTAAGGCTCTGTGACTTGGGGCGCCTGGGTGGTGCAGTGGGTTAAGCGTCCGACTTCAGCCAGGTCACGATCTCGCGGTCCGTGAGTTCGAGCCCCGCGTCGGGCTCTGGGCTGATGGCTCAGAGCCTGGAGCCTGTTTCCGATTCTGTGTCTCCCTCTCTCTCTGCCCCTCCCCCGTTCGTGCTCTGTCTCTCTCTGTCCCAAAAATAAATAAACGTTGGAAAAAAAAAAAAAAAGGCTCTGTGACTTTGCATATGCCGTTCCCCCTCGCCTAGAATTTTCTCCCACCCTGCACTGACTGGCCTGACTCATATTCGTTCTTTTTTTTTTTTAATTTTTTTTTCTTTTTTTTCAACGTTTATTTTTATTTTTGGGACAGAGAGAGACAGAGCATGAACGGGGGAGGGGCAGAGAGAGAGGGAGACACAGAAGCGGAAACAGGCTCCAGGCTCCGAGCCATCAGCCCAGAGCCCGACGCGGGGCTCGAACTCACGGACCGCGAGATCGTGACCTGGCTGAAGTCGGACGCTTAACCGACTGCGCCACCCAGGCGCCCCCATATTCGTTCTTTAAAACCCAAGCGAGATGTCATTTCCTCCGGGAAGTCCTCCCCCACCTCCCCTTCCTCCACATTACACGGGAGTTTTCTTTCCCAGATGGCATTCATCTCTTCCGCTTTCTCGGGGCTACGGCAGCATCTGGGGCAAACTCTGTCCTGTGCATCCCGTATGGCACCGTAACAGGGTTTATCCTGTGCCCACAGACCTGGGAGCTCCTCAAGGACAGGGGCTCCCCGTTCCCCTCTGTGGCCCCAACCTGGGACAGTGCTCAGGAGAGTGGGTGCAGTTCTGACAGGCCCCACCTCCAGGTCCCGCCCCTTTTGCTGCTAGAAAGGGGCCTGGGGAGTCTGTAGGGTCCCAGGAATAAGCAGGAACAGCAAGGTGGCATTTGTGAGGCTTGGAAGCAGCCACTGCTTACTCAAGGGAACAGACTATTCTAGTATGTTAATAACCGACGCCATTGTCCTGGGGTGCGCACGAGTCTGGCATTAGCCCCCAAGTGACCTGCTTGTGTCCTCACAGTTCCAAGGAACAGAACTATGCTTGTTAGGGGTGCCTGGCTGGCTCAGTCGGTAGAGCACGTGACTTTCGATCTCAGGGTTGTAAGTTTGAGCCCCAGGTTGGGTGTAGAGATTATTTAAAAATAAAATCTTAAAAAAAAAAAAAAAAAAGAAGAAGAAGAAACCCATTAAAGTTCCTTCTAGAAACAGACAGTGCTGGCCCTCCTCTGAGGGAAGCAGAGTTCAGGTTAGACTCGACAAAGACAGAGTGGAAAGAACTTTTGTTTGTCAGAAATAGTCTTCCTCGCTAACCAATAGAGCAGCTCTTTGTACTCAAAATTCTGGCTAATGATGAAACTCCACTTAAAAGAACTCCTGGAGAGTGTCATGACTTTCCTGCCTGAACTTTTTTAAAAAATAGGTATTTGTTTTGTTAGTGTCTTTTTTTTCAGTTTATTTATTTATTTTTTAATAATCTCTACACACAAGGTGGGCTTCAAACCCATAACCCAAGATCAAAGTCGCCTGCTCTTTCAAACTGAGCCAGCCAGGCAACCCTGAATTTTTCCATAAAAGCTGTCAGGGGACTAGAATCTTACACCAGGAAAAAGAGACAAACATTTGCTGTCATCAGATACCAGAGAAACGATCACGAAGCGAAGGGCGTGTGTGAAAAGAGACAGACGTGTCCTATCTCTGGTAAAGAGTTGTTCCTTTAATGCCTGTGGAACACACACTCACAGCCATCAGTTGGTTACACTGGACTCAAGAAGGACACCAGGGGACACATCTGTGCTTCTTCTCAGGCAGCCTGAATCAAGGAATCAGATGTGTCCATGATTAAGTTGAAGAAGTTTCTGAGTTTAATTGTCTGGAAATGAACCATTTTAAAGAAAAAAATTTTTTAATGCTTGTTTTTTATTTTTGAGACAATGCAAGAGACAGAGTGCAAGTGGCCGAGGGGCAGACAGAGGGAAGCACAGAATCTGAAGCGGGCTCCAGGCTCTGAGCTGTCAGCACAGAGCCGGACGCAGGGCTCGAACTCACGAACCGTGAGATCGTGACCTGAGCTGAAGTCGGACGCTTAACCACTGAGCCACTCAGGTGCCCCAGGAAATGAACCATTGTTAAAAGATTCCTGACTTTAATATTTATTGAGTACCTACTGAGTGCAGGGAGAGAGACAAACACAGCCCGTGCCCTCAAGCTGGGGAAATACCAGGGCACATAGTGAACAATAAATCACTTTTCAAAGACGCTGAAAGATGTTCGGGCATGAGAAGTAAACTACATAGAGCGATATAGAACCTCAAGCCCCACACTCAAAGCGCCTTCAGAATCGATGATGTTTGACTTCAACGAGCAATTTTTTGAGAGAAACTTAAAGCTTTTTCGGTCAACGAATATTTGATTCTCTAATCTACCCATCAGTTAGGTACCTGCCTAGCCCTGTGGATTTTGCCTGCGAAGCACATGATTTAAAACTATCCACCATGAAGAAGCAGAATGCATGCGTTCTCCTTTGGGCGGACAGAGCCTAGTCCCCTGGGAACAGAGGGGGTTTGCACCATTTCCTGTTTGTGTGAATTTCCGAGATGCCTCCAGCCCGTGTCGCAGCCCCAGCACCTGCCAGTCTCTTCTCAGGGGCCTGCCCACACCGTGTTCCAGAGGCTGCCCTGCACCTATTCACACACACCAGCAGCCCACTTGGAGCTCAGGATGTCACGCAGGCAAAGCCCCATTATCCAAGTTTCTAGATGAAATCCTCCGCCCAGAACACACCTTTCAAAAGGGCACCCGAAGGGGAGCTCCAAGCGGTAAGGAGGGCAGGGAGACTGATGTGCAGGCTCTGAGGGCCGGCTGTGGTCCCAAAGAGGAAAAAGAGCAGAGGGGCTCATCCTCCCTCTCCTGTGCTCCCAGCCCCAGCAGGAGATGCCCACCTTATGGGGGGAGGAAGGGAAACGTCTCTGCTGCTAAGGAAGACAGGGTGATTTGGGAACAGAGCAAGCTGGGGGAAGAAATGAGAAGGGGGAAGAATGAGGCTGGCGGAACCGTCATTTGCAACATTTATTTTTTTTTTTTCTGCAGCAAGCTAAGGCTGAATCTTCAAGGAGGGTGGGAGACGCGGCAGGGAGAGGGTGACCTCTTTCTTCTTCAGAACAGCAAGGAATGGGCCATTTCATCTCCCTCTCAAGAGGGACTGCAAAGTCAGGGTTTCAGCGCTGGAGGACCCTTCAAGGTGTTGGTAGCGACCATCAGCATCATCATCATGACCACAGCAGCAATAACCAGCAGAAAGGGAGCCCTTACTGTGCATCAGACCGACTCATTTAATCAACAACAAGTTTGCTAAAGAGGATACGGAAATGCCGAGAGGCTAAGTAACTTTCCCAGGGCCACACAGCTGATGAACGGGCAGAGCTGGGCTGGAATCCGATTTTCGGAGACCCCTACAGTCAGCTGTCTTTTGAACGCAAGCGTCAGATGATTTTTCCTAGCACAGAAATTGTTCTGAATCGCCATCGCCCATTTAATGACCATAAGCTACTGCTGTAATTTATTTCTTTTATAAAACTGATGGAAGCATGCAATGATAGGGGCGCCCGGGTGGTTCAGTCGGTTAAGCGTCTGACTTCGGCTCTGGTCATAATCTCATGGTTCATGGGTTTGAGTCCCGCATCAGGCTCTGCACTGACAGTGGGGAGCCTGCTTGGGATTCTCTCTCTCTCCCTCTCTCTCTGCTCCTCCCCGATTTGTGCCTTCTCTCACTTTCAAAATGAGTAAATAAATTAAAAAAAAAAAAAAAAAAGCATGCAATGATCAAATCTGTCCCCGAATCATCTTGTATATCCTACAGTAATGATGTGGGGACATCGACATAGGCCGTAATTTTGAAATATTTGTGAGCCAGTACAGTCAGAGGATTATTTTAAAATCAATTTTATAGAATCATAAATCTTCCCTTCCTCACACAAGAAGGCATGTGGGGGAGTCAACACAGAGAAAATAAAGTAGAAGACACCTCGGAGTAATCTTGGATAGCTCTTAACTCCTGCCTCTAATCAATATCTCTGAAAGGTCATCTGATCAATATCTCTGAAAGGTCTCTCGCTCCTTCCACTCCCATCTGCCACCAGAGACATTGCCTTGATTCCTCCTCCTCAGCTCTTCCGGAGTGTTCTGCAACGGCTTCTTACCTCAAGTCTTCTAACCCATCCTTTACAGGGTAGCCAGAGGAATCCTTCTAGAAAATCCCATCAGGTCATTCTCTTGCTTAAAAGGATCTGACGATAGGGGTGCCTGGGTAGCTTGGTCAGTTAAATGTCTGACTCTTGATCTTGACCCAGGTCATGATCTCACAGGTCGTGGAATCAAGCGCCACGTTGGGCTCTGTGGAGCCTGCTTGGGATCTTCTCTCTCTGTCTCTGTCTCTTTCTCTCTCTCTCTCTCAAAATAAATAAATAATAGGGAAAAAAGGACCTAACTGATAGAGACAGAAAGTGGGTGGCGGTTGCCAGAGCTGGGTGGAAGCGGGGGGGGGGGGGGGGGAGGGGGGATACAGACTTGTTGTTTAATGGACACAGTCCCAGCTTGAGATGGATGGTGGAGACTGGTACACAACGATGTGATCGCACTTAATACCATGAAACTATACCCTGAAAAGTGGTTAAAATGGCCCATCCTATGTTATATATATTTTTCCACAATCAAAAAAATAAATCAAAATAAGGACACCTGGCTGGCTCACTTGGTAGAGATCTCGGGGTTGTGAGTTCGAGGCCCACGTCGGGCACAGAGCTAAACAAACAAACAAAAAAGTAAGAGTATCTGGTGATTCTCCGGAGATTCTGGTTGCATCGGGATGCAACAGCCGTTCCTCAGAAAGACATGCATGGCTCCTCGGAATGCAACGCTCCCCTCTCCTTCTCATCTCCTATCTCCCACTTCTTGCCGGGCCACACACTCACACCACGTCCCACCTATTCTGTGACCCAAACACAACACACTTGCTCATGACACTCCTTGCCTCTCTGTTTGTGCTGCTCTTTGTCCCTGGAGTGCCCTTCTTCCCCTGCCCCCAAGTGGTCAAGCACGTCTTAATCTTTAAGACTCATTTATACCAGGTCACCTCCTCCGGGAAGGCTTCCCACCTCGACACACCTGGCACAGATGTGCCCTTTTTCTCTAAGGCACAGGCCCTGCCTTTGTCCCTGCAGTCTTCCCAAGGCCTAGCAGACACTCAATAAATGTTTGTTAACTGTTTAATGAATAAGATTTTTGTCTCCATCCCGGGGGAGATGTGCAAGACATGCATCAATGAAGTGATTCATTTCTTATGAGTATGATGCAATTTAGCGGTAGAATAGCATCTTCTGCAAGAGAGAGAGAGCTTTGTGGATCTGGGAGGAGCTCAGGTTTGAGCGGGGACAAGCTTTCCAGGTAGAGGTGTCAATCAGAGTAAAGCCCCCCTCTCTTTCTTCCAGAGAGAGAGAGAGAGACGAGATCCGGGCGAAGGCTTTGCCCAGACTCCAAGTTTTACGTGCCCACCTGGCTTTTGCTTTTCTCCATGCAGATCAGAAGCTGAAATATAACTGCAAGGGACATGGGCTATTTTCGGGCTGCCGGGCGTCAGAAACCCTTTCTGTTATTTGAGGAGCTCCTACTTTTTGAGTTTTAGTGGGAAGCAGAGCCCACTTTTATCCCTGGAAGGTATATATTCCTGACACCTACTTCCCCAGCCTGTCTTACAGTGAGGCGGGGCCCGTGACTCAGACCGAGCCAGATACCCCACCCGTTTGCATCTCATGAATGACCCAAAGAAGTGGGGCTTGTGGAGAATCCCTTCTGGGGGGGAGCAGTGATGCTGCCTTGAATTTCAACAAGGGTGGAGCCAACGCAGGGTCTCAGGTCCGGTGTCTTGGGACCATGGAGCACAGAAAGGAAAGAGGTCTGAGGTCCAGGGGCTGAAACAACAGGCATCCCTCTGAGCAAGGTCTGCAGTGTGATTTGGGGTGTGGTTCTGGCTCTAGACCCACCCCAGGGCCCGCCCATTTTAGAGGCCCGGCTCGCCAGCCTTCCTCACGATCAGTAAGAAGGAGTGGTCTCGTATTTAAGTCCATTAGAGTCAGTTTCTGTTACTTGCAGCTAAGGACTCTGATGTAAGAATAATTAACCTTGTCCAGGCTGGGTCCCTGGTCTTCCAGAAGGGGAAGGTGCATTTTCTGAGCACGCTCTAGCTCACATGGCTAACTGGGCTTTTCTCATGGAGGCTCTGAGGGTCCTGGAGGCCCCGTGAGGATCTTGTCTGGGCTGGCCGGACCCGCGGGACTGCAGGGGTTGTCATGTCCCTACCTCCCCTCGTCGTCATGTCCAGCCTGAGCTTCGGCAGCCAGCCTCCCAATCCCCGGGCCTTTGGGGGCTGCCTGTGTGGCGGCCACAACCTTCTTGTCAAAGCCCCAGGACTGCCTTCCTCTGCCTGGTGCCGGTGAGCAAATTCTCATGTCACCGGCTTCCTGGAGGCTGTGGGTTTTTTGTTTCTTTTTTTTTTTTTTAAATCTCTCTTATTTGGTCCCGTGTACGAAATCCATTGGCTCCAGAAATGACAAGTCGCTGCCTTTTCCCCTTTATTTCCGGAAGCTGTGGGTCGGCTGTAGCAGCCTTGCTGCGTTCCGTTTGCCCACATCAGGGCTGGCTTCTTCAGTCCAGCTGGCTGGCCTTTGAGTTTCAGGACCAAGAGCAGAGAGAAGGGCCGGGGATCGTTCATTCATTAGCATTGATTAGAGCAATCGCTTTCTCCAGGCATCTCGTGGCATATTAATAGTGGAGTCAGGGCGGGGCACCTGGGTGGCTCAGTCCACTCTTGACTTTGGTTCAGGTCATGATCTCAGGGGACTTGGGATTCTCTCTGTCCTCCTCTCTCTGCCCCCCCACCCCACCCCTCTAAATAAACCTTAGGAAAAAAAATAGTAGCGCAGGGGGGCATCAGCGCCTTTCTTCCAGGGGCAGCTTTTGATGGCACAAGTTTTATGCGTTTTGTTTAGATGTATGATGCCCCCAAGTTTCTTGCCTGGGCTTATCCTGGCTTTAAGGAAATCCAGAAGGAAAATTGTCCAAATAAATGAGGGAATATCATATTCAAAAGAATTCCTTCCTCTACAAAAGGTTGCTTCCCTGGGTTCTCTTCATTCCCAGGCCTGGTGCGGTTGGGAGCTTGTTTACAGAACTGGACAGGACTGAAGGGAAGGAGGGCCACAGGGGGCTGCCTGGAGCTTCCAGCCCCTCCCAGCCAGAGTCCTGGGTGCTTCCAGCTGGGGGCTGGCCCCGGGGCCAGCCTGAAACCTTCCTGAGCAAACAGCCTCAGCTCCCCCTGCCCTGTGGCCACTGTGCCCTTCCCCGTGACTCCTCCCTCCATTCATCTTCTGTCCATTTCGTGGCACCCAGTACATCCACCAAGCACTCTGCTAGGCACGGGGGCTACCCAAGCAAACCACAAAGGCATAATCCCGCCTTCCTGGGGCCTCAGCCTCTAAGGGAATCAGACCCAAGAGAAGTGATGTCATGTGCTTCATGCTCAAGGAGCTCACTCAGCTGGGAGTGGACAGAAACCCAAGGACAGCTCTGAGAGGAAATGTCATTTCTGCGGAGATTCGGGAGATGAGAAGCTAGCCAGGTGGGAATGCAAGCTGGTGCAGCCACTCTGGAAAACAGCATGGAGGTTGCTCAAAAAACTAAAAATAGAACTAACCTACAACCCAGCAATTGCACTACTAGGCATTTATCCACGGGATACAGGTGTGCTGTTTCAAAGGGACACATGCACCCCCGTGTTTATAGCAGCGCTATCGACAATAGCCAAAATATGGGAAGAGCCCAAATGTCCCTCGATGGATGAGTGGATAAAGAAGAGGCTATATATATATATATATATATATATATATATACACACAATGGAGTGTTACTCGGCAATCAAAAAGAATGGAATCTTGCCATTTGCAACTACGTGGATGGAACTGAAGGGTATTATGCTAAATGAAATTAGTCAGAGAAAGACAATAATCATATAACTTCACTCATATGGGGACTTTAAGAGACAAAACAGATGCACCTAAGGGAAGGGAAACAAAAATAATATAAAAACAGGGAGGGGGACAAAACAGAAGAGACTCTTCACTATGGAGAACAAACAGAGGGTTACGGGAGGGGTTGTGGGAGGGGGGGATGGGCTAAATGGGTCAGGGGCATTACGGAATCTACTCCTGAAATCATTGCTGCACTATATGCTAACTAATTTGGATGTAAATTTTTAAAAACTAAAAATAAAAAAAAAGAAGCTAACCAGGTGAAGATATGAGGAAAGAGAGGACAGCGGAGCAAAGCTTAGAAGGGACTGAGGCCCCAGAGAAAGGGGGGAAAGCCAAGAGATAAGGAGAAAAGCTACAGTGAGATCATTGAGGGCTTGTGAGTCCCCAGAAGGATTCTGAGTTGATTCTGTTTAATGAACAGGTACATAGCACTGTTCAAAGCGTTTTATCAATAATAACCCATCAGATCCTCATAACGACCCTTTGAAGAGGTATTATTGTTATATCATTCCCATTTCACAAACGGGGAAACTGAGGCACGGAATAGTTAGGTAACCTGCCCAAGATCACATATCTAGTGAGTCGTGGAGTCTGAGTCCAACCAAGAAGCTGCTGCTAAATGCTGCTGAAGGATTTTAAGCAGGAAAGTAATGCAAGGGTCAGACTTAACATTTTTTGCAAGATCCTCCCTGAGAAGGGGCCAGGAGGTTAGCGTGACCAGTCTTCCCAGTGTTGCCTGCACTTGTTAAGCTGGTTATGTGGCTGAGCTGGTTATGGCTGAAGGAAGGGAAAAGGCAGAAGAGATACCAAACTCTCCGTGGGTGGTCTGCATTCCAACATGCTGTCCAGAGCCATCTCCTGGGGTCACCCCTGTCCAAAGCGGGCTTCTCACACAAGGAAAAGAGACTGTCACCTTTCTGCCCTTCCAGAGTTATCCAGCAGCACAGCAGAAAGGGGGAAAATACAGACCTTCCTCCTCTTGGTGGCTCTTCCCTTTTCCTACGGTGACCCCCTTTCCCTAGTTTTCTGACGCCTGACATCTTCTGCAGTCTCTCCAGCCCACACTCGTGTCTCCCTTCCCTCGACTCCCATAGCACTTACTGTGAGAGCCACACAATCAATTCCTGTGTACATTGTTCTCTGACGGTCCTCTGTTCATTCAACTGCTCAACTGTCCTGAATTGTGGGTAGATGAGTCATAATTTGGGAGGTGTTGAAGATTTGTTGCTTTATGTACCAAAACTTAAATACTGAAGTACATACACACACATGGACATATAACTGACGACAATGAAAAACGAGAACATCATGAACATTTTTGTGGGATGATTAAGGCTCACTGCTATATACGTAGGCCCTGAGATACATTTGTCGTGTGCACTGTTACCAAATGGTGCAAACCTCTTGAGCTTTTTCTCGTGCTTTTTGTAGGTTTGTTGTCTCTGCCCTGACAACTGATTGTCTTGCATGGAGCAGACTCTGGGGCAGCCCCTGGGCCAGGCCTTCCAAAGCCCCAGCTCTTCCTCTGCTCTAAATCCTCTGGCAAGAAGGTAGAGTGGATTCAGAGGGATTCTCGGGTGTAATTCCACTCCTGTCTTCTTTTTCTTTGTTGTTTTATTTGATAGAGAAGGAGTGCAAGCAGAGGAGAGGGGCAGAAGGAGAGACAGAGAATCTTAAGCAGACTCCACTCTGAAAGCATGAGCCAGAGAGGGGCAGAAGGAGAGAGAGAGAGAATCCCTCCTAGCCTGGCACGGGGCTTGATCCCATGACCGACCATGAGATCATGACCCGAGCTGAAATCAAGAGTTGGACACTCAACCAACTGAGCCACCCAGGCGCCCCTCTACTCCTGAGCTCTAATCAGCTACCTCTAGACCAGTCAGTTGAGCATGTGAGAACTGAAAAGAGAGGGGAACCCCCCCCACCCCCGCCAGCTCCTCCCTGAGCTCTGGGTTTGGCACCCTACCTCTGGGCTCTCTGCCAAGTTCCTCGTAGGCACAGACTGTGTCTTCATCATTTTTGGAATCCCAGACCCTAGGATGGTGGCTGCCACGTGGTAGATTCTTCAGTACTTTGTCGAATGACCTAGCGAGAAATTGATCCTGATTTGGGGGGTGGGGAGTGCTCCTTCAAGTGTGGTTTTGTGTGAGTATTCACGCAGGAAGTTTAGGAAGATTTTCTTCTGAGTGCTCAGGGACCTTCCATGCTGACTTCAAGGCTCTTCGTGTGTTCTTCGTAGCATATGCAATGCTGTGTTTATGGCATTTGTGAATTTACTACCGCTCTATGATTTCATATATGGTTAGGTTGCATAGGAAGCATACAGTGCGAACAATGGCTATTATTGGAAATGCCCCCCTTGACGGCCTGGATTCATTTTCAAAACAAACCTTCACTGAGTACCTTCTGTGGGTCAATCAGAGTCACCAGGGGCACAGAGGGCAGATGAAAGTCGGCCACTGGAAGGTCACAGGCTAACCGGAGAGATGGACATGTAGCTAAAGGGAACAGACGAGGGGTAAGAAGGTGCCCTCTCCCTGCAGATGTGTTGAGCGTAAAAACAAAGACCTCCACATGAAAATAAAATCAGCCACTGACCCACTGGCAGACATATACTCAGCCACCCACTAGCCTCAAATAACTAAACATTATTCCCAGGCTGGTAAACATCAGGGCTTCTGTCTTTCATTGCAAGTAGCACCGCGTCTTGTTTACTGTCGTAAAAGAAGGTGGAAATCAGACAGCCCTGTTTTTGAATCTTAATTCTATTGCTTACCAATCTGGACAGGTAATCTAGCTCCCCTGAGCACAGTCTATTCAACCACATAGTGGGGATTATAATACCTAATTTTTGTTGAGAGGGCACTAGAGATACAAAAGCAAAAAAGAAAACTCTTGGGTGCCTGGCTGGCTCAGTTGGTAGAGCATGTGAACTCTTGATCTCTGGGTTGTGAGTTCAAGACCCATGTTGGGCATAGAGCTTACATCAAGAAAGGAAGAAAAAAAGAAAGAAAGAAAGAAAGAAAGAAAGAAAGAAAGAAAGAAAGAAAGAAAGAGGGAGGAAGGGAGGGAGGGAGAAAGAAAGAAAGAAAGAAAGAGGGAGGAAGGAAGGAAGGCAGGAAGAATGAAAGAAAGGAAAACTCTTACCCTTAGGAAGCTCACAGTCTGGCTGAGAGAGATTGATATGTTATAGACATACACTTAAAGCTATTAAAAAATATCATATTATTTGTTGAGTGAAAAAAGAAAGTTACTGGTTGTATTAGTCAAGATTCCCCAGAGAAAGAATACCAATAGGATGTGTATATATACTGAAAGATATTTAGTACAAGGAATTAGCAAATCCAAAATCTGTAGGGTGGGCCTATAGGTTGGAGACCCAGGAGAACCAGTATTTCTGGAAACTACTCTTCTTTTCAGGCCTTCAAGTGACTGGATGTGGCCCACCCACATTATAGGAGAGCAATCTGCTTACTCCCAATCCACCAATTTAAATGTTAATCTCTCCCCAAACACCCTTGCAGAGTAACGTTTGATCACCCTGTGGCCAAGTTGATACATAAAATGAACCATCACACTGACCAAAGTGAAGGATGTCATTGTGTACATGTAAGGTCACATACATGTGTCCAAATGAAAACAGATGTCTACAAAGAGGTCACCAAAACACTAACAGTGGTCACCTCTCAGAGTCAAGCTCTCAAGTTCTTTTTAATCTCCCTTGTACATTCACGTATTGTTTCATTTTTTGTGTAGAATGGGTGCTATTACATTTTAATTAGCATTATCATCAGCACTATCATTATTACAAAAGCAATCAAGGGTTTTAAAAAATACTCTGTTATGGGGATCCTGGGTGGCTCAGTCAGTTAAGTGTCTGACTCTTGGTTACAGCTCAGGTCATGGTCTCATGGGTTCATGATTTCGAGCCCTGCGTTGGGCTTTGTGCTGGTGGTGCAGAGCCTGCTTGGGATTCTCTCTCTCCCTCTCTGTCTGACTCTCCCATGCTTGCTCTCTCTCTCTCTCAAAAATAAATAAATAAACAAAAAAATAAAAAAATAGGGGCGCCTGGGTGGCTTGGTTGGTTGGGCTTCTGACATCGGCTCAGGTCATGATCTCACAGCTAGTGGGTTCGAGCCCCACGTAGGGCTCTGTGCTGACAGCTCAGAGCCTGGAGCCTGCTTCAGATTCTGTGTCTCTTTGCTCTCTGCCCCTCCCCCACTCTTGCTCTGTCTGTATGTTTCTCAAAAATAATAAAATGTTAAAAAATTTAAAAATAAATAAAAAATAAAAAATAAATAAAAAACACTCTGTTGTCTGGCATATAGGAAATGCTGGGGAAATGTCAGAATGCTGGAACCCTTCCCCAAAAGGCCAGCTGACCAAAAGCTATTTCAGGATGCCTGATATTCTACCAGTGAAGTTTTGTTCTTCAAATGGAACAGCTTTCTTTCTTCTTAAAGATGAGATCATGACCTGAGCTGAAATCAAGAGTCAGACGCATAACCGATTGAGCCACCCAGGTGCCCCAGACTTACGTATTTTTTAACGAAGGAATGACTTGATTTGTTTTTTCCTTAGAACACACGGTGAGGGTTGGAAAACAATTATGTGACCGAGGGGTGTCCAAGAGATGCCAGAAATGGGGCAACCATGGGCACAGAGGGATGACAACAGATGGCAGGAATAAACCTCACCAGGTGCATCCCTGATGGGAAACTGAGTTCTATAGGCCTGATGTGGCCCGAAGCCGGGGAATGTGTAGAAGTCTTCCCTGACCCAGCTCCCTTGATTTCCTTACCTGGCCGTGCTCTGTGTGAATCTCCTTTAGCACTTCCGGGGAGAGTGAACAGTGGGGCAACTCTTCAACTATCCACTAAACAGAGGATTGGTAATGACGATACAGGAATATGGGTGAAGAGTCCCACTCGAACGTTCGCTCGTCGGTAAATATCTGCCATGTGGCGGGAGAGGAAGAAGTTGCTCTGGAATGACCCACTGCTCTGTGCAAATAAACCACTGAAACAATTTATGAGTAAACTCAACTGAGAGGACTCATTCATTCTGAAATGTACACTGAATGTGGCCATTCTGCAGACCATTAACTCCAGTAATTACAACAGTGACTCGAGAGATAAGGCTCCTTGCCGCAGACAGGCATGTCCCTCCCTCCCTCCTCTGCGCCCCATCCACAAAGGGAGGGAAAGAAGGAAAAAAACCTAGCATTTACTGAATATTTGCGATACGCCCGCATCTTCCTATGTGATAGCTCTACCACAACCCTTTGAGGCAGGGATGGTTTTCACAGATTAGGAAACCGAGGTTCGGAGGGGATCATGGTGTCCAAGGTCAAACTGCAAATTAATAGCAGGGTTGAAATTTAGGATTTTCAGGCTTCAAATTTCAGGGTGCTCTCTCTTGCTCTAGCAGCTTCTTCTCACCAAGTAACTCAGTAAAAATAACAAGAACATCGAACAAATAAGTAGTAACTTCTCAGTACTTTCTTTGTTAGCTGTCTGGTCCCTAGAGTTCTTCCCAGCATGGCGGATGTGGATGTTTAATGTGTTTCATTTTGACAGGACGAAACTCCTGGAGAACACAGGCTAGTCTGATCTTTCCTAGGGTCTCCAAAGCACTGGAGCAAAAATCCAGCAGAGTGGAAACAACAGAGACAGGCTTCAGTGCCCAGACATCGAACACAGGTCCACATGCAGGCGTTGCCAACTTCCTAGCTAGGAGTTCTGTGCAAAATATAACCTCCATGAGCCTCAAATTCCTTATCTGTGAAACAGAGATGATGATCATAATAGTACCTACTTCACGGTGACATTAAGCAGATTAAATCAGTTAATACAAAAGTCTTAAAATGGTGTTTGACACATGTATCCACTTAATGAATGTTCGCTTTTTGGAGCATCTGGAGAGCTCAGCCGGTTGAGCATCCAGCTCTTGATTTCGGCTCAGGTCATGATGTCACGATTCGTGGGTTCAAACCCCGCATCTGGCTCTGCGCCGACGGTGCGGAGCCTGCTTGGGATTCTCTCCCTCCCTCATTCTTTGTCCCTCCTCCTGTACATGCTCAATCAAGCTCTCGCTCAAAATAAATAGACTAAAAAGTATGTATATTAGCCTTTGATGTGTCAGGGGACTTGAAGTTCCCAGGGCTTTAATTTTCTCTACCTGAGCTCTTCCAGGTGCAGAGGTCTTCAGATGCACACTTGTCCCTCTAGACCTTCATAAAATACTTTGTAATTTCATAGTGTGCCTTAATTTCGAAGCAGTTTTCACTCACGATTGCAGATGATTGTAACTATACGAGTTGGTGCTCAATGAATATTTGATGATTGAATGAAAGCAGAAATTTTAGAGACTGTGTTACAGAGAGCAGCAGAAACTTGCTCAAGGTCACCCAGGGATATGGCAGTACAGCCCAGACTTTCTGGCAAAGAATTAGTGTGCTTGCCCCTTCCCTCGCTGCCTACCACAGAGTTTCAGTCCCCTGACAATTCCCTTCAAGGGTCTCTGTCCCCCATCCACCTCCACTGGTATGTCCCCTCGCTTGGACCGTCACCAATTTCTAAGCTTGAAATTCACTGGTCATACACAAAGCATTTTATCTGGCCTTCCACATGCCAATTCTTTCCATTGGGATTTCTTGGTGTCCAACTCCACCCCAGCCCACATGGCCATAAACACTTGTGTGTCTGCAGCCTGGCCCCAGGGATTCCAGAAATAACAGCGGGGCCCTACATTAGAACGCTAGAACATAGTGAGGCATTTTTGCGTTGACACAGGCCCTTTGCAACCCAGGCCTCCCCTGTCCGTCAAAGCACAAAGCAACCTTTACAAGTCTGGACAGGGAGGGGCGTGTAGGAGGGAATTTAGATTTCTGGAAAGTCTGTACCTTCTCCTGCCATCTGTGTGACCTCTCAGATCTTCTATTCTAGAGATTCTCCAGATCTGCTCCAGCCCCCAGTTAGATTTAAAATCCTTCCTCAGCTGTGGCAGTCTTTGGCTTTCAAAGATCCACTCCCTTGGACGTGCTGGAATTGGAATCACAGCAGCGTGAGCCCAGATGGCAATTTTCAACTTAAGGTGGCACAGAAGCCTCTTCCCAGACGCCCAGAACAGTCACCTTATTTGTCAGGCACTGGGGAAGTGCCAGGAGAGAAAGGAGTGGCTGGAGGGGTGTGCCTAGTTTAAAGAGAAAAGAAAGTGCTAGTGGTGACCCTGAATAGGAGCCATCTGGGGCAAACTTTCTCCCTTCAGAAGGGTGTGACCAGGACAAAGTCGAGAAGAAAGTCAAAAGTCAAAAGCGAACACCTAGGGAGACAAGCTTAGGTTTTCAAGGGTCCTCTCAAAAATAATACCATAAAATAAAACCCATATACACATATAACAATGTGGGGAAAAAAACATGTGTTCAGATGCATAACCTGGAAAGACTAGAAAGAAATATAAGAGCTGCTTTGGGCGGGGAGGGGTGTTTAATGGGTGTTTTTCTCCAAATTATCCCGAATGTCATTTCCCATTTTAAAGAAAATCAGAATATCTGGCCATTGCCGGAGAGACCTGCTTGGACTTTCCTGGGGGTTTCATAAGGGAGTTTTCGGTTTTAGGTGCCTGTCTGAAAACTCGAATTAATCATGGAAAGTCATTCTTAAGCCACCTTCTCCAGGAACGAATTCTTTAATGGGGATGGGATTATTTCTAATTCGCAGCTCCAATCGCAACGTCATTAAAGGCTGGGTTCAGTGTGCGGAGCTCCAAACCTTTGTCACGAAAAGGAAGGTGGCGGTTCAGAAAGCAGCTCGTGCAGCGGTGCCGCAGCAGGAGACGCGGCCACCGCAGGAGAGGTGGTGCGAGCCTCCCGCTCCCGGGCCGCACCCACAAGTGCTGGGGGTGGCGGGGAGGATGAGGGGAGTTGGTAACAGCATCGCCATGGCAACAGTGACGTCCTTTTACCCTGGATCTAATTGGAGGAAACCCCGTGGCCGAAGCCGCAGCCTGCCGGCCAACCGAACTTGCCCAAGCCGACCCACCCTCCTAGCCTCCGCTTCCCCTCCCGCCCCGCCCTCTTTGCCCCCTTCCGCGCGCTCAGTGTTCATTGGCCAGCCCGGGGCTGGAGGCGGGACTCACGGATGCAGCTCGGCGCGTCATTGGGCGGTAGGAGGGAGGGCAGCCTCACGGCGGCCCGCCCCTCGGCTCCGGGGTAGGCTGAGACGGGAGGGTCCTCGGCTAAAGCCAAAAGCGGATCAAAGTGGTGGGACTCGCGCCGCGGCCGCGGAGACGTGAAGGTGAGCGCCACGGTCGCCGCTGGCCCTCCTCGGGCCTGCCCGGGCTTGAGGGCAGGGCGGGAGGCCGGCCCCCGGGAGCGGCCGGCCTCGACGCCGCTCTCATCAGGGGCGGCTCTGGCGGCAAGGTGTGGGCCAACGGCCGCTTCCATCTTGGGCCGGGCGGGCGCGGGAGCGGCCCTTCCTCCTCCCCTCGCCGCGGGCCGCCTCCGCGGGGCGCCCCTCGGCCTCCCGGGAGCCGGCGGGGAGCGTGGGCGGGGGAGGGAAATTCAACTGGGCGGCGCGTGCGGGGACGGACAAAAGGGGCGGCGGGCGGGCGGGCGGCCCGGGGCGGCGGGCGCATTGTCTGACGGCGCCGCCCCCGCCTTTCTGTCCGCGCCCTCTCCCGCTCGCAGGCCGTCCGCACGCCTCCTCCCGATTCGGGTCGGTGCTCGCCCTCGCTCTATCTCCCCGTCCTCATGGAGAAGACGGAGCTGATCCAGAAGGCGAAGCTGGCCGAGCAGGCCGAGCGCTACGACGACATGGCCACCTGCATGAAGGCCGTGACCGAGCAGGGCGCCGAGCTGTCGAACGAGGAGCGCAACCTGCTCTCGGTGGCCTACAAGAACGTGGTGGGGGGCCGCAGGTCCGCCTGGAGGGTCATCTCGAGCATCGAGCAGAAAACCGACACCTCCGACAAGAAGTTGCAGCTGATTAAGGACTATCGGGAGAAAGTGGAGTCTGAGCTGAGGTCCATCTGCACCACGGTGCTGGTGAGTCTACACTCGTCGGGGTTGGGGAGGGGGGAGAAGGGGCGGCGGGAGCCGGGGAATTGTGCGTCTGGGGCGCCAGGGCCCTTTTGTGTGAAGCCTTTCATTGAGAATTTCATGGGAACGGGAAAGAAATGTGGGCCGGGGCTTGCCTAATTGTCTGCCGACGTGTGGAGGGTTTGAGCAGGTTAGCTTTGGCCTCCTTAATGTGTTTAGTTCCTGAGGCTCAAAAAGCTGCTTTTCCAGGGGTGAGCAGATCTTTGCCCAGATGCTGGGCTGCTTGCTACACTGTGTAGCTTCGAAACGTCCGAGTAGGTTTGTGCGAGACTGAAAATCATTTCTAGGCTTGCAGAGGAGATCTGGGCACCCTTTAAAGGTACGGAAACAACTCACAGACTCCAGCCTTTTTGAGCGGAGGTGCCGATGGAGACCATGTGTGAATAGTAGGTGTTCCTCGTAAACCTAGCAATGGAAATTTACTTAGAAAACCTGAACAGATACTTCGTTTTTCGGGTAAGAGTATCTGCTGAGCTTTTCCGTGTAGAATGGAGGGGGTGGGGAGAGTTCGGGAACTGTGAAAAAGGTACAGCTGAATCTAAAGAACAAAATGTCCTGATAAATTTCGGTATTTGGTGACGTTTTCTGGCTATCATTTAGTTACACTTCAACACTGATGTATCGAATCAAATTCATTTCTGGTGGGGAGCGGGCGAGCAAAGCTTTCCAGGTTTTGAACTGTCCAGTTTTAGCAAGGGTGGCAATTGGGTGGAGTAGGGGACTGCTCTGATTCACTCTTACTAGTGAGAGAGAACATTTTTAGCTTTGTCATTGCATGGATCTTTTGGTCAATAACATAAGTTTTTAAGTTTCAAATGCCAGTGTTGTATCCTGAAGTGTTGTTTTTTTTTTTTTCTTAGTACTACTTTTACAAAAGGCTTACTGATTTTTAACGTTTTAGGTGGGCTTTGAAAGGCAAGCATGCTAGATGGATGATTGATTATTCAGGAGAGCATGGAGGGGAAAATGCCTTTTTCCTTCTCAACCTTCTCTTCCTTGCCTCATCAGGTCACGTGGGCAGGATTTTTTTTTTTTTTTTTTTTTTTTTTAACTTCTTTTTCTAATACAAATAATGGTTGATCTGGTCAAAATCATGGCTGATGGAGAGAGCAGGTAAAGGAGCAATGCAGAACGTGCACTTTATGTTATATTTATAGATCTCCTTAGCTTCCACACTCTGCCTGGCATGGAGGAGGCACTTTAAAAGCTTTTTGAGGGGCGCCTGAGTGGCTCAGTCCGTTGAGCCGCTGACTTCAGAGGGTTGGAGCCCGAGTTGGGCTCTGCTGACAGCTTGGAGCCTGGAGCTTCGGGTTTGGTGTCTCCCTCTTTTCTCTCTGCCTCTCCCCTGCTGGCGCTCTCTCTCTCTCTCTCTCTCTCTCTCTCTCTCTCTCTCTCAAAAATAAACCAACATTTAAAAAATAAAGTAAAAGCTCGTTGAGCCGAATTGCTGCTGTCTTCGAGAAATTTGCCTACTTGAAAGCGAAGGTAGACTTGAATAGCATATGGTGATGGTTACTGACGACATTGACTCTATTCGCGAAGGAAGACTCCTACAAATCCCTTGTGTGAAAAGGAGAAGGTTTTCTACGAATGTAGTACTTGGGTGGCTCTCCCAGCACGTTTGTCTCTTTCTGTTCAGTTATTACTTTGCACTTTGTTAGTTACCTTGCAGCAATTTAGAATTACCCCAGAGCTTTTCCTGTTCCCGAGCAAGTGAACTGTGGGCCAAAGGGATATTTGTTTAAGTTTGTGGTTCCTACAGATTTGGTTTTTATGATGGCACGAGTAGAGGAGAGTTTTGTTTGGTTGATAAGTGACTTGAAAGAGAGACCAGGGATATTAAAGCAGACTTTCATACGGATCATTTCAGTAAGAGAGAACCCCTGAAATGAGGACAATTTTTTTTTTTTATGCCTAGTGAAATAGAAGAGTTTTAACTTGATTAATTGGAGACACCAAGGTGTAAGGAAAATATTTTTATTAACAAAATGACTTGACAAACTAATGATGACTTGATGGCTAGCCTATAAAGAAATGCTGGGAAAGCCCTTCTTTAAGTTGGCAACTGTATTTGAGGGTTTGGTATGTGCAAGGCACTTTGCTAAGCAGTATGGGGAAAAACAAAGCTGAGAACCATAGATTTTGTCTTCTGATAATTCATGGTAAGGAGTGCATATGGGCAATACCCGAATATATAATTTCCCTAAGAGGGTTATGAACAAAATGCTACATAGTTCAAAGAAAACTGAAACCTCAGGAAAAAAGCCTCACAAAGCGAGGTTTTTGGAGTGAGCTCTGGTGGAGGAGCATCTGCAAAGGGAGGGAGGTAGGAACTCCGTACGACAATGTCATGGTTTTCCTCCTTTGGTTGACAATGGTGGAGGCATTGATTTTTGAATGGGTGTTGAAGGCCCTGCGTGTAAGCAGCATCTAGAATTCATGGTTTGGGTGCTAATTTGTAATCGAACTGATAGCTAAGGAAATGATAGACTAGGGAGCAAGAGTCTGATGACTGATAAATTAGTGATTTAATGTCGAGTCTATCAAAATAATGTGACGAGTGAAACGAGGTTTCCGAACATGGGTGCTATAACAAGATTTTTCTCTTTTTTCCTTTGTTGAACAGGAAGGGAATTTGGTGTGGAGGAACTGAATTGTTATAGAAACTGACTTGTAGAAGACTAATAAAAGAGTAACCTGAACGATAGACAGAATTTTGGCCCTAAATAGCAGACATTTTCAGCCCGTTTCCCTTTTTTTTTTTTTTTTTAATGTTTATTTTTGAGAGAGAGAGAGACACATACACACAGAATGTGAGTAGAGGAGGGGCAGAGACAGAGGGAGACACAGAATCCGAGGCAGGCTTCAGGCTCTGAGCCATCAGCACAGAGCCCGATGCGGGGCTCGAACCCACAAACTGTGAGATCATGACCTGAGCTGAAGTCAGACGCTCAGCCCACCGAGCCACACAGGCGCCCCAACCTCTTTCCCTTTTATAGAGCAGTAGGTTGGGGTGGAATTATTTAGACTATTTAGTCAAAATGACCATGGTGGACAATTCTTTAACTTTTTAATTTTATTTTTTGTTTTAAAAAATCTTTTTAAATATTTGTTTATTCTTGAGAGAGAGAGGGAGACACAGAGCCCGATACGGAGCTCGAACCCATGAACCGGAAGATCATGACCTGAGCTGTAGTCGGATGCCCAACCAACTGAGCACCAGGACCCATCTTGTGATAAACACTATATTGAGAGAGGATACTGAACTGTAGAGGCAGAAAAAAATGTTAAAATCCAAATGAGTAATTGAAAGAGCAAAGGAGAATAAGAGGGCCCAGATGGCCAAGCCCAGACTCTGTGTAGAATCTTGGAGAAGTTAAAGAATTCACCAAGTTATCTGTCTCTCGGTTTGTGAAACTGGAGGGTTGGGCTAAGTTTCTGGGGTCTCTTCTCAGAATTTGGGGACTGTGAAGTTATACAGGTCATGGCTATTCTTTCTACCTCTGTTCTGACTTTCTCTGAACTCTGAAATGAGTAATATTTAAAGTCCAGGTCGAAGAACATGTCATCGACAGTGTGTGAAATGTTGGAAGAACTAACAATAGTGAAATGGTTGCAGGAAGAGGGGGTGCATGAGTTGCTGGTTGGGAATAGCAAAGTTTAAGCAAGAAAGAGTAGTAAGTTGTATGACAACCAGGCATGTGTGTAAGGGTCACTACAGTCTTCTGGGACTTGGGAACAAAATCTATCCTTTACAGAATCAGTGACCTTGGAGAAAGAACAAGACACTCAGAATGTATACAAGATAACCGCTATCTCAGACAATCCTATGTTGTCCTTTTGCGTCAGTGATCTTTTAGTAGACTAATTTTAATAAGCCGCTTCAATGTAACATTAATAATAACAGAAACTAAGGTGTATGTAAATAACAATCATTTAAAATGGGATATAGAAACTGAAAGTTGTCCGTGTATAAAAGCAGTGTAGCCTTAATTCAGTAATATGCTTGAATTTAGTTAAGGGTTCTAAATTAATCTTTTAATGAAAATTTGTGTTGGTTATTATTTTGAAGTAAGACTGATAATGTTACTCTTGATAGTTAATGAATCTTAGCCTAATTTTATTGACATTGGAAAAATTCTGGGCTCTGGAATCAGACGGACTATTTTTAAATCCTTATGCCATAGTCTTATACTGTTTTGACCGTGGGCAAGTTTCTTAATGTCTTGGCCTGTTTCTTCATCTATAAATTGGTGATAACAGTGCTTGTCTTAATAGGTTTGTAGCTAAAATAATAGCAAATAATTGACATTTATTGGACACTTACTATATATTAAGCACTGTTTTAAGCATTTTATACTCACTTTGTTCCCGTAAGTTAAGTTGATAGTATTATTTCTGTTTTAAAGTTAAGAGAACTTAGGCAAAAGGAAAATAACTTGGTCAGTGTATCACGAAGTTAGTAAGTGGTGGAACAGGGATTTGAACCCAAGTAGTCTGACTCCAGTGAAATTGAATGGAACTCATTCGGCCCTAAGTACAGTGTAGCTGACTGAAGATTACAGTGTGAGTCTTTTTTGAGGCATTTGTACAGTTTGATATGAGCCATTATGTTTGTAAGTTGTGAAGGAGGGAAGATAGATCTGTGGTGGACAAAACACTCTGAGTCTATAATTTTGAAGCCCTCTTTATATGCAGGATATTGCAATAAAATTCTAAAATTCTTGACTCTTGCGTCTTTTGTTTTTAGACTGTTAGCTCTTTGAGCCAAGAATTGTTTTTTGAAGAGTGAAATGGAAAGGAACGTTGTACGTACAGACATCCAAGGGTAAAGTTAGATCAGTGGTTCTCAACTAGGTGAATTTAGCTCTTAGGGGACATTTGGCAAGTTCTGGAGATAGTTTTTGATTGTCCAGAATGGAAAGGAGGGATGCCACTAACATATGAGTTAGAGACCTGAATGCTGCTAAGCATCCTTTAATGCACAGGCAAATCCACAACAACAGAATTACCCAGCCCAAAGTGTCAGTAATGCCAAGGTTGAGAAACTGTGGACTGGATCATGAATAAAATGAGCAGTATTAAGTTGATCTGGATTGTATAATGCCTGTCCTTCGGGTCCTTATTAACATGTTGGCATCTTGTCAGAACCCTTTGTCTAGAGTTCAGTCATTTGTGTTTTTTCTCCTCGTTACTATTGTGTGTGTGCTGTTTAATTCTAGAGTTCACTTTTCTGGAACTTAATCTGGTGTCCTGTATTTTCAAGGATACGCATCGTGGGTGCCTCCAAAGCTCTGAGCTTTGCTCTTTGAAAAACTTGACATAGAAGAAAAAAAGATCCAACTGAAATTATAGTGAAATTTATTAGGAAGAGGTGATTAAAACTGATGAATGGCAAATATTCCCCTCTCGTTCATAACTGCCACATATAGAATATATATAGCAGTGCATATCCACAGGTGGTTCCAGGCTTTTAAACCCTTGGTGTGCATTTATTTTAGGATGTTGCATAATTATACTGATGGCTTATTGAACATTTAGGTTGTAAGTCTCACGTATGGTTTTACTTATAAAATGGTACCATAGCATGGGATTAGTTAATTCAAGGTGCTTATTAACACTTGGGAGATCTGCTCGATCATATTGATATTGATGTTCCTGTGTGATACTTCTCAATACCGGCTTTTGTGTTTAGCTCTGTTTTTTTCAGAGTAAGAATAGAAAATATCTTTATACCATTGACTCTCTAGGTTTCAAGGAAGGGTAGTAGAGAAGGCATCATTTAAAAGATAGGAAGAGCTGGGGTGCCTGGGTGGCTCCGTTGGTTAAGTGTCTCACCTCAGTCGGCCATGACCATGAGGTAATGATCTCATGGTTCTCGAGTTCAAGCCCCACTTTGGGCTCTGCACTGACAGCTCAGAGCCTGGAGCCCACTTCAGATTCTGTGTCTCCCTCTCTCTCTGCCCTCCCCCACTTGTGCTCTGTCTCTCTCTCCCTCTTTCAAAAATATTTAAAAAAAATTTTTTTAAGATAGAAGAAAAAATAAATAAAAATTATAGTTCATCCGTTGCTACTTTAAACTCTTAATCCGTAGGTAAATCAGTGATGAAGTTTTCTTGAATATTTCATGATAAATAATTTGACCAGATTTGAAAACATTGTTTGCATTTTGAAGTATATCAAGACAAAATGATGTTATATAGGACTTCAGAATAATGGGTGGGGGTGTAAATAAAGAGTGGCTATGAATCAATATAAGTGCAGCTGGCTTTAATGGGAATTCATTATACTATTCTTTCTTGTGTATGTCTGAAATTTTCCATAACTAAAAAGGTTTTCCACTCCCAGAAATACCACTCCCTAGGTATTTACACAAGAGGGATGAAGACGTAGGTCCAGAAGAAGACCTGGACAAAAATCTTTATCCTAAAAGCAAAAAATTGGCAGCAATCCATTAATAGTAAAGTGGATAAACTGTGATAATGTATATATGATGGAATACTGCTCAGCAATAAAAAAGGAATGGACTGTTGATATACACTGCAATATAGACAAGTTTCAAAAACATGCTAAGTGAAGGAAGCTGCATGAAAAAGTACATTGTGTGATTCCCTTTATATGAAATTGTAGAAGAGGCAAAAGAGTAGTCTGTGGGTGAAAAATCAGAATAGTGGCCTCTGTGGGAATGTAGGCAGTGATTGACTTGACCAAAGGGAACTTTTCGTGGTGATTATGATGTTCTTTATGTTGAAATGGGTTGAAGTTCCACAGGTATATGCGTCTGTCAAAACTCAAAAAATGTACACCTAGCATTTATGCATTTCATTGTATGTAAATTTTGCTTCAAAAGAAAAAATGAGTGAATGTATGTACTGATATCTTCGGTTTACGTGCAAACTAATAGAAATGAGTGGATATGTGATAGAGCGAATATGACAAAAGGTTAATGGTAGAATCTGGGTGGTGGGTATAGAGGTGTTCACTGTAATTGGTGGTTGCCATGTATTAGGGGTATGACATTCCCCACTGTTGTGGTTGAATGCCTTTAAAACCTATAGCAAGAAAAAACAGTGAAACCTTGGTCTTACTGATGTCAAGATACGAGCATATATAGAAAGGTATTGATACCTACCTCAGAGAAACGGACTGATAGACTTGGCACCAAAGGGGTTGTTTTTATTTGGTGATGAGTGTTAATTAGATTGGAGTTATGGGGTCCAGTGGAAGATTTACATAATTGACCGATACTCTAGGGCAGTGTGTTTGTTTGTTTGTTTTTAAGTAAACTCTTTGCCCAACGTGGGCTCAAACTCACAACCCCAAGATCAAGAGTTGTATGCTCTACCAGCCAGGACAACCACACCTACCTCTAGGGCAGTGGTTTTCAAACTTCTTGGACTCTGGACACCTTTGCAAACCTAAACACATTGTGGAACCCAAAAGCTTTTGTGGAAATTATTACCTATAGATGTTTACATTATTAGAAATTAAAAGTAATTGGTTAGAATGCATTTGGAGTAATAAGCCTCTTAATTAATATAATGTGTGGTTTTTAAGATTGTGGTAAAATATATATAACATAAAATTTACTATTTTAAGTGTACCGTTCTAGGGCATGAATTACATGTACATTGTGCAGCCGTCACCACCAGCCATCCCCAGAATTTTTTCATCTTTTCCAACTGAATTCCCTGTTCTTCCCTTCTGGCAACCACCATTCTTTCCATCTGTAAATTTGACTACTTTAGATACTACATATAAGTAGAATAATAACTTCTAAAAAGAAAAGTAAATAGTGGCATTGCTTTACATTCTGTCTATTGTAATATCCCATCTCTTGTAGCTTCTAGAAAACACTCATTTAAGAGTGACAGTGAGAAAGCAAATAGCATCTTAGTATTGTGAAAATGGTTTGACTTTGTGCCTTCTCCCCAAAGAGTGCAAGAGAGACTCCTAGAGGTCCCCAGATCACACTTTGAAAATTGCTACTCTGGGGGGATTCTGCCTTGAAACTTGCTAGTCGTCATTGTGATGAGTGATTGAGCACTTTTCGGAGTAGTTGAGTCCATATTAATTCCTGAAAAATGAAAGAACTGGCATTTTGGAATGGCTTCTGGTTCCTTATATTGAGAATGTTAATGTAAGGTTAATATAATCTCTGTCTTCGCTCTGATCTCTCAACCCAAAAGCAGAGTTGGCATTAATGAAATATGTAGATAATGATCTTTTGGAGTTGCTTGCATTTAGCTTTGAAAGTTACACGGCTTTGGGGTGCTTGGGGGGGCTCAGTTGGTTAAGTGTCTGATTTCGGCTTAGGTCACGATCTCATAGTTCCTCAGTTTGAGCCCCCATTGGGTTCTCTCTGTGCTTCCTAGCTCATTCTCTCTCTTTCTCAAAATAAATAAACTTAAAAAAAAAAAAAAAGTTACACAGCTTTTGAAGACAGGTTAGTTGTGAACCAGCATGGTCCAAGCATCTCAAAAAAAACCTTTGTCTTTCACACAGATCTTCCCAATCCATTTTACATTTTTTTCTATCTACATGAGCTGTATTCCATGATCTCTTCATCCTCTGGACCTTTTACTCTAGCTGGGTTTGGCATAATGTGGTACTAAGTGTGTGTCGTAACTATTCCTTAGTTTAGTGACTGTGAACATTGTCTCTCCTGTATGTTTGCCTAGGCTTTACTTGCAGAAATGGGGAAACGGTGGTGCAGGTGGTGAGAACGTGACTGTGGGGATTTCTAGAAATTTAATGTAAGTGCTTTCTTCTTAAAGGGCAAGCTTAGATTGCTGTTTATAAATGGCAGGGTAACTGGGAATTAAGTGAGAAGGTACATGAAAATACTTCTAAATACTTAAGAGCGTGATACTGATGTTCACATCACACTTTTTACTGGTCAGGTTACTCTTGGCCGGCGTTAGTCCTTTAGAATTAGTACTCTCACTTCGCCTCTTGTTTTGCTCAGTCCAAGCCATTACTTGAACATAGCTCAGAAAAGTTTTGGTCTTTAAGAACTATAGTATTAGAGCCCTGCCGTTAACACACATACATAAATGGTGTTTTGACCTTTCTGCCTGGTATTATTTCCACGTATTGAGCAGTATATTTTTTAGACCTTCAATGCTTGTGCTGTCTTCTCATAATTCTGATAGACTAGTGAAGAGGTTGGAAAGGTTACAGTAAGGGTTTATGCATCTTTTAAACAGAAAATACTCTAGATTATTTGGAGGCTGGTTACAGAGACCATCTTGGTGATGTAAAAAACTTAGAGTTTGGCAGGATTGAATATCCCATTAATATCATTATGTTATGTGAAAGTTATTTTTAATGTAATTTAGCTTTTACTGTATTTAATCTTGTAAGTATAGTAAACATCCAAGGACCGACATTTGAAATGGGAAATGGTGTAGTATGTTGAAGTGACTTCATATTGAGATGAGAGCATTTATCAAACTACTGATGGTCCCCAGAAAATTTTTATTTCTTCCTCCTTTCCCATACCTGCCAGGATATTTGAGGTAGAAAAAACTTGGGAGCCATATAATTAGAGGAATGATCAAGAGAGTAACAACTTGAGTAGATGAGGGAAAGAAGCAGAGGAGTGCGCATTGGCTGGGCTCAATGGCTAAGCCTAAGAGTAAAGAAGATATTTAAAAGGCAGTGTTTATTCGGCAAATTTCTTTTATCTAAGGGCGTTTCATTTATTTTGCACAGAGATTAGACTATAATTAAGAAAATGGCATTTTTTATTATTTTATTTCTTGTCACTATTTTTTATCTTTATTGCTGTATTTAAATATGGCAGAGTGGAGTGCCTGGCTGGCCCAGTTGGTTGAGCATGCAACTCTTGATCATGGGGTCGGGAGTACAAGCCCCATGTTGGGTGTAGAGCTTACTTTTAAAAAAATAATTAAAAGTTTGTGTGTATATATATATATACACATATGTACGTATGTATGTATATATAATTCAAATACTGTAAAATTCGCCTGTTTAAAGTATATGATTCTGCAGTTTTTAGTGTATTCACAAAGTTGTGCAATGCCACTACTGTAATTTTGGAACATTTTCATCGTCACAAAAAGAAAAACTATGCCCGTTAACAGTTACTCCCCATCTTCCTTTCCCCCAGCTCCTGAGAACTACTAATTTACTTCGTAATTCTTTTTTTTTTTTTTTTTTTTTTTTTAACGTTTATTTATTTTTGACAGAGAGACAGAGCATGAGCAGGGGAGGGACAGAGTGAGAGGGAGACACAGAATCCGAAGCAGGTTCCAGGCTCTGAGTTGTCAGCACAGAGCCCGACGCAGGGCTCGATCTCACAAACCTTGAGATCATGACCTGAGCCGAATTTAGATGCTCCACCGACTGAGCCACCCAGGCACCCCTAATTTACTTTGTATTTCTATAGATTTGCCTGTTTTGGACATTTTATCATATAACTGGAATCATACGCTCTGCGGCCTTTTGTGTCTGACTTCTTTCACATGGCATAATGTCTTAAAGGCTAAAGACTTAGCCATGTCTTTATGGCTGAATAATATACCATTGTATGAATATACTACATTTTTATCCCATTATTTGTCTGGATATTTGGATTCCTTCCAAATTTGACGATTTCAAATAATGCTACTGTGAACATTCATGTACACGTTTTTGTGTGAACATGTTTTCATTTCTCTTGAGTATATACCTGGGTCATGTGCTAATGCTTTTTACGCATTTGGGGAACTACCAGAGTGCCTGAGCGGCTGCACCATCTTAAACTTCCACCATCGTGGAATCTGCATCCTCACCAGCAATGCCAGTGGGTAGGAAGCAGTATCTCCCTGTGCTTTTGATTTACATTTTCCAGATGATTAATGGATGTTGTATATGTTTTCATGTGCTTACTGGCCATTTGTGTATCTTTGGGAGAATTGGCAGTTCCAAATCTTTGCTCATGTTTTAATTGGGTTGTCTTTGTTAAGTTGTAATATTACTTTATATATTGTGGATACTGTGCTTTTATCAGTTACAGGATTTACAAATATATTCTCCCATTTTGTAGGTTGTCATTTACTTGGTTGATAGTGTCCTTTGAAACACAAAAGTTGGTAATTCTGATGAAGTCCAATTTCTTTTTTTTCTTAGGTTGCTTGTGCTCTTGGTGTAATATGTAAGGAACCATTGCCTAATCCAACGTCATGAAGATGTACACTTATGTTTTCATCTAAGACTTAAAATATCTTAGGTGTTGGGGCGCCTGGGTGGCGCAGTCGGTTAAGCGTCCGACTTCAGCCAGGTCACGATCTCGCGGTCCGTGAGTTCGAGCCCCGCGTCAGGCTCTGGGCTGATGGCTCAGAGCCTGGAGCCTGTTTCCGATTCTGTGTCTCCCTCTCTCTCTGCCCCTCCCCTGTTCATGCTCTGTCTCTCTCTGTCCCAAAAATAAATAAACGTTGGAAAAAAAATTTAAAAAAAAAAAATATCTTAGGTGTTACATTGAGGGTTTTGGTCCATTTGAGTTAATTTTTGTATATGGTGGGAGGAAGGGGTCCAACCTTCATTTCTTTTCACGTGGTTGTTCAGTTGCCTGGCACCATTTGTTGAAATGCTAGTTAATAGATCCTTTTTTTTTTTAATTTGTTGATTTTTTAATTTACAAATAATACAAATAGATGGTTAAAAATTCAGTTCTTACGTAAAAGGGTATACAGTGAAAAGTATATCTTCTCTCAGACGCAATAACTATTACCAGTATGCGTCCGGAGGTAATTTTATACCTGTGCAAGCATGTCTCGGAGATAAATTCATGTCAGTATACATAGATTTTGTAACTTTTGATAGTTATATGTTACTTTATTGTGAGCATTACCATACTTAATTTGACTGGTAACCTAGTGCTGGACATGAGGTGGCTTCCAGTTTTTGTGACTACATAGTGCTTGCATGACTCTCCTTGCCTTCAGGTCTTAGTACTTAAGAGTTTTGAATAATTAACATACCCTTGGTTTGAAATTCTCAACTTAGGGAGAAAATAGTCAGAAATGGTTTGGCATAAAAGTTCACTTAAGGAAAACTTGTGACTACTCCGTCCTTAAACTTGAGCCAAATTGTTTACCCAAAGTACTCCATAGTTTGTTTCTATCCCTCTACTTACTGCTGTCCTCACTTGTAAAGCTTTCCCTCTACCATTTTTGTATATTGAAATCACACCTACCCTGCAAGATAATTTAGGTGCCCCTGCACTCATTCCATAGTCAGTTACAAATCATTGTTTATAATACTTTCATATCTGTTTCCTTGCACTACTCCGTGTGCAGTTATGGATAGATGAGACATGTGTTTACCTGTAAGAAAACTGAAGCATATTCATTTACATACTTACATAGCCAGTTAGCTGTGAACTCAAATTCAACTTTTATGGAAAAGTACTCTTCCTGTTGTCCACTGCCTTTTATCATAAAGCCTTCCTTTACAGACCACGTTCATCTGAGATCATCTCTCCTTTCTCTGGATTCTCTTTTGTCTGGAAGTGGGGAGAATTGGGGCTTTACACAACCATGCTCTTCAACGAGAGCAGCTCCCATTTATCTTTTGATACATACTTCTGTTTAAGAAGAGTTGGGGAGGGAGTAATTATCGATTGGTAAGATATTCAACTATTACCATGTTAAAAGAAGTCCATTTTCCTTAGTGGGACTTAGGAGACCTTCCAGTTGTTCTCGAAGCCTCCTTTCTCACTCTTCCTTCCCTCTGTGCTCCAGCCACATGGAACTACTTTCCTGTTCTCCTGTATTGTGAACTTTCTTACTCTGGCTCTCATGCTCTCCCGTGTAAGAATGTGCTACCACATTGACGTAACCTTTTCTTTCTCACTAGGCCTAGTGATGGGGCCCAATTCCATAGGTAGTGTCTGGAGTTTACCTGTGTCCTGCCTTCTTCTTGTGGCTGCCCCCAAAATAAATTGTAACCAGTTCAGATCAGTATTGGCAAGCTGTAAGGGTATGTAAGAATAAAGACTTCATCTTTTTTTTTTCCTCTCTGTTTTACTAAGCACTACTTTATTTTTCAAGGTTATTGTTTTGTGCTGTACCCAGTAGTTCAGTAGAATATAATCGGTAACCTGCATAAATTTAGTTCCAAATGTAGAATAATTTCCTTACCACAGTCTCTTAAATTCCTGTTGACTCTGTTCTTCCCTTTGTACCCTATGACAGCTATCTGATAGACGGGAGCACTGTATATAATATAGCAGCAGAGATAAATGTATGTGGCACGGGTTAGCTGTTGATGGGAAAATTAGTCTACAAATAATTATATAATTTCTGTGCTTTAGAAATGGCTTAGTCCAGCTTGTCGTAGACTTACAAAAGACAGAGTTCATGGGGTGCCTGGGTGGTTAAGCCTCTTGAGCATCTCACACTTGAATTCGGCTCAAGTCATGATCTCATGGTTTGCAGGATTGAACCCCGCATTAGGATTGAGTGCACTGGCAGCATGGAGCCTGCTTGGAATTCTCCCTCTCCCCACCCCCCCTTCCCCGTCTGCCCCTCCTGTGCTCTCCCTCTCAAAATAAACTTAAAAAAAAAAAAAAAAAAAAAGGCAAAGTTTGTATAAAAGTACACCAGTGTCTTCAATAGTATAAGCTATGAACTATTTTTAGTAGTTTTCCTAGGAAATCTCAAAACTTGACCCATATACTAAGCTAGCAAGGCAGTTTAGACCTGATTTTAATTACTAGAACATGCTTTGTATTAGAGATCAAGATGTCTGTCAGTACCAAACTTAAGATTTGACTTCCTGTTTTGTTTTGGTATTCCTTTTTTTTTTTTCAAGTTTATTTATTTTTGACAGAGATAGAGTGCGAGCATGAGCTGGGGAGATGCAGAGAGAGAGAGGGAGGCACAGAATCCGAAGCAGGCTCCAGGTTCCAAGCTGTCAGCACAGAGCCCGACGCAGGGGTCGAACTCACGAACTGTGAGATGACCTGGGCTGAAGTCGGACACTTAACCGACTGAGCCACCCAGGCGCCCCTGTTTTGGTATTCCTTTTAAGGAAACCTCTTGTTTCTCACTATCATTTTTCTTTTCATTTGCAAATCAGTGGCTAGAGTAGTTTCATATCAGTAAATTGCATAGTTTTCTAAGGGGAAGGAAGTGTAGACGTTGGTATTAGCCTTGGTTCTTTTAGTAGCACTGATATTTAAATGTTGGTAAGTTGTGGTTGTGTCTGTGTCATTGTTTCTTAGGCAGATTGACAGATTTGGAAAGTAGTGTTAGTACTACCAGCTGGATGTATTAAACTGTCATTCCAAACCCGTATGTCTTGGCCAGAGAGTTGAGAATCTTTGAACAGAAGGTATACCATTCCTGTTAAGGCAGCTCAGCATCCAGCTGCTAAAACGTGAGGAAATAGCAGACAGGTCAGAGATGAAGGACTGGGCATTACATTTGTTTCTAACATGTGGATTGGCTCTGCTGCTTTGTGTGAAGCGAAGTACAAAGACTGTGCGTTTTCTTTGCTGTGCGCACATGGCAGTTCACACACATCCCAACATTTGTTAGAGGCTAAAACTTTGTTACGTGTCTTCACCACCATAGTGGTGACAGCTGTGTAGGTCAGTCAGAAGATAGGATGAACAGTCTTCTACAAGAACAACATTTTATTGGTCTGGGGTTTTCTAAAGTACTAATTGTTTAGGGGAGCAGAGGAGGTGCGCTGTGTTCATAAAAAGGCCATCTTGGCCCCTAAAAAAAGCACCGCTGTGCTATAGCAGGTGTTGATAGCAAGACTGCTGTCATTGGTAATCATTTTTCCTCATTCATGGGATGGTGGTGGCTGGAGATCTGATGGACCAGGAGAAAGAATTTAAAATATTTGGGGCAGAAAGATAGGTAAAGTTTTTTTTCTTTTTATTGCGAGCTCTGGGTTTTTTTTTTCCTGCCTTTCCCCTTGCCTGTTTATTCTCTGGTTTCTAGCTCCTTATTTTCTTTTGCCCACAAAAATAATCAACTGCTTGACTGCTTGGACCACTCTGGCTTACTTTTTGCTTTTATTATAACTATAGTGACACATATCCCTTTGGGTCTGAAGAATCCAAATTAGTTCTCTATGATAACAATTGGTCATGACAGAAATCATATTATTTTGATTTCTTAATTTGACAAATATCTCAGCCAGTGTTGGATTTTAGGTCTGTTACTTTTAGAATTATGTTTCAAAAGTTTGAATACAGTTGGATTTTAGTTTAACACTACAGTCAGCTCTTTCTCCCAAGAATGCATGTGCGCATTCATGAATGCCCTGGGTTTGTATGACTTTTAATAAATAGTAACTGTTGCTATGATGGCCCAATAACAGTTTTGCAAGGATTCCCCACTGCCACCAAAATCAGGATAAGGAAGAGTTTGTTTGTCAGGGGCACCAGATGAGTAAAAGCATAGTGGACATTGATGGCCCAGGGTTTGTCCCCTTGGCCTTTTGGGCTCCATGTCTCATTTGTTGGCAGTCTGAGAGTGGAACTGCAAAAACTGTAAATCGATCAGAGAATAATGTTAATTGCCTACAGACCAGTTTACAGGAGGAACCAAATTCAGCATTAGGAAATTGCTTGGTGAGCACAGAAATCAACAAAAGGCGATGGTTAGATGATCTTAACGACTAGTTACTCTGACACCTGCTGCATCCAGCCTTGGTATAGGTGCTTTGGTTTTGGAAGACTGTGTTCATGGACCCAGGTACCTTGTCACTAGTGCTGGAGATTACTTGGTGTTTGCTTTTTCACTGTCTCCCCAGTACCTGCCGTGTTACCAGCTTCTAACATAATTATTGCCGATATGTTTGGCTTCAGGTATATGGGAGGTGCCTCATTATTGCTCGGTGCTTGCTCTTCCTGCTGTTGCAGGAATGGTAATCATAGAAATAAGGTTGGACCTCAGTCAGGACAGTGCTTCCCAAATGTTCTTGTGTTATGGTACACAGAAAAACCATCTTTATATGACACACTGGGGAAAATGGATTCCCCCCCTCCCCCCCGAGCTCACCCTGCTGCTGAGAGGTTCGGTATCTCTTTACCATTTATATTAGTTGAAATCCATAGGTTAGAGTCTTATTCTGGAGGATGGTGAGTGCTAGGCTATAAATTTATTCTTTCTTCAGCAGGCCATTGGGATTTTTGAGCAAGGGATTATTAATATACCCAGAATGGAATTTAAGGTTAATCTGGCAGCAGGCTATAAAATGGATTAGAGAAAGACAGCCCTAAAGCCTGATAGATCAGTTAGGTGATTGGATTAGTTGAGGTGAAATGATACGGTTAACTTGGATGATAGAAATAGGAATGAGGCTTGAGAAGATCAACATGTAGACGCAGAGAGGGCTTGCCAGCTGGTGGTAGGATGAGAAAAGCAGAGTGAAAGTCAAAGGCAGTGCTGATGGACCTGGACCTGGGTGACTAGGAGCGGGAGGAGGATGGTGGAATAATGAGTACAAATAAGGACTGTAAGTATAGTAACAGGTTTGGAAAGACATTTACTTCTGTTTAGGACATTTTGAGGTCTAGTAGAAACTCATGTTTATAAGTGTATGAGGACGCTCAACCATATAACACTACAGAGAAGTTGGGAGTGTGGATGGGCTGGTGGAAGGAGTTGGTTGCCTTACCTCCCTGAGTTTAGTGCACTTCAGAGTATGGCCTTTAGCTTTGTGGACTCAAACACACTTCAGGGATAGATCCACACCAATCAAGTTCAATGTGATTGGTGTATAAAACCAAGAACATTGGGGTGCCTGGGTGGCTCCGTCAGCTAAGTGTCCGACTTCAGCTCACGTCACGATGATCTCATGGTTCGTGGGTTTGAGCCCTGAGTGGGGCTCTGCACTGACAGTGAGGAGCCTGCTTGGGAGTCACTCTCTCTCCCTCCCTCTATGCTCCTCCCCCACTTGCTTGCTCTCTCTCAAAATAAATACACTTAAAAGAAAAAAACCAAGAGCATTGTTCGTTTACAGTGAGGAATAACTGGCACAAAGATTGCAGTACTTGTATCGGCATGACCAGTGTGTTCTCTTTCAGTGGGCAGATAGACTCACATAGGAATCAAGTCATCGTCAGGAAGTTGCTTAGTAAATGTGGCCTCCTGATGAGTTCCGTGGCTGCTCAGGTGTATAATGGCCATCGTCTCCACGGCAGGGCATGGGTTTGTCAGTGGGTTGATGGACTATAATTCACACTCCTTAGGCAGTATATTGGATTGTTTTCTTCCGTGTCTGTCCCTTTTCTGTGTCCATGTCTCTCTCTGTTCTTTCTGATCGACTCCTCCTTATTTTTAAGATATATTTATTTTACATACTGTCAGATTACAGGCGTTTTGCATTTTTATTAATTTGCTATACAAAGTTTTGTATCAAATCTAGACAAAATAAAGCCTTCAGTGGTGTATAGTTAAGGAGAGGGAGATATGTTCCCAAAGTATACAATGCTTATTGGTCTGAGGTTTCCAAATGAAGTCTTGACTGAGGTAAAATTACATCCATGAGTTTAGGTGACGAAATACCAGAGGGCCTGGGAGTGAGGCCAAAGGAAGCATTAGGATGACACCCAGGTTTCTAACTAGGGCAACCAGGTGCTTTTGCTAAGAAAATTGAATAGGGGAAGAGAATCAACAGTAGACTGTGTTAGCAAGGCAAATTTAATTTTTTTTTTTAATGTGTAAAGTTTAAAGTCTCAAAGGCCCGTCCAGGGGGACTTGTGTGTGTGCGTGCGCATGTGTGCGTAGGAGCACCCGCTCAGTCTGGTTGTAAGAGAAAAATACGTGTGGTGGTACATGGTCATTGAGGCTTATGTGTCACATAGTGTTCTGGATCAATTTGCATGAACTCACTTAATCTTCATGACAACCCAGTGGAGTAATAGAGATTGGCATTAACTCTGTTTCACAGGTGAATAGACAGGTTTAGAAGTGGAAACGTTAATTGCCCAAATAGGTAAAGGGCAAATCTGTGGGTCATTAGCATGTAGATGTTGGTTAAAATCATGCCAATAATACCTCAAATGAACCCACACCTTGTCAGTTACCTTAAAATGGTAGTGAGCTATCGAGATATTTGAGATCTTTGATTATTCTAATGAAACCTTTCTTCCTGGTAGCAAATTAATACTTGTCAGATTTTAGAAAGTGTAGTCAAAAAGGCAGACACTTGTTGGAAAAAATATAACCCTACTTAAAAATGTAGGGGCTCCTGGGTGGCTCAATTGGTTAAGCCTCCTGCTCTTGACTCTTGATTTCAGTTCAGGTCATGATCTCACGGGAGATGGAGCCTTGGGCTCTGTGCTGACAGCACAGAGCCTGCTTGGGTTTCTCTCTTTCTCTCTCTCTCTGCCCCTCCCCCACCCCCCCCCACCCCCCAAATAAATAAGTAAACTTCTAAGAAAAGGTAGATAATCCTCTAAAAGAGGGTTGGGAGACACATGTCCTTTTTATAACCAACTCAGTTCTTTGCACATGCTAAGTACAAAAGAAGTTCTGTATTTCTAAATAATCCAATACAACCCTCTGCGAACATGAGGTGTCACACATGTATTGCTATTCAACATGTTGTAATTTGTGTTGTTACGGTTTTAGGAAAGTGGAAACTTCACAGATTAAGACCAAGAATTTTTCAGTTACTTGAAATTTCGGTTACTGTAATTATTCTAACTGGTGACTTCTCTTTTATTCCATTATTTCTTCCTTCCCACTCCAAAAGGGTTTTTTCAGTAAAGGTCTGAGTGGGAACTTCTCTCTTTGATAGATCATTTATTTTGCACCTGCTTTTATATGGTACTTTAATTGGTTGAGGAATTCTGACTGACAGTTGTTTTTTCTCAGCACTTGGAAGATACTTGATTGTTTTCTGATGAAAAATCAGCCTGTCGGTCATATTGTTGTTTCTTCCTTGATAGGTAACGTGTCCTTTCTCTGGTTGCTTCTAAGAATTTTCTTGTCTTTGGCATTCTTCATCTTACCGTGCTGGTCTAGGTATGAATTTATGTTTATTTTATCTTGCTTGGGTTCAGTGTACATTTCTACTCTGAAGATGGTGTCTTTTATATTATAACTGGGAGAGTCTCAGCCTTATTTCTGAATAGCATCTCTTCTTCATTCTTTCCCTTCTCTGGAATTCGTATCACATGTTCTCTTAAACATCATTTTTTAGGCATCTCTGTAGAATTCTACTTGCATCTATAGACTTATCCATAATTTTTTTCATCTTGGTAGTTATTTGTCCTCTGCTTTGATTAGTTTCTTAAAGTAAGCCTTCCGTTTTTACTAATTTTCTCTCTTTTTTAATTCTAAAAACCTTTCCCCCTCTTCCCTCACCTCCAGGCTGCCTTTTCTTAATTTACTGTATCCTGTTCTTCCTCGTAGCTTCTGTTCCCTCCCCCCTTTTTTAAAAAAATATTTTTGCTTATTTGAATCAAGTGAAAGTGTCAAACTTCTACAAAGATAAAGAGAATGTTGTAATAACCCATTTCCCAGCTTTAACAATTATGAATTCTGTTTTGTTTATATCCCCACCAGAAACAGTCCTCTGCCTCCATTTGAAGCTAGTCCTGGGCATCATCTCTTTGATCCATAACTATTAAAATGTAGGTCTTGAATCCTTTTTAACATACTTATTTTAGGGGCACGTCGGTGGCTCAGTTGATGAGGCTTCTGACTTTGGCTCAGGTCATGATCTTATGGTTTGTGAGTTCAAGCCCCTCGTTGGGCTCTCTGCTGTCAGCAGCACAGAGCCTGCTTCAGATCCTCTGCCCCCCTCTTTTCTGCCCCTCTCCTGCTGTCACACATGCACATGTTCTCTTTCTAAATAAATACTTATCATACTTACTTTATGTTTTATTACACACTGTCGTTTTTTTAAGTTCTTCGGGTTCTAACCATCCCTTGTTTGCGTGTTGATCCCGTAGAGTGGATCTGTCCCTTGAGTAGCTTTGTTGTTGTTGTTTTTTAACGTTTATTTATTTTTGAGGCAGAGAGAGACAGAGCATGAAGGGGGGAGGGTCAGAGAGAGAGGGAGACACAGAATCTGAAACAGGCTCCAGGCTCTGAGCTGTCAGCCCAGGGCCCGACGCGGGGCTCAAACTCACGGACCCTGAGATCATGACCTGGGCCGAAATCAGACACTTAACCGACTGAGCCACCCAGGAGCCCCTGTTGTTTTTAATAATATGGATGTAGCTTTTTCCATGGAACTTGTGGCTGTGCCTTGCATTTGTAGAAGTAGCTTTACACAGTCAGTGCTTTTGGGGATTTGTTTCTTCTGGGCACACTAAGCTTCAGCTCATTTTTACATACATCTTCAGCTCGTGGATTCACACATTGTGTATGAAATAAAAATCTAAATAAATAGCACCTGCACAGAACATGGGTTTGAGTTTCAGTGTTTTATGGGACACTGCACCCACCTGCCAGAAAACCCCAGGAAATAGCTTTCTTGCTACCTTTCAGCATTGATAGGTTTTTCTAGGGTCCCCAGTTCTGGCACACACCACTCTCCTTGTGTTACAAACCTTGACTTTTTGCTCTTAGTTTCATCTTATCCAGCATTTCGATGTCTCCTTTTTTCTTTTGGAGCTCTTGTAGTTTTTCTATTTTATTTGCTTCTATTTAGCGTTTTGATTATTTTTAGAAGGGAAAGTCTGTTCAGTCTCACTGTATTGCCAGAATCAGAGCCTTTTCTGCCCATCTATTTTAAGGTGATGAGTCAGAGATTTCTTAAGTACTCCACTCCACCATACTAAGAGTGCATGAGTGTGTGTGTGTGTGTGTGTGTGTATTTTAATCTGTGGTACTGCTCTGCAAGTAACATTTAAAATGTGTAACCGTTTCATGTGGTCAGTAGACAGTACATTAAACACACATTCAGACTTGTATTTCAGTTAAAAATCTTCTGTCCTTGTATTTTATTTGGGCTAAAATTGAATAGTCACGTTAACTTGGACTTCTCATATTGAGAAGTATTTTGGTTATATTATATATGACTTAATGTAATAGAAAATAGGAATAAATGCCATTTAATTGCCAGTCTTTAAATACATGAAACTTATATGAGATACATCTGGGAAATGAATCCATTAACGTATGAAGAGTTCTTACAAGTCAGGAAGATGGCAAAGGACACAAATGGAGTGTCAATAGAAAAGGATACACAACTATTTACTTCATTTATAATCAAGAAAACTGCAAACAGAAGCATAATAATCTATTCTCCCCTTACTAGATTGAAAAAGAGAAAAAAGAATGTTCCCTGGGTTCAGAGGATATTGAGAAATAGAAACATTAATAACATTGCTAGTGAGATTATAAATAATTGAAATCACCTGCGTGGCTCAGTCAGTGAAGCATCCGACTTCTGCTCCAGTCATCATCTCGAAGTCCATGAGTTTGAACCCTGTGTCAGGCTCTGTGGTGACAGCTCAGAACCTGGAGCTTGCTTCGGATTCTGTGTCTCCCTCTCTCTCAAAAAATAAAGATTAAAAAAAAAAAATTTTTTTTTTTTTTTTTTTAATAAATTGGAATCACCTCCAGGGAGGACAGTTTAACAGTTTATCCTAAGGATCAAGTGTGCATTTTGTGCACTGTTGGAAATATCCAAAGATTTGAAGCAATTTAAATGTTCATCAGTGGAGAGTATTTAAACATTTATAGTATGCCCATTTAGTGTACTACTGTGCAGTTTTAAATATATGGATATGGAATGATCTCAGAGGGATTATATGGAGATAAAAACAGGGTACAGAATAGTGTGTAGTGTGATGATATGAGTGGGGTGGGGACCATGGATTTTAAATGTATAAAAAATATCTGGAAGAATGTATAAGAAACTGGAGGAAGGAAAGAACCGGATGGCTAAGAACCCAGGGGAGGGAGAGAAACTTTATTTAGCATTTTTGAATTTTCTGGGATGTACATGCATTACCTCTTAATGGCAACCAGAGTCTTCTTGTGTGTGAAGAGAAGATACAAATAAGGAAGAATCCTGTGGTGTTGATTTGAATTGGAGATACTAGTATGAGGTCATGATTTAAAAAAAAAAAAAGGTTTCCTTGAAGGAGCAAAACCGTGAAATAACAGAATAGCAAGACTATTATTTTTCTGTAGGAATAACAGAGGGGTGGTTAACTCTTGCAGTTATTACTTTGATGAAAATAAAGAATTAGAAAAAGAAATGCACACTGCACCGTTCTGAGGTAGTACTGTGCGTGAAATCCTGTTGCTCTGGCACCTGTTCAGCATGCTTCTGTGCTATGGCCTGGGTTCATTGGACAAAGAATGAGTCTCACTGTGTGATAGGCACTGTGCTACATGCTTAACATGCCATATACAGAATTTTATGAATGAAAAATGGCAAGAAAACATGTTTATCTAGAGGTCGATTGCTCTTTGATTTAATGCCTTAATAATAGCATAGGTTATTAAAAGTTAGTGAATATTTTGTTTATTTTATTTTTATTTCACCTAGGCTTTTGTTTCAGATTTAAATTCTAGTTAATTAACATATAGTGTAATATTGGTTTTAGGAGTAGAGTTTAGTGATTTATCACTTACATATAACACCCAGTGCTCATCACAAGTGACCTCCTTAATACCCATCATCCATTTGGCCCCCCCCCCCCCAAAACACCCCTCCAGCAACCCTCAGTTCTCTATAGTTGAGTCTCTTATGATTTGCCTTCCTCTGTTTTTTTTCCTCCTTCCCCTTTATCTGTTTTGTTTCTTAAATTCTACATATGAGTGAAATCATATGGTATTTCTCTTTCTCTGACTGAGTTTCACTTAGCATAGTATACTTTAGTTCCATCCATGTCATTGCAAATGGCAAGATTTCATTCTTTTTGATGGCTGGGTAATATTAGAGTGTGTGTGTGTATGTGTGTGTCTGTATCTATATTTATATCTACCACCTCTTTATCCACTCATCAGTTGATGGACATTTGGGCTTCTTCCATAGTTTGGCTATTGTTGATAATGCTGCTGTAAACATTGGGCTGCATGTGCCCCTTTGAATCAGTATTTTTGTATCCATTGGGTACATACCTAGTAGTTATTTTGCCTATTTTATAGAAGAGGAAATGAAATTAAGGAACTTGCTCTAGATGCAGACTCTAGAACCAGATTATCAATCTAGCACTCATTCCATTGAGGCGTTCGAACGTAGTTCATGATGGATATTATGAAATTTGGTGCCTTTTAAAAATGTTCTTGTGATTTGGGAGTTTTTTGCATTTTTCTTTTGAAAAGATTGCCATCTTCAGTACTTTCCACCTATTTGTGCAATTGCACCTTTGTGCCACAGACTCCTTCCTTCGGAGTGCCTTCTTCCCCCATGCTTTCTGCCTATTTTTGTAAAATCGTATTTACCCTTTAAGACACGGGTCACTTGATACCTCAAGAAAAACTTGTAGGGACGCCTGGGTGGCTCAGTTGGTTAAGCATCCGGCTTTGGCTCAGGTCATGATCTCACGGTTCATGAGTTCGAGCCTGGTGTTGGGCTCTGTGCTGACAGCTCAGCCTGCTTTGGATTCTGTGTCTCCCTCTGTCTCTGCCCTTCCGCTACTCAAGGCTCTGTCTCTCTCTCTCAAAAATAAATAAACATTTGAAAAATAAATAAAAAAGAAAAACTTCCAGTTGCTTAACAGAGTAGTTATTTCCTTATATGAGCTCCCATAGGGCTATTATATATATATACATATATATGTATATATATATACATATATATGTATATATATACATATATATGTATATAATATATATACATATATATGTATATAATATATATATAATATATATATACATACACACACACACAGACACACACACACACCATTGACTCACTCATTGTTTCTGAACAAGTGTAGGGAAGGCAGCACATTGAGTGAACAGAGCTCAGTGACACTAGACCTCCCTTAGTACATAGACATACAGTCTTGGGTAATGAATGTCCAGCTGCTCACTCATTTAGGTAGAAAATTGTTTTACAATTATCTGAGGCTAAGACCTAATTTTGTTTTATTAACTAGTTAAACACAAAGGGTTCCCCCCCCCCATGGTTTTAATGTATACAAAATTAACGAAGAATGCAACTACTATGTAAAAGTCGAGAGAAGATTTTACTTTATTTTGTTTGTAATGACTGGTTAGACCGTTAGTGATACTTGTACAGACTGTGGAAGTCTGTATCTGAAGGTTCTCCTATTCATGGTGATTTCTTAGAGGCAAACATCTGGCTGTGTTATGCTTTACACTTTAGGCGTATCAACATTTACATAGGGAAATACATACTGTTTTACTACAAATTGCTTTTATTTCTCCCTTGTCTTTATATTAATGTAGATTTTAAAATTATGTGTAGACATATTTCCTACTAATTTCATTTTAGGATAGTTAAGGACACATAAAATACTAGTTATGGAAGGGATTATTATCTGAAAGGATAATTGAATAGAGGAGGAGGGGAGCGGCAAAAGTATTAAAGTAAAAGCTCTAAAATTTAGGTCAGTATTGTTACTAAAGATGCTTTGGCTTCATTTTTTGTCATTAATGAGGCTGATATTTATAGTTGGTTGTCCAAATTTGCATCTTTTCAGTTGACAAATAGGTGATGTTTAAAAGAAGAAGTTCAGAGAAAGAACTAGTTACGTGGCCCCACCTTTGGTTGTCAGTGCATGCTTAAAAGTTTTAGCACCTTCTGTATGATTGTTAAAGGGTCTGGCAAGAAGTTTAATCCCTTAACTTTTAGTATTGAAATAATACTCTGAGCTATGACTGGGTGTCTGCAGGATGATTAGATATCTTCAGAAATGGGGTACTTAAGAATGAAAGAGATAGCATTATAACTGTACGAGACAGCAGGCTTAAGCCAGGCAAACCAGGACATAGGGTCACTCTACTCCTCTGGTACAATTTACTAAAAATTTTTTTTGTTCATTTGTAGAGGTTTGGGATTTGATATAGGTTTGAGTAAAGAAGGTAGGGACCTGAATATAGGCATTGCAACTTGAGTTTGAGCTCTTACTGATCTGATCTGCCATGTGATGTCAGCTAAATCACACAGCCTAACCTATGGGATCCCTCACATTGGTGATTAGCCTCTATGAAAATTTTTACTTCATTCCTTCATTTTTTTAGTTAGGCACCAGAGCTGGGGTTTAAGACTTAGATTCCAAGACTTAACAGTTATGAATCAGTAACATTTTTTTAAAGTTTGTATTTATTTGAGAGACAGTGTGAGTGAGGGAAGGACAAGGCGAAAGGGAGAGAGAATCCCAAGCAGGGTCCATGCTCAGCATGAAGCCCAACGTGGGGCCCAAACTCATGACCCTGAGATCATGACCTGAGTTGAAATTAAGGGTCAGACACTCAACCGACTGAGTCACCCAGGTGCCCCAATCAATAACGTTTTTAAATAGTGCTGGGGGTGGGGGCTTGGGTGGCTCAGCTGATTAAGTGTTAAGTGTCTGACTCTTGGTCTTGGCCCATGTCATGATCTCACAGTTCGGGAGATTGAGCCCCACGTTGGACTCCGTGCTGACATTGCAGAATCTGCTTGGGATTCTCTCTCTGCCCCTCCTCTACCTGTGTGTTCTCTCTCCCTCAACATAAAGAAATAAACTTTAAAAAAACTAGTGCAAGGGAGAGAGCCAGCAGAGGCGTCGCGTCGCTACCACCACATCCACAGTCATGCTGAAACACGAGTTGTTTGTGGACATGACCTGTGAAGGCTGCTCCAGTGCAGTCAGTCGGGTGCTCAACAAGCTGGGAGGAGTTGAGTGTGGCATTGACCTGCCTAACGAGAAGGTTTGCGTCAACTCTGAGCACAGCGTGGATCTTCTGCTGCAGACCCTGGGAAAAACAGGACAAGCTGTTTCCTACCTCGGCCCCAAGTAGTGAGGGCCCGGACCCTGGGCCCAAGATGGAGCAAAGCGGGCAGGCCGCTGATCCTCTCCTGCCTTCCCGACAGACCTGGGCCTGGCAGTCCTACTCAGCAGTAGGAGTTCCTACAGAGACCCTCACTTGCCCTGCTCCTCCCTAGCGTCCCTGCAATAAAATCGAGCCACTCTGGTTGTAAGTGTTAAAAAAAAAAAAAAAATAGTGCAAGGGCAATTAATTGTGCAAAGCATTTATTTTATTAAGGGTAGAAAATATTTCCATAGATTGATAATGTGATAGATGATTAACTTGGATCGTGTTATAGATGATTCATTGCCTCCTTAGTTAAGGCAACAAGTCCTTTATGAGATTCAACCCTAGCTGGTATACTTAGAATGGTAATTTTTTTTTTTTTTTTTAAGTTTATTTATTTTGAGAGAGTGAGAGAGCACGTGGGAGCAGGGGAGAGGCAGAGAGAGAGAGAGAATCCCAAGCCAGCTGTCAGTACAGAGCCCAGCGCAGGGCTCGGACTCATGAACCGTGAGATCCTGACCTGAGCCGAAATCTAGACGTTTAATCATCTCAGCCACCCAGGCGCCCCTAAAATGGTAATTTCTGAGAAGAGAAGGCCTTTGGATCATAGTATTCTCATTATATAAAGAAACAGTTTTGAGAAGCTGTGATTTGCCACCAGGTCATAGAGCTAATGACATAAATCACTTTCACAAAGGAATCTAATTTCTAAAATCATACATTCTAAAATAACCCAAAGTTACCCTGGTCCTTTATCTTCCTCTCTCTCAGACCCATCCTGTAATTCCAGCCCATCACATGCAGCCTCTGAAAGGTCCACTCAGCCACCCCAAATCAGGGTGGTTATGTGTGTATAATTTCTTTCTGGATGAAATGTGATTTCCTTCTTGAGTCTTAAATTTTACTTTGATTTCAGTGCCTTGGATTAATCAACCTAATTAGGAGACAGTTAATGTCTAGAGACTATTTTTCGTGCATATCATGTCAGTGGGGTTTTTTTTTTGTGCTACATGATACTTGAGGTTGGAATGTCAGAAAAATGTAGCTCTTACCATTCAATAAATGTTCCAGTTGTTAAATAATCATATTGCCCTGTACACCATATTAATTATTTTGTTTTACTAATTGTAATAAATATCTAACATAAGGACAAATGCTTTTAGGTATTTTTGGGTATTATTAACCTTTATTTTGCAGGGTAGGGCTTAGAAATACTACCTCCGGTTTCAGATAGTGGCTCCACTTAATTTGTATGACTTGGACACGTTTTTGGACTCCAGTGTGCTTTTATTCATTGTCACGATGGTTTGTTTAGCTGTAAATAATACATAAAGTGCTTAGAATGGGGCTTGGCATATGTTGAGCATTTGACTATTTGCTGAATGGATGGATGTAGTTTTGGTGGTAGTATGTGCTGATTAAACGGATAAAAATATATGGATAATGACTCTTCCTCAGTTACCTACTCTTCTAAATAAATCAGCTTCTTATATAAAGAATAAGCTAGCTATATGATGAGGGACAAGAGCAGTTTATTTTGTCTGTAAACAGGAATCACTTATAAATGAGTTTAAGGTAAACATATTATTTTAGTTTGTTGAATGCCATGGAATATTACCACTGAAGCCAAAGGAATTGTTTAGAAAAACTGTTGATGTGATGGTAGGAATATTATAAGCCAAAATAATTCTCTGCTGGGGATAGAATTAGTTATTAGAGTTTTGCTTTCTTCCTAGCCTTTTCTCTAAGACATGGGCTTGAAGAGGAATAGTTGCTATACGAAATTTACATCAATATTATTGCATGACAATTTCATTTCTAATACAGTTCTCCATAGCTTTTCTGATACAGCCTTTTATTTTTATTGCCATCCTATCTTTATGAGATTAAGCTTATTCTGAGGTCCTTTAGCGTCTCTCAAAGTGACCTGTGTAGTAACTTAAACATTTTCCTCTGATTTTGCTCAGGTTTGTGTTTCTTTGGTTTAGCCCTCAGTTACGAGTCCACCTTGTAATTTTGGGTAGTGAGTACATGGACTTTACAGATCTCTCAGATTTTCGAAAAAGAATGACCATTTGCCTTCTACCCAAGTCAAGTCACACAGTCAGTGCTGGAGGAACCCCCCCCCCCCCCCCCCCCCCCCCCGTCTTAGCTCTCCAAGCCTCTCAGGATCATAAAATCTGCAGGTCGAAGAGTTACAAAGGGGATCTCCCGCTTAATTGACAAGAATAATGTGCGGGAGAAATCAGCGGGGGAACTTTTAACTACCTAGATGTTAAAACTGATTCTCTGTCTCCTGACTTCTTACCAGTTACCTTATATGGAAAGATTTTCTTATTCGGGTACTTACCATTTATCATTTTGGTTCTCTCTCTCTGATCCATGTTGAGTTTTTAAAATAATTTTTTAAATAAAAGTTGTACATTTAGACTTTATACCTTTAAGTATAGCCTTTATTCTGTCTGGTATTAATAATTAATACTGGTATTTTTAAAAGTTATTTATTTATCTTGAGAGGGTGAGCATGAGCAGGGGACGGGCAGATGAGGGCCAAGAGAGAATCCCCAAGCGGGCTCCATGCGAAGCCCGATGCGGGGCTTGATTTCACGAAGTGTGACATCATAACCTGAGCTGAGGTGCAGAGTTGGATGCTTCACCGACCGAGCCACTCGGGTGCCCCAGTACTGGTATTGATACTACCTGGTAATAGCCATGATCATTTTGGTAAGACATGAAGCAGAATCCACTGTCTTTTGGGGCTAAAATATACATCTCTCTACTGATAACATGTGGCAAGACAGAGTTATTCTGTCCCTGTTGTTTCCGTCCTTCCTAGGGAGCTAGTGATGTGGCATCTGACAAAGAACCCGTAATATCTAGCTGAAACTCCAAGGTGGAAGTAATGTACAAGTGACTATGTAAAAGGCAGCCTTGTCGATCGTATGTCGTGGCTGTATGCAAGCTAGTAGTCAAAGTTGGCAATTTTAGAAAGGACGAGTTTAGCTCACGAGTGGCTGTGTACTTACTAGTGCAATAGTTGTTCGCAGCTTTCCCAATCGTTTGGAGGCCAGTCAGCCGTCCTCATGAGCGCGCCCACATCTGGCTGCGTGACTGAGGGGGGATCGGTGCTACAACCGCCTTTCTCTTCTCGCCCCAAGTCCTCCCTCGGGTCAGGCTGTTCTCAGCCTCTGCTACCACACTTCGGCCACGTTCCATCACAGAGTACTACGTCTTAAAGGAACCGAGTAGCTTTTTTTGTGACGAAATGTCTTCACCAGAGCTGGCACCTTTTTGGAGCTCCTCTGTGTGATCTCGTCTTAACTGACTCACTCGGGAGGAGAAGAATATTTTATATTCCAGTTCTCAGTTTGGGTGCAAGCAGAGGTTGTGGCTCCCACAGAATCGATACTGTGTTTGTGTTGTGTAATGCAGCTTCTCACAATCCACTCTTGTTGAATTTTTCTTTAAAGATAGGGATGGCTGTGGTTCAGTTTGCGATTTCAAAACAAGTCCGCTTCTTTGCGGCGGTCTCTCCACGCAAAAGTCCTAAAATCTGGTGTTCCCCAAAAATCGTTTTTAAATTGAAAGCCGTCCGTGATATATACAAATGGTATTAGAGGGAAAAGTTAAAGTAGTACGAATTTCTAAGATTCTGGGAAAGAGTTTCTCAGGTTCATGTTAGCTAATAGCTATTAAAGTTGAATTGGTGATGCTGAGCAGAAGAAATTCTTACAGCCTTCTCTTTTGAATCTTTTCTCAATTAAGAGTTTGATGGTCGGGAGCCAGCATTCGTTTTCACTGTTCCCTCTAGTGTTTGGGTGTGGCCCTTAATGACATCTATTGATTCATTCCTGGCCACAATTTTTATGCAGTTTGCCAGTTTTATAATGTATAGACTACTGGGGCTTTGTTAGGTAATTTTAAAATAAAAAATTTTGCCTGAGCTTTAGGCCCTTTTAAAATATTTTTTATGTGGGGCGCCTGGGTGGCGCAGTCGGTTAAGCGTCCGACTTCAGCCAGGTCACGATCTCACGGTCCGTGAGTTCGAGCCCCGCGTCGGGCTCTGGGCTGATGGCTCAGAGCCTGGAGCCTGTTTCCGATTCTGTGTCTCCCTCTCTCGCTGCCCCTCCCCCGTTCACGCTCTGTCTCTCTCTGTCCCAAAAATAAATAAACGTTGAAAAAAAAATTAAAAAAAAAAATATTTTTTATGTAAACTTTTAAAAAGTAAATTTAAGGATTTAAAATATGTTTTCCTGTTCATTTCCGTTAAAATAAGTTATGGATGTAATCATTGCATTTTGTTTAGGCCATTTTTAGTCAGATAAACAATGAGAGAGCTCTTCAGTTAGAACCGTTTTCTAAACTTTTTCTTAGCCTTTTTTTTTTTTTTTTTTTTTTTTAACTGTAAACAACCTTTTGCTTCTTCAGTAATACAGTTAGGTGAATTTGAAACTATCTTAGCTGGATTCTTCTCTAAACTTCAGTTTTGTATTGTAGTTTGTTTTTTTAATGTTTATTATTTTGGGGGAGGGAGGGAGGGAGCAAGCAGGGAAGGGGCAGAAAGAGAAGGAGACACAGATCAATGCAGGGCTCAGACTCAGGAACATGATACTCATGACTTCAGCCGAAGTTGGACACTTAACCGACTGAGCCACCGAGGCACCCTTGTAGTTGGTATTTTTGTATAACGTTAACTGATAATATCTGTGGCTATTTTTCCAGAATGCAAAGATGACTGTGGCTGTTTCCTGCTTAAACTTTTTCACTAGTTTTCACATTGCCTAGATCAGTGCTGCTCAAACTTTGCACCAAGTCAGAAGAGGGGCGATACCTGGCTGGCTGACCACTGACACCAACCGCTTAACATGTGACACTGCACTGCGCATTGCTTTCACATCCACTGATTGGTTTCACTCCCAAAACCAACCGATGAGGTATAGGTATTGGTGTCTTAAAATTTCTATGAGAATTTTACTCTCCTCCATAATATTTATTGCAAAAAGATTTTTAAATTACTTACCATCGAGTAAAATTGATAGTCCACAAAGATCTCTATTCCTATTTGTCTTCTGTGACTTTTTTTTAAAAGATTTTATTTGTAAGTAATCTCTACACCCAGTGTGGGGCTTGAACTCATGACCCTGAAATCAAGAGTTGAATGCTCTACTGACTGAGCCAGCCAGGTGCCCTTCTTCTGTGACTTTTCTTCTGGCACACCTTGTACAAATTCCTCAGTTTGAGAGGCACTAGCTCATTGGATCAAGTGTACATTTCTTTGAGTAAAATAGGGAATAAAGACATACTTAATTACTAACCCAATATTTTCTTTTGAGTTTATTTATTTATTTTGAGAGAGACAGACGGTGGGAGTGGGGGAGGGCAGGGAGAGAGGGAGACACAGAATCCGAAGCAGGCTCCAGGCTCTGAGCTGTCAGCACAGAGCTTGACGTGGGGCTCCGAACTCACAGACTGCGAGGTCATGACCTGAGCCCAAGTCTGATGGTCAACTGATTGAGCCACCCAGGTGCCCCCAGGCTCTTTCTAATTAGTGTTCGATGTGCTCTAGCTCTACTATTAGAAACTATGACTTGCTGTGAGCCAAAGCATTCAACTAATGACAACCTTGTGACCCCTGCTCTCAGTCCATGTTTCAAGTCCAAGGTGGTATGGTTGTAGTCGCTGTGGTAATGATGCCAGTGCATATTGTTGTGAGCTCATACGAGTGCCTAATATTTTATCTTATTTCTTTCAGGAATTGTTGGATAAGTATTTAATAGCCAATGCAACTAATCCAGAGAGTAAGGTCTTCTATCTGAAAATGAAGGGAGATTACTTCCGGTACCTTGCTGAAGTTGCATGTGGTGATGATCGAAAACGTAAGTATGTTTGGTTTATGGGTAAAGTTAAAAATGTAAAGGAAAGGAGGATAAATGGGACCCTGTACCAGTAGTCACTATGTCATCTCCAGGCCCTCTTTAACTTTTTAAAAATCTTGGAGTCTTAAAAAAAATCTAGGAATGGGGCGCCTGGGTGGCGCAGTCGGTTAAGCGTCCGACTTCAGCCAGGTCACGATCTCGCAGTCCGGGAGTTCGAGCCCTGCGTCAGGCTCTGGGCTGATGGCTCAGAGCCTGGAGCCTGTTTCCGATTCTGTGTCTCCCTCTCTCTCTGCCCCTCCCCCGTTCATGCTCTGTCTCTCTCTGTCCCAAAAATAAATAAACGTTGAAAAAAAAAAAAAAATCTAGGAATCTATGTAAAAGAAAATTAATAATGTTACCTTAGTTTTCTCAAAAATGAAAACAGTCATGAATTGACCTTATGTGCTGCTGTTTTTGAAAAACTAAACTCCTAAACTCTGATTATAATCTGATAAGATATTTTAAAAATATCTTAACAAAGCTTAATCTTTTATGCTTTAGAATTTGGCTAAGTGTATTTTTAGCCCCCAGTCATTTGCATATGCTTTGAGTGATTCTGTTGTCTCATGGCCCTTAGTGTCATTATACCTTACAATTTAAGATAATTGGAAATTACATACAGAATATAGAAACAAGATGTTGTACTTCTTCTGTTTTGACATATTAATTTATTAACTACTACCTGTTCTGAAGGATCATCTTGTTGACTAATTATAACTACATTTCCGAGGAAGAGAGTGAGATGAAACGATTATTGCTCGTATATAATTTGTCATAGAAAAATGTAGATACAGAAAAAGAGAGTAACTGAATTGCCAGTCTTGTTTGTTTAAAAAAAAAAAAAAAAATCAAAGTGAATGTATTAACACTGAACTCTGTCTCCCTGGAATATTAGTAGCTAAGTGTAAGGCAGGTCCTATAACTAAATTTTGTGTATGTGCCTGCTACCAAATTTATCAAGTTGTAGATAGAAGCTTCACTTAATTCCTTATTTCCAGTAGGTTCATTATTTTAATTTTGCCCCATCCAAAAAGATGTGCCCCTTCAAATAGTTACTGTGGCTTCCTGCCCGCACAGAGTTACTAACTGAAAGTGGGACAGTGTGACCATCCCAAATATCAGTGTAGTTGAAGATACCAAGAGAAGACTGTTGTACTCTGCTGTAATAAAACTTGTATACTAAACTTAATATTATTGATGTATAATTTCTGTTGCCATAAAGATAAGCAAAACTGAAAGTGACAGATACTTGCAAGTCAAAGGGGGGGGTCTTTGGGAGACTGGGACATAGGCCCAGCCTTAGTCTGATGATTTAATCCTTTCTGGTTCGTGGGCATTTCTGGTCCTCTCCATAGAATACTCTAATAGTCTGGGATTCGTAGATAGTCTGTATTTACAGCCTAGATGGAGACACCTTTACCGCTGCTCATTGTATGTAGTACTTCCTTACATGCCAGTCAGTGGGAACTCCTTCATATGTGAGGGCCATATTTAGATCAATAAATGTGCCATTTCAGAGGACGGAAAATGCACATATTCAGGCCAAAAAGGGCTAACTTTAAATTTCTGTTAGGTATTTCTAAAGCTGTACTGGACCAGTAGTCTCGTTGAGAAAACCTGCCTGCCCCTTTGAACGCATGGATACAATCAGATTAGTGTCGGTAGTAATTACTGAACAGTTTTTTCAGGAAGGTGACATTTTTATTAGGTCAGTAATCCACCTCTGGTCAGAGCAGATTTTGTTCTGTATGTTGACACTTTCTTATTGCCTTTCACGTAATACCTCTTTTGATACCAAGAGTCAGTATTATTTTTACAAATAAATCACAAAAATACAGATATTGGTGGTGATGATCTTTGTAAAGTGTTTTCATTATTTTGGAAAGAGGTATTATAGCCCAGTTTTTTTCTGGTTTTATTGATATTATTGACCCATATCAGTCAAGTTATTATTACTATTTATTATTATTATTATTATTATTATTATTTTAAATATTTTATTTTTAAGGTAATCTCCATACCCACTGTGGGGCTTGAACTCATAACCCCAAGATCAAGTATCACACGCTCTTCTCGTAGGGGCCCCTGGGTGGCTCCGTAGGTTGAATGTCCGACTTCAGCTCAGGTCATGATCTCACAGCTTGTGAGTTGGAGCCCTGCATTGGGCTCTGTGCTGACAACTCGGAACCTCGGAGCCTGCTTCGGATTCTGTGTCTCCCTGTCTCTCTGCCCCTAACCCACTCACATTCTGTTTCCCTCTCTCTCTCTCTTTCTCTCTCTCTCTCTCTCTCTCTCTCTCTAAAAAATAAACATTAAAAAAAAAAAATTGCATGCTCTTCTGAATGAGCCAGCCAAGCAGCCATCAGTCAAATTATTATTATTATTTAATGTTTATTTATTTTTGAAAGAGACAGTGCAAGTGGGGGGAAGGGGGTGCAGAGAGAGAGGGAGACACGGAATCCGAAGCAGGTTCCAGGCTCTGAGCTGTCAGCACAGAGCCTGTCGCAGGGCTTAAACCCACGAACCATGAGATCATGACCTGAGCTGAAATTGGATGCTTAACCAGCTGGGCCACCCATGTGCCCCTCAGTCAAATTATTTTTAATTGCTGCATTTCCAGTTAGTAAAATTAAAAGATAGGAAAAAAGTGTCTTAGTCCGAGAGATTGAAAAATCTGGTCACACTCTCTCATGCTGTTTTTTAAAAAAGCTGATTAGAAGCAAACAACATTGTAAACTAGTTTTTAAATAGCCTACTACAAGAATGTTTTTGTGGTATAAGTGGTTTTAAGAGAAAACCACAGAAAAATCACTGCTACATGAGGCAGTAGCGTAAGTTAAAGGTGTTAATGTGCTGCATATTTGATGGATATTTTCAGTGTTGTGCTTGTTTTTTTCCTTCCCTTCACAGAAACGATAGATAATTCCCAAGGAGCTTACCAAGAGGCTTTTGATATAAGCAAGAAGGAGATGCAGCCCACACATCCGATCCGCCTGGGGCTGGCTCTTAACTTTTCTGTATTTTACTATGAGATCCTTAATAACCCAGAGCTTGCCTGCACACTGGCTAAAACAGTAAGTTTCAGATCATTCTCCTAAGTTCTTACTCATACTGATAAGGTCATTGCCATAAACTGAGAATCTGTGAAAATGAGTCCGTTGAACTTTATTTTTAACGGATAGTAGAGTATAAAGTGGTTGCTCACCTATTTAGTAAAAATGGTTTGTAATTGTAATCACTCTGTGTTGATGCAAATATCCTTTACCACGCATAGGCTTTTGATGAGGCCATTGCAGAACTTGATACACTGAACGAAGACTCCTACAAAGACAGCACCCTCATCATGCAGTTGCTTAGAGACAACCTAACAGTGAGTTGTTCATTCTTTCAATGTTGTTATCCTTTGTCTTTTTTAAGAACAAAAATAGTTATTTCAGTCTCCCTATATTTTGAGTCAGAGCTCAACTTTCTCTCAGAAAATGAACACAGGTATGTAAGTGAAAGTATTATTGAGTGCTTGTTAGTATTCTGTGTGGGCCAAATGTTCTTTTGTAGGCAGACTTTCAAGTTGAATAGGCGTTTTATTAGACCTTCCTGAGAAGATACGAAGATTGTAGGAACTCTTAATATTAACGTCATTGACTATTGCATTGGAATGAAGATGTTGATAATTATGTTAATACAGGAAGGTTTTATAGTTGCAATATTTTCTTGTTTTGGATCAATTAGCGACAGCAATTTAGGAATTGTGTAGGTATCTAAGCTTTCCTAAAATCCCGTGAAATGCCTTGTTATAATGAAAATTTACTTTGTGATGTCTTACAGTCATTTGATAGGGAGTAAACCTTAACCTCAGTTTACTCCACTTCTGTCTCTAGGCCAAGACCTGTTTCACTTGTTTATCTTTTTTGTTTTTCTTTTGTTTTTCTCCTACTTCTTGGATAGGCAGATAATGAAGGGTAAAATAATGGGCAAAAAAACACAAATTGAGCTTTACTTAGCTTCTTTTATAGGCTCAAGTAAATTTAATATGTCAAAACGTTTAGACAAAATGTGGCCGAAGGGACTATTCCTTTTTTTTTTTTTTTCAACGTTTATTTATTTTTGGGACAGAGAGAGACAGAGCATGAACGGGGGAGGGGCAGAGAGAGAGGGAGACACAGAATCGGAAACAGGCTCCAGGCTCTGAGCCATCAGCCCAGAGCCTGACGCGGGGCTCGAACTCACGGACCGCGAGATCGTGACCTGGCTGAAGTCGGACGCTTAACCGACTGCGCCACCCAGGCGCCCCAAGGACTATTCCTTTTAATATAAGTGTAGTTCTCCCCAGTTTGGAGCTTCATTTTTGCTAGAAAGGATTTTTTTTTTTTTTTTTTTTTAATGTTAGCACCATATCTGTTCAACTTTGCTGAACAAGGAAATAATGAAGATACTTCATTCCCAGCCATTAGAAATCTCTGTTCTTGTGGGGTAGTGGTAGAAGAATGATCGGTGTAAATAGCTTCCATGGAAGAAAAGCAAACTGAGCCATTATATCTCTTCTCAGGAATATTGTGGGGCTGCCTTTATCTTAACTGGTTTTGTTTTATTTTCTCTCTTAGACAGTTCTTTAGGGATATTTTGTTTCTATTTATTTTAGTTTTTTAACAATAACTTAAAAATTATATACGATTCTTGTTTTTCTAAAATTACCCGTAGTCTCTTTGTGTTGATCTAATAGAAATTCATTTTGTGAACTGTTGTTAATAGTCAGTAAAACTTGACTATTTCCTTCTTCACTTCATTGTTCCATCCTAAAATTGGAGAGGTCCTTGGAGATCAATTCTGTTTTAACATCCTAGCTAAATCAAGAATGCTTTCTCAGGGCACCTGGGTGGCTTAGTTGGTTAAGTGTCTGACTTCGGCTCAGGTCATGATCTTGCGGTTCGCGAGTTCAAGGCCTGCATCGGGCTCTGTGCTGACAGCTCAGAGCCTGGAACCTGCTTCAGATTCTGTGTGTGTGTGTCTCTCTCTGTCGCTCTGTCTTCCTGTCTCCCTGCCCCTCCTCTGCTCATGCTCTGTCCCTGTCTCTCAAAAATGAAATAAGTGTTAAAAGTTTTTTTAAATTTAAGAATGTTTTCTGTACATCTTCTTGCCCACTACTGCGTCCTTCTAATTTCCATCACCTGTTCTCGTTTAACCCTTTGCAGCATACAAAATAGGTCTGCTCCTATTTCAATACAGTCACCCTTCAAATATTTGGAAACCGTTAAAATGACTATGGTTCACCTCGTTCCTTAAAAATTTTTTTGCCTTGTTAATTTCATAAATTATATTTCAGTAATGCTTTCAGGAAGAACATTTGGCTGCTGTGAGCAGAGATCACGTTAAATTCTAACAATACTGGGGCGCCTGGGTGGCGCAGTCGGTTAAGCGTCCGACTTCAGCCAGGTCATGATCTCGCGGTCCGTGAGTTCGAGCCCCGCATCGGGCTCTGTGCTGACAGCTCAGAGCCTGGAGCCTGTTTCAGGTTCTGTGTCTCCCTCTCTCTGACCCTCCCCCGTTCATGCTTTGTCTCTCTCTGTCTTAAAAAAAAATAAATAAATAAACGTTAAAAAAATAAATAAAAAATTAAAAAAAAAAAATTCTAACAATACTACGTTTTTTTCCTGAAATTATACTACTATTAAAAAAGAGCTTTAAAAACGTACTGAAGCAGTTTGTGTCATTTGTAAATGCATATTGGGAGGTTTACAAAAATACACTTCGGGGGAGGAGTTGATGGTGTCTGGGAGTTTGAGAAATCTAACTTCCAGTCTTTAGTCACCGTGTCTATTGTCGGGATAACTTAATATGATTTTTTTTTTTCCTAGTTATGGACATCAGACAGTGCAGGAGAAGAATGTGACGCGGCAGAAGGGGCAGAAAACTAAATGCGTACAGGGTGTCATCCTTCTTCCCCTCAAGAAACCTTTTTACTCATCTCCATTCCTTATTCCATTTGGATTTCCTATAGCAAAGAAACCCATTCATGTGTATGGAATCAACTGTTCATAGTCTTTTCACACTGCGGCTTTGGGAAAACTCCATTCCTTGATTTGTGTTTGTCTTGGCCTTCCTGGTGTGCGGTTACTGCTGTAGAAAAGTATTAATAGCTTCATTTCATACGAACGTCAGTAACTTCCAAACACTTATGTAGAGGACTAAAAATGTATCTGGTGTTTAAGTAATCTGAACCAGTTCTGCAAGTGACTGTGTTTTGTATTACTGTGAAGATATGAAAATGCAGTTCATTACAATTTCAAAAGTGTTCTACATAACTTCTTAATTTCTACATTCCCTCCCTTACTTCTTTGGGGGTTTCCTTTTAGTAAGCAACTTTTCCGTGCTCTTCCTGTATTCCTTATTGGTAGGAATCCAGAAGTATTAGATTGAACGGAAAAGCATTTGGCATTTCTGCGCGGGGGGTCGCAAATTGAAATTCCTCCTGTATCAAATATGATGGAGGTCTTGTGTATCTGTGACAACAGGAAGTTTCCTTATTCATTCTTCATTTGCTGCTGTTTAAGTTGACAACTTCCCTTCCCAATAAAAATTCACTTACACCTCCTGCCTTTTGTAGTTCTGGTATTCACTTTCCTATGTAATAGAAGTAGCATGTTGCTGCCAGAATACAAGCGTTGCTTTTGGCAAATTAAAGTGCATGTCATTTCTTAATACACTAGAAAGGGGAAATAAAGTCCACAAGTCCGAGTCTAAAACGTTAGTACTTTTCCATGCAGATTTGTGCACATGTGAGGGGGTGTCCAGTTTGTCTAGCGACCCTCGTGTAGAGAGTTGGACCACTGTTGTGTGTTGCTAATCATCGACTGTAGTCCCAAAAAAGCCTTGTGAAAATGTTATGCCCTATGTAACAGCAGAGTAACATAAAATAAAACTACATTTTATAAACCACTTACTATGGCTTTGTAACAATTGCATACTCATTTTAAGGGACAGACGAATTTACTACTTCCTGAAGTTTATTGATACTCCTCTTTTATCTTATGTAAAATGTAGTGATGCTTGTACCTGCATTGTGACTTCACTTGTCTAGCGGTGCCTGGAAATGGATGCAATTGGACTACATGTCTTAGAGTTAGTGTTTTACCATAGAGCAGTTGTGTGGACCATCTCTTCTTCAGATGTAAATGTTACCCAGTTAAGTGTTACATGGAATAAAGTGGACATTTTAAAACTAGAAAAGTTAATTATATGAGTATGACTGCTTTGGTTGGTATTAGAATCATGCTTCCGTGGATATTCAAGCCGAATGTCGGAGTTCCAGAGTATATTACTTGTTTAGTTTTCAAAGAATTCTCTCTCTCAACATTCAGTTGTACCATGAGTCAGGTTCAAATAATTTTTGTTTTATAGTATCACATTGGCTGTTAAACTAGAATGTCTTAAGTGTCGACCTGAGAATTTATTTCAAAGTCAGAAGATAATCTGAAAAATTCAGCTGCGTAGAATCAGCCTTTATCTCCTTAAAACGTGACTATGAAAAGATAGAATTGAATGACACTTGGGGAAAAATCAGTAAGACACTACGTTTTATTTATTTTTAACGTTAATCATTTTTGAGAGAGAGAGAGAGAGTGTGTGTGTGTGTGTGTGTGTGTGAGAGAGAGAGAGAGAGAGAGAGAGAGAGAGACAATCCAAAGCAGGCTTCAGGCTCTGAACTGTTCGCAACAGAGCCCGATGTGGGGCCCGAACTCATGAACGGTGAGATCATGACCTGAGCTGAAGTCAGATGCTTAACTGACTGAGCCACCCAGGGCGCCCCAAGACACTAGAAAAAACGTTGTGAATTAGAAGAAAGAATCATCACATTGTAACAAGTACTGGTAAGTTCTAAGTAATCACCGAGTTTACCAAAGTAGCCTTCCTTCTTAAAAAGCAGATTATTCTCAGTGTTTAGTCTCAAATTTAAATAAATATGTCCTTGCTTTAGCAGAAATCGGCATCTTGCAAAGGGTCCAGCCTGTTAAATGTCACCTGCTTTGTAGTTCGAACTTAATTAGCAGGGTGTTTTTTTTTTTAATGTCATTTAGGTTTTAATAAAATAATTGGGGGGATTGCATTCTAACATTGACGAGCATTGGGGATTTCTATTCAACATACAGTGCAGTGAGCTATGGTTTGTTGATTTTAGATTGGAAAAGAAAAACTACTTTTTGATTGGGGGCAGGATTGGTAGAATAAATATACTCATGTATATCAAACTTAATTATCAGTAGAGACTGTTATTTTTGTTTTTTAAAATCATGAAAAACACTAGAAAGACCATTTAAAGATGTATAAAATTTCTAGTAGTAAAAATAATTTGAGAAAAGCAGAATTGTAGTCACTTATTTTTAAATGCACTTATTTTTAAATGTAGTCACTTATTTTAAAAAGCCAAACGTTCAGAAACATTTGAGGGTCTATTACAGGCATGCCATGGGACTGTTTTTGTCAAATTGTGAGCCTGATTTATTCGGACTGATTATAGGTGAGTGTCATCTGAATATGTTAAAATTAACACCTAACTTCATCCTTCGTAGTTCAGGAAGATTTTCATTTTAAAATCTGATTAAGGCAGTTATGCTCTATGTTTTATTCTGACCTATATCTATCCTCTTCCCTTCTCTGATTTGTATTTAATGAGCTTTGCAAGTGGACAGTTACCATGTATGTATATCTTGTGTATTACTATTGAATTTTGAGGACATTGCAACTAAGTACTAATATAAACCACAGTTAACTTTTTTTGATCCATTCAGCAGGTGCTTAGGGAACCTGTAGTACCTGAAGATGTGAAGATCATCATCATGAAATCCAGTTTGAAGCCGTCTTGCCATTTACTGCTTATCTACATTTCACTTGTGCAAATGACTATATGCCTTTAGAACTAATGCCTGAAGGGAGTAAGTAATAATAAATACCCAGAGAACAAAGCGAAGATTTCCACCTCTTCCATTTAAAATTATAACACCTTGAGCATATCCATAAGTGGTCCAGCCCTCTTGTTTTACTTACAGGGAACCAGTACTGATTGAATGGATTGTGGTGTCTGATCATGTGCTCTGCCCATTCATATTTAATCCTCTCAAATGCCCTGCCAAGTAAATTTCCCCTTGACTGATAGGACATCTGATCAGGGTGGGGGGAAATTATAAAAAATTGTGTGTCTATTAAATGGCAGACGTGGAGTTTGAACTCGGATGCTATATCAAGTTTGTTTCTGTGCCACTATTCCCCTGCTACCGGTGCTACAGTTTGAAATGTACTGAGTCCAAACAGACCAACTGACTTAGCTGAGGGCCCAGCAACTAACGAACGTTTGGCCTGGAACTAGACAAAAGAACCAGATGCAAATAACCAAATTCTCCGTAATTCTCTACTGGCTAAATTGAAAAGGATTTTCAGTGAAAATTACTCTTAATTCTTTTGGTCACTCAGATTTAGAAAACGAAGGCTTTAATTTATGCGTCTCTGGTTTTTTTTTTAAAGGTGTGAGCCCTCTGACAACCTTTAGAAAGTAAGGAAATAACATTCGTTGCCAAGCATTTTTTTTGTCATATCTGTGATTTACTGCATATGCTTCCCGTTGAATAACAGTCCGTGTTCATCATGCTCAGTGCTTTGGGCTGCCAGTCCGCTGGCCCAGGCTTCCACTCGTATTGCTGTGTGCGGTCTTGGGCCAACATATTGAGGCCCGACTTTCCCATCTCGACAGGTCCTGTTTTTTAAGCATCTTCACAAATCTAACTCCCAATAAAATCCGGGGGTTAGATTTGTCTAAAAGGACTCCTTTAAAAGGAGGAGAAAGTTGAAGCACAGAAGCTAAGGACGGGTAGTAGCATCAGGGTTTGAACCTGAGTAGGCTGCTTTCAAGCTGGTACTCCTAGATCCTGTGGTACATTGCGCCCCGCCCCCTTTTTTGGGGAGATGAAAGCAGTGACAGTCAATCAGTACTTTTCCCAATTTTAGGCTAAAACCAGATACTAGATGATGGGTTGTAGAAACTTAATGGGTCGCTGCCAGCTTTTTTTGTTAGTTTTTAACAGGATGAAGAATCGAGGCACCTGGCTGGCTCAGTCGGTAGAGTGTATGACTTGGTCTCGGGGTGGTGAGTTCAGGCCCCGTGTTGGGTGTAAAGCTTACATCAAAAAAATAATAGCGTGGAAAATATATGGCATGTTAATAAAGGTAATAGTTTGTAAAGTCGGTTTCTGTGAGTAGTGTTATGTAAAATTGAGTTCAAATGAGTTTGGAAACCATTTCTTCTGGGTGATCTTACAGGTTTCTTTGCAATCCGTGTTCTAGGACTGTGCATTGATAATTTTACTGTAATGAATAATATCCATTTTTAATGGTTGGGGCCTTTCCACTTATAGCATTTTGATCTTGGCAACACTTTTCTGCTTAGGAATGTGCTGAGCAATGAGTCCATTAATGCCCTTTAGAAAAAAGGGGAGACTCCCACTTTTGAAAGTGGTGTTTTTATTTCACATTGCTTCAAGGATTATGTAAAGATTAATTCTTTTATCTTTCCTCTCCGACACTTTCTGCCACGTAATCCCAGCCTTGGCCTAAGACTACCAAGGCAGTACTTAAACCCTGGAAACAGGGCAGAGTTAGGATTTACTCAACTAGCAAAGAGGTTTTTTAAGGGCTTTCATGCGATTGGAATTATTAAGCACACTTAAACTCAGGGTTGAGCCTGGAGTAAAAAAAAAAAAGTACAGTAGGCCTTACTACCCTAGGCTCTTAAATTCTTTTGTGTGAGCTGGAATACAGCTGTTTCAGGAATATCTGGAGACCTTATTCCTGCTTATCAAAAGGGTTAAGAACTATAACTTGAACTAAAGATTTCGTAATTTCCTTGCTAATTGAGACTTAAAGCGATCCGCTACAGGCTCGTTGTTTGCCATGCTGGGCTGTGGGGGGCTGGTTTGGTGCTCTAGTTCGCTAGGGCATTTGCTTTGCTCTTGCTTGTGATATGTGCCCCTGACTGAGGGTAGCTTTCACGGTCACCTAGGGTATTTAGAAGCACCCTGTTGTGGTTATTGATAGATATATGCCTGTACAAAAGTCATCATTGTTCTTTCTGTGAGTCTTCTGTTGTTTCCTAGATGTCACTGGTGAAAACTAGAGGAGGTTTGTTTAAAGCCAGCTGAAATTTAACTTAGAGGGCAGCCTGGCTTCCACTGCGGTCACATAGAGGAATTAAGCCCTCTTCGTGAGGCTCAGGTTAACGTTATTTCTGAGTGTGTGTGGATGTGTATACTGGAAGTGAGCATGTGTTGTGAAGCTACCTGCCATTCATTCCACACCAGCTGACTTGAATCAGTCAGGCCCCTGAAGGAGACTTGACCTCTAGTTTCTCATTTTGAGCTCCCATCACCAGGTTTTTTTTACCATCTGGACTTGGTGAGCGCTCTTTCTCCCTCCTAGACCTGAGGGTCTTCAGACAAGGCTGTGTGTTTCAGCCATCGCCCCTCGACATAACGCTGTTCATTCAGCTATTCTGGAACTCGGATTCACTGGAAAGGTTTTTCTTTTTCTTTTTTTGGTTTATTTCTGAGAGAGAGCACGAGAGCGGGAGGGGTGAGAGAATCCCAAGCAGGCTCCACCGGAACTCGAACCCACGAGCCGTGAGATAGGACCAAAGCAGAAATCAAGAGTCGGATGCTTAACTGACTGAGCCACCCAGGTGCCCCGTCACTGGAAGGATTTCTGAAGACTTGGCATTTTCCGACTCTGCAGCGCCACCACTTGAGAGTTGGCACTCTGAATGGGACCAGATTGTTACCTCTTCCTGGCTAGACTTGCCTCTTCCCACAACTTCAGAACATGAGGGCCGGTGACCTAGTGGAAACCGTGGCGGCCTGGAAGCTTAAGGTCTAACTTACGTCTTCCTTCGTTGGTTGGTTGGTTCGTTCGTTCATCCATCATCCACCCATCCCTTCACTAACGGAGAGCCTGCTAGGAGCCAAGGACTGCTGGGCACTAGAGCTGGGAACTTTCACTCCATAGCTGTAGAGTCCATCTCTCCTCATCAGCTTTCTTCCCTGTGACAAAGATAGACCCCCTATTCTGCCTGTGAGCCTCTTTGTGTTAGCATTTCCAAGTGTAAAGGATTTGGAATAGATGCCTGTGGAACACAGGTGGAAAAGAAGCCTAATTTCAGAGTTGGAAAGCTCCAACAAAGTGAAAAGGCTTGCGGATAAGAAAATCGACCACACTTTGAATAGACCTATTGCCCTAGATTTTCAAGGACGCAGACACAAAAAGAAAATGACGGTGTAACTTGGGAATGCAAAGTTAAAAAAAAAAAAAATTAAGCTGTAGTTTTGCTTCTAATTAGCATTCTCTGATGGAGTAAAATGGGGAGAGGTCATTGTGTTAAAATAAGAATCGAGACCCAGAGAACAAGCCAAGAAGAAATGCCTCTGTCTCTCAAGAGTTAACTGGTGAGTGATTGATGGTGCCTCCAGGCCATAACTATCAAATGTTAGCGCATCAGGAGTACTTGGAGGGCTTGCTAAAACAGGTTTTGATCTAGTAGGTGTGGGGTAGTGCCTTTAATGTGCCTTTGTAACAAGTTCCCAGGTGATGCTGATGCTGGCCAGGACTTGGTACTTCTAGAACTACTGCTTTAAGGAAGTTTGAACAGTTCTTTAAAGCCAAAGTAAAGATCCAGTGAGTTTCACAGCAGGGGAGTAAAGTTAAAGGATTCTGGGTAGAGCAGCACATTGTGAAGCTAATGAAGGAGAGGGTCTTCCTTTCAGCCGCTGAAGTTGATTGGGTTGTGTGCGCACAAGAGCACCAGAGTCCCTCTGGATAGTTGCCTCTGTCCTTTCATTGCCCATATCAACGATTTTGTATTAAGAGTAAAAATACAGGTTTACTCTTACCCTGATCAAGCAGGTTTCGTGATTTGACAAGATGCTGAGGTGATGAGTTAGTAGACTTGATCCTTAAAGTCTTAGATAAAGAGATTAGAGATCTGGCTGGTATGAGGCCAGAGGTCTACATTCGGTATTAACGGGAGATCAGTGTTGATGGGAGATTGGCCTCAATCTTGAGGCAGGGGGCCCAGGAACTTGTTAGGGCATCTTGTGAGCTAATGGTTCTGTGAGTCGCCGGGGTCAAACTGAGGGCCCAATATTCCTATCACAAGCTAGAGCACTTGAATTCCTTCCTCTATTTTTGTTCGCCAATCCCTCCTGCTCCTAAATTGTTGATTTTAAAGCAAAAATAAAATACGAGTGAGACTTTTAGAAGACCTACTAGGGGCGCCTGGGTGGCTCGGTCAGTTAAGTGTTTGGCTCTTGGTTTTGGCCCAGGTCGTGATCTCTCAGTTTCGTGAGTTCGAGCCCTGCATCGGGCTCTGCACTGGCCACACGGAGCCTGCTTGGGATCCCTTCTCTTCCCCTCTCTCTCTCTGCCCCTCCCCAACTCGCTCTGTCTCTCTCAAAATAAATAAACTTTAAAAAAAGATCTAATAGAAGAAGTAATATGCAGTCGTTTAGTATTGTGTTCACATATTTCATGTGCCTTTAAGGTGCAGGGCCGTAGCAAAGATGAAAAGGCTATTTCAGACCAAACCACAAGGGTTTCTTACAGGGTGACAGATACCCCAAAGTGAGCTCTGCACGTTTTGCTTCAGTTTCTAATAGATCAAATAATGAGAAGGATAGAGAAATGATGTTCAAGTCTTTGTTACTCACCTAGTATATTTCCAATCCTGTGTTTGGTAACAGATTTGAAAATCTCTAAGGGCTGGCTTCACCTCTCAAGTGAGGAGATGTGCGTAATGAATGCATGGAACACCAAACACGCCAAAACACAGTTCCTGCCCCCACACGGTGGCTCAACATACTCATCAGTGAATGAACTGTGTGCGGTGTGCTAACAAATGTCAGAGTTTAGGAATGGGACGTGAGTGCAGCCTACGGAAGTGTGGGAAAGTAGGCTCAGGATGCTGGCTACTCTCCGTTTTAGCACCTGCCAGAAGAGTTCCTGGATGTCTGACAAACCCCACAGGTGCTTGTTAGGCGGGTGAAGTGAGATGGCTCTGGATTTGAATCTTGTGACCTTGGGCAAGTCACTTCAAATGTGAACCGGGGATAATGCTTCAAAGGGTTGTTAGAGGATCAGAAGAGAAAATTTATGCATCGTGCATGCAATAGATCCCTGATTTTGAGATCCCAGCCCTTCTGCCAGGAGAACAAAACAAGGGATCAGGCAGTGATAGAACTTGGGAGATGTTTCCATAATGTGCTGTGTTTCATGCCACGGTATTGTTCTGCCCTAATTCTTTATCATGAAATTATTGCTCTTGGCTGAAGTATTTTAAAGCAAATAACAGGCATTATGTATTTTTTACTCCATAATTCAGTGTACATCTCCTAAGAAATACAATGTCTTCGATAATGCCATTTTCACACCTAACAAAATCACATTCTTTCTTTGGCATTGTCTATACAGTTCGTAGTCCTACTGCCTCGGTTGCCTCAAAAATCTATTTTTAGTGATTTGTTGGAATCTGGGTTCAGAGAAGGACCACATGTTGCATTTGTGGCGTTTCACATCTCTTAATCTAGAGCGTGCCTCTTTCTTTGGGTGGGGACGTGGGCTTGTTGCAGAAGCAGGGGTAGGTTCCTTTAGACTGCCTCCCATTTTAGATTTGTCTTTTGCTTCCTTGTGGTTTTATGTAGCTGGTTTCTCTATCACCCATCCATATCTCCTATAAGTGGAGGTTAGCTCAAGAGGCTGCATTAGATTCAGGTTCAGCTTCTCTGGCAAGAAATCTAGAACTTGTGCTGTGTCAGTGTGGCACATCTAGAGTCGTGCTTGTGGGTCCTTATCAGTACTGCTCCCTATACCTAGCGTGCCCTTTCCTTTTCTGCCTAGCAAGTTCCTATTCATCCTTCAAAACCTTGTTTCTTTGAAGGAAAGCTAGAAGAGACCCGTTGCTAACTCAATTCAAAGTGAAGCCAAGTTCCTGATGGCTCCAGGGAGATGTTACTTCTTAGGTAGAAATGGGATGCTAATCACTTCCTCCTCAATTCTTCAAAGCTTAAACCAGAGTAAGAGAGATCACAAACCCAAATTAGGTTGCCCTCTTTATCTTTCTTTCCTTAAGAATCTCCAGAGCAAATATGCCCCTTTGTCTCCAGGAGCTAAGAGCTCCTAACGGTAAAAGAACATTGTATCCTCTCAAGTCTCCCAAAACTCACTTGAATTTTGCCGTAGGCGTTTGACTGCCCTGTTATTGAGGCACATTGGAGGTGAAAACTGGCGAATAACTGGTCGTCCAGCTGTTCTTTTTGTATATATTGTGCTGCGTGGACGTTCCTGTCACTATCTACTGTTGGACTGCACACTCCTCTGTCAGCTAGCAATCAAAAACCAGCCTGTCTCAGCTGGGGCCCCGTTTTAGGAGTTGCCTAAAGCGTTAACCACCGTTGGGGTGGACAGAGCCCCAAATTGGAGATCAGAGAGGCCTGGGCCATCATTCCTGCTATTAACTTGCTGGGGACTTTGAGAAAATCTCTGAACTTCTTTCTGGAAAGTTCAGAAACACTATGACGATGTTCCAGGAGTATTTCAAACCCTGCTTTGATCTACATAAAATAGGTATTTGCATTGTTTCTGCAAAAGATTCCTTTGGGGGATAGAGTGCTGTGGCTAAAAACAGCATCACCAGACCGGATAACAACTGCATTCCTTTGTATATTTAAAGTTTATGTCTATGTCACTAACTGGAGTTTCTTTTTTTTTTTTCTTTTAAGATTTTTTTTTTTTTTTTTAAGTAATCTCCACACCCAACATGGGGCTCCAACTCAACCCTGAGATCAAGAGTCACATGCTCTACTCACTGAGCCAGCTAGGCTCCGTGGCATCTTTAATGGATGTCTGCTTCGAAATTATTTCTAGAACCAGGCAGAATATAAGTCAATACATAGTTAGATTGTCATATTGACGAAGCATCAAGGGCTGTGCGTGATACCAACAATAAGCCGCAGTGTCAACTTACTTGTCTGATCTGTACGGCTTCAGAGTAAGCCAATAAATAAATGGTAATGTCCCCCCACACCCACCCCCCAGGCAGCTCTGTTATGTTCTGGCTCTTCAGCGTGACCTGTCCCTCTGAAGCAAAGCACAGGACTGCATGGTGACCATGCAGGTCAGACCAGCAGGTGTCCCTGGTTTTCATGTATAACCTGAACAGCATGGAAGTGACAGTGCTTCCTTCTGTTGCCTAGATTCTAGGATGTTTTTGTAAGCAGATCTCATTGATCAAGATCCTAGACCCTGACCTCATGGCTCCCTGCAGCAATGCCGTGGTCAGCTAGGTACGCTGCCCACTGCCCAACTACGGACACCATTCCCATCAGCTACAACCGGAGTGCCACCCCCTTAGAGCAAAGGAGTCTGGAGCACAGATAACCCCAGCTCTGTCACTTCTTCCTCCTAAACCACATTATGGGTAAAAGATCCACTTTTGTATGAAAACGATGGGCTCATTCCTTATCTGCCAGGACTCCCCAAGCCTCAATTTGTTTCTTTAATAAACTTATTGAGCACCAACTGTGGATGGGGTTGCACTCCTCGGGCCTCCAGCCAACCTGTTTCCCGAAAACCCCTGAGCTATTCCAAAGGTGTAAAGAGCACTCCCCGAAGATCCTGACCCTTGGTTCAGGGTGCACTTGCCTCCAGCTTTGCTGCTCTGCTCTCAGCCTCCTGCAGCCTGATGCCTCGGTTATCTTATGTGTGACTCACGACAGGCTCTCTGCCAGCAGGCGGGGCAGGGGGGGGAGAAGGGGCAGGAGGCCAGGCACACAGCTACTCCATCGGAGCCTTGGCAAGTGGGCGCAGAGGTTAAATCGCTGGGCTAGGTCAAAAACGTGGGAGTTTCTTCTGGATTTTATTGTTCAACCTCAAGCAAGAAGAAACTGGAATTTGCCCAAAAGCAAAGAACACATCCTTCAAGACTGTTAACCAGTTACTTTATTTTCTGGAAACAGATTTGTGAACTAAGGTTCCTTAAGTGGACTCAGTCCCCATGCCCAATAAACGTGTTTTCTCTGAACAGTGTATGGGGGCCAGGACAAGGAGAGTTTTTCCCCAACTGTGAACAGAAGCAAAGAGCTTGGGTCCAGGTCTAGCCTGTGACCTGGCTTCAGGGCTTCTCAGAGAGAATGGAACCAGTTGAAGAATAGGGATTAAATCACTAGAGCTTTCATATTAAAATTTAGGAGCCTGGAGGAGAAGAAAATGTAAACTATTCTCTTCTCTGCTGGCTACCTGACATCATCATCCTCCATCAGAAGGGCTTTGGAAGACCGAATATTTGCAAAATGTGTGGTTTTTCTATTTTTCCTTTTATCATTCTGCTGCTCCAACAAATTGCTTTAAAATGCTACAGTTATGGGGCGCCGGGTGGCTCAGTTGGTTAAGCACCGACTTCGGCTCAGGTCATGATCTCACCATTCTGAGTTCGGGCCCCGCGTCTGGCTCTGTGCTGACAGCTCAGAGCCTGGAGCCTGCTTCTGATTCTGTGTCTCCCTCTCTGCCCCCTTCCCACTCATACTCTGTGCCTCTCTCTCAAATATAAATAAAAACATTACAATTTAAAAGAAGTAAAAAACAAAATGCTACAGTTATTTTCCCATATCGCTACCTGACAACATCAGCCTCTCATTAAATCCCTACAAGGTTGGTACTCTTCACTCCCTATTTTAAACACGAGGTAACTTGTCAAAGTAATTGCCAAGTGTTCAAGTCCAGGCTGTGTGGCTGCAAAGTCCATGCCCTCCTTTCTAAGCCACAATGAAATCCTCAAAGAACAGAGCAGAAACTTAGCAATTATGGTATAATAAAGGATGAGATATAGCTCCTGGACCAGTCCGCATTGGTCCTTCTGCCCCCTTTGCTAGGAGGGTTGCTGTGGCAACGACATAGCATTTGGAAGAACCTGGGGAAAGTGCTGGATACTGTTGAAATTTATTAAATCCGCCTCAAAGCTTCACTTAGTTGGGTTTGGATTAGGGGATTGACTAATTCTCAGGGTGCAGTAAAAATTGTCTCCATGGGGCACCCGGGTGGCTCAGTCGGTTAAGGCTCCAACTTTGGCTCAGGTCATGACCTCTCTGTCAGTCCGTTCCAGCCCTGCGTCAGGCTCAGTGCTGACAGCTCAGAGCATGGAGCCTGTTTCGGATTCTGTGTCTCCCTCTCTCTCTGCCCCTTGCCTGCTTGGTCTCTGTCTCTGTCTCTCTCTCTCAAAAATAATAAACATTAAAAATTTTTTTTTTCCAATTGTCTCCTAAACTCTGCTGGTTAACTCGAGAATTCTCTGCCTACTCTTTTTCCATTACCCTGGAATCTTCAAAAGGTGACAAGTGCGAAAAACTGGTCACGGAGACCTGGAATCTACAATAGCTTAAGTTGGCCACTGAAGTGTGGTTAGGTTTTTGATAGCTAGAACTATGTTCTGGGCAAGAGGAATTTCAGAAGAAAAGGCAAAGGGGGAAGAAACCCCCTGGTGTTTCCCATGAGCTTATAGTTCTGTGAGGTCTGTGTAACACATTATCATAAACCCAATGGCTTCAAACAGAAGAAGTTTATTCTCTCCCAGTCCTGTAGGTCAGAAGTCCAAAAATCAAAGGTGTCCGCGGGACCATTCTGCCTCTGAAGGCTCTAGGAGAGAGTCTTGCCCTCCCTCTTCCTGGCTTCTGGTAGTTGTGGGCAACCCTTGGTCATTCTTGGCTTGTGGCTGCATCACTCCAACTTGTTCTTGTTCTTTTTTGTTTTAAAGTAAACTTGGGATGCCTGGGTGGCTCAGTTAAGCATCCAGCCTCAGGTCAGGTCATAATCTCCCGGTCCATGAGTTCAAACCCTGCGTCGGGCTCTGTGCTGACAGATCAGAGCCTGGAGCCTGCTTCAGATTCTGTGTCTTCCTCTCTTTCTGCCCCTTCCCCGCTCATGCTCTGTTTCTCTCAAATAAATAAATGTTAAAAAAAAAAAAAAAAAACTAAACTCTATGCCCATCCTGCGGCTCAAGCTCAACCCTGAGCTCAAGAGTCGCACCGACTGAGCCAGCCAGGTGCCCCTACTTCAACTTTTGCCTCAACATCATTACATGGGGTGGGGTGGGGGGGCTTCTCTTTCATATGCACAGTAGTCATTGGATTTAGGGTCCATCGCAATCCAGGAACACCAACTCTCAGCTTGATTAGATCTGCAAAGATGTTATTACCAAGTAAGGTCACATTTGCAAATACCGAAGGTTAGGACTTGAACCTATCTTTTGGAGATGATACGATTCTACCCACTCCAAGCATTAAAATTGTCTCATTTATTTGATTAAAAATGGGAAATTGTGGGATATCTAGCTGTCAGATAACTTACTGATAGTTATTTAATAAATACTGTTGAATTCCTTCTGCACAGCAGTGTTACTTGCTATGGAAGGCAGCAGGATCCTTGCCTTAGGAATTTTGCTCTGGTGAAGAAAAGTAAAATATCATCAGTAGACAACAAGACGGGTTAAAGCAAATATTGACGATAAAAGAAGCAAGAAACATGCCATGAGAAGACGTTAAGCCAGTGCTCCCTAGACCAGTAGAGGTGTTGGTAGAGGGCAACCAGAGGCAAGAAAGTCACTTCAGAAGCTGTTAGACCAGTACAGAGGGGAGGTAGTGAAGGGTCCCGCCGGACAATTACCTTGGACATCAATTAAGCAACCTCGACTAGTGCTTCCCTACAGAATGAAATATTTTGAAACAACTTTATGAAATCTAAACAGTACAAAGTTGGGGCTCCTGGGTGGCTCAGTCGGTTGAGTATCTGATTTTGGCTTGGGTCATGATCTCATAGTTTGTGAGTTCGAGACCCATGTCGGGCTCAGTGCTGACAGCTCTGAGCCTGGAGCCTGGTTCGGATTCTGTGTCTCCCTCTCTGCCCCTCCCCTGCTTGAAGTCTGTCTTATTCTCTCTCAAAAATAAATAAACATTAATAAAAAGAAAGAGTAAAAAGTTAATGTAGTTGAGGCACCTGGCTGGCCCAGTCAGAAGAGCGTTTGACTCTTGATCTCAGGGTCTTGAGTTTGAGCCCCACCTTGTGTGCAGGGATTACTAAAAAATAAATAAACTTAAAAAACAAAAAAGTTAACGTAGCTAAATGCAGTGTGGTATCCTGAGTTGGACTGGGAAACAGAAAAAGAACACTAGTGCTAAACTGTGTGATCTAATTAGTGCTTGCTAGGGGCTGGGAAGTGGGGGTAATGGACGGTGTGGGTGTGAATTTCTCTTTGGGGTGATTAAAATGTTCTCAAACCAGATAGTGGTGATGGTTGTACAAATACTGAATGTACTGAATGTCACTAATGGTAAATTTTATGTGTTTGATCACTATTTTGAAAGGCCATAAAAAGATACATTGTCCTTAAAATTGTGAAATCCGATGTTAATTTTTTAGTTTTGACAAATATACTACGATTATGTAAGACGTGAACATTAGGGGAAGCGGAGTGATGAGTATGTGGGAACTGTGTGTGAACTTTGTAAATTTTCTGTAAATCTAAAATTATTCCAAAGTGAACATTCTATTTTATTTTATTTTATTTTTTTAACGTTTTTATTTATTTTTGAGACAGAGAGAGACGGAGCATGAACGGGGGAGGGGTAGAGAGAGAGGGAGACACAGAATCGGAAGCAGGCTCCAGGCTCTGAGCCATTAGCCCAGAGCCCGACGTGGGGCTCGAACTCCAGGACCGCGAGATCGTGACCTGAGCTGAAGTCGGATGCTTAACCGACTGAGCCACCCAGGCACCCCGTGAACATTCTATTTTAAAGAATTAACATGCAAAAACTGCCTGAATCCAGTAGTGTCTTTAGGCCAATATCACATTGTGTGTGTTTTTGTTTCTATGTACCTTTCATCTTTGAAATAGAAGTCCTTTGAGGGCAAATGTTGAATGTTGGTCTCTTTGGTACCATTTTTCACCCCAGCTTTATTGAGGCATAATCGACAAATACAAACTGTGTATTTAAGGTCTGCAACATGATGATTTGATTCACCTATACATTGTGAGATGCATTCCACAATCAAGCTAATTAACATGTTTATTACCTCACAGAGTTAATTTTTTGTGTGTGTGGTGAAGAACACATACTCTCAGCAAATTTCAAATAGACAATACAGTATTAACTAGTCACCATACTGTACATTAGATCCCCCGGAACTTACTCATTTTGTTTTTTAATGTTTATTTAGTTTTGAGAGACAGACTGGGGTGGAGGGGGGGAGGGGCACAGAGAGAGGGAGACACAGAATCCAAAGGAGGCTCCAGGCTCTGAGCCGTCAGCACAGAGCCCCACGCGGGCCTCGAACCCACGAGTCATGAGATCATGAGATCATGACCTAAATCAAAGTCGGAAGCTCAACCGACTGAGCCACCCAGGTGCCCTGGAACTTACTCATTTAAAAACTGAAAGTTCGAGGCACCTGGGTGGCTCAGTCGGTTGAGCTTCCGACTTCGATTCAGGTCATGATCTCACGACTTGCGGGTTTGAGACCCGCGTGGGGCTCTGTGCTGACGGCTCAGCCTGGAGTCTGCTTTGGATTCGGTGTCCCTCTCTCGGCCCCTTCCTGACTCGTGCTCTCTTTCTCTCAAAAAATGAATAAACATTAAGAGAAAAAAAGAGGGCATCTGGGTAGCTCAGTCGGTTGTGTCTGACTTTGGCTCAGGTCATGATCTTGCAGTTCATGGGATCGAGCCCCGTGTCAGGCTCTGTGCTGACAGTTCAGAGTCCGGATCCTGCTTCAGATTCTGTATCTCCCTCTTTCTCTGCCCCTCTCCTGGTCGCACTCAGTCTGTCTCTCCCTCTCTCAAAAAGAAACATTAAAAATTGAAAAAGAAAAAGAAAAAGAGTCCCTTCCTTAAAAAAATGAATGAAACTGAAAGTTTCTTTTTTTTAAGGTTTATTTATTTATTTTGAGAGAGAGAGAGAGAGAGAGACAGACAGACAGACAGACAGAACACGTGAACAGAGGAAAGGCAGAGAGAGAATCCCAAGCAGGCTCCATGCTGTCAGTGCAGAGCTCGACACAAGGCTCTGTCTCACAAACTGAGATCAGGACCTGAGCCAAAATCAAGAGTTGGACGGACACTCGATGGACTGAGTCACCCAGGCACCCTGAAAGTCTGTGCCTTTGACCAACATGTCCCATTCCCACCCCTCCCATCCCAGCCCCTGGCAACTACCATTCTACTCTCTGCTTCTTTGAGTTTACCTTTTTAAAAATTCCACGTATGAGTGGCTTTATACATACACAGTATTTGTCTTTCTGTGTTGGATTCCTTTCACTTAGCATGATGCCCTCCAGTTTCATTCATGTTGTTGCAAATGGCAGGATTTCCATTTTTAAGGTTGAATAATATTCCATTGTATGCATATACCACATTTTCTTTACCCAGCCTTCTGCCCATGAATACTTAGGTTGTTTCTGTACCTTGGCTATTGCAAATAATGCTACAGTGAACATGAGGGTGTGGATATGTGTTTGAGACAGTGATTTCATTGCCTTTGGGGATATTCTCCTTAAAAAAATACTAGTAGAATTACCAGATTTTAAACATTCAACAACTGAGTTCTGTTTTTCTGAAAAGTGCTAAATAGAACAGGTTTTCAATTAAGGTCGCTGGCCACTGAAGATCTGGAGGGTAATTGGCGATAGCCTCCTCTCTGGGGCCTGTCAACCCAAGAGTAATGACTTATGGCCACTTTAGACCTGAGGTAATTTCAAACCAGCACAAGTTTCCATTTTTTCTCTTTATCCAATCTACTCTCTGTGTTCAGTTATTCATGTGGTTCAATTACTCTGAGATCTCAAGGGAGAGAGAAGGGATTTAAGAACAAAAAGAACCAACACAGCTCCCTTTTTTCTTTTAAAAAAAAAATTTTTTTTTAACGTTTATTTATTTTTGAGACAGAGAGAGACAGCATGAACGGGGGAGGGGCAGAGAGAGAGGGAGACACAGAATCGGAAGCAGGCTCCAGGCTCTGAGCCATCAGCCCAGAGCCCGACGCGGGGCTCGAACTCACGGACCGCGAGATCGTGACCTGAGCTGAAGTCAGACGCCTAATCAACTGAGCCACCCAGGCGCCCCATAGCTCCCTTTTTTCTATGGCGTATGATATATATATATAGGCAGTATGATACCTCTGCTCACAATGTCCAGTGATTCACTACAAATAATCCCGTGATGAAGATTCCTAATAAGAAAAAGTCATAAGGGGTGCCTGGGTGGCTCAGTCGGGTAAGCATCCGACTTCAGCTCAGGTCATGATCTCACGGTTTGTGAGTTCGAGCCCCACGTCGGACTCTCTGCTGACAGCTTGGAGCCTGGAGCCTGCTTTGGATTCTCTGTCTCCCTCTCTCTCGGGCCCTCCCCAGTTTGTGCTCTGTCTTTCTCTGTCTTTCAAAAATAATAAATGTTAAAAAATTTTTTTTAATAAAAAAGTCATGAAAATAAAGTGTGGGGGGTGGGGAGAGGAGGGAGGAAAAAAGAAATGGTTACTAAGATTTTAGAAATGAATCTCCTTGAAATAATATTTTCAATGAAATGATTGGTTTTCTTCTCGCATTGAACCTGGGGGGAAATATTATTCCAGTTTCTATCAGGCCTGGTTCTTTTTTTGCCCATTAAAAAAATCCAGAAAAGAATCATCTGTTTATCAGTGAGGATCCTCAAATATTCTGCTCTGCTCCATGCATGGTATATTTTTCATGTTTCTTTCTAAAAGACCCTGCAATGGGTTAAAATTTCTGAACTAAAATCTTGGAATCTAGAATTCTTGGTGTATAACTTTGTATATAGTCGTGTTCCAGGAATGGCATTTGTTATCTGATGGAGATTTGTGAATTGATTCACGTTTCTTGAAGTAAGTGCTAGCTTTACAGAGACTTGTTCACTGGCAAAAAAAAAAAAAAAAGCGTACAGATGTAGGAATAATTAGCATTTTAGAAATGGAGTGAGGAAGGCACTATTCATCTATAAGTACTGGTGGGATTAGGACAGAGAGTGGCTAATAAAAGAAATAGAGCTAGGATGACAGAAGAAGTAAACAAAACAAAACAAAACAAAACAACTCAGCTAGAACCAAACAGCTATCTCTCTGATCATTTAGACAAACTACCAACACTTGTGTGGATTTGGTAGTTAACTCCAGAACCAGATGTGGCTATATGCGTTTAGTATTTGTAAGTATTTTACTTTTTATATTTTAACATTTTTCTTTTAAATGGTTATTTTTGACAGAGAGAGCATGAGGGAGGGAGGGACAGAGATAGAGGGAGACATAGAATCCGAAGCAGGCTCCAGGCTCCAAGCTGCCAGCACAGAGCCCGATGCGGGCCTCGAACTCACGAACAGTGAGATCATAAGTGAGATCATGACCTGAGCTGAAGTCAGATGCCCAACTGACTGAGCCACCCAGACACCCCATTACTTTTTATATTTTATTCTCAAGTTCACTTGCATTAAGTATATAATTATAAACAATTCAGTTTATAGCAGATCAGTGAATCTCAAGTATCTTTTACTTATCTTTATTGAATTCTAAATTAAAGGAACCACTTCTGGTGTTAAGGAAAGGAACCTAGTGTTGCAGGATTTTTTTTACCACAATACCTGGGATTCGTTGTCTCGCCGCTTGGAAGAATGGAGAGGTGGACACAGAATGAGCAGCGGGCAAAAGTTTATTAGAGTATAAGATTAGAAAGGGAGAATAGTAGGAAAGCTCTCTTTACAGACAGGGGACTTGCGAAAGCGAATGCCTGGGACTCTAGACAAGGGTCCTTGTTTTATAAGGTTCTGGTCAGCGCCCACCTCCCCTTCCCCCTCGTTCCTTCCCAGGTCCTAACCCTATTGGCCGGATAGCTCTGGGCGCTGGGTTGTCCATTCCTGATTGGCTCGTGTCCATTGAATGAGGGGTGGCCTATGGCCTCACTTAGGTCTTTTGTCAAACTCCTGAGGGGAACCCTGAGGGGGAGTAGGTGGGGTCTTACAGACTTAAGAGGAAACTTGAGGGGGTTTGCTGTGTTTAGACACGCCCAGCATTATTCCAAAATGGGTGTCCCCGGGCCCCAGGGACCTCAGGCTCTAATCTTTCTCTCTCTGCCTAGTGAGACCTATTGTCTCCTATCAAACTAGTCAACCTGCTCCTGTATTTTTTTAAAGCAGGCCCTATGCCCAATGTGGGGCTTGAACTCATGACCCTGAGATCAAGAGTCACATGCTCTATAGACTGAGCCAGCCCGGTGCCCCTGGCTGTATTTTTTTTAAGTGGATAATAGTGGCTGTGTAACAGATGACCCCTACCTTAGGAGCTTAAAGCAACGTTTATTCTCTCCCGAAGTTTCTGAGGGTCAGGAATCAGTGTTTCTGCCTCAGGGTTTCCAGAGGTTGCTGTCAAGCTGTCGGGCTGAGGGACTGTGGTCACCTCATAGCTCGCCGAGGGCTGGAGAATTCACTTCCAAGCTCACTCATCTGATCTTCAGCAAGTCTGACCTAAGAGAGAGTGAGCAAGCCAAGTGAGCACATCAGATGGAAGACAGTCTCTTACCATCTTGGCAGTGAAATACCATCACTTCTGCTGTTTGCTGTTGGTCATACAGACCAACTCTGGGTCCAGTGTTGAAGGGGATTGACTATACAAGAGTGTGCGTATCAGGAAGCAGGGGTCACTGGGGGCTACTGGGAGGCCAGTGGCCATGGAAGCTATCAGATCTCTGGTATTTATATCCCATTGGGTAAATCTGAAAGAAGGACTTTTAACAAATTCAATTTTAAAAGGGTTTATATTATGCTGGAAATTTCATCCTTTCATCCTGATCAATTCTTTTTGGGATAAGAGAATAAAAGCTTGGAGACAACTGGCTCAGACTCCTAGTTTTCCTATCCAATATGTCCCTCTTATCATGTTCCTCTGACTCTTTACCCCCCCCCCCCCACGTGGTGCTCATTCATCTTATTTTACTTCTTTATTTATCTTATGGACAATGAGAAATGAAAGACAAACATCAAATTGGAATCTGGGTCCTGATTTGTAAACGGGAGAGATTGCTTCGAATTCCTGAAAATCTAGGACTTCTGGATATGAAAAAGAAAGTAGACCAGGAGCTTCACTTTTACTGGGCCACTGGGCAGGCATAGCTGGTAAAGCAGAAGACTCCTGGATTGTGAGTTCAAGCCCCACACTGGACATGGAACCTACCTAAAAAAAAGGGCTGCCTGGGTGGCTCAGTGGTTTGAGCATCTGACTTCGGCTCAGGTCATGATCTTGTGGTTTATGGGTTTGAGTCCCGCATCGGGCTCTGTGCTGACAGCTTGGAGCCTGGAGCCTGCTTCGAATTCTTTGTCTCCCTCTCTCTCTGCCCCTCCCCTGGTTGCACTCTGTGTCTCTCTCTCTTTCAAAAATAAATAAACACTAAAAAAATTAAAAATGGCATTTATGAAACAGATAGCTAAGTGTTTCCTATGAGCAAGTGTGGAGCCGTGGGAGACACCGAAAGAATATAAATGAAGATCTAAATAAAGTTTATAAGCTGGAGAGTATGGTGCCTGGGTGTTCAAGAAAAAAAAAATTGTACACAATGGTCACATTTTTTTGGGAAACAATTTTTTTTATTTTTTTTTAATTTTTTTCAACGTTTATTTATTTTTGGGACAGAGAGAGACAGAGCATGAACGGGGGAGGGGCAGAGAGAGAGGGAGACACAGAATCAGAAACAGGCTCCAGGCTCTGAGCCATCAGCCCAGAGCCTGACGCGGGGCTCGAACTCACAGACCGCGAGATCGTGACCTGGCTGAAGTCGGACGCTTAACCGACTGCGCCACCCAGGCGCCCCAACAATTTTTTTATTTTTAAAAAATGTTTTATTTTTATTTTGGGAGAGTGCACACAAGCAGGGGAAGGGCAGAGAGAGAGGGAGGCAGAAGATCCAAAGTGGGCTCTGCTCTGACAGCAGAGAGCCCCAATGCACAACTTGAACTCTTGAATCGTGAGACCATGACCCTTGCTGAAGTCGGATGCTCAACTGACAGCCACCCAAGATACAATTTTTTCTTAAGTTGGGTACAGTTTGCAGAGGCAAAATTCTGCCTACCTTTGACTAGGCATGCAATCAGTGTTTCTATTTAATGAAGGCCTACCTCAGATGAACCAGTTGCAGTGAAACCAAAAATGCACAAAGCCAGTAACTATGGATAACAACGGTTGGAAAAGATGCTGAGGTTTTACTAAGGCCCTACCACAATGAACCTAAATTTAAACCATCGTTTGTGTATTTTATTAGGAGCTAGCCTTGAAAGTTCACCAAGCAAGGCTATATTCTATTCCCAACAAGTTATCACTTCATAATGGAGAAAAGGCTGTTCCACTCACTCTTAAGTGGGAAATGTGTTATGTCCTACTTGTATAAATTTTAGTTGAACCAAAATAGCAATACGCATCAAATGTTATTAGAATGTTTTCTTCAATAGTATAAACACTCAACTACTAAAATTATGCGAAGGATTGCAACACGAGATACAAACTGCTTTGGGAACTCTCCAATCTAAGCTAAACGAACCAAGCAGGACTGACTTTTTAGAAAGTTGGCTGGAAGATTCTAGCTCCTGTACTCACAGATGTGGAGGAGTTAGGGCTAGGATCCTAGTTTCTGTAAAAGCTTGCAGACCCTCTACCTACAGCGGGGCCAACGAGAAAACTCGCGTCCAGAAGGCTACCTTTCATTTCCCGCCACCAAGCCTTGTTGATCACAAGGGACGCCGCCGGTGGCCGCACGTTAGGCGCGGACGGCCCGCCTGGACACCCCACTTGCGTCCGGGAGGCTGGTCTCCCAGGACCCTGGCGCGTGGACAGAAATTCTCCCGGGTCAGAAGCTGGGCCGCCTCCATCCGGCGTCCCAGCCCAGGCGCCCCTCGCGGTAGGCCCTGGGCCGCAGGGCGCTTTCTACAGCCGTGGAGTGAAAAGCGTAACGGGGATCCTAACCAGACGTGGGACTCAGACGACGGAGGCGGCCCGACGCGCCTCTAAGGGCCTAGTCACGAGCTCCCGCCTCCCTCGCGGCGGTCACCCGAGGACAAAGGCGAGGCCCGGATGGGTCGAGTCAGGCCGTGTAGGCGCCGGCCGCGCCCCTGGGGAGACGGAGCGGGAGGGCGTTGGGGCGGTGAGGGGGCGGGGCGCCGGCACGGGGCGGGGCCAGCGAAGGCCTCCCGGCATGCCGCGCAGGGCCAGGCTTCCGGCTGTGGGCGGTGTGGGGGCCGGAGGCGGCCGGAAGCGGGTTGAGCCGCCCTCTCCGAGCGCTTCCTGCACTTCCGGGGACCTGGAGCCGAGGTCTAGAGTCTTCCGGTAGGCGGCGCGGGAGGAGTCAGAGTCTTGAGGGGCCGGGCCGGGCGGATTCCCTTCTCTCCCAATGTGAGCAGTGTCCTGAGCGCCCCCCCCGTCAGGCGAAGGCTGCCCAGAGAGCTGGAGCCGGTGGCCGGGCCGGGAACATGAGGCAGTGTCTCCTCTTCCTGACCAGCGTGGTTCCTTTCGTGCTGGCGCCGCGACCTCCGGACGGGCCGGGCTTCGGCTCCCCGCAGCGACTCGGTAAAGACCCGGGAGAGTTGGCTTAGACAGGCGCCGGGCGCCTGGAGCGCGCTGCTTTCGGGGAAGAGCAGGGGAGCAGGATCTTTCAGGTGTTTGGGGGCGGGGTGTTGGAGGACGGTGGCGCGTCCCTAAGTTTTCAGTGCAGGAAGGGGGTGTGGCTCTCGGAGTTTAGGGAAAGTAGGAGGACCGGCTTGACTTTCTGAATGGGAAAGGGATACTGGAAGGGCCCCCTGTGGTGACTGAGGCCCGGGGAGGGGTCGGCCTCCTGAGTTTGTGTTTGGGGAGTAGTTCGGGAAAGAGGGAAGCACGGGGCGGGGGGGGGGGGGGGGGGTGTTGGCTCGTGTTTGGGGAGGGAGATGTGGTGCAGGTCCCTGTCCTACTAAGGGGTTCCTACCAAAGCCGGGACTTGGTGGACGATGGGAAGGGCCCAGAGCCCCACAGCTCTCCCTGGCTCTCCAAAATGAACTAGAATTTCTGCTGTAGGAGGTACTTAAGTAGTAATCTGGTTGGAAGGCGGAGACCGGAGAGCTCAATCTTGAACTTCTGTTTTGCGAACTTTTAAGCAGGTACTTATTTAAATTGTAGCTTATTGGAGGTGCTGGGAGGAGGCGCTTAAACCTACCGAGAGGACTTTTTGATGCTGCGTGAAAGCCTTCCTTGCCATTTTAAAACAAAGAAGTTCTCAGAGACGACCAGTTTGATCAGTTTTGAGCCCAGAAAGTAGAGGGTTCTTATTTAGATTTTCTAAAGAGGCTGGATTTTCAGGATGGACGTATATTCAGAGATGTGAAGTTCGTGTAAAGTTACAATGTCCTAGGGTCTTTTACCTTCCAAAAGTTGACATGTAACACAGTTTAATTAGTAATTACATATGAAGCCTAGTATATTTTCCCAGTGTGCAGGGTTGATTTTTTCATAGTTGTATTGGTCCCCAAATACCACCATGATTCCACATATAGTGTTGTGAAGATTGAGACACCACGTGGGCTTTCTTTATAGCTAATTAAAACCTTCACATTAGTTTGCCTGGCAATTCTTTTATTTAAGGGGAAGAAATTGTAATTGACTGAGGGTATTAAAGGTGTTGAGTGTCCTCACTGGAACAACTGCTTTGTGGTTATCTCAAATTGAAATGGATTACAGGTGAGTAGTTTAATGAACGACAAGGGAGCTCGTTAGGAAGGGCCGAGATGTGATAAGTCAGTACAGACTGAAGGGGAACTTTGAGGTAGGGGTGGTCAGGATGGAGGGATAGGGTAAGGACCTACTTCGTAAGGATAAATGTTAATAAAAAGAACAGGTGTTTTGAGATATTAAAATTATATTTTCACCAGTGTAACACGGCTGTTTCACTTTTACTAACACGCTCTTGTTCCCAGCTGGAAAGTCAGTAGCATGTGAATCCCAAGGGTGCGCACAGAGTGGAGGAAAACCTTACTCTCTAGATGAACCCTCTACAACATTTACAGATCGTAGAAGTGTGTGTGTGTGTGTGTGTGTTTGACGGTGTGCTTTGTATTTGTGAGGTGGCTACCACTAGTGCCAGAAAAATGCATAGACTTATCCATGTATTCACCAGATGCAAGTGAATACAAGTATTACGTGTGGCGCTGGCTATTAATAGGAAGATGAACAATGTTCGTCTTGACGAAGCTTTTGCGTTAGTCGTGTAGAGAGGTCCAGACGGACAGTTCCAAAGCAACATGGAGGAGACTGATACAAGTGCCTCATGGCAAGTATTGTTACCACGAGGAGGCACCCGACCTGGCCTGGGAAGGTTATGGAAGCTCCCTGAGGGAGGTGATACTCAGAGCCCAGACTTTAAGTTTAGGTAGATGAAGAGGGAAAATAAGGACGCTCCTGGCGGGGGCACTTAGAGGCTGTAGAGTTGCAAGGAATCTTAGAGATCGTGTTTTAGTTTTTAAAATAAAACAGAAAAAAATGAATCTAAGGAAGGTGTAGTGAGTTGTCCCGTTGTCACAGTGATAAATATATGCCTTGTGGGTATTCTTTCTTTTGAAGAATGACTCTGTGTGTGTGTTTGATGGCTTAGGATGTGATTGGTTGCTTAACTGCTCAAGATCAAAGAATAGTTTTATAGTTAAAGAGCATGGTTTATGGTAGCCTACTTATTCTATAAATGCTACTGTAACCTCAGTATTACTTTTCTTAAGTAAATTCTACCCCCGACATGATGCTCGAACTCACAACCCCAAGATCAGGAGTCACATGCTCTACCGACTGAGCCAACGAGGTGTCCTTCAGTACTAAATATTGATTGGGATTTGACAACAGTCTTTGAAGGATAGAAATATATACTAAAATCCTGGCTTTTGAAGTACTCCATGGGACACCCAAGATGATTTCGATTGAACTGTTATGAATTGCATAATTCAGGAAAATTATGAGTCATGTGAACTTAGTCACGATGATATCTTGTTGAAGTTGCGGCTGGGGTGTATAAGTCTCACTCTGATTTCAAAAGTGTTTTCCTTTTGTGTTACTTTTAATAAAAGAGGATGTAGTGGGTGGAGGGAAAAAATATAGGTCACAGATGAGGGATGAAAGTTCGTATCAGAAACGTTTTGAAATCTACCTTGAGGTTGTTGGTGTGGGGATTCTCCACGTTGCAGTGCTTGTTTCTGACTATTGGCCACCATTTTGCTCAATGGTTTGACATCTGGCTTCCTCTTTTGATGTTAATTTTGCTTACAGGCTGCATTCCTTTGAAACCGAAACACTTAACCACCCTAACTGCTCCAAGAGAGATTTAATGCCAGTCTGCTTTGAACTAGTCAAAGAGATAAACTGTATTTCATTGAGAGAAATCCCTTTGGCCTTTACAGAGTTTTCCAGAACAGTAAGTGTAGGTGTCCTCTGAGGCCAAGGGTGGTTGATTTTTGGGTTCTTTACCAATTTGTACTTGTGAGAGATGGTGTTTTCAGTTAGAAGTATAATTTAAAGAAAGTCTGAAAAAAGACTGATAGAGGGAAGGAGGGACCAGAGTAGAGAATAGATTTTACTGAGGTAGGGAAGTGAAATCAAATGCTTTTTTTTTATATCCCTTAACTTAGTCCTAAAATTAACCAAGGAGAGTGGTATCTCCCTCCCACACGTTTCTTTTCTTTTCTTTTCTTTTCTTTTCTTTTCTTTTCTCCCCTCCCCTCCCCTCCCCTCCTCTCCCCTCCCCTCCCCTCCCCTCCCACATGGGTTGTCGACTTTGACAAGTCTCATCTGCTGCCCTCCTTTCACTTACATATTCTAATAACTAGTAAATATGTATCTCTGACTTAGACTTGTCCGAAGCTCCACACTCCTGTATCCAACTGCCCACTTGATATTTCTGTCTCCTGTTCACAGGCACTTCAAATATAAGTGCAGAATTACTTACCATCTATTTGTTTGATGAGAAGAAAGTATTGGGTACAGTGGTTAGGAATAGGCGGAGGTGCTGGAAGGTGTGGAAGTAGTTCACTGCCTATTTTGGATTTGCATCCCTTTCAGCTACAGAGCTGTATGGACGGATCTCAGTTTCCTTACAGGTTCCCTTGGGTTGTGCTAACTTTTATTTGGGCTTAGAGTTGCCATGTGGCTGGTCTTGATGGAGAATCTTGGCCCTGGTGAAGAGTTCTTGATAAGGAATTATTGAGACAGCTCATCCTCCATCACCCCTAACTGGTGTATACCCATGAAAGTGAGTTTTAGTTCCCAGGCTCTGGGGTCCACTGCCCGGCAGAGAGCACCGCTCTCCTTTTTCTCATCCTTTAGCCCCAGCGAGGGATTTACCCACATCCAGAGCCTATTTCACAGTAACCTGGCCAGGCCACTCCCTTCTCCTGCATAATTTGGGGAGTCCTGAAGAGCGGTCAGGTCTCCTGTGTCTTCTGCACAAGCAGACTAAATACAGCAGTCCTGCCTTTTTCCTTTTCACGTCTGACATCAGAAGTAGGAGCATGACACTCATGTGTCACTTTGGGGAACTCTGTACTCCACCCAGCAGAGCAGTGGTGAGTAGGCCGAGGGCTACAGTGGTTCTGCATTATACTTGCAAGTTACGCAATTTATTGTAAAAGGAAAAATTAAGTAAAAGTCCACAAATGTTCCCAGACTCTTCTCATACAACACTTGATTGTTTAAAAATTGGTTTTATCATAGAAGTGTTGGCTCTGGGCTTGATGAAAGAAATATGGGTATAGTTTGTATCAGTCAGTGGCCATAAAAGCAGATCTCAGAGATGAAACAGTTTGGGTGTAAAAGAAGGATGGAATGGATGGTTTATCAGATCTATAGGCCACTTCACACCTACATGGAGAAAGCCAGTTTACTGCAAGCCTGAAGCTCCAGTTTTCTCCTCCTCCTTTGAGAACATGTAGAAGGAATGAAGTATCAGCTGCTTTTTACTGCTCATGTTGGTATTGAAAATTGTATAAAACAGATTTGCTTTCTCTGCCTGAAATCATTATGTGACTTATCACTGACAACTGCAAAAGTATGATGACTAAATGCAGAAAAGTCTTACATAAAGGAACAGTGTAATTGCAAAATATATAAGAAACAAGATATAGTATGGAACTCCAGAATCTTTCAGCATCCACCTGTCCCCCCATCATCCCTTCCCCCAAACCTTCTCCTACTCATGTTTTTGTTTTTGTTTTTGTTTTTAAATATCTCCGTGAATGTGGTGCCACTATCTACCCAGGTACCCATGCAAGGAACCTGGGGGTCTTTTCGTGATCTCTGCCTGGATGGCTTGTCTGCTTACTAGCCAATTTCCCAGACTCCAGTCTTGTTCCCCTTTAGCCCACTTTCCACACTGCAGTCACATTGAAATTTCTTACAGCTGTTGCCTTATCTCTGTTGCCTTATCTACAGTCCAAAATCCTTAATTTAGTTCCATGGCCTTCCTTGACCGAATTCTGCCTGCCTCCAGTCTCACACCTCTTGTGTCGTTCTGTACTCCAGCCTCAGTGAGTTACTTTCATTTCTTTGAGTATTCTGCTCTGTTTCCCGTGGACCTCAACGTATATGTTAGGCCTTCTAGTTAGAACCCTGTCCTTTCTTTCCCTGGTGGACTCGCCCTTTTGGTCTTGGCTTCAGTACTGTTCCCCAGGAAAGCATCCTTGTCTTGCCAGGCAGGAGTCATCCTGCTCTGTCCTCCCATGACTTCTTGCAACTTCCTCTCCCTGGGTACCTGACATACTTTACAATTTTTTTTTGTATGGTGGTCTTCTCTCCAGTGTTATAATTCTATCAGATATCTATTCCTCTCTATTATATCCCTAGTGCCTGCAAGGTGGGGTATTTTCAACAAATGTTGAATAAATGAGTAGGTGGGGTCTGGTGGAAGGGAGGAAAACTGTGCAGACTGTGTATGCAGGAAAGGAGCAGTGGGGGTGGGAGAGCAGTAAGGACAGAAGCAGTAAGGACAACTAGACAGAGGAGGCCAAGTGAGGGAAACCATAGCATGTGGCAGAGAAGAGCAGGGAGGGATGGTAGGCAATACCTAAATAAAGTAGTTCTCTAGTCTGACCTTTTGAATTGTGTCTGTTGTTTTCTAATTTTGTGTTTGTAGCCAGCTAAATTGAGAAAAAAGCTCAGTTGTTTACGGGACTGCTGGAAGGACTTAGAAAGCAAGGAAGATGTCCTCATTGTAGAGAGTGCTGGGCAGCCTTGGTGGAGTGCTAAGAAAGATAAATAAATGGATTCTGTTTAAGTTTATTCCGAGATTTGGGTATGGATAAAAGATAAACTCTTGGGAATTATTTCAAATTCTGTTGAAAAAGCAATTGAAAGTTGAGATGACCAGTGTGGTTGGAATTTCGGAGGTGAGGTACGGTGGAATGCCAAGTATCTGAGAGACTCCTTGCTGGTGCAGGTGGTACTGAGAGCAGGATCTCTGTTGGACGAGGGGCGTGCGTTTACTTTGTTGGATGAGGGGAGTGGTGCCAGGGCATCCAGTGGGAGAGATCTAGTAATTATAATATGGCACATTACAGTTGAAACACATTACTTAGGTATTTCAAAGTACTTTAGCAAGCTACATTTTAAAGGTGCTTGTTATGGAAAATATACCTAAAGATAACCAGTGATGTTACTATGCGCTCTTTCTTTTTTCTAGGCCTATTTTTATACATAGTTAAGATCATGCAATATGAATAGTTTTTTTAAATCTACTCTTGTTTATTTATCCTTGTTGTCTTAATCTTGTTTACTTATAGTGTATTTTCCCATGTTCTTAGAAACCTATTGTTCCCAGCGTTTTTAATGATTGTAGATCTTTTTGTCATTTTGAAGTGCTATAATGTATCTTTCTCAGTTTATTAATGTACCTTGTTTCTGATTTTTGTTCTTAAAAATAACGGAAGGCTGAACAAGGACCGTCTTTGTGCCTAAAGCTTTGTCTTCACTTTGAGCTACTTCCTTGAGCCTAGTTCAGGGGTTCTCAGACCTGAGTGCATCAGTATCACCTGGAAGGCATGTTAAACACAGATTGCTGGGCCTCAACCCCAGGATTTCTGACTGAGTAGGACTGAGAAGAGGCCTGAAAACTGGCCTTTCTAACAAGTTCCTAGGTGGCGCTGCCGGTGTAGGGACCACACTTTGAGAACAACTGGCCTATCTTATTGACAATGACACTATAGTATTGAGGTTAAGGTTTGCAGCCAGTAGGAGTGATTATGATCTTGAATGAAACTGAGTTCATGTACCAACCTGTACCAAGGAAGTTGAAGAGCTATAAAGGATTGTATCAGCATCTTGGCATTGAGGATTTGTGCAATTGGTGCACACAGCAATGCTGTTTTTTGCAAGGTTCTATGCTGGGTGTTGTGAAGTAAGGATACTGTGAGTAATAAAACCCAGCTCCCTTTCGGCTGTTTTACAATCCGTGAGATAAGACAAATATAACACAGAAGTACTGGAAAAAAGAGTTGTAAACAAAGGGCTACAGAATTCAGAGAGAGGCAAGGTCATGTTTGGTTGACACATCAGAAAGTAGGAGGTCAAGAAGTAGAAGGTCCAAGAAGAGCTAGGATATTTTTAAGGAGTTTCACAAATATGACATCAGTGAAGCGTCGGGTTTTCAGCCAGACAAGCCTAAGTTCAAATCTTGGTTCTGTGCTGCATTAGTCTTGTGATATTATTCTCCTTGAGTCTGTTTCTTCATCTGTAAATGGGGATACTACGCTAGGTATGTTGTGTAGATAATGTAATAAAACATCCAGCAAAGTGTCTTGTAGGAAGTACACACTCAAAAATTGTTGAATAGGGACACTTGGCTGGTTCAGTCGGTAGAGCGTGTGATTCTTAATCTTAGGGTCATGAGTTTGAGCCCCACGTTGGGTGTGGAGCCTACTTAAAAAAAAAAAAAGTAAAAAAACGTTTTTGAATAAATGGTTAGCTTCTTGAAGGTTTTCATTGGTACTGCTAAGTGTTATAATTAATAATGCCAAATCAACAACCATCCATTGGCATAAAAGTGATTGATGCCTTTTGAAACAGCTTTTCTGTTGATTAAATTTTAAAGGAAATTTTATTGATGGAAAATCAATGGTACCCAAAAATGTGAACTTTGCTGCCACTTTATTTAATCTTATCTTGAGTTAGAGCCTTGAATGGATTTTGATGAAATTTACTTTCGGGGCCTCTGGCTGGTTCAGACGTTAGAGCTTGTGACTCTTGATGTCAGGGTTGTGAGTTTGAGCTCCATGTTGGGCATGGCACCACTTAAAAAAAAAATTTACTTTCATCATATAACAGCATGCTTACCTCTTGTTTTCTTCAGGTTTGCCTAAATATTATGCAACAGTGAAGCATCTTTCCTTCTTTGACCCCTCTTCTTAAACTGGTCCTGCCTACTGCCTGTCTTTGCTATCCTGCTTTAACGTCCACAGTACTGACATTTTTGTGCATTGTCTGTCTCTCCCACGCTAAAATGAGTACTTCAGTAGACAAGGACTTTGCTTTATTTAATGCGATATCAGTACTTAGACTAGTGCCTGGCACATAAGAGGGAATTAATGAATTGGTGACTCAACCAACTGAGGATATTTAGGGGAAGAGGGACGAGTTTTGGATCAATTCTTTTCAAAGTGGTTTTGTGGGCATATTTAACCTCAGTAACAATATACTTGTATTTTAAGCTCCTGGTGTTATATTTTAAGGACATTCTAAGTCCAGTGGAATGATTTTGAACACCATTGCTTCTGTAGTGGTATTTGTTGAGAGAAAAGGAAAACATCAGCTCCAATATTTTTAGACAATTTCTACAGACTTCAGTCACCAAAATAGTCTTCCAAAAATCCTCCTGATTTTGGAAGAGGCAGCAGAGCTGATGATGAAAAGTGACTTACATGGGTATCATATACTTTATAGTGTTTACTCTTGCTCTATACCAAATAAAAATGTTTTTGTGCATGTTTTGTTTTTGGGGTAGTGCATCTTTGCTTTTCTTGGGTTCCAAGTCAGTCTAGTAAAATAATTAATGTTGGTTGTTTTTTTTTTCAGGGATTAGTTTGGTCATATCACTTCTACTTCCTCATGTCCAGTGGATTGATCATTCTTCTGTGTCTGTTGAGGGCAGCAGTGATGGGGATATTACCTGTTTTTTGCTCTTTAATTTGGAATATGTAATTTTTCTGTAAAAGATTTACTTTTGGTTTGTTCAGGCCATTAATACATTTGTTGCTCTTTCGTACTACACATGGATTGTTAAGGAATTGATATAGCCCTGGTTAGCAGTGGTCAGTTTGAGTTGGTCACCTTCATCTTAGCAATTCTAAGCTGACAGGCCAGAAATGCCTTTAATTTAGAAATTAGCTCATTTGTAACATGATACTCTTTGAGATATCAAAATTATTAGTAGCTAGTATGAATGTGAACTCATGTTCAGATTTCCCTAATTGTCACAAGTATCTTTTCACATTGGTTTGTTTGACCTAGGATCCAAAAAGGTCGAGGTGCCTGGCTGGCTCAGTTGGTAGAGCGTGTGATTCTTGACCTTGGGGTTGTGAGTTTGAGCACCATATTGGGTGGAGAGATTACTTAAAAATAAAATCTTTTAGAAAAAAAAAAGGTTCACACATTGGCTTGCTTGCCATATTCTTGTCTATAGTAGTTCCCTTTATCTGTGGGGGATACATTCCAAGACACCCCTCCCTCCACCCTGTAGATGCCTGAAACCATGGATAAGTACTATCCAAGCCCTGTGATATATTGTGTTTTTCCTGTAGGTGCTTACCTATCGTAAAGTTTCATTTATAAATTAGAGTAAGAATTAAACAACAGTAATAATAAAATCGAACAATTATAACAATATACCATAATAAAAGTTTATACGAATGTGGTCTCTCCCAAAATCTTTTTTTTTTTTTTTTTAAAGTAAGCTTTATGCTCAGCATGGTGCTTTAACTCACAACTGCAAGCTCGAGTCGCATGATCTACCAACTGAGCCAGTCAGGCACCCCTCCTAAAGTCTTATTTTACTGAACTTACCCTTGTGAGAGTGTGAGCTGTTAAACTAAACTGCATACACGTTAAGATGAAGTAAGGTGAATGATGTAGGCATTTTGACCTAGTGTTAGGCTACTGTGTATTGACCTTCTGATGGTAGATCAGGAGGATCATTTGCTTCCAGACCACAGCTGGCCTTGGGGAACTGAAAGCTCTGAACTGGAAGCCTCAGATCCGGGAGGACTGCTGTGTTTTGTCTCTGCCCCACCCTTCTTTCCCATGCCATTTACTTCCTGAAGAAATTGGGTCATTTGTTCTGTAGGAATTCTAACATTCTGGGTGTGGCCGATTGCTTCCTAAGGTTGTTAGTTAATTTGGCAATCTAATCCCTTTATGTCTTAAAAAGTGGAAGTTAGGTTTTGATTAAATGCAGGTTCGATTTGTTTTTTGCCTTTTAATTAATTAATTTGGGGGGGGGGCAAGAATGCTTCATAGGTTATGCTTAGCACTTCAAAATGCGTCAGGAAGAGTTTGTTGTCAGAACTTGTCACTTTAGTGATATTACAATTGATTAGTAAGTTTAGGTGTTAATAACCTTTTTACCTTTATTTCAGAAAAACTTGATTCTTTACTCTCAGACTACGATATCCTCTCTTTATCCAATATCCAGCAGCACTCAGTAAGAAAACGGGATCTACAAGCCTCAACACATTTAGAAACACTACTAACTTTTTCAGCTTTGAAAAGGTAATTCGAACTATTTATAGAAATATATCGGGGCAATGAGGGACTTAGTTTGGCAAAAGGAGAAAAATAAGGTGTTTACTGAGGTCTTAGGAAGTTACATTTTAAAAATTTGTAATTGATATAATTACAGTCGGTCATGATTCTTAATACTGCTTATTCTAAAATTCATAGTGATGGTTCTTAAAAACAAGCAAATGGGTATTCCAGAGGTATTAATGATGGTAATAATGTTTATGGGATGGGTTCTAACAAAGGATTTTGATTGATTGAATGATTTATAATACCTTAAATTTTTTGTGCTACTTTAGAACCATCATCTATGTAAAATATTTTTATTTTATATATGAAGATGCTAAAGTTTAGAGGTAAAGGATTTGTTCAGGACCCCACAGCCTGGTGGTAAGCTGGATGTAGAATTCAGTGCCGTGCACATATTGAATTCCTGTTAAGTTGTAGCATAAATTGATAGATGTGGTCTATTTGGGCAGTAATTTTACTTTTCTCTTATGTTTTGTAGATGTAAGTGATAGATAATTGCAGGCCTTTTTCTAAAATCTTTTTAGGGAGCTTTACTAATATCAAAACAAACACTGAGAGAATATAAATGGACTGAATCATTCTATATTCATAGGTTAGGTCTTCCCTATCAAATATTTAAAAAAATTTTTTTAATGTTTTTATTAATTTTGAGAAACAGAGCACAAGTGGGGGAGGGGCAGAGAGAGAGAGGGAGACACAGAATCTGAAGCAGGCTCCAGACTCTCAGTTGTCAGCACGGAGCCCGACGTGGGGCTCGAACTTACAAACTGTGAGATAATGACATGAGCTGAAGTTGGATGCTCAACTCCCCCCCCACCCCCAACAAATATTTTAAAAAAGGAAAGTAATACATATATTTGGTTTAAAGAGCCAACTATGAAGGGTATAAGAAGTTTTCACTTCCCCCTCAAACTTCCCAGATCCAGAGAGGTTTCCTGTATAAACCTCTAAAAGGTTTTAAGGCATATTTTTTGCGTACAGATCCGTATACATGTAGGTGATATAGATAAGTGTATCATTTTTTATTTTAAATTTTTTTTTTTTCAACGTTTATTTATTTTTGGGACAGAGAGAGACAGAGCATGAACGGGGGAGGGGCAGAGAGAGAGGGAGACACAGAATCGGAAACAGGCTTCAGGCTCTGAGCCATCAGCCCAGAGCCTGACGCGGGGCTCGAACTCACGGACCGCGAGATCGTGACCTGGCTGAAGTCGGACGCTTAACCGACTGCGCCACCCAGGCGCCCCGAGTGTATCATTTTTAACAACTGCATAATATTCCTGTTGCGTAGAATTGTAACTGTTTATTGGCTAGTAACCTACAGATAGATATGTCTAACCAAAGTGATTTTTTTTTTCCTATAGCAAATAATGTTGTAATAAATATCTTCGTGAAAATACCTTGTCTAGCTATTTTTATGGGATACATTCCTGAAAGGAGAATGGGTCAAGGAAATATATACTATAACTGTTTACTGATATTACCATATTTCTTCCCAGCCCAGTTTATTCTTCTAGCAGCAGTATATGAGTTTACCCATTTCCAGTAAGGTTTTACCAGCCTTTACTTTTTGTCCCTGTGAAAGAGGATGGTATCTCATAGTTGTTTTGATGGTCATTTTTTGTGAAATTGATCGTCTTTTCACGTCTAAGTCATTTGTTTGTGTCTACCTTTTCATATCCTTTTACCATTTTTCTGTTGGATTCTTTTGGTTACTGAATCAGAGTCCTGCGTAGCATATTTATCATTTATCATATGTGTAACTGATATTTTATGAAAATATATTTTACAATGTCATTTTGTTTTTCCTAGTTACTGCCATCATCCTTAGATTTTTTTGAATAATTTCTTTCTCTTAAGAGTTCATGTCAAAATATTGCAATATTGGTGATAGAGCTTCCAGACTTGTAGCAAATTTGAGCAGAGTGGTGATAATTATAGTTTATCAGTTGCTTATTTTGTGTCATTCACTTCAGTAGGCCCTTTGCGTCTATTATCTCTAATTCTTACCGTACTCCACAAAGGAATTTTTGTAATCTCTGGAAAAAAAAAAAAAATGAGACTCAGAGAGGTTGCGTAACGTGCCCAAGGTCATTCAGCCAGTAGTAGAAGATAAAGGATTTGATGATAAGCCTGTGTTATTTCTGCTGTGCTGATGGAGATTTTGGTGAAGGAGTGGATATAGTAGTGAGAGATGAATAGGAGCAAAGGGAAAAACTGCAAAATAAGAACTCAAAATTTAGCTTTCTAAGGTTTTTTGTTTGTGTGTGTGTTTTTTTTTTAAGTTAGGTTTGAGGTACCTCATAGAAACTTTTCTGTGGAGGAAAATACTCCCGTAGCCTTCCATATTCTTTCCTGCTTCATAGATGCCATTGATTCATTAAGAAAGTGTTCAACAATATCTACCTATTATCATCTCTGTGTAAGGCAGCAGAGAAATTTGTAATTTATTTTACAGTTTCCATCTCAGATGTTTAAGTGGAAATGTATCTAACAATGAACGATAACTTTGGACCAGTTACATTAAAATAGTTGATTTCATTTTACCCTGGAAACCATTCAGTTAGTAGGTGGTATTATTTTCATTTGTAGATGAAGGTTCAGAGGTTCAGAGGTTAAGGCCAAGATCAAGCATGAAGCAAGTGGTGGAGACAGGATTTAACTAAACTAGGTTTGTCAGACTCCAAAGCTCACACCCCTTCTTTCTGTTACACTCTGTTGTTAAAAGAAAAAAAATTAGGGTATTTGAAATGATCTGTTTATATACAGCTGAACTTACCAATATGAAGTCACTCATTACTTGATGGTGATGGTAAATGATTAGATTTTCTGGATAGTAGTAAAAGGCAGAGTAAGTTAAACCATGATCATAAAAGTAAATGTGTGTGTGACTATTAGCAGTTGAAAAGCATGGAAGCACTGAGAAATTGTAAGAGGACTTAAAAAGTAATTTTATGAAGAAAAACTGTTTGAAATATGCCTAGAAGTTACATTTCCTCTGTTTCATAAATCAAAAAATACTATTATTCTAAAGTAATGAAAAAGTTAAAAATACTGTTTTAATACTTTTTTTTTTAATGTTTATTTATTTATTTATTTTTTGAGAGAGAGAGAGAGACAGGGTGAGAGCAGGGGAGAGCAGAGAGAGAGGGAGACACAGAATCTGAAGCAGGTCCCAGGCTCTGAGCTGTCAGCACAGAGCCTGATGTGGGGCTTGAACTCACGAGCCATGAGATCATGACTTGAGGCAAAGTTGGAGGCTTAACCGACTGAGTCACCCAGGCGTGCCTGTTTTAATACTTTTTGATAATGTTACCCTTAAAAAGATTTAGGTATTTGTTCCTCTTTTTTTTTTTAATTTTTTGTTTTATGTTCTTTATTTTATATTTGAGAGAGAGAGAAAGAGAGGGAGACACAGAATCTGAAGCAGGCTCCAGGCTCCAAGTTGTCTGCACAGAGCCAGACATGGGGCTCAAGCCCACAAGCAGTGAGATCATGACCTGAGCCGAAGTCAGATGCTTAACCGACTGAGCCACCCAGGCACCCCTTGTTCCTCTTAAGAGTGAAATATCTCGAGGTACTGAAGGGGGCTAGAACTGATAAAGAAATGGAAGTGACATTGGAACTTCCATATCCAGCTGAATGGACCATTGAAAATAGTTACAAAGTGCAAACTTCCAGTTATAAAATAAATAAGTCATGGGGATGTAATGCACAGCATGGTGACTATAATTAATATTGTATATATGAAAGTTGCTAAGAGAGTGGATCTTAGAAGTTCTTATCAAAAGAAAACAAATTTGTGGGGCGCCTGGGTGGCGCAGTCGGTTAAGCGTCCGACTTCAGCCAGGTCACGATCTCGCGGTCCGTGAGTTCGAGCCCTGCGTCGGGCTCTGGGCTGATGGCTCAGAGCCTGGAGCCTGTTTCCGATTCTGTGTCTCCCTCTCTCTCTGCCCCTCCCCCGTTCATGCTCTGTCTCTCTCTGTCCCAAAAATAAATAAACGTTGAAAAAAAAAATTAAAAAAAAAAAAAAAGAAAACAAATTTGTAACTGTGTGGTGACAGATTTAATTAGTCATTGTATTATCTATACAGAAAAGGATAGGAAAATACTATTCAGGTGGATTAAAAAAAATTTTTTTTAATGTTTATTCATTTTTGAGAGAGAGAGAGACAGAGCATGAGCTGGGGAGGAGTAGAGGGAGAGGGAGACACAGAATCTGAAGTAGGCTCCAGGCTCTGAGCCGTCAGCACAGAGCCTGACATGGGACTTGAACCCACGAACTGCGAGATCATGACCTGAGCTGAAGTCTCATGCTCAACCGACTGAGCCACCCAGGCGCCCCCATTAATTCAGGTGGATTGACACTAGTTTGTAGTTACTGTAAATCCTTAAAACCGACTGACCTATCCTGTCGGAGGTTTTTATAGCTCAGAGGTGAAGATTGGAATGTCAGAAAACAGTGGTACCATTTCTTAGTCTTTGTCTTTACAGAAGAGCAGATTTTTAAAAAAAAATTTTTTTTTTTTTAACGTTTATTTATTTTTGAGACAGAGAGAGCATGAACAGGGGAGGGTCAGAGAAAGAGGGAGCCACAGAATCTGAAACAGGCTCCAGGCTCCGAGCAGTCAGCACAGAGCCCGACGTGGGGCTCAAACTCACATACCGCGAGATCATGACCTGAGCCAAAGTCGGCCACCCAACCGACTGAGCCACCCAGGCGCCCCAAGAAGAGCAGATTTTTAATGTCGAAAACAAAGAGTGGGAGTCCAGTGATTTTTCTGGAAAGAACATTCAATAAAAGTAGTATTGAGACTGCCAGAGGACTCTGAAACTAAATAAGTCATTTACAATAGGATGCTTTTCCTTTCAGAGTCCTCAGCATAACTGACGGGGAAAAGTTCGTAGTTGTGAGTGTGTGGGAAGATATGTTTTAGGATAACAGGAGCAAATGTTTCAAGGGTTTCTAAATAATGTCCTATTGTCTCTCCCTCTGACCATTAAAAAAACCACAAGCAAACTAAAACTACTTTGTTATGCACAAAAAGTTAAAAAGATATGTTGCCATGGAGACAGTCCCAGTCTAGCTTCTTTTTGGCAGTTCAGACTTACGCATACCCACAGGGAATTAACATTTCATGGTTTTAACCCCACACCTGACAAAATTTGTTCCTGTGGTTGAGATGAATCACATCTTTATCTTCGGTGTTCGTGGGCACACTGAGAGGGTAAAGAATAATTGAAAAATTCTTGCTCACCACACCCAGATTTTATGTCAGGACTGAAACTGGTAGAAAACAAAAGAATATTAAGCCAACTAAAGAAATGGTGTATGTATTTTAATGTTTGTGTTGGATACCTTGTATTTATTTTCCTGATAGTAATTGTGGATTAATTTTTTTCAAGATAGGTTCTCTTTAGAAGGAGAAAAAAAAAACTTGAGTGCTTTTAAATATAGAAAGTAGCATTTATTAATTTTGCACAGCAGTAAGACCAGCTTGATTGCTAGAGGCAGGATGGCACGGGCTTTTGAAATAAACCAAGTTCAGTTTCCAGTTTCATCATTTACTAGCTGTGTAACCTTGAGTATGTTGATGAGCCTCCAACCCTCACTTTTTACTGTGTTAAGCATAAAGAAAGCGTGTAGTGCTGAGCAGGTATTCAGTAAGTGGTGTCTAGTAATATCAGTCTCTGATAAATATTTCAGACAAGCAGGATTTTAACTTAAACTATCTAGATGTGGGTTTCCTTATTAAAAAAATGTTTTTAGTGTTTATCTATTTTTGAGAGACAGAGCACAAACAGGAGAGGGGCAGGGAGAGAGAGACAGAATCCGAAGCAGGCTCCAGGCTCTAAGCTGCCAGCACAGGGCCCGACATGGGGCTGGGACCCATGAGCCATGTGATCATGACCTGAGCTGAAGTTGGACACTTAACTGACTGAGCCACCCAGGTGGCTTACTCTTCCTTACTCTTCACAGTCTCCAGAAAAGATGAATGCATAAATTCTTTAAATCCTTTTTCCCCGCAATTCTGTTTTTTTTTTTTTTCTTGGCCAAATTCTTTTTTTTTTTAATGCTTTTATTTTTTTAGAGAGAGAGAGAGAGAGAGACAGACAGACAGACAGACAGACAGAGGGCGAGCAGAGGAGGGGCAGAGAGAGAGGGAGACACAGAATCCAAAGCAGGCTCCAGGCTCTGAGTTGTTAGCACAGAGCCTGACATGGGGCTTGAACCCACAAACCACGGGTTCGTGACCTGAGCCGAAGTCGGATGCTTAACCGACTGAGCCACCCAGGTGCCCCCTGTTTGCCAAATTCTTACAGTTAAAGAAATTAGTCTGTTCGTCTTTATCGGGGATATAACACTAAGTACCTAGTAAAATAGTAGTTGTAACTTGCATAGTCGTTTATTAATGTCAACTCTCTTGTCAGCTTTTTAAAGAAACTTCAATTTCATGTTCTTAGAGTAAAATTTTGTGCGAAACTTTTATGTGCTTTGAGTAAAATACGGACGCAATCTTTCCTTAGGCATTTTAAATTATACCTGACGTCAAGTACTGAACGCTTTTCCCAGAATTTCAAAGTCGTGGTGGTAGATGGTAAAGACGAAAGCGAGTATGCCGTCAAGTGGCAGGACTTCTTTACTGGACACGTGGTCGGTTAGTACGGAGCTTGCTTGTTTGCCCTTGTGTCCCGGGTGTCGGGTGTCTGGCTCTCCCTTGATTGCCTGTTCTTTTTTGGTGGGGGGAAGAGGGGATGTCAAAGAAGTGCCATTCTTTGTTTTTTTTGAGGTATATAAGTTTGAAAGCGGGAACATTCAGACAGGAATAAATGGGTATTATCCAGCACGTATACTGTCTGTTTAAATGATTAAAATGAATTTCCTCTCAAGTGATAAGAATTTAACCTCCTTCTGACTCTAGGAAAGGATTGTAGGCTTCCCTTATGAGATTTCAAACAGGGAAGCTAAAAGATAAAATAATTGGCTTTACGATCCTGTTAAGTATTTTTTTTAAGACCTACATCAAACAAGCAATTGTGGTTTACTTCTGAAACTTCCTTTGCAGAAAAAAGAAATGGCATTAAAATCTGCAAATAGTGCAGTTCAAGCCCTGTATAATCCAGATCGTGCTTTTTGCCTCATCTTAGTTCTTTCTTAACCAAAAGTAGGTAAAGTTATTCCAGAAGAGCATCTACACCTTTGTTTTTTGTTTTGTCTGTAACACACTCTAGATAATTCTCATAGGAGGATTGAGGGAAAGAGGTTTTAAATGAGTTGAGGCTACTCTTTAGGAGTGTGAATACCTTGCTGCTCACTGGGGCCTGTGTTTCTTTGGTGTAGATTTCTACAGTCCCTAGGCAGATTCTACTCTGATGAAGGGCTTGGTTGATTTGTATTGACACTGGTGCATAGTTTAGTTTTTGATATAAGTATTTCTTAATGATGGAATGTTTTTTTCTTTTAAGGTGAGCCTGACTCTAGAGTTCTAGCCCACATAGGAGATGATGATATTACAGTAAGAATCAACACAGATGGGGCAGAATATAATATAGAGGTAAATCTACATGTGAATTTTTTTTGGAGGGGAGCTGTTATAAAAGCTGTTTCTCATTTATTTTAAGAAGGCAAAGGTCTTTGGGGCACCTGGGTGGCTCAGTCTAAGTGTCTCTTGATTTCAGCTCGGGTTATCACCTCATAGTTCGTGAATTTGAGCCCTGCCTTGGGCTCTGTGCTGACAGTGCAGAACCTGCTTGGGATTCATTCTCTCTCCCTCTCTCTCTCTCTGCCCCTCCCGTGCTTGTGTTCATGCTCTCTCCCTCTCAAAATAAAGGAATAAACTTTAAAAAAAAACAAAAAAACAAAGGTCTTTAATTATGCTTACTTTTCCCCTTGTATTTAAAGTTTTTACCAGTGAAGTAAATGATTATGATTTTTTATAGTAAAAAAAGGTAATATTTTTTTTACATGTCTGAGAGGCTGTCATAAGATGCACCCTGTATTTCCTTTTTTTAAGTTTAACTTTTTTTAATGTTTATTTTTGAGAGAGAGCATGGGTGCACGTGCACATGGGGAAGGGGCAGAGAGAGAGAAAGAGAGAGAGGAGGATAAGAGATCTGAAATGGGCTGTGTGCTGACAGCAAAGAGCCCGATGTGGGGCTTGCACTCATGAACCGTGAAATCATGACCTGAGCCAAAGTTGGATATCTAACCGACTGAGCCACTCAGGTGCCCCCTTTTATTTATTTATTTTTTAAGTTTATTTAGGAGTGCCTGGGGTGGCCCACTTGGCTAAGCAATCCCACTCTTGATTTCTGCTCAGGTCATGATGTCATGGTCACGGGATCTAGCCTCACATTGGAGCCTGCTTGGAACTCTCTCTCTCCCTCACTCTCTGCCCTTCCCCCTCTCATGCGTGCTCTCTCTCTCTGTCAATAATTAAATAAAATAAAAAATTTATTTTAGAGAGAGAGAGAGAGAGAGAAAGCACGAGTGGGGTGGCAGGGAGAGAATCCCAAACAGGCTCTGCACTGTCAGTACAGAGCCCAGTGCAGAGCTTGAACTCCTGAACCACCAGATCATGACCTGAGGCAAAATCAAGTCAGATGCTTAACTGACTAAGCCACTCAGTCGCCCCTGATTTTTATGTTCTTTATTTTATAATTCTTATCTGCAGTTACCTTGATATAAAAATTATTGTATTAAAATCTTAGACATAAGAGTAAACAGGAAAATGTATATATCTTATTTTTAACACATCACCATTAAACATTTTAAGCCATCACTAATTTTATCACCAAAGCTTGCTATAAATAAGGCTTATATGAATAAGCCTAGGTTAAACTTTAATCATAAGATGATTGTTTTGGAGCGCCTGGATGGCTTAGTTGGTTAATCATCTGACTCTTGGTTTTGGCTCAGGTTGTGATGTCATGGCTCTTGAGATCCGCATCGGGCTCTGTTCTGGCAGTGCAGAGCCTGCTTGGGATTCTCTCTCTCCCCCTCTCTTTCTGTCCCTCTGCAACTTGCACGTGCACCTTTTCGTGCACACACACTCTCTCTCTGTTTCTCTCTACATAATAAACTTTGAAAAAAAAAAAAAAGATGATGTTTTTCCTCCCCCCTTTCTGCTTTGAAAACATTCAGATTGGGGCGCCTGGGTGGCGCAGTCGGTTAAGCGTCCGACTTCAGCCAGGTCACGATCTCGCGGTCCGTGAGTTCGAGCCCCGCGTCCGGCTCTGGGCTGATGGCTCAGAGCCTGGAGCCTGTTTCCGATTCTGTGTCTCCCTCTCTGTCTGCCCCTCCCCCGTTCATGCTCTGTCTCTCTCTGTCCCAAAAATAAATAAACGTTGAAAAAAAAAAATCTTAAAAAGAAAAAAAAAATTCAGATTTACAAAAGGACTTTATAAATACCCTGTGACCTTTCATTAACTGATAGCATACTACCACGTGTGCTTTATTGTTCTTTTTTTTCCCCCTCAAAGGGAAAATAAGTTTCAGACATCATGACACTTTACCCCTAAATCCTTCAGTGTATGTCTCCTAACATTAAACGTACTCTTCTACATAGCCACAATAAACACACCTGAGAAAATGAAAATAATTCTGTAGCATTATCTAACAACACATAGTCCAGATCTCTAGTCATCCTCAAAATCTCCTCCATAGATCTTCCCCCTCCCAATTTAGGATCAGTTAAGGTTCTTGCCTCTTAATTAGTTGTTCATCAGTTGACTTTTTCTGGTCACTTGTTGATAATGGTGATAATAGGATTTGCTTCTATTAGTAGTAATAGTAAGTGCCTTTGTCTCGAAATCTTAATATATAACTAGATTCATTATGTTATCTTTAAGATAGATGTATCAGTACTTTACCCCATGAAAAAAATTATGTTCAGATAAGTTACTTTTCGAAGGCACATAGTAGGGGTACAGTTGAGTTCTGAACCCAGATATCTCTGATCGCAAAGCCTGCTATCTTTTTCTGTGTTAGACTGGCTGTATTAGGAAACTCTTAATATGAATTTAGAGATGTTTGATCCAGAAGAAAACATTTTTCTCTTTTCCTGTTTGTAGGCCAAATGACGGTCCCTACAACCAAGGAGTTGGTTAGGTAACTTTTTGAGGTTTCTGCTAGCCCTGTGGTTCACCATCTGTTTCTTTTTTTTTTAATTTTATTTTAGAGAGAGAGCGTGAGCAGGGGAGAGGGGCAGAGGGAGAGAGAGAGAGCTCAGCGAGGAGCCTGACATGGGTCTTGATTCTGCAACCCTGGGATCATGACCTGAGCTGATCAAGTCAGACACTCAACCGACTGAGCCACCCAGGAGCCCCATTGTCTTGTTTCTTAAATCTACTCCATACATGGATTATGAAAGAAGACACACACACACACACACACACACACACACACACACACACAATTGACTGTTAAACAACATGGATTTCAACTGTGCAAGTCCACTTACATGCAGGTCTTCTTCAATAAATATATTAGAAAATTGTTTGGAGATTTGCAGTAGTTTGAAAACACAGATGAACCATGTGGCCTAGAAATGAAAAAATTAAGGGAAAGTTAGGTATTGTAAGAATATAGTATACAGTACATGTAATGTACAACATATGTGAATCAGCTGTTTATGCTGTTGGTAAGGCTTCTGGTCAAGAGTAGGCTGTTAGTATTTGTTTTGGGGGCATCAAAAGGTACGTGTTGGGGGCGCCTGGGTGGCGCAGTCGGTTAAGCGTCCGACTTCAGCCAGGTCACGATCTCGCGGTCCGTGAGTTCGAGCCCCGCGTCGGGCTCTGGGCTGATGGCTCAGGGCCTGGAGCCGGTTTCCGATTCTGTGTCTCCCTCTCTCTCTGCCCCTCCCCCTTTCATGCTCTGTCTCTCTCTGTCCCAAAAATAAATAAATGTTGAAAAAAAAAAAGGTACGTGTGGTGGATTTTCAACGGCATGGGGGCGTCAGCGCTCCTAACCCCTCATTGTTCTAGAGTCAACTATATTTAACAGCTTTATTGAGATAAAATTCACATTCCGTACAGTTCACACATTTAAAGTGTGTACTTCGTTGGCTTTTAGTGTATCCTAGAGCTATGCAGTCATCACCACCCAACGATTTTAGAACATTTTCATCATCCCCGGAAGAAACACTGTACTCCTTAGCAGCCCGCCACCCTTTGCCCCCAACTTCCCTAGACCTAGGAAACCACTAATCCACGATCTCTGTAGATTTGCTTGGTCATTCATGTAAATGGAATCACAATATGTGGTCTGTTGTGTTTGGCTTTTTTCACTTGGGATGTTTTTTATTTTTTTTTAATTTTTATTATTTTTTAAAAATTTATTTGAGAGAGCACGAGTTGGGGGAGGGACAGAGACAGAGAGAGTCAGTCAGTCCCAAGCAGGGTCCGCACTGTCAGCACAGAGCCCCATGCGGGCTTGAACCACGAACCGTGAGATGATGACTGGAGCCGAAGTCAGACACTTAATTCGCTGAGCCACCCAGGCACCCCTCGCTTAGAATGTTTTCAGGGTTCACCCATGTTGTGGTTCGTGTCAGTACTTTATTTCTTCTTATTGCCAAATAATAGTATATTTTAGGGATGTGTCACATTATGCTTATTCATTCATCAGTTGGGCATTTGGGTTGTTTTCACTTGTTTGGCTGTTGTGAATAATGCTGTCGTGGACATTTGTGAACAAAAGTTTTTGTGTGAGTATATATTTTCTCTCGGGTTTGTAGTAGGAGTGGAATTTCTGGGTCAGATGGTATCTCTATTTTTAACCTTTTGAGGAACTGCTGAGCTGTCTTCCCTAGTGGCTGCACTTCACATTCTGCCATTTTACATTCCATGGTACGTGAGGCTTCTGACTTCTCCACGTCCTCACCAGTACTTGTTATTACCTGTCTTTGATTCCAGCTATCCTAGTGGATGTGAAGTCATGTCCTTGTGGTGTAGATTTTCATTTCCATAAGTTATGTGTATTATATAAATGTGTGTACGTGTGCACGTGTGTATATAAAATATCGTTTTGGTACTTTTCCTCACAAGCTGCCTAGTTTTGATGAGACCAGCATCCGTACAGGAACTTTGTTCTTGCCTTGGGTAACTTTTCAAGTATGTTAGCTCTGATTTTTTTTTTTTTTTTAAATTTTTTTTTTTTTCAACGTTTATTTATTTTTGGGACAGAGAGAGACAGAGCATAAACGGGGGAGGGGCAGAGAGAGAGGGAGACACAGAATCAGAAACAGGCTCCAGGCTCTGAGCCATCAGCCCAGAGCCCGACGCGGGGCTCGAACTCACGGACCGCGAGATCGTGACCTGGCTGAAGTCGGACGCTTAGCCGACTGCGCCACCCAGGCGCCCCATGTTAGCTCTGATTTACTGTGACCTTGTGATAGGAGAAGTGAAGATTTTTTAGAAACTGCTTTCTTTTGAAAGCGATAATAGGGTTTAGGTAACATTGCTGTGAGTTTTCAGTCTTCCCTTCTGTGGGCAAAACCTTCATGGCACAAAGATACCAAGGAAGCTGGAATAGAATACCATAGTCAGTCTCCCTCCTTGCTAGAGGCCGTCACCCAGAGTAGGGTTGGTATGCAGCAGGCGCTACACAAATGGTTTTGAATGATTGGAAAAGGTTATGTGTTTTCTCTTCTGGAGCTTCTAAAAGGTTTCATAACTTGTACAAAATAATGCTTTTTTCATATATACATAAAATCAAAGAGTGAATAATCCATGTATTTATTTACCAGCAGAGAAACTCTGAGAAAAATTGAGGTCATTTATTTTTGATAAAATGACTAATCGGTTTACTTAACCTGGAAATGAACGTCATCTAGAAACAAAGAATGTTGTTAAGAATTTAGTGGTGAGGAATTCTTATATTTTGCATCTCAATTTATGTTTTCTATTTTAGCCACTTTGGAGACTAATTAACGATACTAAAGACAAAAGAATGTTAGTTTATAAATCTGAAGATATCAAGAATATTTCACGTCTGCAGTCTCCAAAAGTGTGTGGTTATATAAAGGCGGATAACGAAGAGTTGCTTCCAAAAGGGCTAGTAGACAGAGAGCCACCTGACGGTAAGACAACAAATAGTTTTTCAAATGAGAAGCAAGCATGATGTGTGTCTTCAGGAGGGGTGATTATTAATTGGGGGAAAATATTATCAAGTTATTACAGTATTTGACTTGAAAATAGAGTTTTATTCAGAAATTTAATTCTTTTGCCTATAATGTAAGAATTGAAAACCCTAGAAAATAATGGAACAATAAAGATTGGAAAAAGACTGCAGAAAAGGGAAATTGAATAATCTGAGGGGATTTTTTTTGGTAAATATTAAAGAAGGATTGATCACATATAATGTTCAAGTGGGTGTGGTGAGGAAGGAAAGTTTTTTTATTTGGAGAATTTAAAAAGAAAATAGTACCATTGAGAAGATAAGTTTATAAGAAATTAGTTGGTACCAAGAGAGGTCTGTACTTTTCAGAAAGAAGGCTATCAGCCTTGGGACAGATCACTTCAGAGTCACTTTAAAACAAAACCATCTTGGAGAAATACTCTACTGTCCTCATTTTTTGAAAACTTAGAAAATTTATTACTAACATTTTAGTATATAAATACATAAATTCTCAATTTTGTATTTGATAAGGAAAATGATCTATTACCATAAATGTTTTTAATGTCTGATTATCTTTATAGTTTTATTATTACTTTGGTTAATTCGTAGACTTCTAGAAGAAAATGACAGTTTCATAGCCCAGAGGTAAATTAGTTGCTTATTTTACTTGAAGTACTTTTTAAAGTATCCTCATTTTAGAAATTAAGGACACACTTTCCTTGGTTTTGAATTCCACGTTAAAAAAAATTTTTTTTTAATGTTTATTTTTGATAGAGAGGGAGCGTGCACGTGCACACTCGTGCATGAGCAGGGGAGGAGCACAGAGTGGGGGTGGGGAGACACAGATATGAAGCAGGCTCCAGGTTCCGAGCTGTCAGTACAGAGCCCGACGCGGGGCTCGAACTCACGGACCATGAGATCATGACCTGAGCTGAAGTCAGCACGTAACCAACCAACCGAGCCACCCAGGCGTCCCTGAATTCTATGATTTTAAAACCTTATATGACTTTTCATTTTTCTGTCTTCCTCCAAATTGTTTTTTTGTTTAAAATATCTTTAAAGATACTAAGCACAAATAATGTTTGTTTCAAAAGTATGCTAGATTTAAAGCGTTACTATAAAAAACTCCTTGTTTTGATGAATTTTGATTTAATAGTGCATACAAATTCATATTAGAGCTTGTTCACCGGGTGAAGAGAAGAGCTGGCCCTAATCCCATGAAGAACACGTGTAAATTGTTGGTGGTAGCAGATCATCGCTTTTACAAATACATGGGCAGAGGGGAAGAGAGCACAACTACAAATTACTTGGTGAGTATCTGATACTGGATCAGGTCACTGGACACAAAGATCCAGTTAGGTAGGCGAATTCCATTCAAGAGAACACTGTTGTGACGTGAAATGTGATGAAACAAGATTTGTTTCAGATGCCCTGTCATTTCCTAAAATATTTGGGAGCTCTCTGAAGTTCTTAACGTTACTCTGTAGAGATTCTAGTTTCAAATATTTGAAACCCCATTTTACCTTTGAACTACTATTTTCTGCACATGAGAATTTTTATGCGTATTAGTTAGGTTTAGGAAGAGTTCATAACATAGGCTTCCCTTCTGTTCAAGTGAACTTTCTGGAAACATCACTGCTATAATGGCCGTGATCCTGTTGGTGACTCATGTATGGATGTATGCTCCAGAGTGGAAAAAAAAGTATTTGTATGAACCTCTGTGTGTCCTTCGCCTCTATGTTTATTTCAGAGCAGATGGTCTGCTTGTTTTATGTTGTATAAAATAGCTAATTGTTGGAATATAAATACGTGGAATAGATGGGATTTACAAGGTCATAACTGTAAAGATTCAAAGGAAAGATTACAGAAGTACTGACATGGGTTTTTAAGCCTTTACTGTTATAATTTGAAAAGCCAAGGGAATCCTATTTCATTGACATTTTTTGTTGATATGATCTCATTCGTCATGATAACTGGGCACTGACAAAATGTTGTTGTTGAGGGAATAAAAGAGAATACAGCTATTCATGATCCAAGAGCCTAGGCCTTTCTCATTGCCTTTCTCATTGCCTTGCTTGTTCCGTTCTCTGTGTTTCATTTGTACCCTCCCTCACCCTTCTTTCCCTTCCCTTCCAATGTCAAGTGAAAGAATTTATTATGAGGGTAGTAGGAGTAGTGTGTGAAGTCACTGTAATTCTTGTTCCGAATTAAGAGATTCTTTCTTGAAAAAGCTCCTTTCTCAATACGGGTTTTGTATTAAAAGATCTTAATTTCCTTTTTTTGTTCATTATACCACAATGTGAATATAATGAGAGGTCTAGTCTTAGAAATTGTATTTTTTAGTTTTACACTTACTATAAGCAAAGAACAGTTTCTTAGATCTGTAATGTGCTTCACTGTTACTGGAACAAACCTCATCTGGCCAGTTTTTGAACAATAGAATAGTCTCCTTGAAGAAAAGATGGGTAATGAGCATTTTGTTCTTACGTAGTTTGAATCATCCTTGACCCTCCTCCCCCAGTATTCTTTGTCTGCCTCCCTTCCCAAAGCAGAGAACAGAAGAAAGGAGGAACGTGGAGCCTCACTCCTCTGTCCATCTCTTTACCTGGTCCTTGGTGCTGGTTTGCCCAGGGAGGGTCGGGGATAGATTGAGCAGTATCTGTCCCTGCTCCTCACCTCTTTTCTTTTCTTTTCTTTTCTTTTCTTTTCTTTTCTTTTCTTTTCGTTTCGTTTCGTTTCGTTTCGTTCCTTTCCTTTCCTTTCCTTTCCTTTCCTTTCCTTTCCTTTCCTTTCCTTTCCTTTCCTTTCCTTTCCTTTCCTCCTTTCCTCTCTTTTCCTTTCCTTCCTTTTTTTCTTTCTTTCTCTTTCTTTCTTTTTGAAATTTTAAATTTTATTTAAATCCGAGTTATTATACAGTGTAGTATTGGTTTCAGGAGTAGAATTCAGTGATTCATCACTTACATACAACACCCAGTGCTCATCCCAGCAAGTGCCCTCCTTAATGTCCATCACCCATCTAGCCCATCCCCCAACCCAACAACACGCCTTCAGCAACCCCCAGTTTGTTTTCTATATTTCAGAATCTCTTATTGTTTGCCTCCCTGTTTTTATCTTATTTTTCCTTCCCTTCCCCTATGTTCATCTGTTTTGTTTCTTAAAATCCACGAGTGAAATCATATATTAATCTTTCTCTGACTTATGTTGCAAATGATAAGATTTCATTCTTTTTGATCAAGTAATATTCCATTATATGTATATATGAGGTGTGTATATATATATATATATATATATACACATATATATATATATACACATACACATACATACATATATCATATATTCTTTATCTGTTTGTCAGTTGATGAACATTTGGGCTCTTTCCATAACTTGGCTATTTGGGTTCCTCCTTTCCAAGAAAGACATTTGAGGTTTTTGCTAAAAACTAGAGTGAAGAGACTACTTCTTAGAAGGGAATATTTTAGGTATGTTGATTGACTTTGAACTTTCAGTATTATGGTTGAATGGAATGGCAGTTTTTAAAAAAAGTCTGTTACTTGATATTTTGGTTCCATATGCAATTGATAACCTAAAATTTGAGATTAACTGTACCATTTCTTTTTTTTTTTTTTTAATGTTTTTTTAAATTTATTTTTGAAAGAGACAGAGCATGAGCAGGGGAGGGGCAGAGAGAGACAGAAACACAATCTGTGTGATTCAGACTCATGGTCGCAAGATCATGACCTGAGCCAAAGTCGGCTGCTGAAGGGACTGAGCCACCCAGACACCCCTAACTGTACCACTTCTTGGTTCTGGTAGCAGTATGTTTGCGGCTAGGAATCATTGTTAGTGTTGTCAGTGATGAAGAATAACTTCTTTTTTTTTTTTTTCCTAAGTTTATTCTTGAGAGGGAGAGAGCTCACACAGGAGCGCGAGAGGGACAGAGAGAGAGAGAAAGAGAGAGAGTCCTCAGCAGACTACACAGTGTCAGTGTAGAGCCCGACACGGGGCTTAAACTTGTGAACTGTGAGATCATGACCTGAGCCTAAATCAAGAGTTGGACACTCAACTGACTGTGCCACCCACACCCCCCAAGAATAACATCTTAATGCTTGTTTTATAATTGGTGGAAACTTTTACAGTGACATTTTCTCTAAACTGGCATTTGTAATCCCAGCAAAATTTATATTACATTGCAAAGCGTAGTAAACATATGCATGTCTTTCTTTTATAAACACAGATAGAGCTTATTGACAGAGTTGATGACATCTATCGGAACACTTCATGGGACAACGCGGGTTTTAAAGGTTACGGAATACAGATCGAGCAGGTACTTACCAACGGATGTGGCTTTTATTACTCAGCTGAGTGATGCCATCTAAGTATTTGTCACTTGTATTCAGAGTCCAGAAGCTTATCTTAGATTCTGATCTTAAATATTTTCAAATGCCAGTGATTTTTATCTAATAAATTGTGCAGCGTTTTGAAATAATTATTTATAGATTGTGAAGTTTTTTGTTCTTAGGCTTGTTGTAGGCAGAATGCTTTTTTACATTGCTGTGATTTCTTCTTTCTCAGAATTTATTGTTTTTATCCTCTTCATTGTTTTACTTTTTTTTGATGACGCTTTGCATCTTTAGTCAGAATGCCGATACATACTGTTGAATCCTTAGAAAATGTATTCAAAAATACTGTGTACATTTGTAAGGCATTTATGCCTATAGAACCAGTGGGTCTCTTTTCCCCAGAATCTTCTGATTTTTTATAGTCTGTCAATGGAGTATGTCCAGTAATGATGTCTCAATGTCATCTTATCTTGCAGTAAAAATTGTTTTAAATTGGTAAGACTGATTAAAAAGATTTCTGAAATCAGCTATTGCTTTCGACAGACATTTTAATGTGTAAATTATCTTTATTTTTTCCAAGCTGTTTGTATTAAATTAACTATATTCTTATAGGTTCTATAGCCTAGAATTTAGAGCTTTAAAAAAAAAAAAAACTTTAGAAATCATGCATCATACTATACTTTATAAATGTTAAACGTTTGTAGTACTTGTATAAAACTAAGAGAATTATTTTTCCCTTTTCCATTCTCTTTTACTGTTTTGCATTTTCTTTTAAGTTATTATCTGAATAGGTAATGTATACACATGGTACAAAAGCCAGTGAAAAGTAAGTCTCTTCAGCCTCTGCCCACTGTCAAACCAGCCCCTTCCCAGAGCCATCCATGTCACGAGTTTCATAAGTATCGTTCTAGAAGTACTTTGTGCATGTATGGCATGTGTATGTGTATGTGTGTATTTGACACATGGTGGTCTGCTCTACTCTTGCACCTTGCTTTTTCATTTTGCGAATATGTTGGCGATTATTCCGTTATGGTACATATAAAGCTGCCTCACTTGTTTAAAACAGCTGCATTGTGTTCAAGTTTTAGGGAACCAAGAAATAAAACTCCTTTTTTGCCTTAAGAACTTGGAACCACTTGGAAAAATAGGTGCAGTATAGGAGATAAAAATCTCAGCTTTATGATAACGATGCCACTTGGGTTGGAGGATGTGGTTTTTAGCTGGCCAGTTACACTGGGCTTCCCTCTATTTCATCCCAGAATTGATCTTGACCACCTACCACCAAAGCCGCAGAGGCAGAGCCCTCCCCTGTGAGCTTACTGCTTGGTGGCAGACCAGACACACTCTGTCCAGGCAGGCAGATTCGGAAGAGAGGCCAGAAACGGCTGAGCTGAGCATGGCTTAGTTCTTTTTCCTAAACAAACTCACCAGTTGATAACGTTTCATTTCTTTTGGAGAAAACCCTTTGTTCCCTTTTTTATTAAAGCAGGGTTAACATGAATTTTTACTGTATGTGCAAGGAAAAGCCCCTGTCCTTTATAATCTTTTATTCCTCTGCAATGATAGACATGTAATTGTTCTGTGTCTCTGAATCATTGATTATATTGGAATAAATATTTTAGGCTCATAGAACCCAAGTTCTCATTTTATCAGACCAAATATAGAGGAAGTAAGAATATTTTTTTACATATAATTTATTGTCAAATTGGTTTCCATACAATACCCAGTGTTCATCCCAACAGGTGCCCTCCTCAATGCCAAGGAAGTAAGAGTTTAGAAGCACATTTATAAATTGATAAATCATTCACTGACCTACATATTTTCCATACCATATGCTTCTCAGTTTGTTTTTAAACATTGAATATTAGAGCTGAAGAATCTTATGGAACTTGGGTTTAAAACACTGTTTCTGGAGTGGTAGGTGATCTTATTTTGAATAGCTAAAACAGTGCAGTATTATTTCAGAGTCTTCTGACTTTTTTCTGAAGTGTTCTAAGTGTATCGTCTCTTTAAGTATAGATTCGCATTCTCAAGTCTCCACAAGATGTGAAACCTGGTGAAAGGCACTATAACATGGCAAAAAGTTATCCAAATGAAGAAAAGGATGCTTGGGATGTGAAGATGTTGCTAGAGGTAGGTGGTGGAATCCTTAGTGGGACCCTGTGAGCGTCCTTTCCGGTTTCTAATACACGAGGTGTGTCTGCATTAATGAAGGGGCGCATCAACAAAGGTTATTGAAAATCAGGAGCAGCTTCCCCCCCGCCCAATCCAGCAGTGACCTCACCCCTGTAGCCAGGCAGACAGCACAATGGGCCAAAAAGTTGTGAAAATGAAAAATGCTTGAGAGTGGTGCTTCTTAAACTTAGTATCTTTGAGAACCTAGTGAAGTATTGGGACTTTAGAAAGTAGATGGATACCCAATATGTACATTTTTTGCACACCGTTTTGTGCAGGTTTCTTTGAAACTCGTCAGTAGATCTCCTAGGCCAGGATATGTCAAACAGTAGGACAGTGTATTAGTAGAAATATAACTTGGAGATCTGAAAGTTTTCTACAGGATTTAAAAATCTTTGTATCTTGGGGCACCTGGGTGGCTCTGTCAGTTAAGCAGCCAACTTTGGCTCAAGTCATGATCTCACGGCTCCTGGGTTTGAGCCCCACATCAGGCTCTGTGCTGACAGGTCAGAGCCTAGAGCCTGCTTTGGATTCTGTGTCTCTCTATCTCTCTCTCTGCCCCTCCTCTGCTTGCTCTCTGTCTCTCTCACTCAAAAAAATAAACACTGGAAAAAAATAAAAATCTTTGTGTCTTTATTCTGGTGATAAATCTAAAGGTAGCCTAATCATTTTCTGCCATTTGGATTCTTGACAGGGTATGATTGATCCTTTTTGCCACATGATTTCAGTGTCTTGGGTTTGTATATGCTATTGCTTTGTGGTAAAATGACCTTCTATGAAGTGATAGTGATCTTTAATATGTTAGTAAGTGTATTGGTGTCCAATGGTTGCTCTCACAAATTACTGCAAATTCAGCAGCTTCTAACAATGCTTATTTATCTAATAGTTTCCATGGGTTAGGCCATGCATAGCATGGCTCATCAGTCTCACAAGGCAAAAATTAAGTTTTCAAAGCTTGAATTAAAGGATATTCCCAACTCTTCATCCAAGTTGAGATCGATAGAGTGCTTCATCGTATAGTACCCTACATGCCTTATCTGCTGTGTTTCACTGCCATCCCAGAGGTTGAGACAGCACTGTTCCCCCCCCCCCCCTTTTTTTAATGTTTGTTTATTTTTGAGAGAAAGAGAGAGAAGTATGAGCGGTGGAGGGGCAGGAAGAGAGGCAGACACAGAATCCGAAGCAGGCTCCAGGCTCCAAGCTGCTAGCACAGAGCCCGATGTGGGGCTTGAACCCATGAGCCGTGAGATAGTGACCTGAGCTGAAGTGGGACGCCCAACTGACGGGGCCACCCAGGCGCCCCTAGCACCGTTGACTTCTAAAGAGGCTCACCAAGTGAGTTAGTGTGTTAGGTCTGCTAGTAACAAAGCACCACAGACCAGGGGGCTTAACAGAATTTTATTTCTCATAGTTCTGGAGGCTGAAAAACCAAAGCAAACTCAAAAAAAAAGAAAGAAAAACCTGCAGAACCTGGGCACCTGGCTGGCTCAGTCAGAAGAGTATGCGACTCTCAATCTTGGGGTTGTTTGAGCCACATGTTGGGTGTAGAGATTACCAAAATAAATGGGGAAAATCCCTATAAAACCAATAGAATCCTTGAAATACTTTAGAGGGATCCGTTTTGGTATGAGGTTCTACATCCCCTGAAGGGAATATTCAAGCACTGAGACTGACAGAAGTGGAAGGTCTTCAGGGCCCGGCTGCATGTCTGCACACTAGCCCTCTTAGTCTTGAGCTGTTCTAACAAGCTGCCAAGCGCTTCCCTATCATACCCTCCTCCCTGACTAGACAGCACTCCGTTCCTTAACGTGTGCCGGTGGGTGAGAAGTGTAGGTAATTGTACTCAGTTTTGTGGGCTGAAGCAGAAGTGCAGTCAGTCGTATGTTATCGTTCCCCAGTGTCTGGCTGAAACGTCTTTTAGCCTGATGTCATTGTTTTTTTTTTATATATATTTTTTCAACGTTTATTTATTTTTGGGACAGAGAGAGACAGAGCATGAACGGGGGAGGGGCAGAGAGAGAGGGAGACACAGAATCGGAAACAGGCTCCAGGCTCCGAGCCATCAGCCCATAGCCTGACGCGGGGCTTGAACTCACGGACCGCGAGATCGTGACCTGGCTGAAGTCGGACGCTCAACCGACTGCGCCACCCAGGCGCCCCCTGATGTCATTGTTAATCTAGTTAAGAGTGCTTTTTTTTTCTTAAAGCAATTTAGCTTTGATATAGCTGAGGAAGCATCTAAAGTCTGCCTCGCACATCTTTTCACCTATCAAGATTTTGATATGGGAACTCTTGGATTAGCTTACGTTGGTTCTCCCAGAGCAAACAGCCACGGAGGTGTTTGTCCAAAGGGTAAGTTTCCATTTGTTGTGTGGCTGTGTGAGAATGGCAGACTGAGTAGATTGTAGTGTAGTTCTGTGTTAAATGAGCAATCTGTCTCTGTTTCCTTTGTCCTCTAGCTTACTATAGTCCAATTGGAAAGAAGAATATCTATTTGAATAGTGGTTTGACCAGCACAAAAAATTATGGCAAAACCATCCTTACAAAGGTATGTTCTCTTATTTTTTAAAAGGATAGATTTGGAGTTTATTGTGGTAGAACCTCAACTTTATATATTTACGTAGGTATCTTTTAGAAAAGTAATACATGCTTTTGTTAGTTTGTTTCCACCTAAAAAAATAACATGTGTTTTGGTGGGAAATGTGAAAATAAGAATACAAAGGAAAAGATAAAATTACCTGTGAGATTTCTTTTGAGACCCCCCTACCCAGGGCCATTGTTTCTCCTAAAGACACCCCCCCCCACCTGCCCGGCCCTGCCCCGAACTCTTCATCCTGTGGCTCCTAGGCTCCTGGTCCTGCTGTGTAGCTGTCATTTGAAGACCTCTCCATACTCCATCGTTTCCTGAACCTCATCTTCTTCCTCTTTGTTGATTTATACCATCATTTTGGTGTAGCGTATGTTCCAGAGCTTCCTAAGAAAGCATACGTGAGAGACAAATTGAGATTTTTACATATCTGAAAATGTCTTTACCCTGCTCTTAAACTTGATTGATAATTAAGTTTTCTCAGTGCTTGAAGGCATCGCTCCATTATCTTCTACTGTTTTGTGTTACTATTAGAATCTGAAGTCATTCCGATTTTTTACACTTTGTATGTGACCAGTTTTTTCCTCTAGAAGATTTTAGGATCTTGTTTTTGCCCAGATAGATCCATTAGGAATGGGTAAGGCACATTCCAGCAAATCCATACAACTGAAAAGCCAATAAACATTGACTTAAATAATAGGGGTATTTGCCTCAGTCAACGACAAGGTCATGGATAGCATCCTGTGGGTGCTGTTGCAGCTCGGTGATGCCCTCAGGGAGCCCGGATGTTTCCAGTTTTCACTCAGCCACTCTGAGCACAGGCCTCTGTCCTCCTGCTTATCATCTCCTGCTCACAAGGTGGTTCTCTTCTGTGTTGCAGAAAGGAGGACAAAGCCTAGTCTGTCCCTTTCTAAAAGCTTCTCTGTGGAAGTCCCACCCACTGGCTTCTGTTTAGGCTGACCTACCCTCAAGGATATATGGAAAGGTGGTTTATTTTAGTTGAGTGTATTGCCACCTGAGTGGGATTAGGAAGGGGAGAATGGATATTGATAGGAAATACTAATCTGATACACTGGTAGTTTGGCTACGATGTTATAGTTGGTGTAGGTATTTTATTCCACTGTGCTGGGCCCTTCAATCCAGACACTCCCAACTCCCACAGTCCAACTGATACTCTGTCGTTGATCGCATTAATCAAGACCCCATTTAAGAAATCACGGCCTAGCTGGCCAATGCAGCTGATGGTTAGATATCAGGAAATAATGTTTTCTTTGCATGATCCTTAAGGAAGCTGACCTGGTTACAACTCATGAATTGGGACACAATTTTGGAGCAGAACATGATCCGGATGGCCTAGCGGAATGTGCCCCAAATGAGGACCAGGGAGGAAAATATGTTATGTATCCCATAGCGGTGAGTGGAGATCACGAGAACAATAAGGTGTGTATCTTTTGGAGCTTTTTAAAGTTAGGAAAGAAAGAGGCTATATTTAATTATAATGAGAGCCCAGTAAAGCATTCAGTTCTAGGGATGGGGCTGCAAATTATAAAGTACCCTCAAACCTGGTTGTGTGTTTGAGAGTGAAACGTGGTCCATCAGATCTGGTTAAAGCTGTCATTTCGACTGGTATCAAAGCTAATCATATGTTGATTTGGGCTATATGGAAAATCAGTGACAGTAATGGCTTGTATTGGAGGTCTAAATGGCAAGGTCTGGTGCAAGTTAAAAATTTCCTGTCATTTCTTATACAAGTTGTCATTCATTTTAAGTCTACAGTACTTAACAATTGGTATGGTTTTTTTTTGTTGTTGTTTTTTTAATATTTGTTTATTTTCAATAGAGAAAGAGACAGAGTGTGAGGCAGGGAGGGTCAGAGAGAGAGGGAGACAACAGAATCCAAAACGGGTTCCAGGCTCTGAGCTATAAACTATCAGCTCAGAGCCTGATGCGGGGCTCAAACTCACAAACTGTGAGATCATGACCTGAGCCGAAGTTGGACAGCCAACTGACTGAGCCACCCAGGCGCCCCTGGCATGGGTTTTTTAAAAAAAATTTTTTTAGTGTTTATTTTTGAGAGAGAGAGAGACAGAATTCTAGTTGGGGAGGGGCAGAGAGAGAGGGAGACCCAATTTGAAGCAGGCTCCAGGCTCTGAGCTGTTAGCACAGAGCCTGACATGGGGCTCAAACCCATAAACTATGAGATCATGACCTGAGCTGAAGTCAAACACTTAACTGACTGAGCCACCTAGGCGCCCCTCCATGTTTTTATAAACTTCAACACAATCCATAATTTGACAGAGTATAAGCCTCCCGCGGGAAGGGCCTGTGCTTGTCGTGTTCACAGCTCTGTCTCCAGTACCTGGTAGGGGTACCTGGCATATAATAGTTTGTTGAGTAAATAAATTAACAGTTGGCTCCTAGGATTTTTGAGAGTACACCAGTCCTTGGCGTGGGGTACTGTGAGCCTCTTGAGAGACCGTAAGAGTGGCTGTGGCTGACTTAGAGTTTGGATTGAAAGTGTTCATCGGTGTCTGGTTCTTGCATTTTACTTGGTGTTAAACAGCATGAGGCATAATGAGGAAAACATACTGGTTTTGTTGCTGAGTGAGAGTTGGCTGGCTCTACCCGGGAAAGACGGTGAAGTGTTTCTCCTGACTCTTCTTTTGAGCCGGCACTTGGCTCTTTAGAGCCTGGCATGGAGCTAGAGGACCAAGTTATTTTTGTGTTTCCCTGGTCCCGGCCCTGCTTTTTTGAAAGTTTCTTTCTCATGTTCTTTTGTCCTCTTTTTCCTTGGCTATTATGTGTAAACAGTCTCTTCTTCTTTTGCGTTGCACCTGAAGTTTTATTTTTCCTCTGCCTGGTAACTCGCACCCGAGGCACTTTTCCCTCCTCATTTCTGCCTACTCTTCCGACTTATCACATTCCCTGTTGAGTTTTCCTCCGTTTTTCTGAGTTGTCTCTGCATTTCTGAATATGTACATTGTAGTTCAGGGCTGTTCAGTAGAAGGTTCTGGGATGATGGCAATATTCTGTGTTAATACAGTAGCCACTAGCCAGATGTGGCCATTGAGCACTTGAAATGTAGCTGGAGAGACTGAGTAACTGAATTTTAAGTTCTATTTTATTTAAATTCAATAGCGATTGCCTGGGGCTGGACGTAAGAATGGGAATTAACTGTAAAAGGACACAAGGGATCTTTTTGGAGGCAAGAAAATGTCCACAATGTGGTGATGGCCACGCCACTTGATAAAGTGACTGGGAATCATCGACTTGTACATTTGAGATGGGTGAATTTTGTGATATGTAAAATACGTCTTACTAAAGCTATTAAAAAACAACAACAACAACAACAACAAACCAGTGTGAGGGCAGAGGGGAAGTGGTGAGGGTTTCAGAGGAGTCATGAAGGCGTGAGTCGGTCGTTGTAGAAGCAGGTGAGCGGCATGTGGGTGTTGACAATACTGTTCTGTCCATGACGAGTGAACATTTCTTTTTTTAACTTATTTTTTTAATTTTTATTTATTTTTTAAATTTACATCCGAGTCAGCATATGGTGTAACAATGATTTCAGGAGTAGATCCCTTAATGCCCGTTACCCATTTAGCGCATCGCCCCTCCTACAACCCCTCCAGTAATCCTCTGTTCTCCATATTTGAGAGTCTCTTATGTTTTTGTCCCCCTCCCTGTTTTTATATTATTTTTGCTTCCCTTCCCTTATGTTCATCTGTTCTGTGTCTTAAAGTCCTCATATGAGTGAAGCCTTATGATTTTTGTCTTTCTCTGACTCATTTCACTTAGCATAATACCCTGCTGTTCCATCTACATAGTTGCAAATGGCAAGATTTCATTCTTTTTGATTGCCGAGTAATACTCCATTGTATGTATGTACCACATTTTCTTTATCCATTCATGCATCGATGGACATTTGGGCTCTTTCCATCCTTTGGCTATTGTTGGTGGTGCTGCTATAAACATGGGGATGCATGTGTCCCTTCGAAACAGCACACCTGTATCCCTTGGATAAATACCCAGTAGTGCAGTTGCTGGGTCATAGGGTAGTTCTATTTTTAATTTTTTGAAGAACCTCCATACTGTTTTCCAGAGTGGCTGCACCAGTTTGCATTCCCAATGAGTGAACATTTCTGTAAGTGTGAAGTATGTGGTGAGGAAAAATAAATTTACGGAGCCACACTTGGCTCGTGGCTACAGTATTGGACAGCGCGCTCTAGATTGTAGTCATTTGCTTCTTTGTTACGAGGATGGTGTCGGTGTTTTGGGGGAAATTGTCTTACTTTTTTGCAGACTCTTTTTGTACAAGTTCTCAGTGAACTTTCCCCACGAGCTCTTCAAGCGGCCCGGGAAGGACTTCCTAATGAGAACGGTGCCTGGCCAGGCCTTCTGTTTTTTAATTCAGGAAGTGTTGGTCTGTCCTTGTTGGATGTAGAGTTTACTTAAAAAGTCAAAATAAGAAAAGATGGGCCACCTGGGTGGCTCAGTCCGTTGAGCGTCTGACTTTAGCTCAGGTCATGATCTTGCGGTCAGTGGGTTCGAGCCCCACATCGGGCTCTATGCTGATAGCTCAGAGCCTGGAGCCTGCTTCATTTTCTGTCTCTCCCTCTCTCTCTGCCCCTCCACTACTCACGCTCTGTCTCTGTCTCTCATAAATGAATGAGTGTTAAAAAATAAAAAAAGAAGTGTAGGACAAACAAAGAGGTGCTAGTCTATCAAGAACAATTTATCCATTTATTTATTTTGTCCCAAGCATCTCATATTTAGCGTATTTTCTATTAGTTTGGTTTACCCAACTAACAAACTTGTAAAAATATTAATAAAAATGTTTTTAACTAGATTAAAAGGGCTCCAGGTTCCTCGACCTCAAAAGACAGGGCCTGGCACCTCCCGCAGACCAGCTGCTGAGAAGTGACATGTGGCCTAGTGACTTGTGCCTGGGCAGGCCTTCTGTGTGGCCAGATGGCCTGAGGGATTTTTGGCACAAGAGGAGAGAGTGTGGGAAGGATGCAATGAGAAGGCCAGAGGTCTTCAGGGAGCGTGGAGGCCACAAAGGGGAGACCAGAGCAACGGCCACATTCCCCTTGAGCCCTGCCGAGGGGCCCTGCTGCTCAGGTGTGGCTCTGATAAGTTAGTGAGGAGGTCTTCTTATGGCTTCCGTGTCCATTCGAATTCCTTATGATCTCATCTCCCATAAGTGAACTTCTAAAGTTGAGTTCATGGATCTGCAGTGCTCGTGAATAAACCCAGCAAATTCTAACCGCCTGAGGCTAGACAGCAATAACACCCCTTAAATATCTTTATTTAAAACAAATACTTTTACTATAAAATAAAAATCTTTACCATAAAAAAAAATCCTTTAATTTTTTTTTTTTTTTTTTTTTTTTTTTTTTATGTTTTTATTTTTGAGACAGAGAGCATGAGCAGGGGAGGAGCAGAGAGAGAGGGAGACACAGAATCTGAAGCAGGCTCCGGGCTCTGAGCTGTCAGCACAGAGCCCGACGCGGGGCTCAAACCCACGGACCGTGAGATCATGACCTGAGCCGAAGTCGGACGCCCAACCGACTGAGCCATCCAGGCGCCCCAAAAAATCCTTTAAAAAAAAGCCCAGGGGTGCCTGGGTGGCTCAGTCGGTTGAGTGTCCGACTTCGGCTCAGGTCATGATCTCACGGTCTGTGGTTTCGAGCCCCGCGTCGGGCTCTGTGCTGACAGCTCAGAGCCTGGAGCCTTGGATTCTGTGTCTCCCTCTTTCTCTGTCAAAACTAAATAAACATTAAAATTAAAAAAAAAAAAAAAAAAGCCCAGTTAGGATTTCTGTTCAAGGTGATAAGGTCTTGAATATCTTCTAAAAGTAATCTTTCAGGGCTCAGGGGTGGCTCAATTGGTCACGTCCAACTCTTGATTTCAGCTCAGGTCATGATCTCATGGTTTGTGAGTTCAAACTCCGCATCAGGTTTTGCACTGACAGTATGGAACCTGCTTGGGATTCTCTGTCTCTCCCTCTCTCTGTTTCCTTCTCCTGCTCGTACTTTCTTTCAAAAATAAATAAACATTTATAAGTTAAATAAATAGATAAAGAGATAAATAAAAGGAATCCTTTTGTCATCTGATTCGGTGGTCACAGTTACCTTTGGAGGGTCCTGTGTTCTCTGCTCCTCAAGGGCATGGTCTTCTCTAGGGAGAAAGTGAAGCCATTTTAGCAAAAGGGCAGCAGCTGTGGAGACCTTCCCTCAAGAAACTGCACTAAATTTTCCTCAAGTCTCTTGCTCCTTTTCTTGCTAATTTCAGATGGTTTGGAAAATGGACTCCATTTTAGAGCTCCTGGTAAAAAAAATCCCCAAATTTATAAGAAGGCCATTTCCATGGTTCTGTACCGAAAATGGTGGGGGAACTAGGGTAGAGGCTTCCTTTGAGATACTGGTCAACTGTAGAAATCACAAAGAAATTGTTAAAATCACGGGGATCCATGTGAATGTTTAGGTTACAATTTGGGATTTAATCTTTTAGTAGACCATATGTAAGGTAATCTCATGCCTCTGACTATGCTCAGCTATTTAAAAGCTTTTTTTTTTTTTTAATTTATGTTTGAGAGTCTGCAAACGGGAGGGGCAGAGAGAGAGGGAGGCCAAGAATCTGAAGCAGGCTCTGTGCTGACGGCAGAGAGCCCCACACAGGGCTCGAACTCACGAACCCAGAGATCATGACCTGAGCCTAAGTCGGTCACTTATCCGACCGAGTCACCCAGGCGCCCCTAAACACTTTAAACATGGGTCATCCATACACATAGGCAGGGAAAGAGAAGGAGGTAAATCAGAAATTTGCGGCATCCCTGAATCGTTATGTCCTGGAAGATGATGGTGTGTTCCTAATTCTCACTGGCACTGTGGCCGTGTCAGGTGCCATGCCTGGGGACAGGACAGCGTAGAATCTGGTGGAACCAGACTGTCGGTCCTCTCGAGGGACAGGCTGGGATGCACGGTCTCACTGTACAGCCTGCCTGTGAAGAATTTTTAGGCTCTTACCCAAATCCACACCAGCTTTTAGCACCCTACTCAGGGAGGTAACTTGATTCCATATAACTGGCATTTTGAGGAGACAGTGATGGAACTTGACATGCCTTCAAGGTGGCTCTGACTGTGGCTTTTACATTGAGAGTTTGTCTCTAGGGAAGAAACACAAACACTACATGGGAATGCATTTTTATTGTTACTTTGGGTCCTTTGTGGCCTTCTTTCTTTCAAGATGTTTTCAAACTGCAGTAAGCAGTCCATCTATAAGACCATTGAAAGTAAGGCCCAGGAGTGTTTCCAAGAACGAAGCAACAAAGTGTGTGGGAACTCCAGGGTGGACGAAGGAGAGGAGTGCGATCCTGGCATCATGTACCTGAACAACGACACCTGCTGCAGCAGCGAATGCATGCTCAAGGAGGGTGTGCAGTGCAGGTGAGCGCGCGCGGCTGTGGGGGAAGAGCAGTTGGAAAACGCAGGGGCTTTGGAATCGTGAAAGGGTGTGTGCGCGTGCTTGCACGTGTGTTTGTCCTTTTTGTCCTTTACAGCAAGAAAAATGCTTTCTGGAAAGCAGATTGACTTTATGTTACAAAATCTGTAACCTTGTGTACTCTTTGATTCCGCATCCCAGAGCTCAGAGAGTCTTTTCTAAGGAAACAGATGTACGAGAGAGGTGATTTCATGGCTCCATTCTTTCATAGTGATAAAATATTAGATACAGAATGATAGTCCTCCTGAGATCAAAATTAATTCTTGTGTTTCTCTCCACTAAAATAATGTTGAGATTACTGTTTAATGGCATAAGCTAAATACGGAGGAGGCAGGTTACAAATTAGAAGGTACCTGTGTTTCCATTTTTATGACCAGTGCCTGGCTTAGCACTACAAGGGGAAAACTGGGTGAATAGCGGATTTGACTATGAACATATTGATGTTGTAAAATCTTTTTTTTTTTTTTTTTTAAAGATCTTTAAAAAGTGTTTGTTTTTGAGACAGAATGAGCATGTGTGGTGGAGGGGCAGAGAGAGCGGGGACAGAGGATTCAGAGGGGGCTCTGTGATGAGAGCACAGTGAGCCCGATGTGGGGCTTAAACTCACGAACTGTGAGGTCATGACCAGAACCAAAGGCGGATGCTTAACCAGATGAGCCATGCAGGTGCCCTTGATGTAAATTTTGATGGGAACTAGGACTCTGGTTGCCTGGCTTCCTTACCACGGTTGCCTTGCAGACCCATGTCTTCCTTTTTTAAGAAATTACGACACTAAGTTAATGAAAACCAAGGACACCAAGGTGTCTTAAGGATGAGTCACCTTGGGCCTGTCTGTACTTACTGTCTGCACTGCTTCTTGATGCCATAGTAGGAAGGGCCGACAGTGCATGCAGGTGGATCAGCACCTGGGGGGGCCCAGCACGCAGGCCTGGGTGACCCAGCCACAGGCCTTCCCTGCGATCTTCAGAACCTTGTGACATGACGGTAGTGTGTGCCGCGGGGCTGATGTTTGACTTGGACTGTCCCGTCTGCTCTCCCTCTGCAGTGATAGGAACAGTCCTTGCTGTAAAAACTGTCAGTTCGAGACTGCCCAGAAGAAGTGCCAGGAGGCTATTAATGCTACTTGCAAAGGCGTGTCTTACTGCACAGGTATGTCCCCCCGGGGCTTCTCGGGATACTGTGCTCAAGTGAGCATGTGCGTGTGTTTGAAACCGCATTGTATTTCATTTAGATGAAAACAACCCTTCATAAACTTCATGTGCAGGCTTGTTTTAATCATACTCCTTAGTTTGAGATACACTTGTCACTGGTCTTTGCCAGCCCCATTCTGTTTTCTTTTTTTTTTTTTCGTTACTTCCCTGTCATTCACCTCATCCCCATCATCCCCTTCCTTCTCCCGGGCAGTGTCCTAATGTGTTTCATATTTGCCTGGCCGTGTGTATTTCCTTGAAAGATCGTGTAGTGTTATTCTGTGTATATGGGTGTTTTTAACATGCCAGAATGATATTCTACTTTAGATCTTTTTGGAAACTCAGTGCCATGTTTTTAATTATCTGTGTAATGCTGTATGTCTTTGTCTACATGTCTGTATCCGTGTTTATACATAGTTCATCGTTGTGGCACCTGCTGAGTTGACGTGTATGATTTAATGTATTTAGCGTACTCAGCTGTTCACTAAGTGATGGCTTGGGTCGCTTTCATCTCTGGATCCTGCAGATAGGACTGCAGCAGACATCGTCACACATGTCTTCCAGGTGTTGTAAGAGTTTCCTGGGTACATGGGCAGCAGTGGAATTGCTCGGCTACAGAAAGCGGCAGAACATTGATGTCTAGAACGGCGGTCCTGGTGTGTCAGTGCCGCCAGGAGTGCGTGCGGAGTCCTGCATCCCAGTGTCCTTGCCTCAGTATTGTCCAGGTGTCTTAAGTTTTGCCAGTCTGATGAGTGTAACGTGATCTCTCATCCCTGTTTGCATGTTTCTTGAACATTTTCTTAGATCTGTTAGCCATTCAGAATTTTCCTTTTGTGAATAGCCAGTTCATATACTTGGTCCAAATTTTTTTTCTTTTTTAATGTAGGCTCCGGGGCTTGAACTCACGATCCTGAGATCAAGAGTCCCATGCTTTACCGACTAAGCCAGCCAGGCACCCACCCCTGTTTAGTCCATTTTTAAAAGTTGGGTTTTATGTCTTTTTGCTATTGTTGATTGAAGGAATTCTTGCATAATTCAAGCGGTTTAAACATTGCATATGCCTTCCTCCTATCTGTTGTCCTTCTTGGAACACTTTTTATGTATTTTTTTGAGCGAGTATGCGCGTGGAGGAGGGGCAGAGAGAGAGAGAGGGGAACAGAGGATCTGAAGCAGGCTCCACACTGACAGTGGAGAGCCTGATGTGGGGCTCGAACTCTTTTTTTTTTTAAATTTTTTTTTTTTTTCAACGTTTATTTTTTTTGGGACAGAGAGAGACAGAGCATGAACGGGGGAGGGGCAGAGAGAGAGGGAGACACAGAATCGGAAACAGGCTCCAGGCTCTGAGCCATCAGCCCAGAGCCCGACGCGGGGCTCGAACTCACGGACCGCGAGATCGTGACCTGGCTGAAGTCGGATGCTTAACCGACTGCGCCACCCAGGCGCCCCGGGGCTCGAACTCTTGAACCATGAGACCATGACCCCAGCTGAAGTTTGGATGTTTAGCGGACTGAGCCACCCAGGTGCCCCTCTTGGAACACAACTTTGATTTTAATAATTAGATCTTGCCGTTGTGACGGGGTGTGTATTTTATTGAACTATGGACAGTTACAAAGATATTTTCCACAGTGTTTCATTAGGTTCATTATTTTACCTTTTACCTTTAGGACTTTAATACACCTGGAGCTAATCTGTAAGCTATCTATATGAACTATGCATATTTTCTCAGTTCCATCAGTTCCTTAAAAATTTTCAAAACTATGTTATTAGGTACGTAACTGGACATACTGTCTACATTTTCATGATCTGCTCTTCCTTTACCCAGTATATAATGTTTCTTTTTGACCCTTGTGACTTTTTTGACCTTAATGTTTTATTTGATACTCAGTTACCCCAGATTTTTTTGTTCCTATTTGTCTGGTGTATCTATCCCATTCTTTTTTATTTTTTTAACTTTCTGTGGTTGGTTTGGTTCTCATAACAGCTTTATTGAGATACAGTGAGGGGTGCCTGGGTGGCTCAGTCGATTAAGTGTCCAACTTTGGCTCAGGTCATGATCTCACAGTTCGTGAGTTCGAGCCCCACGTCGGGCTCTGTGCTGACAGCTCAGAGCCTGGAGCCTGCTTCGGATTCTGTGTCTCCCTCTGTCTCTGCCCCATCCCCACTCACACTCTGTCTCTCTCTGTCTTAAAAATAAATAAAACATGAAAAAAAAATTAAAAAAACAATTGCGTTAAAAAAAAAGATACAATGAACATACCATACTGTTCACCCATTTAAAGTGTACAGTTCGGTGTTTTTTAACGTATTCGCATCTGTGCAGTCACCACCACGCTCCGTGTTAGGACATTTTCATCGCCTTGAAAGGAAACCTGTCTCCTCTAGCTGTCAATGAGCCTCCTTATCCCTCCCAAGCCCCGGACAACCAGTAATCTACTTTTGGTCTCTATGTATTCGCCTGTTCTGGATGTTTCGTGTAAGTGGGGTCCTACAGTGTGTGGCCTCTTGCATCTTTCATTCAGAATCACGTTTTCGAGATCCGCCCATGAGGTAGCCCGTGTCAGTACTTAGTGTATTCTCAGCTCTGCATCCCGTCCCGATGTCCTAGGATGGGCCGCCATCACTTGACGGACTTTTGGATTCTTTTCCGCCCTCTGGCTCTCATGAATACTGCCGTGAACACCTGTGTGCACGTGTTGTGTGGACATATGTTTTCCTTTCCTTTGTGTGTGCCCAGGAGTGGAACCGAATCACGTGGTCACTGTTGAATCGTTTGAGGAGCTGCCGGGTTGATTTCCACGGCGGCTGCCCCAGGCGGCACCTGAGGGTTTCTGTCCGTCCACACCTTCACCAACGCGGGTTGTCTTTCTGATTATAACCATTCTAGTGAAGTTTTGTCTCATTTCCGTTTTTCTTTGAACTCTTAAATGTGCATTTTATCGGACGGGACTCGTGATTCTTGCATTCTGAGATCTGTCAGCGTGCCGACCATCTGCCACGTCAGGAGCCAGAATGTCTCAGTCAAGTTTACATCAGCGTTTTCTAGCTGTGCTCAGTGTTTCTGTCTTTATTATAATAATAAAGCAGATTCAGAAAAATGTTTTCAATAAGCATAAGCAAAGCAGTTTGGAAAACTCGGTTCATTCTCGTCAAGTAGCCTTTTGTCTCCTTGGTATTTTCTATGGAGCAGCACTCGCGGAGCATGAGTGCGTTACAAGGTCAGCATCCCCGACCAGCAGCGTCGCATCACCTGCCATCTCGTTAGGCGGGAAGTTCTCGGCCCCCTCCCCGGGCCCCTCCCCCCGCACGCCCTGCCTGCTAGCTCTGACGCACCCCGAACGGACAGCCCAGTGAGACGGGTGACACTGCCTTTACGGATCTTCTCCGTGTCTCTACTCTGATACCAGTCTCTTGAGAACGGGCGTTTGACAGATAGTCGCGAAGCATTTTTTACGTATCTGCTCAGGGCAGCGTCGTAGACCGAAAACACGGTGACAGCGCAGAGTGTCCCCCTTCACCGCTTGCTGCGCTTTCCTCGCAGCCTGCGCTCCGCAGCGGCAGGCCTGTCACGTGCCTGCCCCGTGGACGCCGAATGCCCGGCGCCCACGAAGGGTTCCGTGAGACCAGAGGCAGGTGTGGCGCACCCGAGTTAGGCTGGGGTGTATCCCGGGCACTTAACGAAACGGGGCAGGTTCCTTTGCGTTTGGTGTCACTGCCGCGCTGACTTGGTGGGAAGGCCAGGCCTCCAGCTCTGGTCCCCGCCCATTGTTTTCCTGCAGCAGTTTCTCCCGTGCCGTGCTCGTGCTGCTCACTTTCCAGAATGAGTCACTCATTCCATCCTCTCACTGGAGTTTAATATCCTTCGGTGGCTTTTATTTGTCCTTAAGAATCATTGATTCATTTAAGAGATATTTGTGATGTCCTCGTGGTGTGATAGGGATTGGATATAAACGGATTCACTAAGAGGTTTGATCTTCGCTCTCGTGGAGCTTCCCATTCTATGAGGGGAACAGAAAGCACATCAAGTAGATGTAAATTGCACCACGTGTGCTTGAAGGACAGAAGTCGCTGTAGCTGTAGCAATGGAGCACAGTGGGGGTGAAAGCAGGGTCCCCGGGAGGTCCGAGGGACGCCTGTGAGCCAGATCTAAAGGGGGAGTAAGAACCAGCCCTTTCCCTCCGAGATGGAAACGAGGGCATTCGGGGCATTCCAGGTGGACGGGACAGCCTTCGTTAAGGTTCTGCGGTGAGAGACCTTGGAGCAGTGAAGAAATGGAAGGCGGCTGAGCGTGAGGGCTCGGGAGTTGTCGCTGGTGAGGTTGGAGGGGCCTGGCCGGCCGCTTCTGTGAGCCTTCCCCACAGCTTGCTTTTCAGTCCAAGTAAACGGCTCTAATGTTTGTTCAGTAGCGTGTGGGTGTTATGTATGTGTATATATATAATTTATCTATTTCGAGAGAGACTGAGAGAGCGTGAGCAGGGAGGTCAGAGAGAATCCCACGCAGGCTCCGCTGACAGCACGGAACCCGACGCGGGGCTCGATCGCACAGACTGCGGGATCGTGACCTGAGCTGAAACCAAGAGTTGGCCGCTTCACCAACTGAGCCCCCCGGGCGCCCCTGTGTATATTCTTTTATACGTAGTTGTGTTTCACGATACAAAGGTAGAAGCAGGGCTGCCTGGGTGGCTCAGTCCGTGAAGTGCCCGGCCGGCTCAGGTCACGGTCGCATGGTTTGTGGGTTCGAGCCTCAAACCGGGCTCTGTGCTGACGGTGTGGAACTTGCTTCAGATCCTCTGTCTTCTTCTTTCTCTGCCCCTCTCCGTGCACAAGTGCACACACATGCTGTTGCTCACTCGCTCTCTCAAAAAGAAACAAACACGGAAAAAGAAAAAGTAAAAGCAAAATGTAAAATAGTGGCTGAGGGGAGGCCGGGGAGACTGAGTGCAGACATTTGGGAGCACGGAGACTCGCACCGCATGGTGCTCGGTACCCAGCGAGGCACCCGGTATTTATCGGCCGGTTGGATACAGGCTGCCGGCGTCCTGCCCCGTGGGTTGCTTTTTCCTCTTGGTGAGGCGCGGTGCTGACCTGCGAGAATCCCGGGCCTGCCCCGTAAGACCGGTGGTCGCGTGACTCCCCGTGACCTGTGTGCTCGTCGTGTGCTTCCAGGTAACAGCAGCGAGTGCCCCCCTCCCGGAAACGCCGCAGATGACACGGTGTGCTTGGATCTTGGCAAGTGTAAAGATGGGAAGTGCGTTCCCTTCTGTGAGAGGGAGCAGCGGCTGGAGTCCTGTGCGTGTAACGGTGAGCGCATCTCCATGCTGCGTCCTCGCCGCCGGAGGGAGGATGGCCTGTGTCCACCGGGCCCTGTCCCTCCCTTTGGGGGCCCAGCAGGATTAGCCACTCGCTCTGGCCAGGGCAGCGGTGAGAACCCCGGCCAGGGTGGTGGTGCGTTCCCCCCCCCCCCCCCAAAACTCAAGGGGGGAGAACTCAAGGGTGGTCTGGGGGACGGAGCTCTCTGGATTCAGGTCCTCGCCCCTCTGCCTTGGCTATGAAACCGTGCTGTTGGTCGGCCTTCCTTCTCGCGATGTTTTCAGACCACGTGGTGGTGTAGGCTGAGGGGTGGGATAGGAGGGAGTTTTGCTGCGGTTGAGTGGACGGGCGGAGGTCTGTCCTCGCCACACGCACGCACCATGTTAGACGCCCCACGAGCGCAGCTGGCGCTGTCTGCATCTTACAGGCAGTGAACTGCGATACCTTCAAGGCTTCAACCAGGGAGAGCCGATCCCAGGACCTGACCCTGTCAGGGTATTCGTTGTTGTCAGCAGGGCTGGGCCCGCTGCCGGGTGTCTGGGGCAAGGGCCCTGCTTAGCGATGCCTGGTGACATCATGCTGGCCTCTCAAGACACTCGTCCTCAGGTTTCCACCTTCTATTTTGGAACTCCTGGGTCTGAGAAGGGGCCTTGGGAACTGACTGGGCTCCAGCCTTCCCGCCCTGCCTCACCTGAGAGAGTTCTGTTGCTTTCCGAACCCCCCAGAAGTCAAAACCGCCAGGTTGGGAACTCACCATCCATACAGTGGAGTAAGGGCCTCCTCCAGGTGGAATAAGAAGTGAATAAGGAAGGTATTTGACACAGTAGATGTCAAACAAATAATTTATCGAGTGCGTGGCAAAGGCTTGGGATGCCCCGGAAGAACACGTAGTAAATGCCCAGGAGATGCTTGATAAGTGAAGGAATGATGAGAAGGTTTTTCTTTCCCCATTGAGGCGGTTTGGCATGTTCTGTGTTCTAGTTGATTTCCATTTCTCCAAGTAAGGGTAAATATGGGCTGCCTCCGGGTCAAGTACCGTCCCGAGTTACACCGCCAGGTGACTTTTTGGGCATCTCCGCTGTTGGTGTCTGTGCCACGTGGCTTATGTGGTGGCGTTATTTCCATCACCCCACGAGCCGTGCTCTGGTCACACGGCGGGTGACTCACATCTGCAGTGGGCCCCTTCTGTCACAGTGTGTTGGCTTCTCACTGGAGCCTTGGCTGTGCAAGGAGTATTTCAAACTGAGAAGGGAAGGATCGAAAGCAGTGTAATAAGAACGTTGGGATAAAGGGAAACATTTAGCATCATGAAGGATCTGAAGTAGAATAAGTTGGCTTTTAATCCCTTAAAGAAAGGAAACTCTTGGGTGTGAATGAATTGTTTTTACCTTGTGGCCTGAGGACCCCGGAGCGTGAACTCAGAAGTTAACTCTTTGGGGCTGAACTAGGGATCGTTTGCTGTTGAAATGAAAAATGAGTGGAGTTGCTTCCCTTTGGGGGTGGGGGCGGGGGCGGGGAGGAGGGAAGGGAGGAGCGCCCTGTCCCTGACCGGACTCCCGCTGTCCCCGGTTCCGTTTCAGAGACTGACAACTCGTGCAAGGTGTGCTGCCGGGACCCCTCGGGCCGGTGCGTGCCCTATGTGGACGCCGAACAAAAGAACTTATTCTTGAGGAAAGGAAAGCCCTGTACGGTGGGATTTTGTGACATGAATGTAAGTGTTTCCTTCTGTTCAGCTTTTTCTGTAACGGTCAGGTGGGCAGTTTTTATATCGCAGAGATTTGCTTTTGCAAACGGAAGGAGTGCCTTTGGCGCCTGCTGTTTGTTCTCCCGCACGTCTGTCTGTCTGTGGAAGGAGGCAGCCGAGCCCGGGAAACCCGAGCACTCTCTCCATAGCCAGAACCCTGAGTCCAGAGACCGGGTGGGACCTGGGGCGGCCTTTTTGGTAAAGTTGGTTGGTTTTAGGTGGTGAGTGTTAATTACTTGGTTTTTTCCTCCACTGATTGTAAAATTGACTGTTTTCCGGTCCTAGGGCAAATGTGAGAAACGAGTCCAGGACGTCATCGAGCGATTCTGGGACTTCATTGACCAGTTGAGCATCAACACTTTTGGTACGTGATTTCCCTGGGTGGTTGTTTGCGTAGAGCTGAGCTGCTTTCAGTTCTAATGATGACATTAGAAAAGTGTGGTTTCAGATTCATATGCTGTTGTCTGGCAACAGAAGATGGAAATATTCATAGCTTTTGTCTTATTATTACTACTATTATTATTTTAAATGTTTATTTTGAGAGAGTGTGTGCAAGTGGGGGAGGGACAGAGAGAGAAAGGGAGAGAAAGGATCCCAAGCAGACTGACTCCTTGCTGTCAGCGCAGAGCCTCATGTGGGGGGGGGGGGGGGGTCCATCTCACGAACCATGAGATCATGGCCTGAGCCGACATCAGTTTAACCAACTGAGCCACCCGGGTGCCCCTCACAGCTTTTGTCTTGAAACATATTTGTCAGCTAAGATAAAATGGACTCACAGGTCTCCCCCTGTGTAGTGTGGATACGCAGATTTTCAGACAGGGAAAGTCAAATATTGGTTTCCTTCTTTCCTAGAAAATGAACACGTGACCTCATAAGCATGGTTCAGTGCTGTGGGTTGTCAATCTGAATCGTGTTTGATGTAAGCATCGTTTATTTTAACAGTGGGCCTCAGATGTTGCAGAAGCAGCAGTGTATTCTGTCCCGCAGGGTTCATCATTCATCGTCCCAAAAATAAAACCCAGAAAGCACCAACTTTGTCCTGTTACGCGTCAGCACGAGTAGTAGTCTCCCGTATGATTAGTCCCTCAGCATCACTCAAGGGACTGTGTGGAGCATCGTGTGATGTAATCTGTTCTTCTCAATAAGCGTGTTGGGGCTGTGTCTGAAATGACACTTCTCAGCAGCACCACCTGACGAACAGTCTGTGGCATACTAAGCGCTGAATTCTGAGTGTCTAAGGTACTTAACCAGGATATTCACGGTTTCGAATTGTTCACAGGGAAGTTTCTAGCGGACAACATCGTGGGTTCCGTCCTGGTTTTCTCCTTGATATTTTGGATCCCTTTCAGCATTCTTGTCCATTGTGTGGTAAGTCACCGACTTTAGGTAATGAAGCACTTACTACGATTTTGCACAATTCCAAACTTACAACTTTTGGAAAAGGTAAAATTGTTCTTAGCAAGATTCGATCTGATGTTTCCAATGACATTTTTTGCTGTTGTTCCCTAGGAAGTTTATTTTGTGAAAATTTTAGCTAATATGTCTTTTTTTTTAAGCTAATAGTCTCTTAAAAGAATTATGTTTTTTGTGTATGGATGTTTGTTCTCACGTGTAATTTGAGGACTGTTCTACTCCTGAGCCCGGGGGGACTGTTTAACTGGATTTGTGCAGGACCTCTGACTGAAGCTTTGAAACAAGAGCGTTTCTGGCTTTGTTAGACCAGAGCATTCCAAAGACGGCTCCCTCTACCCTATAGATCCCTGGCCTTACCGTATAGGGTATTCAGTCCTCCCATCTAGTAAGAGGGAGCAATCCTCATTATTCTCGTTCAAAGTGAGTAACAGCTAACGAGTTGAATTGGGCTTTCTCTGATGAACCCCACGTGATTTATAAACTTGGGGGCTTTAACATTTTTTTCTTAATAAATCACCCACCTTGCTTCTATGGGAAAGTGAGAATTTGTCTGCTGTAGAGATGAGAAAACCCAACCCCGGCTTCCAGACTCGTGCTCTGGAATAAGTCTTGTGCAGTGCCCCCTCCTTTGAGCACCTGGAAAATTCCGGCACAGCTACGTCTCATGAGTCTGCTGCCTCTGCTTCCTTACGTGTCTTGCCCGGGCTCTCGCTGAGCAGCTCGTCCCCAGGGACGGTGAGCGTGGTGGGTGTGGCGAGGGTCTAGGGAGCAGCTGTGCTAAAGCAAAGCTGTGGTGAAGGTGACGTGGCTGAAGCTTTGACAGGTGGCCGCGACTGCCACTCTTACTGTTGCTTTTGCTCACGGCCAGCCTCCTCTGTTTGCGTCGCAAGCTCCCACTGTGACAGAGGCCTGGCCCTTGGTTTTGGAGCAGAGCCGCGGACGGGACGATGCCGGTGTCTGGTTCCTGACCACGGAACACGTGACGACAGCTGCACCGGGAGCCAGGCCTAGATTGTCGGGCTCGGCCTCCTGTCTTGCCCGTCACCGTGTTTCATGTCAGGCAGGGGCTGGGGGCAGGGACAGTACCACGTGTTCAGCCTTCTGCAGAGAGTGTGATGTGGGGGCTCGAGGCCCAGTCCCTCCCAGCATTTGGGCCACGGTCACCGTGGACAAGGCTGAGGAGAGTGCGCAGGCCTTGGCGGCCGGGGGCGTCTGAGCTGGTGCAGCGCCCTCTGACCCCCACGGCTGCCCTCGCGTCCCCAGGGGTGACGTGGCTCTGACCCCTCAACATGTGGGGAATGGCTTTGGGGGACATCGCTCAGAAAGACCGTACTTAAACATTCCTGGACCGTTCGCTTCGTTAACACCAGAACACTGACTGCCTCAAGGGAAAGAAACACTTCAGGCTGGTGGCAGAACTCCTAAAGTTTATCTGAGACGTTCTTCTCCTCTGCTGGACTTGCTGCCACTTTCCACACTCACATTCGGAGTGAGTTCTTCGCTTAGGAGGGGCCTGAAGGGAAAGAGCGTGTAACTGAATTTTCCGAAGAGTGACCTCTTCCTGCTCGTTTTCCTTCTAGGATAAGAAACTGGATAAGCAGTACGAGTCGCTGTCTCTGTTCCACCCCAGCGTAAGTACCCACGTGAAAGCAAGTCGCCTTCGGGTGCGTCCTGGGCCCCGCTGTGGCCTCCCGTCAGCCCCCCAGTGAGAGCCGTCAGCCCCACGGCCGCTGCCGGTGCGGGGCCCTGGTGGCGGGAAGGCGGGAGGCTGGGACTTGGGTTAGTTGCGTGGATGGAGGGAAAGCCGAGGCTGCTCTGCCCCGCTCCCGGCCCGGATTTAGCGCCTCGGCAGTGACCTTCCCGTCTTGGGATCCTAGCTTGATAGGGTTATTTGTGAGTTCTCTTTTGGGTCCTCAGAGGGCAGGTTGTCAGGATTTCGGAAGGTGAGGGAGCCTCACCTCGTGCTTCCCTTAGCGCGAGGGGTCACGGTCCCTGTAGGGTACAGCTGCCTGATGGGGAGGTTGGAGCTCCGGGACCCGGAGCCGCCTGTGACTCCCTGTCTCTGCAGAACGTGGAAATGCTAAGCAGCATGGACTCGGCCTCGGTTCGCATCGTCAAGCCCTTCCCCGCGCCCCAGACCCCCGGCCGCCCGCAGCCCCTCCAGGCCGCCCCCGCGCCGCCGCCGGTGCCTGCGGCTCCCAAGCTGGACCACCAGCGCATGGACACGATCCAGGAGGACCCCAGCACGGACTCGCACGTGGACGAGGACGGCTTTGAGAAGGACCCCTTCCCCAACAGCAGCACGGCCGCCAAGTCGTTCGAGGACCTCACGGGCCGGCCCGTCACGAGGAGCGAGAAGGCCTCGTCCTTCAAGCTGCAGCGCCAGAACCGCGTGGGCAGCAAGGAGACAGAGTGCTAGGCCGGGGACCCGGGCCGGGCCTCAGGTGTGCGGGCTCGTCACACGTGGGACTTGAAGTCACTGCCTCTTTTTGTGAAGATTTGGGAGACCCGAGTGACTTCACGGCAGACGCTGGTCACGTGTTTGGGCTCCTTCACACGCAATAAATGACGCTCGTGTGCTCAGGCCCTTGTCCTTTGGAAGAGGGAAGGTGAATCTAGCTTATTTTGAGGCTTTCAGGTTTTAGTTTTTTTGGTTTTTAAAATATCCTTCAACCTGTGGTGCAAAAGCAGAAAATACAGCTGGATTAGGTTATGAATATTTACGTTTTTGTAAATTATCTTTTTTATTGATAACAGCACTGATTGAGGACACGCTCAGTTGCTTTTATATACACTGTAATGATCCGCTGACTCCAGGGAGGCATTTAGCAGGCCTTAGTTCTGAGGGCAACTGGAACACAGATTTTATTTTTTGCCTTCAGGTAAAGACAAAGGAGGTAAAAACGGAGTTCTCCGTTGTTTCCAGGACGTGGGTTCTGTTCAGAGGCATCCAGAGCTTGTAGCAGCGGGGAGAGTCACCCCAGTTACTCCTAAACTCGGGGTATTGCTTCTTCAGATTCTGAGGTTGGCACTTTCTAGAATTAAAACAGTCTAGCTTACAAATGGTAGCCCAATTGAATTTACAGACTCCTGCCCACTGTTTAGGACCCCAATTTGCGGGGCAGTTTTTGTCGTCAAAGCAGGTCTAATACTGTTGCCACGCTGGGAAAATGCTCACCATTCTAAACTACTTCCAAATGAGAGCACCGCTGCCTCTTTGCAAATTAGCGGGCGCGTGCGCGAGTTCTCCCCAAAGAACAGGTGGTCTTGAAAGGCCAAGGTGCTGGGCAGGTGGGGGACGCTGCCCCTCCGGGCCTGGAGCTTTCTTCCTACACAGCTGATTCTTAAAAACCCTCTGCAGTGACCTGCGGGTGGGGCATCTGCATTACTTCTGCTTCAGTGCTTCGGGACTGTCTGCGTTTACTTTGTGAAGGATAAACATCGTCAAAGTGAATTCTGATCTCCTTAAAATTACAGTTAGGGGGGCAGAAAGCTTTGAAGTGCTGAAATGTGCTCAGCAGCCAACACATTCTGACCGAGACGAGTTGTAAACTGAGGGCAATTAACCAAACCTGTGACAAATCAAATCTTTTCTTCTAAGGACGTTTATTATGCAGATGCCTGTTACACTAATACTTGAACTCATACCTTGTGGTGTTTGCTGTCTTCTAACTACTTGTGATATATTACACTTTTGGAATCTGCTAGGTGAGTGGGTGTATGTGTGAGAGTGAACAGTTCCCAGCTCAGTGTCAGAAAATCGTTTTTTATAAAATGGACTTTTTAAACAAATTTGTCTTCGCCTTGTTTCTACTTACAAATTTTGTAGCTTGTGGCGCTGATGACACCTGCATCAGATGTTACCAGAACACAACACACGTAGGTACAAAGCTTTCGTAAAAATTCTGATGCTTTTATTAATCTTGGTGGCAGATGGTGTTTTTTATTCCAAGGTCATGAGCAAAGGTCTGATCGCTTATCTCAGGATCTTTGTCACACTGGCAGCTTCGTCTGTAAGTTAACAGCCAGATTGGGTTTCCTGTGGCTAATGGTCCCCGTCTCCCAGAAGACTTAGTTCGGGTTTGGCTTCTGCTACGTCTCGCCAGTAAGGGAGCAGCAAAGGCAAGGAGGAGACTTTCTTCTCGATCAGAGGCCAAAGGTGGGAGAACAAAAACTCATTTCCCTCCGGGGACAAGTGCAGTCCGTCTGACAGAAAGGACGAGAAGTCCTGCAGGGGAGAGAGTTGGGAGAGCGTGTGGGGGACGTTTCCGGGGCCCCACGAGGAGGTGCAGTTCATGGGGGGGGGGGGGCAGGGGAGAAGAGGCTGAATGAGTAAATAAGGTACATTCACGTGAATGACAAGAACGACCTGTGCTGTTAGAGGAGCTCAGGGCCCACGGTGCCCGGCTGCTCCGACTCCCCTAGTCTAGGTATTAAGTCGACGGGCAGGTTATTAGGTGTAAAGAACTTGAACCATCCGGCCCAGAAGAGTGACGGTCCCGTGCTCACGGCCCCCGGGAGCCGCTTCTCCTGGGTGAGCGGTGTCGGCGCCACGCCAAGGCCCCATCCCTGCCAGAAGCCAGCCGGCCCCACAGGTTCACAGCTCCTCCAGACCACGGCTTCCCGCGGCCTCGGCGCTCCTCTCTGCCATCTTAGAGCCGACCTCTCGGGGAAGGCCGCTCCCTCCCTCCCCACCCTCCCCCGTCCTAGAACCCTGGGGGGTTAAATCTCCAAGGACTTCATCAGAGCCCCTCTCAGATGGACACTTAGCCCAGTCGCTGCTGCTCCGACCTGGGAAGCCACAGGAGGACCAGCACCAGGTCTAGGCACGGCTTTGGAGGGAGGCTGAAGCGCAGGGTTGGCTTCGCGAGGGAAGCGCCGGGCTGCTGGGTCCTGTGGACACAACTGTACGGAAAGCGCCAGCGCCTTCCTCGGGGGCTGGGCTGCTCCGTGGGGACCCGCTTTCACCGTTTCTGGTTGTAAACGTGCTTTCTGGCTTTAAACAAAACCATGAGAACCACATAGCTCAAAAGACGAATTTCAGCCAACACCACATCCTGCTTAAATTCATCGTTTTGCCTCTTAACGAGTTTAACCTCCTCCTGCCCCACATTCCAAAAGGACTTGCTCTGAATGTCCTTCACTATGAACCACTGATTTCACTCTGTTCCGGGTCCCGCCCGGCTACTCAAGGGGTCCCCGGAGCAGGACGGCAGCTGCTGGGGCCACGGAGGAACGAGGCCGTGGGCGCCGTCCCGGAGCCTCCGCGCTTCCTCCCCGCAGTGCTCTGGTTTAATTGGGGAAAGGGACAGCTAATGGTCTCACCCGCTCAGAGCCCCACAGAGCAGGGTCACTTCTGCATCATCCTCCCGGCGCCGACGGGACCGAGCAAGCCCCCGTACCTGACCGTCCTTCTGCATCAGGGTCCACAGGTCAAGCACATCAGTCCCACAGTCCCGGGCCACTTGCAAGCAGGCGCCCGCATATTCACCAACGACCAAGTTCAGGCGATTTAGTTTGCAGCCTATTGAGGAGAGAGAGTGCGGGTGGCAAGTGGCCGCTGTGCAAGTTCTACTGGCCTGGATGCTTATGGACCCGACCTGGGTCCGACGGTGTGCGGGCCGTCACTGTGCGCTGCTCTCCGCGGCACGGGGGCGGGGGAGCGCACCATCGGTGGTCGCCACAGAGGCAGGAAAGCCCCGTGGCGGTCACCTCCTTGGCTGGAGTACAGGCCAGAGGCAAAGAGAGTGGGGGCTGATGGGGAGGGACGGTGGGCCGAGACCCCTGAACTTGTCGTGTCACGTGAGGCCGCTGTGATACGATGGAAAGATCAGGGTCCGGCCAGAGAAGGGGGAGCTGGAAGGGGCTGCAGAGGTCACTTGGACTGGCTCACGGGTCAGTGACCTTTTTTTTTTTTTGTACATTTGAGAACACATGTGCGCTTACACACGCGTGAGCACACACACGAGTGAGCACAGGAGGAGCAGAGGAGAGAATCCCAAGCAGGCTCCGCACTGTCAGCGCAGAGCCCGACGTGGGGCTCAAACTCACAACCCGGGAGATCGTGACCTGAGCCAAAACCAAGAATCGGACGCTTAAGCGACTGAGCCACCCAGGCGCCCCAGCGACCTTTCTCCACAAGGGGCCGGGCAGTAAATATTCCAGGCTGTGTGGGCGTAGGGTCCGTGCCGGTAACCGCTCTGCCCTCTGCCGTAGCTCAGGAGACACGCAGTATGGAAACCTGGGGGCTGGTCTTCGGTAGAACATTCCTGTAGCCAGCGGCTCACAAACCCGACCCACACCGCCATGTTCTCCACCGGGACTCGCTACGCGTCTGATAAGTGAAACACGGCTCGCACGCGGCACCGGGTCCCGGATGCTGAGGTTTTCCCTACTCCGGTTCCCAGAATGTAACTCACTTGGTTCTGTGCCCACGAGGGGGTTGTGACCTGCAGTCTGAGAAGCAGATGTGGCTCTGACTCGCACACCTCTGCTCGTCCAGGCGCGGCACGAACACGCTTGCTACCTCCCGAGCGATCCTGATCCTGACGCCAGGCAGACGGCGTCACGAGGGGAGGCTCCCTGGGGGGCCGCGCCTCGCCCTCTGGAGCTGACGACAGGGAGCGTCGTCTACCCCCCGACCGGGCCCTTCCAACACCTGATGACAGCGGGCCTGGCCCCATCCTGTCTGTCCTCTTCCTCTGGATAAACTTGCCCTCGTTACCTCCCGTGGGGAACTTTCCTGGACCTTTCTAGACGCCAGTACCTTCAACAGAGTGTTTCCGTGCCTGCCACGCCATTCATCACGTGGCTGTCACGTGGCTGCCGGTGTCTGTACGGGACTGTCTCCCTCCTTACTCGACACGCGGGAACCAGGTTCTAGTCACTTCTGTGTCCTGACTTTGTACTTTACGTGCTAAGACGAACGGTCGCAGGGACAGAAGTGGCTCCGTCACAGGTGCCGTGGACGCGCCCTCAGCCGAGCCTTAGTTTTGGGGAAGGTGGGGAAGGAGGGGTCTCGTCGCCGAAGGCCGCAGCCCGGGCAAGGCTGCGTGGAGAAGGGAGCGCGTTGGGCCAGAGGCGGGCAGAGTGGCGGCTGCGGGCAATCGCGGTCACCGGGGTCGCTGGGAGCCTCAGTGCCACGTGGGCCGCCACACAGCTCCGCGGCCGCGCTTGGGGTCTGGCGCCACCAGGCCGGGGCCGCCCCCTCCGCGGGGACAGTCCCTTTTCCGGGCCACGGTTCGCGCCTAGAACCTAATGGCCGCTCCGCTCGTTTTGCTTACTCTCTGGTGGCTGAGAACAAAGGCCAAAAGGACTGGGCGGGGAGCCCGGCCCGGCGGCCGCGAAGCAAGGGGCCGCCCGGCTCTGGGCCCCTCTCTCGGTCCGGTCAGAGGACACGGCGCCCGCGGCCCGCTTACCTTGCGCGAGGCACTCCCGCTCCCAGGCCGCCTCGCAGAGCGGGGGCGGCGAGATGAGGACGATCCTGTGCTCCGGGACGTCCACGGACTTGAGGTAGCGCACCATGCTCTTTAAATTCGCCACGTACTCGTCCAGGGGGACGTGCTGCTTGGGGTTCTCATCTGTTCGGGGGGAACACGGACACTTCGGCCCCAAACGCACGTTTGTCGCAAGGGACAACGAAGACTGACACGAGCTCCCCGATCCGCAAGGCTCAGGACGTCGCCGGGGAGTAGTTCGGACCGCGGACACAAACACGGGGTAGCGGGTGGGGGGGGAACGGCGGTCCCCACTCTTCGTGGGACAGACCGCAGAGGCTCAGGCTCTGTCCTCTGGTGGCCAGAGGCCTGGGCTGTGGAGGGAGGCCGCCGAGTTCCACCCCTGCTTCCTCGCAGACCGGCCGCCTGCCCTGGGACAGATGCCCGGCTTGCCTGTACCTCGGCCTCCTCACAGGTAAACCGAGGACGATAACCGGGTCTCCCTCATGGGGTGGTTGTGAAAATCGACAAGCACGTAAAGCACTACAGCAGGGGGCCTACCACACAGGAAGCGGCCCGCATATGACTGCCAGCTGCTGGGGCAGGCACCTGGGTGGCTCAGTGGGTTAAGCATCTTGACTCTTGATTTTGGCTCAGGTTATGATCTCGGGAGAGTGAGCCCCACGTGGGGCTCTGCACTGACAGTGTGAAGCCTGCTGGGGATCCTCTCGCTTTCTCGCTCTCAAATAAATAAACTTAAAAAAAAAAAGCCGTTGCTTCTACTATTATAGTCGCAAAGGACTTGTTTTTCCTTTAGAGCACGCGTGCGCACGTACAGAGGGGAGAAGGGCAGAGGGAGAGACAGAATCTTAAGCAGAATCCAGGCTCAGTGTAGGGCCCGGTGCGGCCTCGATCCCACGACCCCGGGATCGTGCGTGACCTGAGCCGAAATCAAGAGTCGGAGGCTCAACTAACTGAGGTGCCCGGGTGCCCCGCAAAGGATGACTTCTAAATGGGCTCGCACATAAGTATCCTAAGACTCACTGCAGGCGCTTTACAAACCACATGTAAGGATAATTATAGGAGCAAAATAAAATCCCTCATGATGCCACCACCCAGAAAACCACTGTTGGCACTCGGAGGTACTTCATTCTAGTCTTTTCCCTGTTGATAGGTGTACTTAAAAAAATAAAAGTAGCATTACACTGAAGATACATAACCATATGGTTCTTTTTTCCACCTAACATTATATCATGGGCATGTCTGTGTCCACGAACAGTCCTCAAAAACGTGTATCTGCTGGGGGACCGAGAGGAAGCTTCTATCTCTGTGCCACCCAGCATTCTATTTTTTTGCTGTTAGAAATACAATTCGCAGAAACGTCTGCACATACGCCTGGCTACATTACTGAATTTTTTCTCAGGCTGGATTTCTAGATGCGGGAAGTCCTTCGATGCACGCTGTCAAGTATCTTTCCAGAAAGATCACAAGTTTCCCCAGTGACTGGAAGAGAGGAGTGCCCATCTCACTCCACACTCAGCAGCCATAAGAATCAGTGCTTAAAAACACTTTCCAATCTGAGTCTTTATAATCTTTTGAGGTTATCTCATTTCACAAAGCTACTTTTTTCCTTTGTGATTTCCTCCATTGCTTTTATGGAGTTTCTTTGTCCTAATTTCGGTGAGAATTCGCCTTTTTTGGAGTCTCCTTTCTTACAGTTTTTAGTGTAAGATCAAGTGGAGATCTGACTTTTCCAAACAGTGGGCTCACAGGATCCACTAACACCTACGGCTCATTCGTCTTTCTCAAGGTGGCGAGCATCCCTGCCTGCCCTGCCGCCTCCCCTGAGCTGTCCCCACCGTGTGCCCACAGATAGCATTCTTCTGGAAGTGGACTTTCCAGAATACAGGCTGACTTTTCCCCTTCGTGCCGCACAAAGGGTCCTCCTTGCAAGAGCAGGAGGGAGAGCAAGGCCTGCGCCCGCTGGTCTTCCAAAGACAGGGACACGGTGCCACTTCCCAGCACCCAGGACCGAGTCCACGCCCGGGCGGGGGTGCTCCCTGAGTTGCTCGGCCATCAGTGTGACCCACGTGGCAAGGCGGGCCCTCCACCGCTGATTCCACCAACTACTGAGAAAAACATCTGAAATCCAGCACAACGCTAATGGACTCAAGAAAACATTTTCGGGGCACCCGGGCATGTCCAACTTCGGCTCGGGTCATGATCTCACGGTTCGTGGGTTCGAGCCCCGCATCAGGCTCTGTGCTGACAGCTCAGAGCCTGGAGCCTGCTTCAGATTCTGTCTCCCTCTCTCTCTGCCCCTCCCCTGTTCATGTTCTGTCTGTCAGTCTGTCTCTCTCTCTCTCTCTCTCAAGAATAAACAAACATGAAAAAAACAAACACGGGGCACCTGGGTGGCTCAGTCAGTTGGACGACCAACTTCAGCTCAGGTCATGATCTCACGGTCCGTGAGTTCGAGCCCCACATCAGGCTCTGTGCTGACAGCTCAGAGCCTGGAGCCTGTTTCAGATTCTGTGTCTCCCTCTCTCTGAACCTCCCCTGTTCATGCTCTCTCTCTGTCTCAAAAATAAACAAACGTAAAAAAAAAAAAAAAAAAGAAAGAAAAAAACAAACACATTTTCAAGTGTTTGAGATCAGGTCTGCCAACAACCCAGGCGGGTAGAAAATAAGTTGGGAACAAAATTCACTGACATTGAAGCCAGAAGAAATACGCTTAATAAACTCTGGGAACTCATTATAAATTTGGCAAAACGCATTGTAAGTTTTCTCTCCCAAAAATCTATTGGGAGAGAAGGACACAGTTGAAAAAAAAAATACAGAAACTTACGCTGTTTTCATGTCAGGGCAGGCTAAAAATGAACTAGGAAAACACAAAAATGCCTTTACCTTTCAGCGCACTGTCATTGGCACCGAAGAAAATTGTAACTGCTACTGGGCTGTCCAAACCGGTCCCTTTTTTGATTAATCGTGGAAGGATGATTTTGGCCCATCTGGTATTGTAGCCTGAAAATCCACGATTCAGAACATCACATTTTCTGAAATGAAGAATTTTTAAACAAAGATGAATTCCACAATCCCACAAAGAACAGTGTCTAGCCCCCTGCGGTGAACCAACAGTGAGGGTGTGCCCTCCCTCCGGGCTGTGGCACCTGCCTATGTCCGGTGGCTTTGATGTGCTTGCACTTTTTTTTTTTAAGTTTGTTTATTTTAAGTAATTCTATACCCAACATGGGGCTTGAACTCACACCTCTGAGATCACAGGTCACATGTTCTTCCGACAGAGCCAGCCAGGCACCCCCGATGTAATGTCACTTTGAGAAAGACATGCCATCCTTAACAAGATACAGGTAAGTCCGTCACATTCCTCCACAAGAGGGGTTATGAATAATTTTGAGCAAAGGGGCTATAATCTTGTCTGCAGACTCGCTCACTCACGCATGGGCAGTGAGGTCCTTCTAACATGGAGTTTACAGCAGACGGGTCTCAGTTTGAGCATCTTCAGTAGAGTCACTAAGAAGCTGGAGTCAAGGGTAATGACGCTTTGGGTAATTTGGGATGTATATAGAGTATTTTTGAGACTTTTACAGAGTATTTTTTTTATTTTTTTTTTTTTGTTTCAACATTTATTTATTTTTGGGACAGAGAGAGACAGAGCATGAACGGGGGACGGGCAGAGAGAGAGAGGGAGACACAGAATCGGAAACAGGCTCCAGGCTCTGAGCCATCAGCCCAGAGCCCGACGCGGGGCTCGAACTCACGGACCGCGAGATCGTGACCTGGGTGAAGTCGGACGCTTAACCGACTGCGCCACCCAGGCGCCCCTTACAGAGTATTTTTTAAGAGGAATTTTAGGTCTGCAGCAAAATTGAAAGGAAGGTACAAAGCATTCCCACACACCCCCTGCTCCCCACGTGCACAGCCTCCCCGACTACCAACAGCCCCACGAGCGGCACATTTGTTAGATGTGATAAACCTAACACATCATTACCAGTAGCACCCGCTGGTTTTGATTCAAGAATTTTAATAAATTACTTAGCGGCTGTGCCCCCGGGACTATGTTTATGGATGCTTCAGGTTGTTCATAATAAAAATTTTTTAAAAATGATAAATCTCAGAGTTCAGTTCATGGTTAGCAAATTAATGTGGTTGACTTTGGTATAGTTCAAATTCCCACATACGAGCAACTAAGCAGAGACCCCGGGGCACCAGCTAAGAAATTCTGCGCGGCTACGAGGCCAGGCGACAGACGCCAAGCAGCAACAGGAGGGGACCTGGTTTTGACACTACTCTAAAAGCTCTCAACGTTTAGAAATCTCCGGGAAAACAACAAAAAGATTCAGCCCCATTTATTTCTAAGTGTGATTCTTGGTGTTTTTAATGCAGAACGATTACAAAAAGCTGACTAGCCTAGCCATTTTGAAGACTCAGTTTAAAATGGAATACTCTAGAATTTTGACAAGAGGAGTCGGCTTTCCATCTCTCCAATGGTATAGTCACTGTGACACTCGCTAAGGCCGGTGTGGTGTGGCAGTCCAGCACGAAGGGCTGGAATCGGAGCGGTCGGTGCCAGGATCTCGCTGCCTTTGACTAGCACATCAGGCCTTGGCCACTTACTTAATTTCTCTGAGCTTCAGGCTCCCCAACAGTAAGAGATGAACCTAACACCTAATCTGCAGGCAGTGTGAAAATTAAAAGTAAGGTAGTAGCCAGACACACGTAAGGCGCCCAATAAATGGCAGCTATTATAGACTGAAAAAAAGATCGTCATTAGAAGAAGGCTATGAGCCAGGAAAAAAAGACAAGTGGGGCCCAGGGTTGGAACTGTTAAAGTTCCCCTCCGAAAGGGGAAGGATATCTGAATCCCTCTGGATTGAATAACATAATCAACGGTGCCCAATTTATTCAAAAGGCTACAGAAACTGGAAAATTATGAAAGGTTTTTAGTTAAATTCATGGCTAATAAAAAGTATTAAGTTCAGATGAAGAGAGAAGAAGAGTTCATTGAAAGATTCCTTGCCAAACATCCAGACTCTAAGATTTCCTTCCAGAAAAATGTAAATTAAGCTGCTTCATAAAACAGGCAGGGGCATATTTTTAAACGCAAACAGCAGAAGCTTTTAAAAACTGAAATCGTGGGGCGCCTGGTAGCTCAGTCGGTTAAGCACCTGACTTCAGCTCAGGTCATGATCTTAGGTTCGTGGGTTCAGGCCCCATGTCGGGCTCTGCGCTGACAGCTCAGAGCCTGGAGCCTGCTTTGGATATTCTTTCTCCTCACCAACCCCCCCCCCCCACCCGCCCCACTCTCAAAAACTAAATAAATATTAAAAAAAAAAAAAAAATGAAAACGGGAAGTTTATTCTAACTCCCTCAAATCCCTCAAACCAAGTATCTTTGTTTAAAGAAATACGGAAATAAGATTGTTTAAAAAAACTGATGAAACTATATCCACAAATTTTAAAAGGATTTAAATAGATTTAAGAATTATTAAAATGATTTTATAGTAAGTATACAAAGATCTTATTTAAAGCTAAAACTTAAAAGATGTCACTATGGAACACAACATATTTTATTGAAAAAAATTTTTTTAATGTTTATTTTGAAAGAGGGTCTCAAGAGAGAGGGGGAGGGGGAGGGGGAGGGACAGAATCCCAAGCAGGTTCCACGCTGTTAGTGCAGAGCCCACCTCGGGGCTCAATCCCAAGAACCACGAGATCGTGACCTGAGCTGAAATCAAGAGTCAGACATTTAACTGACTGAGCCCCCCAGACGCCCCCACACTGATATATTTTAGATTCTTCACTCTCCGTGGAGGTCGTGTACACAGGGGCGGTTTTAGTGAGATGCCTCTGAACTTTCAAACCCGGAAACTGGGTGACATTAAACACGGAATTAGTACACCTGAGACTAATTGATCACTAGGTTAATTAGACTTCAAAAACACCCCCAAACCACCGTGAGCGGGTTCAGGGCTGTGCAGACGGCTGAAGCAGACATCAGGAGCCCAGATCGGCAAAGAACACCCCAAGCGCTAACACAGCTGAAGATGAAAACGTCCCTCAAAGGGGCAGTTGTTTGGTGTGGCACGGGAAGAAGTCCGTTCTGGCGCAAAAACCGAGTGCGGTGAAGGGGCCGCCGCCTCTGACGCCAGGCAACGCCGACTGCAGCCCCTTAGTCTCTCCCCTCCGTCGCCCGGTGGAAGAACGTGGGCCTAGGACGCCAAGGCCAGTGTCCCCTCCGTCTGGCCCTGTTGCTCCGCCGTGGCGTTTTAGTTTCTAAACGGCTCTCGCGAGTTTGGCTGGGGGGGGGGGGGTGGCGGCCAGGAGAGGCAGGCATTCTGGGTGGGGGGAGCCCGGATGGGGAAGGATTCACGGAGGCGAGGCCTCTTTGGGGTCAGCCAGCAGCAGCTCGGCTCTGGGTCTCAACAAGAGGCTTCTCAGGGGTTAGAGACTGGAGGCGCAGCAGACCACACACTGGCTACAAGTCTGTCTTGTAACTTCTCTGAATTCTGAAAAATAACTAGCTTCTAATGAAGTGGTCTTCTAGCAAGCAGATCTGCAAACTATCAATTCTGGCAGGATTTTAGTACTAAACTTAACCACTTATGAAACATCTGTATGTGGGTAAAACACTTGGAATGCCTTGTTTTACAGGCCACTTGAATCGTTATTTAGCTTTTCAGAAAAGGTTAACAGACCAATTAAAAGTTACTGGATTACTAAACATGAAAGCTGCTATATATCGAGCGCTTCCAAGTTCAAGGCACCTGAGCAAGCACACATTAATGTTTCCATCCTCCCAACATGACAGCAGGTGACCTCATCATCTCCGGAGGCTCAGGACCACGGGCTCCGGAGCCTGGACACCTGCCACCTCTTAGCTGTGTGACCTTGTTATTTAACCTCCCCTCCTTATTCTTCTCACCTAGAAAATGGATCGGAGCCTAACTCACTTTGTTTACAGGCTAGTTGTAAAGATTAAATAAGCCAATACACACGAAGCATTAGTTTTTGGCACATAGCATTCAGTAAAACTTAGCTATTATAATCATCCCATTTGACAGAAGGGAAAACTGAGGCATGACGTGATATTTTCATGTTTTTAGATTAAGTCTAAATAGGGAAAGCATTTGAGAACAGAAAAAGCTAGAAGGTCAATTTTTTCATTTCTAGTGTAGGGGATAAAAAATGGAGAAATTGAAGACATTTTAAAACACATTTGGAAATAACTTAAAACATATTTTCTTGGTGTATTAACCATACTGGTGAAGAAGATTATCAAGTACTGATAAGCTGGTAGGACATCTAGCTTATTTCTTCTAAAGGAGGAAAAGACATGGGGTGCCTGGGTGGCTCAGTCGGTTGAGTGGCCGACTTCGGCTCAGGTCACGATCTCGCAGTCCGTGAGTTCGAGCCCCGCATCAGGCTCTGTGCTGACAGCTCGGAGCCTGGAGCCTGTTTCGGATTCTGTGTCTCCCTCTCTCTGACCCTCCCCATTCATGCTCTGTCTCTCTCTGTCTCAAAAATAAATAAACGTTAAAAAAAAAAAAATTAAAAAAAAAAAATAAAGGAGGAAAAGACAAAACCCCTGATCAGTTTATGGATACTCTACATACTTGGTTTACTGTTTTTAATGTGGAAAATATTTCTACATATTTTTTAATCTCTTGTATTGGGGAAGTGTTTCCCTTTTGATGCCTTCCTTAGCATATGCTTTCATCAAGTCTGGCAAACAAAATACCAAAATCATCGCTATTTCTGATCTATTTTATAAAGAGAATTTGGGAGACAAAAACTTCTCTCCAAAAATGACTCTAACTTTGGTTTACGAATATATCTTGCTTTCCTTTCAATCAAACTCCTTACTACTCATTTAAATCATACCTACTAGAGTAACTGAAAAAGAACTGATCTTCTTCAGATAGTGAATAACTGTGTCTGTTTGAATCCAAACCCAATATATTTTCCACAACTTTTCGGGTTTGATTTCACGTCGGACAAAACTTTTGCAGAACCCTGAGTGCCTGCCCCTCTTCCTTCTGTCCCCCAACCTTGTATATCTACTAACCAGGAAAGGCCGACAAAGATTAATAAGGGAGGAATTTACTGTTTGACATTGTGTCATTCACTCTCTTTCTCTTCTGAATTGCAATTACAGTTTTTGATCGATAAGCACTCAAGTATTGGGGCGCCAGGGTGGCTTAGTTGGTTAAGCATCTGACTTTGGCTCAGGTCATGAACTCGCGGTTCTGTGAGTTTGAGCCCGCATTCCTGCATCAGGCTCTGTGCTGATGGCTCAGAACCTGGAGCCTGCTTCCATTTCTGTGTCTCCCTCTCTCTCTCTCTGCCCCTCCCCCGCTTACACTCTGTCTCTCCCTCAAAAATGAATAAACATTAAAAACAATAAATAAATAAGCGCTCAAGTTATTAATCTAAAGACTATTCTCACCTGACCAGCTTGTCAGCCAGTGATGCTCCCCATCCACCCTGCTGGAAAGAAAACTGAAAAGAAAAAAAAAAGGCCATTACTACTTATCAGTGTGATTAGCACATTTTAGTAAAGGGCATTTTGATCAGCAACTCCTTTTGTTCTCCCTTTGTACTCCCTGACTTTGTGGCCTTCATCGCTCGCTTTCCATAGAGGTCATTTTAGGGATTACTATAAGGAAGCCTCAGCAGCACTCTGGCAACGAGGGGGAGTTTTCTTCCCTATGGACTGGATTTGAGCCGGTCATCTGCGTTTTACTGAGACCGGATATTAGAGTCATTTTTACTTAGAAAAGCTACTTCAGTTTATGTGTGAGAGATAAAATCAATTGTACCTTCAGTAAGGAAATGAAGTCCATGCTGTACTACATTTCCACAATCCAAAGAATAAGGAAGCTAATTCTAGAACTCAGGGGGTGAGCCTTTTTAAAATATACATTCCAGTAAGTTTGGAAAGCGCTTACTGCCCTACTTGCCTAAAAATGGCATCACTTATTGGCACGTACACAGAAAATTGGTTGAGGAAGTCATGTTTGAAGAGAAAAATAAGAACAAAACACCACACCACAGGGGTAATTTTTAAAAGTGTGCTTCCCCCCCGAAGTAGGACACATATTCGTCCTTAATGTGAGTTGAAATGATCTTGGGTGAGAAGGTGATCTACTGCGTTATTCCTGGGAGACATTTTATTCAAGATCAACTTCCTGCACCAGAGGAAGCAGAGGTGAACTGGTTCCAGGGGTTTTCTGCACGGAACGGGCTGTACAAACCCGCAGGAAGTGATTCAGCCGCCGCCGTGCTCTCGCAGGTGACCCACCAGTGGAGCTCCGCGTGGGAAAGCAAGCAGTGGCCGTGCGGTGAGCCACTGAAGGAGGCGCACGTCCCCGCCTCAACTTGTACCAGGCCTCCCGATTCTCCCTAGGAAACTGACGAAGCGCGGTGAACTCGGCTTTGTCACTCCCAGGGCGTGGCCTGGACGAGTCACTGCACTCCCCCGCACCTGACCTCGCCTGGAGGACAGGGTACACGGAACGGCTGTGCAAGTACTGCGCTGCCCACACCGTCATCCCGAAGCCAGCAACAACCCGAGACGGGAACTCTGTCTGCCACGAGGTTCCGAAGGGGCCGGTTAAGACACGACGACCGTGAGGTCGCTGCTGGACGCGGCAGGCATTCCCGAGCAGATCCTGCTCAGGGGCGCTCAGCCTTCGGGGCCGCCCGTGCTGGGGGGAAACGGGGTGCAGGGACGCGGGCTCGAGACGGGAAGATGGGAGCCTGAGAGCTGGGAGAGGAGAGCCAGCGAGGCTGCCAGGCCGGCGCTCTCAGCGGGGGCTTCGCCCAGAAGGCGCGACCATGGACGCCCAAGGGACCGGGCCACACCAGGGCCAAGCGGCGGTACCTGGGTGATGGAATCTCCGAAGAGCAACACCCGAGGCCAGTACAGAGAACTCGCCGCCTCGCACAGCGCCATATTGCCTGCCGGCAGAAGGGCGGGGCGAGGACGGATATCCGGGCGGGGCGAGCGGGCAGGGGGCGGGGCGAGCGGGCAGGGGGCGGGGCGAGCGGGGCCTGGGCGGGGTTCCTCGCGGGCGAGAGGTGGTGGTTGTGGTGGTGGAAGGAGGCGCCTGGGCAGTTCGTCGCCCTCCGGTTATTCGTCGGGGTGGCTGCCCGCCACAACCCTGGGTCCTGGGGCCGAGCTCCTTTGGCGACCAACCAGTCATTGTTAAGACGCGCGGTAGCCGTTGCCCTTGGAACGCTCATTTTTGTCCGTTTCCTAGAGCTCGGCCTCGTGCCTTCACTCCCGGTCCGTTCGTTCATCCCGAGTCTTTCCGGCGCGGAGCGTGCGTCGCCGCCTGCCCTCGGGGTGCCCACCGACCCTCCGGGAGAGGCACCTCCCCGCGCCCTGCCCGGCGCAGAGGGCGCCACCCCGCGGCTTCAGGTGTTTCCGCAAATGGCGGGAGTGTGAAGTAGGAACGGTGGGGGTAGGAAATACTTCCAAGGCACTCATTCATCACACAACCAGCTCTTGTTAAATAAACGTACTCAACCGTTGATCGAAGGTTTTGACCTTAAAGAGAAACTTAACGGCATTTGCTAAAGACAGGAAGGCAGACTATCCAAGGACGAAGATGGGGTTTTGCGGTAGGGGAGAGAAATCAGGAAAGGTGGGCACCCAGAGCCAAGGAGCAGGGTGAAGGGTGGAGGGCTGTAAAATTACTAAAAGGTAGAGTGTTTGCGAAACTGACAAAACCAGATTCTTGTTGCAGGTAGGCCAGGGAGGGAAGCTACCGGGGGGGGGGGGGGGGGTGAGGAATTTGAGCAGATACCCCGGGGGAACAGACCAAGGGTGGGTATTTTTTTTCACTAAACCAACGCAGCAGGATTCTTGCCAGAACTGGTCTGGAGGGGAAACGGACGGAGCCCAAGCTGGGCTCCTATGGCGAAAACTCACAGGAGCTTGACTCCTTTTCTCAGAGCCCTTACCACCATAGCCGTGCCATGAAGTGTGACCACCCCCCCCCCCCCAGTCCGGTGATAAAAAACGAGCCAGAAGGATGTTTTGAAACAACTGAGCTTAAGGTGAAAACCAGAAGACCAGAGGGAGCAGTGCGCCATTGAAAAGCGCCATTGAAAAGCAGACATACCGGAGTGCCTTGGTGGCGCTGGGTCAAGTGTCGGACTCAGGCTTGGCTCAGTTTGTGAGTTCAAGCCCCGCATCGGGCTCTGCGCTGATGGCACAGAGCTTGCTTGGGATGTCTCTCCCTCTGTCTGCCCCTCCCCGGCTGTGCTCTCTCTCTCTCAAAATAAATAACCTTAAAAAAAAAAAAAAAAGCAGACATACCTTGGTGTGGCCGGGACAGGGTGTCAGACGGGCGAATGGCTTGGAGAGGCAGGCAGGGGGATCAGAGCATGACCAAGTCTTCAGGCCAGGAGTTCCCTGGCTTCAGCTGGATCATCTGTGGAGCTTTAGAAACGTGCTGATAAAGGACGCTCACTTCACTCCAGACCAACTAACTTAACCTCTGACGGCAGGATGCGGGCATCAGTGTGTTTTTACTGCTCCCAGGTGATTCCAATGTGCAGTCAATGTTGAGAACCCCTGGCTGAGTAAGGTGTTTCGACTTAATCTTAGTTACAGTGGAGGCCTGAAGGACTTTCAGCAGGGAAGGCTTGAGAGCAGGTGCATATCGTAGGAGTCAACTATGGGGAGAAGGGAGGCTGTGGCAGGAATCAGAGGGGCCAGGATGACAGACAGAGCCACGGGGGAGAGATGACAAAGGCAGATCCAAGAGCAATTGAGAATCCTGAACTCAGATTGGTTACCTCAGGGAGAAGGACTAGGACAAAACACACGCACGTTCCCTTTGTACTCTATATACTGTCTTACTATTTTTAAATCTATCGTAACAAAGTCTTATATGACACTTCTAAAAGGTGACCCTCAGAGCTTTGGTTTGGGCCAGAGACAAAGTGGGGTACCTTACAGAAGAAATGTATTTCAAGTAAAACTTCCGAGTTTTGCACTGGAGTTTGTCACCACCCTGCTCAATGGCTGTGAAGTCACCAACAGGTGAGGCCACAGGAGGACTAAACAGTGTCGGTGGAGCTTAGTGACTGGTTGGCACGCCTTTCGCTTGACAGCGAGAGTGGCTCTCGCGTTAGACGGTAGGTAAAGGTGGGCGTGCGCTCATTCCCTCCGTAGGGGTGGCCGTCACGCCCCTGTGTGGCAGCAGAGACCGGAGACCCCAGGTGACCTGCTCCCTCAGCACACAGCACCCGCCACTCCTGTGTCCAGTGATGTGCCAGTCTGAATTACACATACTCCAGGAAACCGGTCTAATGATTACACAGAAAGCAATTCAACAACTCACACCTGAATACCCTTGAACTTGAGTCATAAAAATTATATTCTGAATATCGGAATCGAATGTGCAGGTATTATACAAAGAAAATACCACTGAATCCCAAAAGTCGTCATTTTACAAATGTATAAATTAAGGAATCTGGCAAGAGTATCAGGAGGGAAGAAACACAAAAGGGGCTTTAGGTGATAATCTCTACGAATTCAAACTCAGAATATGCACATGAAAATACAAACCATCGTGCATTTTCTTTCCTTTTTAAAAAGGACAGGAAGGCATTCTCATTCAGTTGCTATGGGCAGACCTGAAAGGTTTCAGGGGCAGCTGTGCACATGCCTGGAAGCAGAATCAGTAAGCTCTGAAATAACAGTTTATTTGGTAGTTCTGGAATCATGGACAGAGGAGTTGGTAACTTAGCAGCATTTAAGCTGTTGGGACACAGGCCATTTGACATCACAAGCAAATAGGCTATTCCAGAGAAACTAACGTATTTTATTTTAAGAGAAGTAGAGGCAAGCATTAAAGACAAGCTTTAACATGTCCACAGACCCGCAGTTCTCAGTGAACTGGCGTGAGGGCCTCGTAGAGTCTCTGCGCCGCCAGCTCCACCATCTCCCGGAGGGACTCATCATCCTCGCTTCCTTCCTCGCATTCGACCGTCTGAAAGTGAAAGCACAAACAGGCCTTTCGACGTTAAGTGTCTACAAGTGCTATACGGAAGAGAAACTACTCCTCTTGAAGAAGAGTCATTTCCGGTGGGGGGGAGGGAGGCCACAAGGACTCTCAAGAACCTGAACTGCGACACCCGCGACACCCATGCTGGGGGGCAGGTGTCTGGATGCAGTTTCCCAACAGCACAATGACCGGGTCTAATGAGAGATGTATTTTGGAGAAAAAAAGAATAAACGGACAATCTACGGTGAACTAGAATTACTTCAAAGCCCATATTCTGACCCAGTAAATGATACTACAAGGAAGTTAGTCTTTGTAATACAAATTACTGAGCTCTGGATGTGCTCGTCTGCTCAGCATTTGGAAGCTTTTTTTTTTTTTTTTCATCATTTGGTATTAAATTTGATTTAGGCTTACAATCTTCTAGTTATTTCTCAGCTACAAAACACTACAAGCTGTTTTATTTATTTTTTTAATGTTTATTTTTTGCGGTGCCTGGGTGGCTCAGTTGGCTGAGTGTCTGACTTCAGCTCAGGTCACGAACTCGTGGTTTGTGAGTCTGAGCCCCGCGTTGCCCCACGTTGCCCCGCGTTGGGCTCTGTGCTGACAGTCTCCCTCTCTGCCCCGCCCCTGCTCGCACTCTGTCTCTCTCTTAAAAGAGACCTGGAGTTCTCAGTGAACTCTCTCTTAGAGAGAGAGAGAGAGCGCAAGCGGGAGAGGGGTACAGAGAGAGGGAACAGAGGATCCAAAGCAGGCTCTACAGTGACAGCAGCGAGCCCGATGTGGGGCTCAAACTCACGACCTGCGAGATCATGACCTGAACGGAAGTCAGATGCTCAACTGGACTGAGCCACCCAGGTTTTATACGCTGTTTTAAAATTTTTTTATCATACCATAAGTATTGTTCATATCAAAACTTAGTAAAGAAAAACAATAACACCCTTATTCTATGACGTAATGATAACTACTGTTAACATTTTAGGGTATAACATTCCAGACTTTTAGCTATACGTATATATTTCTTTAAAACCAAAATGGGGTAATTTATCATCCTTGCTATCTTGTAACTAACTGTTCTTTCCACTCAATAATGCAGGTGGACACCTGTGCACATCAGTCACCCATAGGGCCATCTTCCTGATGGCCTGTATATATATACTTCCCGATATATACAGTACTCCATGTATAAGCACATACTCTATTTATTCGGTTGTTTTGTTTACTGTCTCCCACTCTTGGATATTTTGGTCTCTTGCAGTTTTGTTTATATTATAATCACTGCTAAAATGGAAATCCTTGTATATATATCTTTGCTCTATTTTATCATTAACTTGTCTAATTATTTTCTTCGTTTAAGTCCAGTTAAGTGTAATTGTAGATAAAGGCATTTATTTTTTGAGCCTTTCATGCATAGCACCAAACTGCTCTGCAGAAAGAACGTGCTGTATCATTTAAAATTGCCTCCCCGCCTCAAACTGCACCTGAGAATAAACTTCCTGTTTTCACCATCACTGGGTCACAGCACTCTTGTTAATAATCTGTGCCCACATGATCGACAAACAGTGATATTTCATACTTTCAGTCTGTATTTCCTCTAATTATTAGTGGATTGGATCTGAACATTTGTTTCCTGTGTTTGCTGGCTATCCATATTTCATCTCTAGAGATTCACTTGTTTATGTTCTTATCTTATTTTTCTACTGGGGTAAGATAAACTTAGTGTCTCCTCAAAGCATCTGTATAGTTACAGAACATAAAAGAAATTTAAAACATGTTATTTGCTTAGAACGGTTTTAATCTTCAAAACCAAGCCCGCAAGGAAGATATACTTATTCATTTATGCTTGTGGAATACTTATGTGGGATCTGTGGTGTGAGACTAGAGCAGGCTCGAATCCTATTGTCTGGAACAGCCACTTGGATCTTGCTGGTGCAAACCAGAGAGCGGCTTCTCTGAAAAAATCTAAAATCAACCGGATGCCAAACTAGAGAAAATGCCGGGGTGGATTCAGGCCTCTCGTGGAACAGGAAGACAATGGGGGAATATACACATACCGACGTGTGCTGTGCAGTGCCACGCAAGAACACTTAAGAGAGGATGGGAAAGAAGCAATAAAGTGGGGTGCCCGCCTGGCTCAGCCGGAAGAGCACCCCACTTCCGATCGCGCTTGAAGTTGTGGGTTCGAGCCCTGCACTATGTGTCGAGATTGCTTAAAAAATAATTAAAAAATAAATAAAAGAAAAAGCAAGAACGTATGACTTTACGTACAGTAACATAAACCCAGCCTGTGAAAAGCATATGTAGGAAAAATCTGGAAGGACATGTCAGAATGGAAAAGTGTGCTGTCTGGTGTGAGACCAGATCATTTTTGTTCTCGCTTTCTTTCCCAAATGTCTTGATGTGTAGGAAGGAGCAGTTACATACCCGTGTCTCCAGGTTTATATTAGCAGTTTTTCCATCCACTGTGACACTGAGAATGGAACCGTCTTTTACACTTACACAGTCTTCTCCAAATATGTCCCTTAAGACAAACAAAGATGCAACATTAGTACAAAGTACATTTACAAATAAGTCAAGTACACTTTCATATACTGAGGGAAAAATAATATTGAAAATAGCCCCTAATTCCAAAGTAGACGACTTCTATCTATTCCTGAGATGTACTTGATGCAACTTCATGTATTTTGTTAATTTTATAAAATGAGTAAAATCCACAGCTATCATTAAGAATGCTTGCTTCAGGGGTGCCTGACTGGCTCAGTCGGTAGAGCATGTGACTCTTGATCTCAGGGCCATGAGTTCAAGCCCCATGTTGGGCCAAGAGCTTACTTAAATCTTAGTAAGAAGCTCCTTCTACACAGAAGGAAAACAAGACCCATGGAAGGGATCTGAAGCCCCGAGGCTGGAAAGCAGCAGAGCCGGTATTCAAATCCAGGCATCTAGGTGAAGTGGCTCACAAGTCCACAGGCTGTCTGCCCCTTTGAATCAGTTCCAGAAGCCTCGGAGTCAAACTATTCACTGAGCATCTTTTGTGTGTCATCTTCCTAGTGACAGAAGTCACTAAGACACCGCCTCTGTCATTGAGAAGCTACAGTTTTTTGTTTGTTTTATTTTAGAGAATAAGAGAGCACGCACGAGTGGGGAAGAAGGGAGGGGGAGGGGGAGAAAGAGAAGGAGAGGGAGAGAGACAGAGACAGAGACAGAGACAGAGAGAGGGACACAGAGAATCTTAAGCAGGCTCCATGCACACCTCGGAGCTCAATCCCACGACCCTGGGATCATGACCTGAGCTGAAATCAAGAGTCAGACACTTAACAGCCACCCAGGCGCCCCTCAAGGAGCTACAGTTTAATCATTAATTTGCACATCTGTCCCCATCAGTTACAGGGGCTCCTGCAACAGCAGTCCAATCAGCAGGCTGGACACAGGCAAGAAAAGGCAGTCAGCAAATCTTCGTCAACTATAACAGAAATGGCGGACCACAGAGGTCAAAGGTATCTGGAACTGGCTAGAGTGTTTAGCTGGAAGGATGCAGTTCAAGCCACGTAACAGACACAAACTCAGACATCCAGAGCGGTCAAGTAACCTGTCTGAGCCTCACAACCATCAGTGAGTCAGAACTAAATGCCAGCTGCCTCCTCCCCGCCCTCTGCCTTGCTCACCCTTGTGGGGCAATAATTGGGGCAACACTTACTGGAGCATGATCTCCAACCTTTTGCTATAAACGTGCATTTCTAATTTTTTAGAAACCTTCTGTACTGCACCTGGGGGGAAAAGAAAGCAAGAGTTCAATTTCCAAATTCTTATTTAAAAGAATTCCTGAGCCAGTAATCTGAACACAGTTATTGATAAGGTAATTAACTATGGAATCCTTCAAGTGACCAACACTCCATCTACCTGCTGCGGCAAACTGCTTTTTTGTTCCTGTTAAACAAAGAACCACAAAATGACATTTAAGATGATTTCGAATTTTATTTGTAATGTTTCTCAAACTTTTCCACATTTCCTTTGTGACTGAAGTGAAATCGTGACTCCAGGAGTTCTAGGGGCACATCCATGCTCAGAGATCTCTGAAGTTTTTGCTTTACCTAAAACATTATACAAATTTAGCACTGTACTATATATAATGCACCTGTAATGATTTTACTAAAATTAGTATTTAAAATCATTTGCCAATTAGGGGGTACCTGGCTGGCTCAGTTGGTGGAACGTGTGACTCTTGATCTCAGGGTTATAAGTTCGAGCCACACACTGTGTGTAGAGATTACTTTGAAGAAAACAATCTTTAAGAAATGGAATGAAATAAAATGACTTGTCAGATTACTTAGCTTCCCCTTCCCAAAACAATCTGATGGTTCAGGAAGATGATCTGGAGTTTCAAGTGTGCCCAGGGACATAACCATCTCCCAGACTATCACCAGCAAGAAAACAGTACAGAACTATCTGGCCGTTCCTTACAAAGTTATTTTGCCATAAAAAGGAGTGAAGACTGATTCATGCTACAGCGATGAACCTTGACAGCATTATGCTAAGTGAAAGAAGCCGGTCACAAAAACCCATGTGTTAGAATTCTATTTACGTGAAGTGTCCAGAAGAGGCAAATCCATAGAGACAGAAAGTAGATTAGTGGTTGTTTGGGGGATTATAGCTAGAGATACGGTGTCTCTTTGTGGAGTGATGTAAATGTTTTAAAGTTGACTGTGGTGAATCTACTCTCTGGAAGAGTCAAATTGTCATTTCTTCTAAATTACTCTATAAGTCAGACGATAATAACTCTGAATAATTTTAACTCATGAGTCTTTTTCCTTTTTAAAAAATGTAGATATCGGGTTGTCTGGGTGGCTCAGTCGGTTAAGCGTCCAACTCTTGGTTTCAGCTCAGGTCATGATCTCACAGTTCGTGGGATTGAGCCCCGTGTCGGGCTCCGTGCTGATGGTGTGGACCCTGCTTGGGATTCTCTCTCTCTACCCTTTTCCTGCTTGTGCTCTCTCTCTCTCTCAAAATAAATATTTAAAAAAATGTAGATCTCATTGACATAGAACATTATAGGAGTTTCAGATATACAACATAATGATTTGATACTGGTATACATAGCAAAATGATCACGGTAAGTGTAGTTAACCGTCCATCACAACACACAGTCACAAAAGTTTTTTTTTCCTTGTGATGAAACGGTTTCATGAGTTTTAACTAAATATACAACAAACCAGATGCCAGCCTAGAAAGCTATATAATAAAACTTTATACTTCAATTATGATCAATTCTATTAAGTATCATATAAGCACTTAACTGACATGTAAAATCTCATAAAAGACAGTATTAAAAATATTTAAGCCATGAAACTATTAAAAGAAACTTTCGAAAACGTGAGTGCACATGTATGTATATTTGCATATTTATTACTAATATTTAATAAGCTCCTCAGACACCTAAGATTACACTGTGTATAATGTGAAATCATAGTTATACACGTATAACTGCCCTTAGTAGTGTGTGTGTCAAAACAGGACACAGGTGCAGAAGAATGTAATGGAATGTAAGAACATAAAATAATATATTTTGAAAAATAAGCTTTGCTGTGCATCCTCGTCCTCAGTGAGAAGGGATACAGAAATTGAAGTCGGGGCTAAACACACACACACAGACACAAATACAAGTTTCCAGAATCTGAACCCAAGTGTCAACAGGCTAAGAAGTTAAAGGGGAGCGAAATGCTAGCAACACAGAATCAGACTGTTCACAGAAGCTGCCTCTCAAATAGACTTGGCAAACTTCTGGAAATGGCCAGATCGTGTTTTAGGCTTTGTGAACCACATGGTCTCTGCTGTAACTACTCAACTCTGCTGTGGCCGCTCAAAGAGCAGCACTAGTCGGTATGTAAACAAACGGGCATTGCTGTTTCAATAAAACTTCATAAAAACAGGTGGAGGGCTGGACGTGGCTTGTGGGCCTTACTTGTTGACTGTGCTCTAACACGTTAAAATACCATGTTTGGATACGACAAAGTCAATTCTTGCCACAAGAAACGTACAGAATGAACGTCCTTGACTGCCCCATGTGCAGCAAAGGAAAAGAGGGAGTGTGTCAGTCCTTGTAATATTTTCCAGATTCTGAAGAAGCAAGTACTACCTAGTAAACCCTGTCACTTAGCCCTGAGGGTGACAGCAGGGCTCCATGCTAAGGTATCATTCCCTGAGTCACTCCTTGGGTCACTGTCTTCTCTCTTTAAAATTCATCTGTTTTCTCTCACCCTCTGTATCTAACCCAGCAGGAAATACTGCTGGCTTGACCTTCGACGTATCTCCAGGATCCAACCACTTTCTGCCACCAGCACCACTCCCACCCTCCCCGGAGTGCCACCTCCTACCTGCAGGGCCACAGGAGCTCCAACCTGAAACATCTGCTTTCTTACTTGCCCTCCCCAATCTCGTCTCAACGAGCACCACAGCAATCCTTTAAAAACCTTACAGTATTACTCAGTATTACGGTATTACACTTTACTCAGACTACAAGTCCAAAGTCCTTCAAATGGCCCACAGAACCCTACACGTCTGCCCCCACTCCAAACCCCGTGAGGCTGCCCCAGCGCTAACATGTCCGCTCCTAAAGCATAACAATCTGCTTTGTTTGCTGTACCTGAAGCACCTAGAACAATACCTGCCAAACAGAAGGCTGAGCTCAATCAGTATGTGTCAAATGAATATGCAAGCACCTCACTACTCCAGAAGAAAATAGTATCCTTTTCATGTAACACAAAGTAGGGAAGAACGAGGGAAAATAGGCCAGCCAGCTAATTTAGCACAAGAAACTCATGGAAAAAAACCTATTCCTACTTGTCTGCAATGAATCTCTGCTGAAATGCCCAGAGGCTAACTTTAGGGAGAAATGTTTATATAATTATTGTTACTGAAAATGGATCACTAATAATAGTTACTTCTGACTCAACGACCATCAATCAGAGTGAGGGTGCATTTTCATGCTGGATCAGAGCACTAAGAAAAATACCTGCTGTGAGGTCAGACCGGTCTAGGATGGCTCACATGTTCCTTCCCTACAACACAGACGGGAAATACGAAGCCCGGCCGTGTTCTCAGCAAAGTGGGCATCAACACAGAAAGGTGCGCCCACGAAAAACCCCGCGTGTAATCCTTGGGTTCTTGTCCCCTGCGCTTCGCTCCGTCCCTTGTTCCGCTGCTCCTAACTGCTGTGCCACTAATTAGTGGTGGCCTCTGTAAAAGGTCCCCCCTCCTATACACCCCCCCACCCTGCACTTCGTCCTTTACATTTGTATCACCTAAGATAAGCAAAACGTAAAACCGTCAAATAAGAGAAAACTGACCACTGCCTTTAAAACTGTTCTGGCCTGGGCGTGTTTTGTGCTCCAGGGCAGAGACTGGGACGCTGAATGAGCATCCTGTGAGAATCCGAGCTGGATGTTCTCCTGTGGCCTGTATAAACACACAGCTCCCTCCCCCACATTAGGTGCACACAGGGGGATCCATTACCCATTGATTCAATTAAAACACATGATCAGTGGTGCCCAAATTGAAATTTTTAGTGTTACTCAAATTCAAATGCTTACCTCAGATGAGTAATTTACACTTGTCTAGGTATTTATTCATTCCCGAATTTAGTTGTTATAAGAAGATGCATTATGAACTATTCAGCTAAACATTTTTTCCTTCTGAAATCAAATACTACTAACCCATTTTTTATTTATTTTTTATTTTTTTATTTTAAGAAAGAGAACTATTCTATCAGAGAACAAGATCTGAGGCTAGGAGAGGGGTACAGGCTGGCCTTTATTTCAGGCTGGCCCCTGAAATTCTTCAGGGTGACTTCCTCCCATAGTAGCAGAAAGGGCTACTTTCTAGGCCAATGATGCATACCTTAAGACATGTTTAATATTGATTTATGTATAAAACAGAATAAAACTATGAAGAAATAACACAAAGGTATCTTTACTAACACAAAGATATCTTTCTTTGACTGAAAGTTGCTACGTACCAAGAAAACAAAAAGTGGTTGCAAAATTGCCCTATAGAGAGATTCCATTCAGTTCAACAAGTTTTACTAAATACGTATAAGGCCGCATTATTTTTTATTAGACATGCTGGCTCAATTTAGCAATACTTTGGAATTTCTGTGAAACTGTTTTTAAGAGGACTATTACTAAGGAATTTTATCTTTGTGTTCATGGCCACCAGAATTTTGGCAATAGCACAAGACCCAAAACAGAAAGTAAAATATTAGTAATCTGCATTGTTATACATATATTATATCTTAAAGGTGACAGGAAGGGGAAAATCAGGTTTCAAGTTCTAGGACTCTGTCTTCTGCTTTTTAGTTCACAGACCACGGGAGAAGCCAAAGAATTAATTGATAAAAATGAAATAATGTTATACCTTTCCTGATTTTCGGGTTTGACTGAACTTCCAGGATCACGGTTGTTACTGTATCCGCATACATATCGTTGGAAGGGTTTGCTAACCACTGGGAAGCAAAAGGCAGAATTAGGAAGGTAGGAATACAGCTAACCACAAAAGACTGTACATATGGGACTTCTGTTTCTAGCATTTTCACTGACATTAACTAGTTGTTTCCTAAAACTAATAATGCGGGACTTCTCTAATGTCCTACTAATAACAATAGTAACATGTCCTGAGCACTTCCTCTGCGGCAGGGGCCTGATATGCATTCCCTCATTTAATCCTCCTACCCAGCACCTTCGTCTCACAGAGGTCACTGGTGTGAGGTGACCGGTGGGGACTGCTGGCAGCAGGCCGAGCCCTAAGCACCGTGTTTCAGAAGCACACCCAGTGCCGGCACAGGGTAGTATCTTTAAACATGTACTTTTGTTTCTCACACGAAGCCGAAGCCTAGGACCCTGACACTTGGGCACATGCTGGGTGGGTGTTCCAAGATAGTTTTCCAGACCTGCCAGGCCAGGGAGAGAGCAGGTGAATTACTTCAGGAACACGTGCCTTCCCTACCTGTTAGCTTTTCAAAAAGCGCTTTTACAAGCGTTGTGAGGCACTTGAAAACCTTTCTCTGAGACGCTGTTGGACATGTTAATTCCAGGGAATACAAGTACAGCATTTAGTAGAAAGAGCTAAATGAACATCTCTAATAATTTTTCCCTTTCCTACGGCAGTAATGTTTATGTATTATTGTGTCTGACATCGTGTTATAGACAACTACTCCTTCTGACACTTTCTTCAGTTACTTTCATCTTTATGAATCAAATTTCAACTTAAATCCTAGAACTGCAGTGGAACCCGAGTTGGCAGATCTTTTTTAGTTTTAAAAAATAATGTGTATGAACAAAATAGCGCACCATCTAGCTGGGAAATTTACATGCAATTCTCCCTGAGGCAGAGAACGAAACCAGGCACCTCCCTGGATCATTCAGTTCGAGGATTCACTCTAAAAGTCCTTCTTTGAACTGGACAGATGCCAAGCTATCAAAATCAACCATCAAATTAATTTGGTGTCTGGGTTCCAAATTCCACCTGTAGGAATTTAAAATTCCAATAGTAGAAACCACATTCAGTGGTTTCCAGCCTTTGTGTATTTGGGTCATTTTAATATTGCTTATTTGAATTTTCAAAATTCCACTGTCTTAAAAGTGTTAACATGACAAGTCTATTTGTTTCAACGTAACAATTTGATTTTTCTCTTGAGAATGTCGGATGTTCTGATGTAACTGAAGACATTCAGGGCCATCACACAAAATTAGCTGAAACTTCTCATCTGAGAGACCTATACTCACTACACATGTTAAATATTAAGCCTTAATTTAATACTAGTTTTTATGTTACTAGAACTACATAGAAAATGCCCAGCGAGGTCATATTTAAAGCTGGTCTTGGAAAAAAAACATGCATGTATATATTTTCCAGTAATTTTTTTCTTAAGAACAAATTTTCTCTACAATTATATGTGAAGTCCTAAAACTTTTTTCCCCTCTTTGTTTAGGTAAATGATCTTATCTTACTTCTAATACCACCATTCCTGGTTCCTGTATTACAGTAATATTTTTGAATACTTTCAGAGCAGGTTTTTCTTGAATTTCTAATTCTTCCACATCACCTGAAAAAAGGAAGTAATATTAAGATGTATATAATTTTCTGATAATCTTCCAGAGGCATCATTGTTCCTTTGTTTATAGAGATAGCTGAAATAAATCTGATTCACAATGAAAAAATTAATTACTCATTTGAATAGTGAGATTTCAAATAACTAAGTAAGTTTTATGTTGATTGCTTACAGCAACTGAAAGATCTCAACATGTATTCTAAAAATTCATCTAATGAGGCAGGATTTACCTGAACAAGAAACATCTTATCAGTTGCAAACTTTGGTGATTGTTAAATATCTGTGTTTACATAAGAGATTTAGCCACTAGCGTCTTAATACTCCACTAGTATCTTAAAATCTGACATGAGACTAGTCAACTACTGCCAATAGTCACTTCTTCCTTCTGTCTTCATAAGCTTAATCATTCTTTAGGGAAATTCTATTGTCTAAGAGGAGGCTTTTCTGGTCCTCCCAGTCACCTCTTAATTAAGAATTAACTCGGACATATTTTATTAACTTTCTATGTTATGACCTGTAATTCTCATGTGAAGATGAAGCAAAAAAAGATTTTCTTTCTACTGATTTATTTTATAGTAATATTTTGCTATTTGAATAATGAAGAGCACATTAACAGAAAGTAATTTAAATTGTTCCCGCTTTGGGGTGCCTGGGTGGCTCAGTCTGTTGAGTGTCAGACTTCGGCTCAGGTCATGATCTCACAGCTTGTGGGTTTGAGCCCCGCACTGGGCTCTGTGCTGATAGCTCAGAGCCTGGATCCTGCTTCAGATTCTGTGTCTCCTCCTCTCTCTGCCCCTTCGCTACTTGTGCTGTCTCTCAAATATAATAAATAAACATTAAAAAAAAAATTATAGAAAAAAAATTAAAGTGTTCCCGCTTATTAGAGGGCATCCACGCCTTTTAACTTAGTCATTGCCTCTCATTATGTTAATACATAAAAATCTAACTCAAATGATCTAATATGAAAACAGAATAGGTTTACTGTTTTATTGGCCTTTGGCCAGTGTTCGTGTGTTCCTCTAAAACCTGCCGTATAGACTGGTACTGATGGAACCAGAAAACCTATTTTCACTGAACAAAGAGATAGATGAAATTTAGAAGAGTAAACTAAAGGGGATTTTAAACATGAGCAGCAAAGGTTACTGATATTTTTAGAATTTTCAGTGGATCAAAGCTAAGAAGTATAATGCAATTAAAGAAACTTAGGAGTATATTTTCAAAAATTTACCCAAAGGTGATAACATGTCCAAGTGAAGTGCAAATAACATCTGTGCAATTCTGAGACAATAACCCAAATGCAACCGTCTCCTTTCCTGGGTATATACTTCTCTTACTCAAAAGCAGAAAACAATTAGGTGAATTTCAATAAATACCCACCTGTCAACTTCTGTAGCTGGTAATAGAGCAAATTAAAAGGACCAGTATACGGAATGGCTTGGGTCTGTTTCACAGTGCTCATGGCCAAGTCAGTATAATCTGAAGAGGAAATGAGAATAGATACACTTTAAGTAACAATACTGGTCGCAGAAAATAGAGCCTGTAAACACATACACGAGTAGAGAGAAATTAAAGCAAAGTAAAGGAGAACTTATTTTTGAGAAAGCTTAGAAGACGCTCCTTAATTGGTTCCTGCCCTACATTCCCCCCTTAACTCCCCACAGCCACCCCCCACTAGTTAGCTTCTGCTTCAGCCGTAAGAAAGCAGCCTCACTGCCCTCAAAAAATCAGGTCCCTGGAGATCTCCGAGCCAGGGCACCAGCTGTCCTCTGCTTTCTTCTGGGCCAGGCAACCCCGGCAATCCTTCACCACCTGCCACAAGGGCTACCTGGTTTGCAAAACTTGTTCCGACTTGTCTGGGTCCGTTCTCTCCTCATGCACTTACCATGCACCTCTCTGTCACCCATCAGTGCTGGGACTAGCTCTTGACAAGGCTGCGCCTCTCCCTAGACAGCCTTCCAGGGGCTGGCACCATGCTCTGTAGCATACCTTTAGTCCTCCAACGCCTGGCACAGAGCCTGGCACAGAGTAAGATCCACTAACCGCTGGATAGAGAACAAGTTACACTCCACTGTGTGATGGGCTAGAAGCGGACAGCTGGCCCAGCTCAGATGAATCCCTAAACACTGCTATTTCTTCCTCCTTCATAAGGTGCTCATACTCTGTTATGGCTATCTGCATAAAACTGAGCACCGTTATTGAAGATAGTAATACCGTATTTACTGTGAAAGCAGTGATGGCTCAGCATTTACACAGGCACACGACATAAAGGCCCAGCAAGGAACGTACAACTATAGGTCACAAAGACCAAAATGCGTGTGTGTGTCGGGGGTGGGGTGGGGGGGGGGCATTCAAGTTTACGTTAGAAAACAAAAGTACCAGGACTCCACTGTAAAAGGTGGAAAACAGGCTTGTAAAGGGTCAGCAGGAGCAGTCAACCTGTCTTAGAGGTCAACTTATGTTCCCAATTAAGAAAAAAGTTATTTTGCAAAGAATTCAAACATTTAAGTGGTTCAAGGAAGATTTTTTTTTTTCCCCATAAAACTATGTGGATCATTAATCATCAATTTCTATTTTATTATTTGGCTGCTACTTAAGATTTGGCCATTGGTATGAAAAGTTTTCACAGATTTTCTTTCAATATTCAAATAACTGATATTTGATGTTTAATAGTATACTTACTGGAGAGGTCACAAGGAGAAAGTATGTGATAATTAAAGTTTCTTTTAACAAGTATTCCTGAGACCCGCTGGCCTTGTTCTGGTTTTTTGTCTGCTAAAAAGCCCATGACCTATTATTAAAAAAAAACACAAAAAACTTGAAAAAAACAGAATCTTGGAAAATGCAATTATTTAGATATTCAATCACAATGATGACCATCTGACACGTGAACCATGAAAATGACATGAATTTTAACATGAAAAATAAAAAATGTTATATAGGTCTATGATGAGGACAGGAACAGAGCCACCAAGAGACCAAAGGCAAGAGTCACGGGGCAGATCTGGCAAGAAGAGCTAGGTTCAGTTCAGTTCCAATCAGTTCAGCAACCAAGTAAACGTATAGGTGCTGGGGCCTCAGAAAGCTGTCAACAGTTGTAGTGTGGTGGGAAGGCTGCAGGTGCAGGCCAGAAATGTACGTGCTCCTGCACGCTGGCTTAGGCCTCGTACACGGTGAGCTCCCTCATGCAAAGGTGCAAGTCTATACTAGGCTCAACACTAGCAGAGGAGGAGCATCTTTGGATAGAGAGGTCAATAAAGATAAGATCTTGCCAATATCTGTCCATAAAGACAGGTGTTGAAGAACTCCTACGACCAAGGGGCAAGAATTTTTAAAAGAAAGTAATGATTGCTCAAAAACTAACAAAACCAAATACCTTACAAGCATGAAACCCAACTTTCTTAAATGTAACTGGTCTTCGCTACTAATAAGTGAACCCAAAGAGGAAAAAGCCAGTGTATTTCATACTTGTTTCCTCTCATCAAGTAAGGACAACGAGCAGCCAGGCAGTGATAACAGTGTTTGCTCTTATAACTGTATGAGGGGACAAAGCTCTACGTCAGATGATTTGTCAGGGTGACTTTTCCCTTAAGTGCTGGTGAGGTAATGAAAGGAGCACTGTCCCCAGGAGACCGGTCTTAAATACAGGGATGGCCCAGATGCCGAGAAGCTGGGTGAGCTTGTCTGCCTGCACACGAGCACCTCAGAGAGCAAGACCGAGACACCGAGGATTCCTCCGACTTCGCCCGCTGTGCCGAGCGCGTGGTTTCCAATGTGCTGATTTATTAACATACATACAACTGGCTGGCCTGACACGTGTACAAGGTGGATGGCTTTTTTGATAGTTCTTTGTGGATCTGCTTCCCTTCACCTACTTCTTAGTTTCGGTTTTGCATGGTTGAGGATGGCTGCCATAAAAGACTTCACCGTAAGTAAAGTGACTGCCACTTCAGAGAAAAAAACTAGAGCTAATGATTTTAAGTAACCACACCTATGGCTGAAATAACAGAACCACATTCTAATACAAAGCTATATTTGGTATATCGATACCTGTACAAAGAAACAGGTACTGACAACAGTTTCTCTATGCATATACACAAGTTATATATAAGTGATATACATATCTATACTGTGTTCCCAGTTCTGTAGTTAAAACTTTTTAAAATGCTGCGTACTGTATTTCTTGAAGATTTATAATGCATAATGGCATAATAAAACTCTGAAAAGTCCAGCGGTAAAGAAAACAGCTTATTTTTGTTCAACTCCGCTTCTCCTAAATAGTCTGACTATAAAACCTCTTCTCCCTCCATCTCAACCAGCAGAATCTGGGAAATCAGCTCTTAGATTGCCAACTGAATACATTTTCCTATAGGTATAAGATTGCTTCCATTAAAAAGTTTTGTGAACAGGAGTCAATACAACCCTCTGTTCTTCTCTGGCAACAAAAGCCTCACGTCCTAACTTTTTTCCCCCCTCAAACTCAACTGCAAGGAAGGATATTCATCAATTAGCCTTCTTATATCTGGCTCATTATATATTAAAAGAATTGCTGTAAATTTGCTCATTAATACATGTCTGATATTTAAAACTTCAGATAAATCATTAAAAAGTTTCCCTTAGAAGTATCTTAAAAAAAATCTTAACAGAAGGGGTGCCTGGGTGGCTCAGTTGGTTAAACGTCCAACTTTGGCTCAGGTCATAATCTCACAGTTTGTGAGTTCAAGCCCCGCATCGGGCTCTCTGCTGTCAGCACAGAATTGGCTTCAAATCCTCTGTCCCCCTCTTTCTCAGCCCCTCCCCTGCTCACACACACTCTTTCTCTCTCAAAAATAAATAAACATTTAAAAGAAAAAAAAATCTTCACAGGAGGCACAAATGTGGATACCTTATAGTATTGCTCTGAAGTCTCAGGTAAGATTTTTAACGATTTTATTTATCTTTTTAAATGTTTATTTATTTTAAGAGACAGAGATAGAGGGTGAGCAGGGAGGGGCAGAAAGAGGCTAACCGAGAATCCCAAGCAGGCCCTGTGCTGTCAGTGCACATCCTGACTCAGGGCTTGAACTCATGAACCATGAGATCATGACCTGAGCAGAAATCAATAATTGAACGCTTAACTGAGTCACCCAGGTGCCCCTTTAACTATTTTTAAATTCTGAAAATACTATATTTCAACATCAAAAAAGGACAAATTTTTGTAAGTTCCATCATACCACATATGTTTAAAGACACAGACCTATCTATCTTTACATTCTCTGGGAGAAGGACCAGTAGACATTATACTGTATGAGATGTAGTAATAAAACAGTAATGAATTTCCTTCCTCAGTTACAGGAATGAAAAGGAAGTGGAGATGTGGTTTAAAAAGCTATCAAACTCAACTGCATTAAGATCTAACGTACTTGAAAAGTTTCTATGTGAAGAAATGAACTAGAAGAATCAGAAGAAGACCTAAAAGAGCATAAGGAAACAATTCCTTCAGTTCCTTTTTTTTAAATGCTTATTTATTTTGAGAGAGAGAGAGAGAGAGTGAGCGAGTGAGCAAGGGGAGGGGCAGAGGGGAGAAAGAGGGAGAGAGAGAATCCCAAGCAGGCTCCAACCATCAGTGCGGAGCCCGACTCGGGGCTCAATCCCACGAAGTCATGACCTGAGCCCAAATCAAGAGTTGGACGCTCAAATGACTGAGCCACTCAGGCACCCCAAGATAAAATTCTTTTTTTTTTTAAAAAAATATATTTAATTTTATTTTTTTAAATGTTTATTTTTGAGAGAGAGAGAGAGCGAGACAGACAGACAGACAGACAGACACGGATTATGAGCAGGGGAGGGGCAGAGAGAGAGGGAGTTACAGAATCTGAAGCAGGCTCCAAGCTCCAGGCTGTCAGCACAGAGCCCAAGGCAGGGCTTGAACTCATAAACCATGAGATCACGACCTGAGTTGAAATCAGACGCTTAACCAACTGAGCCACCCAGGTGACCCCAGGAGAAACTTCTTATAGTATACTAAGTAAACAGAAATCATCATTAAGCACATTATCTTGCTTTGATTAAAAGAAGGCTGTATTTTTAAGTATATATTTCCCTTTAGAAAAGACCTGGGTAAGATTAGAAACCACAACCTTTTACCTTGGCTAGCTTTTCTCCTCTGAAATTCAAGGTCACAGCTTCTGTATTCCGAGGATTATGAACCTCTATGTGAACTTCATCATTATCTTCATATTCTCGAATCAGGGCTGCTTTCAATCTGGCCATTTCATTTTGTTCTCCATGGACTAAAATCTACACAGAATGAATTTTCAGAGAGCACAGGGAAACACTCTTAGTGTGGGTTAATGATGGCCGCTATCTGACTTAAATATTGAAACACATATACTCGAAAGTATTAAGCTGAACTACTTTGAAGGATCTCCAGTCAATCAAACTTGTATAGGTATTTTCATTCTGTTTGGCCTTAAAAATCCTGAAGTGGAACTATTTTAAGAGAGAGTAAAGAAACTTCAACTTCAGTTTTTTGCCACTAACAAGACATACAACTTTGTGGAAGCTGGACTTTTTCTAGACTTCCGTACTCAACTGCAAAGGGCTGGACCACGTGACTTCTGTAAACTCCACAGCTTCTACCAGCTTTAGATACATGATTCCTGTATGAAACTATTGCCACTCCTACTAATGAAGAAAACATCCATAGTTTTCTTTACCTTTCTTAATACAAGCCTGTTTTGTTTTTTTTTTTTAAGTTGACTTATTTTGAGAGAGAGAAAAAATCCCAAGCAGGCTCTGCACTGTCAGCACAGAGCCCAATGCAGGGCTCCAACTCACAAACCAGGAGATCATGACCTGAACCGAAATCAAGAGTTGGATGTTTTACTGAGCCACCCAGGTACCCCATCTTAATACAAGGCTTTCTAAAGAAGCTTTTTATAGGGGATAACAAAGACCTTTGATATTTTCTTCTGTTTATTATAGTAATACCAAATAAAATATTTCAGAACCAAATGAAATTGTGTTTGAGGGGTATTGACGACAATTGCATCAGATACCAGTCTCTTCCTATTCACTTTTATAACCTATATTTTACAAGACAGATCATCCTTAATCTATAGATTGCTGCCTGGGCTAACAGAAGCCAACCCGGCATCACTACTAGACCTAGCAAAGAGCCCAGGCTTCGAGGCCTGGCTGCTTAAACACAACGCCCGGCTCTTCGAACACTTACTAGCTCCGTAAACTTGAGCAAGTTACGTAACATCTCGGTATTCTCATCTATAACCAGTTGTTGGTTGTGAGGAGTAAGCAAGTTGATGCACGTAAAACATGAGTACAGGGGTGCCGGGGTGGCTCAGTCGGTAGAGCACGCAACTCCTGATCTCAGGGTTGAGAGTTCAAGCCCCACGCTGGGCCAGAGGTTACTTAAAACATGAGTACAGTACCTGGCACGTGGTAAATAATAACTGATAGCTGTTGCTCATTATTACTACTAACACTATTGTTACATTATCATGCAGATATACTTTTGCTGACCTGGTTACTGAAGGAAGGTAAGCATCGAGTTGAATCCAGGAATTTTAACTGTCAGCAGAGAGAGAGCCTGAAGAGCAATGAAATGGCCTGAAGATGAGGTGGTGACACCAGAGAGAAAGGGCAGTACAACACTCCCTCCCTGGCTTTAAAATGTGGGGGGAATATCCATAAACCACATACGCTAGGAAACACCTGTAAGGAGCCTGTGCTGTAGCTCAATTCGACCGTTCATGATGTTAAAAAGGAGGGATTTTTCCCCACCCGAGAATCTGCTTCCTAAGTAAGGACCAATGGGAAAATACCTGTGAGGACTACCATGCTAGAAAGGACTCAAAAACGAACAAAAAAGCACATGAAGGGATGCTCAACATCATCAGTCGTTAGGAAGTGAAAATCAAAACCACAATGAGATACCACTTCACACTTACTAGAACGACTATAATTAAACAAAGGCAACTAGCAAGTGTTGGCATGGATATGGGCTAACCGGCATCCTTGTGCACTGCTGGGGGGAAAGTAAAATGGTGAGGCCGCTACGGGAAGGGTTAGTGATTCCTCAAAAAGTTAACAACACGTGGTCCAGTGATTACACTCTTTGGTGTATGTGCAAAGGAACAGAAAACAGCGACTCAGATTCTTACAGGCCCATGTTCACTCTGGCATTATGTGTTCACTGGCAGATGTGCAGACAAAATGTGGTATCTACACACGACGGACTGTTATTTTCATCCACACAGAGGAATGAAGTTCTGATACATGTTACGATCAGATGAACCTTGGACATATTATATATATTTTATATGATTTCACTGACACGAAATATCTAGAATAGGCAAATTGACGAAGTTCATTAGAGGTTACCTGGGGCTGGGGAGGAGGAAATGGAAAATTTTTGCTTAATAGGTACAATTTCTTTTTGGGGTGATGAAAAAGTTTTAGAAATAGATAGTGGTGATGGCTGTACAATACTGTGAATGTAATTAATGCCACTGAATTGTACACTTAAAAAATGGTTAAAATTACAAGTTTTATGTTATATATATTTTGCCACGATAAAAAAAAAAAAAAAAAAACTTAAGGAAAAAAATTAGCAGAAGGCTATTTCCTCTAACTACTTGCAAATACATTCAGAAAGGGCACTTCATCTGTTTCCCAGACACATATTCCCTGAGTGTTCTGTTGATTAAAAATACATGTTTTTTTTAGCTTTTCCCTCTTATCCCCTCCCTAGTCCCACCAAAATATAATTGTTTTCATAATCACGTGAAACTTAAAAATATAAACAAAGCACATCAGTAAGGAGCTATGTAATACATTTCGTATCTATTTGGATCTTTAATTTCTACCATTACATGACTTGTCTTTCCCTTCTTTCCATCTTATTAAGCATTTACTACATGCCAGGCACCATTTTAGATGCTTTAGATATATATGTTCTCTCACTCCTTCCTCACAATAACCTGAGGAGGCATTGTTATCCCTATTTACAAATGGGGTGCAGAGAGGATAAGTAATTTGCCCAGGGTTACACAGCAAGTAAGGGATAGAACGGGGATTCAAAACCAGCATACTGCAAAGCCTGTGCTCTTAAGTTACTGGGGAGGCAACAGAAAGGGACAGAAAGAGCACTGGGTCTGGATCTGGTGGATCTGATAAGTGACCTCAGGTAAGTGGAGAAAATTACAGTGCACAGCTTGCCTAACTCAAAGGGGAGCTGGAGAGGTCAGATCCAAGTACAAGCAAAAGTGCTCTGTTGAAAGGCTACCTTAGCGACAAGCAGTGTTTGACCTGAAAACCAGCTGCTACAGTTTCTTGGGTATGTTTCTTTCCCCTTTAATGTTAGAAATCAAATTCATAGACTAACCACATGAGGCGGTTTCAAAGCACGGATAAATTCACTGGTTTGTTGGTAATCTGTGTGAGCAGAGAAAGAAATGTAATCAACAGACATTTTCAGCGGTAACTTCTGTCCAGACATGGTAGTGATTTCTTCTGGTTCAGACATGATATGCTGTGAAAAAGAAAGAAAAATTAAAAAAAGCAAAACAAATAAACTACCCAGTCAGAAAAGAAAAGGGACATTTTCTATTTTTTACTGCAGCCATAAACTCTTACATTAAATTTAGGACCTTTAGCACAAAAATCATTCTATAATAGCGACTTAGTAAATATCAAATACTTATTTTCTTGAGCAAGCAAATATTTAATCAGGAAAGCAGGCAGGTTAACTAAATTTCAATGTACTTGAAATACTGGAAGTGACAATTGTTAACTTGTACAATTGTACAATACAAGCCAAACTTGTATTCCCAATTATTCTCTTGCTTGGTAAAGTCGCTTTTCAAACAGATGTGCTTCTATTCTGGAAGTCAGTTTTATTTTATTTTTTAAACATTTATTCATTTATTCTGAGAGAAAGAATCCCAAGCAGGCTCGTGCCATCAGCACAGATGGATGCGGGACTCGAACTCATGAACTGTGAGATCATGACCTGAGCCAAAACCAAGAGCTGGACATTCAACCCACTGAGTCACCCAGGTGCCCCGGGAATCACAACGTATTTTAAGAAATAAGACAAGTTATATAGATAACAGGGGTAAGAGAATGTGATGCTTGGATGTTCAGAAACTGTTTCTAAAGTTCTGCACGTACTTCCCACAATGTGTACGTCCCGAAGAGCTAACATCAACCATTCTGCATCGTTAGGAAGAAGGGCAATCAACCCAAACACCTTCTACGGCTTTTCAAGAGAATACATATTAGTAAACTTCTTCAGTGAATGAGGGTATTCATGTTTTTGTTGGTCTCAACTAGGTTCCCTTCCACACTTTTTACTGCAACAAGATTAAGTGCCTCTCAGACTTTAACGTGCCACCTTGGCAATTCTGATTAGGAATGACACAGTGGTCTCATAGCTGACCTTGGCAAGTGTCCCTTCTACACAGTACCCTGCTATAATGACGCCGTTCCTCTTATCCGTGCACCAGCTTTCAAAGAGCTCTCTGGATAAGCCACTTTGCATCATGCCCGGGGAGGCCATGACGACACTGGGACCAATGTCATCAAAATGATCCATGCTCTAAGAGAGAAAAAGGAATGGTAAAAGCGTGCTAAGCACCAGGGTTTGGCAAGGCTGTCCTTATTTTTCAAGAATAACGAAAAGGTAGGTGAAAAGATTGATCACACTACTGTAAGGACCTCGGAGACGAGCAAACATTTTAAGTCTAATTTCTCAGTTCCTAAACAACTGAAGCTAGGAATGAAAGGAAAACAAAGTGATAAGAAGCAGTTAGTTCACTCTGTCCTTCTAAACCTTCTACTGGTAGTTAATGGGCTATTATAGGACCATTTTCATTGCCTAGAGGGCAGGCAGGAAAAAAGTAAGAGTCAAATGGCTTTCTATCTGCCCAAGAGAGAATTCCAAAAGAACTTTCCCACTCACAATGGCTTTGCATACTTCACAAATATTTTGAGCTGGCCTAAAAAATCTAACCAAAAAGTTTAACATTGTTTCCAGGGAAAACTTGGCTCTAGTTCTTAAGCAATTAACTCAAAAAAATAATACTTTATGGACAGAGCCCACTTACAACTGGAAGATGACTTCTAGCACTTGAATTATTTGGGGCATTATTTTATTAAGAGTATAGCATTAACTTTAATAAAACAACATAAATATTTAAAAAAATTTTTTTTTACATTTATTTATTTTTTGAGAGACATAGAGAGACAGAGCACAAGTCGGGGAGGGGCAGAGAGAGAAGGAGACACAGAACCGAAGCAGGTTCCAGGCTCCAAGCTGTCAGCACAGAGCCTGACGTGGGGCTCGAACTCACAAATCATGAGATCATGACCTGAGCCAAAGTTGGACACTTAACCAACTGAGTCACCCAGGCACCCCAATAAAACAATATATTTTTAAAACAACATTTTTTAACTAAAGAAAATCAGCTTTTATTGAATGCTCTAGAAAAGTAAACATATGAAAATGTTCATACATGGAATTTGCAGTGCAAATCAAAAAGACGATTAGGTTTGAGGAAGGACAGAAAAACGTTAAGACGTAACATAAGATATTTTTCTCATCAAGACTTTCTGTTTCTATGGCAGGGAGACTAACTTATTCAGCAATAGTAAATACTGAGAACCAATGGAGACTTGGAACGACTGGCAAGATTTAAGCAGAGGAGAATGCCAGTTGCTAAATTTTGTTTTCCTGCAGGAAAATGGTGCCTGCTACAGAAAAGGCGAGACCTCAGCCAAAAGGACTCGGCCCCGGAATCAATGTGCTATCGACTTCTCTGTGTTTACCGGTCCTTCCTCTTCCTCAGCACTCACCTTGAGGTTACTGATGTGCTTGAACACAAAGGGATTGTTGATGTTGATCTGTTTGCGGATTTTGTCGTTCATGGCATTTACGTACGTCTGGTACACTGCCATGCACTTCTTGGCCAAAGACGACGCGTAGTATATGGGAATATCATGGAGTTCTGGGTGATTCTGCCAGTACTCGTCTAGAGAGATTTCATCAGAAACAAATTTCATTTTGTTATGTGGGATAAATAGTTCAAATAATAAGTGATACATGTAATTAATTTAAAGAAATTCAGACATCCAAGAAATAAATCAAAACATTTAAATATGTATATAAATCTGTATCTATAGATTTATGTCTGTATTTATAGAAATAAAAAAACTCTATACATCCTTCTCTTGCAATTTCCACAAATCACTAATTTATGTGTTAACAGCAAAGCTATCAAGGTTTGGAACCCCCTGGAGTGTTAGAAATGCAATTTGTAATTACGAGCACACAACAATTTGTTCAACATGTCGGCTATGTCTGCAGTAATTATTACCCTGCTTAAGGGTAAGCCACATTTAAGACATTGCTATGCACAGGGATGGAAAGACAGGGGTGGGGGTGCTGGGCTTGGACCTTGCTTGTTTTCCTTCAGTCCACTTCCTCTCTCAGGGTCCCTTCTGGTCCCTCCCGCAGTTGGCCTCGTCCTCATGGCTCTGCACCTGGTAGGCCTCTCACAAGGCTTGGCCCTGCCTGCGGACACCCAGGTAACAAGTAGCGGGCACTCCTTCCTGGGACGCATTCCTAATGGATCTTGCCTCCTGCCTTCAGGAAGGGCCCTGTTCCAGGCTTGCTTCCCATTTTTCCTGGACAGTCTGGGACACCAATACCTTCCAGTACATTCCCTCCTGCTTTAGTCAGTCAGCCTGCTGTAGGCTGCTTGTAATCAAGACTCCGACTTCTGCCCCTTGGTGTCCCTTAGCGACCCTGTAGTCCTGTGGCGGGGACAGTTAGCTGCACTAGCAGCAGCTGCTATTTCCTGAGCACAGATTCTACGCTGGGTGCTGAAGAGGGCTCACGTAGGGTGTCTGCAACCACACAGAGGGCACAGTCCACATTTTACAGAAGGAACGGAAGCTCAGAAATACCAAACCACTTGCCCAAGACGCAACATCACGCACTGGAATGCAGGGAGCTAGGATTTGATACTAACAGATGGCCCGAGGCCCTGGGATGCAGCCTCTGGTTGGAAAGCACGCCCCTTCATTCAACACATGTTGGCCCCCCTTGTGCTTTAGCTCTGATGCAAGGTACATAAGCTACAATAGAGCAAGGGAAGGGACTGTCAGGCTCTGAAGGTTTCCTAAGTGCCCAGCCCCGGCTAGGCTAACATTTCTTTTTTTCTTTTTTTCTTTCAAATTGAAGTATAAAGTATAATTGACATATCCCATTAGTTTCAGGTGTACATCACAGTGATTCAATATTTTTATACATTACAAGATGATCCCCTACCTAGCATCTGTCGCCAAAATTATTACAGTATCACTAACCATATTTCCTATGCTGTATGTTACATTTCCATAACTTACTTGTAACTGGGAGTTTGTACCTCTTAATCCCCTTCACCTATTTTGCTGGACTCCTAAGCCCTCCCACCTCCAGCAACCAACAGTTTCCTGTATCTATGAGTCTGTTTGTTTGGCTTTGTTTATTTATTATTTTTTAAAAGATTAAAAAAACACATTTATTTCGAGAGAGCGCTCAAGCAGAGGAGGGGCAGAGAGAGAGGGAGAGAGAGAATTCCCAAGCAGGTTCCTCGCTGTCAGTGCAGAGCCCAATGAAGGGCTCAGACTCACTAACTGTTGAGATAGTGACCTGAGCTGAAATTAAGAGTCAGACACTTAATGGACTGAACCACCTAGGCACCCATTTTATTTTTTAGACTGTACACGTAAGTGAAGTCATATGGTATTTGTCTTTCTCTGTCTGACTTATTTCACTATGTAATACCCTCCAGTTCCATCCATGTTGTTGCAAATGGCAAGACTTTGTTCTTTTCTAACGTGGAGTCACATTCTCCACTGTGTATGCGCGCCACATCTTCCCTGTCCACTCGTTCATCAATGAACACGAGGGGCATTTCCATGTCTTAGCTACTGTAAATAATGCTGCAATGCACAGGGGTGCATATATGTCTTTAAATTGGTGTTTTCCTTTTCTTCGGATAAAAACCCAGAAGTAGAAGGGGTGCCTGGTGGCTCAGTCGGTTCAGTGTCCGACTCTTGATCTCGGCTCAGGTCATGATCTCCTGGTTCATGAGTTCGAGCCCTGCATCAGGCTCTGTGCTGACAAGTGCAGAGCTTGCTCGGGATTCTCTCTCTCTCCCTCTCTCTCTCTGCCCTTCCCACACTCTGTCTCTTAAAATAAATACATAAACTTAAAAAAAACCCAAACAAACCAGAAGTGGAACTGCTGGATGGTATGGTAGTTCTTTTTTTAATTTTCTGAAGAAACTCCATGCTGTTTTTCAGTGGCTGCACCAATTCACATTCCCACCAACAATGTGTGACCGTTTCCTTCTCTCTATATCCTGACCAACATTTATCTTTTTGTTTCTTTGTTTGTCTTTTTGATAATAGACAATCTGGCAGGTATGAGATGGTATCTCACTGTAGTTCTGATTTGCATTTCCCTAGATGATTAGTGATGCTGAGTATCTTTTCATGTGCCTGTTGGCCATCTATATGTCTTCTTTGTAAAAATGTTTCTTCCAGGCTTCTGCCCGTTTTTAATCACGTTTTTTAAGTTGTGTAAGTTCTTCATACATTTTGGATATTAACCCTTTATCAGATGCATGATTTGTAAACATTTTCTCCCATTTAGTAGGTTGCCTTTTCATTTTGTGGCACATAACTGTTTTAAAGAGTTCAAAAAAAATAAGCCTGGTCCTTACTAACTTAAACTTACAACATCAAAACTTATTTCTGAATACTAGTGCAAGATCTAAAAAGAAGATTGTGATCATAGTCCCAAGCCATGGAAGCTTTTATTTTTTAATTAATTAATTAATTAATTTTGAGAGAGAGAGAGAGAGAGAGAGAGAGAGAGAGAGACAGCAAGCACAAGGCGGGGAGGGGCAGATAGACAGGGAGAGACTGAGAATCCCAAGCAGGCTCTGGGCTCCACGGGGAGCACGACACAGGACTCACACTCACTAACAGGGAGACCACGATCTGAGCTGAAACCAAAGTCAGCGCTTAACGGACTGAGCCATCCGGGTGCCCTGACATGGAAGCTTTTAAAAATGACTCAGTAGAAGTTTACGCTGAGTAACAGACCATAACTTATTACCTTAGCGAGACTAAATCCTGTGACAATTTTATTTTATTTTATTTTATTTTTTTCAACGTTTATTTATTTTTGGGACAGAGAGAGACAGAGCATGAACGGGGGAGGGGCAGAGAGAGGGAGACACAGAATCGGAAACAGGCTCCAGGCTCTGAGCCATCAGCCCAGAGCCCGACGCGGGGCTCGAACTCACGGACCGCGAGATCGTGACCTGGCTGAAGTCGGACGCTCAACCGACTGCGCCACCCAGGCGCCCCTCCTGTGACAATTTTAAATAAAAATGTATTCTCAATATTTCAAAGACATATCAAAATTAGACTTTGTGTAGTTAAACTTTGCCAGTTATAAAACAGGACTGTCGAAAGAGTTAAAATAGTTTCTGAACACATACAAACAATATTACTGTACAACTCTATTTTTTTGAAAAGCTGCTAAACAGCTTCTCATAATAAACAAAACCTGTCGGGGTATCTGGGTGGCTCAGTCGGTTAAGAATCTGACTTCAAAAAAAATCTGACTTCAGTTCAGGTCAGGATCTTATGGCTCATGAGTTCAAGTCCCATGAGCCCCACGTGGGCCCCTGTGCTGACAGCTCAGAGCTTGGAGCCTGCTTCAGATTCTGTGTCTCTCCCTCTGCCCCTCCCGCGCTCACACTCTGTTTTTCTCTCTCTCTCAAAAATACATAAACATTAAAAAAATTAAAAAAAAATAAAGAAACCATCAAATCATTAAAAAAAATAAACAAAACCTGTTGGCAATGTATGCTTACAAATTGTGTTTCTTTTTTTTTTTTTTAATGGTTATTTCTGAAAGAGAGAGAGAGACAGAGACAGAGCATGAGCAGGGGAGGGGCAGAGAGAGAGGGAGACACAGAATCCGAAGCAGGCTCCAGGCTCTGAGCTGTCAGCACAGAGCCCAACATGGAGCTTGAACCCATGAACTGCGAGATCACGACCTGAGCCAAAGTCAGACGCTCAACCGCTGAGCCACCCAGGTGCCCCTAACATATACAATGTATCTTTAAAGGAAGGCTCATTTTACGAGAAAACTCTCATTAAATCCCAAAATATTATAAGAGTAGCATGGTCAAAAGGTATCATTTGTTCTCCTAGGTGTACCTGCATTTAGAAAATGCATTAAATGCCTAGTATGCTATTTACATTTATTATTTCTAATTTTTAAAACAATTCATCTCTATCTTATAGATTAGGAAACTGAGGCTGAAAAAAGGTTGAAGAGTGTGGGAAAGGTATTTTCCTACTTGATTTATAAGTAAAAACTCTATATAAGGACAGGGACTTCTGTCATGTAGGTTACAAATATATTTCCTGCTTCGCCCTTTGCTTTATTCTGCTCATGTTTTTACTGGTGAAATTAAAAATTTTAATGCTGCCTAAGTTTTCACATACTCTTTTATTTCTCAAATACCTTGCATTGCCTACTGCATCCCAAGATCACATCACATCTCCTATTTGTGTGTGTGTGTATTTTTGTGGATACATTTTAAATATCAAAGAAAAGCTGAGTAACTTGCCCAAGGTCACACGGCTAGAACACAGATGAGATTTGAAACCACTCATTCAAATGGCTGCCCTCTTTCTGTTAATACTACATCACAAGGGAGAATTTAGGGGAAAAGGAACAACCAATTGCATAGAGGAGGAATCGCAATATATGCTCTGATGGCAGACTTGCCAGGTAAAATTATCAAATGCCAAATTAAACTTGAATTTCAGATAAAAAACACAAGATTTTCGGTATAAAAATAGGTTACTAAATCTTTGAGACACTTGTGCTAAAATATTCTTCATTATTTTTCTGACGTTAAAATTTAACTGGGTGTCCTATATTTTTATGTGCTGAATCTGGTGACCCAATTTGATGGTAACAGCCATGGCTTCAGCTTCCCAATTTCTCCTGTTCTTCAAATTACTTTGTTATGGAGACGTTTTAGTTCGAGACTTCTGAGGGCAAATTTGACTTGCAGTTAGAAAAAAAAAAAAAAAGAAGCAAGAGGGGCGCCTGGGTGGCTCAGTCACTTAAGTGTCCGATTTCGGCTCAGGTCATGATCTCGCGGGTTTTTTTGAGTCCTACATCGGGCTCAGAGTCTGGAGCCTCCTTCGGATTCTGTGTCTCCTCCTCTCTCTGCCCCTCCCCTGCTCATGCTCTCTCTCGCTCTCTCAATAATAAATAAGCGTTAAAAAAAAAATTAAGAAAAAAAGGAGCAAAAGAACATTGGATTGGCTTAGGGCGCAGAAAATGCAGTCCTACTATGTCTGATCTCTCTCACAGATCAGCTTTCGAGCTGAGGTCATTTACTCCGTTTTTCCTTGTTTTCCTTGTCAGTGTAACAGGGCCAGACTTATCCGCATCATCCTAGAGATGGGAGAGCTGAGAGCAACAGCTTGATGTGACCATTTCTAGTTCTTTGCACTGAAGCTCTTTACACACAAGGCGCTCAGTCTTTAAGAAGAGTGCTTTCCCCAAATAGCACCACAGAATGTCTGAGTTAGAATCGTTAAATACAAATACATGCGAAGAGTGGTACCCAAAAATTTATACATGCTCATTGAAGTATTTGCAAAGTAGAGAAAAGCAGAAAATAAAAAAAGAAATCATCCACTTTCTCATTACGCAGGCTTAACATCTTTCCAGTCACTGGTGTACTGTTTTTTAAGATTTTAGTCTTAAGTAACCTATACATCCAACGTGGGGATCGAACTTAGAATCTCGAGATCAAAAGTCTCACGCTCCACCAACTTAGCCCGCCAGGCAGCCCTATTTGTATATTTTTAAATAGGATCAGAGAACATACTGTTCTGAACTCTAACCTTCTGATTCCAATTAATTTTTTCCTTTTTCTTTCTTTCTTTTTTTTTTTTAGGTAGGCTCTGTGGGGCTTGAACTCACGATCCTGAGATCAAGACCTGAGCTGAGATCAAGGGTCAGACGCTTAACCAAAAGCCACCCAGGCCCACTGGTCCAATTATATATATTTTATATATGTCCACATGCATTTTATGTGCCAACATATAATTACTCATCTGTGACATGATTTTTTCCTACAAGGTGATATTTACTGACATGATATTTCTTTAAAAATACTGAAGCAATGATTACTCTTATTCATAAAATTGTCTTTACGTCATTTATTTCCCACACATGGTACTGCTGGATCAAAGGGTAGCAGATTTTTCGGACTTCTGAGCTCACTACAGAGAATTCTGAGGCTGATGGCAACCAGAAGGGGGAAATATTTATATTCCCAGTAGCAGCGCCCAAGGGCCACTGTTTCTCGGGGCTTTTACAGCTCCACATCTGCTTTTAGATGCAGAAACTGAAGCCTGGAAAGACAGAATGATCTAGCCAAGGCCAGGCAATTATCTTGATAGAGCCACACTCCAAGATTATGAAAATCCCCCAAATAAAAAGGAAAAGCATACCTAAGATCAAGAGCAGCTCCTGAGCCCTTCCAAGAGCAAAGACGGGAATGAGGCCTCTGCCCCCTCTGTTTACAATGTCATGAACAGTGTTACAGAATCTTGCTTCTCTCTCTTCACGCTTCTCATGGATGTGCGTCCCATACGTAGATTCCTAAATAACACATTAGAGGTAGGAGACCAAGATTGACGATTCTCAAAGAATACAAAAGTGAAACATCAATAAAATGCAGAAGCAAAGTGACTCGTTTCTCCATTAACATGCCATTTACTTGAACACATACTGTTATAATACTAATTGGAAAAAAAGAGCAAATAAAAATGTTAGAATTCAGATCTGGCCAAGCAGTAAGAGACTTTTAGAAAATGGCATCAGGACTGGGACGCCTGGGTGGCGTTGGTTAAGCATCCAACTTTGGCTCAGGTCATGATCCTACAGTTTGTGGGTTCAAGGCCCATGTCGGCTCTGAGCTGCCAACTTGGGATTCTCTCTCTCTCTCTGCCCCCCCCCACCCACACTTTCTCTCGCCCTCTCTCTCTCAAAATAAACAAATAAACATTTAAGCAAATAATAAAATAAAATACACCACACTAACACTTACAATAATGAGAATGTCAGGTTTAATATTTGGAATTTCAGCTGCCATTAAGTGTCTATCTTCTTGTCTTGAGAAATCACCTGTGTACAAAAGCTGTGAAAAAAAATAGAGCTAGAAAGTCAGGATTTGGAAGGCTTTGTTTTACTAGTAAATATATTTAGCTCATAAAATCTGAAGGTGAATTTCAGTAGAAACAACAGCCCACAAGGGATGAAACTTAGATGCAATATTAATAATTCAAAGTGTATAACTTAGTTCAGTCATAAACCATCCAGTGTTTCAATTATCCCCTCTTAACTTGGGGGAATGATACACTCCCAGACGCATCCAGCACAGGTAACCTGTGTATTAATAAACTTAAGAAGGTGTTCTGAACACCCAAGAGGAAAAGGGCATGAGGAAAGAAATCTACTGAGGTATAAGGAAAAACCATCTAAAATGGAGGATAAAAACCATAGGAGGGTAAGCACCAAGTTTCACATGGGAATATCGATCTGCCTTAGTGTTATTCTCTACTTATTTTTTGTGCCTCTGAGCAAACAGTAAGGATAAATGATTTAGCAATACTTAGTATAACTCGATATGTAAACGTTTCACATCTATGAGCGGCTGCTAACTATTCAGGACAATATTACGCCGGAGCATCGATTCTCAGCTCTGCCTACACATAGGAATCACCTAGAAAACTTAAAAAGAAAAAAAAAAAAAGGGCAAAGCCACACCCTCAGATTGATTCAATGAGTGTTTTTAATAAGGCTCCCCAAGTGATCCAACATGCACCGGAAGTAAGTGCTGGTGCGGCCATCCACCAGTCTTTGACAAGTTCATTGACTCCCTTTGTCTTTTTCCCTCAAGGATGGCAGCAAGGATCTGTTCTGATTAACACCTGTCACTCATGCAGCACCCCCTTCAGGGGCTTACACGTGAATGCCAAATCACAGTTTGCTGTTAAATAGGTGCAGCCAGGAAGAAAGTTCTGCCCTCATCATTCTCCTAAAGGACGCTGGAAAGGAACTGATCCTATAATATTGTGAAAGAACGTTAGTCTTTTAAGAGGCTTATTTTACTCTTTACAGTCGCGATAGAGGAAGTTGTACCGTAGGGGTACGAACTGTGATATTTAAAGGGAAGAAGTCTCAATTTAATTTTATCCTATGTTTCAGTGTGTAGCACTCTGCAAGTCTTACGGAACTTTCTTCAGTATCGCTTGCTGGCACAAAGCTCTGCACTCATTACTTCTGGGGAGGAAGTTGCCAGAGCAAAAGTACCTTCACGCCCGCGATCTCAATCATGAACATGGCAGCTCCTAGAACGTGGCCTGCATGGTAACACCAAAACTTGATTCCTGCAACTTCTTTAACTTCATGAAAGTTGATGGTTTCGATTTTGTCCATGCTCTCTTCCAAATCTGTCTCCGTGTACAGCATATCGTCTGCTGATATGTTACTAAATTGTCAAAGATGTCAACGAGAAAAAAGTGAAAGTCAGATTTTTTAAACTCTTGAAACTCAGAGACTGTCTGTGAATGAAGGAGCCACAAAGTTATTTCACCTCATGGATTACACTATTTAGAATCTCTCGGACATTTTTTAATTCTGCAATTATAATAATAAAAATGTTTGGTGTATACAGCTACAAAACATGATTTTAAGCAAAGTACATAGTAAATTAAGGCAAAGTACTCTATGACGGTATTTCTCCGCGTCTTTTTCTGCCCCAACACTCCCCAGTGACAAACTGGCTCATATGCATTGAACAGAGATTCTCGTATCAGGATGTGAGATTTCTCTAAAAAGGGGAGTGGAAGTTTTCTCCTGAAAATTATACTAATGTACTTCCAAAAAAGCAAAAGGGAGTGGTGGCTAAGGGCACGGACTCTAGTGCCAGATTGCTTGGGTCTAAATCGTAGCTTTGTCTCTTACTACGACCATCACAGGCACGTCACCTAGTCTCTCTGTGCCTCCGGTCCATCACCTGTACAATGGGATTCTTAACAGAACGTGCATCATGAAGTTGATATGAAGATTAAATGAGTTAACATGCTGAGGAGTGCGGACTGTGTCTGCACATGGTAAATATCATTCAAGTGTTAAGCAGAATAATTATTACTAAGGGCACCTCTTCCATTCTTTTGTATTTATATGTGAAGAGTAATCAATTGTATCCAAGCTACTCCTGGAATATACAAATTAAACAGTAAGCTTTCCAAGGCTAAAAACGTATGCTGTACGTATCACAAAAATACTTGTAGCTTGTCTGATTATCCTCTTAAAACTGGAAAAACCTCCCTCGGGAAACTTTCATTTCCGACGGTAATGTGCTTTGATCAAATAATCTAAAATAACATTTCAGTGTATGTCACTATATCATGTACCTGATCTTAAATTTTAAGAAAATCATAAAATTCTGTTTATAGAATACTGCTAGCATACCTTATAATTCACTTAAATTACAAAGATTCAAAAGGATGTAAAAAGTTCGTAAAGACTTTATGGCCAGGAAGGTGCTAGGTACATGCTGGGTATCTGAGGAGTTGATACTGACAGATGAATGACATCCTTGTGAACAAAAAGAGTGTCTCACTTCAAAACATAAAAAGGTCCATATCTTGAACTATATGTCTTCTGTAGAATCAAATCCCTGTATAAATCTAATAGAGGTATTTACCTAACTTTGACATAATCTGAGAGAAGCCATCTATAAATAGCTTTTGTAGCGTGAGTCATAAATGTCCTTCCTTTGAAACTGGTCTTCTGTAGAAACCAGGGCAAAGCTCCACAGTGATCCAGATGGAAACTTAAAAAGAAACAAGAAGATTCTGTCAATTCTATTTTTTTATTTAAAAATTTTTTTAACGTTTATTTATTTTTGAGACAGAGAGAGACAGAGCATGAACGGGGGAGGGTCAGAGAGAGAGAGGGAGACACAGAATCAGAAACAGGCCCCAGGCTCTGAGCCGTCAGCACAGAGCCCGATGCGGGGCTTGAACTCACAAACCGCGAGATCATGACCTGAGCTGAAGTCAGACGCTTAACTGACTGAGCCACCCAGGCGCCCCAGATTCTGTCAATTCTTAAAGTATTATCCATCAAATACCACCTGAAATCAAACTGCTGCTGACTGTGCAGCAAAGTTCTATGTAACAACGGCATATGGATACTTTCAGAACACCAAGGCTAGGTTATACCCAGAGGGAAGGAATAATGCATCCAGGCCTGCCATACAGACGACACTGGAAGTATTTTTTAAACATCAAAACATTTACCAATGATAATTACAGAAGGAGGAACATACCCAAACCTCCTCTTGACAGCCAGAATCATAATAAGCACTTCAGTGGGATGAAGCCAAAACATTTACAAATGAAGTTCCTATAAGGTGTGTCAAGGACAGTGACCTCAAGGAGATATTCTGCGAAAGGGCTTTCTTGGTCTCAAGTTTTACAGTGATCCAAAGTGTATGCTATCTCTTTCTCACGTACTCTACAAGCAGGAAAGTAAGTTTTTCAGAGTAAGTGTCTCTGAAGTTAAACTTATTTATTCTGAGTGAGTGAGTGAGAGAGAGAGAGATAGCACGCGCACATGTGCACACAAGGGGGCATGAATGGAGGAGGGGCAGAGAGACAGAGGGAGAGAGAGAGAATCCCAAGCAGGCTTCATTCTGTCAGCACAGAGCCTGATGCGGGGCTTAATTTCGTGAACCGTGAGAGCATGACCTGAGCCGGGGTCAAGAGTCAGATGCTTAACCCAATGAGCCACCCAGGAGCCCCATAAGTGTCTCGAACCCGTGATGCCAAGAGGGAGTGTTGTCCTACCCGACTGCAATATGATTCCTAGTAGTCTTAAAATCTGATAATGATCTTTAGAGTGAAAGTTCTTGAAAAAGCGTGTCATGAGTAAAGAAAAGGACCTACTGACTAATTAACAGGAGATCAATCTCAGCGGGGTCAATTAAATCAATATAAGGAAGTGCATCCATTCCTTCCAGGCCAGGGTGGATCCCGCAGTCCAACTGAAAGAGAAAAAAGGATCACAGTTTCCTACACGTTATTAAAACTTATTTAATAAACAGTATTTATAACAAATCCATCACACACGCCATTAAGACGGACTGCACACACTGACATCTGGAATCCAGTTGTTAGTCAACGTGGCACAGATGCCGCTAACAATTCTAGCTTCTCAAACATAAAACACAGCCCACATTTCAGTCATAGGAAACGAGATCTAAGACACCTTCTCTTCAGCTGGTTTTGTGAATGCAAACTAACAATGCACGAACTCTTTTTCAAAAACCTTGGTTATCAGAACATGGGGGGCATTTTAAGTTCAGAGATTCACTACTACCAGACCTATTGTGAGAAGATGCTAATCAAAAATGGGAAACCGACCGGGTCAGGGCAACGTAAGTATTTTAACATATTAGGGAATGAGTTCTTAAAAGTCAGTCATTAATGAGTTACCTACTCATTTTGGGGGCATTACTACCACATTCATACAATAAATGACTAGAACGATGACAGTATCTGGCGTATGCCTGTTCTTTAATGATTCGGAGAAGCAAGAGAAGTGGAACCACAGGAACAAGATGAGCCACTGAAATGCCTTTCTAGTGAGGACTCTGTAGATCATCTCTTGTCTTTCAGACAAGGAAACGGGCATAGAGGGGCAGACTGCCTTGCCTAAGGTCAGGGGCCCCCGAACTTCGGTATCTACACTGCCGAACCAGGGCTCTATCATCCCGGGCAGCATGGGGGTGGCTGGGGCTCTGCACCTGTTCCGGCACTCAGTTCCTTGGCTGTCCTCCACGGCGGGTGGGGCCAGTTGGTTTGACCCGACCCTCCATGAGCAGAAGAGGGACCTGGTTGACAATTTTACAGTTTTAGAATACATCTTCTCAGTTAACTTAATGTTTCGTCAAATTACTACACAGAAGTCTACGTTATTCACGTTAACATTATGCAGCACAGGCTACATATACAAACTATGACATTTTTCTGGGAGCTGAACAGACAGCTACAGTACCAGGAAAGACCTAACCCCCAATGCAGACACAGCTGTACTATTAACCTCTCTACAAAATAATTACCATTATTTTTCTTCCTTTGAACTCCAGGATAATACATGATCTTCCTACTTCTTGCCCAGCTCCACTGCAAACATTCAAGGGGAGAAGTAAAAATGATTAGAAACAATCAAAATCAAGCCCAATAAATCCAAACTTTCTTTTTTACAACTTAAATAGTACCCCATTTTGATGATAACACTTATCTGAGGCAGGTAAGAGTTCTAGAAACTTACAAAGATAGGGAAGAGCGGTGTCAGTGTGGGAAAAGATGGAACTTAACCCTTGGGAGTTCAGGGATTTGGCAGTTGCTAAAACTTGAGAGGAGACGGTGCAGATACGTGAAGCCCAAGGTTAAATCCAATCTTCGGAATGTTAGGGCTAAATTATGATGTTAACGGAAATGTAATCTAGCGGTTATGCAGATTATCTGGTCATACTTTTAGGATCAGCACTTGAGTGTGAACCCGTAAGAACTTCCAAATTCTTTCATTTTCTGTAGGAAAATCATGCATTTACTACATAGCTTAGATTTAAATAGACTTATTTTATTCCTGGCTGTGAACCTCAGTCCCTTTTCCCTCTAGTTTGTTATTTCAGGGTGCTGGATGCCAAGTGATTAGGCTATTCTCCTTTCTCCCTAAATGAGTAAAAGAGCCTAATTTCCAATTATCCTAAGATGCACTTGAAGCTAAGCCCCACCCATTTTTCCAGTCCCTCACCTTCTCTGATGCCTTTTCCCACCCATTCTAGCTAACACTGAATTCACTCCCTGAACGTGCCTCTGTACTCTACGTGCCTCGCATACGGAAATGCCTGTTACACGGACCCTGACTTCGAGGACCTCGGTCCACTCACTGGGAGACAGACATGGGGCGGCCCCATCTCCAAATGGAGATCCTACCATCCAGGGGGACTCTGATGAACAAAAATCAAACAACCGTGGTGCTGCCATGAGTTCCTGGCTGCCCACGTTAACTGGCCCTCTAGGCAACTTCTTAGGTGTCCCCAGCTCAGTTTTCTCTTAAGAGTTTCCACAGCGACGATTTCAAACTTTGTCCTCTTTCCTAACTTTCCCAACCTTCTTTCTTCTTCACTTGAGGCAGGGGCCTTCTCTGCATCAAAAAACATACAGCTTAGGGGCGCGGGGGGGGGCTCAGCCTTCAGCTCAGGTCATGGTCTCACGGTTCGTGGGTTCGAGCCGCGCATCGGGCTCTGGGCTGACAGCTGGAGCCTGCTTCGGATTCTGTGACTCCCCCTCTCTGCCCCTCCTGCGCTTACACTCTGTTTCTTTCTGTCTCTCCAAAATAAATAATAAATGTTAAAAAAACATACAGCTTGTTTGCCAGTTTCCTCAACTTCACCTCCCAACTAACCCACATATTTCCCCTCCATTTCTCCTGTAGCAACACAACAGAGCTCTCTTTCTGTCCAAGGCTGACCTTGCCACTACGGATGTCCGCTCTGCACGCTCTGTCCTCCGGAGGCCCTGGACGCCTCCCCTCCCGCCTACTTTTGCCTCACGACCCAGACCTGCCGCGGCGTTCTCACCCTAACATTAAAAGGCCTCCCTTCTGATTCCCCTCGGTTCCCACGCCTCTCCTCTGCGCGGCCGCCTCCTGAGAGCCCCGCACTCCCTGCCGCTGGCCTCTCGGCGGCTCCTCGCCGTTCAAGCCGGCCTGGGATTTTGGGCTCTTCTCCCTTGGTGTTTCTGAGTCACGCTCTCCTCGGTCTCACTGGTTTTCCTCTGGAGTTTCCCTACACTCACAGGCCTCTGCCCACACTTCAAACGTTGACACTGCGCGGCCTCTCCTCGGCCCTCTTCTCAGGCTCCGTGATCTCCGGTCCCACACGTGTGACATGCTGATGAGTTCCAAGTCTGTACTTGTAGGCGGTTAGGTATTTCTACTGGCAAATCCCACAGGCACCTCATGGTCAAATACGCCAAACTCGTCTTCACCTCAAGTCCCTTGTCCTTGCTCTTTTTCCCTAGAATGCTCTGCCCTCAGATGTTGACACGATTGGCTCCTTTGTACATCTAGATCTCCGTCCAAATGTCACCTTCTGAGGCCTCCTCTTGACTACCTCCTCTCCTTTGCCCTTCGCACAACTCTACCTATCACAACATTTATACCTACACGAGGTTACTATATCCACTTACGGTTTGTTTCTATTAAAATGAAGGCTCCCTAAGAGCAGAGGCATTGTCTTTCTTACACTATTTAGCTGTAGCGCCTGGTATGCGGTAAATCTCAAGAAGTTCTTGCTGAATGACAAAAACTTCCAAATTATAAACCTTGGAAACATAAGGCTAAGTGAAAGAAGTCAAAGCCAGTCACAAAAGGTTACATATCATACGATCCCATTTAAGTGAGATGTCCAGAATTGGCAAATCTGTAGAGAAGGACAGCAGAGTAATGGTGGCCAGGAGCTGGGGAAGTTGGGAGGACATGGGGGTGACTGCTAATGGGTACAGGGCTTATATTTGGCATGAGGACAATGCTCTGGAATTAGTGGTGATGGTCTTACAACTCTGAATATACTAGAAACCACTGAATTGTACTCTTTTAATGAGCCGTATGGTATGTAAATCGTATTTCAATAAAGCTGTTATAACACAGCAGAACTCCCACCTTTATTCCAGAACTGCCCCAGCTCCTGTACTCAAGTGACTAACACGACCCCTTACCAGCTGCTCAGCTTAGGAACCCAAGACCTCCTACCACTCCTCCCCACAACTGCCCCTTCCAATACATCTGATCAGCTACAAAGCTGTAAAGATGTCACCTCCTTACTCTCTGAAACCTACTTTCCGATTCATTCAATGCTCATCTCATTCCTGCCAAGCCCTCACTGCTTTTTACTTGGATTATTTCCATTACATTCCTCCTGGATTCCCTCCACTGAACTCACTCATCTGCTACACTGCTGGAGCAGATCTTCCTAAAGGAGGGATCTTAGGAGAGATCTTCCTAAAGCGAGAAGATTCTTAGGAGCGATCTCCCTAAAGCCGAATTCCCACTGTATCTCATCCATGCTTAAAGCCTTCATTGGCTCTCTAGAACTCACATGACAAACACCCAAACTCCTTAGTATGTATACAGAATCCTTCATAAGCTGGTCCCTGACAGCCTTTCTCCCACCTCACCAGCTCATCTTTCAGCCACAGCCATGAGGAAACCAGCCACACACTGTGACCACTCTTTTTCACATGGGCCACTTCCTCTGCCTGGAACATCCTTGCCCGACACTTTACCGGTCGTTAATTCCTACTTATTCCTTAGGACTCAGCACTGCATCCGCCGGGATACAGGAGCTAGGTTTTGCTTGTCAGCTTGTTAGAAATCCCTTTTCCGTAGTCTCCCAGCACTCAGCGCAATGCCTATCGGTACTCTTCTAAGAGTTACCATTTACTGAGCACCTACTATGAGCTTCACTCCTTGCAATGTGTTGCTGTATTATTTAAACGTGAAGAAATGGGTTCAGTGAGGTTGCTGTCCTAGCAAATGAGAGTAGGGACTGAATTCCACATCTGACCCCGAAGTAATGGTCTCCTATTGTTCCAAACGATCTCTCCAGAACTTTTCACTTTGCATTGCTATTGGTACCAAGAGTGAATTCAGTTAACTCAGCGCTGTCTTAGTGCCTAGTGTGATGCTTGACACTTGCTCAGTGTTCGCTGAACACAGGGAGAGAGGACAGGCGTGAACTAAGCAGCGGGGGACCTGTTATGTCTCCGGTAGGTGCTCAACTAATCCTTACTGGATGGATGCAGAGACACTGTCGACCTTTTGAAAAATGCACGAGTGAATGCGATGCTAACTTCTACCTAAACATGCATTTGTGAACGCCAACCGCTCATCTCTAGGACAAAGTTCTCCACTTCGTCTAAGTTCTAAGCAGCATTCTAGATCTGTGAAGTGTTTCTCTGGCAGAAGGCCAGCTCCACTCAAAGACTAGCCTTCTCTCGTGGACAATCAAGGTTTGAGTTTTTGTCCTTCACATCTCTGCTCTTTCTCCTCTTTCTCCCTTCCTTATTCTGCTGGGGTCTGAAGTCAGAAGGTCAAAACTCAGAGCTCATTTATTTCCTCTTTCACATCCTGGCAAATGTCAAGTCCTGGAGGTAACGTAAGAAACAGATCTGGCTCTTCACACCTGCCAGAGCTTAACCCAGGTCCTCGTCTCATCCTGCCGTCATCTGCATTGCCGCTTCCACTCTTGAGCGTCTAGGAAAGCGCCCAGCGGCCCAAAGAGACATCTTTTCCCGCCCCCAACTCCCACACACTCTCCCCTGAGACTGAAGAAAAAGCAAAGTCCCATTCAACCTAGCAGGCCCGTTCCGATCCACAGTTCTCCAAACCCCTTCAGCCCGAGAGGCCTGGCCCGCAACTGCGGACCAAGGGCAGGCTCCCGAGGCCTGCGAGCGTGCGGGCGGGCGACTGAGGCGGCCAAACATCCGGTTACCCCTCCTCGCCTCTCACAGCCCGTGGCTTCATTCCCTCTCGCGCTGGTCCCTTACAGGGGTCGGATCAGCAGCTGGTCACTTTCCTCAGCAGGAATCGCAGACATCTCGGAAGTCTGAAGGCGAAGCGGGGCTGAGGATCAGGTCACGGAGTCTTTCTAAATTGGAAGCAGAACCTCGGGGAACCACAGGTAGGAGAAGCCCATCCATCCAGGGCACAACTTCCGGCCCTCCGGCGCCCGCGACACTAAGCTCCTCCCCCCGACTTCCGGTCGGAGAAACCGGGACGCGAGGTTCCTCCCCTCAGCGGAGTCCGGAAACCTGGGGCGGGGTCAGTTCTGCGCCTGCGCGACGTCTCGGGGGCGGGGCCCGGCGGGCGGGGTCAGGGGCGCCGGAAAAGCTGGCACTGGAATTCGAACTGGAGTGGCTGCCCCAGTGTCCGCTGCCTGGGCTGTGGGCGTCTGACCCCGACCGCAGGCGGCCCCGAGGCTGTGAGGTGAGAGCCGGGCCCTGGCCGGTCCCGGACTGAGCCTGGCCGGGAACGCGGGCCCCGAAGGCGGTGCCGGCGGGGAGGCCCGCGGTAGGGCGGATGGGTGGGGCCGCGGGGGCTGCGGTCTCCCCCGGGACCCGCCTTCCCGGGGTCGGGGACCCAAGTCCCCAGGTGGCGCGGAGCGGGCGGCGGGAGTGGAGGAGCAGGCCCGGGCCTGCGGGAGGATGCGGTGCCCCAGGTGCCAGGTTCCTGTTTGGGGTGGGACTGCAGCGCTTGTGACGGCAGGTGTCGTGTGTGGATCGGTCCCGTCGGACACGGAGACAGGAGAGGGAGCCTCCGCGGGGCTGCTTCCGGAGTCGGACTCCGCTTTGTGGGGCCGTGAGGAGCGCTGTCTTTTTGTGCCGGCTCCTCTTGGTTTCTCCACGGCTCCAGCCCCCTTCCCCCACCGCGAAGGGCCGGCGTGGTGTCTGTCCTGTTTGCTTTCAGCCTGCGCACCTGCACGTGGCAGGCGCAACACAACAGTGCGGACTACGTGGGAAGCAGGGTGGGGTCTGGAAAGAGCTTCGGCGGTCGGGTCTGTCTTAGGTTCCAAACTTGGCCCCACCCATTATTAGCCTAGCGACCTGGGGCAAGACGCTTAGAGTTTTGGCTTCTTCATTTGCAAAGGGGCTGTGATACTGCAGCCTTGCTGGTCAGTAGGGAGGGTTACAGGTTTGTATAGCGCCCAGCACTGGGCGGCACACGGTAGGTGTTCAGGACAGGAAATTGGTATCTGGGAGAAGGTTCTTCAGTTCGTTAAACGTGTCCTTTGCCAGTCTGTGCCAGACGTTGGGTACACAGATGAAATACGTAGCCCCCATCTTTGAGGAGCTCACAGTTGAGAGAGTTCCAAGTAAGATAGTTCCAAGTGGGCAATAGCCGGCTGGTGCTATGACCAGGGTGTATATGCTCAAGCTGTGCAGTGCCGGTCCCTTAGCCCAACCTGGAGGTCCAAAGGAGCCTTTCTAGTAAAGAAGAAGCCTGAACAGAGTCTTGAAAGGTGAGTAAAGTTAGCTGAATGAATAAAAAGGTGGAAGGGCGTCTGAGGCAGACAGAATGGCAGGAGCAAAGCATGGAAACAGGGAGCTGTGTGCCGGCTCTTTGCGTTCCTTCGAGATGAACCTGTGAAGCTGGTCGTGGAAGACGAGACTGGAGAGGTGGATAGGAGCCCCCGTCACGGAGGACCTTGCATGTCCTGGCCAAGAGCTTTGACGCCACTCTCTCTAACTTTGGAGAGCCAGTGAAAGATTTTAAGCACATTACTGGCATCAGGTTTGGGTTTTAAAGAAATCTTTTTAGCTGGAGGTTGGTAGTAGCTTTAAAGTGGCAAGGAGTCCCGTTGGGACATGAATTCCTTCCTTAAGTCGCACGCCAAACTCTGTGCATCTGTGTCTTGCTGTGGGTTGGGGATGCACTGCTTTCATCAGGTGATGAAAGAGTGATTATACCCAGCAGCGGGCTAGTGATGGCGTGCACCTGTTAGAGGTGTGGATGAGCCAACGGTTCAGGAGGTTTATTCAGCAGATCTTAGTATTTTATTGGAGGTGGGGCTTGGAGGACATTGCGGAGGTGATGACTTCCTGGTTTCCACCAGAAATAATAATAATTTACTGAAAGGGAAAGGAGAGGAGCAGAGCAGATACGGAAGGGAAGGTGAAGCGTTTGCTTCAGCCATTTTTTGCATTTGGTAAGTTTGGAACATCCAAGTGACAATCTGTATCTTTGGCCTCATTTGTGTGCGTGAATAATTTAGAGACAAGAATAATTTGCTTCAGAACATGCATCAAAATAGCAGCAGATATCAAAGACTTTAATAAGTGCCTTTCCCTCCCTCAGCTTCTCAATCGGTGGAAAGAAAGTCTTAAGGAGCAGCAAAGGCGTGATTGTGCCAGTGTGCCGATTTCCAAAGCATTCCAGTATTCCAGGGACTTGAAGGGATGTTTCAGGATTTCACTAGGGATGGCATAAAATTTTATTTTAAAGTCATATTTAAAATTGTTGTATATTGAAACATACACACACACACACTTAAGATATAATGTCCTTAAATGTGCTGTGCAATATTTTGACTTATCAGAGACTGCTAACATGGTGCTTTATGCTGCTAGGTTAACCCAGTTTGTGCAGACTTTGGAATAAGGCTCTCTTGCCATCTTGTTCTTACTGAAAAGCATCCCATGAATGCAAGGTGATCGGTGGCAGCAAATGATCTTCAGTAGCCTGCTAGCCTCCCTTCTTTTATTTACACCTTCTGCAGCTAGTTCTCTACCCACAGCCAGTCATCTTTCTAAAACAGAAGTCTGATCCTATCACTTGACTGCCTTTTAACAGCCTCTGGAGTCTTGCTGTTAAACCTAACCCCCAGACTTTTGTTGTGGTTTGCAAAGCCCCCTTGCACCTTTCTGTTCATCTGTCCCTCTCCCTCCTGCTCCCGTGAAAGCCAGGGTGGCCTCTCGCTGTTCCTGGCAGCAGACATGTGCCCTCAGGACCTTTGCACTTGCCCTGCTCTCTGCTAGACTGCTTTTCCTCCGCACCTGTGCGGCCACCCTCCTTTCCTTCTTCACGTCTCCTTATTGCTCACTTCCTCGGAGCATCTTTTTCTAATGTGCTCACCCTTCCTTCCATCAGCTGCGTCTCCTGAGCTTGCCTTCATTTCCCTCATAACAGTTCTTTCCTAACAATGTGTGTGTATTTGGTTTTCTTGTTGGTCTGTCTCATCTTTCTGAGAATGGGCCCCCTGAGGTCAGGGCCTTTACCTGTCTCATTCACTGCTGTATCCCCAGCATCTAAAAGGCGCTCACTGGGTACCCAGGAATGAATGAATGAATCAGATTTTCTTGCTACGCCACAGATGAATCAAAAATGTAGAAATAAGTTGGATGATGGGGCTAGTGAAAAAGCTTGAGCTTGGAACTCAGTCGTGGGCAAGTGGCCTAAGGACAGACACTGGTGAGTGGCCTGAGCATGATGGGGTCTCCAGATAGAGTGGGAGAAACTTCTCATGGGAGCAGGGACATTCAGTGACCACCCCACGATTTATTCATTCTTGTTCCTTCATCAGGTACCTTGTTTTTCTGAAAAGAACTGATCATGTCGGAATGACAGGAAGCTCTCTGTGCACACGGCCGTCTGTGGGAGCTTTGAAGACAATAAAATAGTATTTGTTCTACCGTAAGCAGATTCCCTTGTTCCCTTGGTAGGATCCAGTCCTTAGTAAAAATTGGTTATGTTATCTTACTCATAAATCCTCCTGAAAGATGGGTCACAGTTCCCTCATCTATGAAATGCAGATTATAACCTACCTTCTATAAGCCCCCAGCATAATATGCGGCACAGATGAGGGAAACCCTTAAAATGACATCTGGAGCAAATGAATGTGTCACCAGGTTGCTGTGAGAACAGTGACATGATGCATTTGGAAGCATGTGAACTATGAAGCATTGCCATGCAGGTTACTTAGCAATTTTTCAACTGTAATAGATGTGCCCTGTGAAACAGGCAAGTATAAATTTTACTTCCAAGGCGTTAATTATTACCTAAGACAAAGATATATCCAAGACTGACTCTGGAAGACTCAAGGCCGCCTCCTTCCCTGGCCTCACGAGAGTGCGGAGGGGAGAGCTGGCACCTTGGAATGTTTTTATGTCAGTTTTTTCTTAAAATTCGCTCCAGACCTGGAGAAAAGTGCACATTTCTGGGCTTCCGTTCTAAGCCCGACCATTCACAGGATGTGACCCTGAGACAGCAGCTGAATCTCAGTGCCTTGGTTGGTCAGCTAATACGTCACATGTTTTACTAAGGTCTTGAACTGATTAAAGAGCGGTGAGGCACTTGAGTGTTTTGAGGAGTAGATGTGTGTGTGTGTGTGTGTGTGTGTGTGTGTGTGTGTGTCACTCCTGAGAACGATGCTTCTCACGCCCCTGTGTGTGTGTGTGTGTGTGTGTGTGTGTGTGTGTGTGTGTGTCACTCCTGAGAACGATGCTTCTCACGCCCCTGGATAGGCCAGGAAGGTTTACTGTCCTTCTGGTTCATTGCGTCAGATTTTTCAAACTTAAAAAGAAAAAAAGAACAAAACAGCAGCCTCTGACTTCTGTGGTCGAAGGAGAATATTCGTTTCCGGTGAGAGGACCCAGAAGGAATTGGTGATCTTTATTCCTGCGATGCATAAAGTGATGGGAGGTTATTTCTCCTGCCGTGACTAACTACCGTTTGTCCTTCCAGGGGGAGCTCCTCTGTATCGAGCGACGGTGAAAAATGTTTCGGAAAGGCAAAAAACGGCACAGTAGCAGCAGTTCCCAGAGCAGTGAAATCAGTACTAAGAGCAAGGTAGGGGGAGCGGACGTAGGAACAGAATCCTAAAGCGGGGAGAATCTTGTCTGTCCTCACTGGCACCGCACGAAGGTACCAACCGCGGCACAGCTGCCGGTGTTTTTCGGACTAGGCGCGTCTTCACATCCATTGTTGGTGCCAGAGACGCATCATCCCGCGCTCGATTTAACTCCGTTCTGTTGTGGAGATCTGCCGAGATTCTTCCATGCCCGAACCCAGCTGGGACAGAGGACGGGTGAACGGTCTCAGTGAAACACTGATTTTGCAGCATTTTACATGATAGAAATTGCAGGCAGTCGGGGGGCCGGAGCTCTCGAATTCTGGGATCGGTGGTTGTGTGTATGTAACTGTAGTTCTGTTCACTTACCGCTGAGCTAGGTGGATGGTGAGGCAAATGCCACGTTTAGGGCTCTGGAGAAAGTGAGAATGTGGTTTGTAAAGGGGCCTCAGAGGCCTGAGTCCCCGTCCCGGGACCGGCCTGTGTTTCTCGGTTTCACTGCCACCCTTTCCACCCCCTCCCGAGCTCTCAGTTCGAAAGAGACGAGTGTGCTCAGTGCTGGCACGCGGTGGGGTGGGAGAGGAACCCGCGGCACCACGTGGGCAGGTGCCCGCCCCCGGGGAGGTGAGCCCTGCGCTAGCCTGTGCGGCCACACCTCGGTGGCGGAAGACCCCGTGACGGCCACCTGGGAGTCTCACTGAGCCGGTGGGCTTCTAGCCAGAGGCACAGGAATTTGACGTCTTTCGGAATCCTGCCCGAGAGTGGGAAAAATCGACCGTTTCCCTGAAGGGTTTTGAACTGAGGCTGGTCGAGAAGCTTCCCGCTGTTAACTCTGCAGCCCTTGTGTGGGGCCCCCAGCCTGGGCATCTGGTCCGGCCCAGTGTCGTTCTCTCGATGAGAGAGCGGATAAAGGGGCCTTGACCTGCTCGGGCAGAGCAAGACCGGAGCTCGGATTTTGCAGACTCCAGAGGGAACCTGCTAATGGCCTGAGATGTTGGTTCCGGGCCACGGGTTCTTTGAGGTGGCCGGTGGGGCCCGGAGAGGTGTGGAAGGGGCCACCTGCCGTGGAGTGAGGGCCTGAGCCCCAAGATGATGGTGACCGCCCGCCCTGTGGCGGTTGTAACAACATCTCAGTTCCAGCTGCCTTCCCCCCACCCTGAGTGTGTACGCTCTTTCCAGTTTTCAGTCCCACACGGAACGTTACGGTGAACGTCTCTGTGCCTAGAGCTCTGTTCTCATTGTACGTTCTGCCCTAAGAAGCCGCCACGACGGGAAAAGGGAAAAAACATATATAAGGCCTGAAACAGTTTTGTATTCCTCTCGATTTCACTTCTCGAACACGGAAAAAATATGAGTACGTTGTACTTTTAAAATCTCACTTTGATTTGAGGTGAAAAACAGTGGCTAATTTTTTGAATCAGGAATTTCCACGGAACGCCATTTCTAACGAAATGAAGCCTATCCAGGGTACGATTCTATAGAACAGACCACGCTAACATGGATGATGCTTTGTGTTTTGCTTAACAGTTTCATTGAGTTTTCTCTGCAGTTCACATTGAGAATTGTGCTCTGGTTGCCGGTCGGCCTGTGCGTGACCGCGTGAGCCACGTCCTCGTCAGAGTAATTGCAGAGGCGCGGGAACGGGGATTAGGCCTCGACTGGAAGTCTGGGGTATTTTCTAGATGTAACCGTGGGCGAATCACTTCACCCCGCTGGGTATCTTTGCTCATTTATGATACGGGATCATGCTCCCTGCCTGCTTTCTGCACCGGGTTCTTTTTGGGGTCAGTGGAAACTAAGTGAAAGCAAGGCGTAGATTTTCACACAATGACCTAACTACCAGGTATCTTACAAGGAGGCGGGTTAACGGCTGTGGTTTATACTGGGAATGTCCACACCGTGTTTATCTGATGCTGTTATGGTAGGAGCAGTTGGGGACTACCTGTTTTTTGAAGTTTGCTATAGAATTTGTCTTTAGAACAATCTGTCACATTCGACCTGCCTGAATAGTCGACCTGCTTTTGTATGTGTTGATTCAACTATAAGAAGTAATTTGAGGGGCGCCTGGGTGGCGCAGTCGGTTAAGCGTCCGACTTCAGCCAGGTCACGATCTCGCGGTCCGTGAGTTCGAGCCCCGCGTCGGGCTCTGGGCTGATGGCTCAGAGCCTGGAGCCTGTTTCCAATTCTGTGTCTCCCTCTCTCTCTGCCCTTCCCCCGTTCATGCTGTGTCTCTCTCTGTCCCAAAAATAAATAAACGTTGAAAAAAAAAAAAAAAAAAAGTAATGTGAGTGTTTGTTAGAGGATTTGAGAGAAGACAGTGCTTCTAATTCTGTTTCCATTTTTGTTGTGTTATTTGTCAGTCTGTAGACTCCAGCCTTGGGGGGCTCTCACGATCCAGCACTGTGGCCAGCCTCGATACAGATTCTACCAAAAGCTCAGGTACGGAGAAGAGTTGGGCCACTTATTAAGGCTTTTAACCGGTGTTCACAGAGTGTTACCGGGGTAGCACAACAAATCCTTGTGCGCTGGGCTTTTTTTGTGTGTTTTTTTTCTCCTCTGCCATTTTGGACAAGAGTTTGGAAATGGCCCAAGATCTGGTGGGACGTGGGTTGAAATGGCTGGCGAAAGCCACTGCCTTGGTGGTGTTGGCACACGTGGGCGATCTGCTCGTCATGGCTTCTAGAGCAAACACGCGTGAAAAATAGCATGGTAACGATTTAGGGGTTTCAAAACAGCTTTTCAGGACATGGGGTGGCAAAGCGTGAGTTCTATTGGAATGACCTTGTTTGAGGGCCGTGGGAGAAACATCTTGCTGTTGGAAGGGTAGCATCTGTCAGTCTCCAAAACATTTACGCAGCCACCTGAAATTAGTAGCTCCTGAGAAATCAAAAGGTACCTTCTCATCCAGGCCAATAAACGGCTAGAGTCTAACTGGAAATATAAAAAAATATATATATATATTTTGTCTACACTCTTTCTACTTTTCCCTTCGGGATCAGAGACTAATCGATCTATGAAAGTGGGGATGGCAGAGGGGTGGGATGAAGGCAGGAACCATATGATGTAAAAGAGCTTATGGTAGCGTAAGGTCTATTGTTTTTACTTCCAGATGTCTTAAAAACATTAGAAACGTGGGCATCTTTTTCTACATAAACATAACCTAAAAGTAACCACGTAGTATTCCTTTAACGTGGAAGATTACGTAGTGCTTTGTGATCATTTTGGGACTGGCTAGACCTTCCAGCCCACACGGTTCTGCAGCCTGATGCCATCTGTCGTGTAACATAACATCTGTTAATGTTAAGGGACTTCCTGTCTGGCGTTATTCCATCTACATGAAAAAAAAAATTGCGGTTTTTCTTTTTTTTCTTTTTTTTTTTTTGACCGTTAGAGGTAGACCAGATTTGCTGAATGGGGAAAGCAAATTAATAGTTAATATGGTAAAGAGGAAGAACAAACCAAAAAAACTCTAAATATTTTAACGTATCATGAAGGTACCCAATCATTATCTAGTTGACAATTTATTTTTCTCCTGTGTTTTGGTTTATTCCTGTTGAGATTTTTATGTTTAGTGTATTATGAGTCACTGAGGAAACGGTTAGTGAAATTCCAAGTTCTTTCCTATTACTTCAAATAATTTTGCATTAAAAGTTTTTTATTTTCATTAATGGTGAAGTTCTGATGACAGTCTGTTTTTTATTTGCAAAGGGGTTGAGGATACCCTGTGACGCAGATATTTCTTTTGAAGTCTTACCATTAACAATTTTTCTTTCACCTTTAGGACAAAGCAATAACACTTCAGATACCTGTGCAGAATTTCGAATAAAATATGTTGGTGCCATTGAGAAACTGAAATTCTCTGAAGGGAAAAGTCTTGAAGGGCCCCTAGACCTGATAAATTATATAGATGTTGCCCAGGTAAAAAAAAAAAAATAATAATAATGTTAGAACATTCTAGGGAATAAATTCATGACTTTGGAGAAAATGTGCCATGCTTTTATCACTGTTACAATGTTTACTGAGCACTGTGGTTATAGGTGGTACAAGGTATGTAGGACAGAGTCTCAAGGGAACAGGGACAGTTCTTTCCTTCAAAAAACAGCACTTTTTACGTTCTTGGGGCTGACTGAGCTCCTCATTTAAATGAGGAGCTGAGTGCCGTGACTGGTTACACACCGTAAGTTTGTCTTTTCAAACAGTCTGGCAAGCCTTACTGTATTTCCGTTGAACTAGTTACAGCTCTTTGAATAATCTAACTCATAGTGGTGTTGACCTATCAATGAATACCCTGTTTGCAACAAGAATTGAGGTGAAGTGGGTTTCAAAAACATCCCAGTCAGTGGGGTGCCTGGGTAGCTCAGTTGGTTGAATATCCAACTCTTGATTTCGGTTCGGGTCATGATCCCAGAGTTGTAGGATCGAGCCCCATGTTGGGCTTCATGCTAAATGTGGAGACTGTTTAAGGTTCTCTCTCTCCCTGTGCCCCTCTCTCCTGCTTGCACACTCTCTCTCAAATTAAAAAACAAAACAAAACATACCCTAGTCAAGAAGATTTAGACAAAATAATTATGAAGGAAAATTAAGAATAAAAATTAAGATAAATCAAAGATGTACAGTTAGTGCATAAAATACTGTAAGACCTGTGCCCTTACCAGTGTGGAAGTGGACGAACCAAAAGACTTAAATTGCTTCCTGAATTTCCACAAAATGGAGCCACAGGTCTTTGTGTTTAACAAAGGGATATTCCCACAGTGGAAGATTCCTCTGTCAGTTCAGAGAGTGCTGGTTACTCTAGGGATGTTTGGTCTGGTAAATCATGGAGAATGGGATCATTAGATACAAAGTCACATCCTCAGGAAAGCACAGGAAGTCTCTTCTGTCTGACGGGAATAAGCCAATCTAATTTGCCATCTAACAGAGACCTCTTGGTAGTCTGGACTGATACAGTTAGCACCCCAGCGTTCAGTTTGGGATACGGTCATTGCAAAAGTGTGCAAGCAACAACCGGTCTGAGTATCGTACTGAAGGATGGCTAATGTTCCCCCCAGAAGTGGACTCGGATTATTTTCATTCTGATAAGGACCGCTAAATTTCTCAGATCACCCCGGGCTTGTCAAAATTCCATCAGTGACAATAGCATTGCTATTATCCCATCTTTTGATTCTTGACATGCTGGAAGCCCACGGTGAGAGGTCCCTGGCAGGAGGTTACTAGAACCATGCGAGGAGCCAAGAATGGAGGCATGCAGACATAGCTTCTTTATCAGAATTTCATTAGAGTAGGCGAATGTTTCCACACAAACGTTTACGGCACGGAACATCTACTGAATGCCAACGCTATCTTGTTAGTTGGGCAGAAGACAAGTCAGGCAGTATTCTGACTTAGGATAGGACTGGATAATCTGCTAGGGAAACCATCAGGTGTCATCTGCTCATCAAGCTCAAAGCCCTGGGACGTGGCGGGGGGGACCCAGACCTACCTAACAGCTGGGAAGGGTGTAAAGTGGCTTTGAAACGTGCTTCCTGCAGCTGTTTCCTGGTGGTTTCATGTGCTGCCATCAGCATAAGCTTGGAGTATTTTCAGATCTAAATACCTTTAGGGGCACCTGAATGGCTCAGTTGGTTGGGCATCCAACTCTTGATTTCAGCGTGGGTCATGACCTTGCAGTTCATGAGTTCGAGCCCCACATTGGGCTCTGCGCTGACAGTGTGGAGCCTGCTTGGGATTTTTCTCCCCCTCTCCCCCACTCTCACACACACGCACGTTCTCTCAAAATAAACTTAAAAACATAGATTTACGATCCAAATACTTTTTTTTTTTAGTGTTTATTTTTGAGAGAGCGTGTGCATGCAGGCGGGGGAGCGGCAGAGAGAGGGGGACAGAGGATCTGAAGCAGGCTCCGTGCTGACAGCAGAGAGCCTGATGAGGGCTTGAACTCACAAACCATGAGATCATGACCTGAGCTGAAGTCAGACACTTAATCTACTGAGCCACCCAGGTGCCCCAATAGCTTTATTTTTCTGATGTAAATGTTTAAGCGTCCCTGGGACCTGTGAGAAATGTTTTGTTTATAACTGAAATTATTAACGTCAAGACAAATGGATGTGAATTTTGCTCAGCTCTGTGAACTGTGAAAACAGAACAAAATCCTGGTGAGTTTTTCTTCTGCCTCTTTGGAGAACGATTCTTGCCAGGCTACTGTGTACCCTGCATTCTTTTTTTTTTTTTAATATTTATTTTGTTTTGAGAGACAGAGACAGAACCCAGGTGGGGAAGGGGCAGAGAGAGAGGGAGACACAGAATCCAAAGCAGGCTCCAGGCGCCGAGCTGTCAGCACAGAGCCCGATGCGGGGCGGGAACTCACCGTGAGATCGTGACCTGAGCCGAAGTCGGACGCTCAACTGACTGAGCCACCCAGGCGCCCCTTGTGTACCCCGCATTCTTAAAAGGGTTTGGGTTTGTGATGGCCAGAAGCTAAACTTGACTAATGAGATTTAAGGAATGTGACATAATTGTTAATGTAGACCATGTAATTTATTTTTACTTTAAAGCAAGATGGAAAGTTGCCTTTCGTTCCTCTGGAGGAAGAATTTATTATGGGAGTTTCGAAGTATGGTATAAAAGTGTCAACATCAGATCAGTATGTAAGTAATATTTCTTAGAGAATCTGGGAGGCAGGCTGGGAAGGGGCCACTTGTAGTTTTGTCTGCTGTTTGCGGAATTGTTGGTTGGTAAATGTTCCTGGCAGCTGGTCTTAAAAAAATGACTGATTTCTTAGAGGTAACGGAGACCCCCTTTTGCTCCTCCTGTATGGTAGGGCCCCACCAGCACCCCGCACTGCTGGCCCCTAATGCGTTTTTAACTTAGGATCTCATGCCAGCTCACGGCAGATGTCAGCTTGGAAGCCTGGCATAGAGAAGAGTCTCATGAACTCAGATCTTATTCCTGTCTTTCTGGAATTTTAAGTAGGAAGGGATAACCCTCAAGGCAAACTGCCCCATTAACTGAACATTCTGGAATGTCCGTTTGGGTGAAAAGCCTATATAACTGTTTTCTGCCAGATCCATAGCCATGCTGTCTGTGTAAAGCCTCATGATTCTGCATGGAAAATTAAGTACGTAAAACATCCGTAACACAGTCACCGTCTTGCCTTCTCCTGACTTCCGTAGGATGTCCTGCATCGGCACGCTCTGTATTTAATCATCCGGATGGTGTGTTACGATGATGGTCTGGGGGCAGGAAGAAGCTTGCTGGCTCTGAAGACCACAGATGCCAGCAATGAGGAATACAGCCTCTGGGTTTATCAGTGCCACAGCCTGGTGAGGTTCAAGTTGGCTTGCTTAGTCTCTCATTCATCAGACGAGACGGTGAAACCACAGCGTGCTTACGGTCTTCTCAGAGGCCGAAGAGATGCCACCCACCGTGCCTGACACCTGGCGTAGTGTGGGTGACCTGCCCCAGGTCAGCCAGCTGGCTAGACCTGCCACGGGCGGGCAGTTGTCCGGCGGGGATCTCGAGGTGGGGGCTGTCACAAGGCCGGTGGGCAAAGCGGTGCGCCCTCCTGAGCAGAAGCCCCTCCTGTTCTGTCCCTGTTGTCTTCCGGACTCATCAAGGTCCCTCCCAAAGGCCAAGTTCAAGTTACCACGCATGCTTCTCTAAAGGCACGCAGGAAGGGGGCACATGACACTTGCAGGTTTAGGAGAGGTGTTAAGAGGGTCCGATTTGTATCTCTGCTGCTCAAATTAAATTCAGGAAGAGATGGACAGAGTCTCTTACTCTATCTTTTTCACTTAATATAGGAGCAAGCACAAGCCATCTGCAAAGTTTTATCCACCGCTTTTGACTCCGTATTAACATCTGAGAAATCCTGAATTCTGCAATCAAGTGGAAGCTGACTTCGTGTGGGAGTTCGGTGGTTTTCAGTCTGCAGGGTTGAGCTATTATGGGAGTAGGAAGTGGTGAAAGCGAAGAAATGCGGTGTGTAACATACTGATCATTTGCTTTTCTATTAAAATGTGTCTTATTACGGTGAGTTAACTCTCAACGAGGTTGTCCGCTTTCTGCGACTAAAAAAGAAACCTCCCCTCTCGCTTTTAAACACAAATGAGCTTAACACCTAAGCGTCACAGAAGTGCCCTCAGTGAGTGGCGAGCACGGAGCGCTTTCCACGGAGGTCACGTACCGTCCCCCGGGGCGGCACGTGGGCCCCCCGCCGGCTGGGAGCGCCGGTCACCTGGTCTGGAACAGCGACGCAGCGCTGCCAGCTCACGACACAAAAAGTAAGACCGTGAAGGTGCACCGTCAGGAGGACGTGCTCGGAAACCAAAGCATCGACCTCGGCGTTCCCAGACAAGAGATCACCGCGCGTGTTAAACAGCACAGAAAGAATCTCATGTACAGGAGGCTGGTGGGTTTTTCTAAAGGACCATTTTAATATGCAATGCTTAAAGGATTAAAAACATTAAAAATAACACTATGTCCATTTACAGGTGTTTTATTTTTTTCCAGTCAAATGACTAGTTTGCGGGAAGAGCCAACTTACTGAACATGCTCTAATTATAAATCACTGCATTAAGGACAACGAAAATAAGAATTGATTTAGGTTATACAATATATACAGTTGCGCTGCAACCAGATCAGAGCAATCAAGCGAATGAACGGAGTATCATTGTCTCAGGTAGCGTTCCGAGCTGCATGCCACACCATCCACCCCTCAGCAGACCACACGGGAGCTGGGAGTCTGTGCACGTGTGGGGCCTCATCCCTCGAAGTCGCGTCTGATGGAAAACGGCACACGACATGCCAGCGTCCCGCAGCTACGTTCGTGAAGCGTCAACTTCAAATATAAATAGATATCTACAATGTTTTCCTTTCTCTCAGGTTGTTTTTTGATTTGCAAAGAGCAAAGAACTAGGAAAGGATGTTAGCAGGGAAGGTACTAGAATTTCTCCTCTGGCAAGAGTAATGTTAACGACTGCACAATAGCACCACCAAATTGCCGAGTGGAAAAAATATTTCCTAGATATTTCTGTACCAGTGAACCTGATAGGTTAGTTTGGGACTGGTGTCTGAATGTCAGTGAGAATCAACTTTAATTCCTTATAAAGCTGGCACCAAGTAGTCAAAAGGCTGATTATAAGACACGAATGCAAAAGGACTGTGTTAAAATATACAGAAGAAGTGCACTGTGCAAAATATACCTGTTTACTTTCTTAAATCTATGAGGGATTAACCAAATGAAGGGTTCAAACGACAGAAATGAACAATTAGTGAAAATACATGTAGTGCTTTAAAAACAAAACAAAACCAAAAACAAACAAAAACAAACAAAAAAAAAACCACCAAAAACCCAACCAAATTTAATGACAGATCTAACATTTTTACCCGGAACTTTGAAAGGCAAAAAGCAGTTGCCACACCACATCATAAAACATTCCAGTTTGTTCTGTTTTCCTTTATAAAAACAATAAAAAGTAGAATGCAATTAATAAAAAAAAAAAAAAAAAAAAAGCTCTGCACTCACAAGAGTCTTGCCTAATAAAGACAGGCTGCTCCGATCAAATGTACCATCGTAACCGTGCGATGAAAACATCGCTGCCTCGCTTTCCAAGCCTAGACCTAAGCTTATCCCTTCACTTCTGGTCAAAATCCGAGTGGGCATTATAGGCCTATATATTTTCAGAGAGTGCCACAATGTCCAATATTCCTATCATGAATCTTATACTCACAATTACTAAATAGAGGTATGATAATCAAGTTCGTTAAACTCATGAATTTTGGTTTGTCATACACAACCTAATCCCCCCACCCCCAGTAAGAATGACGTGATGGATTTTAGCAGTGACAGTGGGATGTCTGTTCAGGAGTATTACCCGGGACCTACAAATTTCGGATATGCTCTTGATTACAAATGGACAGATTCAATTTCAAGACAGTATAACTACCATTCCTGTTGGTATAGTATATAAATACAAGCCACTAAATTGCGTAAACATTCTTGGGGAGCCGGAGAGGGAAGGCAGTGGTACACTCAACAGGAAACAGCAAGTGTGTGTGAACACAGTGGGGTCTGCGCCACGGTACTCGAGCTGGGTGACGGAGGAGGGTCAAGAAGGCAAGTTCCAAGACACCTAAAGCATATAGACTAGTTTAAAGGACTGTTTTGCAATCCATCATCCTTAGTTTTCAACCAAATTCAGGAAATGCAGTTTTCTCTAACGTGGAACTGAATTAACTGCTATGACCATATGCCGTAATAAACCACGGGTAGTTTGGTTAAGCAGGATTGTTCACAACAGGCTACACGCACATGCAGAATACAGTGATAGTTGCAACCTCACAGATGAGGGCTGGAAAGTACAACGCTAAGGTGTAAATTTCCAAGTTGCTTTAGCTAAGCCTTGGGTGGATTTCAAAGGAACTCTTTAAAGGTTTCTTTAAAAAAAAAAAAAAAAAAAAAGTCTTTAAAGGTGAACTGATAGCATTTCTTCTAGACAGTCCAGGACTGGGCTACTTCTAAAGCAAGTTTACCAACCTAAGACAACTGTAGTGACCGACTCTAGAAGCAGGCCAAGGGAAGCTGAAGAATTTCTAATCCTCAAACTTTTAGGTTCAGCTAAATCTGTAGATTGAGGGTCTCGATTATGTAGTTAAAATAACTTCTCAGTTCACCTTTTAGGAAATTCAGTTTTTCCTAATAAAAGTATGGCAGTATTTCATGAAAACCACAAATTATAAAAACAATTCATTTATACACATAAAGTTGCCTTTGAGTTTGTAAAACAGAAGAGCGGTGTTCGAGAAAGTGGGCTACCGTACAATACATTTCATGAAACGGGTCATTCTGGCAAGAGTTTTGGTACCAATAACAAAACAGGAACATAACGAGCGTTAAAAGAAGTGTTTTTTTGTTCAGTAGCAATTCAGTCAGCAATAAAGTGCACAAATGATACAGGAAATGCTCCTTTGCGACTGGGATCTCCGTCAATGTGGCCGATCTGAAATGAACAAAAGTTCAGGCGGTTATAAAAATTCTAAATGTTGGAACCTTCGAAGGACATTATATAGCATTTGGAGAAAAAAAAGGGAAGATTTGTTCCGAAGAATTTCTTCTGAGAAAGAATTACTTGGGTCAGACATCTAAACTGTTTTTCCTCTTTTCTTCCACTCATGTTTCAAATATAGTTGACCCTTAACATGGGGTGGGGGGTGGTTAGAAGTGCCACAGCCACCCCCCTCCAAGCTGAAAACCCACCTATGACTTCTGACTCCCCCAAATCTTTGCTATTAGTAAACCTGTTGACCAGAAGCCTTCCAGGTAACATACATGGTAAGTTAACACGTATTTTCAATATGAAAGGTGTCAAATATACTGTGTTCTTACAATGAAGCTAGAGAGAAAAAATGTTAAGAAAATCATAAGGAGTAAAGAATACGTTTAAGTGCTTGCTATACTGCATTTACACAGAAAAACTCCCCACGTAAGTGGACCCATGCAGTTCACACCCACGTTGTTCAAGGGTCAACTGTGGGGTATGCCGGCCGTGCAAGCAAGACTATTACCGGTGGGCCAGGTGTCGGCCCAGAAGCACAGTCCCCAGGGCCCTGGCGTTCTTGGGGGGCAGGCAGGACGGCTGACTACTGCCCCCAATTGCCTTTATGTTTTGTTTTGTTTTGTTTAATGAAGAAACTGAGTGTCAGAAGCTTGTGAGTTACAAAGTCCCAGAAAGTGGCAAACGTGTGGTTGGTTCTATTCAAATGTAGTCAAGCATTTACCGAAGGCTGCGACAGATTCACTTCTTTTCACTCTGGGTAAATTATAGAAGTTCTACACCAAGTAAGAACAAGGTAAATTATGGAGATAAGTAAAAGTCTAAAAGAAAATCGCCCTAATACAACTGACGAGACTTGGCTGAGAGTATGGGCAGCATTTCCTTCTTTATACCTTTCTGTATTTTCCACAGGTTCTGAAATGAACAGGTATTTTCCAGAGGGCTAAGCCTACTGTCCGGCTGGGGCCCCACCCTGGTGCCGGGTTGGACACGAGTGTGAAAGCGCTGGGGGCTGGGGGCAGTCGGGAGGGAGTCAGCTCAGGTCCCCACACTGCGGGCGCAGGCCGGCCACACGGCAGCAGCTCAGGAACAGAGGCTTTGCGACGCGGGCAAGCTGCCCAGCGTCCCTGAGTCTGTGGACGCGGGGTCTGGTCTCTCAGGGTCGCCAGGCGAACCGCCACACTCCTGCTGTTCCTGCTCCCACCTGGATGTCACCACTCCTTTCAGGACCCAGACGGACACCCAGGGGCTCTGCCCCCACGTCGGCTTCTTACACGCCTCCCCCACAGAACCCCAGTGTGGGGGAGGATCGTACCAGCTCTAAACTCACGGCCTCATTTCAGGCCCTCAAGTGAACTCTGGGAACTGCAGCCCCAGTGCCCGCCCACCCTCACGTGGGAAAACCCACCCAGGGTGGGGGGAACTGGGCCCGCTCAGAAGTGGGTGTACACGGGAGAGACGGGTGGGGGGCAGATGGGCCTGAGGGCTGAGGATGCGCCGGCAGAGGGCCTCACCTGCGAGCAGACCTCTCGTGCCAGGTGGGCCGGGACTCACCTCCGCCCTCCCAGCCACACCCCGGGCCCAGACCCCCGACTCACCCACCACTCTTGGTCCTCCTCCCCATCCACGATGATCACATCCCCCTCGGAGAACGTCAGTTCGTCTGGGTTGTCGGCCACACAGTTATAGAGAGCTTTGACCCGCTTGGGCTTTAACTTGGTCTGGATGGAAGAGCGGGAGGGTCGGAGGGTCAGAGGTTAGTGTGGCAGGGAGGCGGCAGCTCCTGGGGCGGAGGGTGGGGCTGCTTTGTTTCTAATTGGTCCCAGGGCTCCTGACCCAGCAGGCCCGGGAGCCCACGGGTGTCAGGGCGGGAAGGTCCATGTGGCTCAGGGGCAGGGGGACCTTCTACCAGGCTCGCAGGACAGGGAAGCAACCCCAGCTGAGTGCAGAGAACTGGGGGTGAGGCAGCCCGGTGCCCGTGCCGGAGGAGCCGAGCCCTGCGACTGCGGATCGGGGGTCGTGTCCCGTCCAGATTCAGGAAGAAGCCTCCCCTCCGCCCCACCGGGGGAAGAGGGCAAGATTGGTTTCCTCGGAGACTCTCCCGCTCACTGCTGGCCAGAGCAAAGAGGCAGGAAAGGAGGGGCTCTTCCACTTACGGTCTGTGACTTCCTGGGCATGGGGGCTGGGGGTTGGAGGACCGCGCTGTTGGACAGAGGACCCAGAGCTTCTGTTCCAGAGAGATCCACTGCTTGAGGGCCAAAATGAATCAACTTCACAATATGCCCTCAGTGGTGACCAGCGAGTTACAAACAATATAAATGCCACAGCGTCATGTCTGAAAGGCAGCTTTCCTGAGATTTTCTCATCTACAGAGTGAAAAGTCCCCTAAAGGCCCAAGAACCATGTGACTTCCATCAGTCTCTGTAAAGCGTGCAGCGCATGTGAGTGTCACAGAGCGGGACAAAGGCCGCCAGCTCCTCTGCAGATTTCTAGATCCCTGCTGGGGCCTCCCTGCCCCGCCCCCATCAGAAGGGGCCAGACACAGGACACAGCAGACAGCAGCCCTGTCTGTGAGAGGCAGGGTGGCTGCTGGGCCCGACACAGGGTCGAGCACGGCTGGAAATGCCTCCCGCTTTGCCCCCACGGATCACGCGGCAGTGAACCCCATAAACGAAATCATTACCAGGTCCTCTCGGCTGGCCTTTGTTGCTCAGCGGGATCGACTTGTCAGCCCTAAAAGAAGGAGAAGGCAGATTTATTGACGTCTGAGGCCCCATAGCACGTCAGCCGTCCCCACCCCACACCGCTTCATAAAGGAACCTTCTGTGTCGTCTCAGAACGAAGCTGAAGAAACATGGCGCTGATTTTACACCTATTTTCAAGGAACTCAAAAGGTCTAACATGTGAAGGCCCCACTCATCTGACCCGTCTCGTCATCTGATTTCCGTCAATGTCAAGACAGAAATCACCATGCTGGGGGCGCCTGGGTGGCTCAGTCGGTTGAGTGTCTGACTCTTTGATTTTCGCTCAGATCATGATCCCAGGGTCGTGGGATCGAGCCCCGTGTCGGGCTCAGCGCTGAGTGTGGAGCCTGCTTGAGCTTCTCTCCGTCTCCCTCTGCCCCTCTCTCCCGCTCGCACTCACTCTCTCTCTCAAAAAAAAAAAAAAAAAAAAAAAAAGAAATCATCATGCTGACCCCCTTTGCCTTTCATCACTCCCAACTACAAAATGCCTACGGGAAAGCCCTGAGCCTCTAAGACACCAGTCAGCAAACCTTCTTGCTAAAGGGCCTGACAGTTGAGGCTCTGTGGGTTATAAAGCCCATCAGGACTACCCAGTGCTGCCACCACAGCACGAGAGCAGCCACGGATGATGCACAAAGGAGCGTGGCTATGTGCCCAACGCTTTATTTGTGGGCACCAGAATCTGAATTGTATAGAATCTTCATGTATCAGGGTGCCTGAGTGGCTCAGTCAGTTAAGCATCCAACCCGATTTTGGCTCAGGTCACGATCTCACGGTTGTGGGATCGAGCCCCGTGTCGGGCTCTGGGCTGACAATGCAGAGCCTGCTTGGGGTTCTCTCTCTGCCCCTTTCCTGAGCTCTCTTTCTCTCAAACTTAAAAAAAGAAAATCTTCCTGTATCATGAATAGACTTCTTTTGGTTGTTTTCAACCATTTGAAAAAAAAGAAAACCACCTTAGCTTGTGGGCCATACAAAAACAGGCACGGGGCTGATCAGGCGTGCAGCAGTAGTTTGCCGACCGCTGCTCAAAGAGGGCAAAGGTAAAAACCCAGATTTGTACCCAGGATAAGACTGGGGGGTGGGTGCTTCCTTACAAAGAGGCCACAGCGGTGTATTCTTTTCAAACAGAACTCCCCCGGGCAGTGATGACAGGCTTCCCTCCATCCAAAGGGGTCTTGGAGACACCCCAGCATCACCCGCTCTGCTCCCTCACCACCTCTGCTTCTGGTCACACGAGATGACACGGAGCAGGTAAAACCAGGTAAGACTGCGCTAACATACCCAGCAACCCCAGTCCAGACTCTCCTGCGAACCAAGGAAGCAGGGAGGCCTCAGAGCCCCCAGAAAGACCGTGCCCAGGACCCTGCATTAGCGGCCAATACACCCCGTTCTCAGAACCGCCGGGTGATGGCTGGCAGCCGACTGGTGCTCATCTAGAAGTTCAACACAGGATTCAGCGTCTCAAAGAACAGCTCAGAAGGAGCAAGTAGGCAGGAGCTACAGGGCAAGAGGGGGGCAAACAGAAGCGGGCACAGACCCTAATGCAGAGAAGCTCGGCCCGTGGCCACTGAGGGTAGACGTGAGAGTGTATTCCCCACCGCATAACTCGGTAACTCATGAGACTGCGTATGTGCTGTCTGGAATAGGAAGGCAAGGATGTTCACATTCTAGTTTAGAAAGAGATCTTACAAGGCAGCATTAAAGAAGTTCTGACAGGCTTCTGGTTAAAAAAGTAGGCCTGAGGGGTGCCTGGGTGGCTCAGTCGGTTAAGCATCTGACTTCGGCTCAGGTCATGATCTCGAAGTTCCTGAGTTTGAATTTGAGTACTGGACTCCCCATTCTCACTCGCTCCTCTCTCTCTGCCCCTCCCCTGCTCGCGCTCTCTCTCTCAAAATAAATAAACTAAAACAAAAAAAAAAAGACTGAAATACATTTACTTCCACTTTCTCTCAAGAAAAACAATTAGAAAAAACTTGAGGGGCGCCTGGGAGGCTCAGTCGGTTGAGCATCTGACTTCGGCTCAGGTCATGATCTCACAGTCTGTGAGTTCGAGCCCCACGTCGGGCTCTGTGCTGACAGCTCAGAGCCTGGAACCTGTTTTGGATTCTGTGTCTCCCTCTCTCTCTGCTCCTCCCCTGCTCATGCTCTGTCTCTCTCTGTCTCAAAAAGAAATAAAAACATTAAAAAAATTTAAAAAAAAGAAAGAAAAAACTTGAACCAGGGGCGCTTGGGTGGCTCAGTCGGTTAAGCATCTGACTCTTGATCTCAGCTCAGGTTGTGACCGCAGTTTGTGAGATCAAGCCCTGAGTTGGGCTCCAAACTGAGCACGGAGCCTGCTTAAGAGTCTCTCCCTCCCTCTCTGAGAAAGAAAAGAAAAAAGAGACAAAAAAAGAAAAGAAAAGAGAAAGAGCAAGAGAAAGAAAGAAAGACAGACAGACAGAAAGAAAGGGAACAAGCTTAAACCAACAAGACAAAGAGAACTGAAGAGGAAACATTTTGGAAGTGGCCACAGGAGGGAAGAATCCTAACCATGCCAGCTCATCTGAGGAGGGAGAACCCTCACGCAGTAAGGAAGCCCTGAAGGACCCCCATCTGTGCTCTGAGCCCCCAAGGCTTATGAGCCCGTGGGAGGGGGCATAAGGCATGGCAATAAACACAAGGATTGGCTCAAAATCTGCTCAAGGAGCTACTGAATCCCCGGATTCCCAGACCAACCCTGAGCAACTACCCTACCTCAACCCACTGAAGACCAGAAGCTTCTATTCTCAGAGAGGGGAGAATAGAGGGTATCTGAACTTGGGGGTACCAGTGTGATTGTTGGGAGCATCTTTACAAAAAGGGGGACTAAGTAAAAACTTAACTGCCGAGTGAGACCCTCCACGGCGAAGTCCACACTGGACTCTGCACATGAGGGTGCAGTTTGCAATCAGGTTTTTTCAAATGTTTGAGAGAGAGAGAGAGAGAGAGAGAGCGCGCGCACGCATGCACATGAGTGGGGGAGGGGCATAAAGAGAGAGAGAGAGAGAGAGAGAGAGAGAGAGAGAGAGAGAGAGAATCCCAAGCAGGCTCCAAACGAACCATCAGTGCAGAGCCTGATGTGGGACTTGATCCCACAAACAATGAGATCATGACCTGAGATGAAATCAAGAGTCGTAGGCTTAACTGACGGAGCCACCCAGGGAGCCCTGCAGTTGGTTTTAATGCCTCAGCTGCAGTGGCAACTTTTGGGCAGAAAACACCAGATCTATGAGGAAAAGCCTCTAACATGACAGAAACGAAAACAAAGACAATGGACACGGAAGAAACAAACTATGCAGAAAAGCAAAAGCTAAACTAAACAACTCCCCCTCCATCCCTATAACCATCATTAATAATCTGAGACGAGAGAAAATGATTTCATGAAACAAAAAGGATACTATTAACTTGAAAATTATATGACAGCCGAAACAAAAAAATTCAACGAAAGACCTGGAAGATGACATGAAGGAAATCTCCCAGAAGGCAGACCTAAAAAGCAAGCAAGCAATGCAGAAATGGAAGCGACAGGTGGCAGAGAGCAGTCCCTCCACGGAGCAGAGCTGCACTTCCAGCCCCGGCCTCCAGGTGGAGCCATGGGACTGGCTCTGGTCAAAGGCACCCTTCTCCAGTCTCTTCCTCAGGAAATAACCCTAGGAACAGGGTTCAGAAGTAGAAAGGGTCTGGGTCTCTGACTCACCCCTTGGGGCTGCTGCACAAGCAAGAATATGGGCGCTCCATTTTGTGTAAGAAGTCAACTTCCAGCTGTTAAACCACGGAGATTCAGGGGCAGGCTGATAGAGCTATCAGCTTACCCGAATGAAAAAGAAAAGACGATACATGTAGAGGAAAAGCCAACGGAGACTGACATCTGAGTGACACGAATTACATTACAAGCAAGAACAGAGGGGCACCTGGGTGGTTTGGTCAGTTAAGTGTCCGACTTCAGCTCAGGTCATGGTCTCACGGTTCGTGAGTCTGAGCCCTGCGTCGGGCTCTCTACTGTCAGTACAGAGCCGGCTTCAGATCCTCTGTCCCTCTCTTTCTCTGCCTCTCCCCTGCTTGTGTTCTCTCCCTCTCTCTCAAAAGTAAACATAAATAAAAATAAATAAATAAATAAATAAATAAATAAACAAAAGAACAGAGAAAACAGAAATTAAGACATTAAAAAAAAAAAATCAATGAAATTTCTCAGAACTGAAGGAGGTAGTTTATATCCTGAAAGGCTCCATCATCTACCTGGTGGCAGGGATGAAAAAAGGCCCATCCTGGGGAGTCGGAGCCTCGGCAGGGACAGGAGGCCTGAGGGGGTGCGCCTGAGTGGGACGGAGGAGGGTGCTTGGCGGGGCAGTGAGAGCCCCAGCAGGGTGAAGAGGGTCTCCATGTGGGGCCCCAGATCTCAGCAGGGAGAGGAGGAGGTGGGGGCAGAGATGGGAGACTGGCTTCATGGGGGTATTGATGGTCAACGCAGAAGCCAGACTTCTCATCACCGGAAAAGGGAGTAAGGAGCCCAGAAAAGGAGATGAGAATAGACCCTGTGGTGCTTTGAGAACACTGCCCCCAAGCCCTTTCCTGAGAGCTGGAGTCTACACCACCCTGTGCTACCACCCCCACGCCAACCCTGAGTCTGGGATCTGCCACTGTTTGACCAGTGATACATGACAGAAGTGACAACCTGCCATTTTCCAGGGCTGGGCCTGTCTCTTGGGACTTGTTCTCGGGCCCAGTCACCATGATTCGAGGAAGCCCTCGCCACATGCAGAGGCCACATACGTGCAAGCTTTCTAGCCAACGGCCCCAGCTGATAGCCAGCATCAACCACCAGATGTGTGGGCTGGAGAGATGACACGAGCCTCAGCCTGTGAGTCACTTTCTGTGTTGGACCATCCCTGGCCTTGAGTCTTCCAGCTAGGGCTTCAGATACTGTGGAGACCAGATAAGCTAACTTCACGATGCTGATCCAAATTCCTGACAGAGTCTGGTAGCAGAATACAATGGTTGTGTCCCATGTCACTAAGTCTTGGTGTGGTTTGTTACTACAACTGAAAAGGGAGATAGTGTGAACTCATGGATTTTGACACAGAAATAGAAATATAGAGATAAACGTGTTTATACATACAGATATGCACAGATATACACCTATGTATGTACATGTGTGTGTCCCCAGTTCTGACCACTCAGAGGGCCTGCCTGGGAGCAAGGATACCCCAAGAGAAATGAGCACACACAGTATTCGGACCTTGGCTTCTAAGTATCACTGCCGCTAAAAGAAAACCATCTTTCACTATAAGGATCCAGCTGGAAACCATGAACTGGATCCCTTTGTGGAAAAGGACAAACCTTTGGGTAAGTGGCAAACCTTGTATGGGTTTTAAGAACTGGAAGGTACTAATGTGTCTATGTTAACTTTCTCTCTCTTTTAAAGATTTTATTTTTAAGTAATCTCTACACCCAACATGGGGCTCGAACTCACAACCCCGAGATCAAGAGTCGCACGCTCTACTGTCTGAGCCAACCAGGTGCCCCACTATGTTAGCTTTCTGATCGTGCTGGTTGTATTGTGCTTATGCAGGAGAACATCCTCGTCTGTAGGAAATATATGCCCACATTGCGGAGGATGCATACGAGTAAGATAACCTTGCGAGCAACAAACTGAAGCTACAGGCCCAGCGTCTCAAGGACCTTCATTCCCCTAATCCAGTGCCTGTGCTACACAGAAACCTACACTCGTCATGTGGATAGAAGACATACGTTTGTATGAAAATTTTTAGCTTAATAATGTTGATAAATTATTTTTAAGACGCTTAAGCCTGATGAATTCGTCAGGTGACACCGGTACTCAAACGTTAGAGTAGAAGCACTGGAAATTTCAAATGTCTGCATGGAAATTTCAGATGAAGGATTGGGGCCGCTGCCGCTTGGAAGCTCCTTGAACGCAAGAAGCCAGGATGGCAGTTTGGCCAGGCCCTGCGGGCCACATCAAGACAGGCGGTTACCCGGGAGCAGGCCTCTTCTGCGGGAGGCGGCTGGGCGGCTGGGGCGGCAGGGGCGGGGGCGGGGCTTTGCTCAGCGGGATCCCAGGCTGGGCAGACTTGCTCGGCTGGCCCAAGGCTTCGATCACACTGGGCGTTTTTGCTACCGGAGGGGGCGGCGTGGGAGCCAGGGGATCTGTGGAAAGAAAAGGAGAGCCACACAGATTGTCAGACTTCCTCACGTCCCCAGCCTTCTCACCCGAGGCTCCTCTGATAAGGGCTTCCTTTTTTCTATGGTGATTTCGTAAGAACAAAAACCTCTTTTCATTGCAGGTTTTTATTAAGCAGCATTGGCAGGGAGTCCTTCCGAGCCTCAAGTCAGGGTTAAAATGCCTCTATGAGCCTGTACCTTTCCCCGTTGGAAGTCCCTGTGGGGGTGCCACCACAGTTTTGTGCTGTCCACCCTGAGACCTGGAGAGACAGCAGGGGGGAGGCTCAAGTCTGGGGCTGGGCCTTCCTGGGCCAATCCTCTTTCTGCCTCAGCAGCCCCTGTGGGCCCTACACATTTCACCAGGCTTCCAGCAGGTCACTGTGAGACGGCCCTAAAGTGGTCACTCTGTGAAGACTCCACAATCTGTGCGGAGGGCAGGGCAAAGACTTGGGGGGCTGAGGATCAGAGAAGTGACGTGCTTTCCCCTAAGGTCAGAAAGTTGGTGAGACGGGCAGTTGGGCCCCGAGCCCTTGGCTCCTCTCCCCGCTTTCCCCTCTCGGACAAACATTAGTGCTGTCCCCAAATATCCAGGGTCCTCGCTGAGACAGTTAACTGTCCTCAGGACAGGACGGGGACACCCAAGGAGCCTTCCAGTGCCACCAGTGCACGTGCACATGGCACTTTACTGCAGCTGGGGCTCGGTTTCTCCTGCCTCAGCTTAAAAACTGCAGGGAAAAACCTGGGGGAAGTCCGTGCTCTCTGTGTGGGCCCCGAGGTGCCAGGACCCCTCCCCCTGCCAGCCCAGCAGAGCAGGGACGAGACAGGCTCAGGGCCTGCATCCAGGGCTTGCCTCACTGCTCCAGGAAAGATGTTCCTCTTCTCCAGCCCCCTCCCCTAGGTCCCGGGACTTTCACCTACATGTCGATATTGAAGAAGAACACATGCCAAATTACATCCAAATGACTGTGCCCAAATATTGAGAACCGCCAAGTGGCCAAAGGAAATGAAGCCCTGGGCTCATGCGTGACAGGAGGAAATGTTGCTGAAATGCTCGGGAAGACAGAGGAGGAGAGTGTGTGAGCACCCCCCTGGCATGGGGTGCGGGACAGACAGGAGCCTGCAGCTGGGGAGGGCGGCCGGAGGGGCCAGGGCTGGGAACACAGTGCTGGGCTCCGGGCAGTGGCTTGCGGGCGTGCAGCATCACAGCTGACCCCTCGCGGCTGCCGAAAGCACCCCCCAGCCATCCAGATCGAAAAGCCCACTGGCAAGAAAGGAAAAAGGAAAAAACGTACTGGTAGATGTCACGCGAAGAGGGGGCAGCGGTGGATGGACAGCTGGCGGATCTGACGAAGATCGCTGCCTGCTTACACCGTCCACACTTACAGAGTTTGTCTTCCACAGGGCGTTAGCGGAGGAGGCTGGCTGAACTGCACACGCACGCACATGCACACGCACGCACATGCACACGCAGGCATGCACACATACACACGAATGCACGCACAGGCACAGAACAAAAACAGAAACAGAACACTGCATTATTGATCCTCTCTCTCAGAAAAACGATAAATATGACCCTTCTAGAATAGCATTAAGACCACAAATAGAATGTTGATTTTTTTTTTTTTTTTTTTAATTCTTGTCTCTGGTATCTGGAGGATGGACACTGCTACACACAGTGGTGCTTCTGGGAAAATTATCAGCTGGTTTTCACAATCTTACAGATTTTCTTTCTCCAATATGAATACCATTTGAGGAGGGAAATGAGTAACCACAATGACGTATGTCCTGAGCATTGCACTCCAGCCTGTAGAACATCTGCTGGCCTCTACCCATCCATCAAGCCCTCCCCTGGGTGCACGCACAGGGGAGCACCTGTCCTCGGACCGCATGGAGAGAAGGGTACAAATTAGAGACAGGTGAGGGCTCCCCACCTCCTGCAAACATTTCTGGCTAGAAGTCAGGTGACACCAAGGAGGCTCGGCTGACATACCAGGGAGACGGCACCTGCCCAGGTCACAGTCCCTCCTCTGCCCCACAAAGCTCTGCACACAGGGGGGGCCTGTGTCTGAGGCTGTGCATGGCCCACAAAGTGGGGACCCGGGCTTGGGGTGGAAAACAGGCACCCCCATGCAGGGCATTTCTGCGGTGGACAATGTCCGTCCCCGGGTGGGGCACTCAACGTTGGCTCCCTTTTCCGTCTGTCATGTGGGCACCAGGGTGCACTAGACCGAGAACCAGGGGGCCCTTTGGGGGGTCATAGGGATGAAGTGCCAGTACACCATCAAAGGAGAACATGAAGCTAACCACAGGAATAGCCAGAAAAATAAACTATGAAAAACCCCAAACCCTCTAAGACTTTAGGAGAGCAAAAAATAAAGATGAACAGTTTTTTATTCCTTTTGCATGACCAACAGAGCAAAATAAAGTCTTTCCTCCAATGACACACAAAGTCAGTAAAAGCCACTAATGGGGTGGAGGGGACCAAATCATTGCAGCTGCAGCCTTGCACAGTGAATACATGTACACAGGGCGTGGGAGGAGGCTGGGCAGACAGGAGGCCCCACAAGGACCCGACCATGGCGGGTTGCCCTGGGCCCCTCCCGGCCAGTGCAAGAAGCCTGACCTTGCAGCCTCTCTCCTGCTTAGGAATTGCCCCAACAAGTCCAGGGGTGTGGGCACGAGGGGGGCACAGGCTCTGTGGGGGAGGGCAAGTGGGCTGCTTCTGGGGCCTGCCTGGGCAGCACCCGCTCTCCTCTCGGGGGTCTGCTCCAGTGACCTAGACGACAGGCCCCTCAGCCTTCTCTGGGCCTCCCTGAGAGCTGGGGACAGGGCCATGGTGGGGGTGGCCTCGACCCAGGTGCTGGCAGCTGCCATCCTCGCTCCCTTGCCAGGGCTACAACCCTCACTCACGCCCCCTCCCGGAGAGCAGCTGTTGCACAAATGCCACGTGGACCGGCAGCAGCCTCCAGCAGGGCGGGGACATCACACCCTCCTTCTCGTGGGAAGCCCTCCGGAGGCCACCGGCCGCGTCGGGCAGCCCCAGCCCACAGCTATGCCGGCCGCTTGCTGGACCGGCCTTCAAGGAGCAGAATGGCCAGCTGGCTGTCAGTTCTGGGAAAATTACCTAACTTTTGGGGGCCTCAGTTTCCATTTTTTTTTTTAATGTTTTAAAATCTTTTTATTTTCTAAAATTTTTATTTATTTTTATTTTACTTTTTTGAGTTACATCCAAGTTAGTTACCATACAGCGCAACAATGATTTCACGAGTAGATTCCTTATGCCCCTTACTTGTTAAAAATAAGGAACGCTTCATGACTTTGCATGTTATCCTGGCACAGGGGCCGTGCTAATCTTCTCCATATCATTCCAATTTTAGTGTGTGTGCTGCCGTTTTAATAAAAATAAAAACCAGCATCTGGGAAGTCCAACTCATTGTGTTGTGACAGAACAACTAACGTCAAGCACGGCAAGCTCTGGCACTTAAGGCACCGGCAGGACCCACGGGGATCATTTTGTATTTTTACAATTAGGTTGCGCACCGTTCCCCAAATCAGCGTCTTTGTATCCTTCATTTCGTGGGGCTGGCAGAGATAGAAGGTACCAGGCATCACAAGCTGGCTGAAGGCAGGCGGGGGGGGGGGGGGGGGGGGAGTTGAGGGATGATGACACAGGACAGAACTAAGGCAGAGGGAGGGGTGCTGAGCAGTAAAAGCAGACAGAAAAGAACAGAAAGGAGGTCTGCGGCAAGGTCTCACAGGACCAGCGTCACGAGCTGAGCCACCCGCCTCAGGCTGCCCTGGTGGAGTCCGTGCGCTCCCCCAGTGACACAAATGCCACACCTCTGCCCAGAACAAGGACAGAGTCAGAGGCTCCACCACCACCCGGCATCCTAAGACCGGAGAGCTCCTTGAGGATGTCAACACCATGACCGTAGGACACAAAACCCCACATGTCATCGAGCAGGGGGCAAAGCAACTAGAAACTTCCCAAAGCGAAAACCAAACACCACCCTTTGTGCGCCGGCGGGAGCTACGACGGTTCAGTACCTTTGGCAACGTTCCGCGGGGGCAGTGGGGGGGCGCTGGCCGTGCTGGGGGCCGCAGGCTGGGAGGGCGGCGGGCTGCCACTGAGGATGGCTCCGTACGTCTCGTTCTGCAAGATGCTGGGCACAAAGCCCCTCTGCTTGTCCTTGGCCAGGCTGGCGGCATCTCTGGCCAAAGACGCGGCATTTGACTGCAGCTGGTTGGACCCCAGCTGGTAGAAGCTGACGGGCCGGTCTTCTCGCCGACTGGGACTGGGCTGCAGAGGGGTGAAATGCACACACGCTGACCTCCTGGTCACAGCGTCCAGGCTACTCGTGCACACCACTGCTACTTGGGCCCGGTGCCTTTTTGGCTCTCAGCCATTACGTGAGAGCTGCAAGACTTAAAAGTTACTCTTACCATGTCTCTTAACAGACACACACACACACACAGCCATGGTTTATAATTTACACATCTCCATTCTGTGAAGGATTTGAAACACGGGCGATTTCATCCTTATTAGCCAGAGCTAATTTAAGCTAGATCTGCATTTTCATTGCATTTCCCCTTCGTACACATGCTTTCCATTGAGGACCCAGCTACACTCAATCCCCAACAGCTACGTGGCAAATTCGGGGGAGGTCAATGTTTCTTCCAGTATGAATGCACCTCTTGAGATTCCTCTAACTCAGGGTCAGCAGACCACGGCCTGGGGGCCACCACCTGCTTTATAAATAAAGTTTATTAGAACACAGCCATGCCTAGTCATTTACAAATTGCAGTTGCTTTCAAGCCACCCTGCCAGAGCTGAGTAGGCGCAGAAAAGATGGTGACAGTTCAGGCCCAAAAGCCTGAATATTTACTACCCGGCCCTTTTGGTTTGCTAACCCTAGCTCCGTCTGAAGGTCATGTGCATGGAATCACGACTCGGGTGACTCAGATCTAATTCATTGTAAACGTCAGCTTCATTGTAACAGCTATGATCTTCAGCAACTATCTTAACCTGGCTGACCCTGTTTCTCCTCTGTTCAATGGGTAGAACTTTGCTTCTCTAGCACAGTGCCAGCTTAGCAGTTAAACTGTTGGCTGATATACCCCACCTCCCCTCACAGGACCACCTGCCCAGTCAAGGCTCTGGCCAACCCAATGGCTCACACTCAGCTCAGCTATGCAGAACTCGATGGCTAGTGGTCTTCACGCATATTTTGAATTCAACAAAGCCCATGGCTATATGAACTATACCCACCTCCGCTGGAAACAGGGAGTGGGTAGATGAGTGTTAGCACTTACTGTCAGACTTCTGTTTGGACCACGGGACCTGCTGTGTCCTGCTCACGCAAGAATGGGATGCGTGTGCTCACTCTGGGGCCGATGCGTCCAATCTTTTTTTAAGGTGGGTAAGTGTAACATTAGTCAGCTCTCCTCACTTTGATACTGTTTTATACCTAACTCAGTGGAGAAGCTTCTTATTTGAAGACATAGCAAGCAGGTATGTCAACGGCTCCATGAACGAGGACAGTCAAGGAAATTTCAGAAATGCCATATATACATGCAATCAGACAGGCTCAATGCACATCAGAATATTCAACAGGAAATTTTACGTGGAGGGGACCTGGGTGGCTCAGTCGGTTAAGTGTCCGACGTTAGCTCAGGTCATGATCTCAGGTTTGTGAGTTTGAGCCTTGCATCAGACGGGCTCTCTGGGGTCAGCAGAGCCTGCTTCAGATCCTCTGTCCCTCCCCTCTCTGTCCCTCCCCCACTTGTGTGCGCGCTGTCTCTAAAAATAAAGAAAACATTTTTTTTAAAAAAAGGAAAGTTTACATGGCATTTTCCACTAATTTCACAGCAGCTAGGAGTGTGGGCTCTGGAGTCCGCCTGCTGGAGTCTGACTCAGCTCTGCGACCTGTGTGAAGGTGGTGACCTGCCAGGAGCCCTCCGAGTGTGCAAGACAGCGTGCCATGAGCAGGGAGCTGGACTCAGAGGCAAGTGCCCTCAGTCTGGCCCCAAGCTGGTCTCTAAATACTAAGCTTCACTGCGGCCGAGTCAACTTCCCTCGACTCTCCAAGCTTTCATGACCCCATCGAATAGAGGAAAAAGTTGGACCCACAGTTCTAAAGGTCATTTAATGATTCTAGTTAAGGTTTTAACGGCTGATGAGTGGACATGACCCGCGACACGGGGGGTCCCTGGCTCTTTATCACATGCACAGTGCAAGGACTTCCTCTAAAACCCACTAGCCTCCACGGCCCCCCCATCTCTTTCCCTCAGATCAAACAGTGGGCAGCTAATGACGACGACACAAGGAATGTTCCCTTGTTCCTAAGAGCTGGGAGACAGGTGGCAGCTGTGGGAAGGGTGAAACCAAAAGCCTACTGAGATCAATGGAGGCAAAAAGCGAACTCCACCTCTACAAAACTGCTCTGTGTGCAGATCAGAAGCCAGGATCCACCCCGCTCGCAACAAAGCTCATGACGACACCCCTGGCGTCCCTCGGCCGGGCACTGACCTGCAGTTTCTCGTCCACGTCGTCATCGCTCTCATCCAGGTCTTCGTGGAGCAGCCGCCACTCGTACTCGACGTGGACGTGGGAATTGAACCTCCCAGACAAGGCCTGGGTCAGCTGAGAGGACAAAGGGCCGTCAGTGACACTGCACGCGAGGCGAGCAGCCCTGGGTGGCACGGGGTGGGGGAGGCAGAGACCCCAGGGTGAGGCCGGCTGAAACTCCCCTCCCTATTTCACAGAGGACCTTGAAACGCAAACCTCGTAACTGCCCTTTCGTGTTCTGTAAACAGTACAGGGCGGTGGGCAGGCAAGGGCTATTTGAGGTCTCAAGGACGGCCCGTAGGTGCTGACAACCACACACAGGAGCAAACTCAACAGAGAACGGACGTTTCCACTGTTAACCCAACCATCTTGACCAGCACTAAAGATGATGCCCCAAAGAAAAGGATGTGAATGACTATTTTCACAATACTCTCGGGGAACAGATAGCTAGTTCCATTTTAGATACACGGGAGAGAAGCAAATCCCTTTCTTAGCACGTTAGCCCTTAATTTCCTCCAGAGCCAGAGAGTAGCTGTGTGACCTTGGGCAAGTTACTTAACCCTTCTGTGTCTGTTTCCTCACCTGTAAAATAGGGATAACAGAAGAAACCGTGTCATGGGTGGCTATCAAGATTGAACGAGTTAGGAGATATCAACTACTTAGAATAGCACCTGGTACTCATCCCACACTTCCGTAACATTTACAACGAATAGCTCTCTTTATCGAGCACTGGCTGAGCTTCCGAGTGCAACACTAATTCCCACAACAACCTTGTGAACCGGTAGAGCGGACTCCACTTTACAAACAAGGAAACAGCGAGAGAGTTGGCATTGGTGCGGCCTTCCGGAGTCATGGTGGTGGAGCCCTACCGCCTGAGCCCCTGGGCTCTGCCCCCTAGCTGCACTGTCACTGCCTGATCTAGAACAGGACAGGAAACGATGGTGCAGAACCATCTGGAAGATTCGGGGTTGGGGAACAGAGTAACAACACCAGCTCTGGATGCTGCTGTGAAGGGACGAGCCGGTGGCTTCCTGACTCCAGGGATGAGCCAAAGCCATGGTGGCCCCCGGATCTCTGCTCCTCTTGCCCCAGATTAATGCCAGGACCACCATCAACATGTCCAACCAGCAAATGCCCACTGGCGTTCTAAGTGTCATTACGAGGGGGTGGCCACCTCCTCTTGAAAGACCCCCCAGTGTGCCTTCTCCTGGCTATCCCCTCTAGGGTCCACACTTTGCAGAGGGCAGGGCCCCTTCCTGGCCCAGGAAGGGCCCCCTGGCCACGTCCACACCGGGTGGAGACTCACCAGCTCCTCACAGTGCTCGTGCCGGAGGCGTCTGGCGATGTCCAGCGGCGTCTCCCCCGACTCGTTAGCTAAAAGGCAGGGCAACAAAGGGAGGCATTATGACAAAAACAAGCGAAGGCCGGATTATCAGGAGGCAGTTAAAAGAGGTACAGAGAAGCAGCACTCAATCGAAGTGAGCACGATTAACGAATCCCACGGTGAGTCTGGAGCAGGGGCGGAACTGGTCTCGTAACCGTACAGACCTGTGGTGGAACATGGTCGGGAGACGTCAGGAGACCATTTGAGTTGGCCATGGGCACAGAACGGCACTCCTCAGCAGTCTGCAAATCTGAAACCGTGCATTTTCTTCTAAATAAGCCTCTGCCAACAAGGTTTGATTAATAAATAAAAAAAAAAAAAAAAAAAGCCAACTCAGAGACACCTGGGAGGCTCAGTTAAGCATCTGACTCTAAATTTCGGCTCAGGTTATGATCTCACGGTTGTGGGATACAGCCCCGTGTCAGTCGCGTCAGGCTCAATGCTGGGCAAGGAACCGGCTTCAAAATCTCTCTCTCTCCCTCTACCCACCCCCCCAAAAAATAGAAAAAAAAAAAAAAAAAAGAAACTTGACTCAAGAAGGTGTGTGCCTTCTTTGTGTTCTCTTTGCTCTCTGTTCCACAGTTCTTCCAAATCACTTCCTCCCAACATAGTCACCACCGCCTGCCCTCGGATGGCTGCCAGCATGTCAGGGTCCCACGCGGGAGGGAGAAATGAAGGCCCAACAGATCAGGGTCCCTCGTGGAGGAGACTCGGTGCCACGAGTGGCAGTAAACAGTGTCTCTTCACTGCCCCGTAAGTAAATTTTCCACCCCGGGGCCAGGAAGAGACTAAGCCTGATGCTGGGTGGGGGTTCTGAACAGGAGGGCAAGATGCCCCAGAGCTTGTTCAAATTCACGTCCGCGTGAGTGTCGTCTGTGGGGCCTGAGCTCTGCTTCTCATAACCTATAAAATACCTGCCGAAGGTGGGAGGTCTATGTATCGGAGGGAGGGCGACTGCTGACAAATACGGGACACGGCAGCCGTGTGGGGCACGCGGGGAGAGGCCCCCCGCCTTCGGAGGGCAGGGCCCGCACACGGGGCCAGGCCAGCGCCACCCACTCACCCGTCTCAATGGAGGCCTTCCCCCGCAGGAGCAGCTTCAGGCACTCGGCGTTGTCCGTCAGGCAGCAATAGTGCAGGGCGGTGCTGCCCTTCCCTGTCTGCTTATCCAGGTTCCCACTGGCCAAGAACGGGGACAGAAGAGAAAGAACAATGAGGGGAAGGCCAGGGGGTCGGGCAGGTGAGCAGGGGAAGCGTCAATCAAGCAACACCACAGGGAAGGGGATTTCTCCGAATCCTCCTCCACGGTGGGGGCACAGGGCAGCATCCCCGCTCGTGGGGGTGAGACAGCCGTGGCAGGAGGCCACCAGGGAGCCAGCAACAATGGCGGAGAAGGCCAGAAAGGGAGAGAGGAACCCCAAAAGGCACCGTGCTCCCCAGATGTGGGACAAGCCACTCAACCCCCTGGTGGGCGAAGCCCTGAAACGTGGCTGTCATCATGAGGAGGAGGGACAGTGGGGCTTTGTGGCCCCGGGAAGGGCAGATGGGGACGGTCACCAGGAGGAGACATCCACTGCTCTCCTCAGGACAGAACCTGCTACACTGTGAAAATAAGCTTCATCTTCTGACCTCTCCCCTCTTCCTGCTGCCCCCCTTCTATTCTGGAAGAAAGGAAACCAGGACTTCCCTTCTCACGCTCCAAGAATCTGCACTGGGAGAGGATGATGTCACTGAGCTGTTTCATCCAGGGTCCGCGGAGCCGCTGTCGCCCGCTAGGCGCTGGGTGGGCATTCGGGCTCCATCAGCGGGTGGCTTCCACTGAGTCCAGCAAACTGCTGACCGGCCCCCAGCCGCTCTGCCTCTGGCTACCTCTTCCCTCTCTCCCCCAGCAACAGCAGGGAAAGGCAGAAATGCTGAATATGACCTTGCCATTGCACTGTGGAATTCTCCACTCCGTTTGGAGCCGTGTCAGTGGCCCGTGACCAGCATCTCCCGCAACACACGCCCCAAACCACGATCAGGGAGTCAAGATACACCTTAACGGGTGTTTGTGGCTGGCTGGCTGCCGCCAGGCAGGTGACAAACCAGAGTAAGGTGGGACGCACCAAGCAGCAGGACTATGCAGTGCACACACATGTGCACATGCGTGCACACACACACACACACACACACAGGTTCTTCAAAGGCTACTTCTAATGAAGATATAGAAACAACTTTTCAAACCAGACAAAATGCCCACACCCCGGTGTTGCAGTTTACAATCTCAGCTTAGGCGGGTGGCTCAGGTACGGATCCCTGTGTCCCTGTTACCTCTCCCCCCTGCTCTAGGGTACCCGGCCTGGGTCCTGTGGGACACTCACAAGGGACGTGAGTGTGGGGATGGCCCTGTGCACACAGGCGGTTGTGGGGGCCACGGACAGCCTGCCTTCCAGAGCCCAGAATTCAGATGTATCGATCTGAGATCTGCTGAGTCCCAGGCGCCAGAAGCTGGATTTTGCAGATATCCCACGAAGGGTCTCTGTCTTCACGTCCTAGGGTCTCTCAGGACTGGCACCTGATGGCTCACTTCCTGTCCCACAGCCACATGATGAGGCAGGAAGCTGATCCTTCCTCAGAAACACCAAGGAACAAAATCAAACGCCTCCCCTAAGTTTAGAACACCTACCTGTTCTGGACTAAAAAGTCTACGATGTGGAGAGAAGTCCGGTCCACCGATCTGACTGCAAGATGCAGGGCAGTTTCATCTGGCTCCTGAAGACCAAAGAGAAACATTCCAGAATTCCAAGGGGAGCGTTCAGTTTTGTGTTCAATGTGAGCAAAACTGTGTCTCTCTCTTCCAAAAGCCTTTTATTCTTTCTTTCAAAACGCTTCTAAGACATATGGTGTCTCTCTAGTCTCCAGAGCAAACTCTGCTCTTGGGGCCATTTCGAGACCGGTCTTCCTTTCTCCACAGAAAATAATGAGAAATTCAGGGAGTTCACCTCAAAGTCCCCTTAATCTTGATATTCCTATCTCTGCACTAACAACATGAGGTGTTGCCTATAAGGTGCGTGTGGGGGTCTTCGTCCAAAGACCCTAGGAAGTTTCCCCAGGCCTCTTATACCCGATCTTTTATACCTGCTGCCTGAATAAACATAAATGCTTATTTTAAAAATGGCATTAGAGTTTTTCATTCTATATTTACGGACAAGGCCAGGAGTGCTAATGCCCAGACTGTCTTCAATTTATACCAGGGGACACATGACCTCCACTGCCTTTTCTGAAAGAGTTCTGGCAGGTGGGGGAGGACCGACCAGAGGAAGATGGTCTCAGGTGGGTGGGTGGGTGAGAGGGCTGGAGGCAAAGGCAGTATCCATGGAACAGGGAACATGGGACAAAGAGGGAGGTGGCCCTCAATCCACCTGCCGGGCCTGCTCAGCCAGCCAGGGCCACCCCCCCATCCTCTGGCTGGGGCAGGGCTCTGAGCTGGGCATGGCCTGAACCATCTGGGCTTGACTTCTCTCTGTCTCTCTCTCAAACACTGGATATCAGGCTCCATAGAACATGTGCTCGGCTGCTAAGGGGTAACTCCTGGCATCCTGCACCTTCATTATGAGGACAAGGAGGTTTCAAGGGAATGTGAGCGTGTGTCTACAAGGTCACCCGTGGAGGAGAATTAGGACACATGCCGAGCTGTGACACTGGTAGCCGGTTTCCTATGGGATCGATCCTGCCATGCTCGATCCCATGCTACCCTGAGACCCCACCCTCTCCACAAGGCTCTCCCAGGAAAGTGGGGGGAATCCCTCCTACTCCGGCTCCCTCGGGGAGGAGGGCACAGGTGGGGAGCAGTCTGGGGAACTCTCCTTCCCAGGGAAGCCTCAGGAGCCGCTCCTCAAAGTCTGGCCGTCAGCTGCCCTGCACCCAGGAGGCGGGACCCTCTGGCCTCTGAGAAGATGCTCCCTCCCCCAGGGGATGGGCTTTCCTTCCAAGGCTGACATCATATTTTTGGTTAAAGAAGAATAAACCATGAATTTCTCCCCAGAACACAATGTTGTCTTCCTTCAGAGAATTATACTACTTTCTCAGCATTTCTGACGACGCTGCCCTGCCACTCCCCACCCCCCCTTTCTTTTCTTTTGTAAAAGTAGCAAGCCACGCTCTTACGTGTCCGTTGGCCAGTGGGATTTTTTCTGTAAGATCCACACCGTCAGCATACGCTTGGAGTAATCCAAAAATATCTCTGGTTTTGACGGCCTCACAAAGGCTGTGGAGTTTGGCTGCATTATCCACATGCTTTTTCCTTGCGTATTTCCTCTCAATGTACTTGGCAGTAATGTAGTCCTTCCTGGCATTCCTGAAACCAAGCATAACTGCCTTGTAAACGATTAAGGGCCTCTATTCAAACGTATCTAACCTTCAATTATCTGTAACCGTTAAAAAAAAAGAAAATCCAGGGGCGCCTGGGTGGCGCAGTCAGTTGAGCGTCCGACTTCAGCCAGGTCACGATCTCGCGGTCCGTGAGTTCGAGCCCCGCGTCGGGCTCTGTGCTGATGGCTCAGAGCCTGGGGCCTGTTTCCGATTCTGTGTCTCCCTCTCTCTCTCTGCCCCTCCCCCGTTCATGCTCTGTCTCTCTCTGTCTCAAAAATAAATAAACGTTAAAAAAAAAATTAAAAAAAAAAAAAAAAAGAAAAGAAAATCCTGCCCACACCTTCCTTGCAGAAGCACTGTCGGGTAGGGAGCAATCTGCTGCGTGACCCTGGCAGTGCCTGTGTCCGGGGACACCCAGGGCAGTGAAATTCTCCAGTTTCCAACACAGGAGGCCTCAAGGCCCAGCGCAGGGTGACTGGGCCTCACTCAGGTGCCAACGGTAACTGGCCAGGTTAGGCAGGCTGGGAGGCCCTCCTTGAGAGCGAAGACAGTGTTCGGCCCCAGGGTGGCTCAGTCGGTTGAGAGTCTGACTTTGGCTCAGGTCATGATCTCGCGGTTTGTGAGTTTGAGCCCTGCATTGGGCTCATTGCTGTCAGCACAGAGCCTGCTTCGGATCCTCTGTCCCCCCCTCTCTCTGCCCCTCCCTGGCTTGTGCTCTCTCTCTCTCTCTCTCAAAAATAAATAAACATTAAGGAAAGAAAAAGAGGGAAGACAGTTATCTTCTCGTTCGTGGGCACTGTGCCTGGCAGAAAACGCACCACACATCTGATGAACCAGAACAAACTGTCAGCCTTTGTGGTCTATTTTCTGGCCTTCACGTGGCATTGTGTTCACAGACTCTACCTCCCCCATGGAGCCTGGAACAGCACCAACTCCGGGGAGGCCAGCAGAAGTGGGCATTCAGATCCCGCCCCCACCACACTGACGGTGTGTCCTGGGACAAGCATTTCATCTCTTTAGGCCTCAGGTCCTATTTGTGCAAACGTGTAAAACACGCCCTCGAGGAACTGGGAAAAATACATGAACTGACACATTTGCTGGGCACATGGTGGGTCCTTAGAGCCCTGGAACTTGCTGATCGAACTTAAAAGATGGAGAGCAAGGGGTGCCTGGGTGACTCAGTCGGTTAAGCGTCTGACTTCGGCTCAAGTCATGATCTCTCGTGGTTTGTGGGTTCGAGCCCCACGCCAGGCTCTGTGCTGACAGCTCGGAGCCTGGAGCCTGCTTCGGATTCTGTGTCTCCCTCTCTCTGTACCCTCCCCCTGCTCATGCTCTGTCTCTCTCTCAAAATAATAAACATTAAAAAAAATGTTTTAAAAATGGAGAGCTAGAGAAACAGTAGCTCCTGGTCAGGAGGACTTTCAGCATTTTACTCCGAGGACCTTAACAAACAACAGCTGCAACAATAAAAAAAAAGTAGACAGGATTTTTGAGAGCTACAGTAAAAACGAAATTCCCTGTGGCAATCAAGTGAGAAGGGGCAGGAAGCAGCCCAGCTATCCATCAGCCGGTGCAGGGACGAACACACGTGGTCCACCTACACAACGGAGTACTGTTCAGCCACATCGAGGAACACAGCTCCGACACAGGCTACATCATGGCTGAGCCCTGAAAACATCGTGCGAAGGAAAAGGAGCCAGACAGACACACAAGGCCACATGCTGTATGATCGCATTTACACGCAATGCCTGGAAGAGGCAAATTTGTAGGGACAAAAAGCAGATTAGCGGGGCTGGGGGGTGGGGGGTGAAGGAGTGGAGGGGAGGGTGGAGGGGGTGATGCCTGACAGGCACAGAGTTTTGTTTCGGGGGCAGGAAAATGTCCCAGACTGCGGTGATGGATGCATACTCTGTGAGTAGGGTGAACGTCACTGAATCTCATTTATTTATTTTTAAAATGTTTTACTTATTTATTTATTTTTTTTTTGAGAGAGGAGAGAGACAGAGCGTGAATGGGGGAGGGACATAGAGAGAGACAGAGAGAGAGAGAGAGAGAGAGAGAGAGAGAATCCAAAGCAGCTCTAGGCTCCAAGCTGTCAGCACAGAGCCCAACGTGGGGCTTGAACCCATGAACTGTGAGATCATGACCTGAGTTGAAGTCAGACACTTAACCGATGAGCCACCCAGATGCCCCTGAATTTCCATTTAAATGGGCGAGCTGTATGGTATGTGAATTGTATCTCAATAAAGCATGTCAGAGAAAACTGAATTCCACTGACAATACAAAAACTTAACTTTAGTCAACAGATGCACAGAAAACGACGCAACAGGATCGATTCCCTTGGCTCCTTTCTGGAAAGTGTGAAGCACACTGGAATTTCAAGAAATTGGGCGGGGGAGGCTGAAGGAAAAGCCGGGGCTGGTGGTCAGCTCTGGGAGACCGCACAGTTCAGAGCCCAGGCCCCTGGTCAGACGGCTGCTCAAACGGGTTCCACTGCTTCCTGTCGAGGGGACAGCGGGCAAGCCCTTCCCATGACCACACCTGCTCGCGGGGCTGTTGCAGGTTACACGAGATAGCGCAGCATTCTGGAAACGCCAGCTGTAAGGACCACAACAGCATGGGAGGAGGGGCCTCACAGTGAACCTGGTCGGCTCTTCTCAGCTCAGGGGCTGTTCCTTCCCATCCTGCCACCAGGGCTGTGCCAACCACATCTGCCATCAGCCACCGAGCCCCTCAGGTCAACACTGCGGGCCCCAGGGGGCGATGCAGGTCTGGGAGTGGGCAGGCCAACACCAGGCTCCCAGCGATGGGGGGGCTACTCTCCCCACTACCGAACGCCTGCCCTAAGACACTCACTGCCTGGGTGCTAATGAAGTGTGCTAACACACTTTCCATGCGTCACCTCACAAACGTCCAGCTCCTGGGCTTACAGGTCGAGCTGAGACAGGCGGTCTCATTTGGTCCTCACAACAAATGCTATCAACTTTTCTCGCCTCCCCCCTGCGGAGAAGTAAACTGAAGTCTATCAAGAGGACCCAGAGTTCTGTTTCCACACACGGTGGGAAGCTCTCTGAGGGCCGCCCCTGCTCTCGGGGTCCAGGTTCTCCTCAGGGGGCCTCCTAGCACAGTGCGGCACGCGGGGAATTGCTTAGTGACGTTTTGGGCTTGATGATGTGCCATATGTGACAACCTGTCTAATGATTCAAATTCTCCAGGTCTCTTATGATGAGCAGTTGGACCAGACAGTTGTGAAGTTCTAGGTAGTTTCAGTAAAACCCTTGTGAGATAATCATCACTGCGACCTCCCCCTGCCTTCCTTGGAAGGGGCTCAAGACATCCGGACCCTGAGTTCTTAATGTTATTCACCTATCCGGGGCTCTGTGACCCCTGAAGGTCACGCCCACACAAGCATGGGCACAGACCCGGTCTTTGCACCACCACGCTCCACGGCTTCATGAAGGAAGTTTATTTACTCTGTCAGCGTGGTCCCCTCCCCACCTCTTGTTGTTTTGGAAAGGATTAGACTTTTGGAGAAAAGCAACGAACTTAAAATAACAACACATTTGGCACGTACTTCTGAAGGATGGGCCTGTGTAAGGTCCTTAATCGCAGAAAAGGAACAGCGCTGCCTCCATAAACAGACACAAATCTGCCTGCCCTCCCCTCCCACCTATTTCTCTCTCTCCACACCCACCCCCAAATCCAAAATCTGGGGATTCACAGGCCACTAGAGGGTCTGTGCCTTCCCTGTCAACAGATTTGTGTGCTGATGGTATGTTGTCCTGAGATAAAGCCAGAAGCATACACTCCTTTCATCTGCGAGTAAACTATCAGCTTATTTAAACAGCCACAGAGCTGGGACTTTACCTTTGACTTGTTGATTCATTAACTATGTATTGAACCACCACAAGCAACATACTGCGGTGGGAAATACAAAAATCAGGAAGACGTGATCTATTAGAGAAATATGTGTAAACACTTTGGTACGATATAAAGTGGCATGGAAGGTTTTAAAATAGAGCCAAAGGCTACAGGAGCAGACAGACCAGCAGTTAACTTCACCCGAGCGGGTATGAAAGCAGGTGGCGTTTTGCCATCACACTGGCCATCCGCCCTCAATCTGGGGGGAAAAGAAGAAAAGAGGGGGAGGGCTACCCTTCCTTCTCATTTGTGCCCAGGCTGGCGGTGGGTGGGGGGTGTTTCAAGCAGACAGAACGTTTACACTGAAGGAGTCAAAGCAGATCATGTTCATGTTTTCGAAACATCTAGCCCCAGAGTAAACAAATTCTCTGCTTTTATAAGGCACCCCTGGTACTTGGAAGAAATTACTTATCAGACGCTTTGCTCAAAACGGATCAATATTACGGCGACTTGCGAGACTGGCACCTTCCCTGTCCGTCGATTAGACTGTAAGTAAATGCAGCATATACCAGACCATGACATTCCCTTTGTTGAACGGCAGCTTCCAGCAATCTCGGGAAGAGCTGGCTCACCTCTGGGCAACCCTCCAATTGAAAGCTAAACGGAGAGGACCCTGATCTCTCAGGGTTTGTGGGATCGGTATGTAGCCCTCAGGTCGCCTCTACTGCCCACACCCAGGGTGAGCGAGCAGAGCTGATGACACCACCTGAGTCCAGGCCTACCCAACTGTCCCCTGACGACCACTCCGCTGGCTCTGTGAGCGGGCGAGGGTTGCAATATTAGAGGAGAGAGCTCACAGCAGCCCCGGAACCTGCCCAGGTCCCACGACTGGCTAAGGTCCTACGTCCTATACCACCTGCCTCTCCAGGTTTGGGTAAGAATACAGATTTCGAACTCAGATCTTCATGCAGAGAGGACCATAACCTAGCCTCGTGCCTCGTACCCAGTCCCACAAAACCGCTATTGCCAGCATCTGCTACAGGATTCCAACAGGAAGCGACTCTGATCCAACACCAACCAAATGCTCATCTCAGATACCCGATACCTGAGGGGGCGTATCACGAACACGGTGTGTTCATGCCTGTACATGTCTAGGCTCTCTCACTGCATTGTTACCTCATCCAAATGCAAAAGAACACAGATCCCACCATCTCAGCTTCCCAAAGACAGGTCCCAACAAACTGGTGACAAACACTTAAATTCTCTGCCTTTGCCAAGGGCCTGTACTCCACCTGCTATGTGAAAAACCACTCCTAGAGCACTGTCCACGGCTCCTCACCTTATGTCCTTTAGGAGAGACCTGTGCCATCAATCCCCTGTCAACCTTCTTCCAAGGGCAATGTTGTCTCTGTCAAAGAATTTTTCTACTCTCTCTTATCACATTTTTCTCATTCCCTCCTGTCCTGCCCGTCACTGTGGTCCAGGCTCAGCAGGCACTGGGTCTTTTAACTGCCCCGGGGACACCCCTCCTTCCGTCTGTCTGTCCCACCTTGCGTTGTATGACAGTAGGTGATCACCCTCCAGCCACCTGGAGCAGAGAGGCCATCCACTGCCCGGACCTGCCAGTCTTCCGTCCACCTCTCGAGCCCAAAGACCAGTGTAAGCCGGGTGACTTATGCTCCATTTGATAAGACTGGCAGGAAAATCTCCCGTAAGCTCTGCCCCGTCGGGCCAGCCGGATGCATGAGGCACAAAGCTTCTCGGCCAGGTTTTGGGTCAAAAGTGAAACAAGAACAAAAAATTCTTGTTGAAGAAAACAGCACACTCTCCACATTTGCAAGGACACTGGGCCAGAAAAGGATACGTGGCCCAGAATCTATGCAGAGAGGGGCGCCTGGGCGGCTCAGTCGGTTAAGCGTCCGACTTTGGCTCAGGTCGTGATCTTGTGGTTTGTGGGTTCGGGCCCCGCGTCGGGCTCTGTGCGGACAGCTCGGAGCCTGGAGCCCGCTTCGGATTCCATGTCTCCCTCTCTCTCTGCCCCTCCCCCGCTTGTGCTCGCTCTCTTTCTCTCCCTCTCTCTCAAAAATAAACATTAAAGAAAATTTTTAGGATCTATGCAGAGGGAAGGGGCTTGAACTCCCCTGATGCAGAAGGTGAGGGGGTACTCATATGCCACCAGTGAGGGCGACACTCCTCACTCCTCTGTCATCGACCTAGAGCATCGGCCAAAGCTGCCTTGCTGTGGCTTCTTCCTAAGAAAACCAGCCACACCGATTTTTTTATCTGGATGCCCAAAAAGGTGACTTGCCAGAGAAAAAAACCAAAACAAACCAGGGTGATCTATTCCCCAACGAAGCGACAACTGAGATCCCCTAAACTTGTTACTGTGCTGCCTCACGGGGCTTGGGTACAAGGCCAGTCTTTGCTCAGAAAACAAAACCAGGCAGGTCCATACTTACATGTCGCTGCCCGGGTTGGGTTTGACCGAGTCCTCAGCCGGAAGGCAACACTCCATGATCTCATTGAAGCCTGCATTCCCAATATTCTTGGCAAGCTGCAAAAGGAGAAGTCTATTTCAGGGTACTCAATTATTAATGCATTCCACTGCTGCACACTACTCATGCGTTGATGATTTATTTAATGGCCACTAAGAAATCGAGCAATAAAGTGGTTTGCCGTTAATAAAGATGGACAAAACCCAAACCCCAAAGGTACTCATAAAACTAGAGATAAGAAGCAGCAGGTCTATTACAGAGAAATGTTCTTATAAAATGTCCCCTGGATAAAGCACCGAGGTGGACAGGAAGGGGCAGTAACTTGGTCCGATGTCAGTTTCCACCCTTATCCCCTCCCCTGAAAAAACCTGTGCTCCCACTGAAATGGACCTAAAAAGATCTATTTATGCCAGCAAGGAGGCGGCTCTCATCCAGTGGAGAGTGCTGGGCCAGGAAGTCAAGACTCGGGTTCAAATCACAGTTCTATTCCCTGGCTTTGTGACCACACGCGAGTCAGTTTACCTGAGTTTCAATTTCTCACCAGTAAAACAGGGATGATACCTACCTCGTAAAAATAATAGAGTGGAGCAATTTAGGCGAAAGCCTAATTCGGTTCCATAAACCGAAGCACAAAAATGTACTTGTTCCAAATGTAAGGTCCTCATGCAACGATCAACTTTCTTATTCATTAAAATTTAAATGAACACATTTTAATCAACGCTTCCTGAATACGAGGCAGTGTGTTCAACGCAGCTAGACTAGGGAGGCAACTGTCACGGCTTGTCTTAGTCAAGCACAATATGGCAACTGGCACTCTCCTGAGTGGAGGCACAAACTGGGTGAGCAGGAGCTCCTTAAAAGCAGGGGTTTAATCATCTTATTTGAGCACCCAGCCCAGCACCTGACAGAGATTAGCTTCTTCAATGTTTAATGAAACCGAACTGAAAGCCAGCACCTGGCCCAGGGCTCTCACGAGAACAGATAGTTCACCTCCCGCGTTGAACAGGGCACAATGGGGCACGTGGAGCCTCTGATATCTCTGTTCTCCAGCAGTGACGCGGACACAGGGTCACAGGGCATGTTCTGGAAGATCAGGCGGGTGCCTGAGCACCCCTTCTCTCTCCAGGGGTAAGTGACTGAAGTGACAGCCAAGGGGATCTGAGTTAGAGGAGCCTGAACTTTCTGGCGGTGAGAAAGGTGAAGCAGGGAAATGGGATTGCGAGGGACGCCGCCGGACAAGGGATGTGGGACACCTTAGTAACCGTCCGATCCACTTCCTGATTTTACCGTCCTTGGTAAAGTGAACACAGTGTCCTAGATGGCTCAGAGCACCAGGCACTAAGCAGCCCCACCTGGGCCCTCATTCCCGGCCTGGTGGCCTCAGGCCATTGTCAGGGGACAAAACCCTGGGGCTGCCTCACTGTGGTTTCCCCAAGAATGAGGCTGATGGCCAACCACACCAGGTGACAGCGCCCATGTACCATGGACCCAACGCCCGCAATGATTTCTTGGATCGTCAGTGTCAGATCCAGGACTGAACCTCAGCGTCAGAGCCCCTGTTTGGAGCCAGGCATGGCTGAATGACCCCATCCTTCCGTGTAATGTGGACACCGTGCCCTCGCCAGGCACAGTCGTCTCTCTTCAGAAGGTAAGTGACGGAACGGGCCCCAGCGCCCTTCTGCGAGCAAGGGCCCCGCATGCCTCTGAGTCTGTGGTAAGCAGATGGGAGGTGGGGCGTGAGGAGGAGAATTCCCCGCGAATCAGCTGCCTCCCTTCTGCTTGGACTTGGCTGGTTTACTAGGGGACAGCTGGTCCAGGGAGCCACCGCATCCGTGCGTCACACTTGCCCAGTGCAGAGAAATGTGCCGCCTCACAGTTTTGCCAAGTTCCAGCGAACAGTTCAGCCTGCAGAGAACTCCTTTAGAATCATCAACAAAAGCAAAGCATTTGCAGATGGAAGCTGCAGGGTCACGTCGAGAAAATGCGGGTCCCAGCGGGCCCAGTGGGCGGGAGCCAAGGAAACAGGAAGGCTGGTGTTATGCAGCCCCCAACACATATGCCCCCCTACTCCTGGAGGTCTCCCTGCGGCAGACACGGGGCCAGATCAGATCTAGGAAGGTCTGGGGCACTTTAAGTGCTACATCACTCAGCAACGCAAATCCCAGCCCCAGGTCAGTCCGCAAACGCACACCGAGACCTCAGATGCACTCGGTACTGAGCATGAGACACAACCCTGCTTGGGGGAAGCTCTGAGATCAGTCTTTTTTTGTTTTGTTTTCTTTTTTAAGTTTATTCACTTATTTTTTGAGAGAGCACGTGCACGAACAGGGGGGAAGGCAGAGAGAGAGGGGGAGAGGGAATCCCAAGCAGGCCCCGTGATATCAGTGCAGAACCTGACATGAGGCTCGATCTCCCGAACCATGAGATCATGACCTGAGCCGAAATCCAGAGTTAGATGCTTAACCAACCGAGCCACCCACGTGCCCCAGAGAGAGCTCAGTCTAACAAGACAGAGGTGAATACAGAGAAATGCACAGTGTTGGGGGCTGGCAAAGAAGTCCACACTGAGCACAGAGTATGGAGACAGCAGGTGTATGTCAGCAGGACAGCTGCCTGGTCAAGACACCCACGACACCACACACACCCTGCGTGGAACCCTGGGTCCCTCTCCCTCACTGCACGGAAGCACCTGAGGATGGGGACAGAGTCACGTGTTTCCGGAGACTCTTAGCACTGACCTGTGCCGGGCCTACGGACCCAGACCGAGACCTCAGATTTTACCCAGAAATTGTTTTCCGAGTTTGGGGTGAGGATGGGGAAAACCTGCCCGTTTTACTGTTTCCGGAGGGAGGGAAATCTGCTGTGACCTTCTTCCCTGCTCTTACGCTCCCCGAGGGGAGGAGCGGGCAAATGACAAGAAAGAACTTCCGTGACTGTGGGCCTCAGCACTGCCACACACACAGGAGAGGCTGTGGGCTCCTCCTGTTCCCGCCTGTGTGAACCTCATCAACCAATCTGGCTTCTTTCAACACGAATCAGACTTTGGATCTCTCAACTGGTTCCAAATCCAGGAGTCGGCTGCTTAACTGAGTCACCCAGGCGGCCCTGGCCTCATTTTTAAAGACAGAGTTCTTGTTTGGGTCAGACACGGTGTATGTAAAGCACCCTAGGACAATGCCTGAGTGTAACAGTTGCTCAATAAATGGTAGCTGGGACCACATTTCTTGCTGCCCTTAGGGTCCTGAGAGCAGCTTCGCTGCAGTCCCAGGGGAAACAGCGGTTCCAGCTGTGAGCTATGAGCTCACAGAAGACTTTGGAAGAAGATTTTAAAATTACAGACACAAATAAAATTTCGTAATATAAAAATTCCCTTTATTAATTTCATGTTTGAGGTCAAACTGATCATATGATACGAAGACCCCAGTACCAACGGTACTATCTTACACGTGAGCTGGAAATCAATGCTGAAATGATCTGTGTTGGGGCAGGAGAATCTACCTTTCCAAAATCTGTGTTTACCAGGAGGGTTTCTGAAAGTGGGTTTGCTTTGAAATCGGAGGACACTGAGCGCACGCGCTAGAGGGCCAGTTCAAGTGGGGTGATCTCCCAGAACGAACTAGTGCTTCACGCATTCATGTGTTTCCACTGAGTAAGACATGATTCTGACAGCAGGTAGAGGGGAGAGAAGATTACTGCTAACTAGCCACCCTCGCGGATGCCGCTGAAACCCGTTCAGGTAACATGGAAATCAAGCATGCTCTGAAACCAAAATAAAAAAAAGAAGGAAATGATGACGTTTCCGTAGCACATGTGTTTCCAAGGGAACAGTGTGCAGATGTGAAACCAGAAAGTAATTTATGGAATTAAGCAAAACGATTTTTATCGTGACGAATAATACGGTGAGGCCATATGGGAGGACAGGAGTGACCATCTATGTGGTGACGGTCTGTTTAGGGTCAGCCAAGGATGAAAGTCTGCGCCCATCACAGCGCATCACCCTGAGATTCGGGCTCCAGGACTGACTTACCTGAAGGACAGAGAATCACTGCACCTGTAAAGCAACTTTGCCCAGGATTCTCCCCTGGAGACGCTGGGAGTTGACTTTCCAGGCCACCTCTTATTTCCTCTCATAGGGTGCAAGGAGGTTCAATCAACATTTGCTACACAAGAACACACACTACGACAAACTCAAGCAGAGACCCTGATGTCCCTGCTCTGCACATCGTCAATGTTCATACTTGCAGCAGAAAACCGGAGTGGACTCTCCCTGTGGATTCATACGTTAGGACACGTGGATTGTTCTTCTGAAAGGATTCAGTTAAAGTCATTTTGGAGTAGAGAATTATGAGAGCTAATCCTTCATAGTCTTTACTGTGTGCCAACGTAATTCTAAACACACACACACACACACACACAGGTCGATGTGTCAAGCCTTCAGGAGATCTTCTGTTCAAGCATCCAACTGTCTAAGCAGAATAAAAATAACCTGGGTGCTTTAAAAAGGCTTGAACTTCTCATGTTTTAGAAATGAATCCTAACCCCTGACAAACACTCTCCATGCAGTGCTTGACTTAACGGCTGAGCGGTAAGGGTTCTGGGCAGGACATCAGGCTCACTGTCCTGGCACGCGGTGGGTGGGGCTGGGGAGATGCCCACCTCCCGTGAGCAACCAGATGACCACACAGGGAGAGCTGAGGGGCAAGGGGTGGGGGGGAGAACCCCACAAGACTCGGGGGCCTTTTCCATCTGTTTTTCTGCAACAACTGAGGGTGAGGCAGACCAGGAGAGTCTGAAACCAAGGCATAGATCAGGTTCTGAAAATACCTGCAGATACTAAATAAGCAGTCTCTGCCTGATGGCTCAAAAGGGCTGACAGCTGGCCAAATGTTAACCCCCCCTGTGAGGAGGTGCAGACAGAGGCTCTGGGAGATAAAGACCAGGGTTCTAACCAGGGGTCAGAAGCCACCTCACTGTTTCACCAAGACATGAACATCTTCCCTTCTACCTTCTTTGGTGTTTTCCTGCTTAGTAGGCAAGAGTCGCATGAAGACCATCATTTTAATTTTTGAGACACATTTAAGCAGGTGTAACAGATGTGCTGGGGTCAAGCCTCGACCAGCTCACGAGAGCCATTATTAAAATTACATTATATAAACTCCTAGTTAAGTAAATTATACTAAAAACAAAGTAATAAGGGCTCAGAACTCATCACCTCCTAATCATTTTACTATTCTGTTTCTGAAGCCACGGACAACCAGTGTTTGTGCGGTGAACTCAGTTACATTCAGTGACTCACGCTGGTTACTGACGATGGCACAGATTTGAGAAAATGGCCACGGCGGGAGTACAGACATCTGTGGACCGGCTGACTACAAAGCAGGGCTTTCTTTTTCTTAAACATTTGCTGGGGATGGGGGATGGAGGGTGGAGGGTGGGGAGTGGGGGACAGGGAGGGACAGTAGTGATGCTTAAATGCTCACCACACAGCAGGACAGGCCACCACAAGGACCAGTTCGTTTTCCAGGCTCTTCAGAGGTGAATCGTGAGCTCTGGATTAAAGGGTCCCGCCCTAGATCTGGCACTTTAATAACTATATAACCTTGGGTACATGAAAACATTCTAAGCCTCAGTTCCTCTGTCATAAAGAGGGGATAAACAGCAAGGTCGCTGGGTTGTAGTGAAGGACAAATGAACTAATACATATAAAGAGCTCTGAGAAGTGCTTAGTACAAAATAAGCAATTATTATGTCACCACAAATCACTTAACACTTCCCGCTGTTTTGAGGAAATCAGTATGGCAGCAGACCAACTGCCAGGGGTTACCAGTGCTTCCTGAGAATTGGTGTTTCTTTGAAAATATACTGTGGGAATCTCAAGGCTAACCAAAGTCAGTTACCCAGGCTACCTCTTGTACACACACAGCTCCACCGCGGAGGCTGAATGCATCACGACAGTAACAAGAACGGCATTGTGGAACCAGGAAGACACTGCCTGAGTCTTGCTGAGTCGCGCTCCATTTTTAACTTGAAGTAATCAGGGACGTGACCAACCGGGCGACCAGAATTCACTCTCGTTTCTCCCAACTTCACCTTTCAAGACCATAAAGGAATCCTTTGCCAAGACCAGGAAGATTTGACAAGATAGTTCAAAATGCATTACAAGTTCAGACCCTGGTTCTAGAGTAGTCATCGATAAAATTTATGGCCCCTTGAGAGGTATACTGACCACAATAATTGATCTCCCGTCAAGACGATTGCTCTTTTCATTACAGTCAACGGCGATCTATATCCACTTACTGTTCACTGCCCAGTGCCCAGCTACACCAAGAATTTCAAACACTGCTTCTCAACCAGCAATCACAGGCTTTGAAAACAGTCCACCAAAGCTCCATTTTAGGTGGCCTCCAAACAGCTAGTGTGATGTGCCTTTTCCTCCGTGGGGCTGGTCTCAATACTCTGGATGTTACTTCACAGAAAATGCTTCAACCTCCCAGTATCCTTCTATACTGCGCTGCGCGGCTCATATGTTATCACTGAGCCAAAAAGGAAAGCCTTCTTTAGAAACAAAGGCAGTAAAAGAAGGCCGAAATCTCACCCGGAGAGTGACAGTAGAGGCAGGGGAAAAGTGGGCCGGAGGCCTGAGCCATGTCGTGACCACAGACTCAGCAGGGATCTGCTGGGGGCTCCGGAGAACAAGCCCTCAACTGTCTCTGGGCTTTCCGCTGTGCACGCATTTAAGGAATGGGGTGACCTAGACTGTGTCGCCATCGTATTCCACGTCGTACACACGTCTCAGCTCTCCTTTTTTGTGTTACTTCACTTTATTCGTTTAGGAAGAAGGTTTTACAACAAAAAGTGCCTTCAACTACCAGTAGCTGAGAAGGAGGAATTACCACTGAGGTTCTAATTGTCCAAACCCATCTGGCAAAAATCAACAACCATCAGCCCAGGGGAATTGCAAGAAAGCAAAATGGGTTCGAACGCCAAAATGAAAACTTAGAATTCGGTGCATTCATTTTCATTTCAAAATCAATGATTTGAGAATTACCAGAAGCTCAGACGTTCCCAATACATCTAACGTCAGGGACTGCATCCTGGAATAGTGAACCCCGAGCTCTCGGTGGATTCCAGAACACTCAATACAGGTCAGGATGCCCAGATTGGTGGAGAGCCAGGTAGGATCTGCCAAAGAGAACAGGGAAAGTTGGAGTTCACAGCAAGTGCAGGGCTGGGGTCACAACACTTTTCCCGTATAGCTATTGCACATGGAGTTTTGAGCATGAGCATTTTCTCAACCCTGGACACAGCTGGAGCCCTCCTTCATCACTCATTCTGCATTACCACCCGCTTACACACAATACACACATATGCACCTGTCTGCTCCCCCTCCCTCCATTTATTTACTCATTTATCCTGCCCACCCTTCCGTTCATTACGAACTCCCAAGTGACAGGTGCGTGTCCAAGAATAAACAGGACACAGTGCCCTCTAGTGGCCACAGGCCCTGAAGGCTGTCCTGAATACAAACCACGCCCATCACCAACCCTGGTCATACCAGCAAAGGGGAGAGAAAAAACGAGGGCCGCCAGTCTAGTGCTGTATAGGGAACAGACTTAAGACAGGTCTACATGTTCACAAAATGCTAACAATCATGACGGAGAACACACTATGGGCTGATGCCACACTCTGTGCTCAACACTTTGGCGGCAGCAGAAATAGTTCCGAGTGCAAGAGCTTCTGCAATTACAGATGCTGTCACCTGATACTCCTTCAGCACACACGAGAAGGCCAGCAGGCAAACAGGGCAGGAGTCTTCATGGTGCTCAGAAAGGAGAAGGGGCTTGCTCGAGGCCGCAGGGGGTGCGGAGCCGGACGGCAGTCCTGCCTGGGCCCGGGCCCATGCTGGCACCGTGTCACCGAGCTTCTCCCGGAGCACAGCTCCTAAGTCACTGAGCCATCCTACCGTGTGCTGGGTACACAGCAGACACCCAAGGGATGCCTGACACACGAATGCTGAGTTTACCGAAAATGGGGCGTTCAAAACAAAACACGCCAGAGCACATTACCCCGGCCCTTGCGTACTATTCTCTGGCGAATTACCCGCTGCCCTTAGAAACTTGCTGCGGGGAACTATCGCAACCTTGGTCACCAGCGAACTGTCACGTTACTTTTTCAAAGTTCAAGTTATAAAAAATTTTATCCATTTGGGAAACTTCTGGGCATCTGTGTTTGCATTTCTTCCATACCGGCCGTAGCACACTTTCGGGAGACAGGAGTATGTTTAGATCACTTTGTATCAATTTTCACGTCAGCTATCTTGTCCTACCATTTCCAAACAAAAACGTCCGCAGCTTTGACTTCTTTATGAAAGTGTCTTAAAAGTCCCAGTGAAGTGCTACACGGCCCTCTTTGCTTAAGAAAAAGCACAATTAGGGTCACCCGGGTGGCTCAGTTGGTTAAGAGTCCGACTTCAGCTGAGGTCAAGATCTTGGGGTTTGTGAGTTCGAGCCCCACATCGGGGTCTCCTCTGCTGTCAGCTCGGAGCCCGCTTCAGATCCTCTGCCCACCCCCCCCACCCCCCCACCGCTTTGAGCTTGCTCTCAAAAATAAATAAACATTACAAAAGAAAAGAAAAGAAAAAACACAATTCACTACTTACCACTCCCTACACCTCATTTCCTGCCAAAAGGTACTTTTTAATGGATCCAAGACCCTGAGGGAATACCTACCCCTCACTACCCCCAGACATACAGCTTTTTGGGGCAATAGGAACCTCCTGGCAATTCTCAACTGCCCACTCTATTTTTGTTGTGTGCATTTTTTTAGAAGAACGGTCATAGAACTGGAGGAATGAAGAAGGTAACTGACACTCCACAAGCTTTCTCATTTTGTGAATGTTCAGGAACAGCTATCCCAAAGCTCCCAAAGCACCCTTCCCCCTTAATCAGAATAACTCCACTCCTTAAGCTTTTGAAAATACCAGCTCTTAAAATCTGCAATGATACCGCTCTATGTCCATTACAGAATGGAGCTCCTCATAGGCTTTATCAAAACACAGACATCAACACCTCTTTTCACAGAACGTGACGCTTGGAAGGGACCGGAAAACAATCTCGACCAGTTCCTTCATTTTCCATACAGGGAAACCGACAGCTAACAAAGCAAGTGGCTCTCCTGGGGTCACAGACTAGACAGCGGCTTAAAGTCACTGCACAAGTTCTACAAAGTAGCACAAAGGGAGGCTGGAGTAAATCCCGGGAAAAGCCGCCCGACGCAGCCTCCGAGCCAACACAATGAGCGGATGACCTTGGTCTCACCCACGTTCTGTGCTTTGGCGTTCGTGTCTCAAAAGGCTTTATTTTTTTTTTTTTTAATTTTTTTTAATGTTTATTTATTTTTTGAGACAGAGACAGAGCATGAACGGGGGAGGGTCAGAGAAAGAGGGAGACACAGAATCCGAAGCAGGCTCCAGGCTCTGAGCCATCAGCCCAGAGCCCGACGCGGGGCTCGAACTCACAGACCATAAGATCATGACCTGAGCCGAAGTCGGACGCTTAACCGACTGAGCCACCCAGGCGCCCCTCAAAAGGCTTTAAATCTTTTCAGCTCTGTGAGGCCATCTTCACGCTCCTGTGTCTTCCCACCCTCCCCCTGCAGCTATGCACAGGGCCCCGTGGGCCACGAGCTCCCGCACGGGCTCGCTCGAGGTCTGCAGTGAAAGGGAAAATCCGTGGCTGGTTTCCATGAATCGGGATGAGAGTCAACGGAGGGGTGGGGCGGGGAGGGGCGGGGCTCACCTGGCGCCCCGCAGTCGCAGCACACGTCATTGCCCGTCATCCTCTGCACTTCCGCGATGATCTCCTTGGTCAGCTCTTGGACGATGTTATTTTCCCCGGTGTTGTCATCCCCCTTAAATGCATTGTTTAAAGCTTCTTCTTTGCTGTTCTGCAGCACAGACATCCATCTAGGAAAATGAGAGAGATGCTGTGTTAAATCCCAGGGACTGCTGCGTCCCAGCCCCAGGGCCCACCCCCCGAGGGACTTACATTTGGCATTCCTGTTCGTCTTCTGCTTGGAAGTGGTACGTCCTGTCATCTGCATGGCAAGAGAAGTTTTATCAGCTGGGAGCCCGGCACAGTAATCCGTACACAATGCCGGCAGAAAGTGGTTTATAATTAACCTCGGGAATGATCTTAACTCTCTGCTGCGAAATGAATGATTTGTACAAAATGGCGCACTCTCTCGCGTCCTTCACCCGCCTTGCCTGCCGTTGCTCGGTGATTGTGGCTTTGGAATCCAAACTAACAAACCTGTCCACATCCAAGCTTAAGAAGAGATAAAGCTTCCCCAAACAGGAGCTACTCAGGGATGGAAACCATCATTATCCTTTCAAAGGCTTTGTTTTCTTGAACTCACCAAGAAGTTGGCGCCCCAAAAGTAATTGTTACAGCCCCTTGAATAATAAAAGCCTTTTCTAAATGAGTATCTCACAAGTTTTCTGGCCTTAGAAAAAGATGAGAAATCCTAACCACAGGCCATGGGAGTGCTGTATTACAAACACCACGGAAGCAGGAGGAACAGCTGAAGGCTGTTGGGACACCAGATCCTTTTTAAAAAAAATTTCTTTAATGTTTATTCATTTTTGAGAGACAGAGCACGAGTGGGGGAGGGGCAGAGAGGGAGACACAGAATCCGAACCAGGTTCCAGGCTCTGAGCTGTCAGCACAGAGCCCGACGTGGGGCTTGAACCCACAGACCGCGAGATCATGACCTGAGCTGAAGTTGGACACTTAACTGACTGAACCACCCAGGCACCCCTAAAATAATTTTTTTTTAATTAAAAAAAAAATTTTTTTTTAACGTTTATTGATTTTTGAGACAGAGAGAGACAGAGCATGAACAGGGGAGGGGCAGAGGGAGAGGGAGACACAGAATCCGAAACAGGCTCCAGGCTCTGAGCAGTCAGCACAGAGCCCGATGCAGGGCTTGGACTCATGGACCGCGAGATCATGACCTGAGCCGAAGTCAGACGCTTAACCGACCGAGCCACCCCGACGCCCCTAAAATAATTTTTTTTAATGTTTATTTATTTTTGAGAGAGAGACAGCACGAGCAGGGGAGAGGTAGAGAGAGAGGGAGACACAGAATCCAAAGCAGGCTCCAGGCTTTGAGCTGTCGGCACAGAGCCCAATGAGGGGCTCAAACTCACAAACCTTGCTTGAGATCACGACCTGAGCCGAAGTCAGATGCTTAACCAACTGAGCCACCCAGGTGTCCCTGTTGGGACACGAGATCTTACACTCACACACAGCCGTGTGCAAACACAGCGATGTCTCCAAGGGCTGTGCCAGACCGCTGACCCCTGTACGCAGAGCAGGGAGGAGGGGCATGTGATGCGCTATTCTTGCCCCAAATGCAGAGCCTCAGGCCCCCGGTGGGAAAGCATCAGAGAAAACTAAGGGACATTTGACCAAAAAAAGGATCAATCTTCTTCAAAACAAGTATCAAGGTCACAGACGACCAGGAGAGGCCTCACAGAGTGAGGGTGACTCTGGGGCCTGCGAGACTCACATCTGGAGCAGCCTCCTCACTGCCTATCGTGCAGCCTGACTTTTCTTCTCCAACCGCCAAATGTTTAAAGGCCTCGCTCATCGTGATACAGGTCCCACTAGCCTGGTCAGCAGGTGGGGGAGAAACAGAGGGTGACAGCCTCGTTTCCTGAGTCAGGCACAATCGGAAGTGAGCCCAAACCCCAACCTTCTTGGGATGTGCAACAAACCAGGGTTTCACTGCTCTGTGGTGGCCCCCTGGATCACTCCCGCAGGGTCTGGCTGTTTTTTGGAATTCTCTGAGACAAGCAAAGCCACACAGCACTGGGACAAAGCATTTTCACCAAACTACCCTCAGGAGAGTAACACCGTTTGAAGACTACGATGAGAAATTTGTAGGATCGGGATTCACTCTACTCATGGAAGGAGACTGGGAAGAAGAAGAAATGAACTTTTCTCAAAGAATGACAATGGATTCCGGCACATTTATGAAGGCTCCTCAAACCGAATTCAGCAAGGCCTTCTGGGTGTCTGAGGCAGGAAGCCGTGGCCTGAAGAGGTTTAGATCAAAGATACCGAAGGCATCTTGGCAAACGTCAGCCTGCCGGAGCGCTCACGCGAAACCAGATTCGCACAGGCCCGCCTTCCCACACGTCCCAGGAAAGCGGTAACACACGCCTGCCATCGACCGACCCTCCTCGGTGCCTGACCGGAAGTTACAGGCGTGTGGGCTGGAGAGTGCTTCTGGGTTGTCTGCAAGAGTGGAAGAGATGCTCCCATGACTCTCTCATGGGAGGTCCCCAGGGGTGCTGAAGGTGCCCGGGGGCAAGCTGACTGGCACCCAGTAGTTAACGAAGCTTGCCCGGTTGTGCACACATCGGGGGGCAGGTGTGAACGCTTCTTAGGGACACGGCGTTTGAAGCAGGATAAAGTCAGTTTTTATTTTACAAATTAGTCTGGAATCTGAAGGACAGAACAATGCCCAAACCCTTTAGGCACATCACACTGCTCGACACTCTCCTCCAAATGAGTACAGTGCGTATTAGAACAGGGAAACCAGGGCACGAGGGTAAGCTGCCATGGGCCTCTGCCTCCTCACCCAGACTAGCGGAGGTGGTAACAATTACCTTGTAAGCTTGCTGTGAGCAATAAATTATACCGGAAATAACTCCCTAGGCCTCAATAGTGTAATCCAACAGACATCTCAGAAAGCAGCCACTCACACTCTGGGAAACTGAGGCAAATAAGAAAGCACCCACCTTCCGAAAATGTATGGTACAGACTTTTCCTCTATAAGTACAACTCTTGTGCCCAAATCCCTCGTGACCCTCTTGTGTAAGGGGTGCTGGCCCCTTCCTTCCCCCAAACTGTAACCCTGGCACCTAAATGGGCCAGGAACAAAAAAGGCCAATGTTGTTTCCTTTAAAACACACTCGTCCGTTCCTTTTTCCTTAGGGATGCCGAGTAGACACTCAACACAGCAGATGGTTCTGTGGTCACTCTGTCACGTGTGCCACAAAAGAAGAAAGACGTACGGAAGCAGGAAGACTAATTCTGGCAAAACGATTTCAAAAACCAAAGGCAAAACGAAAGGCAAAACGATTTCAAAAACCAAAGTTTCTAGGGTTTTGCCAAAGACCTTATCACATTAGCCGTGCAGCATGTCTAACATCACCCAAACCACGGAAGCCTGGATGACAGAATCGTCCTTTTTTATAGTTAAGTGAGGGGATTTCAGGCTTGAGGGCCAACCCAGTATAATCTCCGTGTTTACAGGAGCCCATGAGGAGAGCGGGGCCGCCCTCAGCGTCAGGTCCTACACTGGACACCAGCAAGCAGACAATTATGAGTGGAAAGAAGAAGGTGTGGATGTCACTTGAAAGGAAGGCGTTTCTCCTCGACAATCAATTCTCTGAAATGGGATTGATGCCCCAGCAGCCAGTTTAATTTCTCTGTGGAGCAAAATCTGAGAAACAAACTTACGTGAAATAAGGTCAAAACACTTTTTCTCCTCGGGGTTGGTCTTCACTTGACAGGTTAACAGGTTGAGCTTCGCGGGAGGCCGGTTAGCCTGTTTAGAAACAAAGGAATGGAGATGGGTGGGAAGGAGGACAAAATCATACCGCACCATTTCTCACTAAAATACAGCAAGAACAGGATTTCCACAGTTTGCAAAAAGATCGCTTTCGGAAGGCAGATTTTGTGTAGGAAGACACAACACAGGCACGACACAGGTGTCCTTGAATCTCAGCTCCCCAGAGGGCAAGCTGCCATTCCCTGGGAGGGACACTTGGTGGCCCACACACCCACCCGGCCAGGGGGACAAGGGCTGCTGGCTTTGAGGTTGATAGCACTGAGCTTCCTGAGAGCAAAATGCTCCACGGCTAAAGCTCCGAGACATTCCTACCGATGACACAGATGGTTGGCTGGGTGACTTGGGCACCAGCTCTATTTCTGGTGAGCTTAAAAGTGTTTCCCTGAGTGTAAACTCTTGCTTCTAAGGAAAGAAATCTCACAGCACAAAAATGACAGAGAAATAATTTTCCCTACTTTTTGAAGGCACGACAGGTAATAGATAAATAACGTTAAATGCTAAACATCTGTCACTTACGTTTCAACAAAACCCAACTCATTCACATAAATACCCCGAATCTCGCCAACACAGTGGCAACAAAAGATCACAATTCGTTTCTGGCAGACAGGTCTCAAAATGGGTATTTGACTACCGTTTCAAAAACTACCATAGGTAGTCCAAAAACAAGCAAAGATCAAAGGATAACATAATTTTAGGGGGAAAAAAAAAGAACCTGTGACTCTTCAAATGGCAAAATGTCTCTCAGAAACCTTGGAGAACTCTCCAAATATGAATGGGCTTATCCTACCCACCTCCCAAGCTGCTGAGGGAAAGACTGAATAGAATACCGTATATGTGAACCTCTTGTTCAACCTCCTGTGGCTGCCGGCTGCATTTACAAGTTGTAAAGGCTTGGATCTGGGATTCATTGAAAAAACACACATACGTGCATCCACACCTGGGTAGTCCCGTGAGACCTTCATTCATTTACAGACCCCTTTCCACTCAACTCACAGAGTCAGTGGTAGAGGCAGCATAATCCCTGTTAAAACAGGACGGATCCTTACAGTGCAAACAGTTTGGCTTTGATACAAGGAAGGCGGATAAACAGGGTGGACCAGACTCTCCTGGCTTGTGGGATGTCGGCCTCATCTCTTATACGAAAGTCACTGGATGGTCTCCACCACGGACGCCTAACAGAATCCTTGGATCATCAGAAATCAGCATTTGTTTCAAGTTATTTATTTATTTATTTTGAGAGGGGGGAAGGAGGGGCAGAGAGAGAAGGAGGCAGAGAATCCCAAGCAGGCTCCCGGCTAACAGTGCAACTTGGGGCTCAAACTCATCAACCATGAGATCATGACCCGAGCTAAAACCAAGAGTTTGACGCTTAACTGACTGAGCCACCCAGGTGCCCCAGAAATCAGTATTAAAAGACTGCAAGTTCTGTCTAATCTTGCGAACCTTGACAATTCCAAGTGGAAGTACCATCAATCCAATTTTAGATCTTTACCAATAGAATTACCTGGCTCATCCGGGAACCAACACACTGAATGACGTATTTCTACAGCACCAAGTAGGAGACCACACCACGACGCGACCACACATTTTACCACATAAAGTCTGTGTCCGCACCATTACCTCCTGTGATGACACAACCATATATATGTGCATTTAGGGGACATTCCTGGCCTACTTCCAAACTGCGGCTGTCCGCGGGGTCTTAGACACAGGAACAGTAAGAGGGGTTGGTGAACTCTGGTAAATACAGAAACGTTTTCACGCACAAGTGTTCTAAGTATGTTTAGTAAATTAGCTCATTTAATTCTTCTAACTGACCTTTGAGGCAGGAACAGCTCCAGTTTTACAGATAAAGGTACTGGCCCACACAGGCTAATTAATGTGATGGACCTTCTTTTCTACAGCTTGGGAGGCAGTGAGGCCCCATGTGAGCCCGCCAGCCTGGCCTCGAGCACAAGCTCTTAACTCCTGCTCCCGCCTGCCCTCTGCATGGCTTTCTGTGGGAAGCAGTCACCGACCTGGACGTATCAGTGCGTATCTCCGGGTGCAGCAAAGCAGCACAACCGAATTAATACCAGCCCTGCCCGGGCCCCTCTCGCTTATATTCTTTCATTTTCCCTGCACCACGGGGAAAGCTGTCCCTTCTCACTGAGACAGCTACCATCAAAGACAGACTTCGTCTTTCATGGCGTACGAACACCACAAAACATGGGAAAATATTCGGTGCCTAGATATGAAGTCGGAGTAATTATAAAGGCACAGAGGTGGCTACGTGTTAAAAAGAACAGCGGTAAGAGGAGGTCCACAAAATTTAGAACAGCCGATACCGCTTAAGAGGGTCAGCTTGCATGTTTTACATTAATCGTTGTTTGCTGTTTGTCCAGCCAGATTACCAGAGCTGTAAGAAAAATCTATGGGAGAATATTTTTAAACGGAGAAAACTCTACCCATTAAATTCCCTCTCCTGCTGCTATTTGGGGAAAATGGTGTCACCATTTAATTCAGCTACAGAATGGTTCTAATTCATCAGATACCAGCGCTCTCCAAGGAGTGGGAAACAGAGACCCCTAGATTGCACGGATTAGTAAACATGACTGAAGGTGTGGATTATTAGACTTCCTATCATTTTAATCATGCCATTCTATTTTTTTCCCAATTTGTCAGGCTTTTAAAGTTTGTGGGATTTTTTTAACATTCATTCATTTTTGAGAGACAGAGCATGAGCAGGGGAGGGACAGAGAGAGAGTAGACACAGAATGCGAAGCAGGCTCCAGGCTCTGAGCTGTCAGCACAGAGCCTGATGCGGGGCTCAGACCCACGAACTGTGAGATCGTGACCTGAGCCGAAGTCACTTAACCAAATGAGCCAGCCAGGGCCCTTAATAGGTAGTCTGGACTCTTCATGACTAACAATCATTTAAAAAAGAAATTTAGACTGCAGAAGAACCAGTGGACATTTCTTGCAGCTTAATCAGTCCCCAGTCCTTGGCAGTGTGGCAAAGCGATGCATGCATTTGGCAAAGGTGATACCCAGTCAGTTATTTTGTCCCAAGGATCACTTTTCCCAGTGCTAGAAAACACAACGAATCTCAGCGAATGGGGAACACCAACTAGGCTTTCAGCAAATGCATCAGGATGTCATCACCGTCCCTCTGCTAGAATACAGAGCATGCCGTCTCATTTCCCGAAGGCTGCCAGCTTCCGGGGAAGAAACCGGTTTGGAGAACATCGCAAACACACACCCTGTGCTTCCACAGCATCGAGATCGGATTCTCCACCGAGGGCCAGATCCTGCTCTTAGAGCCCCATTTACTCAGTCAGGTCTTTGAACCACTGTCCTTCTCTCCCCCGATGGTAAATTTGCCTCCTCAGGGAGGTGCTGGCTACCTAGGTAAGCCACACAAGGAGCCAAATGCAAACAAAATCACACAAAGAGGCATCTCTCAGATCCCTCTCTCGGCAGAGGTTAATTCACACCACCGCACGTGAACGCTTTCTAGGTGCGACGGCACACCTGTGTGCGTGTGCGTGCACGCATGTGCACGGAACAGGCAGGATGCACACGGAGGAAGGAGAAAAGGAGAACTCTGTGGTATACACACAGCTCCTGCTATAGTTAGTACCCCTCTTGTCTTCCCAGCCAGAGCCCCCGCCTGCCACTCGGCCGGGCTGGAGGCAATGTCTGCCCCAGCAGCTCCCAGCCCGGGCTGCTCAGGGCAGTGTGAGTGAGTCATACAGAGAGCACGGATTCCCTAGAGAGGGAGCCCCCTAAACACAAAGCACTTATTAAATATGCAAGTTGTGTGGCAAGCTGAGCCGTCAGCAGGCTACTAACGCTAGTTCTCACTGCACCATCTGCCAAAGACTGGGGCAGCCCACCAGCGTCCACAGGAAACCGAGTCTGCGTCTTCCAGAGAGAAGTACGGGTAATGGAAGCGACAGGAACCCAAGCTGACCCTGCCAGCAAGGGAGTACTAGGCCTGCTTTCACTTCCGTCGCGGAGGGAGGACCGCTCACTGGCTTAAGCTGAGGCCCTGGGTCCAGGAGAACATGTTAATGAGGCAAAAATGCCAAATGCCTTAAGAGCTGTGAACAAGCATGAAATGAAACTCAGTCTTGCTTTGTCAAATTTTCTGCATCGAGGCAGTAAACCTGAGTTAAAACAACCGAGTGGAAAACCATTTGAAAGCAAATCACAGAATCATAGGTGTTTAGAGCAGGGAGGGAAACTGGCCATCACCCAGTTTAAAGTTTATTCACTTTGAGAGACAGAGAGAGAGAAAAAGAGAAGGGGAGGGGCAGCGAGAGAAGGAACAGGGAGAGAGAATCCCAGGCAGGCTCTGTGCCGTCAGTGCAGAGCCTGATGCGGGGCTCAATGTCACAAACTGTGACCTGAGCCGACCTGAGCCGAAACCAAGAGTTGGACACTTAACCGACTGAGCCACCCAGGTGCCCCTACGGTCTTGATTTTGAACAGGCGTGGTGGTGACTGAATAAATTTGCCTCCCTGAATCTACAGCACTCCTCCCCAGACACACAGGCATGTCTATATGGAGAGTACATCACATCAGGGTCCAAACTCCAGGGCCCCAGGAGGGATGTCATGACCATGAAGGATCCAGGAACAGCTCCATATTAGAAAAGAGGAATGACCTCTATTTGCCTGGGCAGGAGACACATTCGGCCCCCAGGCCAAAGGGCCAACGAGATGGCTACAGACACTTGACGTACGCTAGGTCCCAGTCAGGGACGATGAAGGGGCCCCAGGAATTGTAGGTCCAGTCTTCCCATTTCCTTCCAGAGTACTGGGAAGAGCCCACGCTGAGCCGTGACCTGTCTACAGGAGCCTGTGCTCCTGCCCAGCTCGGCCTGTCACCAGGGGAACTGGTGGAAACCAGGGGGAGGGGAGGAGACGACAGAGACCCAGGGTCATGTCCACTCCCATCCACCCACAGGACGGAGGCCGCCAATATGCACACAGCACCAGGCCTCCTGCTTGGGGAACAGAAATGCAAGGCACCACCCATGCCGCATTCTCATTAGCACCAAAATAGCAACAACTCTGCCTTTAGACATTTCCAAAAACGTCTAGCAGCCTATGTGGTATTTACCAGATTGTGTCATACAGGTAAGGTGACAATATGCCTGAGCCACTGTGGGAAAGAGGACTGTGGTGTGAAGGGCTGTGTTTGTAACTGTGGTTAAAATCCTCAGTTTTTGAGGGGCGCCTGGGGTGCTCAGTCGGTTGAGTGTCCGACTCTTGGTTTCAGCCCAGGTCATAATCTCACGGTTTGTGAGATTGAGCCCCGTGTCAGGCTCCATGCTGACAGCACGGAGCTTGCTTGGGATTCTCCCTCTCCCTCTCTCTCTGCCTCTTCCCCTCTCGTGCACGCGCTCTCTCTCTCTCAAAATAAGTAAACTTAAAAAAAAAAAAAAAAAATCCCCAGTTTCTGAAAGCTGGATTAGTAAATCATCTTACTCTGACTGATTTCTCAACAGGCTCAACATACAGGCCTCAGTTTCTTGCAAGGACTCTTACACACAGGATGACAGAAAAAGGACTTGACGAAGGTTGGGCGCCACGTGTTGGATTTCTATAATATTACTGAAGTTTCTCTTCTCTTGGATTTAGGCTTCCCAGAGTCCTGACCACTTGAACGCTTTTCCCTTTATGGAGAAGTAGGAAATCTTCCCAAGTAGGAAGTTCAATTTCCAGAGATGAAGACAGCTGGGAAGTGGTGTGCTGTTGGTTTCTGGAAGCGTCTGGCTTCTAAAAAATTTTTTTTTAATGTTTTTATTTATTTTTGTGACAGAGAGAGACAGAGCATGAGCAGGGGAGGGGCAGAGAGAGAGGGAGACACAGAATCGGAAGCAGGCTCCAGGCTCTGAGCTGTCAGCACAGAGGCTGATGCGGGGCTCGAACTCACGAACCGTGAGATCATGACCTGAGCCGAAGTCGGACACTTAACTGACTGAGCCACCCAGGTGCCCCTGGAAGCATCTGGCTTCTAAATGACCTGACGCGTCAGGTGTTCCTAACTCTGTCAGGCAGCGAACGACACAAAGCTGTCCCCGGCCAGAGAAGCACAGACAGGGGGCAGGTGCACCGAATCAAGAAGGACCCCAGACAAAACTCTCCCAGCAGGAAGGCCTTTAAGAGGCGGTGCAATGCCGTCCTGGGCATGCGGCTTGTATCACTCTCTCACCTCCCTGCAGCAGACCGAGAAGGAAAAGGGAATACTTACGGTGCCGTGGGATATGGTCAGAAAACCGTTTTTAACCGAACACTTCCTTTTCTGCCACACTTTTCGGATCCTGACAGATAAATGGGGAGCAAAAAAAAAAAAAAAAAAAAAAAGCAGACTTCAGCAGTTTTGGACACGGAGGGGGAACACGCGTTCAAACTCCAGCAGCACGTTCCGCTTACCCATCGCTCTTCTTGTACAGGCTGCCGTTCCGCTCGGTCCCGTGCTCTTTGTTTCCCTGAGGCTGATGTAAACTATAGGCTGTACTCTGGCGAATTTGGGACTCCTAAAAATGGTCAAGAAGTGGTTTTTCATCCTGTCCAGATTCCAAGCTTAAAAAAAGCTGTCCTTAATTTTTTTTTTTTTAATTAGAGACATGTCACCTATCACCACACCGAAAAATGGACAGAAGATTCATACCCAGGAATTCATAAACGTCACCCACCAGGCTGGAGAAGGAAATGTCAAACCAACATCCCCCAACTGGCTGAAAGAAATGAGCCATTTGGAAGTTACAGATTTTGCTTAATTATGAGCCTTAAGTCCCCGATAATGGCAAGAAGCTCTTGGTGTGGCAAAAGCAGTCCTCAAGGAGAAAAGTAACCTATGTGTTAGAAAAAGCAGCACTTTTAAGCAAGAAAAAACCCAAAACAAGGTTCTACCCCTGACTTTAGGCAAGTTACTTAAGCTCCCTGCCTCAGTTTGCTCCTTGGGAAATAGGAAAACAATACCCAGCAAAATGGTAAATACAGCAAGGTCTGAGTAAGATGACACGTGTGACCACCTGGTACATAACAGGTCTCGAACCATATTCCCTTCCTGACCCATCAACCCAGCAGAGGGGCCAGAGCACTGGACCTAACTGCCTTAGCCTCAGGGTAGACAGGCCACTTGCTCGGCTGAGAATCTGGCTGAGTCCGCCACACCAGGGGACTCTAGTCTTCAGCTTCTTAAGGGCAAGGACCGTCAATGAAACCCTGGACATCCAATGGGTGCTCAACTATTTGACAGATGGGATCGGAAGCCCCGAGCTGTGAGTGGGAAGGAGCTGTCCAAACTAGCACTGGAAATTCTGGCAGACATAAGGAACCCAGGGGGAGCAAAAGACAAACAGAGTTCACAGGCCAGCTGTTTATTGAGAACCTCCCACCCAGTCCATTTCATGACGGAGGAAATAGAAACACAATGAGAATAAGAGATCTACTTAAGATGCAGAGCTTGTTAGGGCCAGAGAGGAGAATGGAAGGGATTGCCACCTCCCCCTCGAAGCTCTTTCCATGAGCCCTCACCACGAGCCCTCACCTCGTCCTGAGACAGGAGGGCCATGTCTCATCTCCACCGTCAAGCAGGTGACCATCCTTGGGGAAGCCAAGGCCAAATGATGCCAAACAATGAAGAAACTAATGCATGACAATCAGTGTTATCCAAGCCAAGAATACAAGTGCTCAGGAAGTGAAGAGCCAAAGGAGGAAACCATAGGAGTCTAGAGAGAGTGAGTTTTCAAGATGAAAGCAAGAACAGGCAGAGAATAGGGGAGGGTAGTGGTAGCTGTGGTCATCCTCCATGGAAATTAGAACAACCAATGTAGCTAAGGTAAAGTGGGCCCAGTGGTTGAAGGGACAGACAGGCTTGAGTCAGAGTTCAGACTTTATCTGAAAGCAACAGCAAGCCACCTGGATTCCTGACATGTCTAACGGTTTTTGAAGCATAACATATTTAAAAATTTGTTGAAAATTACCTATAGTTTCTTTTGTCATTTGTACTTTAGATGTCACATCTAAGAAACCATTGCTTGCTCCAAGGTCATGAAGATTTACGCCTATGTTTTCCTCTAAGAGTTTTAGCTCTTAACAGTTAGGTCTTTGATCCAGTTTGAGTTAATTTTTGATTATGGTGTGAGGTAGGGGTCTAAATTCATTCTTTTGCTTGTGGCTATCCAGTTGTCCCATCATCATTTGTGAAAAAAACCATTCTTTTTTCTCTGAATTGTCTTGACTCCCATGTTGAAAAATCAATTAATTGGCCATAAGAGTTAGGGTTTATTTCTGGACTCTTGATTCCATTTCAGTGATCTGTAAATCTATCCTGTGTCAGTCCCACACTGTCTTGATTACTATAGCTTTGTGGGGACTGAAATCAGAAGTGTGAGTCCTCCAACTTCTGTTTTTTTACTGTTTTGGCAATTCTGGGTCCCTTGTGTTTCCTCATGAGTTTCAGAATCAGCTTGTCAATTTCTGCACAAAGGCGGGGGTGGGGGTTGATAAAAATGGCACTGAATCTGCAGACCAATCTGGGGGCTCTGGCTGTCTTAAATGTATTAGATCCACCGTTCCATGAACATGGTCTATCTAGCACTGACTTTTTTTTTTTTTTTTTTTTTAACTGTGAAATACATCTGGGACAACTTTGCAAAAAAAAAGAAAAGTAAAAGAAAATCCTGATCTGAGAAATCAATAATGGGCTCAGGCATCCCATTACTGAATTGACCACAGAGCCTCAACGAGCAGACCAAAAACAGGAGAAACATCCTCATTCTTCATAGGGAGTTCACACGGCACTCCTGCCTCCAGACAACTGGGGCAAACAACTCATTCATCAGGTGAGGATAGTGCCAGTTTCCACATTCTCTCAAAAGGGCAGGATATTAGCACTAGAAATCCAGAGCAAACCCAGCTTTAAGCATCACTGGGAATGAATGCAGGGGAGGAGAAACAGAAGTGTGCTCACCTCTATGAATCTCTGTGCAAGACTAAAAATAAACCTGTCAAAAGACTAAATTGCACAACCAAGAAATACGACTATTGATTCGGGGTGGGAGGAGGGGGGACGGAGCCTGCACAGAGTAAATGGTGGAGTCATGTGATAACACTGCTCAAAGTGTTCGTGCCAAGCATGGTGATCAGAGCCCTCACAGGCCTGAGGCACAGAATAAGGGGCTTCCTCTTTCCAACAGAATTGGACTCTCTACCAGACGTTAAGGAAGAAATTGCCGTTTTTATTCTTTAGACCAGGCATTTCTTGAATCAGTTAAAAAGTGGAGGAAAATCTGAAGCTGCGCAATTTAAAATGTGTACATCGGAGGAATATAATCCATTTGACAGAAAACTGAACCTGCTCTCGCACTAGTTATCTCACCAACTTCAAGGTGACTTGTAGGTGATCCGACAAAACCAGCCCTCCTTCATCTGCTCATTCAGGTCATTTTGTTCACACCTGGTCAAGTGAAGGGGTAACAAATGAAGTCCGCCTTTTCACATAACCAAGACTGCAATTCAATGGAATATAATGCGAGGGAAAAGGGCCTTTACTTCTGGGGAGAAGGAGAATCTAACATAGACAGAGGTGACTGGTGGGGGGCAGGGGTGGGAGAGACTCTTGGAGGCTCTCCATCATACTCTGTAGTCTCCCAGAAAGCCAAGGATGCCCTAGGATCTGACTGAGTCTCACCACATGGAGGTGTTGTCTAAAGCACATAGGTTAAGTCGGCATTTTATGGACCTTCAAAAGGCTCTCCTAAGATCTGTCAATATGCACATATCCTCTATCCTGCGACATCCAGCCATGTTCTCGGATCCCAGGCACCATCCATGACCTTAAAGTCTGTGTGGCCGTATGAAATACTAGCCATTGGGTCCTGCCAAGGCAGACTGCCCAGGTGAGCAGAAGACTTAGCATTTGAAACGTTCGGGCATAGGGGAAAAAAGAGTGATGATGTTGCATATGTTACACATATAAAAGTTTACTCATTGAATCAGAAGGATCCCCAAGGTCCCTAAGACTCTAGATCATAAAAACATACACACTTTATCTGTCCACCTCTTAGAAATTCTGTATTCAGACAATTCTTGCGATGAATGGATTGCCAAGGGGTCACCCCTGGACACTGAACATTTCTCTACCAAGGGAGAGCTGTAACGTCCACGTATCTCCCAAGTACGTCCAAGTACCTTCTCAGGCTACGACAGGTACGTCCACCAAGTGGACACAACCTGGAACAAGAGGCTTTGCTAAGTAAGCACTAAGCTGTGGTCTAAGAACAGTGTTTTCGCTGGTCTCAATACCACACATTCCGCATTATTTCTGGATAATTTTTTTTTTTTTTTAAATTTTTTTTTCAACGTTTATTTATTTTTGGGACAGAGAGAGACAGAGCATGAACAGGGGAGGGGCAGAGAGAGAGGGAGACACAGAATCGGAAACAGGCTCCAGGCTCTGAGCCATCAGCCCAGAGCCCGACGCGGGGCTCGAACTCACGGACTGCGAGATCGTGACCTGGCTGAAGTCGGACGCTTAACCGACTGCGCCACCCAGGCGCCCCCTGGATAATTTTTAAACAGATTCTGTCTGATACAAGGTATTATTAAAGTCATATAACCTAGCTAAAGGGAATACGCTTGCAGTGGAACAGACCAGGCTTCCAATCCTGGCTCTAACACTACTAAGTGGACCCCGGCAAATACGCTTTTCCCCTCCGAGTGAAGGTGTAAACGTGGACTGTGATACCACCTGCCCGGCCAGGCTCTTGTCTGCATTACTGCTCACAGCTACAAGGTGCCCAGAAAGACCTGTGAAGCGAGGCAAGTAGGAATGGCCAAACCATAGAGCAGACCCCAGGAACAGTGAGGGGTCAGGCAGTCAAGTGCTAGTGAAGGCAGGGAACGGGGGAAGTGGGCATAGGGGTCAGTCTAGATTGGGGTGTGATGGCTCCTAGGTCAGAGTGGGCAGGGGGCCAGTCATGAAGACAAGATGCCAGATCACAAGCCGACACTGAGGGCCAAGTGGGCATCAGGATGACCTATCAGAGACAACACCACCAACATCCGTCTGTCACTCTCCAACCACCGGCAGTGGGGAATTAGGTATTTTTTTTTTGCTCACTATGGTTCCTCAGCACTAGGAACACAGTATTTACTGAATGAACGAACGAGTGCCTGTTTATCAAGACACTGTGTTGAGTGTTTTATAGAAACTATCCCTTAGATCTCATAACAACTGTGGGAGGTGACAGTATTATTCCTGATTGACTGATGGAGAGACCAAGGCACGGAGAGGTCGGGAACCTTGCTCCATGCCTTCCTGGCAGGAAGCGAAGACCCACGATTCATCTATGCTCTTCTGCTCTGCTAGACAGCTACCCCGGTGAATTTTCCGTCCTGGTCAGAAGCTGCCCCACCTGCCCCACCTGCTGGGACGCTATTAACTCCGAATCATCTTCCAAACCCTCATTCCTGACACACACCCGCCTACCCCACACTAGGGAGACACCCATTCTTGGACTGGCCTCCACTGGAGCCATCGTCACACTATACCCCAATGACTTTGTGACCCACTCCCCGATTATGAGCCCCATAAGAGGTGAAAGCTGTATCTATCTTATTCTGTTTGTGCACTGCGGTGCCTAGCTTAACATCACTGCTAAGGAAACGGGAGTCGACCGTGTGACTCAAGGAACAAGTCTTCCACGGAAGGCACACTGACGGCCAGTGTCAAGCCACCTGGGAGCTTGGCAGGAGAGGCCAGGAAGTGGACACCTGGCCAGAGGGTTGTGACAAAGGCCAGATCCCGGCATAAGAAATGCAAGCCTAGACCAGAAAAGCCAGCGACGGAAGAGAATTATGGCCGTCGTGGGCCTCTGCTCCCTGGACAGTGCATACTATTCAAACACACTCCCACCACACAGGGACAGTCGAAAAGGGGGGAGTGTAAAGCTGACATGAAGAGAGACCACAGTTGAGGTATCCAAAGTGGGAAAATCACTATAGCTTCAGCACTCAGGCTCCCAGAGGCTGAGTCCTCCCCGCCGGAGGGACGAGCCTGGGTTCTCGACATCCAACGACTCAGAACCCACATGCCAACGACGAGGTTCTGGCAGAGAATCTGTGAGCACTGCCACGGACCTGTCCCACAGGACTCCGCGGAGATGGGACACACAAGGGACGGGGAAGCAAAAGGCTGATGCAAAAATCAGCAGTACTGAAGGGCTTTAACTTCAGAGAAGGGATCTCTCCCAAGTGTTAAAACTGTGGTGCGTACATAGGTGCTCACCATACATTTTTTTTTAACTCTTCTGTAAGTCTGAAAAGTTTCATAGTAAGATAGTAGAAAAATCAAACAGTAGAATCTTCTCTACAGAGAGCAGAAATACGAAAAAATAAGCATTTCAGTGATTCGGAGGTGTGGGGGCGCTGGGATCATAATGGCATAGTCTCCTTTCCAAAATGTAGCCACAGGGTGACAAAGAGAAGCAGGCCAGAGCCACCATATGCAAGAGCCACGCTTTTCATTTAAACCAAATGATTAATGTTTGAGATTTACAGGAAGGCAACAGGAGAGGGGCTCCCACCAACCATCAGTGCAGTTTCCTTGGGGCATGTTACCTAGTTTTTATGAACTAAAATTATGGAGTAAGAATTTTCATAACATTAAATAAAACCATAAACACCAGGGCGCCTGGGTGGCTCTGTCAGTTGAGCATCCCGCTCTTGATTTTGGCTCAGGTCATGATCCCAAGGTTGTGGGACGAGCCCATGTTCGGCTCCCCACTGAACATGGCACCTGCTTAAGATTCTCTCTCTCTCTGCCCCTCCCCCCCCCTGCTCGCACACACTAAAATAAAAACAACAACAAAAAACCGTCAATGCCTTCAGTTTTCTAAGTCACAGGAAGAATCCCAAGAAAGGGGTTGAGAGCTAAACAGTGCCGAACGTTTATTCTTGCTGCAACTGGAAGGATAGGAGACAGACCCCCCCCCCCACCCTGCCCAATCATAAACATTATTTAGAAATATATAAAATTCCACTTCTACACATTTGCTTCTTCCTGGCAACTGTGTCCACAGACCATCCAATCTATGGAATGCATCATCGAAAAGCAATGCAGAGTGTAATATATAGTACAATACGATCACAAGCAAGCGCCCAGAGAGTTCGATGTTTGGGCAGAAAGCTGAAGACGAGTGGTAGAGAGGGTTCTTATGACCCCTGTGTGCAGCAGGGCAGCTGGGCTGGTCCACAAAAACACACAAACACAACAAACTGTAAAGACTTCTGATCTCTGCTGGCAGACTTGTTACACCTCTCTGTAAAGCTATAAATAACCAGCTGACAACAGCCGGTTTTCCCAAACCTCCTGATTCCACACAGCCAAAGTAAACACGGCCTTTGCACTGCGCCCAGAGGACCACTCAACTCCAGCATCTGCTCTCCTTTATTGTAAACCTGAGCTTCCCTTCATGGGACCGATACTCCTTTCCAGGCAGGAGCAGCTCTGAAGCACTCCCAGCGCCGCACTGGAGGGCCGGCTGCCTCCGTGGCGGTGGGGCTCCCACACCCAGCACCACCCTCTTCCAGTCATGATTGAGCCCGCTCTTCTCCCCACACTCCAAGTTCTTTTGCTCCTTCTTATTCTTCTGCGCGTAGCCCATGCTTGGGAATATCGAAGTGTCAGGATCTATATTCCGCAGACTGGAAGGAAGGGAGGAAGTCACCATCCTGTGGGTAACTTCGAGCACTCTCATGTAACTGCGATCTGCCAATCTCTCACTTAGCTGACCTGCGCTCACCAAGAGCCTAGCGAACGAGCAATATGGTACAACGTGATGGCTGGCGCAGAAGGCGGGAGGGCATCCTCAAGCTGCTCAAGGTCTAGCTAGAGAGAAGTAGCATCTGTGCACTTGAAGACACAGCCAACAACCCCAAAAGAAAATATCATGATTGAAATAACATGAACTCAGATCACTGGGGCTGGGGCGAGCAGAGGGGGTCTCCAGAGACCGGTCTGGGGATGGATGAGAAGGACATGGAGACTTCAGCTAGGCAGTGGCGGGGGGAGGGGCAGAGTCACTTCGCGTCCACAAAGGAACAGCAGCAAATTCATAAACCGTAAACTTGGAAATTTTCCATTTCACTAATATTTGTGCACTCAAATTCGTTAGCCTTTAATAAAACCCAGAGAAAGGGTTAAAATGAAAAATACCACTGGCCACTAGCAGATGCATGGAAGAAACCAATTAAGTTTATGAAGAAAGCATGCAAAACTCTCCAATTTATGAAAATACTGAACTACTTACTCTCCTAGACTTCGGTCACAAAGGTAAATGCATTTGGGAGAAAAACAACAATATTCAGTTATAGTACAGGAACTTAAAACAGAGCACATGAAACTCCCCACCGCGAACATCATGTTCTGAGTAGTTCAACAGTCATTCGTCTAAACTCTACTAGTAATACGTTCAGATAACAGTCCTTTATGGACAAGGAAGTGGACTATGTTAAATTTCTCATCATAATATCCACTCTGTAGTAAACATACCGTATAATTACCTTAAAAATGTACTCTTTGGTATTTTTTTAAACAAGCCTCCAAAACACAAACTGTCACTGTGAACATGTCAGCATGCAGAAAGGTGTACAGGACAGAGATGAGGCCAGAGAAACTGAGGTTTCCTGCTCATCCGAATGCAGCTGTAAGAAAATGTAGCTCCCCATGTTTTTCAGGGCACAATCTCAGGGCTGGAGGCCTAGGTGGCCACCTGTTACCTGCCGATGCCCCCGAGGACAGACAGAGTCCACAGACACGGGGGCACGGAAACCACAAAGTTCCAGGTAGCAAATCAACGGCATAACTAGCGAGCATCTGAGTAACGGAGATGTTAAGAGCTACTCGTGAACAAAAAGGGTTGAGGAGATGTTAAGAAGCCACACCCACAAAAGGGTTTATATGCTGCTGTGAAGGCCACACCTCCAGTAAATGCCTCCCCCATGAAATAAACACAGCTAAAAAGATGGTTTTATAAAACCTAACTCAAAGAACAAACTAAAAGTTCGGTGGTGGCTGATAGAGCCCCAGAGTGAACTGTGAGCATCCTGGAGGATGCTGAAAGTCACGTTCTTGAGTCCCAAAGCCCCCGTGACACAGGTATAAAAACAGCAATCTTTCAAAATTAAATCCCCTCACCTCTTTCTGTTCAACCTGCAAGGCTGATTTCAAAATATCGCGAAGCTGTATCAACTGCCTTCTTTCTTCATCCTGGGCCTGCTTGATCTTGAAAAAGCAAAACAAAGCGGAGAGAAGCACGACTGAGGTACAGTGAGGCGCTGGGGCTCGTAGGGCATCTCCACAAAAGCGCCTCAAAGGCACCCCCTCCGATTACACCCTCTCGCAGCCAAGACAGAGGACGGGAACGGGGGCTTCCATACTCCATGAGGCATCACGAGGCCGTCAGCGTCCGGGTAGCACGGCACGCAAACACAGGGGCACGCAGAAGCAGTGTGGAAGTCAAAGCATGTGCTGCATAAAAACCACTTCAACACTGACGTGGGAGGGAAGCCACTTACTGTGTGAAGGTCTGTTGAAAGTGTCTCAATGGAAGGCTTGAGGCTCTCAACTGCTTTCAGTCCATCCTGGAAAAAACTAAGAGGAAAAAAGAAGAAAGAGGAAACAACGTTGTTAGATGGAGAAAATACTTCTTTAAAGGAAAGTGAGTGAAATCGTTATGTAATTCCTGGGGGGGGAAAGACTGTGGGACCCAAACTTTAAAATGTCAGGCAAACAAAGAAGAAAATCACACTTAAAACTGCACGAAGTGACAGAAAAGGAACGGCAAGAAAGTCTATGTGTTTATCATTGTTCTTGACGCAGAGGAAAGGAGCCCTAAGTTTTCTTTTTAAAAAAAAACTTTTTTTCTTAATGTTTTTATTTATTTTTGAGACAGAGAGAGACACAGCATGAGCAGGGAAGGGGCAGAGAGAGAGGGAGACACAGAATCGGAAGCAGGCTCCAGGCTCTGAGCCATCAGCACAGAGCCCGATGCGGGGCTCGAACTCACAGACTGTGAGATCGTGACCTGAGCCGAAGTCGGACTCTCAACCGACTGAACCACCCAGGCGCCCCAAGAGCCCTAAGTTTTCAGTGTATAGCGGGAAGCAGGCACCTCCTGGCAGCAGGCAGTAAGGGCTTTGGCTCAGGAATGGAAGCATGTGAGGTCAGAAAAGCTGGGATGCAAAGAATAAGACACTGAAGCCTCTTCCTTCACAGTTAACAGCAAGTAGAAACGAGAATGCAGGGAACGGCCATGCCCCATCTGTAGCGTAGGGGAATGTGGCTGCAGAACTGGACCTCAGACAGAAAAAGGAAACTTTTTGTTTTAAAGCTCAGAACTCCACGTTTGTGAGGTCATTTATAGTAAGTGAGGCAAGAAATGTCACAGAAGGCAGACAAGTTTTCCTGCAGGAACAGTGAGCTGATGCTCACCACTGCCTCCGAAGCATGTTGTGTACCACCCTCTTGAGAGAAATGAAGAAATCGCTTCCCCACGAGCTCAGGACAGAGTTCAAAACCTGTCATGAGACCTGTAGCACCCACGTGCTTTGGCTTCCGCCTGTGTCTCCAGGCCTCAAGTAGCACCATTTGCCCCTTCCATTCACTAGATTCCAGGCCTACCAGAAGTGTATGGCCAACAGATCCCTCCTGCCTCAGGACCTTTGCATATGCTGCTTCTGCTTTCTAAAAACCTCTCCCTGCGAATATCTTCTGTTTTGCCTGGATTATTCCTACCCATTCTTCAAGTTTTAAGTTAAATATCACTTTGTTAGTGAGGTCTCCATGCTTTAAAAAGAGTCTCCTTGCTATATTCTCTGAGCATTCTGTCTCTTCCTTCAAAACCCTTAGCACAACTAGCATTACGTAGTCATTAGTGTGTTTGTTTAAAATACACCCACCCTCCCTTAGATCTGAAGTTCCAGAGGGTAAACACACGGTATCCACATAGGCTCGTGCATTTCAAGCACACAGTATTTGCTGAATGAAAAAACAAACTGATGAAGGGAGGAAGGACTCTCCAGCTTTGGCCGGATGACAGGAAGGAGACGATCTTCAAAATGTGATGTGGGTCTCACATGTGTTCATGTGAGGTGATGGTTATTCCTTCTAAACTCAGCAACGGTCCTGGGGGACTTTCCCTGGTGAAGTATGGAATGGACAGGAGGGGCTATAAAGGCAACACAGCGTGACATTTAATGCGGTAATTCCAAGGGGGAAGGGAGAGGAATATATACGGATGGAATGTGGGTTATGAACCGTTACTAGCCAGGCAGCAGGAATCACACAAGCTGTGCTAGAAGCTGTGCTGCTCTCGCCTGAATTTGCACATACAGGTGTAATTCTTTGTCCTATATTCTCATTCCTGTATTTTACCGAAGTCACGTCAGAGTGTTCAGAGGACTGCTCCTCGTGTCTGCGTCCACCATCAGGGCAGAGGGGCCGTGCCTTCCACCCCCTGCCACCACGGCCGGCAAATGACAGGCACTCCTCTGAACTGGAAGGGAAATCAGGAAGCACACACGCAGGAATGGGAAACTGAGCTCCTCCCCTGCTGTCACGAACTCCTCTGGTTCTCATGCTTTGCTCCGGTTACGTTTTGTCTTTATAGAAACGATCTCTTCAATCACTCCAAATTCTTGTGGAATAGGTAGAAAGAGAGGGAGAGAGAGAGGGAGAGAACACCAGGATGAGGAGCCAGAAAAGTATCACAGAAGACGGCATGGAAATGGTCCTGCTCCTGGGGACCCAAGAAGGGGAGCGGGTGCACAGCTCCAAGAATCTCTACGCCTGCAACCGTCCGTGGAGAGGAGAGCCCTGTTGTGGAGGCAAGTACCCAGAACTCAGAGAACTCAGAGTACCCAGAACTCAGGGTTTCTTGTCACACGTGTCATTTCCAGCATGACCCTGGATGGTGCGCTGGGAGTAACGACACAAACTTGGGTTTAAGATGTGGTTCTTATCTTTGTAATCACCCAGCCGATCTTGACCATCTACTTAGAACACCTCCTCCCTCTGACTGTCAAAATCCCTATCTTTCTGTACCCTCCTTTTTGAGGCGTGTTTTGGCACCTCAGTATACCCTCCCAGGCCTCAGGGAAAGTGTCAAAGAAAAGGGCTGTCGCTGCTTCATCACCTGCCACCACTGTGACATTTCCTTTCTTTTTTTTAAGATTTTATATTTAAGGAATCTCTACACTCGACGTAGGGTTCAAACTCACAACCCTGAGATCGAGAGTCACTGGCTCCACTGACTGAGTCACACCCCATCACTGTGACGTTTCTGAGTATAAACCCTGGCACATTTTTCTTAGGCTGAATCATCAACACTGGCCCAACCTTCAGTCAAACAACGTTTACCATCAATACCACCAAATACCAATTTTTGTTTGTTTGAATTTTGTTTTTCGTTAAATGGTTTCTACACAGCCTGACCGAACCCTCAAGCCTTTAAAATGCACCTGCCGAGGCTCAGTCTTCAAGCTCCCACCAAGCAGGGTGCCCTCCACCTCTAGCTGTAGCCTTCCCAGCAGCATCCTGCCATCAGGGCCCAGGACTCGTCTGCCCTTTGCGCCCTGGCCCTGCCTCTCAAGGCAGCAAGCTTGTCTGGGGCCCTGGACCTGTGTCTCCCAAGTTCATCAGGCAACAGCTGGTCATGGCGGTTCTCAGCAGAGAATATGCTAAGGGAGACCAGGAAGGAGCTACGAGAACGTGCAGTGTGCAGCCACGTGGTCCTCCATCCAATGGCCAACTCATTCCAGCCCTGCATTAACCTCCAAAATGTGGATGAGAAAAGTCAAAGCTGTGCAAATGATGGGAAGAGCATGCAGTACACACACACACACACACACACACACACACACACACACACACACAGGAAGTAATGGAAGATTCATCATTCTCAAAGGTTGCTGAGCTCATGCCCATAAAAGGCCAACTAATTCACTTTTCCACCACTGGTCTGTTGCTACCCAACGGATCAGTTTGGGCAAAATAAAGAGAAAAAAAGGAAATCCCAGAATAGCTCTTCAAAATAAAATATTATCAAGGAAGCGACCCACTTCCTAATCTGTCTCACATAAGGTTACAAGGACAAGTACAGAAGAAGTAATTTGTACGTTAATCACAAGGTTAGGATTTTGAGTCTCTATAAAATAATTCATCTTGGAAATTCTACAAATTAGAAGCCTTTTTCCGTTCTCTGAGACTCTTTCCAAGCTTGGAGCTCTTCCCTTAGCCTACGGAGAATCACACGGCACGTCTTCCTCGGCGGTTTGACCTCGAGTGCACTGGAGATGTGCTGTCACCAAAACCGTAGTAAGAAGGCCAAAGCTGTGCCAAGTTAAACAGTGCGATTTCCTACGCCAGGTAAATGCACCACGCACTACAGACTGAACAAATGTCACGGCCCCTTTCCTTGAAGTCTACGTGGTTCGGTGGGAGACACGCCACAGTATGAAAGATGCCACGCTGGAAATATACAGGAGGTACGTGGGAGTGTCGAGATAATGCAGAAGGAAGAGAAGTAATGGCATCAGGGGAGGACCAGGTGATTTCAAAGTAGCCGTTAGGCTGGAGGTAGGTCTTAGGGATGGACAGAAGCCAGGGGAAAGCACAAAGGCCCAGCAAGGCATTCTAGAGAAGACAGCAGCATGTGCAAAGATACATTAGCGTGGGGCATGGCCTGTTTGGGGACAAGCAAGCAGACAGGTGTGGCGGTTCAACCTCCAAAGACTTCTCACATCAGTCACGCCCTCCCGGGGCACCGTCCCCAGTCTAGGCCAAGACATTGTCATCTCTGGACTGCGCCGGGTCAGAGCTGTGGGCGTAAGTGATCACTCACACCCACTCTTGCTCCTCGTTAAAGCAGAAATGGAATCGAGAAGCCTTCCCAGAGGTTTCCCATCACCCCTGCTCTCCTCTCCTTGCCTCACACTGTTCCACTGTTTCACAGCTCCCCCCCCCCCTGCCAAAACCGTTACAGACATCATGTGTTTACTATTTGCCCACCTCATTAGAACCGGAGATTCATGAGTAAGAAATATCACCAGAACCCCAAACAGTGCCCGGCCCATATCGAGCCCGGGAGCTCGGTATCTGCTGAACGAAGCCCTGATTCGAAACTTTCGCGAGCTTCCTCCGTACATTTAGGATAAAACCTAAAACCTGTCACAAGCCTCCTAAGGCCGTCCACGTCTCTAGGCTCTTCCATCTGGTTTCATATCCCAATACCTTCCCTTCCCTCATTATGCTTAAGTCACACGAGGCTTCTTCCTGCCTTGAGACCCTGACTTGGCCTGGAATGTTCTTCCTCTACTTCTTACCTTCTTGACCTTTAGATCTCGGAATCCATGCCTCCTCAAAGAGGCCTGCGGCGAAAGCAAGAAGAACGTGAGTATCCACCATATCCTAGGTACTGTGTCTAGCTGGAGGATACAGCAAGGAATGGGGCGGGGTGGGGCGGGGGTGCGGAGAAGAAGAAAAACCCAGTCCCTGCCTCCCATCTTCATCTAAATCAGGTCCTTCTACTCTTTCCTAGATTCCAACACTTCAGAACACGTTCCGAATGTGCAGCATAAAGCCGTTTGCTGAAGTTCACTCGCCTCCTGGATTCGAGCAGGAACGGTGCCCGTGAAGGACAGTATTTCTCTCCAGCATCGCAGCACTCCATGCTGCGAGTGAGGGATGAGTGAGGGGCTGGGTTACGCCAGGACCGGGGTTCGGGCAGCAGGAACGAAAGTGTGGCGTGATGAGGGCCGGGCTGTGCGGGGCTCACGTGTGGGCCAAGTGGAGTATGGGAGACGGCCGCGAACACGGAAGCATCTCCCTCTCTCCCACACTCAGCCTCCTTTGCTCATCGTGGTCACTTGCTTTACGGGATAACTCACACAGGACACTACTTCCTTAATTTAACACGCTAATTTCTTTTAAACAACAACAACACAAAACATCTGTGAATCATGCATGAGATCAAACTGGTCTGTCCCTCTGCAAAAAGAGCAAAAATAAATACATCTGATGATTACTATAGATTTTTATATTCTTTGTATTTTTTATCGAAGAGTCTTACACCACAAAATTCGCCCTTTTCAAGCGCACCACTCAGTGGTTTTTGTATATTCACCAAGTTGTGCCATCATTAGCACGGTCTCATTCCAGAACATTTCATTACCCCAAATAGCAGTAATCCCCTACTTCTCCCAAGCCCTGGCAATCAGTCACCTGTAGATCTATTCCTGGCCTTTCAAAGAGATAAAATCATATACGATGTGGCCTTCTGTGTCTGGCTTCTTTCACTTAGCACATTTCCAAGGTTTACCCGTGGTACAGCGTGTATCCATACTTCATTTCTTTTACTACTGAGTTTTAAATGACTGTTTATTTTCCTCAGTGCAATACTGTATATCTACCAGAAGCTGCCTTAAAGTGAGAAACATTTGAAATGACATCATAACAAAGAAGAGGAACTTACTTGCATTGGGCATGAAAGTATTTGATCAGATTCTGAAGTAAATCCACTCCCTTTTTAATCTTAATTTCATTGACCTTCAGCAGATACTGTTAAAAAAAAAAAAAGGGTATGTCATAAGCAGAACAGAAGCTTGTGAGGACAGACCACCTTCTCCACTTCTCTGACATCTTTTACTAGGGGTAGAGCTCATGGAGATGCTTAATATCTTCAGAAGGCCAGAACTGAACATTTCTCTTAGTTTGGGGCGATATGAATTACCTGATGTCCAGGTCACTAAATGTTTAAGTGCCAAGAACTCCTAGTAGTAAGACACTGTGCCTTAACCTGCTGGAAGAAATTTTCTTCGAGCTGCACAAAGGATGTGGATGGGTGGAGTGAAAGGGCTCTACCCATCCTGGACGCTTCTGTCCACATCCTCCTGCCCACATCCCTTCTGTGGACAGGTCGTCAGCTGCAACACTAAGTGCTAGTGTTTAGTATCTGAGACTCCTGTCACTGTGTCTCTGATCTTGGCACTTAAGAAAATGTGACTGTTATAAAAACCAAATTTTAAAATTTAAAAAAAAAAAAAATGTCCTATTTATTTATTTATTTATTTAGAGAGACACAGAGTATTGAGTAGGGGAGGGGCAGAGAGAGACGGAGACACAGAATCCAAAGCAGCCTCCTGGCTCTGAGCTGCTGTCAGCACAGAGCCCAAAGCAGGGCTCGAGCTCACGAACTGTGAGATCACGACCTGAGCCAAAGTCGGACGCTTAACTGACTGAGCCACCACCAGGCGTCCCAAAAACCAAACTTTAAGCTGAAATTACTTAAAGCCACTTTTCACTTTTCATTCATTCAGGAATGACCACTAAAATATCAGGAAGTCCCAGGAATCTACAAAACCAGCATCAGGAAATGCATTCGTTCTTTGCTAACGGTTTACAGAACAAAGACTCCGTAAGTTCTCTATCCCTTCCACGGTGAGGATATGGCATACAGACCCCTGAGAACACGTCATCTCCGAGACTAGATGCTCCCGAAAGAGCGGCCGCCCCTGCTGACCACACAGGCTTCTCGGCCACCAACTGGAAAGCTGACGTTCAGGCCACAGAGCCCAACAGGAGAGGAAGCAGCTTGTAAAGAGTTGACTACAAAATCTCAGTTTCCTACACCAACCTCCTGCATATCTTCCCCTTCTTTCAGTCTCATATTTATTCGCTGTTAACAAAATAAGATGTTTGGCAGTGGATCGAAATGGTTAAGTGGTTTAAAAAAATTTTTTTTTCAATGTTTATTTATTTTTGGGACAGAGAGAGACAGAGCATGAACGGGGTAGGGGCAGAGAGAGAGGGAGACACAGAATCGGAAACAGGCTCCAGGCTCTGAGCCATCAGCCCAGAGCCCGACGCGGGGCTCGAACTCCCGGACCGCGAGATCGTGACCTGGCTGAAGTCGGACGCTTAACCGACTGCGCCACCCAGGCGCCCCTGGTTAAGTGGTTTATAAGATGCTTGGCAATGTGTCAAAATATAAAACGTGCATCTTTTTGGTATAGATATTCTACTTACGGGAACTTTTTCTAAGAAGATAATCATAAAAGTTTATGAACATGAATAGAAAACAAGGTTCACTGCAGATTTGCTTATAAAAGTAACAAACGGCAACCCAAATGTAATGAATGGAAAATTAAAGTACGGTGCAGCCACACACAAAAATTGCTACGTAGCCAGGAAGCTAATAAAGCAGAGACTTTCTGACATGGAAAGATGCCCATGACATACTGGTGACTCAAAATAATCAGGATACAAAGCACCAGTAGAAAATGATCCCGCTTATACAAATTATTTTTGTGAATGGACACAGAGAGATATGTGAAAGACGTTTAGCTCAATATCAAAGTACTTATCTTTTGGGGTGATTTTTTTTTTTATGTTGAATACATTTTTTTAATTTTATTTTTTAAATTTACATCCAAATTAGTTAGCATACAGTGCAATAATAATTTCAGCAGTAGATTCCTTAATGCCCCTTACCCATCTAGACCATCCCCCTCCCCCACAACCCCTCCAGTAACCCTCTGCTTGTTCTCCATATTTAAGAGTCTCTTATGTTTGTCCCCCTCCCTGTTTTTATATTATTTTTGTTTCCCTTCCCTTAGTTCATCTGTTTTGTACCTTAAAGTCTTCATATGAGTGAAGTCATATACTTGTCTTTCTCTGACTAATTTCACTCAGCATAATACCCTCCAGTTCCATCCACGTAGTTGCAAATGCCAAGATTTCATTTTTTTTTTGATTGTCGAGTAATACTCCATTATATATATACGAGTTGGTTTTTAATTTCATATATACAGACTAACTTTTAAAAGTGTATTTTTTTTTTTTTTTTAATTTGAGAGAGAGAGAGTATGCATGCATGCACAAGCAGGGGAGGGGCAGAAGGAGAGAGAATCTCAAGCAGACTCCAGGTTCAGCCCAGGGCCCAATATGGGGCTTGACCCCACGACCCTGGGTTTATGACCTGAGCCAAAATCAAGTATTGTACTTTTCAACCGACTGAGCCACCCAGATACCCCAAGAGTGCATGTTTTTATAATCAAAGAAAAACAAGACAGGATCTCTCTTACATTTTCCATTCATGCATACTCTACATCACCTATTTATGGCGCACTGAATTTCTCTATAAAATTCATTTTGAAAAAAAGTTACGGAGTTTTATTTTTTTAATATTCTTTTAATTTTTTTTTATTCTTTATTATTTTTGAGAGAGAGAGAGAGACAGACAGACAGACTGAGAGCAAGCAGGGAAGGGGCAGAGAGAGAGAGGGAGACACAGAATCTGAAGCAGGCTCCAGGCTCTGAGCGCTCAGGACAGAGCCCGACGTGGGGCTGGAACTCACAGACTGTGAGTGAGATCATGACCTGAGCTATAGTCGGCCGCCCAACCGACTAAGCCACCCAGGCGCCCCAACGGAGCTTTAAAATAAACACCTACAAGCCAGTCTTCAAGATTAGATCTTGGGCAACTAAAATTTTAAACCCCTAAACAACGGCAAACATTTACAAACTTGAGGTCCTCCGTATGAGGAACCAGTTGAACAATTTTATCACCATTAACTTCAGCATCGCCCTTGGAGATGTTGGATTCCGGGGGGAATGCTTTTCAGACATTCTTTCTTCCCCACAGAGAGCCCTTTCCAGCCCCCTTCTGTTTGGCCCACATCTGCATCTTTCATCGGATGCGTCCTCTTCTGGAAACCCCACCTCTGCCTCTGTACGTGCACACAGTGCCTGCCTCCGCTAACGGCCGGATCCACTAGGCTCGGCACACACAGGGGCCTGCAGCCCACCTGGGGGCCGGCTCGGAAGGTGGCTCCTTTGTACAACTGAGAGGCGTCATTGACACAGCACATTTCCAATAAAATAAACTATTCTACCAATGCACACGATCCATTCACTGAACCCCAGAAGAGGAAAAGCAACAGTGTGGGGTGCCTACCTCAGAAAGCAATGAGGTGCCCCCAATAGTAACACACTAATGGAGTTTCACAATTCACTAAACTTTTTTTTTTTTTTTAACGTTTATTTATTTTTGAGACAGAGAGAGACAGAGCATGAACAGGGGAGGGGCAGAGAGAGAGGGAGACACAGAATCCGAAGCAGGCTCCAGGCTCTGAGCTGTCAGCCCAGAGCCCGATGCGGGGCTCGAACTCACGGACCGTGAGATCGTGACCTGGGCTGAAGTCGGACGCTTAACCGACTGAGCCACCCAGGTGCCCCTAAACATTCTTAAACAAGCAGTCTTTTGCAGAGTTTAGGCAAATGTATTTTCTCCTTACTGCAGCTGAAAAAAAAAAAGACCATAACCCAAACACACATATATACATACCTGTTCCAAATCCATTCTTTGTAAAACACTGCTACTTAATTTTACCCCAATTAAATAAAAACAATACCTAGTATTTGTGTACCACATAGCAATTTCCTATGCCAGTCTCATATCCTCTGGGCTGATTCCTTCAACACCGTGAGAAATTGGCCAGGCAGGCATTGTTACGTACGAGGTCTGTTTATAAAACAACATGTATCTAAAAACATCCACTCTCCTATCTACAGTAAGACTTTGAGCTTAGCTGACTTTCTAAATATTCACTTAATGGAAAAAAAAGTAGCAAAGGAAGAACAAAAGAACAAAGAAGACATGAGACATAAAACAACAAAAAAAGTAAGACAGTAGACATAAATCCAACCACATCAATAGCAACATCAATGTGAAAGGATTAAACAATCCCATCAAAAGGCAGAGACTGTCAGACTGGATTTAAAACATGCTGTCTACAGGAAACACACTTTAGATTCACACATACACTACAGGTTGAAAAAAAAAACCCCATGCAAACAGAAGCTACGAGAGCTGGAGCAGCCGTACTAATATCAGACTAGTATCCCCTCCTTGATCCCGGGACTAATTCTCCTCCACTGAGCACTTAGGAGATCGCTCTGGGAATAAAAACGCGTGTAAACATACTCCTAAGATGCACTTGTCTAAAAGCTGAACGCCTCGGGGCGCCTGGGTGGCGCAGTCGGTTAAGCGTCCAACTTCAGCCAGGTCACGATCTCGCGGTCCGTGAGTTCGAGCCCCACGTCAGGCTCTGTCTGGGCTGATGGCTCAGAGCCTGGAGCCTGTTTCCGATTTTGTGTCTCCCTCTCTCTCTGCCTCTCCCCCGTTCATGCTCTGTCTCTCTCTGTCCCAAAAATAAATAAACGTTGAAAAAAAAAATTTTTTTTAAATAAAAAATAAAAGCTGAACGCCTGCTGCAATTAACATTCTGAAATCAACAAGCGCCTGTGCAACAGCCCTGCGGTTGACTGCTCCGTTGACTGCTCACAGGGAATCGAGAGCAAGGCTGAGCCAGCGACAGTGCCTGTCACAAACGGTACCCGTGCACCGTGCACACTTAAAACTAAGGTCTGTACCTGCTACGGCACAGACACCATCGAGTACACGGGCTTCCCCGGAACCGCCAGGAGAGCAAACCCTCCGGCAGAGGCAGGAGTGGTTTCCACAGGCCGTTTTTACAGAGAGATCCACAAGCAAGGCATAAAAAGGCTGGAGGCAAAGGCCTTCAGGATTGGTTTCTAATATTTTCCAGCCCCAAGCCTCTGCCAGGGAATGTCCCAGAGTGTCAGCACTGTTTCCCTCTCCCTCTCCAGAGGCAAGGGCTCAGGCTACAGACAGGCACTCCCCAAGGCCTCCCACCTCGATGAGCGGACCTGGGAGGAAGCACTTCAGAGGCAGGTGGCTTGGCTCCCCAGATGCCCTCTGTCACTCACGCCCGTGTGCACCCAGACCCACAAGGGGACCAGCTGCATTTTTTTCCAGCTGACTTCTCCCTGGCCTCCTCATGGATTCCACTGGTATAATGAGAGCCCACACACCTCATTAAAAAACACTAATGGAGGGAGTACTTTAGCGATGCTCCATGTGAGAGGGAAGTCTGAGTATGTATTTGAGGCCAGAGAGAACATTTCTTTAAATTTAATTTCTTTCCTACCTTTTTTTTTTCTTTAAGTTTATTTTATTTATTCTGAGAGAGAGAGAGAAAGGGAGGGAGGGAGGAAATCCCAAGTACTGAGCCCGAAGCAGGGCTCAAACTCACGAACCAGGAGATCATCACCCGAGCCGAAGTCAAGAGTCGGCCGCTTGCTTAACTGACTGAGCCACGCAGGCGCCCCTCTTCCCTACCTTCAATTAGTGGTTGGGGTTGGATTCAACTCATCCCACGCTCCAGGAGACTCAGGCTCCCCCGGTAAGAGAAACTGGACAAATGGAGTCCAATCATGCCCTGGTGTGCTGTCTGAAGCCTCTGGAAGTGCGCACTCTCCACAGGAGTTGACACGCGGTGAAGACCGGCTGCAAGACAGCACCCACCCCCCCAGCTGGCTGCCTGCCCCCCGCAGGAACCTGCACCCCCCAGCTCTCACCTCGCACATCTGGAGCTGGAAAAGCCGCCTCTCCTTCTCCATCTCTTCGGCGATTTCAGCCCCGCTGATCTCGGTGCGAATCATCCCATGCAGCTTGGCATGCTCCTTCTTCTCCTTTTCAATTTTGGTGCTGCGGGTGAAAAAAGCAAGGATAATTTGAGATGCCACCTGGCACGGCAGTCCAAACCAGACCAGACGGGCCTGCGGGGATCCCATTACCCAGCCTGTGAGACAAACGTGCATGAGTCTTCTAGAAACAAGACGGCCTCTTAACTCACCAGAACAGAAAATGCGTGTGGTCATAAGAATGTCACACTTGGCCTTTTTTGGGTACTGACTCAAAATATACTTTCCTAAGCACCTACTTCATGCCAGATCTGGGTCAGAAGAGGTAAGAGAGCCTGCTTACACCTCAGAGGCTTCCTTCAGGGCAGCGCTCTGTTTGTCCGTCCGTCCGTGTGTCTGGCGGTGTGCCCGCTGAGCCACACACAGGGTGCTATGTGGCGGGAGACTCCCTTCCTCCTGGGATTTCTCCCTGCTGCTCTCCACCCGCCTCCTCGCTGAGTGAGGTCTTGCCAGGGCTCTGCCTCGACTCAGACAGTGCTCTCTGTCGCAGAACAACCCTCACACATAAATGGTTAAAGAGTTACTTTTAAAAACTATCTCAGAATTATTTCAAGCTCTCACACTCTCAAATCCTGGGATTTTGTGAGTAATTCTGTCCCCACTCCATGTACGTATGTCCTGATTTTGATCTCATTCCCCTTTCAAACTTTTCCCTTTCAGAACCACAAGAGCCTCTCAGGTAACCTGCTTCAAAATCCCCCTCCGTGCCCCTGGTTCAGAAATGCCCAGAAGTGTCTCCTCTGAGAGGCCTGAGGTAGGCCCCAACAGCAGCTGAATGGAAATCCACCTCTGGCCGTGACCCGATGACTCTGGCGGACTGGCAACAAACCAGCGAGTTTTGGCTTCCTGTCTACACGGGAGGCCTGGTGAGCCTCTCCGTGTCGAGTGCACAGCACTGGTCAGCGGAGGAAGGAGGCTCAGGGCAGGGACAGCAAGCCTGGAGCTTCTCCGGGATGAACAGACCTTCACGTGCTCTAGTTTATTCCATTAGTAAAATCCGGAATTTGGGGATCCGAGCAACTTGGAGAAATTTTGGTGTAGAAATTTAAGATTTCCAGGAAGGGACAAGTATCAGAGGTTTGGTATTCCCTGGTTTGAGCTTTGTGATCCTTCTCCACTGAACAGATACCCGGGTGTGGTTTTAAAAACAACACACACACACACACAAAACCCCAAGTCCAATTAAATACTTGTAGTGACATCTGGAACAGCTTTCTTCTTAACACCTCTCACTTTGCCAGATGGCTTCATGTTAAAGTCTCTCTCTCCACTCAGAAAACTACATTGTTACCCAATGCGCAGTCATTACACAGCAAACATGAGACATCTCAAAACATGTTCTCTCTCTCAAGTATTTACAGTAATTGAAACCACTATCGCTGCAATCAGCAGCCCAATTCTAGTGAGCGAGCGGGATTGTCTCCATGCTGGGAAGGAGCAACCGTGACCAGGAGCGATGGCTGGAGCCAACCCGAGAGGTCCTGTCTTCAGGGGGGACCGTGGTGCACATCCAAGAATGAGGTGACCCTTTTCTTCACGTTCTCGCAGCAGATGAAGCCATCAAATAAGGCTAGCGTGGGGAGTTCCAACAAGCTCTTTTCTCTCTCTCTTTCTAAACCAAGGGACTGGTGCTTTGGAGAAATACAGACACAAAGCGAAAAGCAGATGGCTCATGTGGATCGCCAGCAAGATGAAGTCTGAAATCGTGCAACTGTCATAAACGGTGATCAAGTAGAGAAAGTGTTTTTTTTAAAAAAGGAAAAAAAAAACACCTCCCGAGAAAACCTGGCCTTATCCTTCAATCAGCTTTCCTGAAAATAACCCTCTACACCCGTGATGACATAACAGAAAAGGGACCAGGAACAACTTGTTTGAAGAGGTCCAGGGCGTCACTGAATTTAGACACCGAGTATGGAAGCATCTGGCACAAACCACAGCAAGACGGTTTTAAGGGAATTCATCCCTGGGTTAAGGTTTATTTAAGAAAATACCTTTAAGCTATTAAAAGCTCAGTTTAAAGTTAAAATCTCAAATTACCTGCTAAAAAATGGCAACACTCACATTTTTGTTTCATAGTCCTTCCAAGCTTTATCAAAAGGCTTTTTCAGATCCTGCAAACAGAGAGGCATAAATTAAACAGAACTAGTATTAACTTCCGGGCAAGACAACTTACTTATTCCTAGACTGGCCCCGAAAGGAACATTAATTTCTGTAACAAATGACGCATGCGATCCCAGGGAAAAGAAAGAGCATGAAAAAAGCACAGGCTTTTAACGAGATGAGCAGACATGCCAAATGCACGGAGAACAAGCAAGAATCCCATCACACACCCGCTCCCCACTGGCGTATTAACTCATGGCCTGTGGTGTTTGACCCATACCCTGCCCTCTGCCTTAGGACTGCTCTAAAATTAAACCCAGAAAAACATTTAATCTGCAAGTATTTTAGTACCTCTCTCTACAGAAAAAAAAAAAAAAAAAAAAAAAAAAAAAAAAAAGGCAGGGGGGGGACTCTGACTTTTTCTACGACCGGGAGAGATGTAACCCTGATTTGGGCCCCAACAACAAGGATATAAAAGCCATTCACCTTCTCCTGAGGTTTTTGTAGAGAGACGTACTAACATACTAAAACACAAGAGAAGGTGAATGGCTTTTATATCCTTGTTGTTGGGGCCCAAATCAGGGTTACATCTTTCCTGTTCATAGAAAAGTCAGAACCCCCCCCCCTTTTTTTTCCCTACTCTTGCGTCTGGCACTTAGGACCTCGGACTCTGATAAAGCCAGTCTCAAAAGCACACTGAGCACTAGAAATGCCACCAAATGGCTCCCACCTACTTATGCTCCCTTTCCCAGGGTTCCTTTGTAAGAAAGGACCTCCTTTTGGGGGGAGGGACTTATTTTTCCTCTCTTGACTGTCCACTGTCCTCATGACAAGGCCAAGGCTCCTCGCCTGGCATCCGAGGCCTTCCAGGAACTAGTCCTTCCCATGGGGGAAGCCTCGTCTCCTGCTCCTGCACCTCCCTGGACAAAAGCCACACCAAAAGCCTCAGGAGCAGGGCCCTGTCGTGCTCCCACGCCCGTACACACATGTCCCTCTGCCCTCCCATCCTGCTGACTCGGCTGGCGTGTTATTTGAGGACCCAGGGTCGGTCCAGGACAACGAGGAATGTTCCCCGGGTCCTCCCGGCTCACCAGGCCCAGGGCTCCCGCTGCCCCAACAGCCCGCCTGCGCTTCCAATGTGCCAGACGTGACTGGGAATCAAGTGCAGATCCAGTCAAAGAATCTCATCTCCTAAGAACTGGGGCACAATCATCTGTTTCTCGTATGACACATCTGTTTGTGCCAGGGACACGCTCAGCGTCTGGTATAGATGCCGCTCGAGCCGAATGTTCCTCACTCACATGCTCACGGGACAGCTCACACCTGAGGTCTCTCTTCCCAAACAAGGAACATCCTTTGGAGGACAGAAAGATCAAGTCGGCTCAGGCCGTCCTGGGCCAGATTTTCCTACCGGGAAACCACATCCTGGCCAGGACCTTTCTCCCAGCGGTCAACCAGCCACACGCCAGCCGGACAACCAGACTTCCCCGCACGGGTTTCCCCGCTCAGCTGACAGAGCCCCAAACCGTTCACAGGTTCCCAAAGGGCTGTTCTCTCCCTTCACGCCCCCCTTGCCATCCCACGTTTAGAGCACCAGCAGGAGGACCGGAAAGGCCATGGGTCACCCCCGGTGTGGCTGAAAGGTGGTGGCAAGGTAGCAAATCAAGGGTAACTGAGGGAGCAGAATGCCGTCCTGCCATCCCAGTAAGAACACTGCTGCCCCAACAGGCTGGCGTGACTGCAGTTCTCGGTTCCACGGGGAGCAGAAATCAGGGTCGTTAAGGACATACCCCTTTCACGCCTTTCAGGTCCCCCTTCAGCAGACTGTCCAGAGGGAAGGAGATGATGTTGTTCATATTCTGAATCTAAAAAGCAAGCACACAAAATTCTTATTCGATTTCCTTTTTTTTTTAATTTTTAATTTTATTTATGTATTTATTTAGAGAGAGATAGAAAAAGCATGAGGAGGGGAGGGAAGACAGAGACAGAGGCAGAGAGAGGGGGAGAGAAAGAACACCAAGCAGGCCCCTTGCTGTCACTGAGAAGCCAGACGCGGGGCTGGATCTCATGAACCGTGAGATCATGACTTGAGCTGATAACCAAGAGTCGCTCAACCTATTTCCTTTTTAATCTGAAGTAAGAACAGCAGGATGTTCAAGAACACCTGGTAATAATTAACCTTCACCAAAAACCTGGCCGGCACATGCATGACCGCTTTACCCATTCCTATGTTCTTTGTGGCGATTTCATTTTACAAATAAAACTGTAACAAGTCTATTTTTCACAACAGCCTTCTACTACTAAAGTATGAAGTTTGTGGAAAGATAATTATTACCGTGCAGACAAATTATTTCAAAACAACCAATGACAGAATCACTTTAAAGATACCAGAACAGAGGGGTGTCTGGGTGGCTCAGTCAGTTATGTGTCCGACTTCAGCTCAGGTCACGATCTCCCTGTTTGTGAGTTCGAGACCCGCATTGGGCTCTGTGCTGACAGCTCAGAGCCTGGAACTCCTATAGATTCTGTGTCTCCGTCTCTCTCTGCCCCTCCCTGACTTGCGGTCTGTCTTTCTCTCAAAAATAAACAAACGTTAAAAAATAAAATAAAAAAAAAAAGATACTAGAACAGAATCACAAACACTTCCTCCTATCACTCGTGGCTCTTAGCTCCTGGGCTATGGCTTACTCAAGTCTCAGGCTCACAGATCACAGCATCCCTACGGTGGCCCCCCATGGGGAAAATCAGAACGAAAAAGAGAACGAGAGGGGCGCTTCTGTCTTTTTGTGAATGTGTAGGAGTCAATGTTCAGAGAGAGGAAAAGGAACGAGTGTGTGTTTGTGGTGTGTGTGAGGTGTGGGGCGCATGTGGGATGTGTGGTGTGCATGTGTACAACGTGAATGCGTGTGTGTGAAAGCGTGTGTATGTGTTCCTAGTGTGTGTGCATGTGGCTTTATGTGGTGCGTGCACGTGTGTATACAGCGTGTGTGGGTGTGTGTATGTGGGATGTGTGAGATGTGTGTATACGTATATAGTGTCTGTACGTGGGGGGGGTGTGCGTGCATATGTGTATATAGTGTGTGTGCGTGTGTGGTGTGTGTGTATGTGTATTTCTGTGTGTGTATTTATCTGGAGATAAATGAGAAAAGCAGGGAGAGAGGTTTTGAGATCCTCTGTTCCCTTCCCTGAAGCACAAAAGCAAGAGACAGTGACTTAGCAGGTTGTCACCATGGATTAAACCGACCAGAATCAAACCCTCCCAGCACACTCGAGCCCACGCACACACAGCCAGCAAGGCTGTCCCCGCCGGCTTCAAATGTGAGGGAGCAAAGACACGACGCTTCGGTTAGGAACGTTCAGGCACAGACTCCCTGTGTTCTGGACCCTACAGAGTCCCTCCCCGGCAACAAGCTGAAGACCTGCTTTCTCCTCTTCCCGGGCTCAGGCCACTGCCTTCAGTCAACACAACACGGGTCACTTGGGGATACACACACCTAGGTTACGGGCCTATAAAAAATGAGACACAAGTAAGGACTTTGGAACCATATGCATTTATTCTTACACCTGAGCAGAGGAAACTTTTAATTTTAGTAGAATTACCTGGAATAGGAAGACCAACTATAGGCATAATTTTTAAGGCGATACGGGATCTGATTTTCATACACTACTCGGCCCACGAAACTTCAAAACAGAGGGAAGAAATTTACTTGAAAGTTACTGGTAAGGGGCGTGATAATGCACCGAACTGCCAATCTGCCAAATAAATGATCAACTAATGGCTGTCGTTTCAGAAATGCCTCTTTGGGGTCACTTTTGTCCGAGGCTTACACAACTCCGCGTCTGTCACGCACCCGACGCTCTTCCGGGGTACAGCGTAATCAGCTATGAGTGGCGAGGATTAGCCTTAAGTTAGATGTTCGAACGCCGAGACGTTGAGCTAGAGGCGAGGTGTGAGGATGACTGGACGGAACGGGGACAGACAAAAGGCCGTGCCGGTGAGTCAGCTGATGGCACGCACACCTGGTTTCCACCGTGGCAGGAGTAAACACGAGTGCAGGGCGCGGGGCTGCCCCACGCCTGTCTCCTTCCACATCTTCCACGTCTGTGGGCACCCACGTGCGGCCACGCCAGCTGCCACCCCACGCCGACCCTGCCCGCGGCGGGCAGGTCCCTCCCACCGGGATCCCCTCCGCTCCACCTTTCGGACCAGCTGCTCGCCCGCGGACTCCCTGCGCGCCGTTCTCGCCACCATGTTTTCCAGACCGAGGCAAAGGCTTCCCCTGCTCCTGGCCACCAGCCCCTGGTCTCCGCCTGCCCCGCCCCCTCCTCCACAGTTCTGTCAGATTCAGCTGGTGTGGTGCCCCTCACCCCTGCCCTCGGGACCCTCCACGGTCCAAGCCCCTTCGCCACTTTTCATCTTCGTATCCGGCCAAGCGGAAGCCTTGGCTGTTCTCTGCTCGTGCTCAATCTGTTCCACCCGCTCAGCGTCTTCCCGCAGCCCCCTGTCCAAAGCCTTCCCCTCTATCAGGCTCCCCGCAGATGCTACCTTCCCCGTGAACATCCCCCAGCAGCCAGCAGGAAGTGATCCCTCCCTCCCAAATCCTCCAATATTCTCTTTTTAAAGAATTTCTTCAGGTCCTTGACGGGTTCTACCCTGCTTCATCTCATCAGTCTGACCCCGTACGTCTGAAAGGACGACTTTCAGTGTCCTTCATGCTATATTCTCTACGGCACCTAGTGCTGGGCCTGACCCGGAGCAGGTGCTTGAGAAACACGGATTGAGTAAATCAATATCTGTAAGCATTTTTCTGAGCATCTAATACAGAAGAGACAGAATCCAGAGATAGGTTAATATCTTTAAGCCAAACATCATACACCAAATGCGTATGTGAATTAACTAGTCCATTCGTTGCGTATTTATTCAGCACGTATTTGTAGATAGCAACTAGCTGGCTACAAAGATACACAGAACACAATGTACTAGCTGGCTACAAAGATACACAGAACACAGTGTTCGCCATCTCAGAGGGAGAATAAATATATACACACCAAGCTTTAAACAGAGAAAGTCTAAGACATACCCAAGACATACTTGGGAAGGAGGTGACTGTCCCAGTTGCTGAGTCTTGAGACACTGCCCTTTCAGCGACATGATCACACAGAGCCATGGCTAACAGTCAGAGGCACAGGTCAATTTGGCCCTGAACACCATCTAGAGACGAACCAACATGGCATCATCTTGGACAAGGCAACTGCGAGACAGGGGCCGCCAAAACAGCCCAAAGCAGGGCATCAGAGCCGCCCAGGGCAAGAGGCTGAGCCAAAGGCGCCAGCACAACTCAATTTTATAGTGGGTTGGAGAACAAGGTGCTTACAGATTAAAAATCTTATTTCCAGAAAGAAGCCTAGTGGATTTGTTGCAGGAGGCATGTGTAAGTATGAATGCACACATGAAGTGAGTGAGGAAAACGAGATCCTCTACAGTGGTGGGGACAGAACACCACACAATTTGGTTTATAAATCTATTTTGAGACTATTTGTTATTTAATTCAAATAAGAATGTAGGTACTGACACACAGTATTAGGGCCAGAAGAGGTAAACTAAGCTTTGGCATCTAGAGTGAAACTGTCAAGTTGAGGAGTGAAAACTTTTGGAGATCTAAACACACTGACCAGCCTGCTTTCATTCTAGATACTGCAGATGGGGCCCATAGCCTAGCAGTGACCAGGACATTAAAGAGCCCCTACAGCTGCCAAGGAGATGCACAGGGTCCTTAGGGAGTGACAGGAGAGGAAGCTAAAGAGGCACAGAGGGGTTAGCAGCAAAGATGGGTTAGACAGAGAGTCAGTCCCCAGGAACACACCATTTAACAGGAGGGACAAAGCCCATAATTAAGTAAGCAAACTGCCATGTGGCTCTCAAGAGCCATAAATAAAGCACCACAGAATTTCCAAGAAAAGAAAATTACTTCTGGTCTGGACACCAGGGAAATCTTCGCTGATCAGGGGTTATGTGAGACAGGCCTTTAAAAGAGGGAGAATTTCATCTTGCAAGACGGAGTAGAGGGTATCCCAGGCAAGAAGCAGTGTGGACAAGCGAGCAAAGGCACACCAGCACGTGAGCAGAGAGAGGAGCAGGGAAGACGATGCCAAAAAGAGAAGGCCGGACGCCAGATTGACTGAGGAAGTTCTGGCCTTCGTTCCAGGTGATTTTTCTTTCTGGAGTTACTCAAATGATCTGAAGTAAGAAGCTATTACTTTTCTAATCAGAAAATAATTAGCTTAATTATTATAAAAGAAATAAAGTAGATTAGTGGCTGCCTGGGGCTGAGTGTTAACTGTAAGAGAACATGAGGGGCTGACCTTACTGGGGGCAGAAAACGTCTCCAGGCTGATTTACGGTCATGGCTATGCCACTTGGTAAAATGACTAGAAATCACTTACTCGTATACTTGAAATAGGTGAAGTTTATGAGATGTGAAATACACTTCAATAAAGCCATATTTTAAAAGAAACATACAGGGGTGCCTAGGTGGCTCAGTCGGTTAAGCGTCCGACTCTATATTTTGGCTTAGGTCATGATCTCACAGTTCATGAGTTCAAGCCCCGCATGGGGCTCCACATGGTAGGGTGGAGCCTGATTGGGATTCGCTCTCTCTCCCTCTCTCCCCGCCCCTCCCCCACTTGCTCGCTCTCCTCTCTCTCTCTCTCTCTCTCTCTCTCTCTCTCTCTCGAAATAAATAAAAATAAACTTAAAAAAACCCCGGAAATACACAATTACAAATACAAACAGAATCCCCATTCGTGGATTCACTAACAGAGCTTCCATCCTCCTGGACATTAGCCTCTGCACTGACACGCTCCACATACGTAACGTGCACAGCACAGCAGCATTCTGACTCAGGGTGAGCGTCCCAGGAAATGACTGCTCTGGTCTCTGCCTGGGCCGGAGAACACGTGCACCAGAGCCCAGATGTTCTGTCTTGGCAAGCGTGCCCTGCAGCACCAAGGCCGGGCTCTGGATCTTTCCCTGACTACGTATGTCAGGGCAGCCCCACAGCCTCAGGCCCACAGCTAAATGAGCCATCTTCTGCTCTGGCCGACAAGGGCATAAACCACAGCCAAAAGACTAGTGCACGTCCCTGTGTTCAGCAGCCCCAGCCTCAACTCATGAGTCATGAAATTTTTATGACCTATGGGAAGAATTAAATTATCCCTGGGTAATCCAACTAGAATATTTCCTTAGCGCCAAGCAAGCACTGGGCTTTTCCCTTCTCCTCCGACTTACTTTTTAACAAGCATGTTACAAAAACTGGCTTTCTGAAACACCAAGTATGGGCTGAATGTAAGTTCTTAATCTTACACTGCTATTAACTATGGATCTAATACCAATAGCAAAGAGGCCATCTTTTCTTTTTTTTTTTTTTTAAATGAAAGCTCTTATTTAACTCAAGTCTACACCCAACTTGAGGCTCGAACTCATGACCGTGAGATTGAGCGTCACATTCCGATGAGCCCGCCGGGCATCCTGCAGATTGGCAATCTTGAAAGTAACAATCCTCCCTTCTCTCTCTTCCTGTCTTCACTTTTCCTGGCTTCACCTGGCAAGATGAGGCCACATGGAGCCAAAGGCGAGCAATCTCACAAGGAGAAATACAACGATTCAGTTGGTAGGGCAGACAGGGCTAGAACAACCTCAAGATCAAGAACAACCTCATATGCCCTTGCCACCGACCGGGGAACTAAAATGGACAAAGAGATAAGGTGGGGACTGGGAGAGACAGAGCCAGCCAACAGCTGTCTTTCCGTGATGTTCTTCCTAATTATTTTACGTTTTTGGTCTTAAAATTCCTGGCCTCTAGCTTTGTCACTTCCATACTCTGTATTTGCACTTCCCCTCCTATGCTGCCTCAGCTCACAGGGTGCCATCTCACCTGCTACCTTAGCTCTAGTCGCTGGTGATCCAGCCAGAGCTCTACCCTTGGTCCCACTGTACAACTGACCCCGGGGAACCTCAGTGCTGCCTTCTCCTTGACTTAGGCAGAGCAAGATGGCCTTGCCAAAGGAGATCCATCTAGAAGCCTGAACCTAGACAGGATGCTCCTATCATAGCTATCTTTAAGAAGCAACATGAGGGGTGCCTGGGTGGCTCAGCTGGTTAAGTGTCTGACTTCAGCTCAGGTCATGACCTCACAGCTCCTGAGTTTGAGCTCTGAGTCAGGCTCTGTCCAGACAGCTCAGAGCCTGGAGCCTGCTTCAGATTCTGTGTCTCCCTTTCCCTCTCTGCCCCTCTCTCCTGCTTGGGCTCTCTCTCTGTCAAAAGTAAATAATAAATGTTAAAAAAAATTTAAGGGGGCCTGGGAGGCTCAGTTGGTTAAGTGTCCAACTTCGGCTCAGGTCACGATCTCATAGTTTGTGAGTTCGAGCCCCATGTCAGGTTCTGTGCTGACAGTGCAGAGGTCGGAGCCCGGAGCCTGCTTTGAGTTCTGTGTCTCCCTCACTCTCTGCCCCTCCTCTGCTCACACTCTGTCTCTCTCTCAAAAACAAACATTAAATTTTTTTGTTGTTGTTTAATTTAAGAAGCAGCACAAGAAGAATCACAACAGAAAAAGTCCCTGGGCAGACTTCCTACCTCTGGGCTGATGAATCCAGAAAAGAACAGGTCTTCCCAGGGCTCTCCTCCAAAATTCTTAATAGAGTCCAACTCTCTTTGGGGATAATTAGCTTGTCCTTAAAGGATCAATGTATCACTATATAAAACATGGCCAAATAATCTTACCTGAGATTTACCTGTGTCATGTAAGTTTATTTTAATCTGCCTCATTCATGAGAAACTGGAGAGGTAGAGAATACTTTGAGATCTGTGGAGTTTTTCTTGTCTTTAAAAATTTTTAAGTCATTTATTTTGAGAGAGAGTGAGTGCACAAGCACACATGCAGGGGAGGGGCAGAGACAGAACCCCAAGCAGACTCTGCACTGTCAGTGAAGAGTCTGAGGTGGGGCTCACCCTCATGAACCGTGAGATCATGACCTGAGCCAAAATCAAGTCGACACTTAACCTAATGAGCCACCCTAATGATAATGAGCTCCCCTCTTTTATTTTTCTAATTTTTTTTAATGTTTATTCATTTTTGAGACAGAGAGAGACAGAGTACGAGCAGGGGGAGGAGCAGAGAGAGAGGGAAACACAGAATCCGAAGCAGGTTCCAGGTTCCGAGCTGTCAGCACAGAGCTTGATGTGGGGCTCGAACCCACAAACTGTGAGATCATGACCTGAGCCGAAGTCAGACACTTAACCGACTGACCCACTCAGGAGCCCCCCTCCTCGTTTCTTTGTAACATGAGCAAATGTTGCTCAATCACCGAGTTAACAAGTAGAATCGAGGCTTCAAAGAAAGGCAAACCATGTGTCCAGCTTTGGCACAGGGCCAGCACCTCCCTGTCGGGGTGGAGGGCTGCAAAAAGACCTCGGACCTCATTGCTCCATTTAAGGGCATAGTTCTTAGTAGAGGTTTCCATATTAGTAAGGATAAGCACATATGAAACTCCCATCACCTGCTGGAAGCTTCACGTTATTTCCAGGAGCCAGAGCCTAAGACCCAGGAGGGTATGTGGGTGGTGTTGCTAGGGTGTTAGAGTAGCGGGGAAGCCTATACACCCGTGGTAGCCACCAGCTATGTGCACCCACTCTCACTTAAAATTACATCGAGTTAAAGACCAAGTTCCTTAGCTGCACTAGCCATATTTCCAGTGCTCAAGAGCCACAGCTGGTTGCTGGTTTATTACACTGGACAGATGTAGACCATTTCCATCAGTGCAAAAGTTCTACTGAACATCAATGCCTTATACCAATAACTTAAACGTTTTTAAGCAGCTTTATAAATATGTAATCGACATGCGACTAGCTGTACACGTTTTAAGATGTACAATTTGCTAAGTTATGACATATATACACACACCCATGAAACGGCACCCAAGATCCAGACAGCGAACACATCCATCCCCCGAAAGTATCTTTGTGCCCCCTTTGCCACCCCCAACCCCCTGTTCCTCACTTCCTGGGCTGCCACTGCTCTACTTCTGTCACCACAGAACAGTTTGTGTTTTCTAGAATCTTATACATACGGAGCCGCGTAGTACGTGCTCCCTTCCGTGGCTGCCTGCGTAACCGCGCTGAGCGCGAGCACACCTGCCTGGAGAGCCATCCACGGCCCGCTCCTGGTCCTCTGAGCAGTCCACGGCCTGGCTACGCCACCGTCTGCTTATCCAGACACCTGCCAACAGACTGCTGAGTGCTTTCCAGTTTGGGGGCTACTACAAAGCTTACAAATAAAGGTGCCATGATTGCTCGCGGGATGGGACTCTCAAATAGCGGTCGTAAAGGCCTTCTCAGAGGGTGACATTTGAGCAGAGTATGAAGTGAGGCCCTGAGCCCTGGGAGAATCCGGTGGAAGAGACTTCCCAGCAGAAGGAATTTCTCACAGGAAGGCCCTGCGGCAGGAGTGTGCCTGGTAGGTTCAAAGTTTTCCATGTGCTTTCCAAAGGCTGCTTCCCTGAACGAAGGGGCATCCAGGCAAAGAGATTTTGCAGAAGCAGAAGCTGTTAGGTAAAATGGTCCAAATCTTTAAATGGCACTGGGCCGTTTGCTCTCATTTGACCCTTACAACTGTTCTGAGAAGTTTGTACAGTTATTCCCATTTTACAGATCTGTAAAGCAACAGAGGGCTGAGTCACCCCCTCGGCCCCCGGATCCCAGTGAGAAGAAGCAGAGTCGAGCTGAGAGGCGGGAGCCTGAGCTTGACCTATCATTTCGCTCCCAGAGACAGCCTCATACACATGACCCGAGAGCAGAGCAGGAGAAGTTGGGACACTGAACACGGGCTTCTCTCTGAGGGGCCGTCTCCGTCAGAATTTCCCTCTGGTCCCTTGATACACAAGGGGAACCATCAGGTCACTTTGCTTTTGGCGTCAGTGGAGAGACTTCGCCCCCCGCCGCCAGCAGGGGTCTCCCGTGCGGGGCACCGGGGACACAGGCTCCCAGGCCGCCTGCTGTGGCAGCAGAGCCCCGCCGCTGATTTGTTTAATTAAAAACGAAGGGAGGGGAGCCCACGCTGATCTTGAGTTAAGTCTGACACAAACTGAAAGATCAAAACCAGCCAGCTGCCAAAAACACACTGGCAACTTTCACACCAGAGACACGAGGGGATACAGCTGACCTGGTTTCTGCCTTGCACGCTGCGTCTCTGCCAGTCACACTGCTCTGATCTTTCACGGTTCCAAGTGGAGAGAAAATGGTGACCCTCTGCCCCTCTTTTCCATTCGACGCTAGGTGCTAAAGCTGCACACTTTGGCCCACCTGCAGCCATGCTGAAAACCGCGGACGGCCAGCTCCGAGGCTCAGGGGAGCACCGACCGGGAGAACCCAGGATGTGTGCCATCCCAGGATTCCACAACTTCTCCTGAAGCCCACATGCTGTGAAAGTTAAGCCATCAACCAAAAATGAAAGCACCCTTTCAAACTTCTTACCTCCTAGAATGCAAGGTTGGGAGATCCTTGCTGGGCTCACAGAGGCCCAAGCATCAGTGTCCCTCTTCTTGGGGGTAAGAAGCCTCACAGGCACTTCGCCCTGCTGTCCTCTAGGCTAGCTGGCTCCTGACCGGCGAGGTCGGCATTACAGGGAAACTTATCAGACATGCACATACTCAGGAACTCTCAGAACGGGCCCAACAAAGTGTTCTCACAGCTGCCCGGCACCCGAGTCTGAGAACCACCATTCAGTAGGTGCGGCAAGGGGCTGTGATTTTTACTTGAACGAGTTCCAGGTGGTGCCGGTGCTGCTGGGCCCGGGACTGCTCTTGGAGAACCTCTGGTCTAAAGCAATGCTTCTCCACCTGTGTGCCTACTTGTCCCTTGGGGACCTTATAAAGATCCTGGTTCTGCAGACCTAGGGGACGAGGGCCTGGCAGTCTGCATCTCCAAGAGGCCCCAGAGGATTCCACTACGTCTACATGTTCTATAAACTGGAATCTGGGATATGCAAGCACAGATATGGTTTGCCAAGTTTTAGATTTTAAGGAATGATTGATTAGTAGCTGAAAATTCCCAAAGAGAGGGGAATGCACACAAAGAACCTAGGACCTTGAATTGATCTATATAAATCCACTGATGACACCCCACAGGGGCAGGGGCAGGACTCCTGGCCGAGCAGTTTGCCAACAGGAGGGGACACCGGGAGCACAGCTCAGAGACGCCCTCTGTACCATCAACCTCTCACAGCCACCAGCCCCGCCCCTCTGTCACTTTCTCCCTCCCTTACCAACCTCCCCCAGCACAGTGAACATCTGCCGTCCCCTCCTCCCTCTAACGCTTCTCCTCGTGCTACCAGAACTTGTCCTCTGCTTTTACACAGTCAGGGAAAAGGTCACTGTGACCTCTTGGTCACTGAGGTCACTTATCAGGGCTGTTCCTCCAGCTCTCCAGCTGCCAGGATCCCGCGGACCCTCTGCCTTCGTTCATATCTTCTACCCCCATCTGTCCACACATTACCTCTTAGATTTCACAAAAGTTTTTTTTTTTTTTTTAAGTTCAAGGTCCCCTATATCATGGTGGTTGTCCCTTTTAATAGCCAGCAATTGAGAAACTACAGGATGGTGAGAGAGAAGACAAACCCTGTTTTGAGTTCATTATTATGATTCAATCAATCATTATATGAGTATGTCATAATAGTGTGTCCTCTGTGCACCTGGCAAGTCATTAAAGCTACGCGCAGGACATGTTCATAAACCCTGCAATGATGCTCGTGTGCAGACAGACCTGAGGACTCCCCGGCCCCATCTCCACCCCAGGGACCCAAGGACCAAGGCGGGGGCCACACCCTCAGGGCTCTGTGGCATTTGCACAGTGGCCACTGGAGCACACACTGCTTCTAGTAAAAGCATCTGTGTGTCCCCGGCCAGATGGCAGCGTTTACTGCCTGGAGAGCACCAGTGGGCAGCCAGTCACCCCCCTCTGTTTCCCACCCCCAACTTTCCCACTTTCTCTGACTTCCACAAGTCAGTGTGCCATGGGGATTACAACGAGGCAGCCCGGACATTCAAGAAAGAAAGAAAGAAAGAAAGAAAGAAAGAAAGAAAGAAAGAAAGAAAGAAAGAAAGAAAGAGAGAGAGAGAGAGAGAGAGGAAGGGAGGGAGGGAGGGAGGGAGAAATATTATTGAAGTACTTTTACATATATTAGGTGTCTGTGCTACAGCCAAGACATGGGGCCCTCAGATTAGCTTTACTGCTTTTGTTGTTCTGGCCAAAGTTAAGGATGTGTTTTCTTTTCTGGTCAGGGATCTGGGAGTGTAGGGAGAAGCATACAGTGCTGAAGTCTTTGCGAGTCTAAGACAAAGCATTTCCCGCTGTGTATCAGGCCAGTTAAGAAATCAGTGCAAAGGTTTCTAGGCGTCCAAAGTAACCGTCAGTAGGTCTGTCCACAGACTCCATCCTCCTGGGGAGGCTCTAGCCCTCCTGCCCTCCTCACTCAAAGCTTAGAGATTTTTACTTTTCATACAAGCCTACGGCCAAGTTAGCTTCTGCTCCAGCAACCAGTGCTGTGGAGCAAGAAACCGTGGGGGCAGGCGCTGGCAGAAGCAAAACACCAGCAATTAGCAGGGAAAGGAGAGGACACCAAAATGTCAGAAATGGAAAGTGCATAGTCTGGCACCAATCGAGGGGCAGAGAGCCCCATACACCATGGGCAAGACACTAGGGGTTTCTCTGTACTTCAGCGTAGTTCATTAATTTATGCCCCAAACAGTGGTTACGCCTTCCTCCCAAGAATAGGAAATTATAACCAGTGTCCCTGTCGCTGATAAGAAAGACATTTTAATATAGAAGACATTTTCAATAAAAGACGTTAAAAGAGAAGAAGTCTGTGTACGTACTGAGGGTGAAGGCCTCTGGCAGGAAGCTCTCTGTACACTAAGCAAGGAGATGAGCCGTATTAACCTGGGGCATCAGCTCACATTTGGGCAGACGTGGAGGGCGTGGCAGGAGAACACTGCTGGACTGTTCCCCGCACGGCGGGGCGGGACGCCTCTCCGTGGGCTGTGCCCACGTCCCGAGGACACGGCCCGCAGGCCACCACGTTCCCCCACAGAACGTCACTAGCTCCGTACTCTGCTGCTGTGATGCCTTGTCATGTCGATTAGTTATGTAAAATAAATTCATGACTTATGTGCATGTTGGTCAGTGGAACGCTCAAATTCCTCTTTCAGTGTGAGAGAGGTGAAATGTCCTCCGCCCCCGGATCTGACGCTGGGACGCCCTCCTTCCCTGGGCACCCGCTGGCCCTGATCCCACCTGGGGAAGTCTGCCACCTGTGAGCGCTCAGTTCACTACCAATTCTCTGAGAGAGGACACAGGGACTCCGTGTCTGGGGATGACCTTTCAGCAGTCCGTCCTCTAATGCAAAGCCACCTCTCAGCACAGAAGTGGTCCCAGGGAAATCTTTCCAGGATTCTCACACCCATCTGCTAAGAGGAAGAAGAACCTAAGAAAACTAGGCTGAGTTTAGAACCAGCTTCATTTCACACATGTTACATTTCTGGAGCTGCCTTGTTTCTCCCCTTTTCTGCATTAACTACAGAGAAAATTCAGAGGCTCTCTGAAGGTGAGAATCTCACCCCTTAGTAACAAGATCTCACTTCATATTAAGTTGGCCTTTCTTTGGAGATGTTCCAACGGCTTTATAAACATCCTTTCACGCCACAAAGCAGGTAGGCGGTAATTCTTCTGTCCGGACAAGGGGAGAATTGACAATCTCAGCCACCCAAAACTGAAATGTTTTTAAATGCCTGAGAGAAAGTAAGAGCAAGGCTGTAAAAATAAGAGATAGGACAGATGTGACCAAAAATAGGAATAAGAATGGTATACAAAATACCAAAAAAGGAGAATTTTCCTGTAATCAGCTCGCTCTCAGCAACAGCTTCTTAGAAGCGGCCTCTTGGTGCTCTGGTGGCCGGGCAGCTTTGCCGTCACCACCGGCCTGGAAAATCAGGCCTGGTGATGCTAAAGCTAATTTTGGTACCAATAAGACATTCTCCCTCTCTCTCTCTGATCTTTGCCAGAAACAGGATCAACAACCCCAACTCCATGAAGTAAAAGCTAAAACTAAAGGAACGCACACAGTCTTGCGCTAACAGGAAGCTCCTATGACCAGAACTGAAGTTAGCGTCTCAGAACGACACTAAGATGTCACTGTGTGCTGGGCTTAATTCACAAAAAACCTTTCCCGCTTACTCCTTTCCTCTTGGTGCTGGCCCTGAGGCAGGCCTGGTTTTCCCACCCTTGTGTTACAGTGAGGAAACCAAGGCCACCCGGCTGCCTCGTGGCCACTGCCACTCAGCCTGGCCTGTGCTTCCCTCTACGTTTTCCTCACACTGCCATCCCTCCTGTTCGATCCTTTCCTCTCCAGAACAGCTGACAAGAAGGCTCAATTTCCTTAAACGCCACAGTGGACACAGTATGGATTTGGAGCTGTGTTCGTTTTTTTTGTTTTGTTTTGTTTGAGAGAGAGAGAAAACGAAACAGAGAATCCCGATCAGCACAGAGTCTGACACGGGGCTTGAACCCACGAACCGTGAGGTGGCAACCTGAGCTGAAATCGAGTTGGACGCTTAACTGACCAAGCCACCCAGGTGCCCCTGGATTTGGAGTTTTAAGACCTGGATTTGAATCCCAACTCTGTCGCGTGATCACTACAGACCCGGTAGGCCAATCAGATGAAGGTAACACAAGCCGTCTCCCACAGCCGTCAGGAACGGAAGGAACCAGCAGGAACAAGTGTCCCCTTAACGCCTCACGCCAGGGTTACTGCCCCATGGGTGCTCATTAACGATGGCCACTGACAACTTACTGCAGAAAGCGGGGGCCCTGCCGGGACTCCCACAGTGCTCAAGGTGGCAAAGCCGTGGGGTGGTGGGCGGAGCAATAGTCCGCAAGGTCCGGGCCCTGCCCTGCCCTCAGCTTTGCAGAAAATCAGGAAAAGAAGGGGCGGTTTTATTTAAGCGCACTGGTGTCTGTGTCACTGATGGAGAAGGCTTGCCTCGCCAAAACCGCGTGCCCAAGTTTTTGATTTTTAAAACTCCATTTCAGAGATGGGTCAGTTATACCTCATAGTTCGCTCTAGTTGTGATTCTGGCACATGCGGTTAAGAGCGAAGGGCAGTTCCTTTCCAACCGCATGCCTCAGTCATATAACCTACAGAGCAGGGGGAACACGGACTCGCTCGACAGGGTTGTTGTAGAGATGAAGTAAGTTAAGGCGAACAAAGCAACCGGCAAATTCCACACACAAAACTGGGTATGGTATTCTCGGTCTCGTTTTCTCTAACAAAACAAAACGAACACACACAACTCCAAATCCATCGTCCTCTCCCATTTCAGAGCAGAGAAAAGCCAGGTGTAGAGATGAGCCGGATGAAGATAAAGAGTAGCTGCCTGGGTGAGGGGGAGGCCCCTGCTCGAGGCCCTGCTGGCGTTCCCTTCGCCGTCCTCCTGGGGTCCCTGTCACCGCCTCCCTCCTGGCTGGATCCTGTTTCCTGACTCACACATCTTCCTCTTTCTTGGCTTCCCTCTTCATTTTGCTAAAGCACGTCCTTCAGGAGTTCCAGAGAAATGACGCACTGGCGCCACACTTTTTGAGCCTTGCATGTCTGAAAGTGTCTCTGCTTCTACCCCCGTGCGCAGCTGCTGGGATTCCAGGTTAGAATCGTGCTCCTCGGGATATTGGTGGCCTTGCTCCATGCCTCACAAATTCCAGTGTTCCTGCTGAGATGTCCAATGCCACTGATTTTTTTAATGTTTATTTTGAGAGAGAGAGAGAGAGAGAGAGAGAGAGAGAGAGCGCACACAAGTGGCAGAGAGGGAGGGAGAGCATCCCAAGCAGGCTCCCTGCTGTCAGCACAGAGCCCAACACGGGGCTTGAACTCATGAGATCATGACCTGGGCCGAGATCAAGGGCTGGACGCCGAGCCCACTGAGCCACCCAGGTGCCCCCGACACCACTGATTCTTAATCTACCACGTGCCTTCTGAAGCGTTAAGACTGGTCACCTGCGGTGGGTCCTCTTCCCTCACTGTTCCGGGCACTGGCCAGCCTTCGATCTGGAGACCAGCCACACCTTGTTATGCTCACAACACCCACCTGTTTTCCTCCAGTGGCACCTGTCCACTGAGGGTTAATCCTCATCTCGTCTTTTATTTTCCATGTTTTTGTTTTGCTTTATTTTTGATCTGTTTTCTGAGAGGCCTCTATTGCAACCTTCTCACTGGATTTTTGCTTTTACATTTTCTCACAGCAACCGTCTCTGTCCTTTAACGATAAGCTGCATCCCGGCCCCTTCCCTCTGACACAAGGTCTACCCTGATCTCCCTGAGGCATTAAATGCAGTCTCTTTAAAGTTCTCTTCTGCCCTTCACGCTGCCGGTTTCCTCTAAGTCCTTTCTTCTGCTTATTTTGGTCTTTCATTCTGGAGGCCATTCGCTCCTAGTCAAGAGCGAGGCGCTCAGAGCAGGGAAGGGGTGGACCCACAGGGGCGCTGGGAGAGTGGGCTGCAGGCGGCCTGTGTCACAAGAAGACCCCCACAGGTCTTCCCTGGGACCATTCAGCTTCTCCAGTTTCAAAATTTTTTTTGATGTCTATTTATTTATTTTGAGAAAAAGAGACAAAGCCGGGGAGGGGCAGGGGGAGAAGGGAAGCGAATCCCAAGCAAGCTCTGCATGGTCAGCAAGGAGCCCCATGCAGGGCTGTAACTCATGAACATGAGTTCCTGATGTTTCAGATCAGAGTTCTGAGTTTCAGATCATGACATGCGCTGAAATCGATTGTCAGGTGCTTAATGAACTAGGCCACCCAGGTGCCCCTTCTCCAGTTTAAAAAAAAAAAAGCTCCAATCTGACTCAGTGGTGAGAACCTAATAAGCGTGTCTGCCGGGGTCCAGGGAGTGGGCCGATGGGGGGCTGGAGCTCCCTGTTCGAGGTGCTGGCTGCCAGCCTGTTTGGAGCATGAAGAAACGAGTGACCAAATCGATAAAACCCCACGAGATTGCAAATTAACATGAGTAAAAAAACTCAAGTACAGTAATGGCTTTTTGGTGCTACCATTCCTAACTGAAATATTTTACAAGTGAAGACAGAGCCTTAAGGACCTGGTTCCTTCCCCTCTCCCTTGTTAGCTCATACACAATGTTCCCTCCCTGCCACCTCCTCCAGCCAGACATACAAACCTGCCATCATCATCACTCCAAGAACGCTGAGCTACTTTTTTCACTTGTAATTCGCGTGCGGATGGGAGAAATGAGAAAGGCACTGCTGTTGGCGACCCTGACCCGCTCTGGTCACCCGTGACCTTGGGGGAGCGAAACAGGAAAGAGATGCAGGGACCATCCTGGCGTACATTCCCCTTGTGGAAGAGACCAGGTGGCAGGTCGCAAACGCCCTCTCGGGCCATCCACATGTTCGGGACTCTGTTCCCACAAGGGAAGCCACAGAGCTGCCAAGCCCGAGAAAGAACCCCATTCACCCCGGGTCCCCGGCTCCCACCGCGGGCAAGAAGTGCCTGTTCCGTGTTTCCACGTACTTCGGTGACTTTTTTAGGCTCTGCATTTGGGAGCATAAAAGGCCTTTAAATATTCATAGCAATTTCTGTGCTTTGATTATAGGTTACCTTGCTGTGTAAGACAGGCCTGAAACATATTTGTTAAATATTGTTAAGTTTAAATGCCTACCATAATTACCAGAAACAGGACTATTCTACATAGTTTAGAAACTTAAAAATTAAAGTCAGAGGCCCTTAAGAAGATGAATGCTTTTATCCATTTCGTCCCACAGCTGTGCATATTTAAAAGGCTGACATGAATTTAAAAAGCCGCGTGACCATGAAAATTGCAATTCTAAAATGTATTCCAAAGTGACCTAATGTGATGGAAAACACAATTCCTTTAGGTACCACGTGAGCTATGAAATTTATTCCTGTTCATCAAACAAACCTTAACTATCCTCTACCGAGCTACCTTTCCATCTAAAGTAATGGCAGGGGCACCTGGGTGGCTCAGTCACTTGAGCATCTGACTTCGGCTCAGGTCACGATCTCAGGGCTCGTGAGTTTGAGCCCCACGTCGGACTCTGTGCTGACAGCTTGGAGCCTGGAGCCTGCTTTGGATTCTGTGTCCCCATCTCTCTCTGCCCTTCCCCTGCTTACACACACACACACACACACACACTCTCTCTCTCTCTCTCTCTCTCTCTCTCTCTCTCTCAAAAATAAACTTTAAAGACAAATTTTTAACAAGTAAAATAGAAAAATAAAGCCACAGCAGGCATGTCGCACGTGGCCCACGAGCTGCACGTGTATGTGGACACTTACCAGGTTTTTGAAAAGTGCCGTCAACTCCTTTGTGAACACTGAGAACTTCAGGAATGCACTTCCTAAGTCCGGGTCGTCTCTGCACACACAGTTGCCACCGAACTTCTCCAGAGCCTGGGTGTACTGCTCTTCATTTTCCACGTGAGCTACGGGCAGCAAGGTGAGATGCGTGGTTAATACGGCAACCTCTCCATCCCCGTCCTCAGCAGGCTCTTCTTAGTTGTGAATAAAACTGAACACATCAGCAGGACAAAAACCTGAGACAAGTCAAGGTGCACCAGGAACAGAAATCACTTTGCCGTCCTGACAACGCCCCGTCGTGCTGGCAACGGATCCCAAAGGACAAGCACGATGACCGGGAGGGAAAGCCCCCAGATTCTTCCTCGGGTAAAGAAAACCACCGCCAGCCAATGCCAATACCTGGGCCTGAAAACCATGGCAAGCAAGGGGAACATCTGTCTGTGATGGGCCGCCCCTGACCCTGAGCCAGATTCCCATGACCCGTGAATGGTGTGCCCGCCCACCTTACCAGGGAGGCGCTATGCCCTGGACCCCCAGTGGTGGCCTCAGGGACTTCCGACATGAGTCTACCAAACAGAAGAGAAAATTAATGTCACTGTTTAAGCCCTTTTCCTTGTTTTTATTTTTATTTTTTCCTTTGACATTTCAGAAAAGGACTTGAGAGTTCTGGATAAATTAAATGCATTTCTGAGACTATACTCAGCAAACAAGACAGAAAAACACACATACGGGTCCTGAAGAATGTGTGGCAGGGCAGGAAGAGCCCTCGGATCCGGGTTCTAGGCCCATGCCTTCCGTGGCATGGAAGGAGCACGTACGTGACTCCGGTGAGTAAATGACCCAATGTCTCAGCCACAGGAAGGTCAGAGATCTGCTGTGCGATACTCACAAGGGTAAGGGGAGAATCAAAGAAGAGTGTGGCTGACATTGGCCCCCACCCAACAGCACTGACTGGTAGTCAGCAACAGCAGATGTCATTCGTATGATGCACAGTTTATGTTTTTCCACGCCTCACGACAACTTTGTAAGACATATGCATTTTTTCTCATCATGGTGAAAAGAAATCGGGGCTCAAAGAGATCAAATAAGTTGTCCTGGAAAACAGAGTCAGCAAGTGGCCGAGCCAGAGTTCAAACCGGCTTGTTTGGGGGGGGGGGGGCCAGGGTTCTGTGCACTGGTGTCTGTGTCACTGATGGAGAAGCCTTGCCTCGCCAAAACCACATGCCCAAGTTTTTGATTTTTAAAATTCCATTTCAGAGATGGATCAGTTATACCTCGTAGTTCACTCTAGTTGTGATTCTGGCACATGCGGTTAACAGCAAAGGGCAGTTCCTTTCCAACCGCATGCTCTTTTAGAACTATTTCAAAAGTTGGTGGTCAAGACATGGGCAATTCCAGTGTGGTTTTGGAAGGGAGCAACAGCCACAGCAGACGTCTGGTGCTGAGGTCACTCCACTGGGTGGGAGAAAACAGAAATGCAGAGACCTAAGTCGCCCTGGGAGCCAGGGGGAGCCCCTCAAAATGGTGCCTGTGCCGCTCTAAGTGAACACTCACGGGGCACTCACCGGGTGAGGGAATTCACCTTCAGTTAATGCCTCCCAGGTGGCCTTTAAAGCCTTTGTTCAACTTAACTTGGTAACACTCTGAGGTGTTAACATTATCATCCCTATTACCTTCGGAATGGGGTGGAACTCAGCGGGGTGATACGATTCGCCCAAGATGGTACGATTGGTAAGAGGTGGGGCAGGGGTCAAATCCACCCTCTGTCCACTCTGCGGGCTGCCTCCCATGGTCAGCCACCTGGGGGAAAGAGGAACCTGCCTTGTCTTCACTGGTCGTCAGCCAACCCGATGCAGGACAGACAGCAAGGCTTCACGCTGCAGCACCAGGAAGAATGACAAGCCTCCTGTCATCCCTGCCTTGGAGCTTCTCAATCGACTGCCTCGTACAGGTTATGTCTTAAAACATTCTTTCCCTTACAAATCTTCAAAATAACGTGCTGCTTCCAGCAACCCCAACCGTCATCAATGAAGTGTTTGGTCCATCGTCACCATGATCTCACACGTCTCAAGTGTTCTGTTCCACTGCAGTCATTATTTCTGATGCTCAAACTGTCCCAACTTAGGTCAGTGGGACCCTCTTCACGCTGATCTCACTGGGTTTTTTTTTTATTATTATTTATTTTTTAATGTTTTTATTTTTGAGACAGAGAGAGACAGAGCATGAGCAGGGGAGGGGCAGAGAGAGAGAGGGAGACACAGAATCCAAAGCAGGCTCCAGGCTCTGAGCTGTCAGCACAGAGCCCGACGCAGGGCTCGAACTCACAAACCGCGAGATCATGACCTGAGCTGAAGTCGGATGCTCAACCGACTGAGCCACCCAGGCGCCCCTCATTGAGGTTTTTAACACAAATTTCTCTCCTTGCAAACAAATTGGTAGCTTCTTGAGAAAGACTGTAGCCCTGTATCTCTCTGTGTCTTCCTGAAACAGCAGTGTGGTGCCCCACTGTGAGCACAGTAAACCCTCCATAAATACAGATTAACTGATTGACCCACTGGTCCAGATCGCCCAAAGTTCTGAGATTTTCCTACTAGAGAACAGAAAGTAGTTGAACGCCTTTATTTTTCTTTTGCCGAAAACAAACTTAAAATAGGAACCCAAAATAAATAGCTTGGGAATAAAGTTTCTGGAAGGAACCCAAACTGGTCTATCAGCTTTTATTTACGAAATTGTGAAAGCTGTTTTTCTAAAAAGAGCTCGCTCTCTTGCCTCCCCCGATGTTCAAATATATCTTAAACTCTGGTTCGTATTAATGATCCAGAACCCAAAATCCTTCATGTGAGAGGGACTTAGGAAAATGAGGCTCCAAGTCACCGAGACCACAGCAGGACAAGACTCTGTTTCTTTCTCAATTCTAACCCCACAGCCCTTCCGTTTCCCACATCCCACTGCCCCGAAGTCACACTTTCCACCAACCCAAGTAAAGGGATGAAATGAGAGAGTCTCACAGAAAAGTCTATTATGAAGCCAGTAAGCACACGTATGTTCTGAATTTAGAAGTGAGGACAGCGTTTTGTTGTGTGCTTTTCAGTTTACTTGGTTCTGTTATTTTCAAAAACCCTGGTACCAAGGAGAAGGCCCTGAGCATACAGTGGAAGCCCGAACAGTTGGACCCTAACAGCACGAAGGCAGCCTGTCTATTAACCCTGTGTTATTCCACAAAGGGCCAACCACAGCGAGGAAGCAAGCCGGGGGCCCAGCACTGCCAAAGGACAGCGGGGGTCCAGAGCCAACTCACCTTCAACCAACCCTTACTTCTACCTCATGTATTTCACTCGTTACCCCCAAGCCTGCAACAGGGTTGGGACCATGTGCTGGGGCGGGACACGACGACGAGGGCACACATGGTAGCTGGCATGTGTCTCTAGGGAAGGACACGCTAATCCACGCCGCCGATGGCCCGTGGCGTGCCAGGTGCTGAGGATTCAGAGACGCCAAGAAGCCGACATCTGAACTGGGGCTCCAAGGTCAGGTGGCAGTTTCCAAACAGGGAAGAAAGAGGAAGGTAGTCGACCCCAGGGAGCGGCGTGGAGCCTCGTGTGTTCAGAGGCTGTGAATGCTTTCTCAGGTTCAAAGCCCCGGCCTGTACGCGGCACTCAACCCTCAAAACCATCACAGGGCAGCACAGGCCCTCCTCCTCAGGGCCATCCGTGCCCACCACTAGGTCTTTTCAGTTGAAATGGGCCCTGGCCCAGAAGCCTCTCTTTACAGACAGGAGCGCAAAGCTCAGAGAGGGTGCCGACTTGCTCAAGGTGACACAGCAGATCTGGAGCAGCGTTGGAGCAAGAGCTCAGGTTTCCTGACACCCAGTCCTCCAGCGTTCTCCCATCTGCTCGCCACGCAGCCACCACTCTCGGCTCTAGGCTGACGGAAGTGTCACAGTCCGCCAGCCGAGCACACGTGCCGGTAACCCAAACACCAAGGGCCACAACCAGAGAGCAACGGGGGTGGGCAGGTCACCCTGACTCGGCCCATCCGAGCCCCTGCTCCTGGCCAGACCGCCAGCCGCTCCGGTCAACCCCGTCTGACACCACACATCCCAACCACCCACACAGACAGCTCCGCCAAGGGTGCATTTAGGAAGAGACATATGTTTCTCTGCAGTGGCGGCTTTACAAAGACACTCCCTGGATTGCATGGCGATTGACAGTCACCCGTGGGCCACAATTTTAATGTCAGGATAATCTGCATATCAAGGACACCATTTCCCCGCACGCGGGCGACCCTACACCTCGCCTGCTTTCGCATCTGACGTGGAGCACGCAGCTCCCGGGAGAACAACTGTTTCCCGACAGGATCAAAGACGGCCCCTGTTTCCGACAGGATCTCTGCCCTGTGACCATCCATCCCGTGGGAGAAAACTGTTTTTAGAGCTTTATTACCAGAGTTGTCCCAGATGAGAGCCGCTCAGTTCACCATCTGGTAATCTGTATCGACAGCCCACAGCAGTTCTGCCATCCAATAACCCCACTTCAGAAATCTGTTCTAAGGAAACAATCCGGGTGACCAAGAGATGTGTGTACAGAAGAATCTGCAGAGAATGAGAACGGAGACCGCCCAGCGCTCCAACAATGTGGAAATGGTTAAAGAACGGTCTCTCCAAAGTGGAGTCCTATGGAGGTTTTTGAAATCATGGAGTAGGAACATGGTCAGGATACGTTAAAAAAAAAAAAAAAAAAAAAAAGGTAGGATACAAAACTGCACATTTAGTGTCCACTTTGTAAAAAGTTAGAATGTAGAGAAGAGTCTGAAAGGAAAAGGCATCAAAATGCTAAGTGGTGGTAAACACAGTGAGCACTCAACCACCAGCGCGGTCTATGCGACACTGGACCCTTTCCGGGTGGGTGTCTCACGGCCCCGGGAGCATCCGTGGGAGCGGACACGCCCAGCCCGGGGCTGCAGACCAGGAGCACACCCCGCCTGTCACCTGGGAAGCGGGACCTGCCCACGACCATGACTTTGTGCTACTGCTTTTCTTCTTTCCTTTTTGATTTTATTTGGAAGTACTCGTTGCACCCAACATGGGGCTCGAACTCACAACCCTGCGATCAAGAGTCGCGTACTCCCCTCACTGAGTCAGCCAGGAGCCCCTGTCCTACTGCTTCTCTGAATTTTCTAAACAAAGCTCATATAATCTTTATAATCCGAAAACAACATCTAGAATAAATAAATTAAACTCAGGTGTCAGCTACAACGGGTAGATTACTCTGGCTCTGTGTGCCTGTGGAGGATATTATATTCTGTCTCCCCACCAGTCTCTCCTGGACAGGCTGACATGATAAAGACAGACCTTGGGACCTGAGTACCTACCCGAATTATCTCTGACAAGACACAGGTGCCTATAACCAAAACCAGTTTGATGAGAACACCCTTCCTACCTTATAACCCCTGAGCCCACGCTCAAGACAAGCCAGACAGGAGGGAAAGATGGCCTCCCTCTTGGAGCCTCATCACTTGCCATTTCTCCAACATACTGTGCTCTTTTCTATTTTCAAAACTCATTTCCTTTAACTCTTTCCTGGGGCGTCCCCGCTGACCTTATGGCAACTACCAGTCCTTACGGAGGTCATCACGGACGTATCTAGTCTGGTTATGTCTAGCACAGGAAGCTCACGATGGAGTCAATTAAGGTCAAGGTGTGGGCTGGCTATTGAAATATGACAACTTTAGTCTGAGATCACCGCATACTCTTTGATCCCGCCCTATATTAATGACAAAAAAATGAGAGTTAGAGGTCTGTGTAAAGAACTCCACACAGCCCCCCCTGCCTCTATATAAAACTCCCACTGCTCGCAGAAAAGTGCATTTGGGAGGAAAGGGGGAGGGGGGAAGAACAGAGACCAGTCTACTAGATGAGGTCTTTTTTTTTATGTTGTCCTTTCTGTCACTTTAGATTACAGGCTCAGAGTACAGAAAACCTCTCAACATGCACTTGTATGTACTCATTCTGTAGCTCCCAAATACGTGCTACCAGTCGAGAACTTTCTGGTTACGATAGGGTAACAACCCAATCACCCTGAAAGCCCATTCTGCAGTGAGCACTAATGAACACTAAAGATTCATGAACCACAGCCCCTGCCTCAAGGAGCAAACCTCTGCAAGAGAGAAAGACTCACACGCCCATCAGTTCGCTGCAGAGTGTGCAGCTAGAAAGGGAACGACACGGGGGACGCTCGGGGGCCAGGGATGGCCGGAGCCCGGGGAGCATCTGGCGGGGGTCAGAGGAAGAACTGCATCCCAAGTAACAGAGGGTCCCAAAAGGCTGTACAGTGACATGATTAAGACTTGTATTCAAGACCGTCGAATCTGGAAGGGACAAAGACAGATAAACCCTGGTACCTGCCAAGGCACAATGTAGCAGGACGGCGATAAACGTGCAAAGAACAGCCCATCGCTGGCGATGCTGCCGGAGGTAGAAACATAGCCTGCGATGAGGAAGAGTCCATTTTCTGGGGCTGGGGATGGAAAAGGCTTCTCAGAGGAGATGAAGCCTAAAGGACTCTTGTGCTTCAGAATCCGGTTCAAGAGATTAAAGCCAAGCAGTCAGCTGCTTGACTCACCCCGGCCTCTCCTTATGCAAAGAGCTGCTTCCCATCCCCAGGCTGCTCTACCACCAAAGCAGAGGAGGAGGCAGGAGCTCCAGCCGAGGAGCCCCTTCAGCCTGGCGTCCCCAGGGGCCTGGCCCAGAAAGCACGGAGGCAAATCAACGTCTGCTGACTGCGGACCGTCGCTGCTGGAAACGTTACGCCCCCAAACTGCATGGACGCCCTCTGTGGGCAAAGCGACTTGACCGGCCACACTACACAGCGTGCATGTGGTCACTGCAAAGTGCTCTCAGCCTTCCTCCCCTTGATTCTTGCCTCCTCGTCCCTGAAGGATACAACTCACATTACTTCCAGACGCTCCCCAGACCCCTCCCACCCCACTTCTTTGATAGCACAGCCAGCGGACCAGAAGGAAAGACCGCTCCTGTGGTGTGGCGAGGTCCCCCAGAGTCTTCATGCCCAGGAACAAGCAGCCTTGAAAAATCAGTGGTCTCCAAGCCTCATGTAATAGCTGCCATTTGTGTAGGAAAAATTGTGGATACACATACATACATATATTTACACACACACACACACACACACACACACACACACACACACACACACACAATCTTCCACCCCTACAACTCTGGGAGATTTTACAGATGAGGAAACAGGTTCGGATACTCTGAATAATGCAGTCAATGTTTTACAGCAAGTAAGGCGGAGAATCGGCTCTGTGATAATACCCACATCTGTAAACCATGAGAGTTTAGCCAGATCAGTGGTTCTTTAATCTTCTGTCGATGACGGACACCAACAAAAATCAGAAAAATGTCTTGATGCAAGGAAAAGGTATCTTCACATAATTTTTCATACACATTTTGGGACACAGACCCCTGTCCACAGACCCTACCTACGCCAGGTGAGAAAGCCCTAGCCTGGGTGAGCTTTTAAAGTCCCTCCCAAATAGGTACCGTGACCCTCGGTATGATTCACGTTAATACTTGGGACTTGAAGTCACAAATCCTAGCGTTCCTTCTGATTAGCTATCCTTCCATGATTAATACATTGATCACTGCTACCAGGATTCCACAATTCCCCACCTAAATTCCAACCATTATTCTTAACCCGAAGAGAAGAGGCTACAAACCCACAAATATCTCAGAGACCTATAGGAGGACGGCCTCTGAAGGTCTCAGAGTCAATGTCGCCATGGCCCCTACAACCTCCTTAGAAAAGAGGGGCACCACGCCAGTGACCAGCTCACCCAGCCAGCTCCTCTCTCGTGTTTGAGTCAAAGCCCGATCCCATGAAAGTACCCTCTAGAGAGGAACACGTAATATCTCACTTCCTCATCCTAGACAACGCCTTCGGATATGCGTTCTCCCTACCCTCCCGAGCCAAGATGCACCAGCACCTTCCAACATCCTCCTACAATGAGGTTTTCAGCTTGAAGACTCTGAGGTTCCTCTTTAAATGCTGCTCCTACAATTCAGTAATGGGGGTTAACTACCTTTTTGGATTTTTTTTTTTAAACACACTTCCCCTAAGGTCACTTGACTCACCTTTGAGCTTCTCATGTACTGGGTCACACCAGTCGTGATCAACCAAAACCACCTGGAGGTTTTCCAAAGGATCATAGGGCTCAGCCAGGTATCTAGTACATTCCCACCGCATTATTGCTTGCTCCTTCTCCACTGCGGGCCCTCATTCACAGACAGCGGTGCCACGGTCAACAGCAGAGCGGGGGAAGCAGGTCTGGGTTTGAATCTCAGCTGCTCTAATTGCTAGCTGTACAGCCCCGGGCAAATGACTACTCTGCACCTCAGTGACCTCATCTGTAAGTGGAGTTACGGACAGTACCTACGTCACAAAGTTGTCGGGAGGGGTATATTTAAGTAAAGTACTTATTTAGCATAGTGCCTGCCCTACAACAAATACTTCACGAGTGTCAGGTTTTTATTACTGTTATTATGCCTCCACTCTCCAGTTTATGAACATCAATACAGAAGCATTTTCTTTTCTTTATTGTGTGTTATAATCTCCTATTCCTTTTGATCACAGATATGGTATCAGACATTTCGTATCCTGAGTTTTTATAAGCTGGATATTCCATCATCGGTATTTTTCTTTGTGTTGCTACAGAACCATAATTCCCTCAGGTAGTAGGTCCTAATTCAGTGACAGGAGGCTTTCGGGTTTTCTCTGTGATAAGGCACTACGACAACGCAATGAGCCTTGTTGTGCATCTTCCCGCATCAAGATTTGTATTTTTCTTCATATGAACTGCCAAACTGCTTTTAAAAAACTCCATGCACCAATTTTCAATACCACAACAAAGGGGAATACCGGTTCCACTGGATTCATGCCAATCACTGGGGATTACCGTGATTTAGTTATTCTCTCACGTAACAGGTGGAAAATCATGCCAGATATAGGACCTTCCGAATGCACGATGAAATGTCACTTCCCAAACTATTTCACAGATTTCTTTTAAACTGCTCTCTCCTAATTGTATGATATCTATAATAGAGACAATTCTCTGCATTAATTTTAAGCCCTGTATTAATTTCATAGCCATATTCTAATTAGCATCACAAATAACACGGAGAAATACACACACACGCACACAAAATTACTAAATTCTCATTTCCTTTTGTATGGGTAAGGGTTTACGGGAAGATTAGCATTTCTTTCTTTGTACTTCTCATTTCAAGGATGTGACAAACTTCTCTAGGACATTCAGATCAAGGGTGAAGAAGAGATTTCCCTCTCTCAGGAAAAAGCCCCACCACGTCTTTAAAATGGAGTCATTCTAGAGAAGGGAAAATGAAAGTCTTCCGTTGCTTCCTTCTTGAGAAAGATGAATTTTTCCACCCACTGATATGTCAAACAGCTAAAAATCCCCGCTCGCTTCAACTTCCCACTGGGGAAGCTGAAAACACCACTGGACTAAAACAGAGCTTGGGAAATTTTAGACTAAGAAAAGTTTTAGAACTTTGTTCTAAAAATGTAAACTGGGTGTTTTTAAGAGGTCAGTAGCAATCTATCATGAGGGGGGAAATTACCATAGACACTGCTTCTCAACAAACATTATAATAAGTTATAAAGTTATTAAACCATTATAATAAGCGCTTCTGCAAACCTGTCCATAAGATGCACCAGAAAATACAGCTGGCTGGCTGGTCATCTGTTTTGAAAAATGGGAGTGAAGATAATATACTTGCTACTGTGTTGTATCTACAGGGACATACTTGATACCCTTTTGGCTCAGTCCAACGTTTAAAGTCGTGTGTGTGAGAGCATGTGTGTGTGTGTGAGAGCGTGTGTGTGTATGCACACGTGTGGTACTATTCTCAAAGACCAGCGGCTTCGGCGTCACCTGGGAACTCAGCAGATTGGCAAATTCTCAGGCTCCATCCTGCACCCTATTGAACCAGAAATTCTAAAGGCAGGGCCACCCAGCAACCCGTGTTTTAATAAGACCTCCAGGGGATTCTGGGGCGCTCTGAAGTTTCAGAACCACTACTCTAATGCTCAGGTTGGCAAACTTTCTCCTAAAAAGCCAGAGAGTAAATATTAAAGGCTTTGCAGGCCAAGAGGCAACATTGAGGTTACAGAGTAGGTCCACGGTGAGACGGTAAGACCCATCCTTAGCTCCCTGGCTGTAAAAACACAGCTGGCGTCTCTAAGGCATCTCAAATCCCCCTTGTACATAAATCTGTATCAATCCTCACACGGCAGAATACACACTCTGCCACCATCATGTACACTGCTCACATCCAAAACTGTAAGAGGATGGTCTCAGAACTCGCAGTGGAAACACGGTCACACACAAATGGGTATTTATTGGGCACCTGCTCTGGATGTGCCAGGCTCTGTGCAAGAACACTCAGGAAGTATATTCACGGCTGCCATGCTTATCACGTGCCCGGAACCAGATCTGTCACTTCTCTTGCGTCACCTCGGTTCATCTTTATTAACAGCATTTTAAAATATTAAGATTCCCAGTCTCACATATGAAGAAACTGAGGCTCAGAGCGATTAGGTAATTTTCCTGCCACAGGCTTTTCGAGTGGCACATGAATTTGTTCCAGGCTTCTTAGACTATAACACCCGTGTGCTCTTATCCTAAACCACACTGCCTCCAAGAATTGGTCAGTGACCTCAAGGACCTGCCTTCTAATTGAGAAGCAGAGGTCAACAGACATAGAACTATTAGAGAATAATAAAGAGCAATATTTAAAGGGTAAATAATGCCTGTTTATTAGGTACTCTTATTTCTGGCTGAACGAGAGTCAAAACGGATTCAACTGCAAGACTCAGAATTCAGAGGTGAGGTGTGGAAGGCAGAAGAATGTCTGCACTCGCCCCAAAGATGTGCACATCCTAATCCCTGGACCTATTCCAAATCCCTGGACCTATTCCTAATCCCTGGACCTAATTCCTAGATGTCCTGCTGCCTGACAAATGGGAATTGAGGTTGCAAGTGAAATTTATAAGTTGTGAATCAGCTGACTCTGGGCTGGGGAGATTATCCTGGGTCATCAGCATTGCCCAGTGTGACCACAGGGTCTTTACCTGCACAAGCAGGAGGCAGAAAACTCAGTATCGGCTGCGGACAAAACTGTGCCGTGTTCTTCCTGCACCTACGCTTGTATCTCGAAGCCCCACCCCCAGCGTGATGGTATGCGGAGGGAGGGCTTTGGGAGATAATGAGGTCTGGATGAGGTCACTGGGGTGGGGCTCTCCCGATGGGCATCCTCGCGTTCCACCACGTGAGGACACAGAGCCAAGGCAGCCGTCTGCAAGCCAGGGAGAGAGCCTTCACCACAACCCAGCCGTGTGGACACCATGCTCTCAGGCTTCCGGCCTCTACGACCAAGAGACACACAGGTCTGTGGTTTAAGCCACCCAGTGTGGTGTTCTGTCATGGCAGCCTGTGCAGAATAAGAGTCACAGTGACAGGGTGTGAAAAAGACTCTACCGGCCATCGCTGGCTTTAAAGAGGGAAGGCCACAAACCAAGGAATGCAGGCAGCCTCTGAAAGCGGGACAAGGCAAGGAAGTGCCTGTCCCCTGGGCCTCCAGGAAGGAGCTCTGCCAACACCCCCACTTCAGCCCCATGAGACCCATCTCGGACTCGTGACCTCCAGAGCCGTGAGACACGTTTGTCGGTTTCCTGTTCATTTCAAGTTTTTGCGAAAGCTGTGTATCAGATCACTTTATTCCTGCATCCTCTCAGTTGTTTCCTCCCTTTATATGCTCCTTTCCTTTCCTACCTGGCGAGATCTGGCTTCACGCTCCTTTTTCCAGGATCTTTCTGCGGTCTTTGTCCAGTGTCAGTCTAGCAATAACCACCTCGCCAGGGTGAAGGCCACACGGACAGCTGTGACGCTCGCCTTCTCCCACCACCGTGTATGCGCTGGGTGCAGATAACGTACGTCTACCTGTAGAGCTGGAGTACTCCACCAGTTTGCTGACCTTTGTAGTGTCCTCACACTACGTCATCCTTGCGGACGGGCACGGCTCGGACACTGTGCTTCTGTCTCAGCTCTTTGGAAAGAGGGGAAGCATCTTCCTGTGAACGCGGGAAGGTGCACTGAAATGCCTTTTACAGTTCTTGGACCGGTCAGAAGTCACAAAGGGACTGAACTTCATCTTGGCCCCTGGGGCTTCAGCGATGGCCACAAAAGGGAAGAAATAAATTTATCATTTAAGGCATTCCGTTGATGGCAAGTCGTTGTGGCAGCCATGGAAGACTAATACAAGAGAGTAAAGAAGGCCAACTCCGGGTCCAGTGTCGGCTTGATGGAGATGGGTGGGGAAGGGTGGGCAGGTTTTCAACAGGTACCTGGGTCAGGAGGGACCAGGGAATGGGGCCAGATGGCAGACAGCATGCAAAGACAGATACGGTCATGACATGCTGATGAAGCAGGGACAGGTCAACCAGCCTGGAACAGAGACACTGGGGACAGCTGGAGATCAGTTAGAGGTCAGATGGGGCCAATCCGTGACCAATCAGGAAAGCAGGCAGGGAAGTCCCGGCCTCAGAGAAATTAAGGAACGCAAGATGGGAAAGGTATGTGGCAGGATCAGGCATAAATGGGGAGTTCTTGTTGTTATTCTTCCAATCACACATGAAATGAGTGGTCTTCCTCAGCAAGCAGTTGCCTTAGGACATTAAGCACTCCAAGGATCTGGAACTGGGAACCACCTGCCCCCAGGGGCAGAAAGAGTGCACACTCACAATGCTCCTGAGCGACTGTGGTCACCCACGGCTAATCCCATCCAGAATGCGCCCCACTGATCTCTGATGTCTACTGTTATCCTTAGTCACACCCCTCTACCAAAAATATTCAAGAGAATGTATTACTAAAAGCAGTTCTAGAGAAGAGTTTTCCAAAATGCTGTGAACAGTGTCAGCAGCATCACAGGAAAAGGCATAGGGTTTCCTCAGGTGACTTTTTTGAAGCAGGACAACACTGCCCTGAAATAAAGACTTCAGGATCAGTACTCTGACTTCAAAATAATTCAGACTCATGGCCTTATAATAACTCAAGCTTGGCATGATCTATTAGATGGGTAAAAAAGATCACAGAAATAGGAGGTCCCCCAAGGTCAGGCTAACAGCCTGCTGTGTGGCACCTCTGGAAGGACACAGGTTGGGTGCCCAGAGTACAATGTTAAAATTCCAGAACCAACTTCTCAACTTGCTCACGCCTCAGTTTCCTCTAATAAAGTGGCAAAATGTCACTTCGAGCAGACAGAAGAGAACGTGCAAAGGGAAGAAGGCACAAATACTGGCATGCTGGGGGAAACTCAAGCTATTCCAAAGACAGGCACAGAGAAGGGACCCCTGGACAGGTGGCCTGGGGCCAGGGGGGCCGGGGGGGGGGGGAGCCAGGGGCTCGGTCTGCATCTGGTCTTCTGCTGTGCTTAACTAAGTGGAGGCTTATGTTGGATTGAGGAAGGGAGTCAGTGGCAATTTCATAAGCAAACAAATCTGGAAAAGGTTAGGACATCTCCTCTCACAATCCACATTAGCATGTTAAAATCTTCAGCTAGTCCTGCCGGAGTAGACACCTGCTTACCTGTGCTTTTACCCCAATTTCCCTAAGATTCTAGAGCCCATGAAGGCCTCCCTCATCTCTCCCAGGCTCTGAACTCCCCTTCACAAACATCAAAGTGGATAATGTGAAAACACCGCAGAGTTCTGAGCAGAGAAGTGGCATCACTAGGCTCTATTTTTTTTTTTAACTTTTGCTTTTAATGTTTATTCATTTTTTTGAGAGAGAGAGAGACTGAGCGTGAATGGGGGAAGAGCAGATAGAGAGGGAGACACAGAATCCGAAGAGGCTCCAGGCTCTGAGCTGTCAGCACCAAGCCTGACACGGGGCTCGAAGTCACAGACCGTGAGATCATGACCTGAGCCGAAGTCGGACACTTAACTGACTGAGCCACCTGGAGGCCCCCACTAGGCTCTATTTTAGAAAATGACTCTGGGGCAGGTAAAGGAAGGGGGTTTGTGGCCCACGCTCAACAACAGAGGTGAGAAAGGCGGATGAGACATGAGTGTTACTAAATTCATACAGTCTTGCTTCCTGACACCAATGTGTTTACGCCTCCTCCCTCTATGCTTGTTGAAAGCTACAAGGCACAGCACTGGGCCAGCCTATGGGGACACACATGTCCTTCTCAGGACTGGTGGCAGTCACGTGGCCAACGTCTGCACGAGAAGCGCAGTGCTCCATTTTTATTTCTGATCAGAACAGCCTTCTTGACATATGACTTTAAAATCACTTTTGAACCTGATCAGATTTAGGCTCTTTGTTATTTCCTTTTAAATAGAAAATAATTTCCTACGTATGTTTACTTCCAGTTACATGTTAGCCAATGATAATTCTAATTCCACTTCTTTCTTGCATAAAATCAGCAGTTGTCAGGTAATCAATCAATGTTTATGCAAAGGCAAGCTAAAGATGGTGGCTTGTGTTTTTGCTTTGTTTTTTATACACCGCAGAGGACTCAGGCACATCTAGATGAGGCTTTCCACTGTGGCACTGATGACCCTCTGGGCCAGCTAATTCATTGCTGGGAACTGTCCTGTGCACTGTAGGACCTTCAGCAGCATCCCTGGCCTCTACCGTAAGGTGCCAACAGCACGCGCACAAGGCCCCCACACGTGTGCACACGCACCTCTCAGGTGTTCATACCAAACGGGGGGTGCAAGACCACCCTGGCTGAGAACCACTGATCTGCATCCTAACCCAACTGCATTATCTCAGAGCCAAGGAAACCAGGGCTACAAAGTGCTAAGTGAGCTGCCCCAGGGCACAACAGCGAGGGCCACAAAGTCCAGGTCCAAAAAGCTTTCGAATTCAGTCAGGACAAGCTCAGTCACAAACCACTTAAGTCCCTCCCACCTCTTCTTTGCTTTCTTGAATTTCTTTCACATCCATTTGGAAGTTAGCCATAAACAACTTAATACCTGTCTAATCATTTTAACATCAATACATTACAATATATGAAATATGGAAAGTGAAAGGAGGAAAAATATCTATAAAGTCAAAATGCTAAAGCAATCATTTTTTAGCAAATTTCCCCCAAATATTTTATATATATATACATGCACAGGGACATATGTACACACATACATACCATATACACTGTAGGTACACATACATGTGTGTATAATCTGTTTCCCTTAGAATTTCAGTGGACTCTCTCAATCTGAGATCTTAAATCTTTCTTTAGTTCTGAGAATTTTTCAGCTATTACTTTTTCAAAAATTTCCCTTTTTATTTTTTTTCATTATTTATTTTTGAAAGAGAGAGAGAGAGAGAGAGAGAGAATGTGCACACACAAGTAGGGAAGGGGTAGAGAGAGAGGAGGACAGAGGATCTGAAGCAGGCTCTGAGCTGCCAGCACAGAGCCCAAAGGGGGGCTGGAACCCACAAATCACAAGATCACGACCTGAGCCAAAGTCAGATGCCCAACCACTGAGCCACCCAGGTGCCCCCACTTTTCCATTTTCTCTTCCCTCTTCTGGAAGTCCTTTTGGGTGGATGCTGATAGTGACCCCTCTGAATCTATTTTCTGTGGCTCCTGAGTTTTACTTTACAGTGTCCATCCCTTAAGCTCATGTTCCGGCAACAGGGGGCCTCACAGACCACCCTCCCCCTCTCCTATGTGTACAGCCTGCTAAATATTTAGCAGATTTTAGTTTTTATTTCAACAATTACATGTTTTTCTACTTCCAAGCCTTCCGCTGGTTCTTTTTCACTAGTACCTTTTCTGTTTCAGTAACTTAATAACCTCCTTTGCCTTTCTAAGGGTGTTAATCATATACTCTTATTTTAAAGTCCTGTTCTAATTTAGTTTCCTCGAGTGTGAGCTCTTCAGTTTCTTGATTGGGGGCCTGTCAAATGTTAGGCTATTCTTTTTTTTTTTTTCTTTTTCTTTTTCTTTCTTTTTTTTTTTTTTTTATTTAAACTTTTTTTTTTTTTTTTTTCAACGTTTATTTATTTTTGGGACAGAGAGAGACAGAGCATGAACGGGGGAGGGGCAGAGAGAGAGGGAGACACAGAATCGGAAACAGGCTCCAGGCTCTGAGCCATCAGCCCAGAGCCTGACGCGGGGCTCGAACTCACGGACCGCGAGATCGTGACCTGGCTGAAGTCGGACGCTTAACCGACTGCGCCACCCAGGCGTAGGCTATTCTTAATAGCATTTTTGAGCACGTAGGAGTGTCTCATTTTGATGAAGTTTAATTTATCAATTTTTTTCTTTGAAGCCATATTGCCTTCTGTGTCCTATCCAAGGAGCCTTGCCCACCCCATGTTGTAAAGATGTTCTCCTATGTGTTCTTTAAACAACTTTTAGTTTTAGTTTTCACAGGTGAATCTATCATCCACTTTGAATTACTGTTTGTGTAGGGTAGAAGAGAGGGCTGTACTGCATTTGTTCTGATGGAAAGATCCAGATGCTCAAGCACCACGTGCTAGAAACACCTTCATTTCCCCAGGGGACTTCCTTGGCAACATGCTGACAAGCAGAAACATCTCAGTAAGGGTCTACTTCCAGGCTTTTTTTTTTTTTTCTTAAGATTTTATTTTTAAGTAATCTCTACAACCAACGTGAGGCTTGAACCCACAACCTCGAGATCAAGGGTCACATGCTCTACAGACTGACCCGGCCAGGCACCCCTACACTTTGTCTTTTGTTCCACTGATCTCTTTGTTGCCCCCCCCCCCCTCCATCAGCAACACTGTCTAGATCACGACTATCTCACAAGACTTGAAGTCAGATGGTTGAAATTCTCCAACTTGTTTTTGTACCCTGATTGCTTGGCATTTTCTGGGTCCTGTGTGTGTTTCCACATAAAGTTTAGAATCAGCTTGTCAATTTCTCCTGCAGGAATTTTGATTAGGATTGTGCTGCATCTTGAGATCAATTTGGGGAGAAAAGACAAAGTAACTACATCGAGTCCTCCAACCCAGGGACATCATACACCTCTCCCGTTTTTCTGGGTCTTTAATTCGGTTTTGTAGTTTTCAACATAGTTCTTGCCTGTCTTTTGTGAAATCTGTTCCTAAACGTCCTTGGCAATTCTTGACTGCAATATCATCTTTGCAGCTGAGGTTTCCTACTGGCCTCTTCTTAATCTTGGCTTGCACTGCCCTCCCTGAGGGGGGCGAAAGCAGTTACTGGAGGTGGTGCTCACAATGGCCGGACGTGGGTGGGGGCAGGCTTGGGTGCAAGAGGCACTTCCAGACCCTTCTGCGCCCCTCCTTCCTCTTAGCCCTCTGGCATTCCCTGTCCTCCTACTCCATTCACTACTGTCGTAAAGGGAAACACCACGAGGGGGAAGGGGACGATGTACAGCCATCCATGGGCTGACTGCTTCTGTAGGTGCAGACCCTGGGCCCCCTCACCCCCTCTTCCCAGGCCACCAGCCGCGGACAAAGGCAGTGTTTCTGCCCCACTTAGCACTGGTGTGCTCGCCCACAAGCCAGCCGTGCTGTCTGCAATCCATCACCTTGCTCAGCCTCTCTGGGAGCCCTCACAACCCCCAGTCCTCCAAGGCTGCCACTTGCTTGTTTCTGGGGGAAACCACATTGTCACTTAATGACTTAAAAAAATTATTTTCGGGGCACCTGGGTGGCTCAGCCGGTTAAGCATCTGACTCTTGATCTCAGCTCAGGTCATGAACTCACGGTTCAAAAAAAGTTTTGGTCCCGATCAGACGTTACTTGGAGCAGTTGATTGTGCTTTTACGTTAACAGTATCCGAAACAAGAAGGCCGAGGACTGGAGAAGAGAAATGGAGGGGCCACGCTGACATGAGTAACACACAGACCGCACAACCGAGGCTGGAATGAGGCCGGCGTTCCTGCTGACCAGTCAGACAAAGCTGGTTCATGCAGGACGGTAGCTCATGCAGGACGGAAAACCCAGCTGCACTTCAGGGAACAGGAGGCAGCGCAGGAGAAAGCTGGGGGTGGAAGGTGAACCACCGGGCCAGATCAGACAATTTACAGAACAAAACACACTCCTAAAAGCTAAATATCCCAAATCAACTTGACAATGCACACGCCTAGAAGAAAAGGTTTGGTTTCATCAATGGTGATCACCATCATGGCACCAGTACTGCTAACGTGAGGATTTGCACAAGGAAACCGCTAGGAAAGGACGTGTACTCACCCAGCCCAGAGATATTTATTGCTTTCACGGATTTCTTCATCTTGTAAAGAACCATCCGGTCCACGTCCAAAGCCTAAAACATAGAGAAGTGCATAATTAAAACGTGTTTGAGCTCAGATCACGACTATCAGAGAATGGCCTTGTGAGAGCCACTCTGGAGGCCCCTGCGGAACTGTTTCCGTGGCACAAAGCCCCAGCGTGCGGCTCAGTGTGAAGACGGAGTCATCCCCATACGAGTTAAGAGTTAACCCGGACCAACTCCACTCCCACCAAGCCTCAATCCTCCCTGTGAACAAGCAAGGCTCGGGAGTCTGCCAGGGGCTCCTTCCGGACACAGGCCAAGGACAGGGAGCAGGGGGAGCGACGGGGGGCGGGGGGGCAGATCTGTCACAAGTGTGTCCCCACCCTGGCAAGACCGCCAACGCGCAGGCCAGACAGCCCCCCCACTCAGAGGCAGAGCTGTCTGGTGGGAGGCAAACCCACTCTGGATTTGGAAAGACCCAGACGGGAATTTGTTTGGGGTTGGAAGGCATGTTCTGCCTAACCCTTTTCTAGCCTAGATTTCTCTTCCAGAACCAGGGATAACAATTCCTACTTCGCCGGGTTGAACGATTAATTAGACACACCTAAGTCTTTAATATTCCTCTATGACGCTCCATTTGCTTTCACACCTTAACAGACCAACCACTACACGGCGGTAGCATGCGGCCCTTACAACGCCTAGCACGTAGCAAGTGCTCACGGAATACCTGCTCAGTGACTGATCAAATCAGGGGTCTGAATTACAGCTCTACTTCCACAAAAGGCACAGGTGTCAAATTTCCCTTTAACCCAACTGAACACCCCAGAAGAGCAACGTGTCACTTTCAGTGGTGACAGGCGGAAGAGAGCATCTGTAACCTGGGATAGTGACACCCATCACGCAGGTTACCGTAAAGAAACTAAGAACTCCAGGGCAAGTGCTGAGCCCCAAATCTGGTATACACTCGATGACGTTATTATTACTCGTCGTGAGATTTAATCACAAAACCCTGCAACAGACTGTCATCAGAAACAGAGCACACGGCCTCAGAGCAACAGCACAGTCCTTCCCTGCCAGGCTTCCCGAATCACCTTCCATATCAGCATCCTAAGTCCTATTCGAAAGCGACAAGGACTCTTTTAGCAGAGGCTAAGAACAGATGTGATTGGTGCTGACAATTACTAAATAGAAAAATGATCACCAGGCAGCAGACAGTTGACAGAGTGGTTACAATAAAAAGAGAAACTGTATTTTAGTTTTTATATGTTTGATTTATTTGGGGGGTGGGAGGGAACAGTGTGAGCAGGGGAGGGGCAGAGAGAGAGGGAGACACAGAATCCGAAGCGGGCTCCAGGCTCTGAGCTGTCAGCACACAGCCCGACGCGGGGCTCGAACTCACAAACTGCGAGATCATGACCTGAGCTGAAGTCAGACGCTCAACCGACTGAGCCACCCAGGCGCCCCGAGAAGTTGCATTTTAAAAAGCATTATTTTCTGACACACTGGAGGAAGAGGTAGGCATGAACGGCCACAAAGATGTCGAAATTTCTCGTAGAGAGCTAGCTCTTATTTTCCTAGGTCATTTCTCATCCGTTCCAGACCTTCCCTTGAGATGTGAAAAGGGATTTGGAAAAAGTACATAACCAGTGAACTCCCTCCCGAAGACTCATCACTTTCTACTCCCCACTCTGCCACCCAGCAGGCAGTGCCCTCCAGCGTGTGCACCGACCTGTTGGGTTCTACCAGGGGCCACAAGAAGATGGGATGGATCTGCTCAGGGCTGGTTAGAAACACTGGCTCCCAAAGCTTTATCGACCGCACGTCAGAGAGTACGACAGGTCAGCGCACTCATCACAGCTGTGGAAGGTCCTGACCCCCACGTGAAGGGCCATGACTGAAAAACACATTCGATCTAACCGACATCTACTCCAGCACTTGGAGAGAATTCGGTCGGGAATCGCGACTGCACTCAAATAATGAAGCCTGCTCCTCCTCCTGAAGCTTCCCACAGACAGCAGAAGGCAGCCCCCCAGCCCGGTTAGCCTACACGGTAACAGAAGTCAGCCAATATTCTCATGAAGCCCTTTCTGCGGGCTGGGAGGAGGAGTGAACGGAGAAAACACAGGAGAGAAACGCGGAACAGGAATCTGAGGGGCCACTCCCAGCCCACGACGCTGGCGCTATTTCCGCACGTCCCCAGTATGAGGCCTCGACTCCGTAGCAGCTTTAAAAGCTCCTCACGATCTGGCCCCCATTACTTCTCCAGCATCGTCTCTGGACCCCTGCCCCAAGCGCACCTGAAGTTCCGTCCCAACGAACTCCTGCAGCCCCTCCCAACCTTCTTCCTCCTCTTTATTTCTAACACTGTGTGCTCTTCCCTGCCTCCTCTTGACCCCTTAGTTTTACCCCGGCTTTGCGAGTTGACTTGGAGGCAGGTCCTCCTCCTGAAAGCCTCCTCAGACAGGTTAGGTACTCACCCAGACTTTTCCCGTAACCCTGTGCTTACTCAATAGTTCGCCTGATGAAATTTAGTGAGGACCTACTATGTGCTAAGTACTAAGCGAGGTGTCCCAGACACAACAGGTGAGCAAAACAGGGCCACGCCCATGCCTGCATGGAGTTCACAATGTAGCCGGATAATGCCCTAGAGAAACACAAAGCCAGAAGCCCAGGACTCTCACGTAACTGCTTTTCCATTTGTGCCGCTCACCTCAAGACCCGCGCTTCCTAGCCAATGTACCTACAACAGCACGTGTCCACTGAGCCTGGAAATACGGCCAGTACCACACAGTCAAATGATAATATTTTGGACATGTTAGGTTAAAGAAGATATTAATACGATTGATTTTATGTTTCTTGTTACCTTTTTCAGAGATCTCCCGTAAGGGCAGGATGCTCTCCGCTCTGTCCCCAGTGCCCAGCACAAAGCTGACATGGGACGGGACTCAGAGAGCAGCTCCGTCCGTGACCGTGAGACCAGAAAGGCAGGCAGGGACACAGAGGCTGGCAAGGGTATCCGGCTGAGCCTGCAGACAGTGGGCAGCTACCGAAGGTTCTCAGGCAGGGAGAATGGAGAGCTGTACTTGAAGGTCACTCAAGCCACAGTGGGAACAATGGATCTGAGCAGGCAGGAAGTAGACTCAGGGAACGGATACCCAACAAGGAAGGGCCCGGCTGGGACCCATGATTAGGAAGCCATATGGGACTGGTACAGGGCAGCAGACATTCTGGAAAAGTCAGCGTGTGCCCAGGGAGATCTATTCGGCCTCCTCAACTGAGTTTAGCTCTCCAGGCTCTGGCACTCCCACAAATGACAGAACAATCTTCTGTCCACAGGGCTTTTGCTCAATTGTGCCGAGAAAACTGTGGACCAGACTAGCCCTATACACCTCAGTGCGGAAGGCCGACCACAGATGAAATAGGCTTCATAACATTGCTCAACGCTGGCAAGTTTCCTCCCACGTCGTCCTGTGGGGCACACCCCTCCCTGATTTTTTCCTGCATAAAAGTCTTGTAAAAATAGGCCACCATATGGAATATTCTACCTCTGTTATTAAAGGGGATGTGCTGTTTCCTGAACTCAGGGGAAGAGTGGATAAACGGTAACCGCTGCATTTCTGCAGTCTGTTAAGAAGAGCCTGGAAAGAAAGGTAAGGTAGGCGGAGAGGTAATTTTAAATTAAAACTGCAAGAGGGAAAAGCAATTACCTCCCCACTCAAAACCACGCCCTTCATTACGGAGCATATTTACAGATAATTAAGATTAAGCTTGGGCAGGAGAAGTCGGAATGATTAAGACTGAGTGCCAGAAATAGTCTTCCGTCAATTACAAATAAAAACAGCACCGGAAACCTGAAACAACAAAATAGCAAAACTGGAGAGCCTCAAGGAACCAAAGGGGTCCACCAATCGGGCTGAGATCCCTAACGGGGGCGCTCCCCCACACCCGCCCTCCCCAAAACTACCCGAGCTAAACAGAAGGAAAAAGAACGGCCACCTTGGTCAGAATGTGTGTGTAAACACTATAAACACAGGCAAAAGCTGAACAGCCACTACGGACCTAGGCGGGGCCGGCACAACAGCTAACGCCTGGCCAAACCCCATTAATCCTGAGGGCCTACACTGCAGCTGACCCTCAGTTTATAAAACAAGTTTCACAGAGTAAATTTATCACATAAACAAGACTGTAGAGATGTGTCTCAAGATATTTTAGAGGAAAATAAACAACGCTTTCCAACCATTCTAAAAGCGCCTCCTTTGATCCCTTGGACCCTTGCATGAAGGGCCAGGGTTCTGGTTCATTCCTGCGAGCAGCTCCCCGTGGTCTCCGCGGCTCGTCCACGGACGCCGGCTCCAGGGAGGGTGCAGGGGGCGTGAGGGGAGCCCTCCCAGGAGGGGACACAACACCATTCACTCTTTTCCTTCTTCACACCTGTGCTGTCCAACAGGGCAGCCGCACAGGAATATGGAAGGTAAACTACAATTTAGTCAGGTAAAAAATCCAGCTCCTGTCTCGCCACCTTTCTCCGGAGCCGAAGCCACATACAACATACCGACCGGGTCTAAACATGCCGCCCGTTTGCTCCTCCTCTGTCCCTGCAGACCCCTCCGTGCACCATCCCCTAACGCTCGGGAGCCCCTGCCTTCATCGAGGGGGGCCTCTCCCTCCTTCCCCCATGGGCAGCGCACAGATATGACCGTGTGACAGCTCTTCTCCCTCTGGAGGGCTGAGGTAGTGTTTGTCCCCAGAGCCTACAGGGAAGTCCATCCTGGCTCAGAGGCACCTACGTCCTGATGCTGGATGGTGGAGGCCAAGTCCACGGTCTGTCTGAGGAGATGAGCCTGGGGCAGGTGGGCACCTACCGGGGGGGCCAGTTTTTGTGCGGCCACGTGCTAAGGATCTGCACAGGTGAATGTTTCCACTCGACAGGACAATGAGGTGGAGGGGAACACTAGCTTTGAATCCCAAGGAAGAAATCTCCCCCGAAAGAATTCCCCTCTTCTGATGAAGAGACGAGTGTTACCAAAGGGTTATACTCCAGAGATAAGATATTTTGAACTTTGTTAATAAAAAACTTGTGGAAATTTATTTTCTCTCTTATTATGTAAGCACCTATATAAGACCCTCACTTTTGCTTCTCGGCCTGCAAAGCCTAAAATGTTCACTGTCTGGCCCTTCACGAAGTCCGCCAACCCCCAGCCCAGAAGATTCACACAAAGGTTTCTCCAATCTTATTGGCCAGCCCAGTCTCCCCTTGGCACAGGACCAGTTTGGCCCCCCAGTTCTCAATTTGAGCCAGCAACGGTGGAGAGCGGCCGGCTTCATCCTGGGAACCCAAAGATGCTGCCATGGGGCAGGAAAGGCCGGGAGACCACGGTCTGGGCCGCCGGGGAGGCATGTTCTACTCTGCTGTCCCGTCATATCTCCCTCGTTCCTTTTGGGAAAGGCTGACCTGAGGGGAAATGACATTTTCGAAAGACACAGACCAAATAAGAAAACAAAGTGACACCCAGATCTGTGCCCCCAAGGATAGCTTTGCCAAGGAAGACTCACGCGGACATCTAGATGGCAGCTTCGTCTCCTCTCCCGCTTGACATTACTTTTGAAGTAACACAGGACATTAATGACAGTGTCAGATATTTCCAGAAGCCTTCTGGGAAGCGCAGCAATGCACTGTGGCCTGCAGGCTCAGTGTAGAGCCAGAGCGATAATGGATCTACCTCCTCCTGGGAATACAGCAGAGGCCTGGGGAACAGCAGGTGTCACGAAGAATTAGGATCAAGTAAATATGAAGCTAAATCAAGCTGCGTGAGACACGTACGCATCAGGGCACACCAGAAGGTCACGCTTGGTATTCTCTAACTCAACTGGGGTTACTCAGAGTATACACACATCTGCACCACAAGGCAAGGATGGTCGTGACCCTCTTCGAAAGAGCCGAAAACGGGACAAACCCACATACCCGGTGACGGTAAAACGCGTGAACCGCTGCAGGGAGACGGACAAACGTTATCCACCCAGAACATAAACGAATTTCACAACAATGTTATGCAAAAGAAGTAAGTTGCAAAAGTATGCAGGCGGTATACGACCGTAAAAATGGAAAGTAGGAAAAACTCGATGATGTTGTTCCTGTTTAGGAACGTTAAGTGTTGCTGATACAACTACAAACAGAAGCGAGGAGAGATGTTGATGGCCCAGATGGGCCGGCGGCTCCTCGGAGGGTGCTGACGGGAAGGCAGGCGAGCACTCCTGGAAGGCTGACGGGGGCCAGGGGTCAGGAAGGGACAAGTGATGGCTGGATGGGTGTTTGCTCATAATCATCCTATAAATTATATCTCCGTGTGTGCGTATGCATACTAATCTGAATAAAAGTAAATTTAAAGCCTTCTCGATGGAAAAGAAATTAAAATCAACTAGAGTCTGGGGAAAGAGCCAGAAAGGCTGCCAAAATGACAATGCCTCACAGGGCACTTTATTAGCTCAGCATTTTGGTCACGCACAACGAGTGAAAGGAACCTAGAGATCGGTCCCCTCGTCCCCTTTCCGAGCCATCTGAGAGCAGACAGCACAAGTTGGTAAGCTGGAGACACAGGTGCACAAGAACCCACGTCAGCCAACTCCTAAAGCAGGCCACCCTTGAGGACCAGCAACCAGAAACGACAGACTTCTTTCATTTTTCTCCAACACGTTGTTTTTACGCCTCAGAACGTCTCGGATTCTGTGCCTAGGTGCCAGCACCAGTGGGGGCAGCCAGGTGAGCATTGATTCAGAGGACAGCCAGCCCCCTCACCCAACCGCCAACTGCACCTTGACCATGTCTTCAATTGCAGGTACTTGCAATAGATGCGTCCAAACCTGGGGGTTGTCATCAGGGAGAGGGGTGCCACCACACCCGGCCCGTGTACATGTGGCTGATCCTGACCCACGTGGGTATATGTGGCACTAAGAACAAAAAAAAACACAATAAAGCGGCTTCCAAAGATCGAAATGCAACAGACCTTTCTCAAAATTCCGTCTTGGGAGGTAGGAAAGTACAAGGTAATTTATTGAACCAACTGAGCCCGCGAGCCTGCGCACACACACTCAACTGTAAGCAAGAAATAAACTTTATAAACTAGAGAGGATAAGCAAGTGTTGCATTGTATACACAAACTGCGTATATAAAGATAACAGGAAACAAATAATCTTTGTTGTCTCAGGGAAAGTTGGGGGACTTTTCGGATTTTTCTACTTTTAAACGTATCATCAACATGAGTACGTTATACTTGAAAAAATTTTTAAAAGGGACTTCAATATCCTACACGGCTATCTTCTTCAGTTGTTTTCACATCAAATAGGATTTAACTCTGAGCACAAAAAAATGTGTCAAAGAAACTGATGAAACAATAAAGAAAAATACTCAAAATTGTGTCTTTCCATACACAAGTATATACACAGAACAATATCCTGGAAGACACATGAATCCATCCCAATGGTTACTGAGGAGACAGAAAAGACAGTGAAGGCAGCCTCATTTTTTGGTACTGTTTGAAAGATGTTTATGCAGGATTTGTGTGGTTAGAAAGATATAATGGAAGATAAACAGCTCTCTGAAATAGAAAAAGGAATGTCACTAACCCAACCTGACTGGCTGAGACGGTGTGGCCCCAAGCACTCTGATTACAGCCATCAGTGGCCATCAGAGGCTGGACCCCAGGAAGCTAAGAACTCATAAAACATGAAAGTCATTGAAGGTCCCGGGGCAGATAAAAGATATAAATACAAATCAAAAGAACAAAGGCACAGGGTTGGGGGCGGGGGGCGGGGGGCGGGCGGGGAGTGATGGTTTGAAACACAAAACAGAACTGGAGTCTCCAAGCTGCTCCCAGCCATGGCAGCTGAGGGCATCACTGCCCTCCCTGGTCTTCCACAAAGGACGCTCGCCAGAGGTGGCAAAGGGCTTCACCAAAGCAGTTTCTCTCCTTCTGTCCCCGTCCAATTGCAGAAATACGTCCCCATGCCCTCCCTCCTTTCCCCACAAGTTACGTCTACAAAGATGTTCTCAGCAGAACTTTGAAAGAGAAAACAATAGGAAAGAGCCCCAAATGCCCAACCAAGGAGAGTAACTGCACAGACTACTGGGCATTCACACGATTACATTCTAGACAGTCGTCACCATGACTGAAGTGGACTGTGTCATACACAGACTACGTGACAATGCTGTGTTAACAAAGGAGAGCCTCAAAAGCTGGTAAAGTTGGAAGAGCCAAGTACCCACAGGCCCTCCCATGAACCCCATCACTGGAGACGTCAGCCGGGAACTCAGGCTTTTACTAGATCACTCTTCTAGAGAGGCGGAAACAGATGACAATGAATTCCAGCTTTATAAAAATGCTTTACATCCTGATTTCTTACTTCAGGGGAAAGAGCTTCTGGGAGATCTGGGGGAGTTGACAAGAGAAAGGAGAATTTTGGCAAGCCAGCTACAACACCCCAGCAGCCAAGAAAGGCAGTCCTCGTCTCAGAGGCCCTGGTGCCCCGTTCCCGGAGGAGGGTCTGGGCTGAAGTCCCGGGCACCTTCAACAAACACGGCACCCCTCAGTTCTGCTCCCCTGGATGGACTGAAGAGCCCAGATGCAAGCAGGAAATGGGCCATCTCTGGGGAACAATGACAAACGGAATAGGGGCCATCATACCAGAAGATGTCTGGTATGCAGGGCTGAGGCCGCTGCACAGGGCCAGGCGGTGGAGGCCTGGTGATACGGAAGCAGCGGGAGAGGCTGGGAAGGTGACCTTCAGTTGGGGCTGAGGTCAGCCTTCCACATCTGTCCCAGTTCCAGAAGACAATGTAATCACAGGCCAGGCTGATTTCCCCAGGAAACAGGGTTAAGGCCACGTGACCTCCACTTCAGTGACATAAACAGGAGAGACGGGACGTGAGCGAGCGGTTTTCTCTGGGCCCCACATGCAGCCAGGGGGTGCTAAGTAGGACTCTGCTTCCGGGGCGCAGGGAGTCTGCCCGCAAACCAGCGTTCACACTCACTCTACGGGTTCTGCCCCCAGCCTCATGGCTTTTAGCATACTGGCTCCTCTGTGCCAACTGGGCCCCTGACAGGGGTGGGGGGGGGGGGGGGTCTTTCTGCTGTCAGCCGGCTGCCACATTTGTGTCTTATGAATTCTTTCAAAAAGTACATCTTGTAACTGAAACTAGACTTCAGGTAACACACGCATCGAAAAGGGGAAAAACCGGAATTCCATTCAGGCCTCCTCATTCCCTTTTACCACCGACATCCCAACTCCACAACGTCGCCTCCGGGGAGACACCAAAAAGGAGAGAAGCCAAGAGAAGGTGCTCTCAGTTCTGGTCTCTCAGTGCTGGATCCTTTGGAATAGCGCAGTGGTTCAAAGTCACTGGTTTTTTTCACCAAACAGATAAAATTCTAAACCGGACTTCCACATATCAACAGCATGACCTCAGGAGAATGACTTCCCCTCACCGACCTCGGTTGCTTTCCTCTGTACCTTGGGAATAAGGCTTGCTTCGCAGGAGAAATCATCGGCGGGTACGGTATCTGTGCACTGTAGGCACTCGGCCGCGGTGAGCTTTCGTTAGTGCCCCCTGGGTCTCCAAGGGGTCAGATCCACACTATGCCGAACAAGGGGGCCGTTCAGGAACACCATCTCCCCAGGACTGGGGCAATCGCTAGGATAAATATTTTCGGGTCTGATAATGGTTATGGTAACAAGGAAAAAAAAAAGAAGAAGAAGAAGAAGAAGAAGAAAAATACCTGTGTAGCTCATGCCAACCTTTCACTTCCGGTAATAAGTTTCTTCCCCCCGTCAACGTTTAAATTCTTCCAAACACTCCCTGGTGTGTTTCCAACTCCCCAAAGGGGTGACACAGGCAAAGGCAGGGCCACACAGCAAGTGACACAGCGGGGTGCTCTGGGCCAGCATAGTGGAGGGGGTCACCTGTCCTCTCTGGGCTTTCACACACAGGGTCGAATGGGGCAGAGTGGGCACAAGGGAAGCTGATAAGACGCCGGGTGTCAGCCCGTCCCCTGCTCCCCCACCCGGCAGAATCCTGGGGAGCCCCGCTTTCCAAGCAAAGCCTCGAGGCAGGCTTCCCCTCTCACACCTGTGTCAGTGCAGCACAGGCCACCCTCTGTGCCCCCTCCCCCCACAAATGGCCACACCAAGGTGCGGGAGCAGGACTGGGTGGCCCACAGGCTCCGGGCGTGTTCCCAGAAGCAAAGTTACTCAGGTAGAGTTGGCGGCCCCGGGTAGAAAGGCCAGCAGCAGACAAGCTACGTAGACATCTATAGTCCCAAGAGTCACAAAGCACCTGACATTCCACAGAGCACTTTCTTTTAAGTTTACTGATTTACCATGTGTGTGAGAGTGAGTGAGACGGGCAGAGAGGGAGGGAGGGAGAGAATCCCAAGCAGGCTCCCCGCTATCAGCCCAGGTCCAACACAGGGCTCGATCCTACGAACCGTGAGATCATAACCTGAGCCAAAATCATGAGTCAGACGCTCAACCAGCTGAGTCGCCCCGGGGCCCCTCCACAGAGCACTTGAAGCATCTTTACACGACTTTACACGATATTCACAGCATCTTGTGAAAGCACTGCCAATTTCCCCAATTTAAAGTAGAAGAAACTGACTCAAAGAGTTGGACTTGCCCTGAGTCATTTATTTGGCCTTGAACTAAAGAGTTCAAACTGGGAGAGTTCTGGCAGACTGAGAGGCAAGCTTCCAGGACTCTGTGGTCCCCGTGTCGCCCTCCCTCTAGTTTATGGCCACTTGGCTTCCAGGGCCGGGAAGAGCGCGTGGGACGCTCCGGGGACTTGTGCTGCTACCTCCTGTCAGGTCTGGGGAAAACAATCCCCCTCATCCGCCTCTGCCTCAGGCTTCCCTTACGCCCTTCGCCCAGCCCAGGGCTAGAACCACCTGGCACTGCTCATCCTTACCAGGGATGCCACCCACTCCCACTCACCGAGAAAGGCGTCTCCCGGGCCGTGTGACCGCCCCGCTCCTGCCACCCCAGCTGCGCCGCATCTGACCTTCACCGGGAGCTCAGGCGAGGCCCACCTAGACCGCCTTACGTAAGCATTTCTGGGGTTCCAGAACCTTCCCACGGGCCTGAGTGCCAGGGAATGGACAGAAGGCAGGTGATGGTGCGACACCGCCATTTGCCCGTGTCCAGGTTGCACAATCCATCCTTGGGGCTGGCTTTAAGGGGAAGATTCAATGACCACTGCCCCGAGTCTTGCCGTGTCTTGATCCTCCACGTCTCAGTTCCTGTTTCCCATCCCAGAGACCCGTCCCCGCTGCCCTACGATGGAATGGGAAGTAGGGACGAGGAGGGAAACCCAGAATGAGGAAGGGAGAAGGAAGGAACGGCCAGGCGTGTTCAGGCCCCAAATGGCCTGCCACCTCCAAAGCCAGCCTCTAAATGCAGCAGAGATGGTTTCTGGAAAGAAAGGAGGGGGGGCATGCAAATGAGCCTGACGTGCTAACCAGAACTGTTCCCCTTCCCCTACTCTGGCACAAAGACGTCACAGTGCCCTTCCTCTGTCCACGGCTCTCTGCCCCCAAGTCTGTCATCTCCAGAACTATCCTCTTGTTCTGTCATCCAAGAAGTGCAGTGACGGGCAAGAGGGAACATGAGCGGGAACCACCAGGCGTTGTTTCCTGCAGTCCAATTCACCCTTCTGACCCAGGTTTATCGTGAAGAGCCACTGGTACAATAAAGGGACCGTGGGCTCAGGGAACACAGACTGAGCTGTAGTTCCCACATCCCCACACCCAGATTCCTTATCTCCTGGGCCTCGGTTTCCATATCCCTAAAACAGGGAAATAACATCCATTTGATACGGCTGTTGTGACGATTATTTGCTAGGCACGAGCACAGCGCCGGCCACTGGAAACATCTGGGTTAATGTGAGGGAGGTCCCCTCCCACCACCCCAACGGACGGCACAGCAGACCCATCAGGTCATCTGGTCAGTGACCGGCTCTAGGGCAGGACGGGACCACCATGGACCTGGGTCTTGCTCTAGCACTCCTCCAGCTTCACCCCTCTCCACGCATGGTAAGGTCAGAGGGCCGGGAGCCTGCATTACCCCCTCCTAGACTGCACCACGGATACCCAGCACCCCACCACCCCCTGTGCCAGCAGCCTGAGTCTGTGTGGGTCTTTTCCCTCAACTTTTCCCAGATGGGTTTAACCCCAGACCCGAAGGGTAGCTGTCTGCGGGGAGAGGGTGGACAGAGCTTGGACAGGAGGTAGCCCCACACAGGTGTGAGAGGGTGACGCCTGCCCAGAGGCCTTGCTTTAGAAGTGGGGTTCCCTATACCAAGGAGTCTACAGGGTGGGGGAGCAGGGGACAGGTTGACACCAGGTGTGTGTCTGCTCCCCCTGACCTAGAACTGGGGTTCCCTACTCTGCTCCGTTTGACCCAAGGACTACGCAGAACCCTTGAGGGCCCAGGTGCGAGAGCTGAGAAGGTATGCAGAAGGTTAGCATCAGCACCCACTCACGGCTGCAAACGTGGCAGGGCTACCTGGCCAGTACACGCATCAAGCATCAGCACTCATTTGAAGAAAAGATGCCTCTACTAAGGACACAGACACAATACTGGATCCCACAGCCTACAGGAAGGACAGGAATCCACAAAATGGTGCTGTGTTCTGACAGGCACGCAAGCCACAGAGCAGGAAGGGCTGAGAGCCAATGGGGAGCAGCGTGGGGGCAGAGATAAAGGCCCCCCAGAGATGCAGATGGTCTTGTCCTTTCTATGAGCGTCTTCAGACAGCACGCACTCACCTAGGAAGCAGGAGTAAAAGACAGGACAGAGATTTGGGAAAGGCTGGGTGAGGAGGGGCCCAGAGAGCATGACCAACTGGCAGCAAGGCCATGTGACAGGGCCAGACAAGGCAGTGGGGGCAAGGCCAGAAGTAGGGGGAAGAGGGGCCAAAGGCAGGGCAGGGTCCCTGTCACTGAGGGGCAGTAGGAGGACAGGACACGCAGCAAAAGGCACAAATGGCTCTTGACTGAGGCAGCTCAGGACCTTCTTGGGCTTCTGTGGGTCGTTAGAGGCTGTTTATTTTCAGTATTTGGGGATGTGAGCATTTCTCCCCAAGGAAGGGCTTCAGACCATTAGTTTTACTTTGTCTGGTCTCCACCCAAAGAAAAGAAAATTCAAAACCCCAGCTAATAAAACAAGAGGGAAGGCAAGGGCAGGGGTTTCCTGGGCCGCCACACTGAGAGGAAGAGGCTGCCCTCCCACCCACAAGCCTCAAGTGGGGAGGACCGGCCCCGGGGTCACGGTCGTCATGCTTCCTCCCCACGGAGACACTGGCCTGCACAGGACACAAGGCCCCGATGCACTTCCCGGGGAACCCCACGATGCTGAGTCCTAAAAGCAGACGCTGCACGTAATGGTGCTGCTGAAGGACACAAGAGGGACAGAGAGAAAGACGTAAGATGCACAAGTAAAGGGGCATCTGGGTGGCTCAGTCGGTTAAGCGTCTGACTGTTAATTTCAGCTCAGGTCATGATCTCACGGTTCCTGAGACTGAAGCCTGCATCAGGCTCTGTACCAACAGCACGGAGCCTACTTAGGATTCTCTCCCTTTCTCTCTCTCTCTCTCTGCCCCTCCCCTGCTCACACATGCGTGTGTGCACATCCTCTCTCTCTCTCTCTCTCTCAAAATAAATAGACATTTAAAAAAAGAAGATGTACGGGTAATGATAGCCCAGGCTTCTCAGGCCAGAGTGCCCTCTGCCTTGAGGCTAACATGCAGGGTATTCACCACCCTACACACAGATAACTTACTACTCATCCCCAAAGCGGGGGACACTGCAACAGCCCAGAGAAGAGAAGCCAGCGGGTCTGGTTCTGTTGCCACAAGCTACGTGGCCTCGGGGCGCAGAAAGCTTCCATTCATTAGTGACAGGGAAGGCTGGACTGCGCGAGAGGAGGGCCTGCGTGTGGTGGGGGGCGGAAAAGGCCAGGAGCTGTGGACACCATTTGAGCTCTGTCACCCTCTCAGATTTGGACTGAGATCAGTGACTTCTCCTCCGAGCCTGCAGACATAAAATTCTACAAAATTACTGTCTTCAGCTATGCTTCCAAAGAGCGATTACAATGGTATTCAAATATAGGTGATGGAAGGGTTAACTTTCCCAGTGAAGCTGAGAATCCTGCCCGGAAGTGTCTACGAAACCAACTGACAACTTAATTCTACGAATAATCCTAGTCCAAACGTGAAGACAAATATTTGGTAACGGTAAAAAGTGATTTTTAACAATTTTTAACAATCCCACTCTATTTCTCAGGTGTGGATTTCTCAACTAGGCTGGAAGAAACGCCAGGTGTAAGAAGGCACGGCTCACCGGAAGGTCAGGGACAAACACAACAGTACCGGCCGTGGTAGGGAGGGGGACAGTGGTACGCCCCTCACCTACGCAGCACCTGACACAAGAAAGGCTTTTACCTACATTACAGCTGGTGATTCTCAAACTCTGGGTTAGGCAGGTAATATTACAACAGGGCAGAAACCAAGGCTAGGAAGGGAAACAAAGCTATTTTTCCAAGGCCATAAAACCAAGACGCCACTGTAATTTCCTTTTTCAGTTCACCAATACCCCCACGTTCTCCTAGCCTGTCGTTCTTTCCGATGTCACCTGTGTTTCCTTAGTCTGTTCAAAGCGAGCGACTGTTAAGTCAAGAAACAAGGAACCAAGAAAATAAAGGTATTTTCATCTTGGGGGACAAATTGTAGAACCCGCGGTGAGTGATTCCATGATGCTCATTAGCAGCTGTTTTGTTCCGATCGCTGTCTGAGCTTTTGTTCCGAACTTGCTGTTTGTGAACCAGCGATGGAGACTTCTCAGAAACTGAGCCCCAGGGAATGAAGACAAGACCATCAGCTTCGGGACAGAGACCCAGCACTCCTGTCTCTGAATCCCCGGCACCTAGTAGAACACGTGACACCCATAAATGCTCCATAAACACGGAATGCATGAAACCACACTCCTCCACACTGCCACAGGCTGTTGGGGGAAAGGCTTCCTGCAGTAGGTAAGCAGAGCCAAGGGCTAAAGGTTGTCAGGACGCAAGGAACCCCAGGCAGGGAGACCAAACAGTCAGGATCATCTCCCTGCATCAGGCTGGCTGGCACTGGTGGGGAGGAATCTGGGAGAGAGAACGGGAACATGAACGGGCAGGATAAATGGCTCAGAGATAGTTGTAATGGATTTCATTCACTCAGTGGTAGTTGTTTAAGACACGATTCCTCTGTACGCAGTGGATTAAAAAACTGTCTGACTAGTGTACAAATTGTTCAGACACATAACATCACGTCCTATAAACTGAATCAGTGAAAACAACAAGGCTGTTTTCATTTATCTGAAATTGGCGGCATGGATGCTCATGGCCTGTACTTTCACTTCAGAACTCTTACACGAGATGGGGAAATTCTGATTTGCTCATATAAATACAAACAGATGGTCACAGACATTCTTTAAAAAAAAAAAAAAAAAAAAAAAAAAAACAGCCCAATATTCTTTATTTAAACTAACTCAAAAGCTCTGAAATAGTAAGAAATTTATTCCAACTCCCTACCACTCACACCATCCAAAACCACCTAGCAGTCCTCTTCTCGTACATGGTCCACAACTAAGCTTGCAGGAACTGCGAAGCCCACGTAAATATGATCACGGCATTGATCTCTGAAGCACTGATTCCTTCTTGTACATCGACTGCCGTTTGCCTGCCTTTTAAACCAAAGGTGGCATGTGCACAGACACACACACTCAACACCGACTTTTAACATCTTGGTGCCCACACACCAACATGCTAACTTCTTCCTGGCTTGTTCGCCCCAGAGTTGTGCTTAGCACGTAGCTGGCGCTCGATAAATCATAACTGAATGAACTGAATGTGCTGCCAGGATAACCTTCTTTTCAGAGACCCCAGAACAGCTCTTCTCCTGCCGTCTCTGTGAACACGTCTGAACCCGTAACTGTCCCTGATTAGCATGGCTGTCGATTAGCACTGGGCATTCTATGAATGGAGGTCTCGTATGTTCCTTCATCCAAACAGGGCATTAAAAATAACCGAACTTTAGAGCTGCGGCATTAGACCAACTCCAGTTTATAAGTATTCCTCTCAACACCTAATGTGCCACCAACCAGCACACACGCATGGATGTGACTCTGCACCCCACCTATCACGAATGGGCGAGTCCACTTTTAGCACGAGTTCGAGACGTTGTGGGCTATCACCTCACTGCCGAGAGATGGAAACAAGAGAGTATAAATCTTGGCTTCCGACAACTTTTAATTTTGTTCCTCTTTTTAAAAATTTTTATTTGTTTATATTTTTTCTTAGTTCCACTGGAGTTAACACACAGCACTGTATTAGCTGCAGGTGTGTAACACAGTGATCCAACAGTTCCACATAGTGGTCAGTGCTCATCAAGATAAGTGTGCTCTGGATCCCCTTCACCTAGTTCAACTGTCCCCGCCCACCTCCCTCTCCCCTCTGGTCACCACCAGTTTGCTCCCTACAGCTTAGAGCCCGTTTTTTGATTTCTCTTTCTCCCTCCCTATGTCCACCATTTTGTTTTGTACATTCCACACGTGAATGAAATCATAGGGTATTTGTCTTTCTCTGACTTATTTCCCTTAGCATTATACTCTCTAGATCCATCCTCGTTGTTGCAAATGACAAGATTTCAGTCCTTTTTATGGCTGAGGCATACTCCTTTGTATCTATCACACACCTTCTTTATCCATTCGTGAATCGATGGACACTTGGGTGGCTTCCATATCTTGGCTATTGTAAATAATGCGGCAATAAACAAAGGGGTACATATATCCCTTCAAAGCAGTGTTTTCGTATTCTTTGGGTAAATACCCAGTAGTGCAATTACTGGATCATAGGGTAGTTCTATTTTTAATTTTTTGAGGAACCTCCATACTGTTTTCCAGAGTGGATGCACCAGCATGCGTTCCCACCAGCAGAACAAGAGGGTTCCTCTTTCTCCACATCCTCACCCACACTTGTGTTTCCTGTGTTTGGGATTTTAGCCATTCTGACAGGTGTGAGGTGATAACCGTGGTTTTGAGTTGCATTTCCCTGATGATGAGTGACGTGGAGCATCCTTTCACATGTCTGTTGGCCGTCTGTATATCTGTTCATGGTCTCCTGCCTATTCTTTAATTGCATCATTTGGCTTTTTGTTGTTGAGTAGCAGTTTGTTGTTGTTGTAGAAGTTCTCTATTTTGGATATTACTGGATATGTCATTTGCAAATATCTTCTCCCATTCTGCAGGTTGTCCTTTAGTTTTGTTGACTGTTTCCTTTACTGTGCAGAATCTTTTGTTTTGGTATAGTCCCACTGGTTTATTTTTGCTTTTGTTTCCTTGCCTCAGGAGACATATCCAGAAAGATGTTCTATGTCTAATGGGCATAACTTTTTAAAAGTTGCTGGCCATACTAAAGACAAAAGCAGTACAGAGAAACCCTGAAGAAGCTCCGGGGACCCTTGGGGTCTCCGCACCAGTTCTGCCCCTAAATCCCTTCGTAACCTTAGGCAAGTTGCTTCACCTCTGAAAGCTGGGAGGGAGTGAACTCCACACCCTGTAATGGCACCAGCTAGAACTATCTGTGGCTGTGAACACATGGAACCAGCAGGCCACTGCTTCAAGCTCCAGTGTTCATCTATATCGAATCATTTCACAGCAGCAAGATGATGGGAGGCCATCTCTTTAAAACTTCACAGAAGAATTTTTAAAAGCAAATCGCAGGCTATGGGTTCTTTAAATTTTTTTCTGTAAGAATGATTTATCCTAACTCCCCGGAATATCTGTAGTATTATTCTGCAGAGTGTATCTTTCGGAATCTCGATTCAGATGATTGCTATTTAAATGTTCCATTTCTCTTGAACAGACCCTTCCAGAGAGCCATTCAACACTCATTATATTCTCTGCTCTCACAACGCATTTCAAGATATAAAAAGACAACTTACGTTGTCTAAGTATAGACATATAGATCAAAAAAGTTACACGATGGCCAATAAGAACATGAAAAGCTGCTGACCATCATTAGTTATCAGGGATACGTAAATTAAGACCACAATGAAATTCCACTACACGCCCGCTAAAATGGCTGATAACGCCTAGGATGCGAAGGAGCAGGAACTCTCGCACACTGCTGGTGTTAGCGGAAAATGGCACAACCATTTAGAAAACAGCGTGGCAGTATCTCATAAAGTTACACACTCAGCATGTGACACAGCAATTCCCATCCCTAGGTATTTGCCTAAATCTGAAAAATTAAACATGTCCACACGAAGACCACTGTTCACGGCAGCTGTACCCAGAGCAGTCAAAAGCCAGAAAGTACCCAGATGCCCGTCAACGGCTGAGCTGATAAACACACTGTGGTACAGTCCCGCCACAGAATATGCCCAGGTGCTATCTGCATGTAATCCCACATTCTTTCAAGTACCTTCCAAAGGCCTTTAATATAAATTTCTCTGGATTTGCTGGTTCCTCGGTCGTTTAAAGTCTAATACAGCTGCAAGGTCACAGCGGTTGGTTCCAACATCATTGGCCATCCGTCTGCCCTCCCTGACCCCACTGCCCGCTCTCCACAGCAGCACCTGTCAGCGTCTATGCAGTGTGTTAATAATGGCTGTCTTGACACTGAGGATGACTCTACTCCCAGCATTCCCCAGAGGGACAGTGTTCTGCAGGCTAGACTCTAATAATCTCTACTGGTCAGGGTGTCCCAAGGACACAAAACACTGGTGAAGAAGAAACTTGATGCATTCACATGATAATTTTTTGGGGAAAAAAAAAAAGTTTGTTTTTTATTTTTTTTTGAGAGAGAGCACGCATGTGCAAGCAAGCCGGGGGAGGGGCAGAGAGAGAGGGAGACAGAATCCCAAGCAGGGTCGTCACTGTCTGCACAGAGCCTGATGTGGGGCATGATCCCACAAACCATGAGATCATGACCTGAGTCGAAATCAAGAGTCAGACACTTAACCAAATGAGCCACCCAGATGCCCCCAAAAAAGTTTTTTAAGGGAAGGAAAAATGAGAGATGCCGATGCACACTTCCTGTTCTTCAACTCTCCTCTCAGTTCACAGGGGGGCCGTCCCTGGTCCTGTCTGTGCACACACAACCCCCTTTCCTGCCAGTGCCCTTGCCTGATGGGCAGCTGTTACTACCTCTCAGCTACGGCGACCTCCCCCTGCCATCATTACGGAAGGCATTCCGTTTTCCCCACTGATGTCCTCTCCCCAGCACAAACTGAAGGTCTCTAGGAAAGATGTCTGCCCTCTGAAAGCAAGGGTACTTTCCTCACTTTTCCCTTCACCTCCTCCCAAGGGGCACCGAGTCCTCACGCTCGCCAACCGGGATGGGGGAAAAGAAAAATCAGATGAGGTCATGCATTTTTAGTAGAGTACAAAATGCACACTTTCTCTCCAGTTATTAAACCTACAAAACCCATTCAATGGACACTGGTTCCACACCGAGCTTCTCAACTTCTCCACAACCTTGTGCCCAGACCCATGCAGCAAGCCAAACTCAGCCAGGTTCCCAAGCTTTCAGCACCCGCTGGGAGGACAGAGAGCCCAGAGACTGCCCTGCAAGGAGCGCAGTGAGGGTGGAAGTTCTCAGGACCTCGGCTCCCGTCTCTATAAAATAAGAGACCCCAGGCACATGTCGGCTCACAGAATAAAGCCCCTTAATGTGACAACTGAAGCTCTTGGCACTCTGACCCCCTTCCTCTTTCCAATGTCCGTCTTCACAACCCCTCTGTCAACCCTCCGTACTCCATTCCTATCAGACAGCTCATTCCCCGCAGGAGTGCAGGTTTTCACATTTCAGTGGTCCCTCGAGTGGAATGCATTTCTCACCTCCCATCCTTTCTCCAGTTATAACCCTCCAGCCTTCAAGACCCGCCCAGTGCCACCTCCTCTGAAGCCTCTCCATCCCCGATGGGCTCCTAAGGTCCTCTGATCCCACCTCTTTAAGAACATCTACGTTCACCCTGCCTGGTTTGGTAGTTCATTGGTGAAAATTGTCTTCCCCACCGAATCTTTTTTTTTTTTAATCTATTTTTGAAAAGTTTTTTAATGTTTGTTTATTTTTGAGAGAGAGAGGGAGAGACAGAGTGTGAGTGATGGAGGGGCAGAGAGAGAGGGAGATAGAGACTCCAAAGCAGGCTCCAGGCTCTGAGCTGTCATCACGGAGACCAACATGGGGCTCGAACCCACAAACTGCAAGATCATGACCTGAGCCAAAGTCAGACACTTAACCAACTGAGCCACCCAGGCGCCCCTCTTCCCCATAAGTTGCTTGAGGGTAAGGCCTGTGTCTTCTCTATTTTTGTACCCTTACAATGCTGGCCTCAGTGTGTTGTTCACAAATGGTCTGTAATGGTTGCATTGAATCTCCCAGTCCCCTTTCACTTCCAAACCTACTGTTTGACTCAGTGAAAATTAACAGGAGTTGCAGATTAACAGGAGATCAACATCTCAGAGGCCGAAACACCTCCCCCTCCACCTGGCTCTGATTATAGCGTCTGGGTGCATAGCCCAGGGACACCTGTCCCTCTCTTTTCTTAAGTTTATTTATTTATTTTGAGAGAGAGGGGAGAAAGCACGCACAAAGGGCGGGGGAGGAGGGCAGAGAGAGAGAGGGAGTGAGAGAACCCCAAACAAACGGTCAGCAAAGAGCTCAATGTGGGAACTGTGTGACCTGAGCCAAGATGAAGAGTTGGACACGACTGAATGAGCCACCCAGGCGCCCCTACCTGGCCGTCTCTGGCACGTACTGACTTCCACTGTGTTGGATGGTTATTTGTGGACTCAGCTTCAGCGAAACACCACCAGGCTGTATTCTCCTTAGGGGCCAGGCAACGTGTCCTACGTCAGATGTCCACCACGAAACGGGGAAACACTATTCGTTCCAAGACTTGGGAAGCGATTAAAAGAGCCAAGGCTCCGATCACTGCACGAGGAATGGGTGTGACATCTTCAACACAACCCTTGGCACCTGGAGCACTATGCCATCTCTGGGAGTTTAGAAACAACAGTGCAATGACCCTACTTTACATTTCTTGTTCCTTCCCCTGTGTCCAGCATAAAGTCTGTGGTCAAATACTGTCAGCTGCGTTATTAGCAATAATTACCATGTTTGAGGGGCATCTGGGTGGCTCGGTCAGTTAAGCCTCTGACTTCAGCTCAGGTCATGATCTCACGGCTCGTGGGTTCAAGCCCCGCGTCGGGCTCTGTGCTGACAGCTCAGAGCCTGGAGCCTGTTTTGGATTCCGTGTCTCCCTCTCCCTCTGCCCCTCCTCCACTTGGACTTTGTCTCTGTCTCTCTCTGTCTCTCAAAAATGAATAAACATTAAAAAAATAATTACAGGGGCGCCTGGGTGGCGCAGTCGGTTAAGCGTCCGACTTCAGCCAGGTCACGATCTCACGGTCCGTGAGTTCAAGCCCCGCATCAGGCTCTGGGCTGATGGCTCAGAGCCTGGAGCCTGTTTCCGATTCTGTGTCTCCCTCTCTCTCTGCCCCTCCCCCGTTCATGCTCTGTCTCTCTCTGTCCCAAAAATGAATAAACGTTGAAAAAAAAAAAATAATTACTATGTTTGTAACACACCTTACAGGTAACAGAATTTAATTCAACAAACGTTGTACGCCCACTTTGTGTCAGGGTTAAATGTTAAAAGTGATGCCGATGAAGGTACAGTATCTGCGGAAAGAAGACCCTGGGTGTCATTTTAGCTTCAGAACAATCCTAGGAGGCAGCTGGGGCAGGTGTTAACTTCCTCATTTTACAGACAACGAAACTGAGGCCAAAGTGATGAGGTAAACTTTCCAAACAAGAAAACGGTCCAGAGGGGAAGAGACCTAATCCCAGACGTGGCCCTGCTCCTGCCAGCACAGCGTGCAGCCTCTAAACGCTGGGAGACAGACCCTGACGTGCCGACACTCCTCCCACCCTAAGCACGACTGGCCCCAAAGGGAAGTCCGGAAACTCGGCAGTCTGTTTTCTGGGCCACCACTCTCTGACTGAGCCCCTGGGGTATCCTGTGCAGTGTCCCCAGGGAGGTCCTGCCAACCCAGCTCGACCCGGCCATCACGGGAATGCCGCCCGGAAGGGTCATGCTGCCTGAGCACCAGGACGTGGGCAGGGCTTGTGCAGACTCTAGCTCTCGTGGAGGTCCCGGGCTCCGGGGCCACGGCTCCAGCCCCACACAGGCTGTCCACGATCCACGAACACACCAGCACTGCGTTGCTCTATCTGCTAAGGCCCCATACGCCCGTCTGTGTGACAAGTCCCCACGTCATTTCCTTCCCAGGAATATCCATATGACCTCAGCAAGGTCCTTCCTGTATGTAGACGATCCTGGCAGGCTCTAGGGGAGTGTCTGTGGCAGACAGAGAGCCTTCTGGTCTCCCCTCAAGCCCATCCCCATCTGAGAACCAGGCAGGTCCGAGGGCGTGGCTCAAGTTTATAAGCATGCAACCCTTCAGACACCACAGTCATCACAGAAATGAAAATTACTATCAGGAAGGCCCTGCCATGCCCTTTGGAGACAAGGGCAGGCTGATGCAGACAGAGAGAGGCTAAGGGGCAGTGCTAAGCCACAGACCCTGGTGCACAGACCAAGTTCCTGCTAAGAGTTCACTCCACATTTAAGGTCCTCTCAGGGTAAAACTTCAAGACTGAAGTTTCACAGCAGAAGAACAAGACATTAAATCCCAGCAGCGTTGTAAGGGGGGAAGAAACCTGGTCTGTGCAATACCCAAGGACCAGCCTGGCTCCACCACTAGCTGCTTGCGTGGCCCTGGCCGAGGGACAACCTCCCAGGCCCTGTCTAGGCTGGCCTATCTCACGACATGTGATCTGTCCACAGGCATGCTGAAAGAAAGCCTCATTTAGACCTAAAACTCTAGGAGTCTAAAATTCTATATACATGGGGACAGGGTGATTACAAAAGTCAGAAACATCAGTATTTAACATAAATTCTTTCTCTGGATTTGGGGACAGGGAGAATTCCCGGTGAGAGGTGAACGCAATGGCCAGCCTCACTCACAGCCAACACTGAGCCCATGGCAGAATCAACAACGTGGCAGTGACCACTGGACATAAAACCATGATCGGGAACCAGCTCACTTACCATAAAGAACTTACAACCCAACTGAAATACATAACTGCCAGGGGTGCCTGGGTGGCTCAGCTGGTTAAGCTCAGCTTGGTTTCAGCTCATGATCTCATGGTTTGTGGGTTCGAGCCCCATGTTGGGCTCCGAGCTGACAGTGCAGAGCCTGCTTGGAATTCTCTCTCTCTCTCTCTCTCTCTCTCTCTCTCTCTCAAAATAAATAAATAGACTTTTAAAAAATTATTTAAAAAACATATGTACTTGCCATGTCAAGTGGTGTAAGAAAACTTTCACAAGGGAATTATTGTTGTATGCGGAATAAACAGCAGGGAAGAGTAAATTCCCACATCCACCCAGCGCCTGTATCTGACACCTTCAGATTGGTGACTGTCATTCTCCTGGTGACCCTCTGAGCAAGATGGGATTATCCTAGTTTTGTAGATGAAGAAACATGCAAACAATTAATTCTTGTTGGATCACCAGCAAGTAGGTAGCGGGAATCAACAAGATATTCTAAAATTTCCCTCATACTTAAAAAATGAAGAGTTCCACATAAATTACCCAGAAAAAAATGACACCAAAAGACAAAATTCAAAAACAAACAAACAAACAAAAAACCCATCTTCGTTGGAATCCCAGGGAAACAAATGTTGTATTTTCCTGTTTTCTTAAATACAGAATGCTGAGCATGATTCTGCCTTGATACGCAGGATTATTGGCAGAACCAAAGATGGCCTGTCTTGTACATTCTGCAAGATCAGCATGGGATACAGAACCGCTGGCCACCAAGCTGAAAGACCCCACCCCGCTGGGCTTTTATGTATTCTCTCTGCTGCCAGCTGTTCCATCTTCCATCTTGTCACCCACCGTCTGACCTAGACACGAGAGCCGCAGAGCTGAGAGGGCTTTTCTGTTGACTTCCGGAGCCTGGATATGCTCCAGATGGCAGAGGTTGCTAAAAGTCTGACCTCCAGATAAGTGGAGCATAATTATGCTAAGAGCTGGGGGGAGACACATCATAAAGAGGTTATGGGGCGGGGGGAGTGTGTGTATGTGTGTGTGTGTGTGTGTGTGTGTGTGTGTGTGTGTGTGTGCGCGCGCGCGCGCATGCGCGTGCAGGGGAGTGGGGAACAAGGCCAAAGAGTGATAGTTTCCTGGATCAGCCAAGCTTAGCACCAGATTTCAAACCTAAGAACATCAAGTGTAGAGTAAGGAAGAGAGAGACTATTTAAGGACAGGAACTGTTCTCATGCATGCACAAAATATAACAGTAATATCTCCCGTTCACTGAACACCTAGTCTGTGCCTGGAGCCCACCTATGTGCTCTGTGAACACAATCTCAGTTAATTAATGACTTGGTATCATTCCCAAATTTCAGAAAGCTGAGGACCTGACTGAGCTTTTAAGACCAAAGACAGGAGCCAGTAAGCAGCACAGGTGGGATCTGAGCCTGGGAATATGAACACGAGTCAAGTTCCTTCCTCCACATCATGTGGCCTTAAAAACCCTTCTAACAGAAGCTGCCAGAAAATGCACAGAGGCACTCAAATCACAAAGCTCAACTATGAACAGAAGGAAGCACAGGAGATAATGGGGTCCATGAGAGCACCATCCTATTAGACAGGCAACCTGTTGAAAGGATCGCCTGGTAGAGAGGAAAACTGTGGATGGTCTAAGGCTCCCCAGGCATCTGGTGATGTGGCACCAATCCAAGATGGTGCCTCTCTGGCAAAGGGCAAGTAAGTCTCCTTAACTGAGGAGCAGAGAGTTCATCCCCATCAAGATTTCCGGTTGCTGCTTCCCAATGTCAGATCCGTGGAATGTGTGCTATCAAAACTCATGAATAGACAAAACTGCAGTCACACAGAAGATCCTTCTCAATTAAAAATATTACTGCAGGATTCTTCCTCAAGCAGGCTTGTGTGGAAGCCATTAATTTCCCAGGAACAAGCCTTTCCTACACTGAGGACTCATCAGGGCTACGTGATTTGGATGTGCGTTAAAGAATCAAGAGCATTAAGGACAGAAAAGCAAGAAAGGTACTACTTGCTTGTACTACTAAAGATTACTAAATTCCAGACATTTTACAGGTTTTTAAAATTCTGGACCCAGGGGCACCCAGTGGCTCAGTCGGTTAAGCATCCGACTTTGGCTCAGGTCACGATCTCATGGTTCATGAGTTTGAGCCCCACATCGGGCTCTGTGCTAACAGCTCGGAGCCTGGAGCCTGCTTCAGATTCTGTGTCTCCCTCTCTCTCTGCCCCTCCCCCACTTACAATCTGTCCCTCTCTCTCTCTCAAAATAGATAAACATTAAAAAAAATTTTAAATAAAATTCTGGACCCATGGTGAAACCTCACACACAGCTGAATAATTAAACATCGCACACAGTTCACCTGCTCAATACAAGATGGGTTACTAAAAAGTTACATGCCAATCAAAAGTGGGTAAGGTCTGCCTATTTTAAACATCTGGGAGTACGGGGCTTTGAAAAGACTTTACAGAGACCCCCACCCAATTTTTTACATAAATGGAAAGAGCTGCTCAAAGTCACACAATTCATCAGGGGCAGGACGAAGGCCCCGAAATCAGGTGTCCTGGTGCCCGATCCAGAGTTCCTTCACCACCCTAGGGTACACCCCCCACTCCACACACTAAGTGTTAAAGGTCTGATTATATGAAAGCATCAAAGATGGGGCTCACCTTTCCTGCACGTGGGCCCCAACAACCCAAACAACAACATATTTACGGAGAACCGGTCACGTCCCAGGCACTGTTCTGGCCACCAGGGAGCTGGTGGCAAACAAGACAAAATGAGGTCTCCGCTGTCAGAGTGTCGAGCGTCATTCCGGTGGAGAGACAGACAATAAACTGATAAATGCACGCTATACACTGTCAGACAGGGACAACTGTGAGGAAGAAGAGAAAGCAGGCTAATGTCAGCTCCGCCAGGAAGGGATTTTGTATCTGTTTGCTGAGGCATCACCAGCATCCAGGAGCGCTCGATAACTATTTTTTGACTTCATGAAGGAACACACAGAAAGCAAAGAGTAGTGCTATTTTAGAAAGGGAAGTCAGGAAGACGGGAGGTGATATTTCAGCAGTATGTGCAAAAAGGATTTAGAAACTGTGTTACAGAAGGTAACTGCCATCACTCGGAGAAGTGACCAAAAATAAACCGATGACTCATCTTTTAGGGTTTGTTTTCACAGAAAGCACCACACCTAGCCCAGTAAATGGCCGAGCAGGCCAGTGCCGTGTGAGGGTGGCCCCCATCCCAGGTGTCCCCAGAGCCGCAAGAGCGGCAGCAACCTCGTCCTCCCCAACAAAGACACTACGAGTCTTTCTCAAGCACAGTTCCTGGGATCTCCATTAATTACAGTAATATTATCATCACCACCTTCTACAGAACCCTGACCGTGTGCAGCATACCACAAGAAGCTTAATGTGCAAGATTACATTTGACCCTCCTGACGATTCCGCAGAGAAACAGGAAGTCACTTGCCTGAGGCCACACCACCATTCAGAGGGAAGAGTGCACATCCAAACCCAGGCCTGGACGATGCAGGTCTTTACCTTCCGCATCACAGTAGGTGATCACTTAATGTCAGCTAAATGCAAATGAACTCAGTTACCACCTTGTCACCATGTACGGCAAGCCTTTATTTCAGCACAAAGGCTAAATAACCAAATCTAAGCCATTCTTTTTTATGATGCCTTTAAAAGGACCTAGTAAGGGGCGCATGGGTGGCTCAGTCAGTTAAGTGCCCGACTCATTTGATTTGGGCTCAGGTCATGACCTCATGGTTCGTGGATTGGAGCCCCACATCAGGCTCCATGGGCCTGGCAGTGTGAAGCTTGCTTGGAATTCTCTGTCCCTCTCACTCTCTCTGTCCCTCTCTCTCTCTGTCCCTTTCCGGATTGCTCGCTCCCTCTCTCTCTCTCTCTCTCTCTCTCTAAAATAAATAAACTTAAAAAAAAGGGGGGGGGACCCAGTGAAAAATGTTTTTCATGTCAAACATTCCAATTATACTGTAAATAAATACACACTAAATCCATCCACTGCTCTTTCTAGAAACACTAATGGGTCCTTGGTAAAGTGTTCAGGGCACAGTCATTAAGCATTGTCTACACTGTGGCACCATCTGAAAGCCCCAGTTCATGATTCTGTCTTCCAACCAAGCAAGTGTCAGAGCCACTGAGGCACAAGAGCTTAACATGGGACATGCCTCAACTTAGTGTGCCATCCCAGGAGCGCTGTCACATGCTCTGTGCTAGAAGCTATCAGGGTTCTCTGTTCTACTGGCACCATGAAACCCTAGAATCTCATTCAAGGATTTTCAGAGCCCTCTCTGCCTCTCCAGATTACATTCGCCTGATATTCCAAAATCAAGTATTTTAATTTAATCCTAATCTGAATAGCTTCTTAAGGTACTTGACATGTGAAGTCCTAAATATATTCAAATTCTTTTAATGATGAGTTTGTATGAAAGTAATTTTTCTACTAATTCCCAAAAGGAAACTTCGCACACACATCCACACACGCGTGCACACACAAACGCAAATACACACACACACACACACACACACACACACACACACACACAGGTCATCAAACCCAACACATGCACACCACCTCTCATTCTGGAGAACAAAATTTGCTAGCTATTGCTACCACACTATTTCCTAATTACTTGTATCTGTCTCTTACAACTAGACCCTGAGCCCCAGAAGGTCCAGATTCACAGAATTCTCAGCAACCAGCACAATACACAATCAGATTGCTTGATGAGTAAATGAACGAATGAATGAATGAATGAATGCACACCAGAGGGGTCTAGTTATATACCCACTCTGTCGCAAATTAACCTAGATGAAAACAAAACGGCGGGGGCGGGGGGGCACCTGGGTGGCTCAGTCGGTTAAGTGTCTGACTCCTGATCTTGGCTAAGGTCATGATCTCGCGGTACTTGAGACTGAGCCCTCTGTGGGGCTCTGTGCGGAGTGTGGAGCCTGCTTGGGATAGTTTCTCTCTCTCCCTCCCTATCTGCCCCTCCCCTGCATGCGCGCTCGCTCTCTCTCTCAAAATAAATAAACTTTAAAAAAAAAAACAAGCTTTAGCCTCTCAAAGCAGAAATGCTACCTCATTCTCCAACCCATACCCCCCCTTCAAAATATAGTATATCTTTGATTTTTCCATTGAACTAGATTTCAAAGGTATTTGAACTAAATTCAACTGCGTGACATACAGCAAGCAGATATTTTTTAAAAATCATTATAATAGTTCCTTCTCTGATCTAGTCACATTTCCCATCTGACTTCCTCTGCCAGCTGTGATTGTAATCTATGAACAAAAACGTGCTGTATGAAAAATTTTAAGGCTAGCTAACGGCAACCCATTCCTGTTCTTGGAACCTGAAGTACAAGCTTTTGTCAATCCATATGCCTTCCCTCCATAAATACCTAAAGCCATCATTCAGATGAAGCCAAAATAAAGAAAGCACACAGGACTGCTTGCACATCCTTTCTGAGAATAAATTTGCTTTTTACGTTATTGGACCTTGGTTCTATCCAGGCAGGAGCTAATGCCCACCAAGGTCTCAAACCTAATGGTTGGAACAACGAAAAGGGTCTCCCAGACAGTCCTCACACAATCATAAGCCACTTCCCCAGTATCATGCTGCCCTACAGAAGGCAATTTTCATCCGTAAACAAGGTAGGAAAAGAAAAGTTGGAGCAGAAAAGCAAACCGAAGAAAAGGGATAAAATGGTGGTCAGCTGGATTCTCTCCCTGAATCTCTGGGGGTGTTACAAGGAGCCACAGGCCTCTGGATCACCTCTTCCTCACGGTGATCTGGCCACCAACTAGTCTTTCCAAAGGCTTCCGCAAGAAGGCTTGGAGAACGAGGCAACACTCTGTTCCAACATTAGACGTTCGCTGTGGGCCAGGCTGGAGGCACATCAAGTGCCCACCACCACTGGACCGCACAGAGCTTGCTGCCGTGCTGGCGTCCAATTTCCCAGAGGCGGAGCCTCCCAGAAGAAACGGCTTATAGACGCCGAAAGCCAGCGGGTTACCGGAAAACCTTCATACAATGATTCCGCCAGTATTTAACCAGTGCAACCAATGTGCCGGCACTGTGCTAAGTGTCTGAAGGGCAAGTGAGAGCCTCGGCAAGGGACAAAACCTATATTCCCATGTGAGTCCACGTGCAAACCACCAAAGCACCATCTCCTTAAGCTCACTGCACAAACTGAACACTTAGCATTACCATCTGGCCAAATAATCAAGTTTCATTCCAGAGCAAAGCCCAGACCTCTCGCCTCATTCTAAGACAAGGAACACACACTGAATGCCTTGAAATAGACATTGTACCTTCATCTTTTTTTTTTTTTTAATATGAGAACACTAGAGCTAAAAAGAGCTTGCCCAGAAGTGCAGAACTACCAGATAGTAGAATGTATCCAATAACAAAGTTCTACTATGCTCCCCTAAAAAATAAAACGTATGTGGACCCTAACATATGCAGCCAGAAAACCCTCTGCCCTCTTTTTTTGTCTGCTGAATTCAACCGTTCATCTGTTTTTTGTCTGCTGAATGTCATTCCTTTCTCTTCCCCTCCTTTTCCTTGACTTAGCATAGTGTCGGCACAAAATGGGCGCTTAGTCACCGCTGGCTGAGTTGAAAATATACATGTCGACCACAGGAAAATTACAGTATATATTTTTTGCTGAGGCATGAGCGTGTACTCAAATCAATCAATTTCACGTTCACGGGTGTATGTATATACTCAACTCTGGCTACATGGAAAGAACTCATAACCATAGCTACGGCTTGGCATACAACGTGGCTAAAGGGCGATGGCTTCTCAGAAAACCTTCCACTGAAAAGTATCAGGAAAAGAAAGAATTAATGCTTTACATGCATATCAAGTCAACCAAATTCTGCAAAACCATTGCGTAATAGCAATAAAATATCTTCCTGAACATAAGCTGAACTAAGAAGAAGATTGTTGTTCTAACAGATAAATATATGAACTAATAATATTTAGTTTGGGAATATATTTTTGTACTCATCCTGATATTCAGGACTGTGAAGATGAACTGAAAATCTTGTCTACATCTTGTTTTAGGACATGGTCTAGTTTTTCATCCTGACCGAATTCCTGTCCCGTTAAACCACCCCCAAAGTGGCAATGCAGGGAAAATAACTCAACTGGGAAACAGAAGACCTCAATTCAAAATCCAGCCCTGCTGCTCATCAGCTGTGTGGTCTTGGGAAAGTCACATAAACCTCTCTATCGGTATCTTCACCTACAGAAGTGAGGTACGAGTCAGATGGATCGAAAGGGCTGACACAGCAAATAGTGCTCAGGCAATGTCAGGTGAAAGGAAATTTACTTCTCTTACCTGCAAGAAGCAGGACCTCAATTTCCTCATTTGTAAAATGCAGGAAATGGTACCCACGCCTTTGGGGCGCTGTGAGAACTAAGAGGTCCCATTGTCTGGCATAGAATAAAAGCTACAGAAGCGTTTGTTGTTATTCTCTCCCACATAGACACATGGCTTCACTCCACCCTGATACACAATGAAATTGTAAAAAGGTTAACAGAGTTATACTTAAACAGATCAGACCCTACAAGAAAGAATGGCTGTGTAGAGTCAGTGCTGTTAAAACTCTGAATGTACTACGAAATTATGAAGTGCAGAACAGCTAATCCCCAAATCCCAATATGATGACACAAAATCTGTGCTTACCCTACACAGAAGGCTTCCGTACCAAAGGGTATCACAGCCTTAGAAATGTAATGTAATTCACCACATTAACAAGCTAAAAAAGGAAAACCATATGGTCATTTCAATCGATGCAGAAAAAGCATCTGACAAAATTAAACAGTCATTCGTGAGGGAAACTCTCAGCAAACCAGAAATAGCAGAGAACCTGATAAAGGGCTTTATATCAAACACCTGCAGCTACTGCCATCCTTAACAGCGGAAGGCTGAATGCTTTCGCCTTAGGATCAGGAACCAGGCAAGGATGTCCACCCTCCCCACGACTACCCAACGTTACCCTACCAGAGGCCTGGGATGTGCAGTAAAGCAAGAGAAATAAATGAAAGACAAACGGACTGGAAAGAATAAGGTAAAACTTGTAATTCACAGATGACATGATCATCTATGTAGAAAATGCTAAGGAATCTACCAAAAAAAAAAAAATTGGGCACTAGAACCATCAGTAAGTTAGCTTAAAGCAGGAGGAAACCTTTTGGGGTGACGGAAGTGACCACATGACTGCACACTTGTCGGAGTTCATCAAATTGTACCCTTAAAATCAGTAAGTTTTACTATATGTACATCACACCACAATAATAGATACACATCATCACAATATAGTGACCAAAACAGGAAACAATACTGGACCACTCCTCACTCACAGGCTGCAGTCTTGCCGTCCCTCCTGTCACACACACACACACACACACACACACACACACACACACACACACCCTGTGCTTACATCCTTACATCTGAAATACTTGAAGCTTTGTGGTTTCCCCATCTCAAGCGGGGAATTTCTGACTTGTAAATCAGAAAAGCCTTTGAGAAAGACATTTTCAGTGATACAGAACTGAAACAGCTCACACACGAGGGGGGATACAGTGACAAGGATTCTGCACCGTCTGGTCAGACCACGCTCTGTAAAATGAACGTGGCTGCAGCCACTAATGCTGGGCACAAAGGACATCTGTTTACGAAACCCTAGAACATGAGAACTGAGACGACAGCCCCCCAGTCTCTCCCTGGTGCTACCGACGAGAAAAGTGAGGCTCCAGGAAGAAGCAGTGACTTGCTTGTAGAACACAGAAGTTTCTACCAAAGACCAGAAGGATAACATGCTCTTTGGTTTAAGGCAGAACCTTAATTAAGAAATAAAGAAGTCAATGCACCCTCAGAAGAAAATAGACACCTTTTATCTGATGTGGGAAAGGAGAATAAGCAAGAGAAAAGAGAATTTTAACTATGCTGGAAATAAATTATAGTTCAAATTTCAAAGGCAGGGCATTTTTTTTTAAAAAAAGTGAAAAATATGGGGCCCCTGGGTGGCTCAGTCCAGCTCTTGATTTCACGCGGGTCATGATCCCAGGGTCATGGGATTGAGCCCTGCGTAGGGCTCTGTGCAGAGCATGGCACCTGCTTGGGATTCTCTCTCCCCCTCCCCCACTCTCACGAACACACATGCACCCGAGTGTTCACTCTCTCAAAAAAAAAAAAAAAGTAAAATGCAATGAATGCATCATGTGTAGCTCACACACAGATACAGATACACACACACACACACACACACACACACACACACACACACTCCAAACACACCCACATGCAATAACAGGGTAATAGGTTGTTTTATTTTTTTAATTCAATCAATCTTTCACTTTCCCTTTGAGCCTCCAGTGGAAAGTTTTCCTATGTTTATAGATAACTAAACTGAGATTGTTTAATACAGATAATTATAAAAAGTCAAGTGAAGCTCTTTAAAGGAGTACTAAGGTAGTTTTTAATTTTATTCATCTTCACTTCATAAAAGGCTTCAAAATACACCCCAAAAGGAGGTCATCTGGCATATGCACAGCACAAGGTTAAAAAATAATACAAGCAGAGATGAAACATGTCAGGAGTCTAAGAGGATCAGCATTTTAATGCAACTCTTTGAAGATCTCCATTGACTTAATACATCCGAGTGCCCTGAAATCACGATCCTTACTTCACGGTGCTTAATTAAGCTTCAGCTTAGGATGATTTCTCTATCACCTTCATCCTGTCCAACTTAAAAGAGCCAGGCCCACCAAGACCTTCCCTCCTTCCACCGGGAAACTGGGGCCCAGGAGCAGTGAGGGTGCAGAGGACTCCCCCCTGCACTGGCCAAGCCTCCCATTACTTGACAACCTGCTAGCCCAGGAGCGGTCAGCGCGGCACCAGTGACGCCAGGGAGGGCACCTGCAGGACATTTAGCAGCACCCCTGGCCCCCCATCCACTGGATGCCAGCGGCACCCCTTCCCCCAGCACCAAACACATCCCTGGACCTTGCCAAAAGTCCCAGGGAGGACAAACCGCCCAGGCTGAGCAGCTCTGCTCGAGTCTAATCCACCTGCCCCACCACCATTCAAGGGCGGCATCACCAGCCTCACCCTCCAGCAGAGTTCTCCGAGCACCACCAGCACAGCCACCCTCAGGGGTCCGCATCGCTGGCAAGACGGCCTGCCCAGCTTTTTAAACGTTCCCACCGCTGTGCCACCGGGCCGGCCCCACACCGCAGCAGCCAGCCTCTCCTGCACCGTCTGAAGCACCCCCCAGCCTCCACCCGTCCCCCGCGCCTGCCCTTCCCACGGCTCGAGTGCTCCCTCTGATTTTTCTATTATTTCACTCCCTAATGTATCAAGCTTTCCAATCAGCCTGCCAAAAGGCCTCGGGCTATACAAAAGAGAGCCACTGCGTGATGATTTAAAACATCCGGCCTCTGTTAGAATGAGCAAGGCCTGTAATGAAAACTGAAAAAACAGCAAGCTACGGTAAAACGAGACCGTCCAAAGGGAAGAGCCCTCGGTGTGCAGTGTGCGCCCTCCGTCTGCCCTGAGAGGCCAGGCCTCCTTTGCTACTTCTTACAATAGGCTCTGAAAGCAGCTCTGACCAGGGGCGCTGGCACGGACTCCATCGCGGCCACTGCGCTGCACACGAAGACGGGCCATCTGTTTGGTTCAAAAGGTCATCTAACTCAGTCAGGTTCAGCACTCCAGGCCCCATCTCTAATTTGATTAACCCCATCATTAGTCACCATGTAGCCACACGCAGCTCCCTGCCCACAACACGAGAGGGAAAGCTCCAGTGGGCGCAGATCGGGTCCAGGCAGTGACGCAGCACATCTGGAGACCCTCGCCTCACTGGGGGAGCGGGCGGGTGGGCGCTGTGGGGGTTCCCGGGGGAAGCAGAGAAGCAGAGGCATCTCACCACTCATTGTAAGGAGCACACTTCACACCGTTCCGAAATGTCTCTCTCACAACACTTCCCCAAACAGGAAGTGTCCAATCAGTGAGTCATGAAAAATAGCATATTTCTACAAATCCACTGGAAGGAAGGTGTGGGAGAAAATTTCTAAACGGAGAGAACAAAAAGGCAATATGCAAAGCTAATTAAGCATTCAAAAGGCAGGAAGTAGGGTGGCTGAGCCCTCGGTGACCTGACCTCACAGTGGCTGCCCAGCCTTTCATCCCCCCCGCACCACTCAGGAGGGCAGCCCAACAAACCCATCTTCCTGTACCTTGTCATACTCACCCATCTGGTCGAACCCTGGCTACTTAACCAGTAAGAGCCCCAGCTTCTGGAGCTACCCAATGGGGAGTCAGCTTCCCGACGTGCCTTGGCAGGCCTCCCCTGCTCCTTCACAAGGGTATCCTCGTGCTCCCAGAAATCATCTGTTCTCGGTGCCCTGTAAGGGCCCTCAGCACCTGCTACCTCGCGTTAGTATAATTTGTGCCCCATCTCCTCTTCCTCCGCTAGGCAACAGCAGCACCTGTCGCCTTGAGCCCTCTCCGGTGGGACCCGCTCTGGGCTAAACGTCCTCTGTGAGTTTTCTCACTGAATTCCCACACCGACCCTGTGCCCAGGCAGTGTTGTTACCAGCTCTCCCATTTTACGGATTTAGGAGGCTCAAGCTAGAAAGCTGACAGGCAGATAGACAGTATCAGTGATGAGAGCACGAACTTAAGAACTTAAGAGCCTGAGTGCCCGGGACTGAAATTCTGGCTTTACTCTGCCCTGCCCAGCTCAGCGATCCTGGGAAAGCTACTTAATCTGTGTCCCGGTTTCCTCTTCTTTGAATACGGATGACAACAGTCCCTACCCACAGAGCTGTCATAAGGGTTAAATACATCTAACCTTTGGTAAGCACTTAGTGCCTGGCACATAGTAAGTGTTATGTAAGTGTTTGTTAAATAAAAGTCAGTGAGCCTACCTGCCATACAAGTATTAGCCCGCTGAAATCACTGAGTCCAGATCCAACTGGCTTCACTTTTTTTTTTTTTTTTTTTTTTTTTTTTTTTAATTTTAGAGAGCGTGCAACTGAGATGGGGAGAAGGGCAGAGGGAGAGAGAGAATCAAACAGGTTCCACACTCAGTGCAGAGCCCAATCCTGGGATTGATCCCATAACCCTGGGATCATGACCTGAGCTGAAATCAAGAATCAGATGCTCAACCGAATGGGCCATCCAGGCACACCAAGATGCAACTAGCTTCAAAGCACATGCTCTAATCGTCGCATGGGCTGAGGAATAACGTAAGTTCCTCCTGGGACCTGACCATTTCTCATTCACCCCTGTGCTCCTGCAAAGCATATTGGTCCCAGGCCACCACACAAGTTTTAGGAATGTTACTAAAGAGTGAGATCTGAAGAATTTATAACAAGCTGTCTCTGAAAAGAGATTATAAACACTAAAGAACTACCAGGACCTGCAAAAGAAAAACATACCAAAAGCACAAAAGCCTCTCATCAAGGTAACTTTATAATCTGGACACCCATTCTGACTACCCTTATTTTGGAGACCCTGACATTAACCAATAAGACAATGCTACAAACAGGAAAACAGGGTGACAGGGCAGGAGGTAATCATGGCTTCTCAATTCCTTCACTATCTGATAGACTCTTGTAGTCCTAACATAATAGCTGCTTTCATTATAATTGTCACATGGACATGGATCGCCATCACTAAAGCAACCCCCGGGGGTTAATCTCCCAGCCATTGTGGATAATAATTAGATGACTCACGCAATTTCAAAGCCATGTCTCTGAATCTCTCTACTGTGGAACTACTTTGGTCCCACTGAGTAAAACACTAAATAAATAAAAAATACGGAGCACAGACTGGCAGCACTCTCCATTCCTAACCGCAGCAATTTGGAAATACACAGGTAATCCTTGGAGCCCTGCTGGAAGGGAACAAGACTGGCCTGCTACACATCTAACCCTGGAATCCCCTCCTCCAGAGTGGGGGTTCTACATAAGTCACAAGTGCGGTTCCCACGGCACTAAGCCATTCAGACGTGTTCTTGCTGTTTCAAGGGATCCATACTCACTAATTCCACTTTTCAAACACTACCCTCTTAGTCTCTTCTCTTTGGCCAGAGAAACGAGATTTTTATGATCCAGCAACACCACCGTTTCTGGAACACCATGCGTCACTCTTTACAACCTAAGCTGTACCTGCTGGCCAGTTTTACCCATTCAGCAAACATGTATTATGCATCAGGCACAATTCTAGGCACTGGGGATGCATCATGAGATGAGAGAGTCAAAGATTCCCCCTTGAGGCTTACAATCTAATGTGGGGGTGGGGAAGACAGAAATTAAAACCATAACAAGAATGTACTGGGTTAGGAGAGAGCAAGTGCTGTGGGAGGAAAGGGAAGGTCAGGGAACTGGTGTAAATGGTGCTCAGTGCAGGTCTCTTGAGAAGGTGATGTTTGAAAGAGGTGAAAGGAGGGGCGCCTGGGTGGCTCAGTCGGTTGGGCGTCCGACTTCGGCCCAAGTCATGATCTCTCGTGGTTTGTGGGTTCGAGCCCCGCATCGGGCTGTGTGCTGACAGCTCGGAGCCTGGAGCCTGTTTTGGACTCTGTGTCTCCCTCTCTCTCTGACCCTCCCCTGGTCATGCTCTGTCTCTCTCTGTCTCAAAAATAAATAAACGTTAAAAAAAAGAAAGAAAGAAAGAAAGAAAGAGGTGAAAGGAGTGAGCCACATGGATCTCCCAGCAGGAGAGAAGACAGTTCCAGGCAGAAGGAACAGCCACAGCAAGAGTTCTGAAGCTGAAGAATGCTGACGTGTGTGCACGGCAGCCAGGAGGCAGCGTGGCTGGAGCAGAGGAGGGCAGGGGCATTTAGGTCGGAGAAGACAGTGCAGGGACCCTCATCAAGGGCATTCCCTCTTGGGGAAAATGAGGGTGCTATTGACAGAACACCAGCAACCTTAACTCCTTAGCAAGTGCTTCCTAAGTGCAGGACCTCAGACAAATAAGCCAGGTCTCTGTGCTCGAGCAGGTCATGGTCTGATGGAGACAGGTGGGTACAAGGTGACAGTACACATGCTGATCGCCAGCCCTGACAGAGGTGCCACAGAGGCTGTGGAAAGCCAGGTGGAGGGCCCGACACAGCTTCCCAAGATGCTCCAGCTGAACTTTACAGAACAGGCAGAGACAAGATGAGGAGGAAGTGAGTGTACCGGCAGAGTAAGAACATTCACAAAAAGACAGTGACACGGGGCGGGGTGACGTGTTGACTGTGGCTGGTGGGCAGAACGGGGATGGGCTGGAGAGGCAGGCAGGGCCAGAACCTGCTCATCAGCCAGAAAGCAAAGGCAGCCACAGCGAGTTTTAAGCTCCAAAGTCAAAGGCCAAGTCTTGGTTTTAGGATGGTCACCGTGACTGCAGCAGGCACAGGGGCTGCTGGGCAGGTACACACTGCAGTTGGAGGAACGGAGGAGGAGTCCGAGCGAGAACAATGAGAGGACTAGTTAACCAACTGGAGGCCAGCCAGGCTGAGGCACCGAGCGTTTCCCAAGGGAGCACTCATCCACTTCAGACGGGGCCGGGTGCTGCCCTCTGACTCCCACCTGAAGCAGGAAGGGGCAAGGCTGCTAGAAGATGGACAGAAGCCAAGCCCTCCCCAGGTCCGCCCCAACGATGGCAGATGAGATGTTAAAGTGCAGGAAGTCTCCAAAGAGCATGTGCAGCAGGAGGCAGGAGGGGTCCAACAGCAGAAGGAGGTTGGGGATACGGACGGCAGATGCCGGGGACCCCCAAGGGCCAGTTAGCAGGCAGGCTTCCTGCTTCAGGGGCGTCTGTGAGCAAGAACATGGACCTCAGACAGGCAGGAGGCCACAGAAGCAGGGCAGGGGTGAGGGCAGGCGTCCTCGATACAAGTCAGGCAGGCAGCCAGATGTCTGAACAGGGGCACCAGGCCGAGCCTGGGCCTCCAGACGGAGGCCGCTTTGTAATACAAGTAAAAACCATTTATTGGCATTCGCTAAGCAGGTGGCAGGCCCATTTCATGACATAATCAAGCCCAGGCTACCGACACCACACTAGACGCCCATTAAAACTGGGGCTCAGAACTAGACGTGACTTCATCTAAGTCCCCAAGCGAGTCCCTCTGGACTGAGGTCAGAAGAAAGCTGAGGTAGGGAAAGGAAGAGCTCAGGAGAAGATACAGAGCCTGAAAACCCAGTCAGGAGTCAAGGGAAGAGGATCAGCGGCTCCCAGGAGGCGACAAGCTCCGCCCAGAGAGCTGGGAGGGGCAGAATCATGCCAGAACACCCTTCCAGCAGACAGGAGAGCGCCCTCCGATCCTGCCGATCCTGCCGGCGGGAGGAGGAAGCCCTCCCGCCCACGCTCGCTCACTCGCATGGGAAGGAGGAGGAAGGAAGAGGCCCAGGGAAAGCGACTACCGTAACCACAGGCCAACCCACGCTTGGGCAGGGATCTCCCCTCTGAAAACGGGCAGGCTTTCGTGCCGCCAGGAGGCAAGAAGCTGACCTGTCCCCTAGCCCGTGGGACAGACCAAGGGCCTCTCTCACACACACGACTCCCAGGTCCCCAAAACCCTGTGGCCCGTGCCTGCGGCACAGACAACCAGGCCCCGGCACCTTGCCCTTGTCGCTGCCACAGACACAGCTCCTGCCCTGTCTTCTGTTCTCATCGCAACCCTCACAGACCCTCATAGTCCTGATCGGACTGCAAGGGCTTTTCCGGTGATCAGAAATGCAGATGAGGGGCGCCTGGGTGGCTCGGTCAGTTACGCGTCCCACTTCAGCTCAGGTCATGTCTCACGGTAAGTGGGTTCCAGCCCCACATCGGGCTCCATGCTGGCGGTGCAGAGGAACCTGCTTGGGATTCTCTGTCTCCCTCTCTCTCTCTCTGCCCCTCCCCCACCTGCTCTGCCTCGCTCTCAAAACAAATAAAAACAATCTAAAAAAAAAAAAAAAGAAAATGCAGATGTTTTCCTGACGACCCTCCCTCAAACAGGGGAACAAACCTCCTGTCCTTTCCCCACAGCTGCCCTTGCTGCCAGCCGAGAAGGAAAACAGGAACGGCCTCTCCACCGAGCACTCAGGAGACACATCCTCTCCACCAAGTAGCTCAGGAGAGGCAGGAACTATATTTAGCAACTTGGCTCCGGCAGAAGCCAGGTCCATGTGCAGAGGCTGCTCTCCGTCCCTCCCAGCCCTCCTCTCCAGGAGGCTGCATCTACCCAGGGAGAGCCTCTTGCAATCTGATTACAGGTCTGCGCTCTAGGGAATCAGTCACAGCACAGGTTTTTCTTGCTGGTTCCAGAGCGTTCACAGGCCCCGGACTCAGCCTGAGGTTGCTGTGGACACCTGCACCGTCAACCTGCTGTGGGGGTTGGGGCTGACTCAGGCGCCGCGGGGCTGGTCCGTACCGCGTCGGCATCACGCCGGTCCACCAGGCTGTCCACAAGACCCTGGGCAAGCAAGCCTGCTGGCTCTCGCAGGTTGTGATGAGCAATCTGACGTTGCCATAGCAACTGCCTCTGTATCTTGCCGCATTTATCAAACCGTATCCTAATTGTTTGTTTACGCATCTGTTTACGCTGCAAAACTGTCAGCTCCTAGAAATCCAGGACGCTCTCTTGATTCACATTAGCGAGCACGCCAGTGCCTGAATGGGACAGGCAGAGCTCCAACGAGTGAGGTAAAATAGGCAAACACGATCCTGTCTTCTCGCAGAAATCGGCTATTCTCAACCAATGCCTTCCTCTCCTCTTGGATTTTATGAGGCCCCCTCCTCACTACGCACACGTCTCCGTCCTAGCCCACACGGACAGGGCCTCAACACCTCCCCTGCCCAGATGCAGAGGTGAACACAGCGCACAGAGCCGTCCCCACCAGGGCCATGCACTTTCTTACCCTTCCTCAGGCAACTCACCTCACCCTCCCAGGCTCAGGTACTTTGTCTCCCTTCCTGCAAGGCTCTCTCCTATCTCCCTCTGCTATCATTAATTCATTACTCAAAAAATCTCCTCGAGGGGCGCCTGGGTGGCTCAGTCGGTTAAGCGGCCAACTTCGGCTCAGGTCATGATCTCGCGGTCCGTGAGTTCAAGCCCCGCGTCGGGCTCTGTGCTGACAGCTCAGAGCCTGGAGCCTGTTTCAGATTCTGTGTCTCCCTCTCTCTGACCCTCCCCTGTTCATGCTCTGTCTCTCCCTGTCTCAGAAATAAATAAATGTTAAAAAAAATTTTTTTTTAAGTCTCGAGTGTCTTTTTGTGCATCAGGCCTCGTTCCCGGCTACCCCACGCCCGCCTGTGCTTCTAGGTCCAGTAAAGGTTCACACTCCTGCCGGAAGCAATGCAAGTCACACTGGTCCCACTGTCCTCTCCAGACCCGAGCTGGGCCTTTCCCGCCATGCTAGCAGCACACCCAAGAGGCCGCTCATATCTCCTACTTCCTTTGCGGCTGCCCCAGCACCCAGCTCAGCAAGGGCTGGCGACAGTACTCAGGTTGCTTATCGACAGGTGGGGAGACTCCTCTGTCAAGGCCCAGGGAAGTTCAGAAGGTGAAGACAGCAGAGGTGGGGCTAACACTCACCCTGTTGTTGCCACTGAGTGAAGTCTGGCCCCCTGCCAACGTGCCCAGCAGAGCACGGCGTGTGACTCCACCAGGATGGAGTGAGGTCCCCTCCAGCATATGCTGCCTAGCCCCAGCACAGAGCACGCTCCGCTGATAGAACCCTTCTGTCAACCTGCTTGGATTCTTTGTCCCTGAATTTAGGATGTGATGACCCGGGAGGGAGGGACACAATTCTGAGAAGGCAAAGATATCTTTCCTCCCAAAGTCCTGCCTTCCTAGTCTCAAGGCCCTCCTATCTTTACCAAAACTCCCCTCCTCCACAAAATCGTCTCGCCATCTTGACCGTCCACTCACCACCCTGTCCTCCATCAAGCATTCCCACATCGAGAACAGTCATGGCCTTTAGGAGGGAGATGCGAGGGTATTTGGAGCCACTAGAAATGTCACAAAAATCCATCAGGAAACAGGACTATTGATGCACTTTCACTACTGTGACAATAAAACTAAAATTTCAGTTATAGAGCACAATTCAGGAAGAGTACCACTCATAGTGTCTTTGTCAACTGAGCAGCATAAATTTACATATATTAGATACCAATAGACATAATTTGCATTTGGGTGTGCCAGCTCACATACACATTCTGTTGTCCCTAGGGATTCTGACAAATTCAATGTTCAAATGGCACCAATGGTTTTGTTTTTGGTTTGTTTGGTTTTTTTGTGTGTGTGGTTTTTTTGTTTTTGTTTTTTTTTTTTGTTTTGCCTATGTGACAGCCAGCTGGAAAGAGACCATTCATTCGTCATTCACAGATGAACCCTGCTCAGGAGGAAGGGCAGCCTCGAAACGGGCTCATTTCTCCTGCGGCCACCCAACCGCCCTTCCCCAAAGAAAGAGATCTAAAATCAAACATCAAAGCAAAGCAATCAAAAGGAGTGAGAAAACCCCAAAAACAGGGATTATGGACTCAAAAGCCTGGGTCCTGCTTAGCTACCACCTAGAATCCCTTTCTCTTCTCCTTAACGGTAACCAAGTGAGGGGGTGGGATACCAAAAAGGAAATATGCAATGTAACTAGAATACTCACTATGACACAGGACAGAAACATTTTTAACACTAAAGATAGGATTCTCTCAAAAGGATATTGCATTCCAATGATAAATAATTCAACACTGATGCCTTCTCACGGCTGTATGGCCAAAGAGTATCTCCTGTCATAGACAGGACATAAATTACGCCTTTCACTAAAATTTGGGAGCTCTTGAAAACCTTTTATTTAAAGATTCCCCTCGCTGCGTTTAAATTATAATTACACCTACGCTCATGTTATCTGAGCTTTCTTCTCCAATCCTGCTGCTATTATCTGGTTATTATGAATAAACAGTACCTTTTCCCGGAACAGCTAATACCACTCATATTAATAGCAACGGCTACTATTAACTCTCTTCTGATGTAATGTGCAAATATTTCTAAATTATCTGTCCTCTCTAGTCATTTCTAAAGACGGTAACATATAACAATGCATGTACAACACTTTCAATCTCTTTTAAAATAAAGAGACTGAACAGAGAGGTTTCTGAGCATACAGAATCTGTGCGTATGCACATGTACTCAGTGCTACACCCGCACATTTCTTTTTAACTCAATAAAAATGATTACTGAGCAGCTCTCAGATACTCAGATGGTTCTAGATAACAGAAAGATCATTCATCGGGCAAGAGCTGTAAATCCCTGTTCAAATCTCACAACTACTGCTTACTAAATATCTTATTTTACGAAGCCATTAAGCCTCTGGGAGTCTGTTTCCTCGGATGCAAAGTGGGCATAAGCCTTGTCCTGCACAAACCGTGTTTTGAAACAAATCAAGTATAAATAAAATAAGAGACATTTTTTTTAACATTTATTTATTTGGGGGGGGGGAGGGGCAGAGAGAGAGGGAGACACAGAATCCGAAGCAGGCTCCAGGCTCTGAGCTGTCAGCACAGAGCCTGATGCGGGGCTCAAACTCATGAGCCATGAGATCATGACCTGAGCCGAAGTCAGATGCTTAACTGACTGAGCCACCCAGGCGCCCCAAGAGCCCTTTTTTTTTTTTTTTTTTTTTTTAAAAAGCTCCTGCTCTCAGGAGTCCGCAGTTTGGTTTCAGGAAATAAGACCACAAACACAGGAAACAGGTCCACAGTGCAAACGGTGTGCTTGATTCATAGGAGGTTAATCATCGTCAGGGAGGGCCTCAGCGCCGGGCACTGTGGGACACAGGGCACATGACACCAAAACTAAAACCCTCCCTTCAGTGAGCACGTGCCCTGATAATGAAGGGGTAAAGGGGGCAGCAGAGGTGAGGTGCCCCAATGGAGGTTACCATGATCAATGAAACTCCTTTTTTTTTTTTTCAAATGTTTATTTTTGGCGGGAGGAGGGGCAGAGAGAGGGAGACAGAGGATCTGAAGCAGGGCTTGAACTCATGAACCACAAGGTCATGACCTAAGGTGAACACGGATGCTTAACCAACTGAGCCACCCAGGCACCCCGTGAATGGAAACTTCTTAAGCACAACAGAGCTGGAGGAAGGCTTGGATGGTAGATGGGTAGGATTATAGAGCCATGTAGGGGAGGAAATCCTCTGCCATCGGACAGTGCCCCAGGCACAGGACTCCCTCTCCAGCATCCTGCCTTGGTTTGCACACCAAACTCTCCTCCCTAACCCCTCTGGGCTGGGCTCTGCTGACAATCACCCTGTCCCTCCCCCCACACCTCCATCGGGCCAGGCAGGAGAAGGGACTGGCTCCTAGACCAAAGTGTTCAGCCTGCAATCTCTGTCCAGACCCCAGTCACCTCTCCACCCTGGGGTGAGAGCCGGCGAGGCGGCATCTGGACAGAGTGTACATACGAGGTGATGTCAGGCAAGGGAAGAGCCCGTTTTAAGATCACTGACATTTTGGTGGGTGAGCCACAGACTTCTTTGATTTTCTTCCAGGCTGCCTGTGACCTATTCCTGGAGTCCTCTCTCCCACTCAGACACCCCCCTGGGACTAACAGCCCAGCGTGAAGACAGAGAAGTGGTCCAGGATGATCCAGGGAGGACCCGGCAGAGGCCAGAGTTCGGAACATCTTTAGTACAGCTCGCTCCACCCTTCTCCCCTTTACAGGCAGTAGAACGGCTTTTCAAAGTTACAGAATTCCCAAGCCGGAAGATGTCTTGGAAGTCATTAACGGACATTCGCAGATGAAGAAATGAGGCAAAAGGTATTTGGAGGGAAAAAAGTTCAGGAGGGGCAGCAGGCAGATGTGTGAGTTCCGCGTGGCCTGAGGGAGGTGATCCCACTCCCTCCATATGCATGCTGGCGATTACTAAGCATATATGAATGTAGGAATATAATGTGCCCGAGATAAAATAAGTATCGAATGAATACATTCATGGTTGAATAAATTCACGAAGAAAGTCATCGTTGATCTTTTAAGCGGTCAGTTCTTTAAAGGCAGAGACAAGACTGTACTTCTAGTATTTTTGGTATAATGTTCACTTCTCATATGCAGCCTCATGCTCTACATATACGGCCTGCTGCCAAGATCAAACCCTCAACCTGAGTCCCTATTATGTGCAAGGCACTGAGGGTGAGGCGTGCTCTCAAGTAAGCGCACACAGAACAAACCCCATCTTCAAGGAGCTCACGGGCTGCCACCTCTTCCCCAAACTCTCATCTTCCCCCTGGCACAATCCCTCTTTCTCCCCTCTAGCTCGTGAGCACGTTCAAGGCATGAGCTCTGTAGAGCCCAGGGCCTGGTGACCTATGTTTTTAATTAGGGAAAGATGCAGGCCCAGACCACCAACCACAAACCAACCCACTCTTGGAGATGGCCAAAGCCAGAAGAAGACAGGTCTGACAGAGGGGTAGCCGCCGTTTTACTCCTTAGCAGTTCGTCCTTCCTTTGTATTCCCACTGCCCTATTTCAGGCCCCAGTGACCGCTTCCTTGGGCAGTGGCCAATGCTTCCCTATTGGGTCCCCTCCCTTAGATCCTTCTCACCCCCACGCCCATGCCACATCAGTCTTCCTTAAGCCCAGCTCTGTTCACTTCACTCCCCTACTCAAAAGCCGTGGATTATTTCCCTACAACTTGGGTGGAAAAGGCCGCTTCCCCGGATAGCAAGTACCTGGTCATTGCAGCAAGCAGAGATGTTTAAAATAGGGGCCCATGTGATCTGTGGACCACTAGACTAAGCAACTTTAAGGCTCATTACGCCCAATATTCTGTCCAGGTTGGGACAGGCTCTATACTCATACTCAATGCTCTCACCCAGGAGTGGGGAAACTTTCTCTATAAGAGCCAGATGGTAAATATTTTAGGCCTTACGGGGCACATACACAGTCTCTGTTGCATATTCTTTAGAGTTTTGGGTTTTTGACAACTCATTTCAAACTATAAACAAGAATTTTAGCTTCTTTTTTTTTTTTTTTTTTTGCATACAAACACAAGCTGCGGGCTGCAGTCTGCCTGCCTTGACAAAACAGGGGCAACTCTGAGTGCCCCGAACCCAAGTTGCATCGTTCTCACTTCCACAACACCTGGAACCACAGGCCGCTCCTTTGTCCTCCTCTGATGAGATTCTTGCTCTAGAAGCATGAACACATTGAGAAGGGAAGCAAGGGACCCCCCAGTATCCAGGGAGCACCTCCAGCTGTGTGGCCCACCCTTCGCAGCTGCACATGACACATCCCAGGTCTGTCCCAGGGGTGGACCAATGGACGGACAGATGGACTGATCGACAGTGGATCAATGGACAGATGGACAGTCGGATGGATGAATGGACAGATGGATAAAAGGGGACCAATCCAAGAGAGTCAGAGAGTAACCACTTTAAGAATTTGGAGAAGAAAGGGGGTCGGATGGACTGGGGATATGAGGAAAGGGTTTACAGAAAAAAATGACATGATTACCATATTTTTCAACAGAGAAATTAGATATTAATAGGGATGCTTTACGGAGCGCAGATCTTGATCACTCTTAAAAAGACTTTCCTGTTTCAAAGGATGATATGCCAATCTTGATTTTGCAAAGAAAAAGAAATTTATTTCCAAACACATAGCAAGCCTTCTGAGGGAAAGCTATAAAATCACATCCAAAGAATCACCTGCAACTTCACGTTCGACAGACACTCCCTGAGAACCACGTACTGGGCTCTGCGCTGGTTGCTAAGGATTCACAGAGAAGTAACACTTAATCCTTATCCCAGGCACACTCAGTCCGGTATGGAGGCCCAACGTGAAAACTAGTAACAGCAAGCAGGACACGCTTCGGATTTGGAAGCTCCCTCACCCCGAAAAGGAAGTGCCAAAACACCCTGAGGTCAGACGGGAAACCACACGGCTAATTCTCCCCCTTCTCACACTCCTAGCAGCAGACTCCTAAGGGCCAAGGGCTGTCCTCACAGGAGGCTGCGTGCCCCAGAAACAGATTTCTGCATCAGTCTGCCATGGCCCAAACCCCATCCCGAAAGCTATATACCAAATCCTTTGGGCCAACACCAATGGGAGGAGTTGTTCCACATAAGTTCATATTCTCAGTAAACTAAAGCTCATCCAAATTACACCACGAAGCTCCACGCAAATGCTCTTCGGGGGATGGCCTGCTTCCCTGTCCACCACAGCAGAGGACACAGATTTGGACTCTGCTGTGGCATCGTGAGACCCTCAGGGACTCCTGGAGCAGGGGTGGGCCCACTCTTGTGCACAAGTGTAATTTAATTCTCTCTTTTTTTTCTCCCTTCTGCTGGGCTCAGCTGTTGAGCACTGGTTTCTGCTACTTCCATTTTACTATATGGTCTTTTCTAGAACCTTGTGGGTGACATGGCGCTGACCTGCGGAGAAACACAACAGGCTTCACAATAGCTACTTTACTCTTCTTACCCGGGGGTCTCTGGTTTACTTCCAGGTTCGAACACGTGCCCTACGGACACCACCTTTAATTATTCAACCTAATGGCCCACGTTCCTTTGGAAAAAACAGTAACAAATTTCTGAAACACTCATTTGCGGACACTACACCCTAATCCAAACCAAAATCTAACAAAGCGTCACAACCCTGCAGCAGGTCAGCTGGTGTTAGGGGCAGAAGTAAAGCCCTGAATGTGACATCTCGGGCCTCACTGGCTTCGGGCACAGATGCCTGGTGGATGCAAGGTGGTCCGTAAGTGAAAAGAGCAAATAAAACCGAAGCCCTTAGGAGATTTCATATTAGCTCTGACTAAAGCAATCTCGTCATAAGATCAGTCAAGCCTCCTTTACTTTGCTCTGACCATGAAGAAGAAAACTGTGCACCTCAAAACTTAAGGTCCTCCCACACTGCCACGGAAGAGAGTAAATCTTTTTTAAAAAGATAGAATGATAAACGAGTTCTGGAAAATGGAGGGAAGGCAGTATGGCAGGAAAGAAGGCCAACTTTAAATGTCATCACCAGGCAGCAGCTTACCAGAGTGCCTTGGGAGATGGAGGGAGGCAGGCCTCCGCCGGAAATCCCAAATTAAAGCTTCCCTCCTGAGTCCCCTCTGGCTGCAATATCCTCTTTTAAAAAGAAAACACAGGGCTGAGAGGGTCTGGAAATACAAGGAAGGAGTGAAGGGGGAAAGCAGGGGAGAAAGAGGGGGACGATGAGAATTTTACGCTTTGGACACCACCTCGATCGCGGCATAAGTAACTTGGCCCCCCAGGAAAAGACACAGGCAGGAGTGTGGAGGAGGAAAGAGAAGGAAGAAGGTGAAGAGCCATTTTGCCTCCCTCACGGTTTTTACTGTGGGCCCTTCCTGCTGGCAAACGACCCAGCGGCACCTCTTGCAAATCAAAAGCCTGCGACCTGGCAAGCCACAACCAAGACAGACAAAAGCTACAGGTTCTGACAGCCCAGCAGCCCCAGCAGTAAACACATCTCATTCCTATTTGCCACAAAAGAGGTTTACGAGGTGAGAAGAAAACAGGGGAGTCTCAACAATGACCTTTTGTCAAGAAGTGAGTAGTCGCCACGGTGAACGTGTGCAGAAAGGAGCAACCAGAAAGCCACATTAGCCAGCAAAACCAATGGGCTGTTCAGCATTTGCTGTTGTAGAGACAGACAAGGCCTGGCTCCCGGGCTGTAAACCTCCAGGTGACGACTGAACATCCAGGCTGAATGAGGCAAACATCTGAAACCCACTTACCAATGCAAGTGACATTTCTACTAACTTACTCTGCAACCAGAGAACAAGCAGGCGACTCTTCCAATTTCCTTAGTATATTCAGAGCCCAGATGAGAAGGAACAAAACAAATTAAATGTAAGAAATTTGGGCTGTACACACGAATGGATTTCTTAAACGAAAGTCAGTCATCCCATAAAGTAATTGAGCCCCTATTCTGTGCAACTGAGTGGGCATTTAAAGATGATTAAGAACTGATTCCACAACTAGGCAATACAAAGAAATGAAAGACATCCAGATCGTTAAGGAAGAAATAAAACTATCTCCATTTGCAAATGACATTATCTTGTATGTAGAAAATCCTAAGACGTGCAGGTAGACACATGCAACTATTAGAGCTAATAAACAAGTTCGTCAAGATTGCAGGATATATCAAGATACAAAAATTAATTCTAATTCTATACACTCGTAATTAATAATCCAGAAATGAAATTAAGAAACCAATTCCATTTATCGGGGCACCTGGGTAGCTCAGCCGGTTGAGTGTCTGACTTTGGCTCAGGTCATGATCTCATGGCTCATGAGTTCAAGCCCCACATTGGGCTCTCTGCTGTCAGCACAGGCACAGAGCCCACTTTGGACCTTCTGTCTCTCTCCCTCTCTCTCTCTCTCTCTCTGCCCTTCCCCAGCTCGCACTCTCTCTCAAAAGTAAACAAACATTAAAAAAAGAAAACAGTTCCATTTGTAATAATAGCATAAAAAGGAATACAACATTCAGGAATAAATCTAACAAAGGAAGAGCAAGACCTATACACTGAAAACTACAAAACATCATTAGAAGTTAAAGGCTTAAATAAATGAAAAACATCCCAAGGTAACAGATTAGAAGATGCTAAGTTAGATCGTTAAGAGGTCTATACTTCCAAAATTGATCTGCAGATTGAAAGCAACACCCAACAAAATCCCAGCTGGCTTTTTGGCACAAATTGACAAGTTGATCTTAAAATTCACATGACAGTGCAAGGGACATGAATAGCCAAAACAATTTTGGAAAAGAAAAACAAAGTTGGAGGACTCAAACTTGCTGATTTCAAAAATTACTATCAGCCTACAGTAATCAAGACTGTGTGGTACTAACATAAGGACAGACAGAAAGATCAATGGAACAGAACTGAGGGTCCACAAATAAACGCATACATCAAGGAACAAGTGATTTTTTTTTTTTTAATTTTTTTTTTTCCACGTTTTTATTTATTTTTGGGACAGAGAGAGACAGAGCATGAACGGGGGAGGGGCAGAGAGAGAGGGAGACACAGAATCGGAAACAGGCTCCAGGCTCTGAGCCCTCAGCCCAGAGCCTGACGCGGGGCTCGAACTCCCGGACCGCGAGATCGTGACCTGGCTGAAGTCGGACGCTTAACCGACTGCACCACCCAGGCGCCCCATGGAACAAGTGATTTTTAAAAAGGGTGCCAAAAGAATTCAATGGAGAAAGAACTCTTTTCAACAAATGGTGATGCGGGGCACCTGGGTGGCTCAGTTGGTTAAGCATCCGACTTCGGCTCAGGTCATGATCTCAGGGCCTGTGGGTTCGAGCCCTGCGTCCGGCTCTGTGCTCACAGCTTAGAACCTGGAGCCTGCTTTGGATTCTCTGTCTCTCTGTCCCTCCCCGACTCACGCTCTGTCTCTCTCTCTCAAAAATAAATAAACATTAAAAAAAGTTCTTTTTAATAGTGCTGGGAAAACTGGATATTCACATGCCAAAGAATGAAGTTGGACTGCTACCTCACATCATATACAAAAACTAACTCAAAATGAATCAAGGACTTCAATGTGAGTCCTAAAACTAGAATTCTCCGAAGAAAATATAGGTATAAATCTTTGTGACCTTAATTTAGGCAACAACTTCTTAGATATGCACAAGCAACCAAAGGAAAAACAGATATTCTGGACTTCATCAAAATTAAAACCTTCTGTGCTGACAATCCACAATATGTGAGATAATACTTGCAAATCATATATTTGCTAAGAGTCTAGGTTCTAGAATATATCAAGTACTCTTACAGTTCAACAATAATGACAAAAAACCCATTTTAAAAAAGGGCAAAGGGTCTGAAGAGGTATTTTCTCTAAAGAAAATACACAAATGGCCATAGGCACAGGAGACCATGCTCGGCGCCATAAATTATCCATCAGGAAAGTGCAAATCAAGTCCGTGTGATATTAGGTGACAGCCACTAGGATGGTTATTAAAAAAAAAAAAAAAAAAAAAACAGACAATAACAAGTGCTGACAGGGAGAAACTGGAATCCTATACACTGCTGGTGGGAATTAAGTAGTGCAGCCCCTTTGAACAGTCTAACAGTTCCTCAAAAAGTTCAACAGGGGTGCCTGGGTGGCTCAGTCGGTTAAGCATCCAACTTTAGCTCAGGTCATGATCTCCCACTCTGTGGTTTCGAGCCCCATGTCGGGCTCTGTGCTGACAACTCAGAGCCTGGGGCCTGATTCAGATTCTGTGGCTCCCTCTCTCCCTGCCCCTCCCCCACTCATGCTGTCTCTCTCTCCTCTCTCCATCTCTCAAAAATGAATGGACATTAAAAAAAAGTTTTTTAAGTTCAACATAGGGTTGGTTGCCGTATGACCCAGAAATTCCACACCCATGTATATACCCAAGAGAAAACATATGTCGACTCAAGAACTTGTGTAAGAATATTCACAGCAGCATTATTTATAATAGCCAAAAAGTGGACACAACCCAAATGTTCATCAAGTGATGAGTGGATAAAGATGTCAAAAATCTGCACGATGGAATAATACTCAGCCAGAAAAAGGAATGAAGTATAAGCTCACAGTACAGGTAAGATGAACCTCAAAGACATTATGCCACGTGAAAGAAACCAGACACAAAACGCCACGTACTGGATGAGTTCCATTATATGAAATGTCAAGAACAGGCAAATCCAGAGACAGAAAAGAAATTAGTGGTTGTCAGGGGCTAACAGAAGGGGTGACAGTGACTGCTAACGGGTATGGTTTCTTTTCGGTGTGATGAAACGTTCTGGAACTGGACAGTAGGGATGGCCACACACGACTGTGCGAATAAACTAAAAAACAATCAATGAATTAGTGTAAAAGGGTGAACTTTATGGTAGGTGAATTGTATCTCAATTTTAAAATAAAAAGCAACAAAAAATAAGCGCCCTGGGAAGCCACAGAAAGGTCTTTTTTTAAAAAAAACTCAGCTTGAAAATATAATTCAGAACCTACACTTTCTTTTCAGGACTACAAGCTAGCCATTTCTTGCTGATTTTTATTCCCATCATTTATTCTGGAGTCTTTTCAAACTCAAAATATGTGATACAAAGATCGATAGGATTTTCAAGCTGGAGAGGGTAGTCAAAGATTGACTAATCCAAACCCCTCATTTTATTTATTTTCTTAAGAAGGTGAACCGGTTTCTTTAGTTTGAGAGAGAAAGAGCACGCAAGCAAGGGAGGGACAGAGAGAGACTCCTAAGCAGGCTCCATGCTGCCAGCTCAGAGCCCGACACCGGGCTTGATTCCATGAACCGTGAGATCATGACCTGAGCCAAAATCAAGAGTCGGACACTTACCTGACTGAGCCACTCAGGCGCCCCACCAAACCGCTCATTTTAGAGACCAGACATTCTGGGCAGTGACTTGCCCGAGGCCATATGCAAGGCGGAGACCAAAGTAGAACTGGAATCCCCTCTCCTCATGGCAGGCTCTCTCCACACCACCATATTAACACAACCAAATCCACAGGGCTTCATCATAAAGCACAGCTTCCGATGAGGCGAATACTGGCTCTCCCAAAACCTAGGGGAAAGCTATGAGCTATGAGCAGGATTTACTACAAGTTCAACAGTCCAAAGTATTCAATGATCACAAAACCCTGCGATCCTATCATTAACACAACCTGCTCTTCACCAGCGAAGCAAAGCACAACAGAGACAGAACCCAGAGACCAAGACATCGCAGCAGAGACCGCTCAAGCTGCCCCCAGGCGAGCAGGGGGCCAAAAAACCCTGCCCCGCTTGTCCCGAACTTGAACTAGAACTGCACCCAGTGACACTCCAGGTCAAGTACAAGCATCCTGCTGACTCCAGTGATCTTCTGGGCAAGGGAATCGCTCAAGGGGGGAATGGAAGAGGTGAAGCTTATTTTCACCTCTAACCTCTTGAAAAGCACGAGTACGAACAGCTCAGAGGCAGAGAGAGTAGAGGAGAGGATCAGAAAAAGGAGAGTGGCAAGAGGCAGGCGAGTCGAGCTGCAGACATCCGTAGACGCAGAATGGTTAAGGGCTGGAGAAGCCCCTGCCTGCACTCCAGCTCATCCAGCTCTCCATTTCCCAAAGAGGCCACAGAGGCTGGGCCAGAAATCCCCAGCACAAGGTCCACCAGCTGGCTAGCGACAGGTCAGGGCCGTCGGAGGAACAAACACGGCACAAGGACTTGACGTTCCCCCTTCCCTGCAGAATCTCCCCCAAAGTCCCCTAGCTGGCAACAGGGAGCTGACTCCTCAGCCTGAGTCTGCCTGCACACACCATATCTGTGATTCACCCTTCAGTGGCCTCTCAAAACACAGATTTGCTGACAAAGAGAGAAATCTGTATGCATCTGATCCCTGCCTGCATGGCTGTGGAGTCCTTGACACACAGCTGTGACAGTATTATCAGTCCCTTGGCTCTGAGGAAGCCAGATCTCTCCTTTTAACTCACTTCGAGGTAGTTAAGGGTCACTTAATAAACACCCCTGATGCTAAGCACCTCCCCAGGGGTTAGTCTCTGATGACCCTGTCCGGGCAATCACACATTCCCGAGGTCAGCGACAATGCGGACTGGCCTACAGAAGGTCTATAATTACCGACCTGCATTAAGAGGAACAGAGATGCCAGCAGGAGACATCAGGTGGTGCATCCGAGGACCAAGAGGAGGAAGAGCCCAAAGGACACCAGGGCTAACAGTGTGGCTGGGAGTACTGGTTCCATCAACTGCTAGTGTGGGATTGGGGAACCGCAAGCATGTAACTTGTCTGCGTCTGGCCTTCCTCAACCGTTAAGACAGAGGTAATAGGACCTACCTCACAGGATCTTTGAAAGGATTCAATAATCAATTTAATACACAGCACAGTCCTTAAAACAAAATTAAGGCCGAAAGCAATGTCAGCCATGGTTGCAGTTGGCATTAAAAAAAAAAAAAAAGCCATAATAAAAATGTGATTTCTTCTGGGAAACTAGAGAAAGAGGGCCCCAAATCCTGATCACCTTGCTAGAATCCTAAAATACAGAGGAATTCATCATCAGAGGGAGTTTGTCTCCATCAGCCACTCGATTTTATTGACAGCATCTATGTATAAAATCATATTGACAAAGCCATCTTCAAGATCGAGTGGAAAGATGACATCATTACTAATACCGTTAGTAGGGCAGGCCTCCTGCCAGGCTGTGAGCACTGCCCTGGGCCACTCATCCCTGCAGGGCTGGGCATGTCGGCAGAGCCGTGAAGCGAGTAAAGAGAAATCATTTCTACAGCAACAAGGACAGTGAGGGAGCAGAACAGCAAGGATTTCCCCAAAGCATGCACTCAAGAAACGCAATAGATGCCAGTCACTAACGCTGACAGTGGGAGGGGTCCCGGTCGTCACAGAGGCATCAACACAGGGAGGCTTTTCTGGCCCAAGTGACACAGAGGCAGCCGGCTGCTAAAGGAGCAGACCCTCGTGTCAAAATGCTAGAGTTGGAATCCTGCCTCCAGTACTTCCCAGCTCTGTGATCTTGGTAAAGCGGCTTAGGTTCTCGGAACCGTGCAGCGTTTTTGTAACAATTAAAACAAGGTAATAGTATTTGCAAAGAACTTAAAGCATGTCTGGCACACAGTAAGCATCCAATAAATGCTAGAAAGACAAGGGGGGAGAAAAAACAACAACGGTGACTGACAGTCACGCTTCGGCCATGCTGTGGATGTCCCAAACACACTCATGCACCAAAAACAACCCAAGGCCTGCAAAGTTTCCCTTAAAACTCTGGACAGGAAGATACCTGAACACGTACTCTGGCTTCACAAACAAGCTTGCCCTACAGAGTGAAAGGATAGGGTAGAACATGCTAGCAACACAGGGGAAGTAAAAGCTGGGGAACTGGCTTGTGGAGAGGCAGCCCAGCTCAGGTTCCTAAGAACAGGACTCAGAGATGCATCCACAGTTTTGCTCAACTCCAAGGCATGCGAAAGTGCAATCCATGCGACCATAGGAGAAATTGCTGAGCCCGGACTCTGAAACAGCGCGGACCACACTGTGGCTGCCAAACCACAACCGCTTCCCCTAAACACCTTCACTACTTGATAATTTTAACACCGGCTTAGGAGACGACATTCCTCAGCGAGACTCCAACAACCAACTCATGACAATGACAGGGTAATAACCGTGAAGCTTGTTTAAAGAGTATTGTTACAGAGTCAATCACGCACTCCAAAAACAATTAACTGAAAGGATCTTATCGTCAAGCCTAGGAGTCTTTGTCTGAATTCAAGGGGTCCATAAATTTGGATTGGAAAAAAGAAGTGCATCTGTATTTCATTATCCCAAGTGAAATGTAGCATTTTTCCTCAGTAATGAATATAAGCAACACGCCGCACTAATATCAGCCACACCTGTGACTCTAATAAGAGCTCTATTAATACAACTTTAGAGTTTGAAATGTCTCACGATATTGCCTATACGCATCAGGACTTCTAAAGTGGCTTATGGGAAAGGAGCCCTGACTTGGCAGTGACAGCATATTGGTAGGTGCCCAGCATATATTTATGAATCAATAAACTCAGCAAAACCTAATACAAATAAAACTACAGCCCAAGTATTCCAGACCCGTTTATTCCACAACGTGACTCACATGATGAAATGATGATGGTACAAAAGCACCTGGAAGGGCCCTTGGCAACTGCTTTAAGAGCACACAACACACAAAAGTTGAAGCCAGGGAGGCATGTTTTTACTGCTGGACAGTGACCAGGTGAACTCCCCTGCTCTCTGTAGCAGGGAAAGAGGGGTGTTTGGGGAGCTGGATCAGAGACAGGATCTCGGGCATCTGACACAATGAAGTGTCCCCTGCTGTCCTCTGCAGCGGAGGGAAGTGAACATACCCCTCCAGCCCAGGTCTACACAGCTAGGCTTTGAGTCTACCCCATCCCTGTCTGCCATGAAACAAAACAAATATTCAGGATTTTTTTTTTTTTAACATTTATTCATTTTTGAAAGACAGAGAGAGACAGAGCGCAAATGGGGGAGGACCAGAGAGAGGGAGACACAGAATCCAAAGCAGGCTCCAGGCTCCAAGCGTTCAGCACAGAGCCTGACGCAGGGCTCGAACCCACGACCGTGAGACCATGACCTGAGCCGAAGTCGGCCGCCCAACCAACTGAGCCACCCAGGCGCCCTCCGGATTGATTTTAACAGAAGTTCTCCAACCAGTGAAGCTGAGTGGCATACAGCTGGCTTCGATGCTGACACTAAGCAGCAGCAGCAGACGCTTCACTCTAGAGACACAGGGAGCTCTATTCTCCAGGCGGCCTGGGTGAACTGGGCTTGACTTCGGTCTTGCAGGGCAGGAACTCTGTCCTGCTCACTTCCCCGGCATACCAACACTCCATGCACCACAGATCTCTCCACCAGACCTCTCCTCTCCCCCACCGCCACCACCCAGGCCAAGACCCTCTTGCCTGGATGCCTGCACCAGACTCCTCGGCACACCAGTCTCCCGCTTTTGTCTCCTGCCTTGCTGGTCTATTCTCTGTAGAACAATCGCCGTGACACTTGTAAAATGTAAACGGGACCATGTTATTCCCTGCTCAAACCCTCTGATAGCTTCCCATCACATCAGAACAAGGTTCGATCCCCTCCCAAGACCATCAAGGCCTGTGTGACCCGTCCCTGCCCGCCCTCACCCTTCTCTCCTCACCCACCTCCCTCTTCCTGTCCTTAAATGCCCTCGTCCGGTCACATCTTCTGGCCTTTTCACGTGCCGTGCTTCCATTCGGCTCGTCCCGGGCTGGATTCCTCACTGCATTCCGGGCACTGCTCTAATGTCATGTCTTCAGAGGCCTTTCTCGATTTGCCTCCCAATCTCCAAAGTCACTTGCTACTCCCAAATTCTACAGAACTTTTCTTATCACTTATCATTACTTGACATTACATTACATAACTATCTGTTTACTGCAATAATTACCGACTCCATTTGTGGAGAAGCTTTCAAATGCCAATGAGCTGCAGGCCTCACCCAAACCAGTAAGTCAGAGTTTCAGGGGATAGGCCAGGCACCTCTAGGCCACAAAATCCCCCCCTAAGTGATTCTAACTGCAGCAAGGATTCATACTCTTACATCAGTGCTTCTCAAACTTTAATATGCAGACAATGCACCTGGGGATGTTATTAAAATATAGACTCGGGGGCACCTGGGTGGCTCAGTCAGTTAAGCATCTGACCTTGGCTCAGGTCATGATCTCGCGGTTCTTGGGTTCTGATTCTCTGTCCCCCTCTCACTCTGCCCCTCCCCTGCTTGTGCTCTCTCTCTCTCTCAAAGATAAACATTAAAAATTTTCTTTAAGTTTATTCATTTTGAGAGAGACAAAGAGAGAGCAAGTGGGGGAGGGGCTGAGAGAGAGAGAGAGAGAGAGAGAGAGAGAGAGAGAGAATCCCAAGCAGGCTCCACACTGTCATCACGGAGCCTGATTCAGGGCTCAAACTCACGAAACGTGAGACCATGACCTGAGCCAAAGTTGGACGTTTAACCAAATGAGCCACCCAGGCACCCCAAAAATAAATATTTAAAAAACAAAAATATAAAATAAAATGTAGACTCAATTTCACTAGGTCTAAGGTGGAATCTGAGATTCTACATTTCTGACAAGCTCCCAGATGATGCTAATGCTGGTCAGTGGACCTTGCTTTGAGCTGCAAGGGTCTAAAACATCACTGTCCAACAAAACTTTCTGCAAGGATGAAAATGTTCTAAATCTACACTGTTCAATAGACACGTGACTACTGAGCACCTGAATCTCGGCTAGTACAGTGGAGAAACTGAATTTTTAATCTTAGGCTACCATATTAATACAGATCTAGAATGCATATGCTTCATGAAGGCACCAATTCCTAGAAATGTGGAGCATAAGAAAAGAATTAAGGATCCCTGCAAACTCTTGGCCTGCGCAGCCTCTGTGGATGGGACACTGTGAAAACTCTATCAGAGGCCTAGATGGCACCAGCTCAGGAGTGGATCAGTACTTACCTAGGGCAGGAAGGCAGCCACAGAAGGCCATTCTGAGACACTTTAGTGACTAAAGCATGCGGTAACCCACAGATGACCACCTTGACCTCATGACTCAACCGCACTCCTAACCACAACCCCAGGCACACTTGACCAATGCCATCCCTGGGCATCCATGATCCTGGACAATCTTAAAGCCCCAGCTCTCACAGTGACTTGGTTTATTGCACTGATTTGTTATAGGATGTCTGCCTCTCCCACTAAGTTGTAGGTTCTTTCAAAGAGGGAACTTACTTCACTTGGTATTCTATTCCCATCACCTAGCACACAGCAGGACTCAATAAATACTGCATGAATGTCAGAGCCTGGACCCTACTGGGAGAGTCATTAGTATTTTTACTGTTAATCACAAGAAACAGGGGAAACAATTGGGAGGAGGAGGGAGGATTACATAACAAGAGAAGATCGGTTCCTCCTTAAGTGACTCAAAAATTTCCAAACACGTTTTAAGTCCAGATTTCAGAACACAGCATAAATAAGGTGGCCCTGTTTGACCACAAAACCTCATTTCCAAAAACACAAACACACAGGCAAGAAAAGATTATGTCCTTCCGACAACAGATGCAAAATCTACTAGTCTGGGATCTGGAAGAGCCCTCTTCACAAAGGGCTGAGGTTCAGAATCACATTCTTGCCTAAAAAGCACATGGGCCAGGTTCCCACTAGAACTGCTGGGAGGGGCATCTGGCCCCAAGGACAGCAAGGCCCCTGGGAATCTGTGCAGCCCACAGGCTCATTTTACCCCTGCAGTTAGAACCCTGTGCTTGTGACAGCAATGAGATTTCCAAGGTAACCAAGGACAACAGAGTAGAGAATTATGGCCCCGGAAGGAAGCAGATTAAATTGTAATACTTACGAGTCAACATCAAATTTATTTTTAAAACTACATATCTAACAAAAGCCAAATAGGCAAGGCAGCATGGATGGTGTTTTACAGGAGGACTGAACTATCAACATGAATATTCCAAGTACGTATACAACCTTTTCTTATTCTGAGAATATTTCAAAGTGCCTAGAGACTCCAAGAAACGGAGACACAAATAACCCCCCAAAAAGGTGGGGGGCGGGGAGAAGCTCACTTCTCAGAGTTATGTCACAACTACTTATTTTTTTCCATTATTTCCAAAAACACAGATTCCATCCAGTTGCAGCAGCAGACTTTGCTAAAAATGTGCACAATAATTACTTCACCCAGAGAAAGTGATCACCAGGCGAGACAACACACTGGTTAAAAAAAAACCAAAAAAAAACAAAAAAAACAAAAAACAAAAAACAAGCATGGGTTAACAAATATAGTTTTCATTCACTTAACTCATTCAACCATTCCTCCGTTTTCTCTACTCTTCCTACCCAACCCCCAGGTAAACCCATGTTGGTGCCAGAGCCCTCAACAGGTTCTACGGATTAACTATGTTGTCAAGCAGTTAGCATTTACTAGACCAGGTGCCTGTCAGATACTGTGCTGTATCTTATCTCACTGAACCCTCCCCACCACCCTCTGAAGTAGAGAGGTATTGTTATCCAGGACTTAGTGCTGAGGGAAATAAGAAAACGCATCTCAGCCAAGTTCACAAAACTGGCAAGTGGTGGAGTCTGAACTTGAACCCATAACTATCCAACAAATGAGGAATTCAGAGAATTCAGCATCACTAAAAGGGACAGAAGACGGGGGCGCCTGGCTGGCTCAGTCGTAGAGCATGTGACTCTTGAGCTCAACTTCTGATCCCAAGGTTATAAGTTCGAGCCCCACGCTGGGTGTAGAGATTACTTAAAAATCATCTTAAAAAACAGCAACACTTCTGAAAACAGCGTGGAGCCAGCTCTTCAACTTACTAGGCTCTATAACCTTGAACAAATTACCTTCTGTGAGCCTCAGTTTCCTCATGTATAAAGCAGCAATAAGGAATAAATACAACAGATGTGATATTCATAGCGCAGGGTAGGGACCCAACAGCTACCAACAGCCCAGCTACAGATGTACGTATCCAAAAAGTACATGTCAGTTGTAAAACACTTTTTATCAGACATAACCTATATTGGAAAAAATAGGCTTATCAGTTTAAAATTAGTTTGCTAATCCCATGACTCATTTATTTAAACACAGGAACAGGGCTTGCAAATTTTAAATTTATCTTATGGTAAATGAGTAATTTATGTCACAAGAGCCATTCTCTGCCTCACTTCAGTATGAAAAGTTAATGCTTGCTGAAAACTGAAATATTGGGGCACCTGGGTGGCACAGTCGGTTAAGCGTCCGACTTCAGCCAGGTCACGATCTCGCGGTCCGTGAGTTCGAGCCCTGCGTCAGGCTCTGGGCTGACGGCTCAGAGCCTGGAGCCTGTTTCCGATTCTGTGTCTCCCTCTCTCTCTGCCCCTCCCCCGTTCATGCTCTCTCTCTGTCCCAAAAATAAATAAACGTTGGGAAAAAAAAATTAAAAAAAAAAAAAAAGAAAACTGAAATATGTGGGCATCACTTGTTAATGCAACTATTTGGAACAAGTTTTGGAAATGGGAATGAACATTACACACCCCAGGAGAGAGCATTATTTAAAGGAATCTACAGTGATTCCTCAGAGAGTAAACACCTCTCAAATCTAGTTTTCTCACAAATCCAAACTCACGGGCCGCCTGGGTGGCTCAGTCGGTTAAAGCATCTGACTTTGGCTTGGGTCATGGTCTCTCCGTTCGTGAGATCAAGGTATGTGGAGCCTGCTTGGGGTCCTCTCTCTTCACTCCTTCCTCTCTCAAAATAAATAAACGTTAAAAAAAAATCCAAACTCACATATTTCATATCATAGTATGAACAGTGGATTTGCCTAAAGTGAAAAGAGACCTGGGACGCCTGGGTGGCTCAGTCCATTGAGCATCTGACTCTTGATTTTGGCTCAGGTCATGATCTCACGAGTTCAAGCCCTGTATTGGGCTCTCCACTGACAGCACAGCCTACTTGGCATTCTCTCTGTCTCCCTCTCTTTCTGCCCCTCCCTCCCTCTTTCTCTCTCTCAAAATTAAATTTTTAAAAGTGAAGATAGACTTGTAATGATTTCAATTTTTTCATTTTTGAAAGTTTAACCAATCCGTGTGCTTGGATGGCAACAGGGAGCAAGCTTGCAATTTAATAAAATGACCAAATCCAGTCTCTTTCTAATCTGCTCAGTAACTGAGCTCTCGGGTAATCTCCTGCACAGCATACAAAAAAAAAAAAAAAAAAAAAAAGGCTTTGGAAATTACACACTGCAAACGAAAATTAATCAGAGGAAGGGTATGCCAATTTTAAGAGCAATTCCTATTTGCCTAACTCTCCAGCACCTGCCAGTGTTAATAATATTTAGCTGACAAACAGCAGTGGGGAAAAGAAACAGAACTTTATATATAATCAAGCCTTCTTTAAGGCATCGTGTACAAGGCTTCCTTCCCTAAAGAAACACTCAGCTACTGTTTTGGCTGCAATCATTCCATAGACATCATTAATGGTGTATTCTCACAACAGGATGAAAATGTTCCCCTTGCTTTTCAACCAGTACTTCTGAAAAAACTTCTCTGGGTCATCTCCATCTGCCTCAGTTAAAGCCTTTTTTTTTTTTTTTTTTAATTTGAAGCCAACATTTTTAAGCCTTGCTGACACAAGTAGATGAGGGATTACAGAACTCTCTACAAAAGGTTTACATGCAGCTTTCCTCCAACAAAAAAACAGGAGAGAAGAAAGGAGGGAGGTAGGAGGGGGCCCTGGCTATACTGAAAACATTCATAATGCTAAATCTATTACTTTTAACTGTTTATGTCTACACAAATATAAATCCCCATTAAGAGAAACATTCTGGGTTTTTTTTTTCCCCAAGCAATTCCTAACAGCAGATGCTCTGCTCAAAGTGGACAAAAAAAATTAATGGCATCGCTTAATTTAAAAAGCTCTGCCGTGACCTCCCCTCACTCACTCTAGCCCAATCATCTTCTTCTAAAATGCCTGCGATACCCCATTTTAAGGCTGTAACTTGACATTCTGGCCAAGAGAAATTTAATCATCTATTCTATACTGGCACACGTGTGGCTTGTAAACCAGTTACCTATTAGGAGCCAAGCAGAGTGCTAAGCACGTCACACACCGCGTCTCTGACCCTCATAATGGTCCGGGAAAGGATGTATTTATTACTCTGTTCGCTAGGTAAGGAAAACGAGAGCAGAGAGGCGAGGAGCTACCCTAAACCACACAGCAGCGGGGGCCCTGGACTCACAAACTCTGCCCTACAACGCATGCTGCTTTGACTGTCAACCTAAGCTTGTTCATTCCTGAGGGTTCTCTCCGCAGGATGTGGAGGGCTTACCAGTTAGCACTAGGCATGATGACTTTGCACCTTGAAAGCACTTGATTAAAATCGGGCCTTTTCCAGGCTGATGGGGAGGAGGGCAATCGGGGGGGGGGGGGCGGTTCAAGAGGGTGAGACACACGCAACTGGGGGACGGCTATCACACGTCTTCGGATCAGAAGCCCCGGCTCCGCACTCAGCTCCCCGCACTCGGTTGCCGGGCGCGGTGTGGAATGCGGTCAGGCCTTCTCCGCTAAGGTGTGCACACCTTCCCCGGACCGCCGGGGTCCTCCCACGGTCCTCCCACCCACCCGAGGGGCGGGCAAAGGGGGCCAGGGCTGCAGCGGGGCTCGGAGCACACGGCTGCGCCGCGGGGCAGGCTGCGTGCAGGGGCTCTCCCAGAACAAGTGGGAGGTGGGCGCCGGGTGAAGGCTGGCGAGCCCACCACCCCGGCCGCGGCGGGCGCGGGGGGTCCCAGCTCACCGCCCACCCCGCCTTCCCGGCCAAAGTTGGCCGCGCTGCGGGAAACCGCCCGGCCCGGGGCCCCGAGAGGGAAACGAGGGCGGCGGGAGGAGGGGGGTCTTAAAAAGGCCCAAGGTAGCCATCAGCCATCTCCTCGGAGCCACCTACACGGAACAAAGGGCTTCTGTGTCGGGCAGGGGTGGCCCGGCCGCGTCCGATTTGGAGGAAAAGAAACTTTTCCCGGGCTGCGGGCGCGGGGGGCAGGGGCGGGGGAGGGCCGGGCGGCGGGCAGGGCGCGAGGCCACCTGAGGCCGGGGCCACCCGCCCCCGCCGCCCGGCGACGCCCGCCCGGCGCCGCTCACCTCCTCGATGGCCGCCACCGTGTTCCGGCACTGCGCGGTGCGCGTGGTGAAGCTCGAGGCCGTGGGCGCCTTGTAGTCCTCATGGGTCTCGGCCACGAATTCCGACACGGAGATCTGGTCCGGCATCGCCTCGGCGCGCGGGCGCGGGCGGCCGGCCGCGGGGGTGCCGCCGCCTCAGCCGCCGCGCGGGCTCCGACCGGCCGCTCGGACGCCGCCGCCGCGCCCGCAGCTCGCCCGGCCGGCGGACAAAGGGAAGCGCCGGGGCGCGGGCCGCCGCCGCAGGAGCCGCAGGAGCCGCCGCAGGGCGCGGGTCGGCCGCCCGCGGGGCCGGGCGGCGGGAGCAGGGGCCGCGCGCGCAGCCCCGCGCAGCTCGGGCCCGGCCGGTCCGCCAGCCGCGCCGAGGGCTCCGCCGCCTGCCCTCGCGAGCGAGCCCCGAGGCGGACGCGCAGAGCCGGCGGGAACTACCGGCCACCCAGCCGCGGGCCCCGAGCGACTCCCGCGGAGAGGGGCGGGTCCGGGCCGGGGGCGGCGGCCGGCCGAGCGCGGGGCGGGGCGGCGCGGAGGGCCGGGCCGCCAATCCGCGCGCTCGCCGCCGCCGCCGCCGCCGCCGCCGCCGCCGCCGCCGGGAAGCCGAGCCTGCAGGAAGGAAGGCGGCGCGCGCCCCGGCCCGCCGAGCCGCTCGCCCGCCGCCGCGCGCCGCATTGTCTCGGCGTTCGAGCCCCGCGCCGCGCGCGGTGGTTCGAGGGCGCGCCCCCACCCCCACCCCGGGCCTCGCGGGCAGGCGGGGCCTCGTCTCACCCTTCCGGGCCCAGCCACAGTCTACCCTCCCCTACCCGGCGCTAGGAACCTTCCTTGGGGTCCCCCCCTAAACCGCGGGGAATGCCCGTCCAGGCGAGAGAGAAAGTGTGAGGAGCTCGCCCCCTGCCGGACGGTGCGCTCCGCCCCCCGCCCGCACTCGGCGCGACGAGTGTCTCCCGCGCCCAGCCGGGCATCACCCGCACCCCACCCCCCACCCCCGCCCGCCGCCAGTTTGGGGTTCGGTAACGGTGACAAGAAATGACCATATGGTGATGCTCCCGTGCTCTATGTAAAGTCACCTAATCCTCTCGAGCTCACGAGGCACGTAAAGCGAGGGTTATTTGCTTTATATAGAACACGCAGCCGCAGAGCACACCGTGAAGGCCCCGGGGACGACCGGGGCTTCAAACTCGGGTCCCGCTGACTTCGAAGTCTGGGCGCTGCCGAGCTCACAGGCCCCTAGGAAATGTCCCCGTCGTGTTTCCGAAAGCTTGTACGAGCCTAGGTCATTCTGCGTTCGTTGGAAATAGTTTTAGAGTACCAGACGAGGACCCACCCTGGGAAGATAACTGCATGCCCTCAAGTGAAATTCCTGCAGGAAGTGGAGGGAACCCAGGCAGTGGATGCGAACCTGGGGAAAGAGCCCCTCTTCCTGTGGTTTCAGAGGGGACACGCAACAATGGCAGGCAACTCTCATGCATGACTGATTCAGCACGCAGTTTGAATTCGTACAGATTTTCATGTAACAGCTCTTAAGGAAACTTTAAGGGTTATTTTTAAAAATCCAGAAGCTCTGAAGACACTAGTCAAATGAAATCACACCCTATAACTCTACGCCAGGCATGTGGCATGGTTTCTGTAGCTGCCAGCAATAAAAGCAAGAGAAACTTTACAAAAACCTTTTGTGCATCTGAAAAGGAGGAAGTGTGAGAGACATTGGAAATTCAATATGTCAGACAAAGCAGCCTCCTGACGCTGCAGGACAGTGGACCAGTCAAACAATCCTTTTTTAAGCTCCCATGTAAGAATTTGCTATATGAGATGGCAGCGTGGGTCAGACGTTATGTATGGCCTTTGGTATTTTAGTAGCATTGCACGTGAAATTTAACTTTCTGAAATAGTGGTATTAGTGGATAGCTTTTATTGCCGCACTAGGCAATGAGTTACAACTTTTAAAACTGTAGCATCTCTGCTCCTATCTTCCTTTTAGCTGTTTTCACTCTTTTGGTGTCTTTGGTGGGTTTCCTCTATATGCTACTAAGTCTACAATCCAAGTCCTGTACATATTTATGTTAATACATCCTCCCCTACGCTGAGCAGACTGGTTTCCTCCTCGCTGGTTTTCCAGCTACAGCTTTTGTTTCGTTCTTTGTTGTCGCCGGAGAATATTCCGGATAGTTTTTCAAGTCTTGATTTTTAGAGGACTGGTATCCATCAGGCTGTGAGGGTTACAGAGGAGGAAGTTGTGTTTTTCCCTGGCATCTAGTACAGCATTAACCAGACCGATCAAGACTGCTTTTACAAGGACAAAGTTGAGCTTGGTGTTCTCCTCTGCTCTCTTTATATGCAACGCCTGTTCTTGTTTCCTGTAGTTTAATGTAACTTTTCAGGTAACTTTACAGGAGACTTTAGTAGCCACAAAAATAAAATTGCAAAGCTGCAATGCACCATACAAGTGGTTGGGAGGGCTGGTGGGAAGCAAGTCATTACCAAGTCCGCTGGTGTATAAAATGACCTCTGTGACAGAACACGAAAGCCGTGTACTCTCACAGACATCCTGGAGAATCGCAGAAAACCTTGCCCTGTGCACAGGCTGGGAATTAAAACAAGATCTGAGCCCGACACAGCTAATGTGCCTCTGAGATTAATATAACGAGAATGAGTAGTTTCCAACAAATAATAATGAAATTAAAGTTGAACGTGGATCAAGAAAACATTACACACATACACGTACATTTTTTTAATGTACGAAGGGAAGACTTTCCGATAACATCATTAAAGGTCTGTATTCCCTCACCAAGAAATTTTGTATCTACATAGCCCTGAAAACCTAATGTTTTAAAAAGCCTTATGGTGGGGTGCCTGAGTGGCTCAGTCAGTTAGGCATCCGACTTCGGTTCAGGCCATGATCTCGTGGTTTGTGGCTTCGAGTCCCACGTTGGGCTCTATGCTGACAGCTCGGAGCCTGGAGCCTGTTTCCGATTCTGTGTCTCCTTCTCTCTCTGCCCTCCCCCTCTTGTGCTCGCTCGCTCTCTCTCTAAAAAATAAACATTAGAAAATTTTAAAAAATAAAAAATAAACAGCCTTATTAATGGTAAAACTGACCTGAAATGAACTGACACGAAGCTGTTTATATTCTTATTTCTCCCACTTCATTTGAATAGTTATGTTTTACTGCAAAATATAAATGTGCTTGATTATGGAGTATTGCCCCAGACCCCACTGGGGATGACTCAGAATAGCCAGTGTACGTGCTTTATTACCATTCTAAAACCTGAAAAGTTCCGAATTCCACACACATCTGGCCCCCGGGGTTTCAGATAAGAGATTGTAGGTTTGTATTACTTAAAAAGAAAAGGAAAAAAAAAAAAAGAAAAAGAAAAAAAGTAAGAAAGATGGTGTTGGAGGCTTGTCATTTCCAGAGAAGAGGAAAGAAATTGTCCTCTCAAAAGTGACATTTTCAGCAGCCCATTGAGACTGGCCAACAGCCTGTTTTCCAAAGGAATTTTCTGCCTCCAGTCATTCTCAAGAACCTGGGATTTTTCACTCTCAGATCAAGGTATAAAATGTGTTCTTGACTCTGAAATGTGCTTGAGGGTTGGCTGGTTTAACGCAAGACTTGCCCAGTTCACTTGCTATTAATTTGTGAACAATTACTCTTGGAATGACTAGATCTGTGCCTTAGAAGAATTATGTAGGGCGCCTGGGGGACTCAGTTGGTTAAGTGTCTGACTCTTGGTTTTGGCTCAGGTCATGATCTCACAGTTCAAGAGTTCAAGCCCTGAATTGGGCTCTGTGCTGACAGAGTGGAGCCTGCTTGGGATTCTCCCTCTCTCTCTCTCTCTCTCTCTCTCTCTGTCCGTCCCCTGCGGTCTCACTCTCTCTCAAAACAAATAAACTTAAAAAAAAGCAGGGGGGCGCCTGGGTGGCTCAGTCAGTTAAGCGACCAACTTCTGCTCAGGTCATGATCTCAAGGCTTGTGAGTTCGAGCCCTGCTTCAGCTCTGTGCTGACAGCTCAGAGCCTGGAGACTGCTTTGGATTCTGTGTCTCCCTCTCTCTCTGTCCCTCCCCCACTCATACTCTCTCTGTCTCTAAAAAAAATAAACACTAAAAAATTAAAAAAAAAGAATTATGGTAACAGTGTAATGAAATAAGAGGGAGGATATCCACAACAACCCTTGTGATGTAATATGTAAGTATACATACCCAGAGGTTTCTTTTCTACAGCCTAACAATGGTTCTCCCCGAAACAGTATTACTCAAGGCACCCACTTATCCCAAAGTAAGAGAAGTCTGAGTACATTTACCACAATGATCTCATCTTGCGCTTGAGAGAGAAAAATTAGCACACAGAAACTATTTTACACTTGAAAACTTAGGTTTTGAAATCAGCTTTGCTTCTCTGACTTAGATAAGTAAATTAACCTCTCTGGATTCCGTTTATCTGAAGAATGAAAGAAGCTGGGCTAGCTGAGTTTGAAGGCTCCTTCCTCCTTCCTGCACTGGCCTTCCCCCGATTCCATGACCCAAGTTTTATGTTAGTTTGGCCACAAGAGAGAAAATGCCACAGGGGCCATATTATTACTGAGAATCTTATCATTGGTCCTAGACATTTGAGAATGAGCACTGTTTTAGAGGATATTCAAAGCCAATTTTTGAGAATGTTGTCATTTTGTTAAGGTGGAAAATTTAGATGACAAGCTGATCTATTCATAGCTAACTTCTCATGAAGATACTTGAGGTCTGGTTTTGTTTTTTGTGTTTTTTGTTTGGTTTTTGTTTTTGTTTTTTTTTTTTTTTTTTTTTTTTCGGTTTTAAACAAAGCAGTTTCTCCAGGTGACCCTCCGGTTGGTAAACTGCAAGAGACAGTCTAGAAAAATGAGGTATAATCGATACTATGCTGGAGGCAGCTAGAGCTGATTCCAGAGAGAACGGGCTGGTAGATTTTCAGAAGTTCTGCAAACTGTGGGTTGTACCTCTGCGGTAGAAACACTCCTCTAATGGTGTGCTGCTGTATATCTCTTCCCAATTCCCGTTCTCACGGCTTGGAATCGTCCATGGTGGGAGTATTTACCAATGCTGAAAATCAAGGTTTTATTTATTGTTTTGTTGATCGTCTAAACTTCATAAAGTGGCAGAGAAAATGTTAGTAACGCAGATTAAAAGTGTGTCGGGTCTATAACCTTTACGTTGTGAGTAGTGAAAATATTTGAGGTAATATTCTTCTAGTATTTTCAGACTGTCACATGATTCAGCGAAGAGGTTGCTCCTGACTGATGAGTGAAGCTACCACATACGTCTTCATGGCTTCACTTTTGTGTTATTTGTTAACACGGACAAACTACGAACCAACATTCATGTCAGAACCACACTCGTTTATCAACGGCAGGAACAACTCCTTTGCCGAGCTGGATAACCCTCAAGCGTTTATCCACAGTCTCATGGTGTCAAATCACGGTTGAATTGCAAACACCGTTGGGCCACGAACGCAAGCGGTTTGGCCAAAAGTAACGAAAGCTTTCCGTGAGAATCAATTAGCTGCATGGAATTTACAATAAGAATATTATGTGGGGCGCCTGGGTGGTTCAGTCGGCTGAGCGTCCAAATTTGGCTCAGGTCATGATCTCACAGTTCGTGGGTTCGAGCCCCGCGTCGGGCTCTGTGCTGGCAGCTCGGAGCCTGGAGCCTGCTTCGGATTCTGTGTCTCCCTCTGCCTCTCCCCCACTTGCGCGCTCTCTCTCTCTCTCTCTCTCTCTCTCTCAAAAATAAACAAATGTTAAACAAATATAATAAAATAATATTGTATAATTTGTTATTATTTTTCAGTTGGGTGCTACATTTCCTTTATGTCAGCGAAAATTAAATGTATGTGCACACACACATTTTCTTCCAAGAGCAGGTGGTTAAACATTTACCAGCCCACTACTGAGTATAATTGTATCTTCCCTGCCAGGAGGCAGAGAATTAGACCTTCCCACTCTGAGTCATGCTTATGGGATAAAGCACATATAGGACAAAACCTCAGTAAATTGGACTATACACGCAAGGGCAACTTGTGTTAATAAAAATTATCTTAGAGTAATTAAGAAAATGCCATTTGTTGTTTTCAAGTGCTTAGAACAACACAATTACGCGCCAACAGAGGGTGTGGTCTGCTTTAATGAAAAAGCAAAGAAAGTTTAATTAGCACTCTGTATGTAAATAGATTTTCTAAAGCTTTTACTGAGTGCTCGCAGTAATTTATTTTCTTGAATCAAATCACTGGCTTCCCCCTCCACTCCGCTCCATCCTCAAGCTTCGTAGGTCACCCAGGTGGCACACATTTCCACTTGTGCCTCAGTTGAACAGCTTACCCCTGCCCTGAACAACTCCAACGGTTCCCTATTGGCCACAGGATAAAGTTTAAACTCCTTTTTCCCCCCAGGCTTTTTTCCAGCTTCCTCCACTGTTACCTTCTCTTGACCTTGTTCCCACCCAGAGTCTGCAACTATGGCCCAGGGGCCAGATACGGCCTGCAGACTGATTTTATACCGTCCTTGAGCTAAGAATGTTATATATATATATATACATATATACATATACATATACATATACATATACATATACATATATATACATATATATAACATTCTTAGCTCAAGGACGGTATAAAATATATATATATGTGTGTGTATATATATATATATACACATATGTTTACTTATTTATTTTGAGAGAGACAGAGAGAGAGAATCTCAAGAAGGCTCCTCACCGTTGGCACAGAGCCCGACTCGGGGCTTGAACTCACGAAGTGTGAAATCATGACCTGAGATGAAACCAAGAGTCAGACGCTTAACAACCTGGCCACCCAGGTGCCCCTGAGCTAAGAACAGTTTTGACGTTTCCCAAAAGTAGAAAAATAAGTCAAAAGAAAAATAATATTTTGTGACACATGAAAATGATATGCATCCCATGGGGCACCTGGGTGGCTCAGTCGGTTAAGCGTCCGACTTTAACTCAGGTCATGATCTCGCGGTCTGTGAGTTCCAGCCCTGCGGTCTGTGAGTTCGAGCCCCACGTCGGGCTCTGGGCTGATGGCTCAGAGCCTGGAGCCTGCTTCAGATTCTGTGTCTCCCTCTCTCTCTGCCCCTCCCCCATTCATGCTGTGTCTCTCTCGGTCTCAAAAATAAATAAACGTTAAAAAAAATTTTAAAAAAAGGAAAATGATATGCATCTCAAATGTGAGCATTGATAAAGTTTTATTGGCACACAACCACACCCATTCAGTTGCAACAGACCCTGAATGGCTCACATACCTAAAATGTTTACAGTACAATCTGACCCTTTGCAGAAAAAGTTTGCTGGCCCCATTTTCACCGCACTAAACTCCTCATTTTTCCCAACTCACAGAGGTTTTTTGCAGTAAGTAGTTTGAACATGGTTGTCTACCTTTAATCTCTGTTTCCTGGAGGGCAAGTCCTAGCACAGGACCCACGGCCTTGCACAGGCTTCCCCCCTGCTCCAACCCGTTCACTGAATCCATGAAGTATTTTCTCACCACAAAACCCTCAGCCTGGAACATCCCTCCTCTTGTTCATCTACCACACTTCTCATCATCCTCCAGGATCAAACCCAAACCTCCTTTCCTTGAAGTCTCTCTCTCTCTCTCTTTTAATGTTTATTTATTTCGAGAGGGAGCAGGGGAGGGGCAGAGAGAGAAGGAGAGGGTGAATCCCAAGCAGGCTCCACCCCAGCATGGAACCCAGTGTGGGGCTGGATCCCACGACCATGAGATCATGACTTGAGCAGAAATCAAGACACAGACGCTCAACTGGCTGAGCCACCCAGGTGCTCCCTCCACGAAGTCCCTTTTAAACATTCTAGGCCAAAGGGCACCTGGCTGGCTTAGTCGGTCCATCTCAGGATCCTGAGTGCAAGTTGGATGTGGAGCCTACTTAAAAATAAAAAAGACATTCTGGACCAAATCAACCATCTCCTCCTCTGCTCTCAGTCTCTCAAAAATAAATAAATGTTAAAAAAAAATTTTTTTTTAAATGCTTCAGTTCCCCCAAAGTTCTAGGTGCTTCCACCATAGAAACGTCCCCATTGAATCATGACTAGCACACAGGTTTCCTCGTCTCACTGCTGTCACTAGACTAGACTCTTGGGACAGAGGGGATGTCTTTGTACCTCTAACTCCAAACCACAGGGCGGGCACACAGGAGGTGCTCAGTAGGTGTTAACAGAATTGAATCGCACGTAAGCACTTTGCTTTCAGCATTGAAAATGAGAGAAGACGTATCGATTCAACACACAGAAAACGCAGAGGCGTGAGAGAGAGGAAGGTGGGTGGGCTTTTCCCGCGATGGGGCCTTCTCCGTGGGCTCAAGTATTCTGTAAAGATATGTTTGTAGGGGGAAATCCGGCATTGGAGAGCGGAGAGGGGATCGTTCGATGACCCGACCCCTTCAGAGACGGAAACGCGCACTTTTCCTCCCTTGCTATGGGAAGGCTTAACCGTGCTAGTGTCGAGATGGCAGTGATGCGGCATCATCACATGTGAACTAAGGCGCTCCTGTCCCCTCAACCCTTCTGCTGGCAGTGCGGTCCCCAGCCCGGCAGTGTCTGCATCACGTGGGGGCCTCGTGGCAGTGCAGAATCCCAGACCTGCTGAAGCAGAGTCTGAACGTTAGCAAGATCCCCGGATACGTGTTTGCATTTTAAAATTTGAGAAGCATTTGGGGTGCCCGGGTGGCTCCGTTGGTTCAGCATCTGACTATTGACTTCAGCTCAGGGCATGATCTCACAGTTCATGGGATCAAGCCCCGAGTTAGGCTCTGTGCTGACAGCATGGAGCCTGCTTGAGATCCTCTCTCTCCCTCTTTCTTTGCCCCTCCCCTGCTCGTGCTTTCTCTCTCTCTCTCTTTCTCAAAATAAATAAACCTTTAAATAAAATTTGAGAAGTGTTTTTAATGGGTAAGGACACACTGCTTGGCTTTCCCATCCCGTCAGAAGCCCAATATTCCAAATTATGTAATCTCTACTGTGCTGGAGGGACTTGGTAAAACCCAGAGGATTGAGGTTCTTTCCAATCCTGAGATTTACGAAGGTTTCTTTCAGTTCTGAGCACCGCTCTATAATACACTGTCTAGTTGCTGCCCTATTGCATTGCTCAGTAATTCAACTAATATTTCCCAACTACCTTCTCTATGCCCAGCACTGTCCCCAAAACTAAGGTGTAGCAGTGGACTAGCCAGAGAAGGTCACTGCTGTTATCAAACTTAGATTCTAGCAGAGAAACATAGTAACAACTTGCATAAAATCGTTTCTGGGGTGTCTGGGTGGCTCAGTCGGTTAAGTGTCCGACTTCGGCTCAGGTCATGATCTCACGGTCCGTGAGTTCGAGCCCTGCGTCGGGCTCTGTGCTGACAGCTCGGAGCCCGGAGCCTGCTTCGGATTCTGTCTCCCTCTCTCTCTGCCCCTCCCCCGCTCAAGCTCTGTCTGTGTCTCTCTCAAAAATAAATAAACATTAAAAAAAAAGAAGAACTCTTACAACTCAGAAATAAAAGACCAACCAATGAAACGATGGACAGAGAATCTGCATAGACATTTCTTCAAAGGAGATATACAGATGGCCATAAAACGCATGAAAAGCTATTCAATATAATTAATCATTAGGGAAATGCAAATCAAACCACAGTATGATACTACTTCCAACCCACTAGTATGGCTGTAATAAAAAAGACAGCCAATAACAATGTTGGTGAAGGGGTGCGTGGGAGGCTCAGTCGGTTAAGCGTCCGACTTCAGCTCAGGTCACGATCCCACAGTTTTTGAGTTCCAGCTCTGCATCAGGCTCTGTGCCGACAGCTCAGAGCCTGGAGCCTGCTTCGGATGGTGAGGCGGAATCTGTTCCACGCATCTCTCTGAGCTGCTGGCGCTTGGTGGCAACCTTTGGCATTCCTGGGCATACATACACATCGCTCTCATCTCTGTGTCCACAGGTGCTCATCTTGTGAGCACGTCTCTGTGTCCAAATTCCCCCTTTGTATTAGGGCATTGGTCATGCTGGAGTCAGGACCCACCTACTCCAATACGACTATATGCATAACCTCCAGTATGATCGATCATATGGACAGTGTTCCTATTTCCAGATAAGGTCACATTCTGATGTACCAGGGAGGGACACAATTCAGTTCGGACAACAGGGGGGTAGTATTCAGCCGTAAAAAGAGACGAGGTACTGATACAGGGTACAGCATGGATGACCCTTGAGAATAGGTTGAGTGAAGGAAGCCAGACCCAAAAGGACACATATTGCATAATGCCACTTACACGAAATGTTCAGACTATAGAAATCTATAAAGGCAGAAAGTAGATGAGTGGTTGCTTACGGATGGGAAGGGGATCTGGGAATAGGGGAGGGAGTAGTTAAAGGGCACAGGGTTTCTTTTCTGGTGATGAAAATGTTCTGTAATTTATTGTGATAAGGGTTGCACAACCCTGTGCATACACTAACGATTATTGAATTGCACGCTTTCAATGGTTGAATGGTAGGGTATGTTAATTGTATCTCAATAAAGCTGTTACTAAGACTAAACACAAGTTAGGGTTACAAAAAGTGTTAAAGACTGGGTGGCGCAGTCGGTTAAGCGTCCGACTTCAGCCAGGTCACGATCTCGCGGTCCGTGAGTTCGAGCCCCGCGTCGGGCTCTGTGCTGACAGCTCAGAGCCTGGAGCCTGCTTCCGATTCTGTGTCTCCCTCTCTCTCTGCCCCTCCCCTGCTCACGCTTTGTCTCTCTCTCTCAAAAATAAATAAACATTAAAAAAAAAGGTTATCTTTGTGCAGTGGCAGTATCGTAGCCAATGAGGTTTATCCGAGGCGCGATTATTGCTTAATGGAAAAAAAAAAAAAAGGTTAGCGACTGAAAAAAAAAAAATGATTTCTAGGGTTTGGAGTCCAAAGTTCCAATCCCAGGTCTGCAACCTTCTGTTACCTTGACCAAGTTTCTCTAAGAGCCCTAGCTTCATTGGAAAGAAGCAGGTGGGGAAGGGAGGTACGACCAGGAACCCAGCAGGGTTACCCTAAGAAGTGGAGATTAGCTCAGTAAAATACGTGGCACATAGTAGTTGCTCAATAAAAGGTATTATTAGTCATACATGTTACATCCAACCCTTGAAAACACAGTGTGAGTCCATCACAGATAAATCTTTCTATGGGTCATTTATTTTCTTAACTGGTCAAACAAGGGCTTTTTAATGCCTCCCAGCGAGCAAACTCCCAAAATGGAGCTAAAGCTTAGAAGAGAAACCTATTCCCTCACGTTATTCATGCCACAGGAGGACCCAGCTCTATGCTGGTTTTCTGCCTCTGGCATCTCTTCCTGACTTTTGTTTTTATTCCTCGAGCTGATAATCGAAGCTGTCAGAGAAGGCTCACACCGCTCAGTAGTTCACTGACGATTTCCAGCTGGGCCTTGTAGAGCGTGTTGCTGAGTTGGAGAAAGAGCGAGAAGGCCCCTCCGGAAGGAGCCCACACTCAAGGCGCTGGTGGATTTGAGCATCCGGCTGATTGGTTGTTCAATCTGCTTCAGGAGGGGTTCTCAGCGCGCGCCTCTGAAGGGACGGACCTGAGTCAGCGTGAGTCTGAAGAGCGGAGTGAATCCAGAAAGACCCCTGGAGACTAAGTCACTGAAATGAAATCAGAGTAGACAGTGATTCCTGCCACAGGCCTAAGCATCTCCTGATGCTTTCAAGGGAAAACGAGGATCAGATATGGCTCTGGTTGTGAGCTGGACATCTCTGTCAAAGTGCCAGCAGCCCTAAGGTCGAGCAATACCGAGGGATGCGATTCCAAGCAGCACAGTGGGTTCCAGGGACGATGTACTGCGTGTCAGGTGCTGTGCTGGCCCCCGAAACACGGCGACAAGGGTGAGACGGTGTCTGCAGCGAGGCCTAGTTTCACGAACAGAAATCAACAAGGCCCTCAACTGAGCTCAAGGTCGCAGAGCCACACCGGAGCCCCATACGATCTGAGTATCAAGGGCTGGTCAAGCCTCCCCCCAAAGTATATTTTCTCCTAACTCTCTAGACCGTCTACTTCGTTTCCTCCACCACTGTGCCCCGAACAGGTCCTGTCCAAACAATCCTAGGTTTATGACTCATAATCTGAGCAGCAATGGCCTTATTTAGCATAGATTATTCAGGGATGATCTTCTCACGAGCTTTGAGGAAATGCAGAAAGGCTGGCAACCCCCCACCCCCACCCCCAACTCTCAACCCTCTCACCCTTGTTCTGAAGGCTTCTTCCCTCTCTCCGGGGTACTCCTCCCTGCTGTCCCCATGCCCAGCATAGGCCTCTATTACCAGATCCTTGGGGTCACCCAAGCCAGCATGGTCTCCTTCCCGTTGTGGTCACTGCTTCCCTGTTGGGGGGGGGGGTGTGGTGGGAATGACCATGGGCTGGCCCGCCCCCTCCACCCGTGTCCCCTGGCTCAGAAGCATTGCCATTACTTGCCTGATGGTAAGAATTTCCAGGCACCCTTGTTAAAATCCAGATTCCAGAAGGCACCACCATAAACCTACTGAATCAGTCTTCAGGGGACAGGCCTGGACATCTGGACTTTTAATATGTGCCCCAGAAGAGTCTAGATAAAGCAAGTTTGGGGAGCTTTATCCGTCATTTTAGAGTAAAACCTCAAAACCAAGGCCCAAGGACTTCTTTATAAGCATCTGTAAGTGTTGGAGCAAATCCTAGAGGTGAGTGGGTTTTTAAGTGAGCAAGCCCTTTTCCATAAGAACATTAGTTCTCTCAGCTCCCTGGAGAAGCATTTACAAAATTATAATCTGAGAGCAAAATGTCCCCCAGGGACCTGAGAGTGTCTAATGCTCACTCTGAAAGTGCTGGCTTTAACTGTCACCCAGGGAATGGTTGGTCTGCCTGCAGGATTTGGAGCTGTGGACACTTCCGGCCTCTGTGCAGAAGCAATAATGCCTAGTTGTATAAGAGACCTCCTCGTGGCTTTAAGCAGAAACTTCATTTTCTCAGAAGAGAAAACAGAAACTTTCATTTCTCTTCATGGAGTCTGCTTGGGATTCTCCCTCTCTCTCTCTCTCTCTCTCCCTCTGTCCCTCTCCCCTGCACAAGTGCTTTCTCTCTCTCTCTCAAATAAAAACTAAACCAAAAAATAAAAATGCAAATATAGTTATGGCACTTGCTTAAAACTCTTCGAGTGGCTCCCCACAGTCTGTGAAGAAAATCCAAACGCCTTAATGGGCTACATAAGAATGGGAATTCTGTGAAAGTCCCAACATCTGTGTGACCAAATGTGTGACTCTCCTTGGAAAGGGTTTGTGAGTTGTTTTCTAAGGTCTTTGAACTTGACTGGGGGCAGCGTTCGGTGAACTGCTCTGGGAAGCCTGGGGGCAGATAGCAGATGAGAAAGGGTAGACCACCCCTGGATTTGCAGCGGCCACTTACCCCCCCCCCCCACCCAAGGGTTCCTTTTTCAGTCATTGTAACAAGGGCTGCATCCCGGTGACATGTGATCCGGGGTCCCCTTCCTTCCTCTCCTTGACTCTCCCCCTCTCGGTTTGAGATCCTCAGCCAAAGTTGACCTCACTTGCTGACTCCACGTTGCATTTTGGTGAGTCCCAGTCACAGATGCCAAGAAGTGAGCCGTGCTGTTTGCTCAGGCTCTGTTCAAATTTTCCATAAGGCTCTGAGCATAACAACTCAGCCTGGACTCCCAGCCTCTGCCGGGGTCCTGTCCTGAATCTCCCCTGGGCGGTGCTCAGAATGTGGCAAGGAGTTCCCCCGCCACCCCCGGCCACGGGCGAGACCTGGGGAAACCGAGGGTGGGCACACTGGGTCAGTCAGTCATTGTGCTGGAGACAGGACACAGCAGAGGAATGACCTAGGAATTTAATGGCAGCAGACCAGCTAATGAAAGCCTCCTTTGTGCCTGTCCTATGACACAGCAGTGTAGCCTGGAGCTCGAAGAAGCCAGGAGCACATCTTATAGACTTTGAATCACATGGAAAGGTGCTGATGTGATAACCAGATAGGACAGACTGACTCACTCGGGCTGCAGACGGAACAAGAGTTCTCCCACGTCTTGAGTCTAAGAGGTCCCGGCAGAGTGAAAGACAGATACTGTTGCTTCCTTGCTCAGAAAGGCTGACCAGAAGCAGCAGAAGAGATGGTTTTCTTTGAGGCCCTAGTGACCAACAACCCAAAGCCAACAGATAATCTGCTTCACGGTCCTGTTGATTTAAATTTGCTCTTTTTCCTCATCTAGTTGTCCCAACAGAAACTGTGGCACCGCTTTCAGCAATGGCCAAATTATGGAAAGAGCATAAATGTCCATCAACTGACGAATGGATAAAGAAATTGTGGTTTAGATACACAACGGAATACTACGTGGCAATGAGAAAGAATGAAATCTGGCCTTTTGTAGCAACGTGGATGGAAATGGAGAGGGTTATGCTAAGTGAAATAAATCCTACAGAGAAAGACAGATACCATATGTTTTCACTCTTATGTGGATCCTGAGAAACTTAACAGAAGACCATGGGGGAGGGGAAGAAAAACAAAAAGAGGTTAGAGAGGGAGAGAGCCAAAGCATAAGAGACTCTTAAAAACTGAGAGCAAACTGAGGGTTGATGGGGGGTGGGGGATGGGCATTGAGGAGGGCACCTGTTGAACTGAGCCCTGGGTGTTGTATGGAAACCAATTTGACAATAAATTTCATATTAAAAAACAAAACAAAACAAAACAAAACAGAACTGTGGCACCATCCGGAATCTTTCTCCGTGTCCCACAAAATCACTCAGTCACCAGATCCTGATGTTCCTCCTTGTTTAATAGCCACACAGGTGTCCCCCCACCCACCCTGATTGCCCACCACATCCCTCATCCATTCAGGCTCTCACCCTTTGAACACTAAGAATGTGGCTTCATTGGGGCACCTGGGTGCCTCAGTCTGTTAAGCGTCTGACTTTGGCTCTGGTCATGACCTAATGCTCGGTGAGTTCAAGTTCTATACCGGGCTCTGCACGGAGTGTGGAGCCTGCTTAAGATTTTCTCTCTCCCTCTCTTTCTGCTCCTTCCTCGCTCGTGCTGTCTCTTTCTCTCTCTCAAAAATATGAATAAATTGGGGCGCCTGGGTGGCGCAGTCAGTTAAGCATCCGACTTCAGCCGGGTCACGATCTCGCGGTCCGTGAGTTCGAGCCCCGCGTCAGGCTCTGGGCTGATGGCTCAGAGCCTGGAGCCTGTTTCCGATTCTGTGTCTCCCTCTCTCTCTGCCCCTCCCCCGTTCATGCTCTGTCTCTCTCTGTCCCAAAAATAAATAAAATTGGAAAAAAAAATTTAAAAAAATATGAATAAATAAACCATATAAAGAATAAATAAATAAATAATAATAATACATAAATAAATAAATAATAAATTTTTAAAAATGCAGCTTCATTAATGAGTCGTCCTATCTCCAGACCAGACAACCTTCCAATCCATCCTGTCTCCACGGATGCCAGAGTTATCTTTCTGAAAGTGATCCTTTTAAAAATGCAAATCCGGGGGCACCTGGGTGGCTCAGTCGGTTGAGCGTCCGACTCTTGAGTTCAGCTCAGGTCATGATCCCAGGGTCGTGGGATCGAGCCCTACCTTGGGCTCCATGCTGAGCATGGAGTCTGTTTGGGGTTCTCCCTCCCTCCCTCCCTCTCTCCTTCTCTCCCTCTGTCCCTCTCCCCTGCACAAGTGCTTTCTCTCTCTCTCTCTCTCTCTCTCTCTCTCTCAAATAAAAATTAAACCAAAGGATAAAAATGCAAGTCCAGTTATGGCACTCACTTAAAAGTCTTCCAGTGGCTTCCCACAGTCTGTGAAGAAAATCCAAATGCCTTAATGGGCTCCATAAGGCCCTTCACAGTCTACACTGCCTAACCGTTTAGCCTGATTTCTCTGCAGACCTCACTTGGCCCATTCACTGAGTTCCTATTATATACCAGATTCTGTGCTGGGCTCTGAGAACCCCGTGGTGAGCAAGAGAGTCATAGATCTTGTAGAGCTGGCCATCTGAGGGGGACGACAGACTTGAGACAAGAAGGCCAATGGAGTTCAATGGGTGCTATGCCAGGGCACATGCAGAGGGGCCCCACCTAGCTTAGGGCACAGGGAGGGCCCCCTGACCCAAAGGAATTGGGGAGTAAATATGAGTTAGAAGTTGGTAGTGGGGGGCGCCTGGGGGGCTCGGTTGGTCGAGTGTCCTACTCTTGATTTTTTCCTCAGGTCATGAACTCATGGTTCATGAGATCAAGCCCACGTCAGGCTCTGTGGGCATGGGGTCTGCTTGGGATTCTCTCTCCCTCTGCCCCTCCCCCACTCTCTCTCCCTATAAACAAACAAACAAACAAATAAGTCGGTGGTGGGAGACAGTATGTGCAAAGATTAGAAGGTGAGAGAGCTTTGTGTTTTCAAGCAACTGAGAGAAATGTGGCCTGTTAGTGATGAGAGAGAAAGCTTGGAGGTAAGCAGGAGCCTGGTCACGGGAGAGCTTAGAAGATCCCATGTTGAGGACTTGGTGACTTTACCTGGGGATAAGAGAGAGCCGCAGAACCATTTTAGGCAGATTTGCACTAAAAAAAATTTTTTTTAATGTTTATTTATTATTGGGAGAGACACACACATACATGCACACACAGAGCATGAGCAGGGGAGGGGGAGACACAGAATCCGAAACAGGCTCCAGGCTCCGAGCCGTCAGCACAGAGCCCGACGCGGGGCTCGAACTCACGGACTGCGAGATCGTGACCTGAGCCGAAGTCGGACGCTCAACCGACGGAGACACCCAGGCGCCCCGGCAGATTTGCGTTTTTTTTTTTTTAATTTTTTTTTTTTTCTTTTTCAACGTTTATTTATTTTTGGGACAGAGAGAGAGCATGAACGGGGGAGGGGCAGAGAGAGAGGGAGACACAGAATCGGAAACAGGCTCCAGGCTCTGAGCCATCAGCCCAGAGCCTGATGTGGGGCTCGAACTCACGGACCGCGAGATCGTGACCTGGCTGAAGTCGTGAACCGACTGCGCCACCCAGGCGCCCCCAGATTTGCGTTTTTGAAAGGTCTCTGGCTGCAGTTTGGGGAACAGGTCGAAGCATTTACAGCTCCCCAAGTCGCTCTGCATTTCTACACAACTGTGCCCTAGCACCAACGTTTTCATCCAGCTAGAATGCCCTTTGGGCTCTGTTTACTTAGTGAGTTCCTTCCATGTTTAAAAGTCAGCTCAAAATCCTTAAAATTCACACTGCTGGGGCACATCTCCATCTTTGCTCCCGTGATGGATATCGTCCGTCATTCTATTAGAGTATCTTTCACATCGTACGTCAGTCTCCATTACTGGGCTGTGAGTCCGTAAAGGGAATCTAGTCTGTGTTCCATTCAGCTTTATACCCCTAAGGGCTAGCTAACCCTTAGTGGTTGCTTTCAACATGTTCTTTGAATGGGTGAATTTATATCAGGGGCAAGAAAATACCGAAAAGCCGAGATGCAAGACCTCTGGGACTCCCTCCGTGTCAGGCCTTTCTCCAGCGGTGGGCGGGGAGGGGACCCCACTCACCCCAGACCCAGAAGCTGCACCAGGGCTTACCATCCCTGAAGGCTTTCCCCTTTCACACAAAGTACATTTCAGCAAGTGGGACGGAAGGAGGGAAAAACTCCACAGCAGCCTTCCAATCTTTTCTGATGGTGGAAACCCTCGACTTCGTACCTAAGTTCGGGCAGAAGTCTGGTCAGGAAGTCTAAAGTTTATTTTCATTGAAGTGGCACGAGACAGGTTGTGTAGTGAATAACTCAGGTGTCCCAGGGAAGCTGCATATTTCTAAGTTTTTCTGAGGCAGGGGGGCAGACGTCAGTAGTGCCCTGAGGAAGGGGGTACCCTTTCCAACCACCCAAGTGGCTCTGTGTGGGCCTCCTAAACTCGAAGGAGTGCGTCTATATGAAAATGTCAGGAACTTGGTTTAGTTGATTGTTTATTATTTATAAGTGGCCTCTAACAGTTCTCAGTGAGGGGTAATTGATATAAGGAAGAACGGGCTTGCTTTTTTTGGAAAGGGTCTTAACATCAGCCAGGCAGAGGTGTTTGATTTGTACCATCTGCCCTACAAAGGGGACTAAGGATCTGGAATCTCGCAAGTAGCAAATGCCTTTGCTGAAGTTACAGGTTGTTTTTGTTCCTACGTACAAGTTGGTGGAAACCGAGATTCATTCATTCATCCATTCATTCAACCCTTTGTTCACTCACCCAACATGTTTATGGAGCATCTTTTTGGGGCCAGACAAGTTACCTTCTGCTTTACGCAAGTTACATCCTCACAAAGCCCTTATTGTGCAGGTATGGTCATTCCCGAGGCCCAGCTTATGAACTGAACAGGCAACGTTAAGTCCTGCGTGAGGAGCCACCTGTTTAAGAGACACTAGAGCTGGGACTCCAGCCTGGGTCCTCTCCCTCCAGGGACGTAAACTCTTCCAGGGGAGACAAAACATATAGAAAAATACCTATGGTCTGCAATAGAACGTGACAAGCGGCCTCCAAAGTAGTGGCCACAATGTTTCTGGAGGTAGAGGAAGAGACCATTTCTTTTTTTTTTTTAATTTTTTTTTCAACGTTTATTTATTTTTGGGACAGAGAGAGACAGAGCATGAACGGGGGAGGGGCAGAGAGAGAGGGAGACACAGAATCGGAAACAGGCTCCAGGCTCCGAGCCATCAGCCCAGAGCCCGACGCGGGGCTCGAACTCACGGACCGCGAGATCGTGACCTGGCTGAAGTCGGACGCTTAACCGACTGCGCCACCCAGGCGCCCCAAGAGACCATTTCTGACTGCGAAGACATGAGATGGCTTCCGGGAGCAGATGGCATTGGAGTTAGACTGGATAGGATTTGGATATGCAGAAAGAAGATGAGCCGCCCCCCACCCCCCCCACAGCCCTCAAGTGGTGGTTCTAAGAGCTTCTCTAGAGCTTTAAGTCTTAGAAGGATGCAAATGTTAGGAAGCGGTGAAAATGAAGGGCAGAGCATCAGGAGTTAATTATTCGAGAACGTCTCTTGGCACAGGTTCTGGAGAAAGCTTATACAAAGCCTTGGCCTCTGCCCCAGTGGTCAGCAAATTAAGAGGCGGACAAGTGGCCACACACTGAACAAGCACACACGAGGTAGGAGGGCATCGAATTAGCAGAGCAACATCCAGCGGCCAAAGCAATGTTTGATTTTATCTTCATAGGCAATAAAATCTGAAATGCATTCTTTGGCAGCAATCAGAAAGGCAGATTGCTGACTTTTCATCATTCTCTGGAGTTTCATAGCGTGGCAGTTCTTGCAACAGAGAGATACCTTGTGCCGAGGCCGGCTGAGTGTGCAAGACGAGTGTGGTGAGAAGGTTAGAGCTAGTGACACAGCGCTTGGCCTCCAGGCTTTTCTGCCTCTTCTAAAATACGTTCAATTAAAGAGCTCATCTGGCACACATTCCGGGGCTCTCGTGGGAAACCATGGCTCGTCTTTAGGTGTGTGTTTTACATGAAACCAATTATGATAATGTTTCTGATGTGAAGGCAACATTGTTACAAGTGCCGGTTTGGTGTCCAGTGTATTTAAGTCCCTGGGGTTAGTTCCCTGCAGATTCAAATGCATTGTACTTTCAAGAATGTTTCTCACCAGGATCGTTTTAAGTTTCGGTTCATAGCCGTCTGTTGAGTCGGGTTTAACACGTGAATTAAATAATCAGCGCATAGATCCTGATGATCGTCTCTTCGTCGTGGATAACCTCTCCCAATTGACGGTTCTCACGAAAAGTACTAACTTCGCACGCATCAGGATGCTGGATGTGTGTTCTTTTTTATCTAGGGATTCTACAGTCTGTAAGGATGTTGGCCCCTGTGTTGCAGATGAGGAAACTGGCTCAGTGAAGTGATTTCCAGTGGAGCCCACGTAGTGGGGGGCTCAGCTGGGGTGATGAGCTTGGGTTGCCTGGCTCCGACACCCATGCTCTCCCACTGTCCCCGGTGCCATCCTGGGAACAAGCTTCTCTAAGTCAGACCCAGCAATCAGGTGCAGCAGTGAACCTCCCACCTTCCACCCAGACGGTAAGACAGGAGCATCAGTGATAAGGCAAGACACTTGTCCCTTCAAGTTTCTAGAATTGTGGGGCGTGTGATGAAAAGTAAACCAACTCAAAAATCACACCTTCCCTGCCACAGAAGGAAAACACAAAGCCTCATGGGTCAGAAGGGAGAGCAGCCAACCGTCTCCTATTTATCCACAGAAGGAACACGTCAGAATATGTCAGGGCACACTCCGTTGAGGGAGGCGCTTCTGAGTGTCCCTCACCAACGCAGCCGCCGCGTCCCTCCCCCAGAACGGGGATCAGGGCACTGGAACTGTGACTTCTTTCTGGAAAGAAGCCAGTTGAGGGGACGGCACTCTGCAGTCAAGCCCCCCTTCCTGTTCTCACATTTCTGGTCATACAAGGTCCAGGCAAGAATATGTTGGTGGAACACAAAAGGTGAGTCAAACAGAATCTAAATATCAAATGGCTGCTTTTCTGAACTGATTACGGAGGTGCACGATCGGGCGTGGGCCTGTCCCAGCCCCTAGATGTCACATCTGTTCTGAGGTGCTAGGCTGAGAGGGGACCAGCCGAGAAACATGCTCTTAGCTGGTTGTAGGGGACAGATATCTTGCCCCTTTCTGCTTTCCTGCTGTTCAAGCTCTGTCTTTTGTGGGGTTTTTTTTTTGTTTTGTTTTTTAGTTTACTTATTTATTTTGAGAGTGAGAGAGAAAGGGAGGGGCAGAGAGAGACAGAGGGAGAGAGACAGCATGCGCCTGACGCGGGGCTCGAACTCACGAACCGCGAACCGCGAATTCATGACCCCGAGCCCAAATCAAAAATCAGATGCTTAACCAACTGAGTCACCCAGGTGCCCCCAGGTTCTGGGTTTTAACTATCCTGAGCCCAGATTACTTAGCAAGTCACAAACTAGAGGAAATGGCCTGGTTGAGGCACAGCGTAGCTTGCGGGCTTGCAGCAGGCCATCTGGGGCCCACGTGACGCTGGGAGGCTCCCACGCCAAGGGGCAGGCTGGTCCCGGCCCTGGGCCCCGGAGAGGGTCAGGCCGCTGCTGGAGGACAGCCTGGCCCGGAGGCAACATCAGAGCCTGCCAAGGTCTCTGCCAAGGACCTGCTAATAGTTCCCGTCTATCATCCGTGGAAGCGATTTCTGAGGCTAGATAATTGACTTCTGTTCATTGTGACAGATGAAGTTTTGACACGCCTGAGCCCACGCCTGTCTCTTTCGTTAGTGACAGGCTCTGCCTTGGGAGGGCAGCTCCGTGGGAGACGGAGAATCGTGTCCCGGCTTTCATCCCAGCGCGGGGAGAGAGCTGAGATCTGATGTCGTTTTTTCTGCCACTCAGATAAATCCCCGTTATCTTTGCCTTTGGAGTTGTGCAAGAAACGTACTGATCATCTCGAGGTTCTAATCGAAAGAGTTAATAATGACTTACATTCATACAGTTTTAACTGCTCTTTCATGGTTTATCCGTTTTTGAATCTCTTTTTTAAATGTTGACTTATTTTTGAGAGAGAGAGCGCCAGCAGGGGAGAGGCAGAGAGGGAGAGGGGGAGACACAGTCCAAAGGGGGCTCTGTATTGTCAGCACAGAGCCCAATGCGGGGCTCGAACTCACGGACCGCGAGATCGTGACCTGGCTGAAGTCGGACGCTTAACCGACTGAGCCACCCGGGCGCCCCGGTTTATCCTTTTTAATAACAGCACTAATAACCAACCTGTATGTGGCATGTTACAGAGACATCATTTCATTTGGTCTTTCTGTGAGAGGCGGGGTGCTATTCTCCCCTCTGAAATTCAGAAGGGTTACATGACCCGCTCAGGGTCGCGCAGAGAAAAAAGAGCAGAGCTGGGATTCCTGCTTTCGGGTTCTGAAGGGCTGTCCCACTCCCTCCCCAGTTTGGTCTGAAGGCTGCCCCTGCTTTCGTCCCCTTGTCCCTGCCCTAGCTGGGGTTCCCCCGCCTCACAGCGGGGCGCTCCAGCAGCCCCCGAGTGGCACCCCCACCTCATCCGGTCCATCCAGGACACCAACACACGGGTACAAACCAGTTCGGCCTCCCAAAGCACCACTTTGCCTCCGTGGTGAACTGCACCCTCGAGAATCTGCAGTCAGCATCATTTACTGAATGAGAACAGCCTCGGGGCGGGGAGCATGCTGTGTTTACCAGTGGGAACCCACAACTCAGCACAGGGTGCACGGTGGCACCCCCAGTGTTGCTTGAGCGATGGGATAAACAAGAGACTGCCTGTCTCCTCGCACGTTCTCCCTGTTTAATCAGTGTTCAAACTGCTTAGCCTGGCGTTCAATCCACTTATAAGCCATTTCTGTATTAGGGCGCTTTATGTTTTGAGAGATTAAAAATCCAGTTGCAAAGTATTGAAGCATAAAAAGGGGAACCTATTAGCTTGCATAACCAGAAGGTCTAACTATCAAGAATAGGATTGGGGCGCCAGGCGACATCTGGGAGGTGGACATGTCAGAGGGGGACCAGAGACGATGGGGGACAGAGGGGTGACCTATGTTGTACGTGCTTGAGCAAAATCCCAGAGTCTGGGTTTTCATGCAGTCCTGGGACTTTCGTCTGAATAGGGCAGGACCAGTGGCTTCAATGGGTAACATCCTGCGGGTCTAAGGACTAAAGGCTGGGACCCCTCAACCTGGGGGTGGGAGTGGAAGGAGGTGCTTGGAGAGGCCACACCAGAGGTAGGATTAGTTAGGAGCTTCTATCCAGTAAGAGAGTCAGTTTTGGGTAACACCCCCACCCTACGCGAAAATTGCTTTGTTCCTGTCAAGAACATTAGGACTGCTATGGCCCCAGATAACTTTCTCTCTCTCTCTCTCCCTCTCTCTCTCTCTCTCCCCACCCCGGGGACCTGTGCCAGAGGGCTGTTTCCTGTGGCTTCCACTGCTCTGATTTCAGAATTGGTTCCCTTTATCAACACCAACACCATGGGATTCCCCCAGTTTGATGAGGGCAAAGAGAAGAGAGCCAGGTCGATGCATACCAGCCATATTTCCTGGAAATATCTGCGCCCCCCCCGCCCCTGGCCAAAGCTAGGGGCGCTCCAACAGCCAAGACTCAGATCCCACAGATAGGAAGGGAGAGAGCCCACACTCACAGGCAGGTTTCCTGACTCCATGGGGAGTGTCCTTTCCACCTCACAGAGCCCAGACTCTGTAGCCGGACCTCTTGGCTTGTACCCTAGCTGTGTGATCTTGGGCCAGTGTCTCACCATCTCTGTGCCTTGGTTCTTCACCTGGAATGCTCTAAGAAGGAAAGGAGTCATTGCACAGAGACCACGTTCAGCACAAGGTAAGTGTGCTTATCTTTGGACGATTATTACATCACGCTGCTGCTGAAAATGGTTTGCACCCAGAAAAACAACATTCTAGAAAAACAGGAAGCCTCTTTTCAAGTGGAACCCTGGGAAGACGAACAGCCCTGGGAAAGCTGGGCTTCCTTTTCCCGTCTTGGTCAGTATGTTCCTCACCAGTGAGCCCAGGCCCACGACAAGGCCCACAACAAGGCCCTCGCGGGAAAGGAAGGTCAGCCGGAGAGTCTCGGCCGGTTTTGTCCTTGATGGCCTAAATTAGATGGTCTGACTGCCGTTTGGAAAAATGCACTGCATTCTTTATGTATTTTCCCCATCAAAACACGTCTGTTTCGTTCTCTTTTAAAGGGCATTCATGAGTCATCCGGCAGGAACAAAGAAGCTTCAGTCTGAAAGTTCCACGGGGAAACGGTTTCAACAGTGTGGGCTCGCAAGGTTTTCTGAAATCTGAACACACGCCTCGAGGTGCCCCTAAGCACCTGATAGCGGCTGTTCTCTCCTGACAGCTGGATTCCAAATGTAAACACTGTTTGTCTGAACGCGCCGCGATCATTTGCATGCAGATGTAGAGGCTCTGCGGCAGGGTGTGCTGGGAAGCAGCTCGAACACTCTTTCTGTTTGCGCCGTCTGGTAGGGCCCAGCGCGCGTTTCTGGACAGGCCCGTTGCGGTGTTTCCTAAGGAGCCGAGAGCCAGGCCAGCACCGCTTCTCTTCCCAGGGACAGCTCTCCGACTCGAACTCAGTCCCCGGGCCATCCGAGCGAGGCGAACACCCTGACGGCCAACAGGGTGCAAGGGGAGGGGTGGGGGTGAAGTCCTACCACCCGCAGCCCGGGTCCAGACATCCGGACGCCCGGCACCTGTGCCCCCACCTGTGCGGTCCGTCTGCACCCCCCTCTCAGCTCCTTGCACACCTGAGCCCACGAGCCTGCCCTGAAGTGCGCGTTGGTAGCAGAGCCGGGCGGGTGGCGATTCGGGCCCAGGCCCCGCCCTGTTGAGCCACGCGACGAGGGTCTTGGTTCCTCTGTGCCCGAGTTTCATCAGCTTCTCAAAGGGGATGATCACGTAACGAGTCTCCCTCGTGGGGTCAAGGCGAAGATTCGATGATGTCACGCGTGTGAAGTGCCAGCCCGGCATCTGACTCAGGTGAGCACTGGGCACGTGTCGCCATCGTTCAGCCAGCAAGTCCCCCATTGCCTTCCGGGGTTATTACACCAAGCTTCCAACGGGTCACCCCTTCCCACTGGGGCCCCGTCCCCACCCGCCCTCAGCTCCGTTCTGAGTTAGCCCCCTCCACTCATCCACGGTCTCTTGGTCTCTTCCGAAACCCTTGGTGGGGTCCGGCTGCTTCAGGACACACACATCAGCTTCTGCGCTTGGTTCCCCCCCCCCCCCCCCCGTGTTCCAGATGGTCTCTCTCCTCACTCTCTCTCTCACTCACTCATTCACTCACTCAGTCACTCATTCACTCAGTCACTCATCCACTCATCCACTCACTCACTCATTTACTCATTCACTCACTTACTCATTCACTCACTCAGTCACTCATTCATTCACTCAGTCACTCATTCACTCACTCACTCAGTCACTCATCCACTCATACACTCACTCACTCATTTACTCATTCACTCACTTACTCATTCACTCACTCAGTCACTCATTCATTCACTCAGTCACTCATTCACTCACTCACTCAGTCACTCATCCACTCATTCATTCACTCAGTCACTCATCCACTCATTCACTCACTCACTCAGTCACTCATTCCCTCACTCACTCATTCATTCACTCACTCATTCCCTCACTCAGTCTCATTCACTCACTTACTCATTCACTCACTCAGTCACTCATTCATTCACTCACTCATTCATTCACTCACTCATTCTCTCAGTCATTCCCTCACTCAGTCACTCACTCAGTCATTCATGCACTCACTCATTCACTCACTCAGTCACTCATTCACTCAGTCACTCAGTCACTCATTCACTCACTCAGTCATTCACTCACTCACTCAGTCACTCACTCACTCACTCAGTCACTCAGTCACTCAGTCACTCACTCACACACTCATTCACTCTCTCACTCACTCACTCATTCACTCACTCACTCACTCACTCACTCATTCATTCTCTCATTCACTCACTCACTCCCTCACTCACTCACTCATTCACTCACTCATTCATTCATTCAGTCACTCATTCAATCACTCATTCACTCACTCATTCATTCCCTCATTCACTCAGTCACTCATTCACTCACTCACTCATTCACTCACTCATTCACTCACTCATTCACTCACTCAGTCCCTCATTCACTCACTCACTCATTCACTCACTCAGTCACTCATTCACTCATTCACTCACTCATTCACTCATTCACTCACTCATTCACTCATTTACTCACTCATTCACTCATTCACTCACTCATTCATTCCCTCATTCACTCACTCATTCATTCACCCACTCACTCATTCACTCACTTACTCCCTCATTCATTCATTCATTCCCTCATTTACTCATTCATTCACTCATCTACCTATTCTTTCCCTCCCTCACTCACTCACTTACACACTCACTCAACACATATGTACTGTAAGCCTAGTGTGTCCCTGGCCCTGTGCTAGTCCCAGGCAAAGCCCCAGTTTCTTCCCCCATGGAGCAGGGGAGACAGAAGGACCTCGAGGAAGTGATTTCTGAGCTGAAATCAGGATGAACCAGACTTAATCTGGCTCGGAGAAGAGGGAGAGCAGCCAGGAGCATGGCAGACAGAGGTTCCCTGAGCAAAGGCTAAGCAGGAAGGCCAGGCCCTCTAGGACCATCCTGGGAGGGTCCTGCAGTTCTGGAGACCCCAGCTCCCTCCTCTTACTCTCCCTCTGCCCCTGCACACGCCCAGGTCCTCTGCATGAGCTGTGCTCTCTGCTTACAAGCCCATTCTCCTCACCAGCCTTGCCTCCCTGCTGGCGTCTTCTCCCGCCAGGCTCAGCCCCACTGCCTCCTCTGGAAGCCTCCTGGGAACCCTCTTCTCTTCACCCGGATGATGGAAATTATTCTTATTTGGACAGCCCCTTGGGCTCACCTCAAACTGATTGCTTCCTGCTCTGTGTTTTCTTATTTTATCTTTCTTATTTTTATTTTTTTAATTATTTTTTAAAAAGTTTATTTATTTTTGAGAGAGAGAGAGTGCGTGCACAAGTTGGGGAGGGGCAGAGAGAGAGAGAGAGAGAGAGAGGGAGACACAGAATATGAAGCAGGCTCCAGACTCCGAGCTCTCAGCATAGAGCCTGACCTGGGGCTCAAATCCACGAGTCGTGAGATCATGACCCAAGCCAAAGTCAGATGCTCAACTGACTGAGCCACCTGGGCACCCCTATTTTTATTTTTAATTTTAAAAATGTTAATGTTTATTCATTTTGAGAGAGAGAGAGAGAGTGAGAGAGAGAGAGAGCACAAGCAGAGGAGGGGCAGAGAGAGAGGGAGACACAGAATCTGAAGCAGGCTCCAGGCTCTGAGCTGTCAGCACAGAGCCCGACGTGGGGCTCGAACCCACGCACTGTGAGATCGTGACCTCATCATGATCAAAGTCAGTCCCTTAACCAACTGAGCCACCCAGGTGCCCCCTGCTCTGTGTTTTCATTGTCTATTTGTCTCCCCAGATTGAAGTCTTTAACAGTAGGCACTGCCTCACTAAGTGGCCTGGGAGCAGAGTATCTTGAAGCCAATTCTGTGCCCAGAGAGCATCCGCTGAAGGAATGAATGGCCTGGGTGGACCCTGCTTGCTTGACACGGGTTTTCCAAAAATACTCTCCCAGGGCAATGGAGTTCGGCCTTGGATTCAGCTCCTTTCACTTTAGTTCATCTCTCTGGAGCCCACTTGGGCAGCGCGGCTTGTTGGTGTTTGGTGTTAGGATTGGCCAGAGGTGACAGTCAAAATATGTCGCGACTGGTGAGGCACAGGCACTGACCCACCTGAACAGCTGGCAAGACGAGGTCGGGCAAAAGGGCCGCTCGTGATAAGGAATCACGCCGTGTCCCCGGCTGTGGGTGCCTCTGAATCGTGGTTTGTGGGAGCGCACGTCCCGTAAAGATGGGATTTGCTTCATTGTCCCACACATGCTGTTAACTCTGGCTGCCAACGGTTCTAAGACAGAGCGCCAAGAGTCTTCTCTCACGACCAGGCACTGGATCAGCTCTGTGGGATGACCCTCTTTCTTCCCTCCTATAAGCGGACATATGGTACAGAGGAGAGAGCAGATGTTCTGGAGCCCAATGCATGAACATTGAAATCCTTGCCCCACGACTGTGTGTGATTTGGGGCAAAATACTTAAAGCCCTTGACCCTCGGTTCCTTTTGTATAAAATGGAAATAATAAGTATCTAACTCAGCAGTTATGAGGTTTAAATGAAAAGCATGTATGTATAGGGCGTGGTGTGTGATCGGCCTATGGTAGTATGAGCTCCCTCCTGCTCTGGTGGTGGGTGGGACTCGACAGTTTCACCGACATGCTTCTTCTACTCTAAAACCCTACTGGCCCCACCACTGCAGGCCGTAAGTTCATGGACACCAGGCGACTCCCAAGAACGTTCTCACACTTCTGTTTCCATCACAGGGCCACCTGCAGGCTTACCAAGGGGCAACTGTTGTTCCCAAACCCGTTTATACCGGTAGTGCCTGCTATTCTAGTGATACAGTGTAATTACATGCAATGCAACCAATAAAACACGAGGGTGTACATAGAGATGTCTAGAAACAACTTCATTTTAAGTACAAGACTTAGTAAGGGTGAGTTACCACATGTGGAATTCTAGTAAGACACGCAAAACTCCAGTTAGGTACAGTTACTCAAAATACGAGTGGGTAAACGTACGTTTTAAGTTACAATAAGATGTTTAAGAATAAATAAAGCATTTCCTATCACTCTCTGCTTCATCCCATTATGTGGTGGAGTGACCAGCCGCTAGTTCTGGTCCCATTATAAATGCACTCAATATCTCATTGGAAGACTTATGTATATGTCTCATTATCCTCACCACAAGCTAACATTTTTTAAAGTTTATTTATTTGTTTTCAGAGAGAGAGAGAGAGAGCGCACATGCACACACGTGACTGGAGGAGGAGCAGAGAGAGAGGGAGAGAGAGACTCCCAAGCAGGCTCCAAGCTGTCAGTGCAGAGCCTGACTTGGGGCTTGATCCCACAGAACCGTGAAATCATGACCTGATCTGAGATCGAGAGTCGGACACTCAACCAACTGAGCCACCCAGGTGCTCAGACCACAAGCCAAGATTAAGCGGGGCTGTGTATGACCTAAAAACTTAAAAACAAGATAAATTTAACTAAGCTAACATTTCCTTTTCACATAAAGGAAGTCTAGAAGTAGGGAAGGATTTGGTGTTGTCAGGGAGCCAGGGGGCTCTCATTTTGCTTCCTCGGCCATGGTTTCCATTCTCAAGATTCCTTCTTGAATCCAAGATGGCTGCTAGAGCTCCAGACATCACACCCTCAGCTCCAGGTATCAAATCTTTGTTTCAAGCAACAGGAAGAAGGAAGGGGTGGTAGTAGGGAGGGCCTCTCTGTCTTTGTCAGGTTGGGAATTCTTTCCTTCCTGGTGAAAATACAACTGGCTAAAATTTGGGGTCTTGTTCACAAGGAGAAAGGTGAAAATGGTTATTAGGGTTGGCAATCAGCAGTCTCTGCTGACTATTTTCATCCCCATTTTACAGTGAGGAAACTGAGGCTCATGGAGGGAAGATCACACAGCTAGTAAGTGGCAGGGCTGAGATTCAGACGCAGAAGAACTGAAATGTCTGACGAGGTAAAAACATCGTCCTGGCATCGAGCGTTTGCTAAGGCAGCACTGACCCAACGTTCTGACTCACCCTCTCTTAGGAATGCCTGTGTGTTTAAGACTCTGAAGCCTGCCTACTTCAGCAGCATTTAAGAGCTCTGAGCCGACTCTCAGTCGTATTTGTCCGCGGCAGGTTTTTAATTGGTTTCCATTTTTGAAAAGTAGTCATAGCAGCTTTGGTCATTACTCTGATGAGGTTCTTGAAAGCAATTTCCTGTTACAGAAAGATAGAATTGCCAGAGGAAAGAGCCGTGAAGACTGTTAGAATAGTATCAGTAAACGAGGTGGCTTTTGTGGGGCCTAGATCGGTGGTCCTCAACTGGGGCAATTTGGCAATGTCTGGAGACATTTGCGGAGGTCGTACTGGGAGAGGGTGCTGCTGGTATCTTGCGGGGAGAGGCCGGGGATGCTGTTACACATCTGCGATGCACAGGACAAGCCCCTGTGGGGAAAAAAAAAATCAGTAGCACCAGGTCCGAACCATTGGAACGAACCGAGCTAATGTAATACGGTATCTGCTGTTTTGAATGGACGTCTTAGGAAGAATCTGGGGACTGGGTCCTCACCTATCTCTTCAGAGATCCTGCAGAAAAAGAAAATCCTGCAGAGGCCTCCTCAGTGGATGTTTGGTAGACATTTATTATAGATAATAATACCCACAATTATATCTTTAAATCCATCACTAAGCACTTTTTGCGTGGCCTCCATCCACAGAGCAGGAACTTAGAGATCATCCAGTACAGAGACGTCAAGTCCTTGGCGTCCTGCTTTCGCCCAAGCCTGTAGGGAATCTTCAATCACAGCGGGGTTTTTTTGTTGTTTTTTTTGTGGCGCCCAAGTGTAGCTTCGGAATCCTTCTCAACACAGCCATCCGGGGACAGCTACTAACGAATATAGATGGCACGAAATGTGAAACCCGTTTGCCTTTCCTCTTCTGGTTCATCCCTTATTACGCGCTGGCTATAACCAGAATCTAGGTTTTGCGATTTCTTGCCCGCTGTTCGTTTCGCTACCCCACGCGAGAGCCTGCGACTTCCTTTAGTATCTGTTATGGCTTGAACTGGGTCCCCACAAAAAGCCACGCTAGAGTTCTCAGCCCCAGTACCTCAGAAAGCGACCTAATTTAGAAAGAGTGTTTTTACACGGGTAATCAAATTAAAACGAGGTCACAGAGACAGGCGTGCGCAGAGAGGAGACGATGTGAAGACGCAGGGAGGAGATGGCCATCCACCACCAGCCAGGAGACACCCGAGGCTACAGGACCGGGGACAGAGTTTCCCTCGCAGCCCTCACGAGGAACCAGCCCTGCTGACTCCTGGATCGTAGACTTCTGGCTCCCGGAACTCTCAGTAGTTTAAGCTACTGAGTCTGTGGTCATTTTTTATCGCAGCCCTAGCAAACTAATACAAATGAGTACAAGTTAGGTCTTCCCTAACGAAAACTACTGTTATTCCAGATTTGCTGATGTCCATGGTCATGGGCTTCTCCGATGTTTACCTATTTTCGTTCGTCCCGTGCTGTATCTGATATCTATTTTCCGCATGCGCCGATGGGGACCCTGCTGAACGCTCAAGGGACGACGGTCCGCAGATCTCCAGAGTTCTTCTCTCCCGTCTGGTCCTCTTCCTGCAGCTAAAGCCACCTGGCTCTGGGATTTCCAGCTCCGTGTCCTCAAGTCACAGGAGTGGCGGCACGCTGCCTGGGTCCTGTCCTGCTGCCACCGCCTGGAAAATGTCTCTCCTGAGTAAGCCGGAGTAAGGGCAGGACTGCCCCACCTGTTGCCAGACTCTCGGGCATCACTGTCCCTCATCACCTGCTGTCCCGTGTCTGGGTGTCAGTGTTTTATGATTCTGTCTTGTTGTTGAGCTGTTTCGGGTAGAAGGGCAAAGGGGACTCCATGTTGATGGGGAGTGGAAGGTTCCACAGGTATCATTCTGCTTCTGCAGAGAGAGAGCAAAGAGCGACCCGGGAATTAATTCAGGTGGGAGGAAGCCGGGAAGCCGGGAGGGCACGCTGGGCGGAGTAAGGACCTCTGCAAGCTCTTCCCAAAGCTGCCGATAAGGTCCCCCGGGCCTGAAAACAGTTGTGTGGGGCCGGGGGTGTCACGAAACAAGGCTGAGACAAAGGAGGCCAGAAGAACGCAAGCTGGCCTGGACTTCACAGCCGTCTTGGGGAGGCTCTGACCTTCCACCGGCTCTGGACCAACCCCACTGGGTCTCAAGAGGCTCTAGACGAGATGCACCCCACCCCCTCCCGCCGACTGAGGCGTTCACTTCCCGGCTGCTGGGGGCGTTGCTGGCCAATAACTCTCAGCTGACACTTGAGGCGTTGCCCTCAGTCAGACAAAATCTTCTCACCCAGGGCTGTGCCCTCCCCCGGGGCAGCCTGCATCCAGGACTGGCTAATGAAGGGGTACACATCCTTGGTCCCCCTAGGCAGACAGTTCTGGAGGCTCAACCAACCTAGGGCTCCCCGTGGGGCCATGGGATTGGCTGAGGTCTTTGCTGTGACTCAGTCCCACATCACACTCAGGCTTTTCCCTCTGCCTCATCCTGCTGTTGGCTCCCTTTAAGTGTTGATTCTCAGGGTGTTCTCCGTAAGCCTCCTCCACGAGAATTTCTGTGTGTCCGAAGGGGTTACATACAGCGGGTGCCATACGAATGCGTGCGTGTCTGTATGTATCACATACAACAGACGCCTTACGTGTGTGTACAGCAAATAGACACATCAATGTCAACATACGATGGATCTTTCAAGGCATCAGAGTTTAACTTACTGGGATCCCAGCGGAGAAGGGCCGTCTGGGGTGTGCACACCCACCTTTCCGGTCTGGAAAGTCTGTTCGAGGCCTATCCCGGGAACACATGACCAGCTCCTTTTGGGGCCGCCGCCCCGGGGCTCACGCTGTGGCCTCCCGTAGCTCCTGTGTCCTAGGTCTGTCCTGGCTTCCCTCTGTACCTTCTCTCCTGCTCTGAGGGCCCCTCCCCGACCTCCTCCCCAGCTGCGGCCTTGCACGCCTAGGCCGCCTCAGCTTTTGCCCTCCCAGGTTTTCTCAGCCGCTCACTCTGTGGTTCCTTCTCGCTGACCGCAGGGGGTGGGGGGCTACTTGTCTAGCCCTTAGGAAACCCCGGCCAGCAGTCGGAGAGGCATCGCCTTCTGAAAAACAGCGGGAAGAGAGTTTCCTCCTGGAAACAAAATAAGCCTGTTTCTATTTCTATAGCGTGTTGTTCCTTCTGTTCTAAAGAGTGACCTAGCAGAGACCAGGGAAGGGCCTTCTTCATACTCTGCTTTTACCCATTTGACGCCCACCACAAGTGGGTTACGCCATCACAGAAGGAGAAGATTTAAAAGATACATTTCAAAAGCTAACTTAGCGTCTAGGCATAAGGGATTTCTGGTGCCTTGGCCTGGGAAGAGGCTACACGATGTGTCTGAACTCAACTTGGCTATCTGAACGTCTAACACGTAACTACTACCGGCTAAGGTGCTAATTACAGTATGTGTTTTCAAAATGCTTTGTGCACACCAACGGATCCCTTATTTTTCATGGTCCAGGCACTGAATCTCAGCTTTACAATGGGGTGTGTGGCTGAAGGAAGGACTTTGGGGCAAAATTAAAACTAAACTCCCAATTTCTTTTTTTTTTTTATTTATCTTTTTGAATGCTTATTTATCTATTTTGAGGGCGGGGAGGGGAAGAGAGAGAGAGGGAGAGAGAGAGAATCCCAAGCAGGCTCCACGCGGTCAGTGCCGAGCTTGATAAGGGGCTCATTCTCACGAATCTTGAGATCATGACCCGAGCAGAGATCAAGCATCATACATTTAAGCAACTGAGCCACCCAGGCACCCCTAAACTCCTGATTTCTATCCAGACATTTAGATCATATCTTGGGATGTAAAGTACCTTGACCTTCCTCAAGAAAAACGCCTTACTGTAAGGGGAATGCTCAGAATTTCTATTTGTCTGCCTGTCTCATGGGAAAGTAAATAGCCTTAACCATGAGAAGCATATTTCATGCAGTATCGTAGGAGTTCATCAGAGTGATCTCTTTAGATTTCTCAAAGGTTGGTCAGCGTGTCACATGTCCTTGTACCTCTGAAGTCAAAGTTGACGGCAGAGCCAGGAGAATGTGAGGCTTCGAACGTCTTCCCAGCTAATGATGGGTTTGGGGAGCCAGACTGAAAGGTGCTGCCTTATTTAGTAGGACTGAATATTGACAGAAAGGCCAATTGGACAGGGCTGAACGCACAGTCCTGAGATGAAAGCATTCTGTTCTGCAAACAGGCGCTGTTAATAAAATGACACGGGCAGGACGGCAAGTCGCTGAAGGATTTCATGCAATCCGAGAGCCCGAGGGGCCCCTCAAGGTCACGGAGTCCTGAGGACACGGGGTTCAGCCTGGTGAGCCGCAGGGCCGTGGGGAGAGCTGGGCCCCTGGAGCTGCCGTGCTCAGCTCTGGCTGTTGCTCGGCGGCTTGTTTCCTGACCGCCAGCGGCGTCCAGAGGGGCTGCGGACAGTTGTGCCTCCTCCGATCACTCCGATCCGCCGTGAGGAATCACGGTGGAGGCTTGTCCTTTTCCGGGCTAATTCTCCCACTTCCTGACTCATGGCCCCTGGGAGGTGCGTCACCTCGAGGGAGAGATGCTCCTGCAGATGCCTGGGTAAGTGGAATTATCGCCAACTCCTCCTGTGGCTTTGGCAGGTCACATGACCTCTCTGGGCCTCTGATCCTTTATCTGGAAGTGAGGACTTTGGCTTCAAGACCTTCCTCCAGCCCTCCAACCTGCACTTTCTAGAATTTCACTTTCCACTTTCAGTCGGGTCGGCCTTCCTCCACAGGCAAGCCGAGAAACAATGGGCAGCAACAAGCCGAGGCCGGGCCCTGGTTTAGGAAGCCTCCGGTTTCATCCATTACCCTAGATGGGGTGTGGAATTCTTGAGGCAAAGGCATTTCTTTCATTTTCCTGTGCCACGCAGTGCGTGGGGTGGGAGGCAGGCGTGAGCGCCCCGAGATGGACAGTGGGTGAGCACCACCAGCCCACGGAGCTCCGCCCTCATCTCCGGTTCTCTTCCCTCATCCCCAATGCTCTGGCCTCATCCCCAGTGCTCCACCCTCATCCTCGGTGCTCCACCCTCATCCCCGGTGCTCCTCCCTCATCCCTGATGCTCCATCCTCATCCCCTGTGCTCTGCCCTCATCCTCAGTGCTCCGGCCTCATCCCCGGTGCTCCGGCCTCATCCTCGGTGCTCCACCCTCATCCCCAGTGCTCCACCCTCATCCCCAGTGCTCCTCCCTCATCCCCAGTGCTCCACCCTCATCCCCTGTGCTCCACCCTCATCCCCTGTGCTCCACCCTCATCCTCGGTGCTCCTCCCTCATCCCTGATGCTCCATCCCCATCCATGATGCTCCATCCTCATCCCCTGTGCTCCTCCCTCATCCTCGGTGCTCCACCCTCATCCCCGGTGCTCCTCCCTCATCCCTGATGCTCCACCCTCATCCCCTGTGCTCCACCCTCATCCTCGGTGCTCCACCCTCATCCCCGGTGCTCCTCCCTCATCCCTGATGCTCCATCCTCATCCCCTGTGCTCTGCCCTCATCCTCAGTGCTCTGGCCTCATCCCCGGTGCTCCGGCCTCATCCCCGATGCTCCGCCCTCATCCTCGTTGCTCCTCCCTCATCCTCAGTGCTCCTCCCTCATCCCTAGTGCTCCACCCTCATCCTCAGTGCTCCTCCCTCATCCCTGGAGCTCCTCTTCCACAGGTACAGCTGACCCCTGGGGCCACAGGAGAAACAGCTGCTTGAACCCAAACCACAAGCAGAGAGGAGCTGTGTGCTCACCTCGGATTCATGCCAGGACGGATAGGGCTGGGACTCAAGAGGTCAGGGCTCATCCGTTTCTGCTGGAGCAAGATTCTCAACCCAACTGGGCCTCAATCTCTCAATCTCCCAACTGGGCCTCAATCTCTCCTCTGAAACCTGAGAAGAACCAGCTCTTTAGATGGTCTTGGCCCTGCCTCCCTCAGACTCCTCCCGGATCTTCCTCCTCTGCTCAGGCTGTGGAGGCTGGGCCCCCAGGCTCCCTCGTCAGTTGACTTCTGGAGGAGTGTGGCCAATGGGAAGCTCCAGTGGAGACGGGCTGGGGTAAGAGGGTAGAAGCCAGCGTATTGCTTCCTTGTGCCCTCGGCTTGGGCAGCCTCCCCAGCAGCCACTGGCAGGGCAGGCCTGCCATGGCCCCTGCCTCGGCAGGGCAGGCCTGCCATGGCCCCGGCCTCTGATGCTGGGCCCTGCCCCGGGCTCTGTAACATTACCGCCTCTCCCCTCCGCCATCTATGTAACTGGCTCTGTGCACTAAATTCTCTGCTTTAAATAATCAGAGCTGTTTATCTTCCTGTGGGCCCTGACTGATAACACCAGATGGCCACAACGTCCCTCCCTCGCGGATCCAATGCTCTTTTCTTCTAGAGTCCTCTGTTCTCCATGCCTGCCCCCGCTAAGTTGATTGGTCTATGGGCAAATCACTTCCGTATGTCTTTGGTGAGCTTCAGTTCCTTCCCAATGTAAGAGCTCTTCACCTGTAACTAATCCTTAAGGCTCACCTGGGGACTTGTATGTATGTATGTATGTATGTATGTATGTTTATTTATTTTGAGAGAGAGAGCATGAGCAGGGGAGAGCGAAGGGGAAAAGGAGACGATCCCAAGCAGGCTCTGCACTGTCAGCACAGAGCCCGATGCGGGGCTTGAACTCACGAACCCTCGAGATCATGACCTGAGCTGAAATCGGTAGTCGGACGGTTCTGGGCCACCCAGGCGCCCCTCACCTGGGGATTGAAAGTCACCATTGGGTCCGGCGATGAGTGTCAGGCTGTAGCTTGCACAAGCATGGATGGCCAGGAGGGTTTGTTCAAAAGGCAGGAATATAGGCACAAAACCTGAAGACTGTGGGGCAGATGGTCTGGGGCAAGGCCCAAGAATCTGAACCTTCTAGGAGATTCTGCTACCCTTTCTAGTGACCTAGTGACTCCAGTTTATATGACAAGCCACTAAGGCTGCCAGAGTGTCTCAGAGGGAGCTGTGTGGCTCGGCTCGTTTATGCTTTGCTCTTTGGCCCAGTAGTGCTGTGATGTGTCAACTACATTTTTTCTTTTCTTTTTTTTTTTTTTCTGATTTATTCATTGTTTAATTTACATCCGAGTTAGTTAGCATCTGGTGCAACAACGATTTCAGGAGTAGATTCCTTAACGCTCCTTACCCATCTAGACCATCCCCCCTCCCACAACCCCTCCAGTAATCCTCTGTTTGTTCTCTATGTTTAAGAGTCTCTTATGTTTTGTCCCCCTCTCTGTTTTTATATTATTTTTGCTTCCCTTCCCTTATGTTCATCTGCTCACTATCTTCAATTCCTCATATGAGCGGAGTCATATGATATTTGTCTTTGACTAATTTCACTTAGCATAACACCCTCTAGTTCCCTCCACGTCGTTGCAAATGGCAAGATTTCATTCTTTTCAACTGCATTTTTTCTTACTCTTCTTTGGATTCTAGCTCTGATCAAGTTCTTAGTTTCAAGCAAACAGAACCCAACTCTAGCTAATTCAGGTAGAACAGAACTTTATTGGAAGGCTGTTGGATAAACTCACAGACTCTCCAGAAGGACTGGTGAACCAGACTCAGACGTCATACAGCCAGAACCATATTCATGCTGCAAAGCGCTGCTTACCTTTCCAGAACGCCACTGATCCTTGGCCCTGGCCACTGGCCACACGTGATGCTGCCGTAAAGGTGGGAATTTTCTGTCACTGTTAGCCCTCGGGATCCAGCTGCTTTCTGCCTGTCGGTTTATTTCCATCCAGGCATTCCTGTCCCACATCTGACCCATCATATTTGGAACACTCCCTATGCCCCCACCCTGCCCCTTTGCAACAACGAGGCATTGTACGATTGGATGCTATTTGAATGAAATTGTTTCGTTTTTAAATTTTAAAGCATTTAAGAAAAAGGACCTATAAAAGGAGCATGATTTAATGAAGTAGAAGTTATCTGTTCTCCCTCGTCTTAAATAGATTTATTGTGCTCTGGCCACAGGCATGACAAAAGCCAGCAAGATGGAGACTGGTATCCATAAGAGAACAGCTAGTGTCCAAAGCTCATGGGAAAATCGATCAGATGCAATTTTTAACTAATTGATGAATTGCTGTCGAAAGTCCATTCATTAAAACACACTCTTATCGATGATGATGGAGTCATAAAATTGCAAAAGCCCCAGGAGGAGGGGAGAGAGCCACTGTCCCTGGAGACCATGGGCGGCTCTTAAGGTGCCTGCCTGCCGAGCTGGGCCCGGGGAGGCTTCCTGAAAACCTTGGGCAGGGGAAAGAGCCTGGGCTTCCGGGGCAGAACAATCCTCGGTCTGACTCTCAGGTGCGCTTAAGTGAGCGTACCCAAAACCTCTCAGGCTCTTCTCCTGCACGTGGGTTAAATGCAGGCTATCTTTCTGTAATATATATAAATGCTCCTGCAGAACAGAATGTCCAGGGATTCAGTAAACATCTGCCTATAATCACTGCATCTTGGGGCTGAGTTGAAAAGGGAAAAGGAGGGGTCGGGCCATCTGTGAGAGATCTTCCCTACAGGCTGTCGTTAACGTTCCCGCCTCTTGGAAAGGAGACACCAAATTCGTACTGAGGGTTTGGGGTTCAGATCATGCCAGGACAAAAGTCACTATACTGGTCAGCGAGACTTGGCTCAGGGAACGCTCATGTGTACTAAAAGTGAGTGAAAGCAGCTGAGCTGTTGGCCATTAGACATGCTCCGGTGTTCCGATAGGGCCTTTAGGACGACGGTGCTGGTGGGGAGCCTCCTTCTTGTCTCTCTCTGTCCGGCCTGTGGAGTCAGTCCTCGAGAGTCAGGGAGCATCTAGAGCCATCCCGTGGGGCTCCCCCGGTGCCTGTGCCTGGTCACTGCCCTGTGATATCCAATGCGTGAATAGTAGATGAAAGGCACCCCAAAGCTAGCCATTTATGGTAGAATTTTCTCGAATGATTTGGGATGACCAAAGGGAATGATCAGTTCTGAATATCGTGCCCTCAGACCCGCTGTGAAGATGCTTTTCTCTCTGCAGTTTGCCCCCTCTTGATTTCTGCATCTTTTTTCCAGACAGCATTGGGGCACAGGTGGTCCATGCAAGCTGACAGCTTTTCCTCCTTTTCTGGATCCTCCAGGAGCCCCCCTCTCAGCCTGGGGACCTGAAGGGACATCCGTCTGAATTCTAGGAGAGTCTGAATTCTAGGCTGAGTGACAGAGCCCATCGCTGGCGCTTCTCTGGATCTGGACAACGTGGCCCTCCCCGTGGTCCCTCCCAGGGGCTGCCAGGGCCACAGCCGGGGCCAGCTGCTATGGGACAGAAAACGGTTTGCCTCAGAGGCCACTGGAATCTGTCTCTTGGGGGGAGGCCTCCTAGAGCCACACTCGAGGTCAGCACAGCTGACCATTCAGTTGAGCCTGGAAATGACCTTCGCAACTCTGTCCCCAGCTGGCTGTGTGATCCTGGCCAAGTTGCTCAACCTCTCTGAGCCACCGTTGCTTTAGCCATAAACTAGATTTCAGAGAGACGAGGCTCAGAGCACTGCAGAGGTAGAATTGCTGAGCCCAGCTCACCCCCTCCTCACGGATCCTGAGTGGGGTTCTCACTGCAGGCTGGGCTCCTGTCCTTGAGAGCACAGAACATTCATTGTTTAAAACTTTCTCGATTCAGCATCCCCTCCCCCCACATCCAATCTGCACACTAGAGTATACGCTCCATGAGAGCAGGGCCATTTTTGGCACAGCCTTGGCCGCTGCCTGACCTTGGGGCTCTGGATACTTGTCTGCTGAACAGACAAACGTGTGGGCCCCTTCCTTTGACTGGCTTGGCCGTTTCCCCACCCAAACCCGCGAGCTGGCCGTCCACACCCACGGCCTGTCCCCACGTGCCAGCCGTAGTTTCGGGGCTCCAGGTGGGTTAGCCCGCTGATCCCCGCTCCAGCCACCGTGAAGTGGGTGCTCCTGTTCCCATTCCACGGATGAGAAAAGTCAAGTGCAGGGATGTGAATTCGATTGCCCTCAATCACACAGTCTGTAAGCAGGAAACCAGGATTAGAATGCCTGCCAGTCACTGGGATTTTTACCTACTCCGCTCCGGATCCAGAGAGGTCAAGTTTATGACCCCCAATCACCAGTTGACCCAAGCTGAATCCCCCCTCCCCCGTCCTCCTCCTGCCGTGGGTCACCTAAGGATGGGGTTGTACTACTGGAGGGCGGGGGTGGGGCAGTGCCGGGGGTTGGGTACACTCTGTCCAGCCCCTGACAGGACCAAGAGCTAGTAGGCTGTCACCAGAGTCCCCTCAATGTCCAGTGGGACTGCCCTAGAGATGGGCAAGTGGCCCTGGGCGCTGTGCCCCATCAGCATCACCTCTCTTTACAGCCAGAACCTGGCCCAGGATGTTCTTCCCGAGGAGGGGCTTAGCTTGGTGGGTTCTCGACATCACAGCCAAGCACCCAGGGAACCCCCTCTGTTTCCAGCCGAGCCCTCAGCAGAGCTGCAGGAGCAGTGAACAAGGTGGCGGAGGGTCCCGGGCTTCCCCTCCCCGGCTGCTCCCTCCCGTCCCGCTGCTACAAGGGAGGGTGGCGGCCGTCATTCCCGGCAAGTTCAGCGTCTCTGCACATCTCCGTCCTTGAAAGCCGGTCCGGCCTGGGGTGCGGGCAGCTTCAGAAAAGCGTGGGATGTCCTCGATGCCAACTCGACCCGCCCCCCGCCCCCGCCCCGGCCACCGAAACTCACATCAACCGTGGGCACCGGCATCCGTGGAGAATAGCTGGCAAATTTGTACTCGTTTTGCACGGGGCAAGGGCGCTCTGGGCGGCAGCTGTGCCCGGCACGACCGGGAGCGTCTCAAGCACGTGCATGTTCGCTCTAGTCATCGACTGCTGTTCACCGGCTGTGTGGTCTCAGACCCCTCGTCTCATTTCAAGCCTCAGATCGCTTCACCTGCACAAGGCAGATAGTGAAGTTCCAGCCGCGCAGGGCGCCAAGTTGCAATGGTGACTGTGAAGGGCTCAGCACGATGCCTGGCGAGTGAAGCGCTTTGCAAATTTTTACTGTTTTTGAACACTTACTTGTGCTTCCGTGTGCCAGGGCCCGATGGGTGCTGGGAAACAAGTCTGAGAGATAGGAGCTGGGCCCTTCGTGTCCCGGGCGATCGAGTGAGGGAAGAGCCCACCCACGGCGGCAAAGTCAGGCGTCGGGGCCGAGGGAGCCACCAGCTGCCTGGGAAGGCCAGAAGGTCTCTGGAAAAGGCAACCGTGGAGCCGGGGCCTGTGGGTGAACAAGAAATTGTCCTCCTGGTAGACCAGGAGGCAGGGACCTGGAGATCAGAGCTCCCAAGCCTTACCCCCACCCCCACCCCCACCCCTACCAGCTCCCGTCCCCACCCCACTCCTGGGTCAGGCCAGAGGAGGGGAGCTGGGAAAGGACGAAAGACCAGACCCTGAGGGCCACCTACCTTTTAGAAGCTGATTGTAGGGGAGTTCACAGAGGAGAACAAGACAGCATGAGTGTGGGGAGAGAATCCTACCTTGGGGCCCGGGACGAATCTCTAGGAAGAGGATGGGAAACCAAACGCTGCCAGGATGCAGGCTGGGTGAGCATGGAGACGGTCTTCCCATTTTAGGATCTTCGGTGAGGAGGGGGCGCAGAACGAGATTGCTGGGGCCTGAAGAGGGGTCAGGGGTTCTGGGGAGCAGAGTCAGTGAGCACAGGTGCTGCCAGGGGGGCACAGGGCAGATGGGACCCAGGGGAGAGCAGGGAGTGGGCAGGAGGGACAGTGGAGGTGGGTGCAGGGGGGTGGGCAGGAGGGGCAGGACAGGTGGGAAAACAGAGGAGAACAGGGAAGTAGGCAGGAGGGGCAGAGGAGGTGGGACACAGGGGGCAGGGGTGTGGACAGGAGAGGCATGGCAGGTTGGACACAGGGGAGAGCAGGGGAGTGGGCATGAGGGGCAGGGGAGTGGGCAGGAGAGACAGGGGAGGAGGGACAGAGGGGGCCATAGGGCCAGGAGTCCTAGCAGGGATGTGGGATGTGGTGGACGACTTCTGGAAGGTTTATCAGGTCACAAGCCCACCCCTTCCTCCCAGCTTCTGGAAGTGAGGCTCCCAGCTCCCCAGGCTTGAAGTCTGGAAATCATTTCTGTCTCTGCCTATTTCTTCGCTGTTCTGCTAGGGAGGAAGGTGGGAAGGAGAAAGAGCACTGATCTAGGGTTGGGGAAGACTCTGGACTTGCCCTCAGCACTCAGGCTGAGGTTTTCTCAGCCCGTTTCCTGATCTGAGCAACGAGGTGCCCCTCCCCGCCCCCTCAGCCTTGGCGTGGCCTGGGAAGCAGCTGAACTTGGAACAGGTGGAACACGCCCTCATCGCCGCACCACCCCCTCCCTGCTGTCCACCTCCAGCAGCCCTGATCTCCTCCCAGCTGGCACCAGTCCCCAGTCCATGGCCCGGGCTGGCCACAGCTCAGCTTTCTGTAGCCGCTCCCATCCGGTCTCCACTCTGCTTTCCAGACCTTTCCTGAAACGACCACGACGAATGCTTGTGTTACTATCAAAACATTTAGACGGAGCTCCTCACGGGCTAGCGCTAGCTGTGCTGAGCGCTTGGCAAAGATGGACTCAATTCACAGCTGTTTTGCGTAGAATCGCACCTATTTTACGGATGAGCAAACCACGGCACATGAGGTTATGTAACCTGCCCAAGGTCACACAGATTCACAGGCAGGAATCTTGGAGCTCATGCCCTTGAACTAAAGCATTTCTTCTCCATCCAGATGGCTCTTCTCACTTTCCCCCCACAGATCTCCTGGGCACGGTGAGACCCATGTACAAAGGAGGAAATGGAGGCGTGGAGAGGTCACATGACTTGTCAGAGGCCATTTGTGGTTCCTAGTGCCGGTGCGGCTAGGAATCAAACTGTCTCCAAAGCCCACACACTCCTGTTCTACGGTCTGATCTCTGAGAAGCTTAGGGGGCAAGTTAAGAAAAATCCCAGATTGCAGAAAACAGAGCCAAGCGGGGGAGGACGGTTGCTGGGGCCCTGATGAAGGAGGGAGAGAACACGCCAGACGCTCTCCCCATGGGGATCGCCTGGGTCTCAGGCCGGCCTGTCCCGGATGGAACACGCACCTGTGCCGTCTTGCTTTTAACCCGTGAAGCATGATTTCCACGCACAGGGAGCCGACCGCCAAGTTTTTCTGAAGCTCCATCGGGTTCTGGAAACTGGAAGTTCAGGTTCTGCCACGTGGTTTGACAGATTAGACCCTTTTCTAGCCCTTTGTGTCTGCCCTTTGGTCCTGAAGCCTCGTTCAATGAAAGAAGTGAATTTTTCTTCGAAGGCTGTCAGAGATCCAGAGCTGAGCAGTAGCTGCACTGGCAAAATAGATTTTAATCAGGAACTAGGGCAAGAGGGGGAAAGGGACCTTGGGGCAGAACTGGGTTCAATCCTGAAAGCAGTGTGGACAAGTGGACGTGTATATCCAGAGTTGGGAGGGGGTGGCGGTGGACGGAGGGTTGCTAAGAGGAAACAGGGAGGGGCGGGTAGGCTGGATTCTGGTTCACCTGACCCAGCAGGATTCTTGCTGGAGGCAGGCTGGGGGCTCAGACATCACCTGGGGTGGGGGTGGGGGCGGGGGGTGAGGAACCTGCTCTGATGTCGAGGGTGACCAGAGGGTGGGGGGTTTGAAACTGATTTAACAGGATTCTTTCTACGACTGGGTGGTGCAGGCCTGACAAGCAAGGACACCCCGGTCGAGGCCTGGAGGCTCCGGGAGCCTGACTAGGGTCGGGTCAAGGAGTTCTGTTACTTCCTCAATTAATTCTCTATGTCTACCATATCTTTGGACTTTAAAGCAAAACCCGAGCATGTACAACGCCTGGGAGCCAAGAGGATAGGACGGCGTCTATGTTTCAAAAGACTCATGGTCGGGGGCACCCGGGTGGCTCAGTCGGTCGAGCGTCCGACTCCTAGGCTCAGGTCAGGATCTCACGGTTCGTGGGTTCGAGCCCCGTGTCAGGCTCTGTGCTGACACGTGCGGAGATTCTATCTCCCGCTCTCTCTCTGCCCCCTCTCTCAAAAATAAGTAAATCAACATTGTAAAATAAATAAACGAACAAAAAGGTGCATTGAGGCTGCAGGCTGGAGACACAGCTGGGGCCGAAAACCCGCACATCCGGACCCTTTTGGGGCAAGGGAGAAAGAGGAGGTGAGGACCGCTTCGGGTTTCTGGCCTGGAGTTCCTGGGGTGGGGCTGGGGGAGGGGGTCCCTTGGCCATGAGCCTGGAACATGGGACAGAAGTGTGGGCTCAGGTGAAGGTGTAGACTCACAGACATCTTTTTTTTTTTTTAATTAGAAACATCTGAAATAGTTACAAATTCGCAGGAAGTTGCGACAAAAGTACAATTAGGTCCTATGTAGCCTTGATCCAGTTCCGCTCAGGGGTAACATGTTGGAGAGCTGTAGCACAATGTCAAGGCCAGGAAGGTAGAACCTAGGGTGTTTTTTCAGGTTTCGCCAGCGAGTATCTGCATATAGTGTGTGTGCATAGTGCCGTGCAATTTTATGACACATGAAGATTTGTGTGATCACAACACCGTGCATTTATTTATGTGTGTACATTCCATTACAGTGTCTTGGAGGCATCTCGAATAGATGCTAAACGCCACGGACTTGGATGGGATTTCCAAGTCCCATCAGGGGGAGAGAAGGAGGAGGCCCGGGATGGAACACCAGATGCAGGGGGACGGCTTTGCTCTGGCCCACGGAAGAGAAGCTTCTGTGAGAGGAAGAGAGCCCGGGCTCCCCTTAAAGGCACCATGCTGCCCGCAGCCGGCCCTGCACCTGTCTCAGCTCTCAGACCTGCACCTTCCGGTCCTGCTTGTAAATCCCCAAATTACCAGCCCAGGGATGCCAACTAGTGGTCCCTAAGTTACACTTTCCAGAGAGCAGTTTGCATCTGGAATGCTTTGTTGGGCCATGGGCACCAAACGTGAGCACCAAATGTAAATATACTTGTATGATACGTCAACAACACTCAATGGTATTACTAGAGTTTGTTCTGAGGAGGCCCTGCCGTGCAGTCAGACCCTGGGGGGTCTGGGTCACCCCAGCACAGGGCCTGGTGCAGAGGGGACATCGTGTGCAGCTCAGTTGTTGCTGGCCACCTGCTACACTTCTGGCACCTTTTTTTTTTTCCAAAGGAGAGCATAGCCACGCTGAGTTTTCCTAGAGTCTTGGCAAGTCAACTCCTCCTCCACTAGGGAGGATCTTCTTTCCCTAAGCAGAAGGGAAGTGCCTCAGTATGTTTCATGCTCTATGTATTTTTACTCTGTTGTCTGCACATTAATTCTTTCATCCATGAACTCTGAATTTTACAGAGTCTGGCGATCACAGCTTCAGACACGTGCCCAGTGGAAACCCCTCCAACGGCGCCTTGCAGGCTGAGGTGGCGTCTGAGTGGCGCGGCAGCGCCATCTGCTGGTGAAAACAAGAACTGCACCCAAGCAAGGTCGACGCTTTCCTTGTAAGGAGCAGGTGCTCCTTCCTTAAGTTCCTGCTGAGAGGCGCCCGGTTTTCTCCGTCTCAGACACTCTTAGCTGCCTCTCACCCAGCCCAGAGAAAACCTGGTGTGAGGGAAAGAGGTGTAGACTGGAAGAGAGGGACGAACGTTTATGGATCCCTACTGTTTGTGTATCAGGAGTTATGCTGGCTGATGAGGACCAGAGATGAACGGGAGACACGGTCCCTGACATCCCAGAGCTCACACCCTGTGGAAGGAGACAGATCCAAGACAGGACAAGAGCTAGAGCCTCTTGGAGTCTGAGTCGGGCTCTGTCCCTTGCCAGCTGTGGGACCTGGAGCAAGCTACCTAAGCTTTTTGAGGCTCAGCTTTTTCGTATCTAAACAGGAAAATGGGGCTAATGACTAGTCCTGGTGTGGTTGTGTTTAAAAGACACACTTTATGCGAAAAGTAAAGTACATAATAGAGATTCACGAAAGAAAATCTAATGATACTTTCCATTGATGGAGGAACAGTTGGTCAGACCGAGAAGGGAGTCCTGGGGAGTGGGAGTGAGGAAAGGCTTCGCGAATGAGGATAACATTTCAGCAGGTTTTGAGGGATGAGTAGGAGTTTTCCAATCAGGCAAAGGAAAAGGGTGTTCTGGATGGGTGAGCCATGTGTACAAAGACCTGGTAGTAAGAAGAACCATGCTGGATTTAGGAAACTGTAAGTAGTTTGGTCTGGTCGAAGTGTAATGTGGGAGAAGGGAAATAGGTAAAACCGAAACCGGACGGGCGAGCTTGATCAGAATCGCCAGGAGTGGGTTGTGGAAATCTGTATTCGGAGAAAGAAAGATTCCCAGGGGATTCTGAGCCTGCCACAAGTCCAATCAGGAAATCATCACTGTACCAGGCATTCGGCATAATTCTCTCTAATCTGCACCACGTCTCGGCAAGGTAGCCATTATTGTCCTTATTTTACACAACAGAAAGCTGAGGCTCAGAGAGGTCAAGCGACTTGCAGAAGGTCACACAGCCAATGCGAGCCAAGATTCCATGCCTGGTCCATTTGACTCCAAGCTCCACCCACACAGCGAATGCTCATAAAAGCAAATTTACCCTAAGTGGCAATGCCCTTCAGGCCTGGTCGCCAGGTATGCCAGTCTCCTGTCTTCCGGAAGTCTGTCCTGTCAGCATCTGAGGAAAGGCATGGGTGGGGCCAGGGAAGCTCACTTCATGGGCCAGATTCGTGTGCTGGGTGCGTGCCATTGAAGATTTTTTTTCCTGGTTAGACTGCCTCCTTGGAAGGAAGAGAATCCTGCTCTTGTCTTTTCAGGAATTTGCCAGAGTTTGGTAGGTGTGCACGGAATGCTTTTTTTTTTTTTTTTCAACGTTTATTTATTTTTGGGACAGAGAGAGACACAGCATGAACGGGGGAGGGGCAGAGAGAGAGGGACACACAGAATCGGAAACAGGCTCCAGGCTCCGAGCCATCAGCCCAGAGCCCGACGCGGGGCTCGAACTCACGGACCGCGAGATCGTGACCTGGCTGAAGTCGGACGCTTAACCGACTGCGCCACCGAGGCGCCCCCCTTTTTTTTTTTTTTTAATTAAACAAAATCTCAAATTTACCGAAAACTTTTAGCACAAATTACATATTTTTCTCCTGGAACCACTTGAGGGTCAGTTGTGGACCTGATGCTCCATCGGCCCTGACGACTCTGGTGTATTTCCTACAAGTAAGGACGTTCTCCTGTTCGGCCGTCACACCACCGTCGCTCCCAGTCAGGAGTTAAGCAGGACGCTGCACAGCAACTGAGGTCGGGCCGGCTGTCCCAGGCGTTCCTTCAGAGTAAACGGATCCAGCTCAGGTTTGCAGGCGGCATTTGGTTGTCTCGTGTCCTTAGTCTCCCTCAGTCTGGAACAGTTCCTCAGTCTTGCCTTTCACGACCTTGACTTGTGGGGATTAGCAGCTGGTTGTTCTTGACTCTGACACTTTTGGCGATTATGGGCCAGTGATTTTGTCGACGCCGTGTGGGTGCGTCTGCTGTTCCCTGGGGATTAGGTTCAGGTTAAATGTCTTGGCAGGAATAGCCCACAAGTGCTACTTAAGGTGGCTCATGACTTCAGTTCGCCCCATTAATAGGAAGCTCCCTTTGATCGTTTGGTTAAATAGATTCTGCTAGGCTTTTTGTCTGCAGAGTTCTTCTGTTTCCCTCTGCAGGTGATAACTACTTTGTGGGGTGGTATGTTGACACTGTGTGACTAGCCCCAGTCCTCGTCAGACTTGCCACGTATTCATCCATATCAGCGTGGCCTCGTGGGTTATAGTCGATCTGGTGCTCAAATTGGGTCAGATTTGGCCAATGGAGAGCCCCTTGATGGCTTCTGTGTCCTTTTGGCATGTCCCCTCATTCTCCGAGTGCCCCCTTGCTCTCTGGTATAATAGGATACGAAAGCTCAGTTTACACTTTCTCTGCCCCAGCCCTGGAATCAGCCAGTTCTCCAAGGGGCCCCCGTTCCCTTGAGTGGAGAATAGGATTTAAATATCTGGGTTTTAGCTATACTCATTGCTCTTGAGGGGATCACTGCTTCCAGATCTTCTCAGTGAAACATAGGCATGTATATGTGTGGATATATATGTGTGCATGTGCCTGTGTGTGTGTGTGTGTGTGTGTACATCTATGTTCTATTCCTATCTACATGTTTACGTGTTTAGATCGCATACTTATTTATCGACCTCTTGCAGGTTAGCAGTGTCTTAGCTAGATGGCTTTTGAGTTTCAGAGAGCAGTGGAATGTGAAAGCTTTGTGAAAGCATCCCCTCTAACCTCTTTACTTTGCAGATGGGGGTTGAGACCCAGAGCTGGGGAGCGGGGAGACTCGGGTCTCAGGTCTGGGACTCCCAGCAGCCTGTCTGGGAAGAGGACGCAGAACGCCAGGCAGACTCAGCTCCAAGCAGATGCCGGTTGTGCTCGGATAGATGGAGCTAGTCTTCCGGGAGAGGAGTGGGCTCACCTGGGAGGACCCCAAAGGCGGAACAGAACACTGTGAGAAAGCAGGTACCTGCTTGCAGTGAGGAAGGACTTTGTTCGCCATCAGCTGGTCACACTGGGGACAGGTGGCCGGCGGTGGGGACTTGCTCGCTCACTGACCGCCCATGTGTGCTGCCCCAGGGCTCATCTGGCCAGGGTTGGTGGAGGCCCTGGCTCCTCTCCAGCTGTGCCCCCGTGATCCGCCCACCGTGTTCCAGTAAGCCATCGTGGGAGACGTTCTTCATGTCCTAAGGGTCTGGTTTCCTGGCTCGGTTCTTCTAGAGTTCTCCTCCACTCCACGGTCCACCAGGGGCCAACTCACTCCCCTGAACCCTGAACACCCCAGCCCTGGGACCCACTGGAGCCTCCCCTCCCCCTAGATTACCTCTTCTCCACCCACTGACCCTGTAAGGGAGACTCTCCTGCACGCTGGGCTATTGTCCAGTTCAGAGGCACGGCCACGGTCAGCCTTAGGGCTGAGCGGGAGCTTGGGGCCGGCTCACCCCTCAGGCCGCAGAAGTTCAAGGTCAGCACCAGCAAGCTCTCGCCCTGCCTTCTGCAGTTAGATATGCCCCCTCTGCCCGGGTCACCCAGACTCTTCTGGGGTTCAGCCTCCCCCTACCCCTTGGATTCACTGACTTCACTTCCGGCCCTTTTGAGTCCGTGTCTAGAATTGCAGACGGGTCATCTGAGAACCTGTGATCCTGACATCCCCCTGGGGTCTCCCCTTGGATTCTTTTCCCATCACGGTGCTGGTGGCCTTTTGCCAGAAATACAAAGCGACCAAGAGGTGGTGCTGCTGGGTCAGGCTCACCCCTAAATGCAAATTAAGCTCCGAGAAGGGACTGAATGTGGGGCAAAAGGGAGGGGTGGGGACTGGGCACTACGGGCTGTGTGGGCCACCTAAAAGCATTCTGAGTGTGTGTGCACATGTGTACCAGTAAGCCCACACATATGTGTACACACACACGTACATCATAATACCGGGAAATATGTCTTCACACACACACACAAACATACCAGTATATACATGCACACATACCAATATGTATATATATATATACCAGTATGAATATATGTATATGCACATATGCTTACTAGTATACACACACATATACCAGCATGCGGAAAGGTGAAGAACCAGTATACAGCTCTAAAATACACACATACACACACACACTTACCCATGTATGTGTGTTGGTGTGTATGCATACATGTGTGTAAATCCTCACTGACATGTACATGTATGTATTTGTGCACACTCCGGTATGTGCATATGTGTGCGTATATATGTACACACCGGCAAAGAGGCACTGCCGGTTTGTGGCTCTGACTTCCGGCCCGTGAGGCTCCGAGAGGGCCACAGCTTCCCCCTGGATCCTGCAGGCCATTGGTCACATCTGCACACACCTTCAGAGAACGTTGCCCCAGGTTTCCAGGCTCCAGAAATCTCCCTGAACGAAGAAAGAAGCGGGTGTGACTTGAGTGAGCATTTTCTTTCTGGGGTGAAGACGGGAAAGTGGTCAAGGGCGGCCTAACAGAAACACAGACGCGGAAGGGACGTCAGGGAACGCCTGTCCGATGCCCGTATGATGTTCCAGACAGAGGATATGTTGGTTTGCCAGGCGTCTGTAACAAAGTACACAGACCGAAAAAAGAAAACAAAAAACAAAGTACGCAGACTGGGTGGCTGGAAACAGCAGAAATCTGTTCTCCCATGGTTCTGGAGGTGAGAAGTCTGAATGTGGGCAGGGTGGGTTCCTTCTGAGGGCTGGGAGGGGGTGGTCTGCTCCGTGCCTGTGTCCGGGCTTCTGGTGGTTTTCTGGCAAACCTTGGCGTTCCGTGGCTTGTAGACACACCACTCCAGTCTACACCGCGTCATCAGATGGCGTGTCCCCTGTGTGTGTGTCTTTGTCTCTTCTCTTCGATTTATGGGACAACAGTCATAGAGGATTCAGGGCCACTCTACGTCAGGGCGACCTTGTCTTAATTCTATCTGCAGCAACCCTATTTCCAAATAAGATCAATTCTGAAGTCCTGGGGGTGAGGACATCGACATATCTTCATTAGGGGACACAGTGCAGAGTGTAACAGAGGGAATACGACTTGATCGAGGCTCACAGCGTATCCATTGATCAGTTCATACGGCTCTGCCTCTGATGCCTGATTAATACAAAATTAACTTTCTGCTTCCTGAAATTCTAGGAACTTCTGGCTCGTCGGCAGGTCCTACGCACCTATGGTTCGGACAAAACGAGATTTGCTTGGTGGATAAAAAGAGAGGTCAGCTCGTTGTGTGCAGTGTCTTATTTTCTGCAAGGCAGCTAGGAGCACTAGTACTGGGGGAGAAAAGGGTTTTGTAAGACAAATGAAGGTCTAACGGCCAGAAACACTGCAGCTTTGAGGAGATATTTCCCCTGTCAGTGCCTGGGGGGAGTGTTAATGGATCTGCCTATCACTGGCTTGAACCTTGGCAAGGGAGACTGGGTTTCTCCTGTAAAGAAGGCAGCTGCCGGGTCAGCCAAGAGATTGCAAATCTGCAAAGTGGGAAATGCTGAAGGATGCTGGGTCAGCTGGCCCGAGAGATACACGGCCACAGGGCTGGTGGCTTGGTTCTTGGGGTCAGAGCAAAGCTCACAGCCCAGCAGACTTCCCTTCTTGTTGGAGCCAGAGAGAAGGGGTGCTCAGAGATGTCCGCTCAGCGCGTCTGGGCGTTTGTGTGACAGGGTCTAGGGCTGGCTTCAGGAGAGGGTGACCTGGGCACTCACACAGCGACCCTCACATAGAAGAGCCCTGAGTTTGGTTTAATGCTGGACGGTCGCCGTCTTGAAATACTTAGTGATTGTTTGACAAAGGCTCTTGCGTTTTCGTGTTGCACCGGCCCCTGGGAATTAGGTGGCAAGTCCTGATGAGTGTCCTCAGTGTGTGTGATTATTTGTGGGGCCAGCGGGGCCAGAGTCTTCAACCTTCCCTCTGGTGTCAGAGCGAGAACCCAGGGCCACTGGAAGGTAACCTGAGGCTGGCGTTTAGGACCCTTAGGCTTTCGTCTCAACACTGCTAGGACCTAAAATAGCTCTGAGACCTTGGGAAGGCGTCCTTTAGCCTCTCCTGGCCTCAGTTTCTTCATCTGTAAAATGGACTTGTAACAACCCTGCCTACCTACCTCACACAGAATTGCTCTGAGCTCCTCGAGCCTAGGGACTCAACTTCTCCCTCTGCACCTTGTGTGGAATCCAGCCCAGCGCTTTGCATTCGATATAAGCTCGGAGCACACTTGATGATTAAACATAGGAGATAACGCAGGGAAAGGTGGGAGGCGAGGCCCCTCGAGTGAGTGAGTGACGATTGGTGCCCCGTGTGTGACAGGCTGATGCCTTGTGCAAATCTGCCAGCTGGCCTCTACCGCCCTGGGGCTTCACAGAAGACCAAAGCAGACCCTGCTCCCCTCGGGGGGCTGAGCCCTGGAATGTCTCCCCCGGTGGGTGCTGGGAACACTCAAATGAATGACTTAAAAGAATCTACGAATGCTTCCCTCTGGGCAGCCTGGTTGCCACAGTCCAGATCGTCCCTTCGGGCGGTACCGTAATTACCGTAGTAGCAGCCACCCTCCTGCACGTGCACGGTGCCTGCAGGTGATTTCAGTCACGTCATGCCCCTATTACCTTCTCTCTCCATTTAGCAGATGAGGCTCTGACGTAAGGGGCCTGCCTGTATTTCCTGAGAGGGACAGAGTCAGACTGGGGCCGTATTTCCTGAGAGGGACAGAGTCAGACTGGGGCCCGGGTCCGTCTGGCACCCCCATCTCGGATCCTGTCACCTGTGCCAGGCACTTCTGTGCGCCCGCGTTCAATGTGCTTCCTGAGCGGGGCCTTCTAGGGGTCACTCAGCCAGGTTGTCTAAAGAGAGCCTGTTTCATGTATCTTAGCCTCCCACATTTCCCGAGGCTTCTGAAAGAGAAAGGTGCTAGGGAGGCTGCAGGTGACTGTCCGGTGTCCTTGGAAGTCTAGGAGAGTTTAGCTTCTGTTTATTCATTTGGGTGACAGCATGATTGGGATATACCCACATACTATGCAATTAACCCATTGAAAGTGCACAATGCGATGGTTTCTGCTGTATTCAAACAACCGCAACCAACACCACGGTTCATTTAAAATTGTTTTATTTTTATCTTTTTAGAGAGAGAGAGAGACGGAGAGCACGAGTGGGGAAGAGGTGCAGAGGGGGAGAGAGAATCTTTTTATTTATTTATTTATTTACTTACTTACTTACTTGGAGAGAGAGAGAGGAGCAGGGAAGGGGAAGAGAGAGGGAGAGAGAGAATCCCAAGTAGGTTCTCGTCAGCACAGAGCCCCCCATGGGGCTCTATCTCACAGACCGTGAGATCATGACCTGAGCCCAAACCAAGAGTTGAATGAGCCACCCTGGCACCTGGAGACAGAGAGACTCTTAAGCGGGGTCCACGCCCAGTGTGAAGCCTGATGTGGGGCTTGATCCCACGACCCCGTGATCATGACCTGAGCTGAAATCAAGAGTCGGTCACTCAACGGACCAAGCTACCCAGGCGCCCCGCCACAGCTCATTTTAGAACATGCTCATCACCCCTAGAAGAAACCCCACGGCCTCCCTCACTGGGCAGCCACTGTCTACGCTCCGTCTCTGTGGACTGGCCTCTTCTGGACATTTCATACAAATGGGACCGTGTAGTGTGCGGCCTCTTGTGTCAAGCTTCTTTCACTGAGCATCGTGTTTCCAAGGTGCATCCCTGTTGTAGCAGGTGTTGGTACTCGTTTGCTTGTTATGGCCCAGTAACACTCCATTGTGTGGACGCCATGTTGTGTATCCGTTCACCGGTAACTTGGGTTACTGCCGCTCTTGTGGCCGTTGTGAACAATGCTCTCCGGACATTTGTGCATAGATTTTTGTGTGTGCAACGTGCCCTTACTTGTCCTTTATTTCACATCATTCTTTTCTAGGAGCCAAATGTGGTCTTTCGAGTCTCCTCGGGCTCAGGTTTCTTGTGTGTAAAACAGATGTGCCGAGAGTGGCACAGTACACGGGTGTGAGTGTGTGTGCACATGTGTGTGTCTTCCTGTGTCAGTGGGGAGCGAGGGTGGAGAGAGGGGTGCTAATCAGGAAGCAGGTGAGGAGTCGAGCTCGAGGCACCCCCCCCCCCCCCCCCCCCGCCCCAGAAGGACATCCCTGGAGGAGAGGAGTGAGAGATCACCAGCCCCTTCTTCTCTCCAGGTTCCTCTCTGCTGTGCTGGCCAGAGGTGCAGGTGAAAGGAATTTAAGGCACTTTGGGCTCTGGCCTCCGACTGGCGCCATTTGACTTGGAAAGTGAATGTGGAATCATGCCATCGATGAGTCAGCCAGCGGGGAGTTGGAATATGGCCCCTGTCAGCAAGGAATTTCTTCTTCTTTTTTAATGTTTACCTATTTTTTGGAGAGAGAGAGAGAGAACCAGTGGGGGAGGGGCAGAGAGAGAGGGAGACACAGAATCCGAAGCAGGCTCCAGGCTCCGAGCCGTCAGCACAGAGCCCGACGCGGGGCTCGAACCCACGGACTGCGAGATCATGAGCTGAGCCAAAGTTGGACGCCTAACCAACTGAGCCACCCAGGTGCCCCCATATTTATTATTAATATTTTTAAAAATCCATGCAGGACACCTTTTTTTTTTTTTTCTAATTTTTTCGATTATTTTTTTAATGTTTATTTTTGAGAGAGAGACAGAGCATGAGTGGGAAGGGGCAGAGAGAGAGGGGGAGACACAGAATCGGGAACAGGCTCCAGGCTCTGAGCTGTCAGCATACAGCCTACCGTGGGGCTGAAACTCACAAAGCGTGAGATCGTGACCTGAGCCGAAGTTGGACGCTCAACCGACTGAGCCACCCAGGCACCCTGGAATTTTAATTTGATGAAGTTTATAAGTTGTATTGCATATGTGAGCCGCATTCACTTACTTTACAAATATTTATCCACCTAACCAGCGTATACAAGTCCATTTTCTGGCCTACCTCTCCGATGGGTGGAGAGAAGGGAAACTATTTGAAAGGTGTATACAGCAGAGATACTCTCCACAAACAGGTCAGGGACCAGGGGGAGGAAAGCTGGTTCATGGGATCCCAGACGAAGGTTTTGCTCTTATGTCACTCAACCTTGGATTCATGGATTCCTTTCAGAGCAGAGTTGAATTAAGTGGATTTGAAGACCCCTCACCAGTCCCGACACTCTAGAAGGACAACCTTCAGAGGTTAACCTTGGGTCGCCGATTCCCCTCTGCATAAGAGCACATCGGCCCTCATTGCTCAGTGGGCATGGACACACAGCCTGGGAGAGGGGACACGTTGTGTACCCGGGCTTTCCTGGTCTAGGGTCTTCCTCGCTGCACATCTGCTTTGTCCTTAAACTGGTGACTGTCAGAGCCAGGAAGGTGGGACGTAGCACATCTGGACCTGGGCTGAGGCCCGGCAGCATCCAAGGAGCTGAGCAGAGTATCGATGGCTTTGTTGCTTCACTTGTTTTTAATTTTTACTAAGGAAACTTCAAACACGGAGTAGGTAGAACGGTATAATGAGTATCTACGTACTCATCACCCAACTTCAACCATTATTGGCCTTCTTCTACCTTGTTTCATGTATCCTTCTTCTCTAACACATTTTTAAATTTTTTTAATGTTTATTTATTTTTGAGAGAGAGAAAGAGAGCTCACAAGTAGGGGAGGGGCAGGGAGAGAGGGAGACAGAGAATCCGAAACACGCTCCAGACTCTGAGCGGTCAGCACAGAGCCCGGCACGGGGCTCGAACTCACGGACCTCGAGATCATGACCTGAGCTGAAGTCGGATGCTCAACCGACTGAGCCACCCAGGCGCCCCTCTAACACATTTTTTAATTTTAATTTTATTGTTCAGCAAATCTCAGACATCTTATAAATCCACCTGTGAATAATTCAGGATTTATTTCTGGCATGCCTAACTGTACTCTACACACCTCCAAAGCTATTACCACATCTAACAAATTTAACACTATTATCTACCACCCAGGTCATATTCAAGTTTCACTCATTTTAAAGACTGTCCAAATTATGAAGGATATGTTGGCCTATCCAAGCATTCATTCATTCATTCATTCATTCGACTGGCAGCATAAAGTCTTTAATACGGCCAGTCCTTGACGGAGCTCACCGTCACATCGGGAAGACCCACAGATTCACGACTGTGACCCAGTGGGATAAACGTACAGTAGAAATTGGCACAAGTGTGACCGTGTCACAAGGAAGGGCGCAATCAGTTCTGCGGGAGGGCGGAAGGGTCACGGAGGGCTTCGTCAAGGAGGAGGAACGTGGCTGAAGTTTGAAGGATGGACAGGTGGTTGGCAGACAGGTGGGGGGGGCGGGGCAGGAGAAAGAAGGCGTGGGAAGCAAGTGGCACTCCGGATGCACCGGGAGACGTCTCTTGGCAAGTACGCGTGCCCGCTACTCTTCTGGAGTTGTGAACACAACATACTTGTGGGGGAGGACTCACAATAATGTAATAAAAATAAACGTCTACAACGCGCTAAAAATAGGACTATGGAAAAGGAAATCGGAACAAACAACGAGGTGAAGAGGATTAGATGTGCCAGGATTGGGGCGGTTGGCCTATCAGGGTGGGGGTGGGAGAAACTGGCTAGTTGCTCGCACCTCTCTTCCTCCTTTGCACACAAGACCAGGTTTCTTCTCCCTGTTTGCAGTAAGGTGGGTGCAAGCGATTGCGTTCTGGCTGACCAGAGACAAGTGGAAGTGACTCAAGCCACGTCCAGACCTGGTCATGGCCCCGAGTTCCATGTTCTTCCTTCTTCTTCCTCCATGACTTGTCGGAGGCCACACACCGGAGATGAGATGGCAGAGCCCTGGTCCCTAAGTCCCTAGTTTGCAACTGTATTTAAAAATTCTGAACTCAAAGGGGCGCCCACGTGGCTCAGTCGGTTAAGCGTCCGACTTCGGCTCAGGTCACGATCTCACGGTCCATGAGTTCGAGCCCCGCGTCAGGCTCTGTGTTGACAGCTCAGAGCCTGAAGTGTGTTTCAGATTCTGTGTCTCCCTCTCTCTCTGACCCTCCCCCATTCATGCTGTCTCTCCCTGTCTCAAAAATAAATAAACGTTAAAAAAAAATATAAAATTCTGAACTCAAAGGGGTGCCCGCGTCGCTCAGTCGGTTAAACGACCGACTTCGGCTCAAGTCATGATCCCGCAGTCCGTGGGTTCGAGCCCCGCGTCGGGCTCTGTGCTGACAGCTCGGAGCCTGGAGCCTCCTTTGGATTCTGTGTCTCCCTCTCTCTCTGCCCCTCCCCTGCTCACACTCTGTCTCTGCTCTCTCGAAAATAAATAAACGTTAAAATAATTTTTAAAAAGTCCTGAACTCAAAGCCAACATTCACAGTGGAGATGTGTCTGGCTCCCACCGCGGGTCTTCCAGCTCTCTTTTCTTCCCCTGTGTTGTGTCACCTTCCCAGGTCTAGGACAGCAGCTGCCCAGGGTAGGGAGCACAGGCCGAGGCAGGCAGGGCGGGTTGTGCCAGCTCAGAGATGCTAAGCCGAGCGTCTCAGGCTGCCCACCTTCACAACACTGTCCTTCTGAGCCTGGTTTTGTCACTCGGCAATTCTAATTAACAAGTTTGGCTACTGATGTCCTACAAATGTTAATTCTCTTTTCGTCCTAGTAATTTGATATGAGAAATTTCAAACATGCAGAAAATTTGAAATAATTTTACAGTGAACACTCACCGCTCAGATTCTACCCTTAATATTCCTCTACACTGGCTTTACCACACATCCACCTGTCCAGCCGTCCAAGAATTCTTCTTACTTTTGAAATATTTTAAAGTAAATTGCACATGTCAGTGCACTCCCCCTCAAATTCTTCCGTCTGCCTGCACGTCATTAACCAGAGTTCAATATTTGTTTATAGTTTTCCCCTTTGGGGGTAAATCTTACATATAATGAAACGCACAGATCGAAAGGCACAGGTGTGCTTTTGCTGAGTTTTGACAAAACACCTGTGAACGCTTATCACCATACAGAATATTCCCGTCGCTCCTGAAACTTCCCTCGCGCCCCTTCCCCGTCACTCCCCAACTCCCCCCTCCAAAAGCAATCCCTATTTTGATTTGCTCTACTGTAGATTAGTTTCTTCCTAGAGTTCCAGAATCTCACATAAATGGCATCCTACAATATGAAATCATTTATATAAGGCTTCTTTCATTCAGCAGTATGATTTTGTGACTCACCCACGTTCTGGCATGTATTAGTGAGTCCTTCTTTCTATTGCTGGTAAGCATTCCTCTGCAGGAATATACCACGATTTGTTTATCCACTGACGGACACCTGGGCTCTTTCCAGGATTTGGAAATCATGGCTTAAGCTGCCATGAATATTCTTGTTCAAGCCTTTCTGTGAATTGGGGGTGTCTCTTTACTACTTCAATAGGCATGCATGCTACCTTCAAATTGTCATAAATGCCATATCTTTAGTTGCCAGCGATGCTGTGCAAAAAGTTTTTGCCCTCTGATAATAATAATAATCCCCTTTCTTGAGTGTTCGCTATAGCGATGGGCCCTCTAATTTATCCTCATAAGAATCCTGCAAAGCAGATATAATTACATCCATTTTACATACGAAGGGACAGATGTGGGCTCATTAAGTAAGTCGAATGTGTAGACGCTGAGTCACTGCTCATCTGAGGCTCCCTCCAGACTACTCCGGGTTCCCTGCGGCTGTGACGATGGCTTCTGAGTAAACCCCCTGGAACGTTGTGCTCACTCCTCAGAGTGACATCTAGATCTGAACAGGACCCAGTTCTACCAATTTAAATAATTTTGTTAATAAGCTCTTTGCAGTTATGTCAGTGACATATTCTCCACGTTCTCTTTTTTTCTCCTTGATACATATTTTGTAGAATTTTGTTGCTCAAAGATGTATTTATTCAAACCCATCTATCTTGCCTGATGACAGGCTCCATTTTTTAAGAGCCAGAAATTTATCTTTGCTCCACTGCTAGAAGAAATATGCAGTGGGGCGCCTGGGTGGCTCAGTCGGTTGAGCGTCCGACTTCAGCTCAGGTCATGATCTCGTGCTTTGTGAGTTCGAGCCCCACGTCAGGCTCTGTGCTGAGAGCTCGGAGCCTGGAGCCTGCTTCTGATTCTGTGTCTCCCTCTCTCTCTGCCCCTAACCCACTCGCATTCTGTCTCTGTCTCTCTCAAAGATAAATAAACATTAAAAAAAATAAAAAAAAAAAGAAATATGCAGTTCTGTTTTCTTCTTTCTTATGCTTTTTGTCTTTTGCCTTCTGATATATTGGAAACGTGTGGCCATACATGGCGTGAGATGTGGAACCACCTAAGTTTGTGAAATGCCTGCTCAGTAAATAAATCTAAAATAGAAGTGCTACTTCTATTTCATACATGTGAAATACAAGCCCAAATAATTAAAACCTGTTTCCTGAAGTTGGGCAGCTGTCTGGGTGGCTAGCGGGGAGCCCCCAGGAGGCCCCGGGGCCAGCAGGACATGGCATGGAGTGGGGCGGATGGGGGAAAGGGAGCCATGGGAGACCAGGGAAGGTCCCCCTGGGGACCTCGGCTCCTTGCGCAGAAGCTCCAAGTTTCCCTGCAGAGGGGGCGCAGGACTCGGTGCCCGATTCAGTACTGGGGGAGAGAAGCAGGAGGCAGAAATTGGGAACAGACCCCAGTTTGGATGGGATGGTGCCGACCACCAAGGGGGGGCATGAAAGGGCACGCACACTTTTCGGGGATGACGACGCATTCCATTGTTGACGTGTGAGCTTAAGATGATGTGGGTCGTCTAGATGGCTCTGACCAAAGGGAAGAGGCATATTCGAAGGAGCATCGCACCTGTAGGTAAGGGGCTGAGACTCACCAGCAAATGGTGTTGAATCAACTGACAGGTGAATTACCCAAAGAGAGTGAGTGGAGGGGCAAAAGAGGGGGCCAAAGACAGACCCTTCAACATTTAGGGGCAAATGAAAGAAGGCGCCCAAGAAGCAACAGTCCAAGAGGGAAGAGGAAAGCCCTGAGAGCCTGCGGAGGCCAGTGTAGCAGTGAGTTTTGAGGACAGAGAGGGAGGAGGGCACAGCAGGAAAGGTGAGATCTGAAGACTGTATTAAGCCATTAAAAGGGTCTTGTAGGGGGCACCTGGGTGGCTCTGAGGGTTGAGCATCCGACCCTTGATTTCAGCTCAGGTCACGATCTCACGGTTTGTGGGTGTGAGCCCTGTATCCGGCTCTGTGCCGAGTGTGGAGGCTGCTTGGGATTCTCTCTCCCCCTCTCTCTGCCCCTCCGCCCCCTTCCAAATAAATAGACATTTATGCAGAACTGAGTTTGGAGTGGGTGGGTGGAAGAAAATGCAGATCGCCAGTAACTGAGTTCCGGAGAAGGGAAAACCCAAGGGGACACCTGCAGTGTGGGCTTTTCTTCCAGGAGGTTTGCAAGGAAAGGGGAGGAAACTAGATGATCTCTATGCAGTGTTAAGGGAAGTGTTCCTGGTCAGGTTGGTCAAGGCCTGAGGACGTGAAAAGGCTGAGTGAGCGGACGGAGTCTGTTGAGAGAGACGGGGGAGATTCAGGGCTGAGGACTGAGAGAAAGGCTGTTGGGGCCACGCCCTGGCAGAGGGCTTGCCTGGGACTGAGCAGGGACCCACCCTGATGGCGGTGAGGGAGGAGGTGAGGCCGGGTGGCGGTGCATCTATGTTTGTAGGGGCAGGAGTGGTGTGGAGTGTCCTGCGGTGCTCGCACATCCTGAGGCAGAGTTGTCTGAGGAACGTAGCCCCAGCTGCAGAACTTGCCAGAAGCCTGGGGGCCAGAGGTGTAGGGTGTTAGTTAGAGGTCCCTCGAGGTGACCTGAGCTGGGAGATCAGGTCTTGATCTCTGTAGACACAGAGTGGATCCTGGGGACATCGGGGGGCCTCACCTTCACCCCAGGTCAACGTTCTAGAAGCTGGGTGGGGTCTGAGACTGGTAGGATCTGCTCCAGTCCTAGAATAATTACCCTGTTCTAGTGAAAGGTATGTCAGTTCAGAGGTACCAATTAGGGATGGGCAAATTGGGGCAACAGGAGGCAGTGCCCTTTCTTTGTGTCCTATATACGAGGACACAACCCTCCTGCTCACACCCAGCCTTTGTTCTCCTTCAAGAGATGAAGCCAGGGAACGCAATGATTCTGGAAGGCAAGGGCAAGGTCTGTGCCTTGGTGCTCTGGGCCCCACCTGCCGACCATTTTAAAGGGATGGAATTAACACCTGTAAAACTACCGCCCAACCTGAGATCTAGGGCCTTCACAACGGCTTACACCCAGCTGTGTGATCCACACCATTGTGTCCCCTCCTTCTCTTCTCCGAGAGTGACCGCCACCCTGAGTCCCATGTGCATTCTCTTGTTTTCCTTTTTTATATCATTTCACATTATCTATATGCGTGCCTCTCCTCTGTATGCATTCCCAAAACGTATCTATTAAATTTTAATTGTCTTTACCTTCTTTAAGAAGGTATCAGGCGCACCTCAGTCGGCTAAGCGTCTGACTTCGGCTCGGCTCATGCTCTCGGGGTTCACGAGTTCAAGCCCTGCGTCAGGCTCTGTGCTGCCAGCTGAAAGCCTGGAGCCTGCTTCAAATTCTCTTTCTCTCTGCCCCTCCTCTGCACTCATTCTCTCTTTTTCTCTCTCTTTCTCAAAAATAAACAAACATTAAAAAAAAAAAAAAGGTATCAGTTTGTGTGTAATCTTTTAGGACGTCGTTTTCTCACTTAGTATTAAGTTGGTAAGCCTCATCCACATTGCTATGTCACCGTTTCTCCTTTATCTTGACTGCTGCATGATATTCCAGATAAATGATAGATAGATAATGGACAGATAGATAGATAGAAAAAAGATAAGTGGATGGATAGTTAAATGATAGATGATACATAAAGGATGGATAGATAATGGATGGATGGATAGATAGATAATAGATGGGTGGATAGGTAGATAATAGATGGATAGATAGATATGTAGATAGATAGGCAGATAGGTAGACAGATATAGATATGTAAAGAGAACATTTATTCTAGGAATTGGCTCCCATGATTATGAAGGCTGAGGAGTCCTGACATCTGCCATCTATAAGCTGAAGAACTAGGAAAACTGACAGTATAATAATTCAGTCCAAGGCTGAAGGCCTGAGAACCAGGGGAGATGATGGTGTATGAGTCCAAAACCCAAGAAATGAGGCCTTACAATGATGTCAATCCCAGCCCAGGTCTGAAGGCCCAAGGACGCCAATGTCCAAGGGTAGAAGATGGATGTCCCGGCTCAAGCAAAGAGTGCATTTTCCCTCGCTCCCCCTTTTTGTTCTATTCAGGCTCTCAGTGGATTGGACGATGCCCACTCACATTGGTGAGGGCGATCTTTACTGAGTCTGTTGATTCAAATACAAACCCTTCCAGAAAATACCCTCGGGGACTCACCCAGAAATAATGCTTAACCAGCTATCTAGGTACGCCTTTGGCAAATCGAACTGACACATAAAAGTAGCCATCGTAGTGGGTAAAATGGCATCACCGTATCCTGTTCCATTTTCGGTTCGCCTGCCCTTCCAGACCCAGTTCATGAACGGGTTCACCCAGGAAGACCTCTCTGACCAGTATGTGCGTCCAAGTCACTATTCTGGCTGCCACTCAACTGTCTTCTCCCGCTTCCCCACTCTGTCCTTGACTCTTTGACATCAGGGGACACACATGTCTTGTCTGACTCCACCATCAGGTGTATAGTGCATTGTACATAGTATCTCCTTCAGTTAATTTTGCTGCATGAATAAAACAGAATTACTGTTTATGCAGATCAAGGAAATCAAATGCCATTTATAAGGGAGGTGGAAGGGTCCCTGAAGGACTGGGGCTAGGAAGCCAGCTGAGAGCTCGTGACCGTGACCGTAGGTTGTGGTTGGCCAGGTAAGACCCTAATTAGCCACTCTCGGAGGGCCCCGAGGGGATTGTTGGGAGCAGTGTGACTTCTCCCAGCAGGCTGGGGCCAAGGCCTCGGGGAGTTGAGCCATGTCACGGGGCAGAAGCTGATGTTTTGCCCAGAGGCAGAGTTTGCCTTCCGTCTGGAAGAGGTCAAATCAATAGCCCATTATCAGGCCTGCTCTGGTCTTGGTATTCTCTTGGAGGCAGCGAGGAACCACTAACCTCAGCCCCTGCCCGTCGGAAGCTCTCAGCCAGGGGCATGGCGGAGATTCCGATTCACTCCAGGCTACAGTTGTAGGCACATGGTCTGTACTACACCACCGGCCAGGACAGACAAGCCGGGCTGAAGTGGACTGGCGAGTGGGGGGCTTGGGCAGGAGTGGAGGGGCACCCCAGTTTCATAAAGCCCGCCTGGTGAGGACTTTGTCCTTCCGAAGAAAGATGGCGGCTTGCAGTAGGCATGGAGGAGGCCAGGAGCCAGATTCCCCACCACACCTGCCCATCTGTAGTTAACTGGAGTGTTTTCTTTCCAGCGTGCCTACATTCCTCCGGGGTCAGGGAGCTGCTTCCTTGTGGCCTCAAAAAATCTGAGGCTGTGCACAGAAAATAGTGGGGGGGGCACACTGTGCTGGGGATTATTCTTCTAAACCCGCAACCTTATGCCTTCAGTCCTGGCTTCTGTTTGTGCTGCCTTCTGACTACAACCCAGGGGGGCCCAAACAAGAACCTCCTAACTGTTGTTCCAGGATTCTGTCAGGCATATAAACAGACGCTGAGGATACAGAGATGTAATGCATGACCGCGTCCTCAGCCTGCTTGCAAATCCTGGAGGCAAGACTTCCATGAAGCTGTCGTGGTAGGTGCTGTGAAGGGTATGAGTGAAGTTGCCTCCTAGCAGGGACGCCTGGGTGGCTCAGTCGGTGAAGCATCCGACTCTTGATTTCAGCTCAGGTTCAGGTCATGGTCTCATGGTCCGTGAGGTCGAGCCCCGAGTCGGGGTCTGTGCTGACCATGCGGAGCCTGCTTGGGATTCTCTCTCCTTTCTCTCTCTGCCTCTCCCCTGCTCTGTCTCCCTCTCAATAAATAAACTAAAAAAAATAAAAATAAAAATCTTTCTTTCAATTGCCTCTAAGCAAAACACCTGCCCTCCTTTGGAGGGAGACACATCTGGCTGTGCTGTTGGCCCCCAGTGTGTCATCGGTGGGCTCCCCCCACCCCCGCTTTTCAGCCACCTCCTGTGTAAACCATGACCCCCAGAACCACCATTTGTCATGCGCCTGCGGTGTGCCCGGCAGGTGTTTCTCCCAACACACAGCGAGGCTGCCCCGCTCACTTCCGTGTGGCAGAGGAGAAAGTCAAGTTCTGGCAAGACAGGTGACCAGCCTGCCTCGTTCACACAGTCAATGGCGGGGGTAGGGAACAAAATCCGTTAACGTTTGGCTTCTAAGCCTAAGTTCTTTCCATTCCTTCATGCTGCCTCTGGAGCTATGGAGAGGATTAAATGCGATTTTTCACGCAAAATGCCCAGACTGGAGCCCGGACACTGCAGGTTGCTGAGAAGGAGCTATTCCGGTTCCATCAGCAGCGTCTCCCCTCTCTCCCCGTCAAATCCACTACGTCACCCTCCCAGATGGGACACGAGGGCGCATTTCCCCCTTGTGATAACTAACACATGTGCCAACATGTTTATGGAAGATCGCTCACACCGTGCCTTTCATCTCTAAGGACCCAATAACGTTTGGCGAGCAGGCTCCCAGATGCGAGGCTGGTTCTCTCCGCCAAACAAAGGGAGGAGATTATCTAGGAAATTCTGACAAAGAAAGCAATGACTCTGGTCTGATCAATGTGGGCTACTCATGCCCAAACTGGAGCTTTTTGCCCGAATTACCTGAGTGGTGGGTTTATGTAGACCCAGACACAATTTTCTTAATGCTTCTCTCGCCGACCAAGTTCCCCTTCACGTCCTTGGACCCCAGGCGAGCAGGCACCGAGGCTGAGCTGAGCCCAGAGCCCTCCCTGGTGCTCTCCACCGTCTGGGGAGCTGGGGAAGATCCTGAGTCCCTCTTCACCCCAAAACTTTAGTGGTGCTGCTAGCAGTAAGGGTCCCGTCCTCCTCCTCTTCTGAGTCTTTCTCCCCACCGTGGTGCCCTGGTTTTCTCTGATCTGCCCACGCCGGGCTGCTCCTGGGCCTGGGGAGCAGCCCGCTAATCCCTACTGGGGATTAGCCAGCCCCCGGACCAGCGACTAGACCAGCGTTTTAGTAACAATAATGCTTCTTACGTTTCCGCAGTGGTTGGCTTTCACATCCATTATCTCGCCTGATCCGTACCCCAGCCCTGCGAGACAGGCATTAGTGGCACCACTTAAATGAAATAAGGAAAATGAGAAAGGAAGAGAGTGGGTTTATCCCAGGTCAGTCTAGAAAGAGCAGAGCCGGCCCCAGACTGAGGGGAGGGAACCCAGAAGCAGGTGCGATGATGTGTGATTGTCTTCTCTTTCCACTCCCACGTTCTGCTGCATTCTTAGGGGGAAATCAAAACCCAAGACCCAGAGGAGTGGATTTTTGAATGGAGGGATTTCCAGCCCCCGTGAGAAGTGATGGGGGAGTTGCCTTTGGCTGCGGGCGGAGGCCTTTCAGGGGCTTGCTTGTCAAATTACACCCCACGGGCAGCTGCCTCCTTGTGGGCAGAGGGGCAGGAACGGGGTGCAGGGCTAGTGACACAATGTCCCCAAACGAGACAGCATCTCCCTGCAGAAGTTTGGAATCTGGGCAGCAAATTGGAGACCACGTCAGCTGGACGTCCAGTGGCGGCTGCTGCCCCTGACAAGGGCAAAGCAGCACTTTCTACCGCAGAGATGCCCCGCGGAGACAGAGACAGAGAGACAGACACAGACAGAGACAGAGTGGGGAGGCAGAGAGAAGCGAAGGACAGCTGACGCCCTGGATAATTACAGCTGGCAGAGCACCTTTGAACAAGGATCAGAAAGGTCTTCGCAAACACTCATGAATTCTCCCCACCCTGTGAAGAGGGACTAGTTTCTAAATGCGTCGACGCTGCCCAGGTGGTCAGGCAGTGGCCTCTCACTCCCCCAAAAGTCACTGCTGACAGAGGGGACCTGATCACCAAGTCTTTGCTTGGTCTGGCTGCACCCTGGTCCCGTCCTCCATCCCCAGGAGATACCCCAGTGCGAGCTCACCTCTTCCGAAACAGTCACTAGAGCCGAACGTGCAGGGACTCCCTCCCTCAACTGTCCTTTCATTTTTTCTTTCTGTAGTCGTCGGTAGAGAATCTACGTCACCTGCTGACCTGGCTGGGAGACCTCACAGGGCGACTTTGGCAAAGTCAACAGACTCGCACGCAGCTCTCCCAGATATGGTCCAGCGCACATCACTTCCAAATACGTTTCTCGCGGTCTTTTTTGTGTGTCGGAGACGATGACTTTTCCCTTCCACGCCCCTCACCTCTGTCTCCCCCAAAGCCGTCAACACTGGAATCGCAGAAAAAGCACTTTGTAAACTGTAGAGTGTCACACAGATCTCAGCTCTTATTATCACCCTCCTGCTTCCCGATTCTTTGTGCTACATATGCATGGAATTTGCATGATGCTTGAAGACACCATAAAACAGCTACCCAAAGTGAAAGGAAGACAAAAAATGAAATTATGCTGTTATACAGAAAATGCTTTAGGAAATTGCTATCCACGTAGCGCTAAATGGAGTGGTCTTGTGACATTCACTCATGTACGTAGGTGTCCGTGACTGGCCGTGGGTTCATTCAGTTATCGAGTGTTTGTTGAGTGCTCCCGAGGGACCATAGGCTTCGTGGTCCTGGCCTTTCAGGGCACGGAGGGGTCGGAGGTTATAAGATGGGTGGGAAAGACCACCTCTGTGTCTCTTCAAGGCTTGTCTCTCCATTCCCTCTTTTCTTTTTTTTAATAATTGTTTCAAACATTATTTATTTATTTATTATTTATTTTAAGAGAGAGAGTAGGGGAGGGGCAAAGGCAGAGAGAGAGAGAGAGAGAGAGAGAGAGAGAATCCCAAGCAGGCTCCGTGCTGTCAGCGCAGAGCCTGACGTGGGGCTCAATCCCACAAATCGTGAGATCGAGACCTGAGCCGAAATCAAGAGTCAGAGGCTCACATTCCCTCTTTTCTGCATTAGCTGATCTGCCTCCAATAATTCCTGCCACCTGCTCCAGTGAGTTTGGATTTGCAGAAACCTGTCTTGGCTTCTAGCTTTCCTAGTGAAGGTGATTTTCAACAATAAGCTGAGAGGCTCCTTCAGATTCCGATTTCTCAGGAAGAAAAAAAGCCGAAACGAACAATTCTTGAGACCTCAGACCAAGCCTCCTGATTCCCCCAACGGGCCTCCTAGGGGACTCTCAGACCTCCAGCTCCAGTACAGACGTGAACCCCTGTGAACCCGGCTTGGCCCCTTGAGGCCCCGAGCCCCTCCCGACACCCGCATCACGAGGGTCCCCTCCATTTCTGCACGACTCACCCCGACCTCTCCCGAAGGCTCCCCTTTCTGCCCTGTTCCATAGGGCAGCAGCCCAGCCCCACAGAAGCACCACCCAGGTCCTGCCTCCACCCGGCCCCAGGGCCTCGGAGCTGCTCTGGGGGACTCCACGCCCAGCCGAGCTGGCCGTTCTGTCCTGGCAAGTCCTACCGGAACCAACAGGCTCAGACCTGTTGCTTTCCCCTCAGTTCTCTGCTTAACTCTGGCTTCTCAGGGACGACATCACTCTCCTTCACAAGCCTTCATTTCTGGTCTGCTCTCCCCTTCTGAAAAAGGTGGCGCGCGTGGGCAAAAATCCCACCTGGAACCACCGGAATCGGCACCCATTTCCAACCCAGGCCCGGCGACTCCCTGAAGCTTCTCCAAGCTAACCTTGCATCAAAGGGACTTACGACACAGTCCTGTTGTCTTTCTGCAGTGTTAATGGCACGGTGGAATATGAGTACCTGAGTGTTTTTACAGCCTTCTGTCCCTAATCAGGCCAGCTAGCATTTGCTAATGCTCACTTGGCATGAGGGCAGGGTGACGTATTTCACCCCCCTGTGGTCATGGCACCCTACTTCTCCAGGAACTGCCCCCCTAACGGACTGCACATCCTGCCCGAGTCCCCTGTCCCTGCGCCTTTCCTGACTGGTCTGCACGCCCAAGACCGCCATCTGCCGCCGTCTATCCTGTCCCTGCTTGGGCAAATTCCCAGGCTCTTGGTCTTGTCCTAGGGGAATAAGGCTTGTCCCCTGTGGGCAGATATCCGGGCTTCGGTTCCTCCTGAGCCCACGTCCAGGGCTGTCCCGGGCTTGTGGTGCCGGCCTCCCCTCTCCACTGTCTGTGCTACATTCCTGCTCGCAGAGCTTGGGATTCTGGCCCTCAGTGACTTTGAACACATCTGCACATTTGGGTGTTTATTACCCTTGTCTGTCTTTCCTACTAAACTGGCGATTTTCTGAGAGCAAGGACTCTACCAAGTTGTCTGCCTCATGGCTGATTTCTTAGCACCCAGCTCAAGGACTGTTTGTTGAATGCGTGAATGAATACAGGCAAATAAAAAACAGATGTTTACACACCACTTTATTCTAAAAGCAATGTTAGGCAGCTTCCTTTCACATCTATTTTCCTTGATTTGTAAACAACTTCTCAAGGGTTAAAGTCCTCTTTAAAGATGAGAGGAGAGAGGCCCAGGGAGAGTTAATGAGTCCACTTGTCTGAGGCCACACGGCGAGTTGCTCAGAACTGGATGGAACCCAGATACTGGGGGGGTGGAAAGGGGCCCACGCCTGAGTGCGGGGATAATGTTCTATGAATAGTAAGTCACAGCACCTCTATAAAGAGCCCCACCCCACCCCCAGCCCGGGGGGTAGACGCTTGTGGAGCAGGGAGCATTGAGTTTGACATTCCTGACATTTTAGTCTCCACCAAGCGTGGTGACCGGTGACCGCAGTCCTGGGGAGGCAGGGCAGGCGGCCAGGCGGCTGATGTCCTGTTGCAGGAAGTGTCTGAGGGCTGGACAGGGGTCCCACAGCCTCCTTGGGAGCTTCTGGGGGCCCCGGGGGCCCTGGGGTCCCAACACCTGCCACTCTGGTGGGTCTTTTCTCTTCTGCTCACTGGGCAGACGGTGACGTCCCCATGGGCATCTTGTGTGTCTGCATCTCAAACAGCTGCAAAGGTGGAACTTAAGGAAGGACTCCTTCTTTGGAATAATGGGGAAATAGATGTGTCTGAGGTCACCGTCACTGTCCCTCCTGGCCTCAATGAAAAGGACGTGTGTGGTGTTCAACTCTGGCATTTAGATTCTGCCAAGCACCTCCCCCCACCCCTGACAGCCTCCTCCAACAGCCGCGCCTCCTGCCCTCACCCCAGCCTGCTCCTCAGGGGCTCCCTCCTGCCGCAGGGCCTGATTCTTGTCCCTCCGGTTTGGTGTCTTCCAGCTTTCAGATGCCCACCCCTGCAGCCCCTTGGGTACTACCCACACCCTCCTGCCCCAGACCTGAAGAATCCCCACCCAGATGGCAGGGCTCACCAAAGACCCCCTCCATGTGCCTGGGCTTGCCATTAGCCCATTCTGGCACTTTCTGTGCAAGTCAGAGCCACCTCTCACATTCAGGCCTCCTGGGACAGAGTCAGGGTCTTTTGTAGTCTCTAGCTTCATCTAAAGGGACTTTAGTGTTTTGTGGCACCTCTGATGACATCTGATGGCACTCTTTGTTGACCGAGCAGAAACCGTGAGAAGCCAGTGGCCAGGGGAGCCGGCCTGGCTGCCCAGCTGGGTCCACACCCTTCTCTGAGGCCTCGGGCCTTGCTGGGTGGGTGTGCCAGGCCCGTAGGGGACCCACTCTGTGGGTGGAGCTCTTTGGGCTGAGACCACAAGGGGCTGAGGGCGTGTCCTCTTTTGCCAGTAGGGAAACCCTTCTGACACTTTTTTTTAAATTTCTTTTTTTAAAGTTTGTTTATTTTTGACAGAGAGAGAGACAGAGCATGAGCAGGGGAGGGGCAGAGAGAGAGGGAGACACAGACACCGAAGCAGGCTCCAAGCTCCGAGCCGTCAGCACAGAGCCCTAAGAGGGGCTCGAACCCACTGACCGTGAGATCATGACCTGAGCTGAGGTCGGACGCTTAACCGACTGAGCCATCCCCGCGTCCCTCCCTTCCGTCATTTTTGATGTTCATGTGATTTAAGTTGTCCCTATAACTCTGGACTCCCAGGCAATCTGTGAAGGCAGCAGTCTGTCTGGCACACCGGCCACACCTCTGCACTCCCCCTCCTTCTCGTGTCCCTTCTCTCACCCGAGATCCCCAGACCCCTCGCTAGGGATCGCAGAGTTTTGTGCCTGTGCAGCGGGCCGTGCTTAACCCGGGGGGCGAGCCGCCCCCCGATGGGGTGTTTGAGGCCCCTGTAGGGAAGCAGTGGGGCCTGCGAATCCTTCGGCGCCCTCCTCCCTACTGGCCTACTTTCAGAGGGAGTCCCGGGCCAGGGACTCCTCCACAGACTGGGGGCAGCACAGGGCCACTGCATTTCCCGGGCTCCCTTTCAGCGCAGACTTCTGGGAGACTGTTTGTTAGTTCGCTTCCTGGCCTTCCTGCCAAGTGCCCTACAGCCTGTGGAGCAGCCCGGCAGGTTCAGCTGAGGATTCCGACCACTGCTGCCTTCATCCCCAGAATATCAAGTAGGCTCGGGCCGCCTCGGTCAGCGCTTTCTGCTACCCTCGCCTCGCCTCTGCTGGGGGTGGCGTGTTTGGGGGTGGGGGTGGGGGTGGGCCACGAGCCATCTTAGGGTGGCATTAGGGCCACCGGAGTGGGTTTGGGTTTGGCCCATTTGCATGGATTCAGCCTGGAGAGCTCGGAACGGCGGGGATGACAAGAATCACAATGACAGCCGCATTCGTTCAAGGGAAACTCAGTCACATCTATGCGTCCCCGTCTCCCGTGAAGAGCGCATTCCTGTGGCAGAGCTTTGTGCTTCAGGGCACATCATCTTTGTGAGCGATGCCACTGCCACCCTTTCCCTCACTTCGGAGAAGAGCAAAGAGTTGTTCGACAAGAGCATCCACGTTACCAAAGGGATCGCATTTCTGTGAAGCTTCTCCTCTTAGTTTCAGAATGTATGCAAAGTTGACATCCTACTCCTTTTTTTAAAGAGTTTTAAAAATGTTTATTTATTTTTTTAAATGTTTATTTATTTTTGAGAGTGAGAGTGTGAGTAGAGGAGGGGCAGAGAGAGAGGGAGAAAGAGGATAGGAAAGGGGCCCTGAGCTGTCAGCACAGAGCCCAACGTGGGGCTTGAACTCACGAACCATGAGATCATCCGCAGTCAGACGCTTAATCCACTGAGCCACCCAGGTGCCCCTAATGCTTATTTATTTGTGTGAGAGAGAAACAGCATGCACAAGCAGGGCAGGGGCAGAGAGAGAGAGGGAGACACAGAATCTGAAGCAGCTCCAGGCTCTGAGCTGTCAGCACAGAGCCCAATGTGGGGCTTGAACCCACGAACGGCAAGATCACGACCTGAGCTGAAGTCGGATGCTTAACAGACTGAGCCACCCAGGCGCACTGACATCCTACTCCTTAATATAACCATGTGTGCTTTTATGTAAAAGTGATATTTTAATGACCGGAAAGGCCACTTAATTTACTGATTTCACCCCAAATCTCTGAGTAAACGTGACACATGAGGAAGATTAGCGTATCTACTCCCTGGCCTGGCTCCACAAACCCACAGGTAACACACATTTCCCAGTTTGAGAAGCAAGGGAAGAACATACTCTTTTCTTTTCTTTTCTCTTCTTTTCTTTTCTTTTTTTTCTTTTCTTTCTTTTCTTTTTTTTTTTTATGTTTATTTTTGATATATATATAGAGAGAGACAGAGCACGAGCAGAGGAGGAGCAGAGAGAGAGGGAGACACAGAATCCAAAGCAGGCTCCTGGCTCTGAGCTATCAGCACAGAACCCTATGCAGGGCTTGTGACAGCTCAGAGGCCGATGCGAAGCTAGAACTCATGAACTGCGAGATCGTGACCTGAACCGAAGTCGGACGCTTAACCGACTGAGCCACCCAGGCGCCCCTAGAACATACTATTTTCTCTACAAAGCCCAATCATCAGGGTGCCTGGGTGGCTCAGTCGGTTAAGCATCTGACTTCGGCTCGGGTCCTGATCTTGAGATCCGTGAGTTCAAGCCCCACATTGGGCTCTGTGCTGACAGCGCAGAGCCTGGAGCCTGCTTCGGATTCTGTGTCTCTTTCTCCCTCTACCCTTCTCCTGCTCGTACTCTGTCTCCCTTCCAAAAATAAATAAACAAACAAACAAAAAAGAAGAAGGCCCAATAATCGCCTTTTCTTGCCTACTTCTGTGGGCTTTATTAATCATGGCCACTCACTGTGATGTTGTACATGTAACAGAGACTCAAGTTCCCCTCCCCACGTCCTGCTCTTGGACACTCTTCCATTTGTTTCCACATTTAAAGCTGAAGGCTTCAGTTCAACACGAGTGTAAATTCTCCCCGAGGTGTTCCACTTTCAGCAACTGTCAGCTCTCGATGTGCGAGGGCAGGAAGGAGAACCTTTAGGGAGATGGTTTAAGGGTCTGGGCTGGATGACCCTTAAGGGGTCCTCCGTTAGGGGTCACAGAACAATCAACAAAAACACTGGCAGGACTAGAGCCCTGGCCAGTCGAGCCACACGTGTGGTTCTGGGGCTCCACACCAGGAGACCAGAGCTTCGCACATTGGAGGAACTCAGCAAAGCTTTGGCTGCTCGAGCTGTTCTATTTTGGGGAGCTCTGCTTTGTCACTTAGGATGCAGCCTAGGACGCAGACCCATCGACATGGTGCATATGAAACGTCATATTGTGGCAAACCTGAATCCGGATCCCGTAACCAAGCGGTCCTCCTAGGTCCTCCCTGGGGGGAAAGGATGGTTTTCTTTGAATGACAATCCTGGTTGTGGTTGCTGCAAAGTCAGGCAGTGGAGGGGGGCTGGCGGATACATGACGGGAGGCAGGGAAGCAAAGGCACGAGGCACGTTGACTCCGGTGGCCGGGTACAGGAAGAATGGAAGAGGGAGAGGAGGAGGGAGAGGCGGGCAGGGGCCGGGCAGGGGAGGCTTTCAGTCCTGCAGTAGCTATGGGGCCTGCCTTCTATGCCCCCGGCCGAGATCTCCTGATTCATCTTGGGTTCGAGGACCAGCTGGGCCGTACACAGCCTTCCCTGGCAGCTCACGAGACCCTCACAATCCTGGTCGCTTGGGTCACTGTCAGAATATACCTCGAGGCGGAAATACCACGAGCAGAGCTGTGAGCACTGGACACGCCACCTCAGGCCAAGGGACATCTATGCTTGAGGACTCCCTGGGGGCAGGGGCCATCCCTAGGGTCAGAGTTTTATCTCCATCACCCAACACAAGGCTTGGGCAAAATAACTGCCCACAAATATTTGTCAAGCGAATAAATGAACAGCGTGCTCTGTACCTTGAAAATCAATCAACATAATTCACCCTACCCACAGATAAAAGAGGAAGAAGTCGGTGGTCATCTCAATACGGTCAGGAAAAACACATGACAAAATTCAGCATTCATTCATCACAAAAACACTCAGCAAAAACTAGAAGCTATCAACCGAATAAAGGCACTTCTGCAAACACGTACACCTGACATCACACTCGACTCAGTGTTTTTCTGTAAAAAAAAAAAAAAAAGGATGTCTGCTTTCACCATTTCGAGTCAATGTCATGTCGGAGCGCCTAGTCAGAGCAGTAAGGTATAGATACGAAATAAACGACATAGATTGGAAGAGAAGAAGCAAACTTTTCCTGTTCGCAGAATTCCCAAAGAAGAAAAATTTTAATGTTATATTTATTATTTTATTTTAGTTTTTAAAAAAATTGTTAAAAATATTTTTTTTAATTTTAAAAAATTAAAAAAAAACTTATTTATTTTGAAGGAGAGACGACAGAGTATGAGTCGGGAAGGGGCAGAGAGAGAGGGAGACACAGACTCCGAAGCAGGCTCCAGGCTCCGAGCTGTCAGCACAGAGCCCAACGCGGGGCTTGAACTCAAAAGCCTCGAGGTCATGACCTGAGCCGAAGTCGGACGCTCAACCAACTGAGCCACCCAGGCGCCCCGTGTTATATTTATTTTTGAGAGAGAGAGATAGAGTGAAAGCAGGAGCAGGGCATAAAGAGGGGGAGACACAGAATTTGAAGCAGGCTCCAGGCTCTGAGCTGTCAGCATAGAGCCTGATGAGGGGTTCGAACACATGAACTGTGAGATCATGACCTGAGCTGAAGTTGGACGCTCAACAGACTGAGCCACCCAGGCGCCCCTCTAAGTTGTTAGAATAAACAAGTTTTTCAATGTCATAGGATATAAGATCAATATACAAAAACCAACGAGGAAGTAAGAATTGAAAACGTTTCTTTTAGAAAAAAGTGTTTATTTATTTTGAGAGCGAGGGAGAGCACAAGCAGGGGAGGGGCAGAGAGAGGGAGAGAGAGAATCCCCAGCACAGAGCCCGATGCAGGGCTCGATGTCACGACCATGAGATCGTGACCTGAGCCGCAGTCAAGAGTCAGACGCTCAACCGACTGAACCACCCAGGCGCCCAAAATGTTTCTTTTCTTTTTTCCAAAAAATGTTTCTTAAATAAGCACTTCATTCAGTGACCAGCCCGTTTCGATGCTCCATAAATATGCAATCGAATTAGGTGCTCAGGTCATTCAGATACTTAATAGTTGAACAGGGATTAACATCAGTCCAAACAAGATAATTTTCTATCACATATCCTATGTCACACGGCTGCTGGCTAGCTGGACTTTAAAGGAATATTTGATTTAAATGGCATTCATCATGTGTTATTGTAGATAGCCTTCACTGCTAACTTTACGTTCCCAAGAGATCAAAAGCAGTGTAACTTCCCATTTCACAATCGCTATGAGCATACTTTGAAACCTCAAGTATTTTAGCGTACCTACCTCCTGCCCTCCTAAAGATAAAGGTAAGCCCCAGATATTCCCATCACCAGGTTAGCAAACTGTTCACAGTTGTTGGCTGCATCCATCCAACACCCAAAAAAAAGAGGAGTTTCCTGCTGAGCTGGTACCCGTGACGGGATTACTCAGCCCCCAGTCGCCTATCAAGTGGCTGGACGTCTGTTAAACAGAACAGCACTGTTGAGCACGGTTCCCTTGAATCATGTAGTAACCAAGATTTCATTAAGTGGTGTAAAGGGAAAAAAAATTAAAAGACGTAATAGCTTCTAAGGGGAATGTTTAGAAATGTACTCAAAGGTGAAGTAACTAAGACGAGAGCTGTATGTCCTATTAGCACGCCTACAGACTTCCATCCAGGAGATTTTATCATGGTGAGTACGCTTTGGACTTAATCAGTGGTTCTTGTGTCTTTTGTTTTGTTTTTAAGTTTATTTACTTTGAGAGAGACAGTGCCAGTGGGGGATGGGGAGGAACAGAGAGAGAGAGAGAGAGAGACAGAGAGAGAGAGAGAGAGAGAGAGAATTCTAAGCAGGTTCCATGCAGCCAGTGCAGAGCTCTAGGTGGGGCTCAACTTCACAAAACTGTGAGATCATGACCTGAGCCGAAATCAAGAATCAGATGCTTAACCGACTGAGCCACCTAGGTGCCCCAATGGTTCTTGAGTCTTAAATCAACCAGCAACAGAGAACTACTGGTGGCTCCTGAGCTATAGCAAAGCTGCAAAGCTTTGGGGGATGGGGGGACGTCCCTCTCTCACAGTCTCCGTCTTTGTGGACGCACACTGTCTGAGACAGATACGGGGAAGGCCTCCTGTCCGACTAACCTCATCATTGGGAAATCACCTAGTGCTCCCGACAACGCAGACACAACTTTGTTTGCAAAGGGGTTTGAGGCACGTTTTAATCGGCTGCACATTAGAACTATCTGGAGGAGGGAAATTTTGTGGTTGGTGCATTGGAAAAAGTGTGAACTGTGGAGGGACACATCTCAATTCAAACCTTGGCTTGGCCAAGTCCCTACCTGTGTGACCTTGAGTAAGAAATATGCTCTCTTAGCTTCAATTCCCTTTTCGGTGGGATTACCACAAAAGCACAGAGGAGTTGGACTACATCTATGGAGGCCCTTTTGCAATCTACCTTACAAATTATACCGAGCACAGTAGCAGAAGGCATGACCCTCTCCTTCAGCAGAGATGGGGAGCAAACCCATAATAACATATAGATTTCTTTTCTTTTAATGCTTATTTATTTTGAGAGAGAGAGCACAAGCAGGGGAGGGGCAGAGAGAGAGGGAGAGAGAGAATCCCAAGCAGGCCTGACATGGGACTTGGTTTCACAACCATGATATCATGACCTGAGCTGAAATCGAGTCAGATGCTTAACCGACCGAGCCACCCAGGCTCCTTTGACATAGAGATTTCTAATTGCTCGCTAAATAATGATGATGACAAGTAGAGAAAAAAAAAAAAAAAATCAAAACGCCTCTGGTCAGTAGGGAGAAAGTACACGATTAGTTTATTAGAATTACTTGATTATTTTTTTTCTCTTCATTTCTATGTTTAGCACTCTAATAATAGTAAGCAAATGTGTACAAAAATGTTCCTTCCCTCTAGCAACCAAAGGAGTGCAAATTAAAGTAAACTGAAGGGAACTTTTTACACCAGATTATCAAAAGATAAAAAGGGATAATGCTCCATGCTGGTGAAGATATGATGAAACTGGCACTTTTTTTTTTTTTTTTAAGTTTATTTATTTTGACAGAGTGCAAGCGGGGGAGGGACAGAGAGAGAGAGAGAGAGAGGGAGGGAGAGAATCCTAAGTGGGCACTGCACTCAGTCTCACGAACCATGAGATTATGACCTGAGCCAAAATCAAGAGTTGGATGCTTAATTGACCGAGCCACCCAGACACCCTGAAATGGGCACTTTTAACTCATATTGTTGTGCAATCTAATTAGAAAGAAAAATATCGATGTTTGTTCACTGCCATATTCTCTAGTAAAGCAAAAGCTATGTGTAACTAAAATATCCACGCCCAAGAGAATGAAAAATCAGAGTTCATCAGCAAGCAGCCTTTTAAAAACTATTTTTAAGAATATGCATAAACATCAAAACATTGTAAGATATAAATATCACATAAAAGCATACATTGGACATGATGGCAAAAATATGGCAATGTTCATATATGGCCGAAGAATGGGAGGCATATGTAAAAATTAAAATAATGTTTGCATTAGGATGGTGAGATGATGACTGTTTCTTCGGGAATTTACTTTAACGTTACCCTGTTGGTTTTAAGAGAAAACAGCCCTGGGAAATATGATTTCCTGTTCATCTTTCTTTGACGTGCATCTTACAATCTTACGGGACTATAATGAGAGTTAAAGGTCCATGAAGAGTCACTTCCTCCAGCCTTCGTGATGAGCTTGTTAGGTAACACAGCTAACACTTGAGCAGACACCGCGGCTCACATCTAAGGTCAGTGAGTTGGAAACGAGATCTTCTGAATTAATTGTTCACATTTGAATTTACATTCATTTGGTCTCCACCTAGATCCTACAAGGCACTGAAGGCTGGGGAATGTACCAGCAGGGCCATTAACTCGACACTAAAGGTGACTGTGTGTTCTTGACTTTGAGTCTGTCTGCCGTTGTGCGGTCGGCTTTAATCTTGGACTGTTATTTCTATCTAAAGGACCTGAAGCCTTTAACGTGGATATACTGCAACATAGCTAAAAATAGAAGTAAAATTAGGTTCCCTTGCTAGACAACCCAATTGTTAAGAGAAAGAAAGAAAGAAGGAAAGAAAGAGAGGAAAACAAACAGAAAAGAAAAAAAAAAGGCATATCGCACCTTTCAAAGCATCATTATCCAGAGGAAGATTTTAACTCCACCTGACATCCCAGGGGTCAAAACGCTTGAACACAATAACCTAACACCGAGATTAGTTTTGTTTGTCTTCTCATATCCTAGTTTGATTTAGTTCTGAGATTTTACCCTCAATATATTTAGTGAAATACGTAAGGTTACTGTTGTTAACTCTTATCTATGAGAAGTATATTCTCTCCTGGGGCGCCTGGGTGGCTCAGTGGGCTAAGCGTCAACCTCGGCTCAGATCATGACCTCGAGGTCTGTGAGTTTGAGCCCCGTGTTGGGCTCTGTGCTGACAGCTCAGGGCCTGGAGCCTGCTTCGGATTCTGTGTCTTCCTCTCTCTCTGCCCCTCCCCTGCTCGTGTTCTGTCTCTCTCTCTCTCAAAAATAAATAAATGTTAAAAAAATTAAAACAATTTTTAAAAAAGGAGTACATTCACTTCCTTCGCAAACAAATCCCAGGGGTTTAGATTACATAATACAATGGCTATAGTTTCATAATCATTCCCCACTTATTAATTGGCCTGGGATCTTGTGCTGGTCGCTGGGAGGAAGAGAACGCAGTCCCATGTCTGGTAAATTGTGGGATATTTTGTCCCGGCTGCTGCTGTCTTTGGCATGCACTTTTCCCAAGAACCTGTCATAGTCCCTCCTAATTTTCACCACCACCTGTGCACCAATGGCCTGCCCCTCTCTCTCCACGCTCAGGCCTCATATCACACGGCCGTTTTTTTTGCTGGATATGTCCCCGAAGTCTCATGGACACCTTAAACCTCATTCACATGACACTGGACCCACCTAGATCTCAAACTTGTCTGTCTTTCTTTCTTTCTTTCTTTCTTCTTTCTCTTCCTTCCTTCCTTTCTTTTTTTTCTTTCCTTCTTTCTTTCTTTTAAATGTTATTTCTGGTATTATCCTGTATTTTTAAAAAAATTTTAACATTTATTCATTTTTTTGAGAGAGAGAGAGAGAGAGAGAGAAAGAAGAATGCAAGCAGGGGAGGAGCAGAGACGGGGGAGACACGGAATCCGAAGCGGGCTCCAGGCTCCAAGCTGTCAGTACCGGGCCCAACGCGGGGCTCAAACTCACAAACCGTGAGATCATGACCTGAGCCGAAGTCGGACGCTTAACCAATGAGCCACCCAGGCGCCCCAAACTTGCCCCTTTTGTGTGTTCACCATATCACTTGGTAACGACCGCCATCTGCCCTCACCTTCACCGCCCCCCTTCCCCAGAGAGCAGCTCTGTTTGGTTTGACAGCCTACGTATTTCCAGCTCAGATTCCTCTGCTCCGTCCCCGCTGCCCTTTTCTCTGTTGGTCTTTCTTTCCCTTCTTCCCATGCTGTTGTGGCCACGGCTGCCCCCGGCGTTATGGGGAAATATGTTTTTGCGGGGCCCTGCTTATGGACACACTTTGATTACAGCTGTATTACAAAATTCACGGATCAGATAACCGTGAGCGATTGATTTATCAATGAGGATCTAGAAACATCGGTAGAAAGAAGGGGCTGTGTTTTTGTTGATCCTCTGGGTAGTGCATAGGAAGGGCCACCGTAGTGTCAGGCCACCTCTCCTTCCTGATCAGGCCCGGAAGCCACGTCTTCATGTTCTCTCCTGTGTGTCTTTCTTTGCTGGCTAGCTTACCTGAGGAAAAGGTAGCCACCCTGTTCTTGCTTGCGATGCCATGGCTCTGCTGGGGTTAGAACTAACTTTCCTCTGCAGTTCTCTGATGTCGTTTGTTTAGTGCCATTTCCGGCGTTACTCTTGATTCTGCCTTTGCCACTGTGGACCCCGTGAATAAATGGCTCCCTCAAAATAGCGCATTTTTCGGCCGCGTCTTCTACTGCTCTCCCTAGGCCCTAACTGCTGCATCCCCAGGATGTGATGCCTTTCAATGCCGACTGTACCCCCGACTGCAGACCGGCGGGGATGATATGAGTGATCCTGTTCGCTGGAAGAACGTCGCATGCCCTGTGTGGCACGACATAAGACTGACCTGTAAATACGAAATGTCACCACATGGTTGGAGGCAAGAAAGGACATTGTTTTGAGAGTAGAAATGGAAGAGGACAGGGACACGCTGCTGCTGACATTGTGAAGCGAAGGTGTCAGAAGACTTTTGTCTCCCTTCCAGGACCGCCCGAAATGTGACAAGGGTCCTGCAGAAGGTGGGGCAGCCACCCTGGGTGCCAGCTTCCTGCCATACTTAGTGCTGTAGACTGGAGGCAGCACCGTGGTTGTGCCATGCAGGTGTGGAAACAACCTATGGGGACACAGATGTGGCTCCAGCCCAAGGGCCAGCCATGGACTCTCAGTAGCCTAGAGCCTTGAAGTTATCTTGATCCAAAGTGAGGGAGAATCAACCCAAGTCAGCACGTCAGCACCAATGTGGTGGCCCAGTTTCAAGGTCCCATGAGAGAAATACAGCGCTGGCCAGGTGGAGCAATCTGTTTGCCAGGCCATTGTCCTAGAACCTGGGTCCTGTGGGATGATACCACAGATGTGAGTCTTGGCATTCCACAGGGCATCTGGTCAACCCTGCATGCAGGACAGAGGGTAGGAAAGCACCTTGATGGAACTAGATGAGGGCTGGGCCACATAGTTCTTCGTCCAGGCTTGGGACGCCCCGGGCTCTGCAGATCCAAGCCAGTCCCAAGCACTGGAGGGGGCTCGGAAAACTTGGAGGAAGGCCCTCCAATGCGTGGGGAACCCAGAGACTCAGAGCATGAGTTAGGGGCCAGACCTAAGAGTGGATTCAGCTGCCTTCTAACCCAGCTCCTGACCTACACATGCACATATCATGCTGTGATTCAGCACTGGGCCTTTGCTCATGACATGCCTCTGCTTGACAGCCCTTCCCTCCATCCCAACCTTTACCAGGGCAGCTCTTAATCATGATTTAAGATGCAGGTCAGGCATCACTTTCTTCGAGAAGCCCCCACTTAACTCCTCAGCCCGGGGAAGGCACTTCCTCCTGGGTGCTCATCTCTATTACCGCACCTGCCACATGCTGTCATAATACTGTGTTTCTGGGTCTGTTTCCCTGAGAAACTTATGGTTTCCTTAAGGTCAGGGATTTTCTTCATTCATCTTTGTATTTGTAGTCACCTGCAGAGTGACAGATACATAATTGGTGTTCGGTAAAATGTCAGCTGGATAAGTTACTAAGGAAAGTGTGAAGGATGTGAGACTCTTTAGAAACACGTATTCAAAAATAGGTATTTTCATGGACTCATCATCATTTTATTTATTTTTTTTAATTAAAAAAAAGTTTTTAATATTTATTTTTGAGAGATATGGGGATACAGAGCATGAGCAGGGGAGGGGCAGAGAGAGAGGGAGACACAAAATCCGAAGCAGGCTCCAGGCTCTGAGCTGTCAGCACAGAGCCTGACGTGGGACTCTAACTCATGAACTGCGAGATCATGACCTGGGACTCATCATCACTTTAAAACACCTAGTTCCAAACGTTTCTTTTACAGTAACCATGACGTAGTTCTCAGCTGTCATTATCCTTACATTGATTCTTTGGGACTGAGAACTTGCCATGTGATGGTCCAGCCCGTCTACTGTTTCATCAAATATGTTGTGTATATGACACAGTTAGGCCAGCGATTGGTGCGCTGTGTTCATGCGGTACATTTATTATTGTTGTCAGGAGACTTAACTTCCAGTTTCTGGTTATGATAGGATATATTTCAGGCCCAAACCTCCCAATGAAAACAACCAAAAATGCTAGATAAATTATTATTGACAATCTTTTAAAAGGCACCAGAGATCTGACAAGATAGTAAAGAGCTACCAGGCCAAAGTTGAAGGGAAATGGAAATTCAGAAACTGTTAGAAAACTTGAACTTGTTTTTCTTGGCTTCATGGAGCAGTAGAGAGAAACAAAGCCCAGGGCTGCACGAGGTGGGGATGCTAAAGGAGGTCTTCCCGTAAAGAGTGGAGGCCCCACGGAGATTCAATCTCATGGGAGGACTAACCCTAAAGCAAACCAGCTCTCACAGGGAGTGGCAGCCAGATTTACATTGTGTGGTTGGTTAAAAAAAATTCCCAAGCCGTGGCCTTGGTTTAAAATGGTCTCAGAGACACCTGGGAGGCTCAGTCGGTTAAGTGTATGGCTTCAGCTCACGTCTCACAGTCTGTGACTTTGAGCCCCACATAGGGCTCTGTGCTGACAGTTCAGAGCCTGGAGCCTTCTTCGGTTTCCGTGTCTCCCTCTCTCTCTGCCCCTTTCCCACTCATGGTCTGTATCTCTCACAAAAATGAATGAACATTAAAAAAAAAATGGTCCCATATTGGGATGCCTGGATGGCTCAGTCAGTTGAGTGTCTGACTCTTGATTTCAGCTCAGTCATGATCCCAGGGTCATGGAATTGAGCTCTGTGTTGGGCTCTGTGTTGAGCGTGGACCCTGCTTAAGACTCTCTCCCTCTCTTTCTCTCTCTCTCTGTCTCTCTCTCTTCTCCCTCTGCTTTCTCTCTCTGAAATAAAATAAAATAAAACCTTATAAAATATAAAATAAATAAAAAATAAAATGCTCCCATACTGTTTATGCCTACTGATATCTAGAAAAAGCAAACACAGATACTCTCTAGATAAAGCACCTTCATTGCAGTTTTCACATTTTTCTTACAAGTACATTTCAGGTGCAAGGGACAGCCCACAGTCAAATATAACCAAGCATCTAATGATGCAAGCAACATGTGAGGGAACCATCTGAAAAAACAGACGACAGAAGCAGACCCGCAAATACTTTTAAATCCTGAAATTATTGGGCACAGACTGCAAAATAACTATGCTTACTGTGGTTGGCTCCTTATAATACTAGTGGCCTCCTCAGCAGGCCTATTTTCAGCGTGGATCGGAGAATTACTCTCAGGAGCTAATCCAATCATCTGGTTCTCCGCACTCTCAATGATTCTGTCAACTACCGATGTCCTTTTCTGCTTAAACTAGCTGGAGTGGGGTCTGCCTTCTGCAGCTAAGATCTTAACCAGTACAGTGATATTGTCTCTGTGTTTTGCATATCCACGGTATCTTTTTGTTCATCCGGCTGTGTTTTGGAGTTGTGTTCTTTTCCCCCACAGTGGTCTGTAGATTCTACTCTAATGTGCAGTTTCCAGAATTACAGTTAACAGTCTGATGGCAGCTGGATTCCTTCTCCTTTGTAAGGAACTTGTCCTTTCCCATCGAAAACTTGGAAGTTTTTATTTTTAATTTGGATATGCCATGCTTGGATGATGATCCTTGCTTGAAAAACTCCAATGAACGCCATTAAAGGATCTGAGGTTTCTCGAATCACAAAGGATGTGAAAACATTTCTGCGGAGCTGGATGAATAGGGAGGAAATGGCACAGCATTGTCCCAGATGAACAGGTAGCACCCAGGCCCCTTGAGTCCTCATGGATGGTTCATGGCCAAAGACCTTCAAGAGCGGCAGTCTACAGGTGTGAGAAGCCCACTTTCGCTTTCTCGGGTTTTCCACATACCTTCTGGCCCCTTCTGACTCTTCTGGATGTCTACCCATGTGCTCTAAGGGCAAAGGACAGGTACAAACTCCACCAGCACATTCTTGAGCGTTCAGCATGTGATTCTTTGAACCAAAAATCAGGTGTCTGGGCCTTCTGTAGTTTAAGCCGTCTCTTGGAAGGATTCCTGCTCTTTGGAATATATGAATTTTATGAGAATATGCTCGGATGTGCGTCTCTTATCCAATCTTGCCTGATTTGGGGGACACTTACTCTGTAGATTTATCTTGCTTCAGATGAGGTTTTTAAAATTTTTTTTAACGTTTTTTATTTATTTTTGAGACAGACGGAGACAGAGCATGAACGGGGGAGGGGCAGAAAGAGAGGGAGACACAGAATCGGAAGCAGGCTCCAGGCTCTGAGCCGTCAGCCCAGAGCCTGACACGGGGCTCGAACTCACCGACCGCGAGATCGTGACCTGAGCTGAAGTTGGACGCTTAACCGACTGAGCCACCCAGGCGCCCCAGATGAGGTTTTTAAAAACTGTTTCATTATCACTCCTCTTTATCTCCTACATGCTTTGTGTTCCAGGATTGATTCCTGTTTTCCATGTTATGTTTCCTAAATCTCTCCCCCATGTGCCTTATGTTTTCCAGAATGATCTCCAAGTCTGTTTTGGCTCAGTTTTGACAGAACCCAGTCCTCCCCTCTATCAAGCAGACTGCAACCCAGGCCACAGTAAGGTCTGTTTCTCAGCCTGTTGAATTTTTAAATTCGAAAATTCTTTCATTTTCATTCCCAATAATCCTTCTTATGTCTAGCTGAATCTGCAGAAGTGCTTTTTTTTTTTTTTTTTTTTGCTAAGTTAAGTTATTATTTGATTCTTCCCAGGGTTCATTTTCAACAGCAGTTGCCTGCTTTTAGTGGGCCCAGTGGTCATGTTCTTGCTTCTCACTTCATACCCCTCTATCTTTGAGTTTGCTGGAGTTTCATCATTCCTTTTCTCCAGCTCACTTCTTTTTTTTTTTTTTTTAGTGTATTTGTTTATTTAGAGAGCTCACAAGTACACAAGTGGGAGAGACAGAGAGAGAGGGCAAGAGAGAATCCCAAGCAGACTCTGCACTGTCAGCACAGAGCCCAGATCAGGGCTGAAACCCACGAACCATGAGATCATGACCTGGGCTAAAATCAAGAGTCCAATGCTCAACTGACTGAGCCACCCAGATGCCCCTCCAGCTCACTTCTGGAATCTATTTCCAAATACACGTTAGTATCCCTCCCTTAATTCTCAGCAAGGTAAACCTTGTGTCTTTTTTTTTTTTTTTTTTTTTTTTACGTTTATTTTTGAGACAGAGAGAGACAGAGCACGAACGGGGGAGGGTCAGAGAGAGGGAGACACAGAATCTGAAACAGGCTCCAGGCTCTGAGCTGTCAGCACAGAGCCCGACGTGGGGCTCGAACTCATGGACTGTGAGATCATGACCTGAGCAGAAGTCGGACGTTTAACCGACTGAGCCACCCAGGTGCCCCCTTTGTGTCTTTTTTAAGCAGGTGAGGGAAGGAAGTGAAACCCTAGCAGCTCAGTAACATAAAAGCACCACCCACCTTCATGAGCTTCTGAAACCACCAATAATCAATCAAAGCACACAATAAGTCTGTCTCATGGCACGAGTCTTTAGAAGACTGGCTATTTCGTCTTCAATCTTTTTTTATGTCCTAATTAATAATGACTGAATTATCTGGGACACTTACACACCGTTTCTAGCCTATTAGAGCACATATCTTCCCAAGATGGCCATTTATGCTGTTAACGTTTCACAGTTTATAATGCAATGTCAGTGTGAGCCTTTAGAGTCCGACAGGAAGGCAGTTATCTGATGTGGCTTCAAGGGAGGGGAGTAGCTTTTGAGTTTCTCCCAGGGCTTTGGAGGCACCACGCACGGGGGAATCTATTCCATGGAGCCATTTCCTGAAATATGGTAGAAACGAACTGGGTACTATTTTTATGGATCAAGGTAACTGGGGTCACATTGCCAATAGAGCAAGTTCCATACAACCCAGGTTGAAGGAATAATTTCCAAGTCTATTTCCACTGATAAAATATAAGCCTTTCAGTGCCATAAGAGCAATTTTGTTCAGTTCACAGGAAATTACATTGGCATAAGACCCAATACCATCCTTGGAACAATTTACGCATGATGATTTTTAACATGTCAAAGTGGAAAATTGGACTCACAACCTTTGGAACGTCTCCGAGGTGAGCTATAAGTATTGAAAGCAGCTCTGGTATGAGGTAACTGTATTACGACATTTACTGCCAGACCCTTCCAGCCAGCTCCTGAACTTGCTGGTCACGCGGACTGGCTTACACTGTGAATTTCACTTTATGGTACCGTAAGGTTAATAGAGTTCAGGCTAGTGGAGGCTGCTGGCGTATTCAGTAAGAATCTGCCTTTCTGAAAGGAAAAGAGTAAAAGGGCCCATTCCTCGTGTGTCTGTGGTAACCTTGAATCTCTAATGGGCTCCCTGCAGGCAATCATTTACAGCGTTGTGACCTAACTGACCCCCAGAAGGCCAGGGTTCTCCCCAAGGACTCCTGGACTCAGGTCAGACACACTGAAACAGTTAAGTCTTTTCCCAATTGTGGTCTCAATCTTGCTACACGGCTGTCACACAGGGGTGGCAATGTGATGGGTGAAAGACACGTGGTAAGAAGAGGTTACAAAGGGAATTTAATGGTGGTTGGTAAAAAACTCTTTGGGGATCATAATATAAGGCAGAAGACCACACAGACGTAAATGCGGTTTCCCAGAACCTCAAGCAGTGCCCGACTGGTAGTATCATTGCCTGGCATGAGGACCCCACCAGGGAAAGTGACTTGCTTTGCCGTTCTCGTGGGGAAGGTGTGGCTTAAATTCCCATCCCCTGCACCACTGCACCTGACTTTGGATGCTGCCTGCATGCCTATGTCCTCGTCACACGTAAGCAAGTGGCACCTTTCCCCCCTCCCCCAGCACACACAGAACGTTGACTAGGACTCTGGGTTGACTGAAAGTCAATTCCAAGCTCATCATACGGTTAAGCAGACCCAGGAGTCAGACTTGCCTCAGGTCCATTCCCGCACTTCAGTTGAAAGTGTATTTTCCTCTGAAACCCCTTGCTGGGCAGCAGATCAATTGTCAGCTCAGGTCATTCTGAACTGAGGGGTGGGGGCCTACATGTCTCTGCTTTGTCCCCTCAGCATACAGTCAGGAAGCTTGAGTGTGTGAGCCTCTTGTTTTCGTCCTCAGGATACCCTCCCATCTCCTTTCCCTGAGGAAGGCCACTGCCCAAACTCCTGCGGTAACAGCACAGGAGAAGGGGAGCCATCAAGACGTCAGACAGGTGTGTGCCAACTAGTAGATAGATCCGAGCAAGACGATGACATCTGAAGATAACAAGTCCTTAAGGTGGAGAAGATATCACCAGCATCATCTTTCTGTCTTCAGAAAGTTGTCTTCACAAATTCTGATTCCAGGCATCTAAGGCTGCCCTGGGCTGTATGGGCTGCTGGCCACGAGGCCAGCTGAGGAACTAGAGGTGTAGAAATGAAATTTTCACTTATGGAGGAAGGAAGATCCTGTTACCACCTCAGAGCACGGGGTACAGTAATTGACCCCGCATGGACATGTGTCTCCCACTGTAATCAGGGGGCTGTTGTCACAAGAAGCTAAGAGGTATTCTAGGCAAAGAATAGCTACCATGGTCGGACGAGATGCAAATCCTGTTTTTCTCCCATACAAAGATGGCCGGAGCCATTTCCAAGAACACCATGGACCCACTGGGCTTACCACCTACCGTAGGGTATGCTCATTGTCTGAGCAATCATGAGCCAAGTCTCCACAGTTATAAATATCTGTATGGAGAAGACGTGTCATGTCAGGAGATATTCACTGAAGAACTGACCCCTTGAGGAATCAGTCCCCATTCAAATGTCTTTCCCACTTAATATTGATATCTGTCCTGGATAACTTCAGTTACATCTCCGCCAATCTCTCACAAATCATATCTGGAAATGTAATGCGAACCCATGCAAATTGTTTGTGCAGGAATATTGTACCATTTTCAAAAGATGTGGGATTTTCACGAAGCTGGTGAAGTGAGGTCGGTGAATGGCTGGTCCCAGTGAAGACCAGTGAACAACTAAGTAGAACACAAGAACACTGCTTGAGGAGAAGGATGTGGATGACGGAGGGTTAAGAGAAACCCTTGGGAAAATTCACCCGAAGCTCTGGAATGTTTTTGCAGACGTGCCTCTCTTAAAGATCACTTTTTGAAAGTCAAATGGGAAGTGAAGGATGTGGTTGGTTGTTTGGGGAAATAATGCCAATAAAAACAATCAATATTTAGTTCCTGTTGTGTTCACTCTACGAGGTAGCTTGTCCTAGCAATGGTAGATAGAAGATATGTTTCCATTTTTCGAGAGACAGCCCCAGTCAACCTTTTCTTCACGGTCTTCTGTAAGAATCGAGTCCCTATTTTATTCTATTGTGACTTTTCCCGGTATCCATTACCTTGAGATTGTGGGATTATGAGATAATGAGATTATGGTGATATGTATTTGTTGTGATGCATATAATGCATGATGCGCATAATGACAGATAATCAGAAACTTGTACTCACAAGCACTGAAATATAATGCTTCCCCTCAATTACTCTTAATCAACTTCATACTCTTGGAATCAGGACATGCAAATCCTGAGGGAATTCAGATGAACACTAGTCAATAGATTCTCGGTTTTGTTTTCTAGTTTTCCAAGGCTGTAAGTGAACATGTGTGCTGGTCACTAGGTGAAGGGAAGCAAACCTTTTACCACCTGCAGCACCGCATCATGTCAGTTTTTATTTTTGGCTTTGCCACTAATTCGCTGTGTGACCTTCTACAAGTTCCTCTCCTTCTCCGGGCCTGAATTTCCTCATCCGTAAAGTGAGGAAGCTGAAATAGATCAATGGTCTCAACCTTGGTCAGACATCAAAGTTACCTGGGGAGATTTTTAATATGTTTTCTTTGAAAAGCTCAGAGTACCCCTCCTTCTCCATGGCCCTAGATCAAGCGAATCTCAGGACTCCGGCATGTGTTGATGTTCAAGCTTCCAGGTGATTGTAACCTAGTTTCGTGTTCATTCCCCTTTTATCATTATTCGATATTCTTGGAGTTTAGTATTAGTCCTAGGGGTGAGTATCGGTGCAAAGGAAGCATTTACGTAAACCAGTCTCACTCTGGTTGACGGAGGCTTTGTCGTAAATAGCTCCCTGAGGAATAGTGAAGTTTTGGGGGAAAACATACCACCACTGTTTTTGCCACATTTTTTGTGAACACAGAATTCTCACCTCGCACAAATCCACGTTCCAGTGAAACACGATGCTGTCACCTCACCGTAGAAATGTCCTACAGCTGCTGTGACTACAGAGAGGTGACAGACAGAGAAAGCAGCGGATGTGGTCGCGCTGTGGATGGAAATAGTCTTCGGACTTTTCTTGGCCACAGCTGGCCAGGGGCTCCTCTGCCGTGTGACTCCTCTGTGTGGTTGGAAAGTGCCTGGAAGGCTTCTGGGTAGGACGAGGGCTGGGCAAGGTCAAGTCCGAGACCAGGGATGCTGGGCGGGTGCGACTTCACACATGTTTTCTGTTTCCCTGAAGATCGTGTATAATACTTAGGCCGAGAAAAGAATTAGGCTGAAACCAACATGGCTGAAACCCTATTGTTGGAGCCCCATCCTTCTTTCCTCTCGTAAAGTGAGACTATTTTGAAATTATTTACCGAGGAATTAGGAGCAGATGAAGTGCTGAAGGTTTCATGGCAGCTTCTTGTTGTGATGACAGGTGGCAGGTGGACGTGGTGACAGTTCAGCCTGAGTCAGCCTCCTCTGAGCCTCTCTGATGACACCTTGTCCTTGGGCCTTGTCTTCAACCTGCTCAACCCAGGTTGAAGTTTTAGCTTCACTGTTTTAGCAACAATGGCCCCACTCTGGATGTCTGACAGCCTTCGGTCAGGTTCCTTATCCTTTCCTTCCTTTTTTTTTAGTTTATTTATTTGAGTGGGGGGAGGGGCAGAAAGACCGAGAATCTCAAGCAGGTTCTGTGCTGTCAGCACAGAGTCCGACATGGGGCTCTATCCCACGAACCATCAGATTATGACCTGAGCCAAAATCAAGAGTCAGAAGCTTAGCCGACCTAGCCACCCAGGCGCCCCCCTCATCGGCGCCCTACTCTTAATATCTGATCATGCCAGCCCGCCTTCCCTGATGACCCTGTTGGGTCGGGTGAGCAAGAACCCCTCAAATCTTGATCTCTCCTCTCAGTAATTTTCTACCCACGGACCCCTCAGTCTGCACCCTGGCCATCATCCCCCCTCGTCCTCGCTATGTTCAGAGTTGAGCCCCATCCCTCACCCTGTTGTGACAGAGTTGACCTCCCTGGCCGTAGTCCTGAAGGAAGTCTACCTCGCTGTTTTAACAAGCGTCAGAATGTTTCTCTGATGTTGCAAAGTGACGGCGCAGCATTGTTCAAGCCAGATCTGTGAGACATTAGCACCTTTGGAAGTTCATGAGTGTGGCAGAGCTGGGGGAAAGGGTCCTGCACTCCTGTCGGCTTAGGGAATACATAGTAAACCAACAGTTTTCTTTCCTGCAGGACTTTTTTAGGTCCTTCAAGATGCTAATGGGCCTTAGGGCATTCCGAAGTGGGATACAGAGTCTGGAGATGCCCAGATTTAGTCGCCCTTTTGCCTGGAGTTGCCCTTTAGATGCCCTTTTGCCTGGAGGTGCTGGTATCTTTGAGTTCTCGTGTTGCAGGAAGCACACGTTGTCAAAGCTGGCAAAGGGGCTACTCAGGTAGGGGAGGAACCTACGGTTTAGCGAAGTTACACGGTGGGCACCAGGCAGGGCAGGGGGTGAAGGCCTGTCTGGAATTAGAATCCAGAAGTCCTAGGGGCGCCTGGGTGGCTTGGATGGTTAAGCATCCGATTGTGGCTCGGGTTATGATCTTGTGGTTCGTGAGTTCGAGCCCCGTGTGGGGCTCTGTGCTGACAGCTGGAAGCCTGGAGCCTTCGGATTCTGTGTCTCCCTCTCCCTCTCTCTCCCCCTCCTCCACTCATGCTCTGTCTCTCTCTCTCTCTCTCCCTCAAAAATAAACATTAAAAAAACTTTTTTTTAAATTACAGAAGTCCGAATTTGCAGTCCATAGTCCTTACTCTAAATCCTACTGCTTATAAGTCAGCAAATGCTGATGGATCTTCGGCTATAATACCTGCCTTGTGCTCAGAATCGTGTCACATTTCCCCCGAGCTGCCATAACAACGCACCACAGGCCGAATGGTTTAAACAACAGAAATGCATTCTCTCCCTCGAAGCTTCGGAGGCTGGAACTCCTAAACAACATGGCTGGAGGGCTGGCTCCTCCAGAGGCCTGTCCCCTTTGCTTGTGGACAGCCGCCTTCCCGTACATGCTTCCGTGTGTGTGTGTGTGTGTGTGTGTGCATGCGTGCGTGTCCTAACCTCTTCCTGTAAAGACACCAGTCATATTGCATTAGGGCCACCCTAATGACCTCATTGTAACATAATTGGCTGTTTAAAGACCCTATGTTCACGGAAGGTCACGTTATGAGGTGCTGAAGTTAAGACTTCAGCACATGAATTTTAGGAGGACATAATTCAGCCCATAACACTTGCATAGCTTAGAGATTTATTTGCAATTTACTGTAGGATGGAGCTCTATTGATTCACCCTGTAATTTGGGGTTTATTTAATTAAGTTTTTTTAAATTCCAGTATAGTTAACATACAGTGTTACACAATTTGTTTTTGCTGCGGTAGACCCATCTGGAAAATATTATAGCAAAAATATTTCTCCCATCCTCTGGAAGCCTGAGCTCTCCTTTCCCTCGGAGGGAGAACACTTGTTTGTTTTTGATGTTTGAAAAGAATAGAAGATTCCAGGCCTGAGTAGGATACCCTGGAGACCATTCAACCCAGACTTTTGTATTTGGAAGGTCTGTGCCCTACAGGGAATTAGCTGTACCGTTCAAGAAAGAGAAGAATCCCCCGAGTTTGAGATGTGAGGATTTAAGAAGGGAGGGGTCTCCACAGACAAGGTGAGGTTCTCTGAGACTGGGAAGGGCAGGTAAGAAGCAGGAACGTGTTACAGGGGCACTTGGGTGGGTGGGACAGTGGCCCATGTGCCCGCAAGAACTCAACACTAACGGCTCGGACTGAGCATGGCTGAGGTGGCTAATTGTTCCTCAACTCCCACCCTCCTCTTCTCTCATTTAGGGATGGAAACTCTCAGAATGTTATCAGGGCACAGAGCCACCCAAGTAGATACCGCAGTTCCAGCCTCCTTACTGCTGGATGGGAGGCCGTGTGACCCTGGGGTTTCCTTTTCCTCCTTGGTGTGGGTGGGAACGTGGAAATGGTTGGAGGTGAGTCAGCTTTGACTGCACAATGCACATGGCGCCCTGGCCGGAAGTACCGAAAGCAGAGGAATGGAGTGTGGGTCACGGAATAACCCCACCGTGCACAGCCGCCTTAGAATCTCTGATCGCTCACCTCTGAGCTGTTACTTGAAGAAGAAATAAATTTAACTTTAAAACCACAGTGTGTTAGAAATTTTTTGTTGTAGCAGCTTAACTGACACTCCTATCTTAGACCTCGCTAGTGGGAACTTGAGTCAGACTTTATCCCATGGAGAAATTCAAACCAATAATATATGTTGACAAAGCATCCTGAAACTGCTTCCTCCTTAAAAAAAATCACTTATAAATGATTTTGTTTTTAGGCCTATGAAAACCTTTCAGTAGATTATATTTCAATGAGAGATGGGAACTTTTTTGGACTAGAATGTGAAACCTTTTTGGCAGAGGGAGGAGAACACTTCATACTGATATAAAGAACACATTATGCTTTTTCAAAGAAAAATATAATGCTTTATAGAAAACTTGCAAATTAAAAAATGATGAAGAGGAAAAGTAAAATCAACTCAGAAGAATCTACCGTCCATATTTTGCATTATGTTTTTCCAGCTTTATTTTGGAAGTTGGGATCAACTGTGTAGGCAGAATTACATCCTGCTTTTTTTCTTGTAACATCATAGCACGAATATACAAATTCCAAGATCACGAGAACTTCTTGAAACCTGGGATCTTTACTGGTTGCAGGATGTCATGTCATAGTTTGTATTTTATTTGATCATTTGCTCTTTAAAAATTTTTTTTATATTTATTTTTTTTTATTTTTGAGAGAGAGAGAGAGAGACAGAGCATGAGTGGGGGAAGAGCAGAGGGAGAGAGAGAGACAGACAGACAGACAGAATCCGAAGCAGACTCCAGGCTCTGAGCTGTCAGCACAGAGCCCGACACGGGGCTTGAACCCATGAACTGTGCGATCATGACCTGAGCTGAAGTCGGCCACTCAACCAACGGAGCCACCCAGGCGCCCCGATCATTTGCTTCTTTATTGGACACTTAGGTTGTTTCTCACTGTCTTTGCCATTACACATTGCAGTGATGGTCTATAATGAACAGGTGCCATCCTTTGGATAACTTGGTAATTTCCCACTTTCTGGGCCCTTCATTGGCAAGGCAGAAGCCAGAAGGCTCCCCTTCACAGATCCCTGCCAGGCTGCGGTTGCAGCTAGGGCACAGACTCAGATACACCCAGTGACACTTAGCCCTGGTGGGTGGGAGCCGCTGTGAGGCTGCCCCCCACAGAGGTGTTGATTATCTGGCAAGGGTGGTGACAGCATGTGGATTTCAAGGCTTCATCGGGGAGCACCTCGCACTGAGAAGTGGTGGCCGTCACGTTTCAACCAGAGCAGCTTCTGTGGCACAAGTAGACGTTGTTCCGGGCCGTGAGCCACAGACCCCAGAGTTTGGCACTCTCAGGGATGAGTTCTCTGAATTTTCTACTATCCGGTAAGAAAATCGAGTTTGGCTTAAACAGTCAAGAGTGAATTTAAGGGAAGTGTGAATACAAAATGGTACAGCTGCTTTGGACGACAGTTTGTAGTTTCTTCTAAAGCTTAACATGGGTTTACCTTAGGATCCAGAAACTGTGTCCGTAAGTATTTACCCGCTGACTTAAAAACATAGGTTCAGGGGCGCTGGGGTGGCTCAGTTGGTTGAGCGTCTGACTTCGGTCCACGTCATGATCTCACAGTCCGTGAGTTCGAGCCTCACATCAGGTTTTGCGCTGACAGCACCGAGACGGCTTAGAATTCTCCGTTTCCCTCTCTGTCTGCCTGTCTCCCCTAGCATGCTCTCTGTTTCTCAAAAGTAAATAAACATTAAACAAATTAAATTAAATAAAAATGTATATCCACGCTAAGACATGCGCCTGAATTTTTACAGCAGCTTTATTACAAACTGGAAACCACCAATGTCCTCCAACAAGTAAATGGATTTATATACTGGGGTACATCCAGTCTACGGGACACGACTCAGTGACGAAAACGAATGGACTGCCAGGCCATGCAAAGACATACGATGAATCTTAAAGGCGTACTGTGAGGTGAAAGAAACCAGTCTGGAAGGTGGCATACTGTATGATTCCGTCTATATGATGTTCTGGAAAAGGCAAAACTGTGCAGAAGATAAACAGATCAGTGGTTTCCAGGGATCTGAGGGGAGGGGACGGTTGAATAGACGAGGCACAGATTTGTTTTAGGATGCTGGAACTGTTCTGTATGATACCGCAGTGACACATACGTAATACTATGTGTTTGTCAAAGCCCGGAGAGCTGCACGGCACAGAGAGCGAATCTGAAGGTACACAGCCAAAAAGCTAGGGGGCCATGGGATCCCAGGATGGAAAGCAGAATGTGACAAGAAGGACGTAATCATAGGAGTGTATATGACTTTGGAAATGAGTGGAATCTATAGGAATGAGGCAAAATGGACTGCATGTAAATACCGAACTCTAGTTGATAGACTCGTTTCCCGTGGGGGTTTGAGTAACAGCTCTGCTATTGCTACATATGTATACTAGAATCCAAGGATTCAGTAGGTAGATATCATGGTGGGAGCCATGGAGTGGTAGCTTATAAATGGCACAAGGGGAGAAGGCCAGAACGATCCACGTGGTATGGGGTTAGAGTTGGAGTCCTCAGTATGAGCTCATGCTTAGCATAATCTAGAGACAGATGGTTACATGCAGAACTGTTTACAGATACGTGTGTCTACATGGGTCTGTATTTCCTTGCTCTGTCAGCTGACAAGGGCTGGAGCGTCCGGTCGTGTCAGAAAAGAAGGAAGTGCTAAAAACGAAAACAAAAACAAAAGCAATACAATCCCCACAAGGATGGGGCATGTCAGGGGGACACAGGACCCACTGAAAGAGTATCCAGTGTCCGAAGCTGGAAGAGTTTGGGCAAAGCAATAAAACAGTATTGGACCATAACCCAGAATCTAAAATAAACATCCATGGGTCCATACTGACATAAATAAAGGATTGAATAAATCAATGGGCGAGAAGAGACAAATCTCTCGTGCAAAGGAATTCCAAATGGTTCACGTGGAGGTTGAGGAGGGGAAACACGACCCTCCACACCTTAGGTGTGACCCATACAGAGTGACTTCCTTTCGAAGAGGACAGTATGGATGGGGGGTGTGGGGGGTAATTTTATAGTGGAGGAGCCTGACAAACATACCTCAGCCAGGTGGCCAAGGTCAACATCAACCGAGATTAACTCATATTTATCGTATACCCCTTTAACTATATGCTACGTGGTCTTCCTCCCCAGAACCTAAAACCTCAGTCTAATCATGGGAAAAACATTAGATGACTTCCACCTGTGGCCTGACCAGTACTCCTTAAAACCGTCAAGGTCTTCAAACACAAGGGACGTCTGGGAGACTTTCATAGGAGCCTACGGAGACGTGGCACCTAAGTACAATGTGACATCCTAGAGCCAAACAGGACGATAGGTCAAAGCTAAGAAAATATGAATACAGTATAGACTTAATCACAATATATCTATACTGGCTCCTCAATTGTGACAAATGTACATTACTAATGTATGATGTTAATAATGGGGGAAACTGGGTATGGGATATGTGGGAACCCTCTGTACTATCTTTGCAGTTTTCCCATAAATACAAAACTCTTCTGAAATCAGTTTATTAGGGACGCCTGGGTGGCGCAGTCACTTAAACATCCGACTCCTGATTTCAGCTAAGGTCATGAGGTCATGAGATCATGAGGTCAAGCCCCGAGTCTGGCTCTGTGCTTTGGTGTGGAGCCTGATTGGGATTTTCTCTCGCCCTCTCTCTCTCTGCCCCTCCCTGCTTCTGCTCTCTCTCTCTCTCTCTCCCTCTCTCTCAAAATAAATAAATAACTAAACTTAAAAAAATAAGTTTATTAGGAAAGAAAACAAAGACAAAACTTGTCTGTTGCTGGTACTCAACCCATTAAAGCGTTGTAGTAGCTGGAGTTTAATTTATCCTTGGTTTTCTGTTTTCTTCATTTAGTGCTCGTTTAGCTGATAGCTATAATATAAATTGTCATTCAAGCCATGGCAAACCTTGCAATCATTAAAATTCTAGAAGAAAGACTCTAAGTTCAAATTCCATCTCTGACTCACAAAAAACAGAGATTCACACTGCGGAAGCCACGTGAGGCTTGGTGCCTTCAGTTTACTTTGCATTAAATAAAATTATACATCAAGTGAAAAAAAATGGGCTATGGGTTATGGTTGAAAATATGAGTTCTTTATGGTTCGTAAGACAATGGTGCATTATATGATCAAAGTACGTTCGATTTGACCAAATACAGCAGTACCTTTTAAAATTGTGTAATAACGGGTAGGAAAAATACTTCTCACTTAAATTTGCAATTTTGGGGGGAAGGTTAGCACTTTTATTCATTTGTATGCCTTTAAACTATTTGGGGAATATTGGTTCCTCATTCGTAACAAATATTTCCCCGATTTGTTTGCCTTTAAACTCTGATTATGATGTTTTGCTCTCGAGTACTTTTTGTTATAACGTGCCTTTGTTATGAATCTATTACTGGTGGGGGAGGGGGGTGGTCCTAAGAAGTAGCTGCTGCCAGAGTAGATTTTCATGCAGGATCAGATCCAGGGAGCAGAGACAGGGAGGGACAGTGAGAAGGAAGGAGAGAAGGCCGCACGGGAGGTGTTACCTCATGGGCGGAGCAGAGACAAGTATAAACTCAAACTAAGTGGCTTACGTCTCCCTGTCGAAAACAGGGAAAGAGATTTCTCCCTCTCCCTCTTCTCAGAGCATTTATGTTAAAAAATATATAAGCACTTTCTCATCTCTTTAAAATGTATTGCTTTGAAGACTAGACAGGTATTTAGCCAGCGGAGCTTGTGGTGGTTGTTCTTGTTTTTCTTTCTTTCTTTCTTTTTTTTAGCTTTATGACCCAGGAATGTCTTTCTCAAGAGCCTGGGAGCCGTCTCTCTCTCTCTCTCTCTCTCTCCCTTTTAAGAAAAAAAAATTTTTAATATTTACTTATTTTTGAGAGAGAGAGAGAGAGAGAGCCGAGGCGGGGCAGAGAGGGAGACACAGAATCTAACGCAGGCTCCAGGCTCTGAGCTATCAGCACAGAGCAAGACGTGGGGTTTGAACTCATGAACCACCAGAGCATGACATGAGCCAAAGTCAGAGGCTTAACCGACTGAGCTGCCCAAGTGTCCCTGGGAATGGTCTCTTTAAAAGGCAAACATCAAGGGGTGCCTGGGTGGCTCAGTCGGTTAAGCCTCTGACTTGGGCTGAGGTCAAGATCTCATGTTTGTGATTTCAAACCCCACATCAGACTCTGTGCTGACAGCTGGGAGCCTGGAACCTGCTTCAGATTCTCTCTCTCTCTCTCTCTCTCTCTCTGCCCTTCCCCTGCCCCTCTCAAAAATAAACATTAAAAAAATTTTTTTGAAGGCAAACATCTTAGAGCCATCTCTTTGAAATACAAGCATGGAAGGAATTAGTTCCTTACCTCCCAATTTCTGTGGGAAGGGAGGAGCCTGACTTTGTGGGAGACTTACTTCCTGTCATAGAGGTAGAAGGAGCTGGTTTTCCCACTGGATAAAGCCAGTAGGCCAACACAGATGGTCCCTCCAGTTACCAGGTAAAGTTAGGATGAACCATATGTGACACATGGGCCTTCCAAGTTATCACACTTGAGAACTGGCTCTTGTCTGCCTTGGGAGCAGATATGGAAAGGGGTGTATCTGCCGGCTGTAGAAGGGGGTGAGATTTCCTTCTGTCTCGGCAATCTCTCAGTGGATCCCCTGTGATGGGCATCACGTTCTGGTTTAATGCTCTTGTTTTTTGTTGTTGTTTTTTTTTAATAATAAAAGAGTTTTCTTTCTCTGCTACCTCTGTGGAGAGGATTTCTGGGTTGGGAGAAGATTTTGTTTCTAATTCTATCTCCCTGAACAGCTACCGCCAGAAGCGACCAGCTCTCGGTCCTCTGCGATCATGGGAGCCCTGAAGAAATGCGCCCCAGAACTCTGGATGGGGTTCAGGGAGAGGAGCATTTATTCATAGTCTCTCACACCCCCTGGTCTCAAGGGGGCTGTTGAGCCCCCACACTTGTGGGCGTGCACGCCGGCCTGCAGGGTTTCACAGTTCTCCCTGACCAGGAAGCACAGGGCAGGAAGGGAGAGGTGAGGTGCATAGCTTTTGGCTCCGTCTGTCGGGTTGTGTCTGTGTAGAGCTGGCCGAGACCGGAGCAAAGCTGGTCTAGCAGCCGTGGCTGGAGTCAGGTGATTTGAAATAGAGCGAGAGAGGCACCTGGCACGTCCACGCTTTTCTGGTTGCTTGTTTTTTTTAAGTAGGAAAAATCTAAGGGTAGGCTTGGCTTGGGTCCTGAGATGTCGTGAGTTACCGACCGGTGTTTCTTTATTTGGTCATGTTGCCTCTTAGGCATTTGCTTCCAAATAACACGATAATGATGATGGAGGTGCCAGAGAGCAGCAGCGAGGATACTCTGGCCTTGCATAGAAGAGGAACAACTCTGTGTTCCTCAGAGAGCACAGTCTCCATGTTGGAGGGCACCCTCAGATCCATCCAGTAGTGGCATCTGTTCAAAACACGGGTTCTCTTGGGGCGCCTGGGGGGCTCAGCCGCTTAAGCGTCCGACTTCGGCTCAGGTCACGATCTCACGCTTTGTGAGTTTGAGCCCCACGCAGGGCTCTGTGTTGACGCCTCGGAGCCTGGAGCCTGATTCTGTGTCTCCCTCTCTCTCTGCCCCTCCCCTGCTTGTGCTCTCTCTCTCTCTCTCTCTCTCAAAAATAAATAAACATTAAAAAAAAAACAAAATAAATAAGGCATGGGTTCTCTTGTCAGTATCCCAACCCCTCTGTCACCCACTCTTTGCTTCCAGATTTCTTTGTGGGAAAGAATTTCCAATGATGGTAATGATCAATGGTCCCCTCCCTGATGTTGTTAATGTTGTCATATTCCTGCTGAAATTCCTTTTCTCATAGCACTAGAAAATCGAGCAATATTTAGGATATGTTGCCACGTTAAAGATGAAATTAGACAAAATAGATTTATAATAAAATTAGTGCTTTGCTGCCTGGACAAGGAAACCAGATCTGTCTTGTTTCAATAGAGAAAATGATGTTTCCACAGACTGGAGAAAGTTATGATCAGCCATACATAGCATAACGAGATAGACAAGTTATATAAATGTACTCCGTTAACTCTAATAAATGATAGAGCATTCGCCAGAAAGATAAAAGTAACATCATACCAAACTAACCGTACCAAAGAAAGCCTCAATAAAAGTATTCGAAACAGTGAAAATTAACCCTGACAACACACATACCATTACAGAAGCGACAGAATCGTTTTGAGGAGCCTTGACTCAACCGATACCAACTACTTTTATAAAAGAGAAAAGGAAGCCTGTTAACAAGGAATGCTCTGTACCTTGGAGAGACTATAAATGTTCTAGAGAAACCTAAGACATCAGTGGGAGTTGTCAACAGCAGAGCTGTTGCAGCAAAGACACAGTGGGGCTGACAATCCGCCAGCAGAGAAAACCCAAATTACAGCTGAATCGTGTGAACACATGATAAGGATACCAGGGAAAGGAACCACCCTAGCTAATTGAGTAAGAGTCAACCTAATAATAATATTGGTACCAAAGAAATCAGACAGTGCAATTAAGCACTTATTAAAGAAGATATTCCTGGGGCGCCTGGGTGGCGCAGTCGGTTAAGCCTCCGACTTCAGCTTAGGTCACGATCTCGCGGTCCGTGAGTTCGAGCCCCGCGTCGGGCTCTGGGCTGATGGCTCAGAGCCTGGAGCCTGCTTCCGATTCTGTGTCTCCCTCTCTCTCTGCCCCTCCCCTGTTCATGCTCTGTCTCTCTCTGTCCCAAAAATAAATAAACGTTGAAAAAAAAAAAATTTAAAAAAAAAAAAAATAAAAAAAAAAAAAAAAAGAAGATATTCCCGACACGAAAGGCAGTCGATTTATGGATATTGAGAGGTGTCTTTCCAAAGGGGACAGAGGAAAGCAGGGACATTGCTCTGAGAGGGTGGAGGGCCAGAGCTAAGAAATTAATCATGTGCCTTTTAGAATCGTGTCAGCTAATGCCCTACGGCCTAAAGGTAACACCCGGATGGGACAGGAGTGGGCGTTCTGGCGGACGGACTGGAGCCATCTGTGTGAGGTGATGAAGTATGGATCTCGGATCCCTCCAAACCCCCCAAAGCTTTTTTCCAGTCGCAGCTGGGGAGACAGCATGAGGCCACATGTACAAAGGCAAAGTCCCGGACTGGCCTGACCTGCTATTCCCCATCCACGTGCTTCGGCCCAGGGTGTTAAGAGAACCCATCCCGGGCCCAGATTGTTACGTAAGAGGAGCCATGAAAACGAGACTTACAGGTGTTGCTGCTAAGAAGCCTAATAAACATCACAATAACCCTCATAAACAATATACTTGTTGGGTTTTTTGTGTTTGCCGTGCCTGAAGGTTTTATGTGGTCTCTTCACGAATGACTTTGAGTCAGAGAGCGCAAACGTGTGCAAGGGCACACAATTAGGAAGAGCCAGGATTCCGAATCGGGTCAGTGTGACCTGAGAGCTGGTACCATTCCTTCGCTGGGACACGACGTGGCCCCTCAGCCTCGCGGGACAGTCCGAGATCAGTGAGGTGAAATCGCTGACTGCTTCCGGCACCGGGTCCCGCAGATGAAACCGACATACACCCCACGGGTTCTCCAGGAGTTTGCCATCCAATCCTGGTGGAGAGAGATCCACGCCGGTCTCCAAAGAGAAGCTCAGCTTCTTTCGCCGTTGCCCAGACCCAGCTACAAAGAGCGAAGATAATAAGCGGAAGAGGTCTGCTAGGGACAGGCGCACGTGTGCTGCACATGCACACTCACGCTCACACTCACACGCTCACGTTTTCCCAGCCAAGGGGTAGTTCTTTACAACGCTCCTTTCAGATGTGGTGCTTAAGTAAACTAGAAGAAGCAAATGCTTCCAGTGGCCAAAACTCAATCAAGAAACCCCTCCACGGCCAGGGGAAGGGAAGCTCAACGAATGGATGCCTAGGGAATTTTCTGGCCCGAACCAAGGGCCATAGCAACTGCTGAAGACCCTTTTCTCCATCACCATCCCACTCTTTTCTGGACAGGTGTTTACTGTGTAATCCTGACCTTGTCCTTCTGCCGTGGATGCCAAGAAAAGGCAGAAGTTGTACAGACTCGTTTTCTAAACCTAGTGTAATCTTAAGATGCTCAAGTTCATCAGGTTTGATGGGTCTAAATCGAATTTAATGACCTATCAAAATATTTATTACTACTCAGTATATAGTTAGCTGGGGCTTCCATAACCAGGTACCCCAGACCGGGCAAGTGACACAATGATTTTCTCCAGTTCTGGAGCCTGGAAGTCAGAGATCAAGGTGCCAGCGGGATGAGTTTCTTCTGAGACCCCTCCCTCCTGGGTTTGCAGATGGCTGTCTTCTCCGTGTGTCCTCTCTTGGTCTGCCCTCCGTCATATCTGTGTCCCAGTCTCCTTTCCTTATAAGGACACCAGTCATATCGATTAGGGCCCATCCTAATAATTTCATTTAAACTCATTACCTCTCTAAAGACCCTGTCTCCAAGCATGATCACGCTCTGAGGTACCGGGAGTTAGGACTTCTATGCATGAATTTTCGAGGGACACGATTCAGCCCATAACAAAAAGTGAGGTTTATGCCATAGTTCAACTTGTTTTTTTAAAAATGAAACTATGTGCCCTTTGACCAGCACATCCCTACTTCCCCCTTCTGCCAGCCTCTGTTCATTTCTGAGAAGATATTTTATTTTTAAGTTGATTATTTATTTTGAGAGAGAGGATGTACATGGGAGGGGCAAAGAGAGGCGGGGGGAGAGAGAGAGAGAATCTCAAGCAGGCTCCATGCTGCCAGTGCAAAACCTCACATGGGGCTCGAACTCACGAACCTCGAGATCACGCCCGGAGCAGACATCAAGAGTGGGTCGCTTAACTGAGCCACCCGGGAGCCCCTGAAAAGATATTTTAAAGTGTTATGTTATTTCAACAGAAGGCAGGTAAAAAGAACAAAAGAGAAGTAAAGGAAATGACACGTGGAAACCCAGTCCTCTGAGGTGAGAACACTGCTCAGCCGGTGCTGGAGTCTCTGAGGCTGGCGTGGGGGGTGAGGGGAGGCAGTGGAGCAGATTCCACAAGTGTTAGGTTGCAAACTGGATTTAGATTCTTTAAAGAAAGGTTTTTTAACGTTTATTCATTAAAAATAATTTTTTTTTAACGTTTATTTATTTTTGAGACAGAGAGAGACAGAGCATGAACAGGGGAGGGGCAGAGAGAGATGGAGACACAGAATCTGAAACAGGCTCCAGGCTCTGAGCTGTCAGCACAGAGCCGGACGCGGGGCTCGAACTCACGGACGGTGAGATCGTGACTTGAGCTGAAGTCGGACGCTTAACCGACCAAGCCACCCAGGTGCCCCACATTTATTCATTTTTGAGAGACCAAGAGAGGGAGGGCATGAGCAGGGGAGAGGCAGGGAGAGAGGGAAACACAGAATTTGAAGCAGACTCCAGGCCCTGAGCTGTCAGCACAGAGCCTGGCATGGGGCTCCAACCCCCAAACCGCGAGATCATGACCCGATCTGAAGTCTGACGCTCAACCGACTGAGCCACCCAGTCGCCCCTAGATTTAGATTCTAGAGGAAGGAACCGCTGCCCCAAGGGTGAGAAGTGTCGCGAGGTAACATTCACAGGGACAGCAGGCAGACAGGAAGTCACACACAGTGGACAGAAATCACACAGGAAATAGACAGGAAGGCACATCATAGACAGAAGTCAGCCAGGAAGTAGACAGGAAATCACACAGGAAGTAGACAGGAAATTGCATAGAGACAGAAGTCACCCCGGAAGTAAACAGGAAGCCACGTGCAACAGACAGAAGTCAACCAGGAAGTCGCCAGGAAGTCACACATGGCAGACAGAAATCACCCGGGAAGGAACAGGGAAGAAAATAAGTCCCTTCTTCCCTCCAGTCCGATAGCCTCCCCTGAGTATTCCTGTTGACTGAGCCAAACACGGAGCCGCTGGCAAAAGGGAAATGTAGTCCGCGGAGACCCAGCTCTGGGATCGCGAAGTGAAGGATTAAAGGCGAGTGCAGAGCTAGTCGACAGTAACTCTGGCACATAGATCTCTTCAGTCTGTTCTTCCAGCACTCGGAAATGCATGATCGTCTTGCCGGAGTGCGTTTTTGGTGGTAAAGAAAAACTCGCAAGCAGAGATTACTAAGAAGACCTTACTCCTAAAATAACAATCGTGACAAATTCCTTCATGCAATCCCTTTGCTCCCCCTTCGTAAGGCGCCACTTTGCTGTTCTTTCGCGCTCACCGAATCAAATTGTAGTTGGAGAAAAGCCTCCCAACACTGTTGGAATCCGCTAACTCATTCTCCAACTTCCAGGCAGTCAGAGGTTATGTCAAGGCGATCGAACGCGATGGGGATATCCGGACGTCAGGGGTACCCTCGGAGGTCAACGCCCAGACATGTTTATAGACCATCGTAAAAAGGACACAACATACTAGGTATACCTTATTTATAATGTAAATCTTATAACTGTACAGAGAGGATTCCAAAGAAAACTGGAATATTGTAAATAGATTTGGGGTGACTGTAGCTGCAGGTCGGCACTACATTAAGTGTTTCTTCCTCAAACGTCGCCTGAGTTTGTAACTGTTTCTTAAAAGGGAAAATAGGATATGAGAAAATTTGCTCATTCACATTTCCCAGGCTGCTGTCCTCTCTGATCTCAACATGCCTTTGAATTTGTTTTCCTTATCATCTTTGAACAAATGAAATACTGTTGGTCTTGTCTGACCTAGACTCACAGCTTTTCAAACAACTCATGCTTTCACAGCTGCTTATTCTAATATTAACAGGCTGAGGGGAGTTTGCCTTCAAATTAGTTTTCAAAATAAAACAAGATTGAGATGTACAGTTAAGGAAAATGCACTCTCAACTTACGACAATTGTTCTTTCTCCTGTTTTTGTTTGTTTGTTTGTTTTTGTTTTTCTTAAAGAACTAACATTGCCTGACTTTGTCCTTCTCCCTGCAGAACGAAACACGATGAAAGTATTGTGTGTGCCTGGTGATAGTACCAAGTAGGGAGGAAAGGGAAAAAGTTCCTCCTGTGAAAATGTTTTTCTTTGATAGGACACTCTCAGTCTCTGGTTGAAGAGGGGCAGAGAGAAAACAGCCAGGAAGATTCAGTTCTTTTCTCCATCGTAAAGATGCCTTTTGGGAATGATCAAGGGACGCTGAGGAATGAAGAGTAAGGCAAAACATTATTTCAAAACATTAGAATGACCTCAACTTTTCTTTTTTTTTTTTTTTTAAATTTTTTTTTTTCAACGTTTATTTATTTTTGGGACAGAGAGAGACAGAGCATGAACGGGGGAGGGGCAGAGAGAGAGGGAGACACAGAATCGGAAACAGGCTCCAGGCTCTGAGCCATCAGCCCAGAGCACGACGCGGGGCTCGAACTCACGGACCGCGAGATCGTGACCTGGCTGAAGTCGGACGCTTAACCGACTGCGCCACCCAGGCGCCCCCGACCTCAACTTTTCTTGAGCTCAGGGTCCTCTAATAGAATTCTTGTAAATTTCTTCTCCTTCTCCTTCCTCTTCTTTATGTTTGTTTGTTTGCTTATTTATTTAGAGAGTGTGCACGCAGGGGAGAGGGAGAGAGAGAGGGAGAGAGAGAATCCTAAGCAGATTCCGCGTTGTCAGTGCAGGGCCTGATGCAGGGTTCGACCTCACGAACTGTGAGATCATGACCTGAGCCCAAATCAAGAGTCAGACGGTTAACTGACTGAGCCACCCAGGAGGCCCATCTTTTTCTTCTTCTCATACTATTGTTCTCTTTATTTTTCCCATCCATCTTATAGGAACATTATTCTAAAACTTCAGCTCAGCTTAACAGCTATATACGAGGTGATTGCCATGTATAAGTTATCCCACATTCTCTAAAAAATTCCTTTTCCCTTTTAAGCAAGTTGGAGTTCGTCGTGTTATATGCGGCCAAAGTGATCCTAACTATTACACCCGCTTATTCCTTATAAAACAAAGTCCAAACTCCTAAGAACTGCTTGTAAGGTCTATATAATGTAGCTTTGTCTCACCTTTTCAACTTTATTTGTTATTGTTTCTTAGTTAAAACGTTTTCTCCAAACCACCAGACACACTCTGTGTTCTTAAACACATGGTCCTGTTCATTCTCCTACCACACCTCTCCTCATTTAAATATCTTTGCCTCACTTTCTCTCTTTAAATCCCAGCCATCTTTTAAAGCCCACTTATTTCAAATCTCCCTTTACAATGGAGATTACTTTTCTTTGGATTATCTATAACACTTCTTATTTGTGCAATTAATTTGGCATTTGTCGTATAGTCTCATGAATCGTTATTAATTTAAAAGAATTTTTCAAAGCTTATTTATTTATTTATTTATTTTTAATGTTTATTTGTGAGAGAGAGACAGAGAGACAGAGCATGAGTCAGGGAGGGGCAGAAAGAGAGGGAGACACAGAATCTGAAGCAGGCTCCAGGCTCTGAGCTGTCAGCATAGAGCCCAACACGGGACTCGAACTCGTGAACCATGATCTCATGATCTGAGCCGAGGTTGGACGCTTAACTGACTGAACCACCCAGATGCCCCTATTTATTTATTTTTAATAATGGAGTTGAGCTTTGAAAGTCTCTGTGGGTCTTTTTATTTTTTTAGGCTTCAGTTATTTTGAGAGAGAGACTGAGAGCACAAGTGGGGGAGAGTCAGGGAGAGAGGGAGAGAGAGAGAATCCTAAGCAGGCTTCATGCTGTCAGCGCAGAGGCCAACGTGGGGCTCAAATCCATGAACTGTGAGATCATGACCTGAGCTGAAACCAAGAATCGGACGCTTAACCTATGGAGCCACCTAGGTGCCCCTAAAGTCTATTTTACAGAGAGACAGAGAGATTGAGAGAGAGCGTTTGGGCAGGGGAGGGTCAGAGAGAGAGGGAGAGAGAGAATCCCAAGCAGGCTCTGTGCTGTCAGTGTGGAGCTGGACATGGGGCTTGATCTCAAAAGACTAGATCAAGAGTCTGGTGCTTAACTGACTGAGCCACCTAGGTGCTCCTGAATCATGATTAATTTAAACGGTTTTTGTACATATATGAATAAACTGTAAGATCTTTGGGGTCAGAAACCACATTTTTGCTTGTTGGTGTTCTGAAGGAGAAGCAGAAACAAACATTTTCCGATTCACTAGTGATGCTGGGTCATTCCTAAAACTTACACTCATATAGAATACGTATTCTTTTGCCCAAGGGAATCATGTATAACACTTCAAATCGTTTACTAAACTGTGTTTATCCAGGGCATTCTATATGCTAGGTATTGATGAGATACACGACGCAGACCTCACAGCTGAAAGTCATGACACAAATGGGTCACAGGGAGCCAAACCCAGAGCCCAAATTGTAGGGGACATGGACTGTCACAGGACGGAGAGCACAAGAAAACTGAGCTGACATGGGTGCCTTGGTGGCTCAGTCGGTTAAGCGTCCAGCTTCGGCCCAGGTCACGATCTCACGGTTCGCGGTTTCGAGCCCTGCGTCAGGCTCTGTGCTGACAGCTCAGAGGCTGGAGCCTGCTTCGGATTCTGTGTCTCCCTCTCTCTCTCTGTTCTTCCCCTGCTCACACTTTGTCTCTCCAAAATAAATGAACATTAAAAAAGATTAAAAAAAAAAAAGAAGAAGAAGAAAACTGAGCTGATAGAGGGAGAGAACATTCCAGAGTCAAAGGCTGTCAGTTACAGGCATCTTATGGAACCAGCAAGACTCCACACGTGCTGGGGCTTTCGGGAGAAGGAAGGGATGGATGCACAGCAATGCTTTCCTCCACTCCAGAATCTGAATTCAGCCGAGGACCAGAGAACCAGATTGAAGGAGAGAGGAGGACATGACCTAGATTTGTGGCAAGTGCAGCGCCCTCGTTCCCCTGAACTGACTTTACCCCACCAACGGCTGGCCTCACCTGCACACAGAAGCTGCTCACCTAAGCTCACTGCGTTATTGGAAAGCAAACCAGGACCTGAGGCAAGTTAGCCTCTAGCCTGTGAGACTTTGGGGGAAGAAAAGAAAAGGTCACGCACAGTTCCTATCCTCCGCTTCTAAAAAACACTGATGCACAACGTCATTTTGTGCTCTTCTCTGGGCCTCTGGGGAGTCAGGGAGGCCCTCCTCTGGCAACACATTACCATCTGGGAAGGCACTTGGAGAGGAGGGGAGTGGAGGAAATTATGAAAGGCAGGGTCATATGAAACGCAGAATGATTTGGGTTTAAATGCCAGTTCTGTCATTTATTCACTGTATTATCCCGCAAATAACTTCATAGAGTGTCCTTTTCCTCATCTATAAAGTGGGAATCTTACCTTACAAGGTTTTTATAAAGATAGACCCAGTATATTATGGATCTTCAAAAAATATTTCTAAAAATTTCATTTTAAAGATGCCTTTTGGGTCTCGAACTCAACTTTTTTTTTTTTTTTTTAGTCTCACTTTTATTTTTTTGATTTTTTATTTCCTTAATATAATTTATTGTCAAGCTGGCTAACCTATAGTGTATACAGTGTGTTCTTTGTTTGGAAGGGTAGATTCCCTTGGTTCACTGCTTCCATACAACACCCAGTGCTCATCCCAACAGGTGCCCTCCTCAATGCCCATCCCCCATTTTCCTCTCCCCTCCCCGCCCCCATCAGCCCTCAGTTTGTTGTCTGTGTTTAAGAGTCTCTTAAGGGGCGCCTGGGTGGCTCAGTCGGTTGGGCGTCCGACTTCGGCTCAGGTCATGATCTCGCGGTCCGTGGGTTCGAGCCCCGCGTCGGGCTCTGTGCTGACAGCTCAGAGCCTGGAGCCTGCTTCAGATTCTGTGTCTGCCTCTCTCTGACCCTCCCCCGTTCACACTCTGTCTCTCTCTGTCTCAAAAATAAATAAACGTTAAAAAAAATTTTTAAAAAAGAGTCTCTTAAGGTTTGCCTCCCTCCCTCTCTGTTTGTAACTATTTCCCCCCCTTCCATTCCGCCGTGGTTTTCTGTTAAGTTTCTCAAGTCCCACATATGAGTGAAAAAAATCTCTGACTGACTTATTTCACTTAGCATAATACCCCCAGTTCCATCCAGGTTGCTGCAAATGGCAGGATTTCACTCTTTCTCATTGCCAAGTAGTAGCCCATTGTATATATAAACCACCGCTTCTTTATCCATTTATCAGTGGATGGACATTTAGGCTCCTTCCATAATTTGGCTATTGACGAAAGCACTGCTATAAACATTGGGGTACGTGTGCCCCTATGAATCAGTACTCCTGTATCCTTTGGATACATTCCTAGTAGTGCTATTGCTGGGTCGTAGGGTAGTTCTAGTTTTAATTTTTTTGAGGAACCTCCACACTGTTTTCCAGAGCAGCTGCACCAGTTTGCATTCCCACCAACAGTGCAGAAGGGTTCCCGTTTTTCCACATCCTCACCAACATCTGTTGTTTCCTGAGTGTTAATTTTAGCCATTCTGACCGGTGTGAGGTGGTATCTCAGTGGGGTTTTGATTTTTAAACTTAACTTCTGATTAAATAAATCATTCCTTTTCTAGTAACAAAGTGACAGTAAATAAAAACAATAACTTATTGCAAAGAGACTATTGTAGAGATTAGTTAACGTGAAGCGTATATGTTCCAGGCTTAGGGAAAGGAGTGAAAACACATCTAGTTTGGTTTAATTTCTTCTTAGCACCTGATAAAAATATAAGAATTTGGGAGGAGTTGGGATGGGGGAGGGTTTATAGCAAACATGTTTTAAATTATAGAAGCCCAAGGCTTTATAGATTTGTCCAAAGTCCTTCCTGTACCTTTGAGTGTGTATTTCAGACATAGTGACAGTCTATGGCATCAAAGGGATACATAGTACTTCTCAGTGACATTGAACTCCAAGGGAAGATCATCCTAGGTGTGTCCTACCCTTTTCTGTTAATTGCTGTGATGAATTGTTTTTCTCTAAGAAGTGATACTCTTTCATTTTCATTCCAAGAGAAAAACATGAAACTACCCATTAAGAACAAGGATAATGTCGTAAACAGAACTTAGTATATTTTTTGATATTCAACTAGATACTTACAATACCATTAAATAATCTCTAAACATGCCACTTTATTTCAATTATTGTAATTTTTAAAATATTTATTTATTTTGGAGAGAGACAGCACGAGTTGGGATGGGCAGTGAGAGAGAGAGGAAGCAGGCTCCAGGCTCCATGCTGATAGTGCAGAGCCTGTCGTGGGGTTTGAACCCATGAACCGTGAGATCATGACCTGAGCTGAAGTTGGACACTCAACCGACTGGGCCACCCAGGTGCCCCTAAACATGCCACTTTAAAACCAGATAGGGGCTCCTGGCAGGCTCAGTCGGAAGAGCCTTCAATTCTTCATCTCAGGGTTGTGAGTTCAAGCCCCACATTGTGTGTAGAGATCACTTAAATAAATAAATAAATAAATAAACAAACTTTCAAAACTTACTTTAAAAAAATCCAGGTAAATAAAGCAGCATGAAAAGCAATAAATAGGGATGCCTGAGTGGCTGAGTTGTCCAACTGGATTTTGGCTCAGGTCATGATCTCATGGTTCGTGGGATTGAGCCCCAACCTCTGTGCTGTCAGCTAGGAGCCTGCTGGGGATTCTCTCTCTCTGCCCCTCCCCTGCTCACACGTGTGTGTGTGTGTGTGTGTGTGTGTGTGTGTGTGTGTGAGTGCTCTCTGTCTCTCAAAATAAATAAATCAACTTAAAAAAAGAAAATAAATAAAAGAAAGATGATTTGAAAAGCTGGAAAAAAAATGACATCTTAGCAAAAATAATCAAATCGGCCAAAAGCCAGCTAGTCGTCTTAACTATTGCTACAATTTCTTCCATTTGCTATACTTCTGTAAGAGTTTGTCTCCTTATTTCTTCCAGAGCCTCTAAAATTGGCAATCTGTTGATTGAAAAATTGAGAGCCTAAGATCCTAATAAGGATTCAAAAATTCAAAAAACTCCCTTGACCATCCTGTGGTCTCATATAATGGCAAAGAACTTCTCAAGCAGAAAACAGACAAATTGGGACTATCCAGAGAGAGACAGAGGCCTTATACCCCTTCTATTTTTATAATGCATTTAAAATAAAAGAAAAAAAAAACAAATCACAATAAGCATTCTCAAAACAGGGTCACGAAGAGTGTAGTACATTTTTGATGTTTGCACTTAACCATTGAAGTGGCAGGATGGAAATTTTCTTTTCTTCCAGTGCTGTATCTCTGTAGCTATTTATAAAACCTATTCAGAGATAGCATGGAACAGCTGAATCTGAGGCCAAGTGTAAATAGGCCCTGATGTAAACAGATAATACAAGAGATCATCCCTGGTCTTAGTGGCCACTTCCGGAAGAGAAATACACAAGATTTCTGCTGACTGGGGGTGGTTTGAGTCCATGTTTACATGGGCCTTGATAAATGGAAAGATGAGATGAATATCTGGGTAATTTAGGCCATGTCTTCCCTTACTGCTTTTAAAGGCAAAGCAAGAGACTTGAGCCTGAATTAGAGGAACGAGGGACAACTAAATATGGGCCCGCACAAACAGCTGTCACCCTGACCGCAGCACGTCTCTCGCCTCACCTAGCTGCCACTGCGATGGGGCCTCCCTACCACACTGTGTCCTCCCCACAGACTGGACCCTCACCCTCCCATCTCTTCCCACCGGAGCTCAGGACACCGGAGACCACGTGACCCTGTGGCCGGAGCCACCCCAGGGCACTGCCAGGCCCAGTAGGAGGCTGCAGGGCCTGGGGGAGCAGGGACAGCTCTGGCTGCATCTCCGTTCTGCTCTGGTAAATTTCACTTTCCTCATCTGTAAAATGGGGACAACCACAACTGTAGCCACCCCACTGAGCTGAGGGGATTAAACATAAATTGCCTATCTCATGGTAAGTGTTCTCTCAAGGTTCTCTCAAATTTGTGGTGACACTCCACAGTGTCATTGACGAGTCTTGCCAAGTCGATTATTTGTACGATAGTTGCACAATGGTAATTTTCAAAGACCACCATTCTCTGATGGGGCACCTTGGAGGCTCGGTCGGTTGAGTGTGTGACTCTTGATATCAGCTCAGGTCACGATCCCGAAGTCGTGAGATCCAGTCCCGCGCCCATCAAGCCTCTGCTTCGTGTGAAGCCTGCTTGGGATTCTCTCTCTCTCCCTCTCCCTCTGCCCCTCCCCCAGTCACGTTCTCTCTCCCCTCCCCTGTCAAAATAAACAAATAAACATTAAAAACAAAAGAAAAAACAAACCACAACCCACAAAGCCACCATTCTCTCTAACTTTGTTAGTTCCATCAGGAAGCCTTTCCCTCATTTCGTCTTTGCTATTTAATCAGTGTGGACTAATGCCTTCTTATTTTACTCAGTGGGTTCTAATCCATTATTACCATCCTTGATCTTGATGCTCAGCGCTTGGTCCGTGGGAGCTCATCTGGGTCGGTTCCTATGTCCCTCAACGTGTTCCCTCAACATGCCTCCGTCATACTTTGGACACTTCTTTATTTTGTGGCCTAATCTAGCGTTTCAGGTTCATCTTGTACTCCCCTTGCCTCAGCCTTGTAATCAGCCATTTTTCTCAAGAAGCTCCAGTTCTTTCTAGTGGCAAACAGTATCTAGACTGACATCTGGGCTCCAGATATGCTCACGGCTCTTGGGTGTTTAGGTCCTTCCGGCAGACAGAACTGGAGAACACGCACACGCTTGCAAATGGAACCACATCTCTGCTGCAGATTTAAAGACCATGACTTCGTCCTGCTCGTTTGACTCCAGCCCAGCGCCGTAGCCTCTTCTCAGCCTCTCACGTCCCGTGTTTGTACGTCCCTTCTCAGGCATTAACGAAACGCATCCTCATTCGTTCAGTCCTACAGCGTGCAGAAAGCTGTTTCGGAATTACTAAGCCACATCCCCGCTGAAACAAACCTTCCTAGTTGGGCTCAAGATTTGTCTGCATCCAGTTTTGTCATTAGAGTCAAAGCACGATGCTCAAACCGTTCTTGGGGGTGGGGGGGATGAATTTCATGGTATTGAATTGCATCTCCACAAAAATGTTCTTTACGAAAGTTACTCGGGTTCGTTCCCCTCCCCTCAGTGTGGTTGTGGTCTCCATTTTAAACACAATGAAGTTCATTCGCTTGTATTCCACTGTAGGTTTTTTTCCTCCTCCATCATATTGACTTTAAACTTAATTTAGTTTAGGAGTATATAAACATAAGCATGGCTCTAAAAGCTCATACCGTACGGAAAAGTTACATGCAGAGGTGTGACATTCCCTTCCTCCTTCCTTCCACTCTATCCCTATAGGTAATTAACTTCATTAATTTCTACTTCACCCATGCTCTCTCTGTCTACAAAAATAAGCTGATGAAGCTATCTATGTACCCATCTTCCATACACGAAAGATAGCAAATATACTCTTTGACCCTTTGATTTCTTTTCTTTTTTTTTTTTTTTAATTTTTATTTATTTATTTTTTCAACGTTTATTTATTTTTGGGACAGAGAGAGACAGAGCATGAATGGGGAAGGGGCAGAGAGAGAGGGAGACACAGAATCGGAAACAGGCTCCAGGCTCTGAGCCATCAGCCCAGAGCCCGACGCGGGGCTCGAACTCACGGACCGTGAGATCGTGACCTGGCTGAAGTCGGACGCTTAACCGACTGCGCCACCCAGGCGCCCCAGATTTATTTTCTGCTTGCATCCTAGCAGAAATCACCCCATGTTAGTTTTAACTATCCTACATATTTCTCTTTTGTTGTTGCATAGTACTCCATTGTGCCCACATACCATCACGTAGAGTTTCAAGGGACTTTCACGTGTCTCATTTGATCCTCGTAATAACACGACGAGGTGGGCAAAATATGTTATTATCCCCATTTTATAGCTGAGAAAATAGAGATTCTGAGAGGTAACATTGGGGTCTAGGGACAGCTCTCAGAGCTTGAGCGTGACTCTCTTCCTACTACATGGAGCTATGAGAGTCTTTAAACCTCTTAATCCTCCATATTATAGGGGAACTCAGATGTTGTGGGCTATTCTGGAACACTGACCCTTGTTGATAACATATCTTTAGGTTTAATGATGATAATATGATAATGATGATGATGATGACGATGATGTTTTCTGTGTAAATTTTATTAAAAATTTTGTAAAGTGAATTATAAAATTTTGTAAAGCAGCCTATAGGAGGACCCTAGCATACTCAAACTTGGTAATTTGAGGAGAGTTAATAAAGGATCCTGTTGCTGTTGGAAAAACAACAATGAGATAACTTTTCCTAATCATCAGATTGGCAGAAATTGACAAGCCCTATCAGATCAAGTGTTGGAGAAGATGTAAAGAAAAAGGAATTTTCCATACTTCGATGAAAGTATGCATTTGGTCACTTTGGAGAAGAATTTGACGATATCTCGTGTATTATTGCTATTTTAAACACACGAATTAATAAATATTTTTAAATTTTCTCAGTTTTCATCTCTAATCTGACAAATACCAGTAGCTCTAATACACATAAATAAAACTTCAAGACTGTAAAGTACTAATACAAAAAAATGTTTGAGAACTACTGCTCCAGGGAAATTCTGGAACACACAGACAAGGAGAGCTATTCACAAACATTCATTGCAAGATTGTTGGTAACAGTAAAAATGTGGATACACTCTAAATGTCCATCACAGGAGCATAGACAAATAAGTTGCTGTATATTCACACTAGGGAAACATATGGAAACTAAAATGGATCATTTTGGGGTAAGTCTCAAAAACAATGCCGGCTGAAAAAAAGCAAGTCACAGAATGCTGCAAAAAGCATGACACATTTTCTTTAACTTTAAAAATTGGCAAAACAATGTCATGCGTTGTAGACACACATGGCTGGGAATAATGTATTCCAATTTCAAAATAAAAGGCTTCAACTCTATCATATGACTTCAAAAAAATGTATCTGAGGTAAATATGAGAAAATATTAAGACTTTTGTAGGTGGTACGAAGGAAATGGTTACATTAAAACACTTCCTTTCTGTGTATTTGTAATACAGAAGGGGAGGGGAGGGTGGAAGGAAGGCCATCCAGTTAATTGTAGGAGAAGAGATAATTTATCTGGACAGATGGTCAAACATCCCTCAAAGCGAGAAGAAAGAGCTTGAGATAACACAAAAACATCCCAAGGAAGATCTTTTAGGTTCTTTGAGAGTTAAGACCTGTTGAGGTGCATTGTAAAAAAGTCAGAAGAGAGAGACTGATATTTATTGATTGGTTCTTATGTGGTTGTTGCTATCTTACACACTATCTTGTTTAATCCCCAGAACAACCCGACAAGGTACCTAATACATGGCCCTTGGAATGATAATACATTACTTCATATTTACAGATGAGCAAATCAGAGCCCAGAGAGGTTGCCCAGGTGGCCCACATCTTCTTGACTCAAACAAGAGGACTTTGCCTTGTACAATTCTGTGTATTCATCAGTTGATAGACGTTTGTGTTGTTTCCACTTTGGGGCTATTATAAATAATTATTAACATTCATGAACAAGTTTTTGTGTGAACAGGCTTTTGGTTCTTTTGGGTATATACTAGCAGTGGAATTGTGTAACATAGTGTAACTCTATTTTTAACTTTTTGAAGAATTGCCGGGCCGTTTTCCAAAGTAATAACACCATTTTATATTCCCACTAGCGATGTATGAAGGTCTAAATTTCTCCACATCCTTGCCAATACTTGTCTGTCTTTTTCATTTTAGAAATTCTAGTGGCTGTGAAGTGGTATCTCATTGTGGTTTTGATTCGCATCTCCCTAATGACTAATAATGTTGAGCATCTTTTCATGTGCTTATGGTCCATTTGTGTATCTTTTTTGGAGAAATGTCTATTCAAATCATTTGCCCATTTTTAAATTGAGTTACTTTTTTTATTGTGATGAGTTGTATGAATCGTAAGAGTTCTTTTTATATCCTGGATACAAGTCCCCTATCAGATACATTATTTGCAAGTATTTTCTCCCATTCTGTGAATTGTCTTTTTACTTTCTTCTTTTTAAAAGTAGGCTCTACGCTCAGTGTAGGGCTTAAACTCATGACCCCAAGATCGAGAGTCGCATCTACTGACTGAAACAGTGCCAGGACAATTGGATATGCACATGAAAAGAATGAAGGTAGACCCCTATCTTATACCATATTCAAAAAAAATGAAGTCAAAATGGTTCATAGACCTAAATATAAGGGCTAAAACTATAAAACTCTTGGGGCGCCTTGATGGCTCAGTTGGTTAAGTGTTCGACTTCGGCTTAGGTCATGATCTCATGGTTCATGGATTTGAACCCTGTGTCAGGCTCTGTGCTGACAGCTCAGAGCCTGGAGCCTGCTTTGGATTCTGTGTCTCCCTCTCTCTCTGCCCCTCCCCTGCTTGTGCTCTTTCTCTCTCAATAAATAAACATTAAAAAAAATTTTAAAAATGAAACTCTCACAAGAAAATATGTGAGTAAATATTTGTGGTCTTGGATTAAGCGATGGTTTCTTAGATATGACACCAAAAGCACAAGCAATGAAAGAAAAATAGACTATATCAGAATTTAATACTTTTGTGCTTCAAGAGACACCATTAAGAAAGTGAAAAGAATTGTCTATGCCATTTCGATATGACATCTGACTCCTTAGTACCTGCCCTTTTTTTGTTCTCTCCAGAAGTTTTTGTGATCTTTTTTACTTGACGCTCTGAACTTTCATTGTAATATCTCTTATTCTGGGTCTTCTCCTCATGCATTGTGCTGGGTACTTAATGAGTCTTTTTATTCTTGGGACTTGGGTGGTTCAGTTTGAGGAAGTTTCGTCACACTCCTCTGATCATTTCTTTCTCATTTTTTTTCTCTGTAGAATTCTTATTACTCAGGTGATAGACTTCTCAGATAATCTTTAAAATGTTATACCTTTTTCCTTTTCCACTTCCATCTATTTCACTTTGGAAGAATTTCTTCAACTTTATCTTTCAATCCTTTCAGTTGACTTAAAATATCTCTTTGGCTATCTACTTTTAATTTCCAAGAGCTGAGATCTTTCTTGTACTCTGACGATACCTTTTTAAAAACAAATACATTTCTGTTCTTGTTTTGTGGATGCGTTATCTTTTCTTATCTCTCTCAGGATATTAACATTAACTCATATTAACATTGACTCATTTCCTCTGAATTCTTTTTCTCTCTTGGTTAGTTTTAGCTTCTTGTTTATTGAAACCTTTCCTCAAATGCCTAGCAGTCCTTAATTCTCATGTTTAAGAGTGGGACACATAGGACTTTGAGAGACAAAACAGATGAACATAAGGGAAGGGAAACAAAAATCATATACAAACAGGGAGGGGGACAAAATGGAAGAGACTCATAAATATGGAGAACAAACTGAGGGTTACAGGAGGAGTTGTGGGAGGAGGGAGGGGCTCAATGGGTCAAGGGCACTAAGGAATCTACTCCTGAAATCATTGTTTCACTGTATGCTAACTAATTTGAATGTAAATTAAAAAAAATAAAAAATAAAATTAAAAAAAAAAGAGTGGGACACAAAAAAGCTGATTGAAAGTTGAGTGTGTGTGTGTGTGTGTGTTGTGTGTAGATGTGTGGTGTATGTGTGGTATGTGTTTACGTGTGTGAGTCTGTGAGTATGCAGTGTATATGTGGTGTGTGTGTGTGTGTGTGTGTGTGTGTGTGCTGGGGTAGGACTGGGAAGAGGAGTTGGGCCTCACCATCGTGTGGTCAGGTGGTAAGCTAGTTACTTTGTGGGGGAGGGGAGGGTTTGGGTTTGGGGGTTCAGAATTCTCCTGACTTTATCAAAGATGGAATTTGTGTTTCTAATTTTTATTTCCCTTTCTGGTTTTTGGATGATTTTCAAGAGGAGAAGGAGGTGGGAACATCCTCCAGTCATCTTAAAACAGGAAGTCCCGTGTTTTTCTTTATAGTGTTTCCCAAAGCAAGGAGACGGGCACAAAAGAAAGAGGTCCAGTGGAAGAAAGTCAGTATACAAAACTCTGTGATTTTTTTTTCTTTTGGTGTTTATTTTCAAGACTGTGTTACCATAAGTGACAGTCACACGACCAGTATAATGAGCCATTGCAGGACTTCATCCTCTGGGGAGAACAGTCTAACACATCCCACCGACCTTTCTTGAGTCAGAAATCGCTCTTTCCTGCAGGTGAAATGCCACTGGCTTTTCACTGATCTTGGGAGGAGTTCCATATCGTAGCAAAGAGAGACGTATCTTTCTGGGTCTTTTCACTCTCAAACAAACTCCGATAGCCTGATGACACCTGAAACGCTGGGTGAAGAAGTTCTTGGAAAGTCAGGTGGTATGTACCGACAGGGAAAACCTCCAAAGCTAGAGATGAGAACAGCCATCTCAAGGAATCCATCAAGCTTGGCAAACAGTTTGGCCAAAAGAAAGAGCCTGTGTGATTCAACAAGGAGCATTTAGACGAGCAGATTTCTTTGGCTGCCTCCTGGCATGTGGAGACAATGCAAACGCCAGCTTTCTCTACAGGTTGTTAAATTATTTTGCTTGGCATAATAGATTTCCTCAGAGTATTCGGATGTGTCTTCGTATATCACCAACTGAAAACTGTGGATTAAATGTATTCAATCACTTATTTCAACTATTGCCTCTCCCTATGTGTTCATTCCATATCTAATATCCACCTGCTTCATGGAGACAATCTCGTGAACTTAGTAAATCTAAGTACATGCTTCCTTGCCTACTTAGAGTTTTAGTAAGAAATGTTTTAGAGCTTCAGACTCGTACTAGTCAAAGTGACTTCCGCAGCTTTGTCCCAAGCAACCAGAGCAGATCTAGGATGGCTTTTCCTAAGTTGTTCAAGATGTCTCTAGGGATCCTACATTCTCTATGGGGAGAGCTTCCAAAAGCAATATGGCACTCAGGAAAACCCCCACATTACATAATCTAAAACTAAATTTTATATGGGAGGGCCATTATGATCAGTTGAGCCATGAGATAAATCCCTTACATATGACGCAGCCAAGGTTCTGGGATATGCTGAGATACTATTTGGCAGAGGCCACACAGCTTGGATTGGAAGCAAATTAGAAGAATTTCCATTGTATTGCTGGCCTAGGGCAAGACGGTTTCTCCAAAAAGACTAGAATCAAAATGAAAGACTGTGTATCTAACCGTTTCAGTCGCACCCTTCAGAATATATCAAATGCCTTTGGGTGATGTTTTTCTTTTTGACGCTCTTCTGTATTTCCACGTATTCTATGTGGCATGCCTATGCGTTTCTGTAATAGTTGCATCAGGATTAATGAATTCTACTTTGAAACTTTGACAATCCAAAAGGTATAAATTAATGTAAGGGAATTTACAACAGTCAATATTTCTGATACGTTCACAGATAGTAAAACCAATTATTACCATCTAGTTAGAGAAGAGCAACGAGTTCTTCTGACATTTAGCCTCGATCATTCCAGCCCCAGCTCTGTGATGATCTCCTGACGATGAATACTATAAATCTTACCTCTTGGGGCGCCTGGGTGGCTCAGTTGGTTAAACGTCTGACTCTTGATTTCGGCTCAGGTCGTGATCTCACAGTTCAAGAGTTGGAGCTCCATGGAGCCTGCTTGGGATTCTCTCTCTCTCCCTCTCTCTCTTCCCCTCCCCCTCTCTCTTCTCTCTCTCTCTCTCTCAAAATAAATAAGTAAACTTAAAAAGGAAAAAGAAATCTTAATCTCTCCAGACACAAGACAGAAAATTAAGCATACTCTCCAGCAGTTACACTGAAATTCCACCCACCCTCACAAAAATAGAATGTTTTCCTTTAAACCATAATCTCATATAATTTATATTTTGAGGGTCAAATTCTGATCTGCATATTGGAATTTCCCCCAGCTCTTTTCTTGGTACCATTCCAAACTGGCAGGAAAGATTTCGCTGGTTAACGGCCAAGTAATTACTTCATCACGAGGCTCAGGAGAGAAAGAATCTCTATTACCTCTGCTTGCGAGGATGCACCTTCCAAAAGATTCAAACTCATTACACAAAGGATGGAAAAAGCCGCACAGGCACGTGATTTAAATTTGGCAGGAGCACAGAGACCTCTGAGATATTAGATTTTCCAGTTGCGTTGCCGAGCGGAATGACATTTGCCAAATTTGGAGAGGCTTGCTTGCGTTTGGCATATACTGATAGTGCTCTGTCCACAGGATCACCTCAGAGGTGAGGGAAGACCTATGTTGTAAGGCTATCATCTTGGATAAAGTCCCCAAAGGAGAGGTCTGTGCCTCAGTTTCCTTGAACGCGAATATATCGAAGTTTGCTGCTCCGAGGCCTCTTCTCCGATAACATGAGAAAAGAGCCTTGGATCAGGAGTCGGACGCGGGCTCTTGTCCTGTTTTTGTCACTTAGCATGTGGCAAGACATCTGAACTCCTCTGAACTTCAGTTTCCCTGTCCGTAAAATGGGGATTCTAATCCCTGGCTCCTAAGAAGTTTTACAATCATAAGATGACAAGCGAGAAGGTGTTCCATAAATTATAAAATGTTATAAACACGTAAGGTATTATCAGTAGTAAACATAATGCCTATAAGGGAATTTTCAACTATGTAAAAATGTTCCATAAGTACCATTATTGTGCCCTTTCCAAGTTATGCTATCAAAACGTGGGATTCCAGAGAGCTTTTTATGTTATTTCATCTGCTTCACCCAAAGTATTTTATTTTTTTAACGTTTATTTATTTTGAGAGAGAGAGAGACAGGGCATGAGTAGGGGAGGGGCAGGGAGCAAGGGAGACACAAAGTCTGAAGCAGGCTCCAGGCTGTCAGCACAGAGCCCAACGTGGGGCTCGAACTCACGGAATGTGAGATCATGGCCTGAGCTGAAGTCAGATGCTTAACTGTGTGAGCCACCCGGGGGCCCCAGATTTACCCAAAGTATCAAACTCTGTCAAAGGTGTCCTCCTGGGGGGACTGGGCCTGTGCTGCTCTCCTCATCAGGGAACACGACTCTGTGCAAAGAGCACCTGACTCGGGATCAGACCTCAGGTGGCACCTAGGTTGGACTGCTGACCACTCACTTGACTTCCGACAAGTCGCTGACCCGGACTTCTTTGTCTCTGACGTGAGGGGTTGGACCAGATAACATTTAAAGTCCTACCCGGTCAGAAAATTAGATTATTTTGTATTTGTTTAAAATATCAATTCCGGGGGGCGCCTGAGTGGCGCAGTCGGTTGAGCGTCCGACTTCAGCCAGGTCACGATCTCGCGGTCCGGGAGTTCGAGCCCCGCGTTGGGCTCTGGGCTGATGGCTCAGAGCCTGGAGCCTGTTTCCGATTCTGTGTCTCCCTCTCTCTCTGCCCCTCCCCCGTTCATGCTCTGTCTCTCTCTGTCCCAAAAATAAATAAACGTTGGAAAAAAAAAATATCAATTCCGGGGTGCCTGGGTGGCTCAGGTGGTTAAGCATCTTGACTTCGGCTCAGGTCATGATCTCATGGTTTATGAGTTCGAGCCCCATGTTGGGCTCCGTGCTCATAGCTCAGAGCCTGGATCCTGCTTCAGATTCTATGTCTCCTTTTTCTCTCTCTGCCTCTCCCCTGCTCATGCTCTCTCTCTCTCTCAAAAAAAAAAAAAAAAACTTTAAAATAAAATAAAATAAAATATCAATTCCCTTTGAGGGTTTGCTAGACCGATTCAGAGTCTCTGTGTCACACATAACATGAGGGGCTGCTGTGTAATTGCACAGAAGCCCTGAGCTACTTCGAGGCAGGGTTAAGGAGAGGTAATTTTGTTTTACTGCCCAGAGCTGGCCATGCACACTGAGTAGAATATTGAACAAGCTAGGAGCCATAAGGAAACAAATAAACACCGGTGGTCCTACCTGGAGGCCTAGAAAGGTGCGCTTCCTTACCATGGTGCTCTGGGAGCAGCTGAAGTATAAACCTATCCCAGGGCACCTGATTCCATTGCTTTAAAGTTACGGCCTACCTTACAGGAGAGTCCTAAGCCCTAAATGCTCAGGGAATTCATGAATATATCAGGTATTTCTGAAAATCCGATTGTATTTTGAAGCTGTTCATCAACCAAAGGCATTCAACATGAAAAAACACAGGCTTTTGAATCAGAGCGACATTGATTTGAATCCCAGAGTTTACTATTAGGAGACGTTAGTTCTCTTAATTAATCTCTGAGCCTCAGTTTCTTCATCTCTAAAACGGGATAATAGCTACTTTGCAGATATATGAAAAATGCATAAAAATACCTGACCTATGTTAGGGGCTCAATAAATGGCCATTGTTACCCATGATGAAAATGTATTTCTAAAATTCTGTGACTAACTGAACAATTTATTTATTTTTAAAAACATTTTTTAATGTTTATTTATTATTGAGAGACAGAGAGAGACAGAGCATGAGCATGGGGGTGGGCGGTGCAGAGAGGGGAGAGACACAGGATCCGAAGCAGGCTCCAGGCTCTGTGCACAGAGCCTGATGCGGGGCTCGAACTCACAAACCATGAGATCGTGACCTGAGCTGAAGTCGGACACTTAACCGACTGAGCCACCCAGCCGCCCCACTGATGGCACAATTTAGAAAAGAATGAATCTGAAGGGTTTCAGGATGATAACAAGGTCTTTGACAAAGCTTTTCCAGTTTTAAAGGCTCAAATGGTAAACTGATAGAACCTTTATAGAACTTACGACCTGCTACTTGGATTTTATTATTCCTTATTGTATCAGATGCTAAAAGAATAAGGGAATTCTGTTTTATACATTACCTGAGATGTAAAACTTTTGTATATTTTAGGTTTTGGGGGGGGTTTTGTTTTTTTTCCAATTTCATGTTTTTTGAACCTAACTTTCTTCATCGAGCCATCTGAAAATCTAAATTATAACAGAGTTGATTCAGATCCAATGGTGTGCTGGCATTGGCTCATAGCAGTTCCTGAGAGCTGTGTTTGCACATGTGTTCCTAATTCCACACTCAGTGACATCTTGTTGATAGTTGAAATTGGCCATAGTGGGTGTATTTACACCATGGAAATCAGCAAACACTACAAGTCAGGTCTCTTTAATTTTTCCAGAACCAGTTGTTAAACACTCCCAAGCACATCACTGGATAGAAAACTCCTAGAATTTTTTTTTTTTTTCACGTTTGGCTTTGGTATTTAAAAAGTTCCTTTCCAATTTGTGATTTTTAGTTTTTCCTTGAAATGTAAGCTTTATAAGATCAGGGACTTTATTTACTGATGAGTCCCAAGTGTCTACAACAATAAATATTAGAAATACGCAACTGTACTTAGGTAGCGTTTCCCCTGTGGTATACTTACAACTTTCTGCTATTCTGAATTTCTTCAAATGTTCCAACTCTCACTAAATTGAAGTCCAGGTGTCTCCCTTAAAAATTTATTTTTTGAGGTTTATTTTTGACAGAGAGAGAGAGACAGAGCATGAGCAGGGGAGGGGCAGACACAGAATCTGAAACAGGCTCCAGGCTCTGAGCTGTCAGCACAGAGCCCCACGCGGGGCTCGAATTCACAGACCTCGAGATCATGACCCGAATCGAAGACGCTCAGCCGACTGAGCCACCCGGGTGCCCCAGGTGTCTCCCTTTAGAGCAGGAAAGGCCTAAGGGATTTTTAGGAGGGAACTTGATGATCAAACACCAACTTTTAATATAATACAACACATTTGTAAATATATATATATATATATAACTATGAGCCAGGCTGCTATTGGGAGGGTCTCAAGAAGGTATTCAGGAAACAACCTCCAGCTCAACAAGTTAATCTGCTGAGTAGAATCGTTTGGCGTTCACTATCTGAATGTTAGCGAGATGAATATGACTTTGACTTAATTGACCGTAAGCTGTTCTAGGCGGTAACTATGGCTAAAGTGGTTCTAAATGCTAGTCCTGAGATACCAGTTCTTGTAGTCAACATGTAAAATGGGGTTTGCCTTCCCATGTCATGTGCAAGGTGGGCTGACATACCTCTGATTAGACCTGGGTTAAATTGATGAAGTGCAGATGGTAAGAAGAAACACTGTTTTAGAGATATTAACAACAGGGGCACCTGGGTGGCGCAGTCGGTTAAGCGTCCGACTTCAGCCAGGTCACGATCTCGCGGTCCGTGAGTTCGAGCCCCGCATCGGGCTCTGGGCTGATGGCTCAGAGCCTGGAGCCTGTTTCCGATTCTGTGTCTCCCTCTCTCTCGGCCCCTCCCCCGTTCATGCTCTGTCTCTCTCTGTCCCAAAAATAAATAAACGTTGAAAAAAAAATTAAAAAAAAAAAAAGAGATATTAACAACAAAAGAAGTGACCAAAAAAATGATAGGTTGGTTGGAGAATTTGGAAGGTGATGTCAAAAAGCCGAATTAGTATAAAAGTGAAGGACAGAGAATTTCCTGTCACTCTTTGAAGGGGAAGACGATGAGCCTAGTTTTCCAAGTGTTAAGTTTCAGGTGTCAGAGAAGCATTCACATGGAGATGTTCTGGAAGAAGCCTGGGACACGATAAACTAGGCTCTGGCCCATTCCCCATCACTATCTCTCACCAGGGTCATTGTGCCGCTATGAAGCACCCACAGATTTACAAGAACGATCAAGTGTAATCAAAGACTCAACGCTTTCTTTTCCCTTCTGTCTCACTCTGCCCACCATGATCCAGCTCAGAGTTATGTTAAAATTCTCCTCCACAGCATGAAGGAAGTCAGAGGGCACAACTTAAAAATTTTTTTTTAATGTTTATCCATTTTTGAGAGACAGAGAGAGACAGAGCACAGGCAGGGGTGGGGCGGAGAGAGAGGGGGACGCAGAATCTGAAGCAGGCTCCAGGCTCCGAGCTGTCAGCACAGAGCCCGATGTGGGGCTCGAACTCACGAGCTGGGAGATCATGACCTGAGCCAAAGTCAGATGCTCAACCGACTGAGCCACCCAGGCGCCCCTCGAGGGCATGACTTTAAAAACCATATATAATATACCAGACACTATGATATCATGCTAAATAAAAGCTCAGACTCTGAAGGCAAACTCTGAGTCTCAGCTCTACAATTTACTGGCCGCATGACCACGGTTGTTTACGAGAAGTGTGACCACTGCCAAGTTACTGATTCTCACCACACCTCAAGTTTTCCTCTCTTTAAAATGGGTATAATAATAAAAAAAATAATATTCTAGTATTGCGAGGATTAAACAAGATAGTGCATGGAAAGTGCTTAGCCTTGCTCCCAGCACGTAGGAAGTACTCAGTCAACGGGAGCAATTATAAGGCCCGAGTTCCACTTGACCCACATTGAGCCCAGGAGATGAAGCTTGGTAGTGGGAGCTGTAAGCTGTTGTATATTCCTCATGAAGATGAGTTTTGCCGTTCTTCTAGTCCCTTAAAGTCTTGGAAGCTACTGCACACCCAGGCTATCAGTACTTCTGGTTACTATCCATGTACTTGGCCAGTCCTCCCAGGCCACAGTGACTTTATCATATACTTCAAGGCGACTTCCGCTCCTCCTTAATGGCCTGCTGATCATGCACTTCCGTTTTCTCCACCATTTTTTTTTCTTCCTTGGTGCAAAACTTGCTTTTTGACAGCCAGTTTGAGATGCTTGCATGATACTTTGGCATTGTCTGCAGCACTATTATTTGTGGGGCGACACCATTTCTGGACAGCTCTGGTCACCAGAACATGGAATACTGACCTCCAAAGAGATCACACCAGGGGAAGAAATCGATCAGGAAGCACCTTCAAACCAGGGAAACGTCATTGACTGACAGAGTGCCGTCGAGATGGTGCTTGGTATTTTTGGTATAAAGTCGTTTGGGGATGAGCAGGGCCCCAGGCGGGTCAGAGAATCAAAACAGAAGCCTGTCCTTAACTGTGTGCTAAAGCAGAGGGTTTCCCCAGAACATGATCCACTTTAGAAAAAGATCCCAAACTCAAGTAAAACTGAGGAACGCTGCACAAACCTTAGGGCTACTGGGATGCAAAAGACTCAGGAAAGTCCTGAAAATTAATCCTTCTGACTTCGTGTAACCCACACTTTCTGGAATGACTGGACTGCAAAACAATTTTTTTGTGTGTGCAATAAATAGAAAGTTCCACCAATTTTCCCCTTCTGGGCATTTCCTGTCACACTCCATTCTGGTCAGATGATTGTCCTCCCAGACCTTGATCTTTAGGATTTACAAATCCTTATAATTAGTACACATGACTTCCACCTCTAGCCCCAAATAACTACTGTTTCAATCATTTTTTATCGGTTAGACCAAACTCCTTTCTCTTTGGGGCTTAGGTACATTCTGATTATCACCAATTCCATTAATCCACTTAGCTATGCCTTTACAGATACTATTTCTTGTACTAACAGCCCATACATTTTATTTCCTGGAGCAGTGTTGTCCAGTGGAATTTTCTGTGATGACAAAAATGCTCTTCCTCTCTCTCTGCTAGGTCCAACACTCCAGCCACTAGCCATACATGGTTATTGAGCACTTTTTTTTTTTATTTTTTTATTTTTTTATTTTTTTTATTATTATTTTTTTTAATTTTTTTTTTCAACGTTTATTATTTTTGGGACAGAGAGAGACAGAGCATGAACGGGGGAGGGGCAGAGAGAGAGGGAGACACAGAATCGGAAACAGGCTCCAGGCTCTGAGCCATCAGCCCAGAGCCCGACGCGGGGCTCGAACTCACGGACCGCGAGATCGTGACCTGGCTGAAGTCGGACGCTTAACCGACTGCGCCACCCAGGCGCCCCTTATTTTTCAATATATGAAATTTATTGTCAAATTTGTTTCCATACAACACCCAGTGCTCATCCCAAAAGGTGCCCTCCTCAATACCCATCACCCACCCCCCATCAACCCTCAGTTCTCAGTTTTTAAGAGTCTCTTATGGGGGCGCCTGGGTGGCGCAGTCGGTTAAGCGTCCGACTTCAGCCAGGTCACGATCTCGCGGTCCGTGAGTTCAAGCCCCGCGTCAGGCTCTGGGCTGTTGGCTCAGAGCCTGGAGCCTGTTTCCGATTCTGTGTCTCCCTCTCTCTCTGCCCCTCCCCCGTTCATGCTCTGTCTCTCTCTCTCTGTCCCAAAAATAAATAAACGTTGAAAAAAAAAAAATTAAAAAAAAAAAAAAAAGAGTCTCTTATGCTTTGGCTTTATATGTGGGTAGTGCCACTGGATTTTTAGTAGAGCTGAATTTTTAATCTTATTTAGTTTTAATTATTTTTTTTATTAAAAACAATTTTTTAATGTTAATTTGTTTTTGAGAGATAGACAGATCATGAGCAGGAGACGGGCAGAGAGAGGGAGACACAGAATCTGAAGCAGGCTCCAGGCTCTGAGCTGTCAGCACAGAGCCCGATGCGGGACTCGAACCTATGAACCCTGAGATCATGACCTGACCCGATGTCCGACACTTAACACTCAGGTGTCCCTATTTTTTTTTTTTTTTTTAATTTTAGAGAGAGAGAGCATGAACAGAGGAGAGGGGCAGAGGGAAAGAGAGAGAGAGAATCTTTTTTTTAATGTTTATTTTGAGAGAGCGAGCGAGCGAGCGGGCAGGTGTGCACATTGGGAAGGGACAAAGAAAGAGAATCCCAAGCAGGTTTTGCACTGTCAGCACGAAGCCTGACACGGGCTAGATCCCATGACCTTGGGATCACGACCTGAGCGGAAATCAAGAGTAAGACGCTCAACTGACTGAGCCATCCAGGCACCCTACTTACTAAGTTTTAGTTAATTTACATTTAAGTGGCCACATATGGATAATGGTCGTCCCATTGGACAGCACAGTCTCAGTGGGTCCTGTATGTCTGTCCAGGGAGGAAATAAGAGGGCAGAAGTCATGTCAACGAGGTAAAGCCACAATGACTCCCACTATGCACAAAACATTGTTGATCACCAAATATCTCTTCAAAATACATCACGTTGAATACTTTTCTGATGAGCTCTTTATGCAATTCTTAATAACCAGAAAACATGGGCGCCTGGGTGGCTCAGTCGGTTGGGCGTCCGACTTCGGCTCAGGTTGTGAGCTCGCGGTCCGTGAGTTCGAGCCCCGCGTCAGGCTCTGTGCTGACAGCTCAGAGCCTGGAGCCTGTTTCAGATTCTGTGTCTCCCTCTCTCTCTGACCTTCCCCCATTCATGCTCTGTCTCTCTCTGTCTCAAAAATGAATAAACATTAAAAAAACAAGAAAACAGATAATTCTGGGTGTGTTATAGAGGAAACGCACTATTTAAGTATAGAACATGAAACCACTTTGTGGAAAGACTGGTATCAGAGACAGAAAGGAAGGTTTGGAAAGACACGCTTTACATAATGATGGAAAAATTGGAAATAACCTCCAGGGATATTCAGTTTGGATCAACTCGGATGTAAAATTGACCTTCAACTGTTCCAGCAGAGAAGGCCAAAACTGAAAAACAACAAATCTGTGTGACTGAAGTACCTGCCTGTGTCCTGTGGCTCATCTCCACATGGCCTTCCGTTTGGTAAGAATATGACACAGCCTCCTCGGTGGCCACAAAAGCCACATCACACCTAGTAACTGGATCATTCAGATCTCCCTTCAGGTTACGGTAGTGGTTATCTGTTCCGCACCCACCTGTGAGAGACCCGAGTTATGAGTTATCCGGACCAAAGCCCACGTGAGACAAACGTTATTTGGAAGGGCCTTGTTCCTTAAGGGTCTCCACATTTTCTCCCTGTATCAGATCAGATCTCTAGAAAGCATGGGCTCAGCTGGATCTCCTTGGAACCTTTGTCATCGAAGAAAACTCGGTATTTATGTCTCAGCTTGTATCAAAGGCCACATAAGAAACAGCCATAAATAGAACTTCCACGCCTTCTGTGTGAACTTACTGGGAGCACATTGTCCCGTGTGCCACTCATGATGCCACCCACTGGAGAAGTTTCTCTCAGATTCCAGAGCCAGGAAGTGCTGGTTGCACGATGAACTGGAATGTTTCATCTTCTAAGGCGATGAAAAATACATCTTGCCTCCCTCTTTGTCCCCAAAAAACTCAGAGCTGGTTATGTGCTCGTCTGCCCAGAGATCTTCTCAGCCCAACATTCCTATTATAATTTTTCCTTATCTTCCATCATTTATACTTGGTCATCTTATTTTTGCTACATTAATTGTTTTATTACAGTCGTAATTTTTATGGCAGTCTACGCCAAGTCCATTTTGGAAGGGGTGACAAAGATTCACCAAACTCTACCCAATCCCCCTAAGCTTTTCGAATAGGCCTCGAATATCTGGCTTCTGTGTTTGTCTCTGCATCTTCCTGTCTTGGCAAGAGCCCAGCTAGGTCAGTGTAGCTGTAATCCTGCCCCTTCCCCGGGGGTCAGTGAATTTCCACCCGCTGACCCCTACCCTTCTCCTTCACCAGAAAGTCCCACTCACCTCTGCTGTATTCAGAACTGAGCCAGGCTCTGCACCAAGATCTTTCTTTTACTTCAACTGTCCTGAAGAGAACGTTTTTATTGCTTGAATTACTATCCAGCTCTGGTTTTTCTTTAACAGAAGACAGAATATAAGTTCATATATACAGATTTGTCTTCCTTCCTTTGTCCCCTAAAAACATCAGAACACCTTCTTAAGAGTTCTTATTCTTACTCTTTTTAAATTTTATTTTAGAGAGAGAGCGTGGGCAGGAGGGGAGCAGAGGGAGAGAGAGAGAGGGAGAATCTCAAGCAGGCCCCACGCTCAGTGCAGAGCCTGACTCGGAGCCCAATCCCACGACCCTGGGATCCCGACCTGAGCCAAAATCAAGAGTTGGACTCTCAACTGACTGAGCCACCCCGGTGCCTGAGAGTTCTTATTCTTTAACTCTGGGCTCAACACTAAGCGCGCAGTAAGTATGCACCTTCTCTTCCACGGCGCTCCTGCAAACCGCTGCCCGGCCCACCCCGCCATCACAGTGTCACTGGGGGACAGACAACTCTACACCAACATGTCAAGCGTCATCCCACACGACATCCCATTTTAGGAACTAGCCTTGGACCCCTTTCAGCCAAAATGAGAACCCCGTGTCCCAGCCTTTCAAGATTTTCTATTTCTTCTGTATTCCTCCAGAGCATCAGCTAAAATCCTTTTCAACCAAAAAGCCTTAATCAAGAGTGTTGTTTCCAGAAGGTATTCTTCCTCGTGAGCAAACGTCAGGGAAAAAAAAAAAAAAAAAAAAGAAAAAGAAAAAGAAAGAAAGAAATCCATGTTGGCTGAAGGCATATTTTGCTGGATTGAGTGGAAAACAATTTTTAACTTCAGGCTGGTTTACTTTCTTTAACGTGCAATTAACTATAAATGTTTCAAAAGAACAACTTATATGTTAAGCAATAAAGCATCGGCCAAAACATGTTTACATCTGGGGCAGCTCGCAAAAAGGATCCAGACTTTTCCCTGAACCTCGTGCCTCTGCTTGAACACCGTTCTCGTTCTGCTCATGATGATCAGAATGAAACGTGAACTATATAACCTGCTTTCTAGATGATAAAAGGAAAGTTCTCACCCCGAGATTTTTTAAATTCACATCTTCTCAGGGAGTCTAGATCCACAAAATGAAACAAAGGGATACGTTGCTGGCTGTCACTGGGACACTTGACTCTGGTTCGTAAAAGGTGAGCAGACCGTTCATTAGGTTTAATGCAGACACGTCTATGGGTCAGAGGTGGGTATTTTTGTGCTCAGTTTTTAAACCCAGGCATTCTTTAGACAGAAGAAATCTGGCTGCCTTTCCTATGGCTTTCTCAACATCTGTTCTTTTGTCTTAAAAAAAATTTTTTTTTAATGTTCATTTATTTTTGAGAGGGAGAGAGACACAGAGTGCGAGCAGGGGAGGGGCAGAGCGGGAGGGAGACACAATCGGAAGCAGGCTCCAGGCTCTGAGCTGTCAGCACAGAGCCCGACGTGGGGCTCGAACTCACGAATCCTGAGATCATGACCTGAGCCAAAGTCGGACGCTTAACCGACTTGAGCCACCCAGGCGCCCCTGGTTTTTCTTTTAACTGAAAGCCATGATTTAAGATTTCTCTCGTCTACATGTGTTGAATTACTATTTGAGGGTACTGTTGGCTATCTGATATATACTGTAAGTATATTCATAGAGCAAATCATATGCATATAAGGTAAATAAAATACATCCTTCTGTTTATAGCTCACCAAATACAGGCCGTACGGCAACAGTCTTTGAAGTAAGGTAACTGTCACGAGTGAAAAATTCAGGCACCTAAAGACGTTACCAATACTGTATAGTATTGTAGTTACCGTCACGCAAAACTCAGAGTTAGCCAAGAGGTTTCTCTGTGACCAAGTACAACTCAAGACTGGTTTCTTGTAAAATCTCTGAAACTCATAATTGACTTACGTGTCCAATATCCTTCAGAAAAGCCCCATAAAGCTTGATTACCTGGTAGAGTTGTTTTTACCCCCTGCCTGAAGAGTAGCAATGCTGGTTTCACCACTCAGAACTTTCGGAATGATTACTGCAGTCTCAGCAGCCCGAGTACAGAAATTGTAGTCATGGGTCAACGGGAACCACAAAAATTCTCAGTCCAGACTTCTTACCCTCAGAGCTATTTAGACGGGGCAGTGGGTGGGACAGGTATACACACGGGCAAGGGCCAGGTGTTGTTTCTAAAGCCAGTGTCATTCCTAAAACAATCTGGGGAAATTGCAGCCACAGAATTTCAGAGTCAGAACATAACTTAATCATCCAGCAGCTCCCTCCTTTTATAGAGACCCGAGAGTGACTTGTTTATGAAGATTCCCTGCCCTTCCTCCTGTGCTGTGTTACATAGGTGTATTTTGGGGGTAGAATTTAGCTTTTGCTTACAGAATATGAAAGATCTGACGTCATCAAATTATCAAAGCATAGCATCACAAATAAATCGCAGCTGTTAAAACTATCAACTCAAGGGCTGATGGGGGAGCATCGTTAAGGCAGGGTCAGGGCACTAACACCTGAATCCACTGGGCAGTTTTAACGTCACCAAGAAAGAAATACCCCGATATTATACGTTTCCTGATGCCATGCAATACGAAATACACATTACCGCCCACGGGAAATTCTTGTCAGAAAAATCAAGCCTGAATACGATCAAGGCTCTAGATCTAACTACCGGTTGAAGGGAAAGAGAGAGGATAGAAGGTTATATTAAACCCCACCACAGGGACACAACGGGCCAAATCCAGACTGAAAAATTCTACAGAATGGATGACCCAGTTTCCTCAACAACAACAAAATAATAAGAAGAGTAGAGAAAGAAATCAGAAAAGAGAGAGGGAGGATTTTTGTATATTAAAAGAAACATAAGAGATAGTAATCAAATGTAACCTGCACCTTGACTATCTCTTGATTCAAACAAACAAAAATGACAAAAGCCTTTTCTCGCACAATCAAGGAAATTTGAACACTGGCTGACGTTAGACGATATTAAGTTTCTATTCTTACTAATTTTAGGTGCGTATCTTTTAGAGATACAGGCAGGAGTATTTCCAGATTAAATAACATAATGTCTGAGATTTGCTTTGAAGTTCTCTAGCTAGGGACAGGGGCGTGGGTTGTATAGATGAAAGAAAATTTGATCCATGTTGGTAATTATTGAAGCCAAGTGACAGATACTCATCACGCTATTTTCTCTACTTTTATGTGTGTTTGAAAATCTTCGTTAAAAAGGTGAAAATAAAAAGATAAACACAATACGAATGATAGGCTGTACACATACATTCTGTGCCATTTTTTTTTTTTTGTAGGATTAAAAGGATCATTTAGCCGGTGATGTTTCTATTTAAAGTTATAGTCCTACATCTTTACTGAACAGCAACCAAACATTGCTTGACAGGTGGTATCTCTGACAGGTCTCTATTCTGAACTTTGCATCATGATAATCCTTTAGCCTGTACGTCCCTCCCATTGAAGGTCTTGAAGGACAGAGAGGCTATATCTTCCTCTCCCTGGTCCATAGAACAGTGTTTGATCTGCGCCAGATACAGAAATGGATTTTCAGGAGAAACATTTTTCTCATTTGTACCTGTAACCACAATTTTATTTCTGTTGACATGCAAATCTGTCCTTGTTGATGGTGATGTCATTCTGCCCTTACCAAAAATGGAAAACAGTGTTAAAAAGAATGAAAAAAGAGTAATCCAATCCTCTTCCATAGCCCCCCACCTTCTGCCCACCAACCTTTGATTTCTAAGCTTTCCTTCGGAATAATTACTTACAAAAATCATTACTATGTATTTGCCTTGGAACTTTTCCAGATTTCCAATCTTACTCAAGCTGAAATTTTTAAAATCAAGATCCTTCTACAAACTGTTCCAACAACTTCTGACTATATTATGCCTCACCGTTCATAAAGAAAGCTCTGATTCAATGCAGGGGAAAAGAATTTCTGATCACTTATTTAGGACATTGTTCAAGTACCAGTCACATAAGCTTTTCCTATTCAGCTACCTGAAAACCTTCATTTCTTTCTTTCCACATTGGGATTCAAACACTACTAATTTACTTCTAGAAATTGGAAAGGAAAAAGGGGGTGTGGTTGATTGTCTGAAAAGATAGCTACCAATAATTCTTCGCATTCCTGGCTCCTCCTTCCATCAAGGGGTGGAGTGTATTTTCCCTGCTTTTGAAACAGGGTTGATCTTGTGACTTATTTTGATCAATGGAATGTTATGAAAATGTCATTCTGCCGGTTCCAGGCTAAAGTCTTAAAAGCCCTGGCAGCTTCTGCTTTCACCCTTTTTGGAGCCCCGGGCTGAAGATGAGGAAGCCTAGCTAGCCTACTGGATGTGGAAGAGCAGCAATGCCCCAGCTAACAGGGAGCATCAAGTTCCAAGACATGAGTGGGGCCATCTTGGTTCCTCTAGACTTGATTTGAGCCCAGCTGACACTGTATGGATCAGAGACAAGCCATTCTCATTGAACCTTGCCCCAATAGAAGGTCCACAGAATGGCTGTCACTATTTTGGTGGGTAATTTGTTATAGCCATAGATAATGGATATAGAGGGGGAAGGTGAAATCTTGTGTTCAGCATATTCCTTGTTTGAACCTAAAATGCTAATTTCTATTTGCTTTGCCTATCAAAATTCTACCCATCTTCAGAACTACCCAAAGGTCTCAAAAGTTCAGGAGAATGGTGTTTCCAGGTTATTTCTTACCCAGAGCCAGGACAGAGTAGGTTTGAGATGGGCCTGGAACACATTGTCCCAGAAAATTTTCCATATGCCAGGAAGTAAGGAAGTGCCTTCCAAAATTATAGGGGTATATCCTAAGGACACAGATGCCAGCTTGAAGGGGTTCCCAGTGACCAAAGCTGGGACAATTCACCCATCAAAATCATTAAATCCAATAATGAATTAGAAACCATTTTAAAAAAAGTCATTATTATCAGATTATAAGACACAAGGAGAGGAAGAGGGAAAGAAAAAGATCAGCCAATCAATCAGTCAAAAATGGGTGAGAAGGTGGGAGGGCTTACTTTTACACCAGAGTGTGCTACTCTTCACCATTTGTGGTGAGAGTGCATTTTGCCACCATTATGCTCAAGATTGACTCCAGTAATCAGTGGCTGTTAAGTTTAAGGGAAATATTGATGAGGAGCAGGGTATTTGCAAGGTCTTAATGTGTCACTTTCTAATAAAATTCTTTATTAGTTCTAAGGGAAGAAAATAAACATTACAGAGTGGAGATATTGGGTAACCACTTGACCAGGTGATCAAAATTCACATCACCTAAGAGGGATAGACTGATAACATGCCCAAAGAATGCTAAACGGCGTAATGCAGTGTGACCTCAATCCAATCACGAAAGAAATGTCAGGTAAGCACAAAAATGAGGAGTACTGTACTTAAAAAAAGAAAAGTTGGTGGAAGCTAGAACTGTAGTCTCCCAAAGCATCAAGGTCATGAAAAACAAAGAAAGGCTGTGGAAATGTCCTGGGTTGAACAAGGCTAAAGAGACCTGAAAAGCCATCGTGATCCTTGACTCAGGACTGGATCCTGTACTGGGAAAAATGCCCTAAGATTAAAAAATGCTATTAGATCATCTAGTAAAATTGAAGTATGGATGGTAAATGAGAGATTAGATAAATGCATTACATATTAATATAATTTATGAAGTCGATAACCGTATTTTGGTTATTTAAGAGAAAAACCCTAATCTTAAAAAGTACACACTAAAGTTTTTAGGGGTAATGGGCCGTAATGTATGTAACTTATCTTGAATTATTCACGAAAAAAATGCGTGTATAAAATGAATGAACGAAGGAAGAAAGAAAAACAGCAGAGTCTGACAAAAGGGTACACAAGTGTGCTTGGTACAATTTTTATATTTGTAATTATTTTCAGGCTGAAATTATTTCCAAACAAAAAGCCAGCAAGCAGTTCTACTGTTCTGAGATGGTGTCCATGAAACCATTTCTCCATCTTCGAACCTAAACTATCTCCCTTCCCATCTCTGAACACCTGTAGCACTTTACTGTTTTGTTATTGGGTTTTTTAAGTTTATTTATTTTGATAAATAAAGTTTCTTTATTTTGACAAATAAAGTGCAAGCAGGGGAGGGGCAGAAAGAGAGAGAGAGAGAGAGAGAGAGGGAAAGAGAGAATCCCCAGCAGGCTCCATGCTGTCAGCACAGAGCCCCACGCAGGGCTCGATCTCAGGAATCACGAGATCATGACCTGACCCGAAATCAAGAGGCAGATGCTTAACTGACTGAGTCAGTTAACGAAACTGGTGCCCTTTTCGTTACTGTTTTTTTAATCCTCACATGCGGCCTTGCATTATTACTCAGTTGTTTCAGGCTGATTCGGGTATGGAAGAATGCATTTCATCTTCCCCAGTGCATGTGAAGTCCTTGGCACACTCTTTGTCACCCTCATGTCCTCGACGGAACATTGGCACAGAGTAGATGCCCCGTGTCATCTGGAAAGGGCTCTGGCCAGGAAGACTTGGTTTCACACCTCTGCTCTGCCACTCAACTGCTCTGTGAACTTGGGCGAATTAATGTATGTCTCTGTGTCTCCACGTTTCCATTTGTTTAACTGGAGGACTATAGGTGGCTTTTCCTGTTTTAAAGCTAGTGGTTACAATTTTTTGCTTTATGTGGAAGTAACTTTATATTCTAGAAGTAGCATGTAAAAAAATAAAGAGTTAAAATACTAGTTTCTACGGGCACCTGGGTGGCTCAGTCGGTTAAGCGTCTGGCTCTTGATTTTGGCTCAGGTCATGATCTCACAGTTCATGAGTTTGAGCCCCACGTCGGGCTCTGTGCTGGCAGTGCAGAGCCTGCTTGGGATTCTCTCTCTCTCCTTCTCTCTTCCCCTTTCCCCCCTTAAGCTGTCTCTGTCTCTCTCAGGATAAATAAATAAACTTCAAAAAATGCAATAATTTTGGGAGTTCAAAATCCTAAAAGTGACATTTTGAGCACTTTTGTTGAACCATATACAGATCCTTCTACTTGTTTCACTTCGGTGACATTTTTTCTTTACCACGAATACCGCAATAATTGTGGATTGAAGCACTAAGAAAGCAGATTTCCCTGAATGGTCTTTTTCAGCAGTTAAATTGGTTTTATATGTTTCCACATTCTACCCAGCTTCCCCATGGTTAATAAAACACACTGGTAAAGATCGTTGGTGGAGGTGATTAAGTGTGTCTGATGCCCTCAGCAGTCTGATGTTCATTTAATAATTTTGCATTTCTTACTTTATTACTGACGCTAATGGTCTTGAGCAGAAGCCCATAGAAATTCAGTCTTCTTTCTTTCTCCCACTCAGGGCCAAAAATTGCTCAGTTTTCAGATTGAAGCTATAAGAAGCCTCATTCAAATACACTTTTGTCACTGAAAGATTAAAATAATGGACCTAAAAAAGAGTCCCTCTCTTTTACCGATTGAAGGATGTTCTCTCTTTGAATTTGATCGTTGCCTATTTCATAGCTAACCAATCTCCCATCATATCAGAGTTTTAAAGGGTATCAGCTGTTTTTGAAAATATTTTGATCCATTGGCACAGTATCAAAGTATACTTTAAGTTTTATTTATATGTAGAAACAAAATTGCAGCTAATAAAAATTTATGTTGAGCATCATGCTTTGCAATTGTCAAAACTCCCATAATGCGTATGACAATTGAGTGAAAGGTGTGTGTGCACTGAGGTCAGACACATAGTAAAGAGGGTTTGCAGTCCATGGAAACATTAGATGTGTCTCTATGATCTCTTCAGAAAGACAAATATTTCGTGATTAAACAGTAACTAAGTCAGTTGTATAACTGTATAACTAATGTATAACTATGACTATAGTATAACTATAATAACTAATGTATATTAATTTCATGCACTTCATACGAATTTTTAAATATTTTCAAAACACTCACTTAGTGCCCAGTTATATCCGTGAATTGGTTTCATCCTGATTTTGTCATCTGTGGAAGTTTTAAAGGCGAAAGTGGGATTCCTAAAATGTCTAATACTGGGACCATTCATGCTAATTTTGCTTATCCATTCAGGTTGAATCAGATTTATTTAATTCTCCAGTTGGGAACATTGTGCTGAATGAGAGTAGTTATGACCTCAGAAGAAATATTGTCCTGCATAATTCTGTATCACCTCCGAGACCTAGTTTTCTTCCACTATATTACTGTGTTTGTGTTTTATGTTGGTTAATTGACCTTATATTGGGAATAATGGCACAAACTTTCCACAAATGACCTGTTGTTTGCATTATACTTTAAAAATTTTTTATTTATGTGTTTATTTATTTGTTTGTTTGTTTATGAGAGAGAGAGAGAGTACACGAGTGTGGGAGAGGGGCAGAGAGATAGAGAGAATCTTAAGAAGGCTCCACCTGAGTGGTTGTGATCCTACAATCCTGGGATCGTGACCTGAGCCCAAATTAAGAGTCAGATGCTCAACTGACTGAGCCACCTAGGTGCTCCCCACCCCGCCATTGTACTTTTTGAAGGTTGACAGGAATTTTATCTTGTGCCATAGCCCTTACAGGTATCAAAATGGTCAGTGGTGAAAATATTGTTCAGAATTTCTACCTTGCCAGCAGCATAGAGTGATGGTCCATTTCACTCTTTCATTGTTACTTCTTTAAATATAATTTTTTACTTTGTGAATATGATATCTCGGGGAAGAAATGCTTGGTATATAGTATATATACCACATATATTATATAAAATATATATACATATATATATATATTCAAATATATTACACAGACCATCAAATGTGACCACTGCCTAAAGTCAAAGATGTATTTCACCTTCTACAGGGATACCATTGAAGGGGGAGAAGTAATATTATGTGAAATTCATGTCCGTGTTATAACCCACTGCCCACATCTGCAAAAGCAGTATTGGTTTCTCTAAAAGTAATTGATTTTCAATACATTGATGAGTTTATAACTCGCCCTCCTCCTTTTGAATAAAGTATGTGTCGTCTCTAGAAATCTAAGAGGTATTTCAACTCCGAGGTCTAAGGTCTTAATATTGTATGCCATATATTTTAAGATGAAGATGAATTTTTTTCCACTAAATTGTTTGCCTGCCTGACAGAATGTCGACACCTCAAATCTTGACAAACATCTGAATTCAGAATAGGTTTATACTTTCACTTCTCAATAGGAACAAATCAAGCCTTGGAAAGGCTATTGTAAGTTTGTCTAATTCATACACTTAAGAATTATCTTTGTAAGAAAGGCTTAATTCCTAAATATAACTTCGGAAAGTTGGTAAACTTGGTTCAAAACTTAAATCTTGGTTCAGTACTTAAATCTGAACATTGTTCATTTGTAACTTGAAGTATTTTAAATTATAAAGATGCATATATGTCTGTTTCTGTTTTCCTTTTCTAAATAAACTGTAATTCTTAACAACTATTCCAACTGTACAAATATTAATTTGGGGTTGGGTATACTAGGTTTGGAATTTAGGTGTGGAAACTGCTGATGGGTGAATTCATGTGTTTTGATATGGTGCTATGTCTTATGATATGTAAAGTTGGCTAATTTAATGGACACTAAATCCCATTAAAACACAGTTCATACGAATACTTTAATATGTGTAAGCATGACTCTTAGTGATATTTATTTGGTGTTCTTAATTAGTCATGCTATTTTACCACGTTGAGTCAGATTCTCCTCGTATGTGTCATGAAATCCACTATTTCCGTAACAACACCTGCCCAGCAGGCTTTAAGAATTAAGATTGCTTTTTACTTTGGAAACATTGAATATTTAGGGTTGATAAAGATGTTACTATGAGTTGAGCGCTGATACTGTGAAAATCAGAAACATGAAGTGGATGTCTTACCTCTTCACGTTCTCACTTACATTTCACAAGTGGTTGATTCAGTAATTATGTCAACAGTGCGACACAGTGAGTTAGTTGATGGGTGTGCCACCTTTGGCCATGCATCTGGGTGTATTAGGAGTGATTGTGTTCTTTTGTTGTACAAATTCCTTTTCTCGCAACATGACATTTTTTAATGTGTAAAACATTTCATTATTATCTCATTTCGCTACTTTTATTCATTGCAAGAATTTGCAGTGAGGGATGTGTATAATTTTTGTGACCGATCTAATAAAAAATGTGTGAAGGAATGAAACCAGTAAATTAGGAAGATAAAGTTGAGAAAGTGTTATATAAGACAAAGAGCTGGAAAATAGAAAAAAAATTCAATGAGAGGATCAATTCAGGAAGTCCAAGAGCTTACAAGTAAGAATTCCATAAAGAGAGAACAGAGATAATGAAGCAGAGAAACTATCAAAGATCTCAGAGAATTTCCCGGAATTGAAGGTCATGTGTGTTTCTAGAAATGCATGGGCCCCCAAAATACCCAGGACGAGAAATAGGAAGACCCCCAAGACACGTCACTAAAATTTCAGAATGTTGGGACGCCTGGGTGACTCAGTTGGTTAAGTGTCCGACTTCGGCTCAGGTCATGATCTCGCAGTCCGTGAGCTGGAGCCCCGCGTCGGGCCCTGTGCTGACAGCTCGGAGCCTGAAGACTGCTTTGGATTCTGTGTCTCCCTCCGTCTCTGCCCCTCCCCTGCTCATGCTCTGTCTCTCTCACTCTCAAAAATGAATAAATGTTAAAAAAAAATTAAAATTTCATAATGTTAATGATAAAAAGAATATCATCCAGAATATCCTGGGTGGCTCAGTTGGTCAAGCGCTCTACTCTTGATTTTGGCTGAGGTCATGATCTCTTGGTGAGATCGAGCCCCACATTGGGCCCTGCACTGTCAGCACCCAGCCTGCTTGAGATTCTCTCTCTCTCTCTCTCTCTGTCTCTCTCCCCTCTGCTGAGTGTACTTTCTCTCTCTCTCAAAATAAATAAACTTAAAAAAAAATAGGAATATCCCAAAAGTTCCCAGATAAAGAAAAAGAATAAAAAAAAAAAAAAAAACAGGTCATGTACAAAGAATCAGCATCATTGGAACTTATAATAAAATAATAAAATGGAGCAATGCCTTTGAAATTCTAAGTGCAAAAAGGTTTCATCCTAAAATTCCAGACCCAGCTTTGGCAGATGTTACAGACAGGTGCACTCAGCAGCCACCCGCCCTCTTTCCTCTTCCGAAGCACCTTCCTCTGCTTTAAATACTCCAAAGCTAAAGCCGTACTTCCCAGGTTCCCTTGCAGCAAAAGTGCTGTTTTTTACAAAGGTCCCATCAAGCACGCCCACCAATAGGGGCCTCGGAAGGTGGAGACAGCTGACATACTAGCCACGCTGGGTATCAGATATGCTGTGGCATCTGTGGCAAAGGCTGTGGTATCTTAGTGTTTCTCAACCTTTTTTCTTTTTTATGATTGCTTCCCTGAGGGGCCTTTTTAGACATTTCCCCCCTAATTACAACCACCTATGAAATTGTAATACTACAGATATACTGTATATCCATTTATGTGCTGTATATATGTGTATATATATATTTTCTATTTTAAAAGAATGAGTATTTTTGTCCCACCCATTCCCTCCCCAAACAATTTTTGCCCCTTTCGGGGCAATATTGTTCTTGCTGAGAACGCATGTATTGCACGGTCCCTAGAACCCTAAGTATCAAACAGCACGTGGCAGTGGCAGTTGGATTATTATTTGAACAGCCAACTGGTATGATCGCATGTCGTTCCTGGCTGTGTAACATCCGGGTGTTCTGATACGGGAGAACAATGAAAGAAATCCTTCCATGACACCAAAGGAAAATGCTAAGCTGAAGGCTTGCTTTGGAGCTCAGAAAGCAGCCAGTCCAAAATGGAGCAGGAGAAGGGAGGGTGCCAGGGCACCTGGAGAAGCACAGAACCGAAAGCTTACCCCATGCTTTCAACCATGTTGATGGGTGTTTTCGAGTTGTGTACTCAGATTTGGGGTTGAATTAGTGACAGTTACACAGAAAACTGAATGAAGGAAAAGAAAGTGAATGTTAACTCCAGGATAAATACAAAGCAGTGACGAAATGGAAACATAATCATAGTACATATACTATGGGACTCATCTTTGAACAGTATTTATGAGGGAGGTTATAATATGGAAACTCTGAATATTTCTTTAACCCACAGTAGTGATATAATTATTTGGGGAGGATAGGGTTGAGGGAACGGTGGGAAAAGAGCTGTATTCTCATCATCCATAATAATGTGGTCAATGTATAATGTCTAAAATGAGAAAGTCTTGAAATAGCAGTATAAACTTTTTTTTTTTTTTAAGTAAATTCAGGGGCACCTGGGTGGCTCAATTGGTTAAGCATCCAAACCTTGATTTCTGCTCAGGTCATGATTTCATGGTTCATGAGATCAAGCCCTGCATCAAGCTCTGGCTTGGGATTCTCTCTCTACCTCTCTCCCTCTCTTTCTCAAAATAAATAAATAAACTTTAAAAAAAGTAAATTCAGAGGACAATAGAACAGTTTTTTAAACTTTTTTAAACATTTATTCATTGAAAAAAAAATTTTTTTAACATTTATTTCCTTTTGAGACAGACAGAGACAGAGCATGAACGGGGGAGGGTCAGAGAGAGAGAGGGAGACACAGAATCTGAAACAGGCTCCAGGCTCTGAGCTGTCAGCACAGAGCCCCACACGGGGCTCGAACTCACAAACCGCGAGATCATGACCTGAGCCGAAGTCAGACGCTTAACCGACTGAGCCACCCAGGCGCCCCAACATTTATTCATTTTTGAGAGACAAGAGACATGGCACGAGTGGGGAGGGGCAGAAAGAGAGGGAGACACTGAACCTGAAACAGGCTCCAGGCTCTGAGCTATCAGCACAGAGCCCGATGCCGGGCTTGAACTCATAAACTGCAAGGTCATGACCTGAGCCCAAGTCGGACGCTCAACTGACTGAGCCACCCAGGCACCCCAAGAACAGTTTTAAGAATTGCAAATGTTGACCATGGGAAGTAAAAATCAGGAGTGGGGAGAAGTAGGACAGGGAACCTTCCTTTCTTGTTAAAGTCTTAGATTGTTGATTTTTAACTTGTACGTGTAGTGCCGTTTATGTACAGATAAATGAAGGGAAATTCAAAAAATAGAAACAAACAAACAAAAAAAGCCTGCATTGTTCTAAGACCTCATCACTGCTTCTTTTTTCGTTTTCTCCCTGGATGATCTTGTGAATATTTTTCTATAATTGCTTTTTCTTCATAGAAGTCCTCAGATATAGCATTCCTTTGCAAAGACTTTAGATATGCATATTATTTATAGGTTTTGATCTAAATGAACCTCTTAACACTGAACACTGTGGTAAACGAGTTCCCTTTCCTCCCTACATTCTCTTCCTGGTCCAAATATTCTATCATTTGAATGGTATGTTGGCCAATACTGGCTTTCAAATGCAGGATCTCAAAGTTGGCAGATTTCTGATATTTGTAGGAAACCACATTTATCAGAAGCATAGAAGAATATAATATCTTTATATACATATATAATCAAGAATTTACTCAGAGCATTTCATTTTTTTATGTTTATGTATTTATTTTGAGAGCCAGAGAGAGAGAGTGAGCTTGTGAGTGTGCGAGCAGGGGAGGGGCAGAGAGAGAGGGAGAGAGGGAATCCCGAGCAGGTCCCATGCTGTCAACGCAGAGCCTGTCGTGAGGCTTGAACTCTCAAACTGTGAGATCATGAGCTGAGCCAAAATCAGGAGTCTGTCACTTAACCAACTGAGCCACCCAGGTGTTCCAAAGCGCTTCATTTTGGTTTCATTTAAATAACAATGAGTCTGATAATGTTAGTTTTCATAGTTATCATTAACTAATTTAGCACTAGTGAATCTCGTTATTTTGACATAGAAAAAGGGTTATGGGTTGATTATTTGTAAATGTGAATGATGATAAGACCTAAAGTACTTGTTCTGGTATAAGCGTCAGCATCTGTGACTTGTTTCTGTATTTGCTTAATTAAAATGAGGTTGTTAACAAAATGAGACCCTAGTGCAATGGTTCTTAAACTTCAGTGTGTGCTTGGGAATTACCCTTGGACACTGGTAAAAATACAGATACCAGGGCCCTAACTTTTAAATCCTTCCCTTGTCCCCTCTCTCTTTCTCCTTCTGCTTTTTCTTCTTCAAATTCTGATTATTTATGTGTTTGGTATTGTCCAGAAATCTGGATTTTAAACAAGTGTCCTGGGTGATTCTGGTTAAGCCGCTGAGATGCACTGACTTGTTGGGTTGTATCAGACATATTTGAGTTGGTTTTCTTTTTCTTTTAATTTATTTCTCAATGACACTCAAGCAACTCCATAGGGAACAGTTTTAAGTGCTCTCTCAGATAAGTATCTAGGGACCAGAGGCTGAATGTGTTTTCCACAAGAGGAATAGAGTAGCTTTTGCAATAAGATCAAATTCCTGGCTCCTGTCCTAGAATAATATAAGATCATTTCATTGGTTACCAGTTGGATGCTGACCAAAAAAAACAAAAACAAAAACAAAACGATAAATATTTGTGGATTCAGAGAGATGGTATTTATTTTTTTTTAATTTTTTTTTTCAACGTTTATTTATTTTTGGGACAGAGAGAGACAGAGCATGAACGGGGGAGGGGCAGAGAGAGAGGGAGACACAGAATCGGAAACAGGCTCCAGGCTCTGAGCCATCAGCCCAGAGCCTGACGCGGGGCTTGAACTCACAGACCGCGAGATCGTGACCTGGCTGAAGTCGGACGCTTAACCGACTGCGCCACCCAGGCGCCCCGAGAGATGGTATTTAAAGAAATAGTATTACAGAGGATGAAATCTACTGGCACCTGGACTTTTCAAAATAATCACTCAGAGTAATAATTTTTAAATGTCTTGCAAAATAATACTCCAAATTATAAATTGTACATTCACCTGCTTAGTTCTCCATGAAATCCTTGTATTAATTGCTATTTGCCTTTGTCTTCATATTTTCTACTGTGTAGGTTGTAAAGGCTTGGAATAGACACTGATGGCTAAAAACCAAAATAATCCAATTTACAACAGTATATTACAGCATTTATGAAGAAGATAAAGTTTAAAAATAGTTGTCCTCTTATCAATTTCTGTGAATATAAAGCTCTGTAAATGCTTTCAGGTGAGGTAGGCCAAGACCGTGATTAGTCATTTAATGTTCTCAGCAATCCCAAAATTTGTATGGAACCATAAAAGACCCCCAATGGCTAAAGCAACCTTGAAAAAGAAAAAAAAAAACAGGTGCATCACAATTCAAGTTATATTACAAAGATGTAGTGATCAAAACAATATGGTACTGGCACAAAAATAGACACATAGATCAATGGAACAGAATAGAGACTCCAGAAATGAACCTATAATTATATGGTCAATTAATCTTCAACAAAGTGGGAAAGAATATCCAATGAAACAAAGACTATGTCTTCAACAAATGGTGTTGGGAAAACTGGACAGCAACATGCAAAAGAATGAAACTGGACAACTTTTCATACATCATACACAAAAATAAATTCAAAATGGATAAAAGACCCAAATGTGAGACCTGAAACCATAAAAATCCTAGAAGAGAACACAGGCGGTAACTTCTTTGACATCAGCCATAGTAACTTCTTTCTAGATATGTCTCCTGGGGCAAGGGAAACAAAAGCAAAAATAAACCATTGGGACCACATCAAAATAAAAACTTCTGCACAGCAAAGGAAATAATCAACAAAACTAAAAGGCAACCATGGAATAGGAGAAGATATTTGCAAATTATATATTTGATAAAGGGGTATTATCCAAAATATATAAAGAACTTATAAATATCAACACCCACAAGATGAGTAATCTAATTAAAAATGGACAAAAGACATGAATAGACATCTTTCCAAAGAAGACTTCCAGATGGCCAACAGACACATGAAAAGATGTTCAACATCACTGATGATCTGGGAAATGCATCAAAACTACAATGGAATATCACCTCACACTGGTCAGAATGGCTGAAATCAACAACACAAGAAACAATAGGTAAGGGTGTGGAGAAAGGGGAACTCTCTTGAACTATTAGTGGGAATGCAAACTAGTGCAGCCATTGTAGAAAACAGCATGGACTTTCCTCAAAAAGTTAAAACTAGACCTACCCTACGATGCAGTAATTGCACTACTGGGTATTTACCCAAAGAATATGAAAACATTAATTACAAGGGATACACGCACCCCACTATTCATAGCAGCATTATCTATAATAACCAAATTATGGAAACAGCCCAAGTGTCCCTCAGTTGATGAATGGATAAAGAAGAGGTTTATATATAATGGAATATTACTCAGCCATAAAAAAGAATGAAATCTTGCCATTTACAATGACATGGATGGAGCTAGGGAGTATTATGCTCAGCAAAATAAGTCAGTCAGAGAAAGACAAATACCGTATGATTTCACTCAAATGTGGAATTTAAGAAACTAAACAAATGAGCAAAGGGGAAAAAGAGAGAGAGAAACAAGCCAAGAAAAACTCTTAAGTATAGACAACAAACTGATGATTGCCAGAGGGAAGGTGGGTAGGGGAATGGGTTAAATAAGTGATGGGGATTAAGGAGTGCACTTGTGATGAGCACCAGGTGATGTATGGAAGTGCTGAATCACTACATTGTACACCTGAAACTAATAAGACACTGTATGTTAACTATACTGGAATTTGTTTTAGAGCAAGAGAGAGAATGCACACGCACGCACATGAGCAGGGGAGGGGCAGAGGGAGAGAGAGAGAGAATCCCAGCCAGGCCCCATGCTCAATGTGGAGCCTGACGTAGGGCCCAATCCCATGACCCTGGGATCTTGACCTGACGTTGAAATCAAGAGTCAGACACTCAACCAACCGAGCCACCCACGTACCCCTTAGCTAACTGGAATTTAAATAAAAACTTAAAAAAAGAGAGAAAAAAAGTAGTGTTCTCTTTACACTCCAAATTTTAGTCCTTGGACGTTTTGTTTTCCCTCTCAATTTGGAGAGATATGCTGACTAAACTAACTTTTTGTTGTTAATCTACCCTTCTACTTGGTCTATGGTTCTCATTGTAAATGTGACCATATACTTAGAGACCTGTGACTCCTGTAATAACAATGGCGATGATGATGATGATGATGGCTAATGTTTACTGGGAGCTTACAGTGTGACAAACATCAAGTGATTTGAACAGCACAAATCATTATTTTTCCCATTTTATAGATAGGAAGACTGAGGCCCCAGCAGATTAATTACCTGCCCAAATTAAACAAGTAACAAGTAGGCTTCAAACTCAGGAAATCTGGTTCTAGTGCCCAACTTCTTTCCCTAGTACTTTCTATAATTCTACCCTCCCAATGCCTTCCCAAAATTAGGGATAATATTTCCAATGAAGAATCTAAGAAAGGAGCTCCCACTGGTGGTATTTTCACCTGCGCTACATTCTCATTTTGGAAATGTCAACTCATTATTTACAAATCTAATAGTACAACTGGTTTAAGCTACCTTGGGAACATTTGGTATCTCACTGTAGATTTCCACTTGATTTTTTTCCATAGCTTGTCAATTACAACTCAATTTCATTTTTTTAAGTCAGCTCTATGCCCAATGTGGGTCTCAAACTCACAACCTTGAGATCAAGAGTCACATGTTCTACCAACTGAGCCAGCCAGGTGCCCCAGATTCCCAACTTAATTTTAATGTGTTGTGATTTTAATAGGAATCGTCTTGTGGCATACACTATTTAAAACCCAGATCAGAATTTGCATATAAAAACACAAATAAGAGAGAATAACTATCAGCTTTCAAATGGAAAATAAATTAAAAGATAATTTTATGAAACTGAAACCAGACCATTATTTGCTTATAAGGCATTCCTTAGCAAGTACTTCATGTTTAACCGGAAGAACCATCTGTACAGGAGAGCAAGTTGTTTGGCAAGGGAACTAGGTTAGATGTGGTAACAACCATAGACTGTATATGTAGAGATGATTCTCATTCCTAATTCTTTACTGCTTAGGGCTCTTGCATCAGTATTGTAATCTGGGAAGCAAAACCCAGCATCCGAAAAACGACAGTAATGGAGGAAGGGTTTGAGCAGAAAATACCTACAACACAATATGTTCTTTGACACATTTACCCACGAAGAGGGAAATTTGCTCAAAGTGTTAGGCCTCTGGGGGACTACACAGAACGTGGTGGGCTGGAGAATCACCAAAGGCTTTCTCTTTGTTGCCTAGCTGGCAACAGAAGAGGAGGGTATAACTCCTCTCCACTTGTCAGACCAGACTATTTAGAAGAGCAGTGAGATATCAACATTTCTAAGGAAGGGAACTCTTCTTATAATTGTAGGTAAACAGAAATAACCTGAAATATTAGGCAGAACTGAGAAAATGAAGCCTTCCTATGTGGCGTAGTATCCCAAATAGATGTGGTAAATGTTACTAATGGTAATGGTAATTATGATGAAATCTGGGATAGGTACTGTGACTTATATTTAACGCGTTTCATCATTTGGACACAAATGCCATTACGCAAACATGGGGAAGCCTGAGAGTTTGTACATTGAGACCAAAGGGTTTCAGATGGCATACTTATGATAAATAAGCTGTAAGGGGGTATTCTTTTTATTGAGACTTGGCTCATTCATCTAAACGTGAAAAAGCTGAACAAATCTGTGAGGAAAATGGATCGTTTCCCCAAGATACAGAGATATAACACAGAAGTCATCACAGGTCACTGAAAATCATGGACATTTTGAAGAAGAAAGTTTGATTAGAGATAAAATAAATGAGACTTAGTTCTGAAACCAGCAGAGCAAATGCAATTCTCAAGCTGATGAGTAATAGTTTTGTTTATACCTCTAGTCAAATAAACCTAGACTGGATGTAGTCTCAGGGAGACAGAAAAAAATCTAGAAATTCTTGGGAATCATATAATTTTAGAGGAAGAAGTCACCCATGCAATTATTTAGTTGCTAAATCTCCTAATGTGTACACGGATGAAACTGAAGAGATCTGTTTGTTGTTACGGGCCTGGTTCAGGCAGAGCCAGAAGGCTGCTGAGCCAAGGACTTCAGTGAAGGTCTCCTACCTTTACGGTTTCCTGTATCGGTTACGCCTTATTCAGTGTACTTTGCGAAGTCCTAATGGAAGCATGTTAGGTCTTAAAGGGTGACTTCCTGAATTTCATGTTTGGTCTGGTAGGGTTAGCTTGTAAGTGCTCGAAGGTGCCAGTTAACTGGGGCTTTTATTGTGTGTATGGTCCAGTGCCTTTCATCAGCCAGGTTATTCTAGGGTATAAGGACATAGAATAGGCAGGATACTTGGCCTGAGAACGCTCATTTCACGACACATGCCATTTTTATGAAACAAAAGCAGCTTGGCAGATTATTCATTTCTTGCGAGTGGTTTATTCAAAGTTAAAAATAAGTTTCATTTTAGCAATCTTTAACTACCATAGCCATCTTACGGGGGGCAGGGGTGGAGGGGAGCAAGGGAGACAGTCATTTTATCATATGCGAACCCTGCTCAGTGCGCCTACAATTTGGTCTAAGTCACTCTTGTTAAAATGTGGTTGCTGTATCGAAACCTCTTTCCTACTAGTTGTTATTTCTAACACTAGTATCTCTACTAATATCTCTACAAATAGCCTATTATTAACTTCACGTTCAGAGTCACAATACTTCGGTGAGGTAGGACGAAGTTATATTACCCAGTTCGACAAGGAGCAACATTTCCTGAGGCACAGAAAAGTTAAGCAGATTTCTCAAGTTCACAGCTATTTGGTGGAAAAGTCAGGACTAAAACTCAGGTCTTTTGACAACACATTCTCCTGGGTGTGTTCTTTCGATTTAGAAAAAGGACCTCACTTGGCACTTTTCTTACAGCACTTCCCTCTCTATTTTGTATATGACTGTCTCTTCTTTTGATTATAGCCCCACAAAGTTCACGAACATAGCAAGTACTCAATAAACTTTTTTTTATTATTTTTTTTAAGAATGAAGATAGTGAGACTCACTTTTATAAGATGGATGTTATCTGAGGTAGGATAGTGAGGCATTATATATTATTAGTTCAATTCTCTCCCCTTTCATCACAGTTTAATAGCTTTCAGTCTAATTAGCAGATACTGGGCAGAAGGCTTGCATCAAATTTCTGCAATCATCACTGAATTATTAGCTCAAAATATGGGCCTCAGTTTCTTCATTAAAAACATGAAAATGTAGTATTTTTAATATGAGAAAAATAGTTTCCATTTTCAGAATTACATTTCTTGGATGGTAATATATTTTTTTAAGTTTTACCATGTACCCAGCACAACTCTGAGCTCTTCATTTAGGTAAGCTTTCTAACGTTATAACTCATGGCTTGGGTGCTATTATTATGCTCATTTTTATACACGAGGAAACTGAGGCTTAGAAAGTTTGAGTAGCCCAAGATTTTGCAGTGAATCAAAAATCTAGACAGCCAAAAATCTAGATCTGACTTCAAAATCTGAGTATTAATATTACACTATATTTTACCTATAGCTTTACAACTCTGACACAAATTTCCGGATGGCTAAAACCCTCCCTATTTCAGATATTTGCACCCCAAGTAGAGGTGTTTCATGTTCTACTAAGATAAAAATTCAATCTAAGGAAACTCTTTTTTTGTAGACATTATTTGTTCTAGACCTGAGACTGTATCTTTACGCTACTTTATTTAGCTTGCAATATGTTCCCAACACCCACCTTTTAAGTTTTTTAAGTGGTATTTCAATTCCTCCTTCGGTTTTATGCTCAGACACCTGTATGCTTTCTCCACGATTCCCCCAAGTGGAGAAAAGGAAAAGAATAACATTTTCTAACATTATATTAATAGAGAGTTCCAGATTATTGGTATGTTTTAATGAGCAGCCCATTGAACAGGTTTCCTCTCTAATGGATTACAACTCCCACCGGAACACCACTACCCCAAGGCAGAACGAAGGCCTTGGCATTTCCTTCTGTCCTTTAATCAGTTTGGTTGTTAGGATTAAGTTAACCCAACAACCAAAGAACGTTATGCAGCAAGAGATTGAACCTAGTAATTCAGCTGCCTCCTTTTCAGAGAGACAACTGAGGTCCAGGGAATTTACAGTGGTCCGTGTATTTGTATCTGCGCTGTCTCAGCATCCAAGACTCTCCAGTAGGAATGTAATAAAGGGAACACCTGCTGGCTGATGAGAACTTCTGGACTGGGTTTCAGTGCGAGGAAGAAGAGGGCCCAGCGTTCAAGAGATAAACTCTAAAGGTATAATACTTGGCTCTCAATCCTTTCTCTGCTCCCTATTAGCTGTGCTCTTTTGGCAATTTACCAAACTGCTCTGTGCCTCCATTTCTTTGAGGGTGGGAATTGTACTTATGTCACGTGGTTGGCCGATCGATACCTTTAAAGCATTCAAATTAGCATTTAACCCGTGGTTGAAGGCTCATGAACTGTTTCTACCAAAAATTTCAGAAAAAGCTGTTTCTACCAAAAATTTCAGACTGTTGAATTTTGAGCTTTCCTGATATTCACCTCCAGGAGTCCTTTTGAAAAAGTCTTCTAAACAGATACTTGCATTTCCAAGGAACTCAAATGGTTCCTTTTATTAAGTCTGGGCAAATAGATTCGATATACACATCACACACAAACCACCACACACATCGTGCGGCAAAAGCAACAGCAGTGGGGACTGGGGGGAGGTGACCGAGGGGTGCAGAGATGCCCAGGGAGCAGCTGCTGGCCACCAAGAGCAAGCAGTTCAGGTGAGAACGGCCACCAGCCCGGGGTCGGGCGTCCAGCTGCACCGGGGTCTCTTGCCCCTCGAGGGCCCCGGGCTGGGGGTGAGGGGGGTCACTGAGGGGCACACACAACTGAAACTGGCTTCAAGTTTGGGCTTGTCCACCGCAATCCTGAAGACAAAGGGACATCTTATCCAGGTCACTTTTTTGGTTTGTCGCCCTCCTCTTCCCAGCCTCCTGGTTTTGTCCCCAACTTCCCCCAGTCCTGGCTCAACGACGACCCTCACGTCGTTCCCTTTGTCTGGCGGCCACCCCGTTCCCCTTTGTTGTCCACGGTTCCTCCTAGCGAAGGGTGGCTGTCCGCCGACTGTCGGGAAGGACGACGAAAAGGGTGACCGGGCAAAACCCCGCCACGTCCGCACCATGCAGGGCCGCCTGCGAACGGCCCTCAGCCGCGACCGCCCCTCGGCCCCTCACCGAGGCCTGAGATGGGGGCGGGGCGCGGCGCGGCCAGCGCCCTCTGATTGGCTGCGGGCGTCGAGGCGCCGCGCCGCGATTGGGCGGCGGGGCTGTCTGGCGCGAGGGCGCGCAAGGTGGGGAGGGGGCGCTGGAAGCTGCTGGAAGTCAGGGGGCGGGGCGGGCGCGGGAGCGGGCGCGGACGCGGGCGGGAGGCCGGGGGCGCGGGCGCGGGCGCGAGCGGGAACGCGGGCGCGCGGGCGCGGGCGGGGGCACCGGGGGAGGGCCGAGCCGGTCACCGCCCCCGGCCCCTCCCTGGCCCCGCCCCGCGCCGCTCACACCGCGGGCGGCCAGGGGGCAGGCGCGCCGGCTGCATCCCCATCCTCGGCGTCGCCCGGCACGGCGCGCGGGCGAGCGGCGCGGGCGGCCGGAGCGCGGCAGGCGGAGCGCCAGGCCGGCCATGGCCACCACCAGCACCACGGGCTCCACCCTGCTGCAGCCCCTCAGCAACGCCGTGCAGCTGCCCATCGACCAGGTACCCGAGGAGGCCCTGCTGGCGTCGCGCCCTCGCCGCCCCCTCCCCGGCGGTGTGCCATCCGCGCGGGAGCCGGGACCCCGGGCACGGGCTGCGGCTGGGGCCGCCCCTTGAGGGGAGGGGGCGACCCGCCTGTTATTGTCCGCACGCTATCTCGCGCCAGCCGCCCCTCCCCGGCGTGCCCACCCAGCCCCCATCCCGGCCGTGCCCGTGCAGCCCGGGGGGGCTCCGGGCACCGACGTGCGCGCGTGCATGCTTGGCCCTGCTGCCCGCCACAGCAGCGCCCGGAGCCGGGTCGTGTGTGCGCCGGGCACTCGGCGATCCGGAGTCCCGAAGCCACTTGCAGTGCGTGTGGGCACGGGTGTAGACGGTGTAGAAAGGCTGTGCTTTGGTGTCTGTGCCCTGCGCGCGTGGCACCGAATGCCCCACGGGGAAGCAGGATGGATGGACCTCAGCGGAGAGTGCACTAGACCCGCGAGCGTGGCGTGGGGGTGGCCAGCTTAGGGCTCCGCGACCTGCACCTTGGGACAGTTTGCATTGAAGTGTGGCTTATTGAGCAGAGAGGCAACAGTTTGCGGGGAAGGCAGAGGTTATGAGGAAAAGTCAAAGTCAGATAATAATCCCAGGATTTGTAGCTGAGAAAGTTGCAACCTTGTGGTTGGAAGAAGCCACCCTACCCCTCTCTCCCACACCCCTCCAAAACAAAAAACAAAACAAACAAACAAAAAAACCCCATATGACACTGTTTGGGGAAGGGAGGTATTTAAAGGAGGCCAGTTGAGCTTGTGTGGAAGGCCTAAGGGTTTTTGAGAAATAAACAGTAGTGTGATGGGAAGAGCAGCGCCATTTTTATTCCGAAAAAGTTTGGAAGTATTTTCTCAGAGTGACATTTAGGATAGTGACATTTAGGGTCATTGTTGGGGAAGTGGGGCGGAGGGGGGTAGGGCGGAGATAGATAATTGCTGTAGCCCCAGGCTAGATCAACTGAAAATTTTGCTTACAATTATTTCAGGTGTACTGTGATCTAGAAGTGTTTGGGCTTTACAAGGATCCTGGTTCACTGCCGTTTTCTTGAGAGTGCTGCTGTCCTTTGATGTCATCAGGGATTTCATTTATAAGACAGGATTCCTCTGTATCCAGACTGGGTTTCATAGCAGCCAGATGGGAAACCACTCCTGTGCCTGATACTAGGACTTACTTTGTGCTTTACTGTTTTTTCTTTTTTTTTTAATTTAAAGACTGGTGTGTGTGCGACTATATAAAAAATTCTACCTGTGTTCACATCTGAATCTCTTCTATTTCAGTCATAATTTTTGGTTCCTGGTAAAATGCCTATCCCCCACAAATCTTGAGCAACAGTTGTAGGTCATGCTAATAAAGTGCCAAAGGTGAAATTAATCATGTACTATAAGAAAGTAGTTTCCTCTGTTTATTAATAAACTTACCAGAACTTAGGGTTTTGGGTTTTTTTTTTTTAATCTTCTCAGCCCTGTGGAGGATTCTCACTTTTCCAAACTGAACTACACTGTGTGACCTTTTAGTGTTTTTACACCTGTGACTTAAGTAGGTTGCTGCCAGGGTATCAGCAAATGCAGGGTGGGTATCTGTTTAAGATTTTTTTTGATGATGAGGAGCAAGAACTTTTTTTTTTTTTTTAATTGTAGTCGATTTATAGTATTATATTAGTTTCAGGTATACAGCACAGTAATCGGACAATTCTGTACATTCCACAGTGCTCACCAGATAAGTGTAGTTACCATCTGTCACCATGTAACCTTTCGTTAATTTTAGGGAACAGGTGTATTCTTTCTTTCTCTGCTTACCATGATGAAATATATTTTTTTCCTGTGCTAATACCTTTTGTTTTTAAAAAATATTTATTTATTTATTAGAGAGCCTTTGTGCACTCAGGTGAGCGGGGGAGGGGCAGAGAGAGAGGGAGAGAGAATTTCAAGCAGCCTCAAGCAGCTGTCAGCACGGAGCCTGCGGGGCTTGATCCCACTAACTGTGAGATCATGACCTGAGCTAAAATCCATAGTTGGAAGCTTAACCAGCTGAGCCAGTCAGGCACCCCTATGCTAGTATCTATTTTTTTTTTTTTAAGTTTGTTTATTTTTGAGAGAGAGGGAGTCAGAGCACACGAGCAGGGGAGGGGCGGAGAGAGAGGGAGAGGGAATCCCAAGCAGGCTACACACTGCCAGCATGGACCCCGATGTGGGGCTCCAACCCACGAAGTGTGAGATCGTGACCTCAGTTGAAGTCAAGAGCCGGACGCTCAACCAACTGAGCCACCCAGGCACCCCTCTTTTAGTTTATGTAATGCTTAACAACTTTTTAAAGTGATTTGATATTAATGAAATCATTTAAACATCTCAGCAATCCAGAGCAAGTTCTTTTCGGTACTGAAATAAGCAGGAAACTCAAGGGAAGGTGACAGGACTTGAGATTTTGGCTTTCCTTCTTTATTATCTGTAGGTCTTGATTTATTATCTTGGACAACCTTCTTTCTCTTGGGACTGCTCTGAATTTTTGCAGCCATTTGTATTTTGAATTGTTTCCTCTTTTCTAAGCACATCTTAAGATTGGATTACTAACCATACATGTCTTAACTTTTTATGGTGATGATTGAACTATTTCTTTGAAGCAGTGAAAAATTAACTTTTTTGCTGATAAAACTCTTGGAATAACTACAAACTCTTACTGTAAATTGGATGAATAAAGAGTCATTTAATCATTATTTTGAAATAGAAATTAATTTTTGTAACATGTAAATAATTGAGTTCAAGTTGAGAGGAAGCCTAAGAATTACTTGTAATCAAATAGTGGGATTCAACAGGAAAAAGACAAATCAGGAAATGAAAAGTGTAAAAATATAACTTGTTAGTTTGTTAATTTGGTATGTGCTAATTAAAAATGTTTTGAAAATTTAGGAAATTATAAAAGCAGTTGTTTTTTTTAAAATGTTTATTTATTTTTGAAAGAGAGAGAGAGACAGGGAGAGACAGAGTGCGAGCAGGGGAGGGGCAGAGAGCAAGAGGGAGACACAGAATCCAAAACAGGCTCCAGGTTCTGAGCTGTCAGCACAGAGCCGGACATGGGGCTTGAACCCACGAACTGTGAGATCATGACCTGAGCTGAAGTCAGGCGCTTAACTGATTGAGCCACTCAGGCGCCCCTAAAAGCAGTTGTTTAATGTCAGAGGAAAAACAGAACCGTAGGGCCAGAGAACTAGTTCATCTCTTGTACAAGAGTGAGTGTAGAATTTTTGAAACAATAGAAAATACTGGCCTGTATGGAATATACAAATGTGCATTGCAGGGTAAGTTAAGAGAGAAAAGAGAAATATTTTGTAGTAAGACCAGGCCAGGAAAAGGAACAGATCTTGTCTTAGACTCCTGGGCTGTTTAATCTTTCCTGAGAATTGCAGAGTGACCTTGAGGTAACCATAGTATTTGTTTAGTGTGCCTAAATTAAAAAAAAAAAAAAAAAAATTAATGCTTATTTATTTTCGAGAGAGAGAGAGTGCAAGTAGGGGAGGGGCAGAGAGGGGGACACAGACTCTGAAGCAGGCTCCAGGCTCTGAGGTGTCAGCACAGAGCCCGACTTGGGGCTCGAACTCACGAACTCTGAGATCATGACCCAAGCTGAAGCCAGATGCTCAACCGCCTGAACCACCCAGGCACCCCAAGTGTGCCTTAAATTTAAATGAAAATACTAACTCCGCTATGAAGTGAGGGTAAACGATGCTGTGAGCCTGTGGGGTTTCACCTTTCTAGGCCTTGCATTCCAGGTGACTTTATTGGGTGGTTATCATGAAGGGGATAGACGGAGGGCGGGTTTTGAGGAGGATTTGGACGCAGGGAGAGCTGTACCGAGACAAGGGCCAAAAGTGCTGTGGAGAAGGCACCAGATGTCGTTGAATATAATTATGTTCTGGATTAGTTGCTGGTGCAGTGAATTTTTAAAAGACCCCGAAGTGAGGAGTAACAAGCAAGAGAGAATAATTACATGTCCCAAATCACCTTTTAGAGAGAGAGAGAGAGAGAGAGAGAGAGAGAGAGTGTGTGTGTGTGTGTGTGTAAATCTCATCGTATGTATGTTCTATTCCATTTGATTTACCTCTCTGAGTTACTAGGCTGAGGCTGCTCTCTTGCCCTCTCTCTCCTCCCTCCCTTTACTCTCTTTTCTTTCCCTTTTACCATTTTCTGTCCTTATTTCCCATGATGCTGTAATACTGTAAAACTTGAGTAAATTTCCCTAGCGACGTGGTATCCAGGTTGGCCTTCCTGGCAGCCAGTTGGCCTCGTCAAGACAGTCCTGTTTGGGGACAGGATTAGTGTTTCAGAGATGATGGACTAAACTGTTTGGGGGGGGGGGAGAGGGCAAGAAGGAGGCTCAAGATATTTTGAAAGGTTTGGAAGGAGGGAGAAAAGGATGGGTGGGGAATGGCATATGACCTGTCTGTAGCTAATCCTGCGAAGTTAGGCAATAATTACAGTGGATAACACGTTACAGTTTACAGACCTCTTTTCACAGCATTGTATTATTTAATTGTCCTCTCAGTACCTTGTGAAATCAGGTGAGATTCAAGGTCTGATGTATTTTAGGTATATGTATACATATATGTGATATGTTGTGTGTATAAATATATTATATATGTGTTATGTATATGTAGATATGGTATTAAGCATTTGAGTAAAAGGTCAATTTTAATTTAAAGTCTTAACATCACTGTTGTAGATACGGATTGCCAGTAGATTTTTGGAGGAGAGAATGGAGATAAAGAACTTCCCAAACACTGGAGGCTGGTGGTAGTGGTTGGAATAGGGGGAAACCGTGTGTGTGTGTGTGTGTGTGTGTGTGTGTGTGTGTGTGTGTGGGAGAGAGAGAGAGAGAGAGAGAGAGAGAGAGAGAGAGAAAGAAAGAAGGAAGTGTGGAGGCTTATAAAATCCTGTTGCCTTTGGGGTCGGTTGGTTTGTTGATTGACCTTTTCTGTATATTCTCGCCCTGTACGATGTAGGCAACCAATGAAATGAAGGAATGTGTTCAGGGAAAGAGTAGTTTTTTTTTTTAATTTTTTTTTTTCAACGTTTATTTATTTTTGGGACAGAGAGAGACAGAGCATGAACGGGGGAGGGGCAGAGAGAGAGGGAGACACAGAATCGGAAACAGGCTCCAGGCTCTGAGCCATCAGCCCAGGGCCCGACGCGGGGCTCGAACTCACGGACCGCGAGATCGTGACCTGAGCCGAAGTCGGACGCTTCACCGACTGCGCCACCCAGGCGCCCCGGGAAAGAGTAGTTTAAAACATTGACTTACTTAATCCTCCTAGGGTTCTGTGCTATGGTGAACCCCATTTTATAGATGAAGAAATCAGCAGAGTTTTCAGTACTGAGCCTTTTTAAGAAGATTTTTAAGGGGAAGAAGGTGAGTGGCAGTGAAACAAGCAAAGCTAGGATTAATTTTATTTTAAAGCCGCCATTTGAATGCTTTAGGTTTAGGACATAAATATTTAACTCATTTGTCTGTCCTGTCTACTTTTACACCCGTAATGAGCATCAGTCTTCATCACGAGAACCCAGAAAATCCTGAGACAATCTGCCGTGAAAGATTCCTTTTAATAAGGAAGGCATATGGGACTAGGAATCTTGAATCTGTATTTTAGGCCCTGTCAGTTAACTAATTTTAGATATGTCACTTTACATAAATGAGTTTCCTTCTGTGTAAAATGTGTGTTGTGCTTAGTTTTAAAATTCCATGATCCTGTGTTTGTTTCATTAACTGAGGAAGCTGCCCCAAATTCTTTTTGGCCAGAGTTGGAGGGAATATAAATAAAAACTCAAGGGAGGAGAAGGGACTAATACATTTTGAAGAAGTTTTTAACAGTAAGACTCGAAATTGCCTTTCTGTTTAATCTGAGGCAGCTAAGCAAAATGCCACATGCCCTGACAATTGCAGTTCACACTGGTTTCCCGGTTTTCTGTCCCTTGGTCTGTAGGAAGTCATAGTGTGGTGGAGAGCGGAACAGGCACGACTGGGTCTGCAGCCAGACTCTGCCAGCCCTGTGCTGCTTGGCAAATTACCGTCTTTTTCTTTAAGCCCCAGTCTCTTCAGCTGTAAAATGTAAAATAAATAATAACCTATCTGTAGATGTTGGTGAAGATGAAAACACGCAGTCTGGGTAAAGTGCCTGGCTCCCAGCACATGTTTGATACGCCTTTCCTCCACAAACTGTGGAGTACATGTAAGTTAACATCTGTTCATACGTATTCCATTTTTAATCTTTAGGACTTCTTTTTCAGGAAGGGAGATAGGAGGTTCAGGTTCAGTCATATGCCCACACAGTGATTAAATTAGGATTAAAATCCAGTTTGGAGTTTGGAATCAGAAGTGGTTTTTCTGCTTCTTAATGCTTCAAGAGTTCTTTGTCCCCCTGCTTTAAAACTTCGTGTGTTCGGTACTACCTCGATAGGTACACATAACCCTAGTCTCTGTTTATTGTGGTCCGTCGGGGCTGACTTTCCAGGGAAACAATCAAAACAACTCACACACAGCCTTTGCCTGCACTCAGTTAACAGGCGGGATTCCCCAGTGCTAGAACTTGACAAGATTTCTTCAAAAGAAAACACACACAATTTTATTTCATTTTAAAATAAAATAAACACAGTCCTCAGAAGAGATCACTTAAAGATTTTATGAATGACACGGGCGAAGCCTGAAGTCGTGCTTTGGTCAACGCGTAGAGCGTGGAAAAGAGGGAGGGGCAGCTAATGCGTGAAAAGGTAGAAACGGGATTCGGGAGGTATGAACCGGCGCTAATGACGTGCCCCTTCCTCCTCTGCTGCCAACATCCTGACCGTTCTTCCAATTCTGCGTCCAGCACACCGTGCGTGTCAGTCTGTTTCTGAATCCCCTCTCACTGTGACTGATTCCTTACTCGAACCACAAAAGCGTTTTGGGTTCGGTGCTGTTCTGGCAGTTACTCTGCTTAGTGATCTGTGCATCAGTCAGGGTCTGCTGGGAGCCAGATTGAACTAGGTCACCGGGGAGACCTTTAAGAACTATTTACTAAGATCAGTGCAGGTTTAGGGAAATCAGCAAGGAATGGGACAGTCCCCCAGTACCAGCTCCGCTAGGGCTAGAGAGGCCAGGGGGAGGAAGGAGAAAACCCCAAGGGGGGAGCCCTAGGGGCTGCTCCCTGCTGCGGTGGGCTTGAGGGAGGGGGTTGGGAGGGACGAATACCCCTACGTCCTTCTCATCCTCCCATCTCCTGCCGCTGTCCCCTCCACAGGGCAAGTTGATGCTTCGGGGGCACAGGTGGACCTGGACGGCATTTAAATATCCAGAACAATATGGTTACTAATAAGCCCTGTGCGGTATTACTCGTTTCTCTACAAGTAAAAACCTTTGGGCACACCCCATAGTGCACATTGTCATTCTGTCTCTTCTCAGTCGCACGTTTCGAAAGAACAGTTGCTGCTTGGTGCTTCCATTTTCCCAATTCCTATTCGCTCTTACAGCCATTGCCATCAGGCTGCTGCCTCCAACACTAACAGCCACATCCAGCGGCAGACTTCGAGAAATGCCCGGTTATTTCCCTGCCTAACTCCTCACGGCGTCCACACTTGCCTGTGCAGTGCTTTTGAAAGTGTGGCTCTGAGGCCACTTGTATCAAAAGTCACTTGGGTTTGTTGTTAAAAATAGATATTTTCAGTGTCTCCCCAGACCTCCTGAATGAGGGCCAGGGAACCTGTGTTTGTGACCAGTCTCCTACCCTAACCACCATCAGAGTTAAAGAGCTTTTTAAGGCTCTCCGTATTACTAAAGGGCTATAAAAATGTGACGTATTTTTTACTTTTTAAAGTGTATTTATTTATTTTGAAAGAGACAGAGACAGCACGAGTTGGGGAAGGGCTGAGAGAGAGGCAGAGAGATAATCCCAAGCAGGCTCTGTGCTGCCCGTGCAGAGTCTGACGTGGGCCTCGATCCCACGAAACTGTGAGCTCATGACCTGAGCCGAAACCAAGAGTCGGACGCTTAACCAACTGAGCCACCCAGGCACCCTATGATGTACTTTTTACATGTTTGTGTTTAACCCTTTAACATGTAAGCTCGAAATAGAATGCAGTGTAATGGTGCTGTTGGCAATATGATCACAAGATTTGGAGAAATAAAATTCGTAACGTACTCTAGAAGGTATGGCCCTGAAATGGAACAAGTGTTTTGTTGACTGATGTACACGTGTCCTTTCAGTCCTGTCATTTATGCCCAGTGACTGTGTGTGTAACTTCTGGTGTAGACAGTGTGAGGAGTCTGAGCGCGGGGCGGGGTCTTCCCTGAATGGGAGGCCTTCCGGTGAGAGGCGTTGCTCGCCCTGGTTCCTACTATCTGCTTACCTTTGCGAACCATTGGCCCCTGAAGGGTAGGCTTAGAATCTCTGTGTTGTGATGCCAGCTCCTTTTTTATTATTCAGAGCCCCCCACCCCCACCCCAGACCGGAGCAGTATATTGCCAAAGGCCATGCATTTAGATTTGGAATTTAAATCCTTGTCTGCTGCTGCTACGAGTACTTTGTGCTCAGTTACTAAGACTGCCCGCTCCCTCCATGCTTTCTCCTGTCTTCTAACTCCCTGCCTCTGATTAAGCTGTTTCCTCTGCCTGAAGTGGGCCCGCTCAACCTCTCTCCTAGGCTCTGGACTCCCACCGGCCCCTCCCTGTCTTCAGAGCAAAAGCCCATTCTTATCCAGATCTTTCTTTCTTAGGAAGGAGTTAATGGGTGCTTCGTGGGGTCTTTCCCCTTTCCACTGGCTGCTTCTCAAATGTGAGTATCCTTCCAACTCTAGAAAGCAGTGGTAGGAGAATCCACCTTTGGTTTCCGGGTGATCTCCCCCCCCCTTGTTGATGAGGGCGTCCCAAGCAACTGCCTCATGCCCCCTCCTGCTTTAACTCGCTCTGATAGCACCTGCAGCACTTTTTAAAAAAAATTATTTTATCTGCTTATTTTACAACTCTCCCTGCTGGGAGTTAGAATAGGGGCCTCGGGTGGCACAGTCGGTTAAGCATCCAACTTTGGCTCAGGTCATGATTTCGTGGTTTGTGGGTTCGAACCCCGCATTGGGCTCTGTGCTGACAGCTCCGAGCCTGGAGCCTGCTTCGGATTCTGTGTTTCCTTCCCTCTCTGCCCCTCCCCCGCTCACGCTCTTACTCTCTCTCAGAAATAAATAGACATTAAAAAAATTAACAACAAAAAAGGAATAGTGGCCTCCTCTTATCCTGCTCATGTCCTTCATGCTGAGGACCAGCATTGGCTTAGACACTGCTTGGAGGAAGCGGAACTGGTGTGGTGAAAAGCACAGATTGGCACCAACGATCGTCATTTATTAGCTGCTGTGGTTTTAGCATTCGCTGATCTTTTGTAAGCAGCAGTGTCCTGGTCTGTCAGATGGGGTGGGGTGGGGGTGTGGTTGGCCTTGAGAAAGGGCAGCTCGGGGCTGGGTGTGAATGACTACCGAGGTCCTTTCCCAGGGCTTGTGGAGGACGCGGTGTTGTGCGGGGGTTCAGCCCTTCCCTGAGGCTGGTCCATCTGTCCGTCAGTGCGTTTTCAGCCACGCTCTTTGCAAGTGTCTGAGTGCCCATCGTACACCTGACCGTGTGCTAGACGTGCAGGATACAACGCAGAAAGCGGCTGCAGGCTAATGCTGTGGTTTTAGGACTGTTTCCGAACAGCCACGAGTAGGAGCAGCTGACCTGCTCCTGGCTGGGGTGGAGGGTCCTGGCTGAGGGGGTCACACAGGCCCGATGCTGAGTGAGTGGGCAGAGGGCCTGTGCAGTTGTGCCCCGGTTCTCAGGGCTCTTTGTCCTGCGACCACTTCACTGTTTCACTCTGTCCTTGCCACTCACACCCTCCCCAGCTACAGGGCAGATCATGGGACCTGGAGATCAGTGGTGACCTCAGTGGATGAGGTGCTTTCTTGTGTTTGCAGCCTAGCTGGGTAAGCTCCCCAAATTGGGTTCAGGTCCCCCTGGGATTTGGTCTCCTGCCAGTCCGTGGTGCCTCTTAGCAGGTACATAGCCTTGAGCGTCATGGGCCTGTGTTGTGAGGCTGACCAAAGACTGCACAGCATTTCAGAAGGAAGCTAGGAGGTCAGAAGGAAGCTACATCAACCCTTTGGGCCAACTTTTATTTTCTTCTAGATGGTGACTTAAACGGAGACTAGCAAAGCACCCAAGAATTTTGGAGGACTGTGATGATTATTCAAAGGGAAATGAAGATAACCAGGAGAGGTCCCAGTATTCTCAGCTAAATGATTACAGTGTCTGGTGATGAGGGGTGATTAGGGGTGATTGAAAAGAGAAGCTTTATCAGCACTGTTATCAAGAGATTCAGAAAAACGAAGCCTTCCAAGTGCATAATTGTCTTTATTCACAGAGAACAAAGGGCCGCAGCTTGTGGTGCCACGCCCTCTCCCCTTTCATTTGGACCCTCCAGAAGGCTCCTTTGGGATATTCCGCCACCTCCCCCAAGCCAATCCCAGGAAGCCTGGCTTTCTGCCAGCAGCAGGTGTCATCACTGGATCCTTTCTGGGCAGCCAGTGTCCTTGTGGAGAGAGGAGGCCAAGGGGACCCCCCCCCCCCCAGCTGCCAACCAGGGAGACCTCACTCTTCTGTGAAGGCCCAGGCCTCTGACCAGCTTGCCTTGCTCCTGTCTAGGCAGTGGACAAAAATGTAACATACTTTCTGTGCTAATCCATAATCCCTTAGAAGCTTTCTTAGTTTTTAGAGGGTTTCTGTGCCAAACTAGGTGTTTATGGAAGGTCAGGCTTACAGATAATATCTAATTTTGGACATATTTAAGTTACTCAGCTACATGCATATTAAAATAAAATAAAGAGCTCCTCTGAATCCTTCTCTTTTTTGACACTAAATTTTAGGTAGATCTGTGCACATGAAAGACATTTAGGTGATACTTGTTAAAAGTGAATGGAGAGAGGCTTTGCCTTTTTGCAAAACCACTAGTTTCAAAACCACTCGTCTTGTGGGTGCTCAATAAATAGTGACTGAATTGAATGCATCTAATTTAACAGTATTAAACTTCAAAGATAAGTGTAAAGACCTTCACTGAAGTTCTAGAAATTGATTGTATAAAAGGAGAATTGCCTGAGAGCAGCATTCAGGTTTATGAGTAAACCCCTGGGAGTTTTTGTTTATTGGAAGGTGCCGTTCAGCTGACCAGGTCACCGTACAGCTGATCAGGTCACGGGTTAGATGAAATAGCAATGCCAGCGTATTTCCAAATTCAGATGTCTAGAGGGCACGGGGCAAGGAAGGTAAATAAATGTAAATGTAGACTCAGCCATCTTCTGAGGCATGGACAGCCTGGCCATCTGGAAAGCCTATGCCCAGTCTAAAAGGAAAGCCCTCGCTCACTTTTGCTGATGGTTACCAAAGCTGATTTTTCTTTTTCTTTTTCTTTTAATTTTTAAAAAATACTTATTTGTTTTTTGAGAGAGAGAGAGAGAGCTTGAGCAGGGGAGGGGCAGAGAGAGAGGGAGACACAGAATCCAAAGCAGGCTCCAGGCTCTGAGCTGTCAGCACAGAGCCCCATGTGGGGCTTGAACCCATGAACCGTGAGATCATGACCTGAGCCAGAGTTGGATGCTTAACCGACTGAGCCACCCAGGTGCCCTCCCAAAGCTGATTTTTCAAGGGCAGCTGGAATGCTGGATTGTTTGTGAAAATATGATTTTTTTAATTTTGGCTAAAATTTTCTGAAGTTTTCTTTTTTTGAGCTCGAGCAACACATGTAGGACAGATTTAGCTTATTGGCCGTTAAGAAGCAGGTAGCAGTTTCTATTATAGTTGATGGTGGTCAGTCCACTCTGAAGTATATTGCCCTGGCATAGTGTAATAACTGTACCAGACCAGATAATAACTGTAGCAGGCAGTCAGCAGTAGAGAAGGCTTGCAAAGCCTGCCATGCAGTAGTTGGAGATGTAATTCTTATATTCATCACTTGGTAACTTCATCCTTAAATTTGCCGACAGAATTTCAAATTAAATTTCACCTGACTAGTTCCTTTCCTTTGGAGTGGGTCACATCTTTGGAAATAATCTTGAAAGTTAATATCCCTTTTTGGTGGGAACGTTGGAATCTCACATTACTATCGTTTCATTCCTTTTTGCAGATCCGGCATTACAATTATTAGTTGATCTAAGTTGTCAAGGCTATTTTATGGGGCGTGACATTTTTAAAAAAAGATCTAGCTAGTAGAGAATAAAGTAATACTTGGAAAGGGCTTGATTGCTTTATAAGCCCAGTTTTTTTTTTAGAGTGTACATTGAATTTTGGCCAGAGCATTCTGTCTTGCGATAGCTGTTTAGGCTTTGGAGTTGAAGCTTACTCTACAGTAGGCTTCACTGTGAGCGTTAGCGTGCTGTTTCTAATACCAGGACCAGCACAGCTGCTCATGTTAGCTACTTACCAAGAATAGAAATGACGAAGACTTTTGGTGTCTGAGTAGAGCCGAGCTGATGAAGGTAGAGGGCAGGGTGAAGCTACCCTTATTAGTGCTTTGTGTCTTCGGAGGTGGTTCAGGGGTTCTTAGTCCAAGATGATGCTCCCACCTGAGCTGGCTTCTGTACCTTCCCTGTAGTGTCAGCCTAGTGTGTCTTTTCCTTTTGCTCTTGTAGAGTATTTTTAAAGTCACATAGTAAAGTCTTAGTATGTTTGGCATCGTGACGGTGAGCCTCAGCCTTCCGCTAGATTTGAATGGAAATTCTAATAAACTGGTTAAAATTGAAGAGAATTGTGGACGTTGTCAAGCTGCGTATTTGTTACAATTTCCGATATGGATTGGAAGGATTCCATTCTAAAGAGGTTTCTTTTGTAAGTATAGGAAATAGAAATTTATGGAGACATACGCTGCCCCAAGAAGGTGTTTGGCACAGACTCAGAGTTTACCACATAGGACTATAAAGTAATTTATCAAGTAACTTTGGTAGCCAACACTTGAGTCGATTTAAAAAAAAAAAAAAAGTCCCCAGAATATTAAAGACAAGAGGATGTTGGGACCGTTTCAGCAGACAAAATAAATTGGAATGGTGCCCAAGGCTGGTCTTGGATTATTTTCCTTTCTGTATTGATTTGATTGAAAGCAAGGACCTCTGGAAAATAATGAAACTATTAAACTTCATTTTCCTCTTTTGTCCCTAATTCTAGATTTGGTAAATGTATGATATTGAGGTTTTAGCTCTTGTAAATTGAAGAAAGGCCCTATAGGTCAGTGTGCCTTGGCCGGGTTGGTGACATGGGTTAGCAAGTGAATTAACCGTCCCTGTTGGACAGCAGAGTGCAGCAGGGTCAGGCGCAGCCAAGGAAAGTCACATGTGTTGCCTATTACTGTAAGTCCTATCCCGGGCAGGTGGACCGTGACCAAAATCCAGAGCTATCTCTGAAACTGGGAATGAAGTCAACTAAGTAGTCGGCTTGTAGAAGACAAACCTTTGACAAATTGGCATCGTTCTGAGAATGATTGTGGAAATTTGGAGATAGTTGCAGGGTTGTAGTCTGCAGTGAATGTTGGTACTTTCAGAACATTTTCTTTTTAATAAATCATTTTTTAAGTTGATTTTACTTTGAGGGGGAGAGAGGAGCGCAGGGGAGAGAGAGAGAGAATCCCAAGCGGGCTCCACACTGTGAGTCTGACGCGGGGCTCAGGCTCCCAGATCGCGAGACCACGACCCGAGGCGAAATCAAGAGTTGGGTGCCCAACCGACTGAGCCACCCAGGAACCCCTAGAACATTTTTATAAAAGTTGGGTTTTATGAAAGCTGGGTTATGGTACCACTTCAGATGTTCGGAATCACCGTTTTGGTAGGACAGGTAGTACAGAGGTAGGTACACAGCACGGTGTCCTGAAGAGGCGGTATGTATGGGCCGGGGGGTTATCGGGTCCTGGATGGGAAGATGGGACAGAAGGGTTCTGGCCGCTGAGCTTCTCGTGTAGCAGCGAGAGAAAGACGGACAAATATTTACAGCACGCAAGTGAGCGTCGGAGGAGAGATGTTGGAATTAGCTCGGAAAAGGCTGCTCCACAGAGAATCCCAACAATAAGTCAGTGACTTAAAGATAGTGGTTTGTTTTCCTCAGGAAGCAGTTTCGATGCAGCTGGTCCGGACTGGGGGAGACCTGTGCACCACCTGGTCGTACAAAGACCTGTGTTCCTTTCAACACATTGTTCTGCTCCTGGCGCCCCATCGTCAGCCGGGTTGAGGCTAGTTCACCCAGGACAGTGGTCCATCAGCTTGAGGTCACCTGGGAATCCCCTGCTGTGCTTGTTGAAGAAAGGCCCAGACTGCTGGGCCCTGTGGGCAGGGTTTCTCATCCAGGAGGTCTGGGTTGGGGCCTGATAGTTCCACGTGTAGCGGGTTCACAGGTGATGTTCCTGCCGCGGCCCTGGCGACCATACGTTGAGAACTTGGAAGGTTCCAGTCCTCCAGTCTCTCCAGCAGAAAAGGAGAAAGAACCCCTGCGGTGGCAGTTGTTGGCCCCGAGTGGCACATACATGTCACTGTGGCTCACATTCCTTCTGCTGGAGCTTCGTCACGTGGCCGCAGGTCACAGCAAGGAGCTGGTTGGGGGTACGGATGGGGCTGGTAAGTAGCACCTCCGTGGGCAGCCCTGTCCAGCTACGGTTCTCTTACTGCCGGAGAACAGGACAGGCTCCGTCACAGTCTGGAATCATCCAGGGAAAAACAGCCGTTAACTTGGGGTTGGATTGGTCATGCAAGGTAACGTTTGAGACAGAATCTTGAAGGATGAATTTTCCTGGCATCCCAGGGAGGCTGTGCAGCCTGCGGTCGAGGAAACTTCGCAAAGGGAAGCAGGGCCGACCAAGTCCTTCAGTAAATGCTGGCCGGGCTTTGGTGCGAGGCCTCGGATGGCAGAGATTAGAGTAGACGGGCGGGGTCTGATGGCGTAGCTATTTAAAAAGCAAACATGCTTCGTGCATCAAGATTCCAGTGGTTAAGATCATAGGTGCAGCAGTCAGCCTGGAGTCAAGCTGCGGTTCTGCCATGAAGTGTCACAAGCCACGTGAGTCGCTTGAGCCTCGCTCTCCCTGTACCACAGAGCAGGCACCCCATGAACGGTCGCCTCCGTCGCGCCTTTGGTGAGCGCTGCTCGTGTGAAATCGGATCTTCGCTGGGAAGTCTCTGGTGAGCGGCCCTCCGGCTTCTACTCTCCTGTGCTTCTTCTGGCTTCTTCTGGCTTCTACTCTTCTAAAGCTTCTGGATGGAGAGTTTGCTCCCTTTATTTGGGCAGTGAGTTCCATTTCTGGATAAGTGTAGTTGTGAGAGAGTTTGTCATCCTGGGGCCCACCAACTTTCTGAAATAATCCAGAAATGCTCTGAAGAAGCCCATTTCTTCATGGTCACCTTTTAGGTCGTTGGGGACATTCCATTCATTCTTTACATGGTTGGCTTGTGAACAACTACGCTTCAGTAAGTTAGGTATCAGTACCCCTAAATCTTCTGTGGAATTCATGGGTTTATGTGTGAACACTTCTAGCTCTCCTGGGATGGATGCCACACATCTGGAAGTTCCACATTTTCCAGTGGTGCCCTTTTTAGGGTATTGCATTGTTGGCATACTTGTTTGAAGATTTACTGCTTTTTGCCTCTATTATTTACTAATACATACTAAAAAAAAGAAAAAAAATTACTGATTGGGGCCCCCAGGTGGCTCAGTCGGTTAAGCATCCGACTTTGGCTGTGGTCATGATCTCGCGGTTTGTGAGTTCGAGTCCCATGTCTGGCTCTGTGCTGATAGCTCGGAGCCTGGATCCTGCTTCGGATTCTCTGTCTCCCTCTCTCTCTGCCCCTCCACTGCTCACGCACTGTCTTGGCTCTCTCTCAAAAATAAATAAAATATTTTTAAAAATTAAGAAAAATTCCTGATTGAGTAATGGAGCATGTTCGCATAAGTGATACTTTTGAGACAATGATAGAAACCACTGGGCATGCCCTGAATGTCACTTGTTTAGACTCAGCAGACTCATTGTACACAGCTGGCCAACTGTGTATTCAGGTGTGAAAAAAAGAGTGTACCTGAAGAACATGGATGAAATGCTGGAGATGTGTCATCTAAGATTGTGTTTAAATGGGGGTCAGTCAAGGGGCGCCTGGGTGGCGCAGTCGGTTGAGCGTCCGACTTCAGCCAGGTCACGATCTCGCGGTCTGTGGGTTCGAGCCCCGCATCGGGCTCTGGGCTGATGGCTCAGAGCCTGGAGCCTGTTTCTGATTCTGTGTCTCCCTCTCTCTCTGCCCCTCCCCCGTTCATGCTCTGTCTCTCTCTGTCCCAAAAATAAATAAAAACGTTGAGAAAAAAAAATTTAAAAAAAAATAATAAATAAATAAATGGGGGTCAGTCAGATCACATTTTTGGTCAAATGTCTAATGGCTGAATGGTTAAAATCAACATTGGGTCAAAGCTGAATATTATCCAGGCAAATCTCAAGAATTTGTCTTCAATTCCTGAAAATGATTGACAGTGTCTTCTAATTATTTCTGCAAACACTTGTTTCCGTCTGTGGATTCAAAACAATAGGAATTCTTTTCCTAAACATTCTTATGAAGACTGTTGACTTCAGGTTTAATTAGTGAGAACAAAACATGTTTTGGATACCCCAGTTCTTTTTCACGCCTCCCTTTTTTTCATAGTCCTGATATACTTTTATTGTGTATGTATGATTCATTGTGGTTATTACTGTGTGTGAGTTTCGAGTTTTTTCTGCTTGTGAAATTGAGATGGCAAAGCTGATTATTCTGGTTTTAACTCATCCTCACAAGATGTGTAGAATTCCCTTGGGGCGCCTGGGTGGCGCAGTCGGTTAAGCGTCCGACTTCAGCCAGGTCACGATCTCGCTGTCCGTGAGTTCGAGCCCCGCGTCAGGCTCTGGGCTGATGGCTCAGAGCCTGGAGCCTGCTTCCGATTCTGTATCTCCCTCTCTCTCTGACCCTCCCCCGTTCATGCTCTGTCTCTCTCTGTCTCAAAAAAAAAAAAGTTAAAAAAAAAAAAAAGATGTGTAGAATTCCCAAATAGAGCATTTTCATTAAAAAAAAAAAAAAGGTCATTTTTCATGACTTAAATGGAACCAGATAGCTAATAATTTTCATACTCATTCATTATAACAGCACTTTACTCTTGCGATAAGAAACCTGTACTTCTATTTTACCTGATAGAATAGTAATATATAAATCCTATAGGGTGAATTTCTCCGAGGTTAATGCACAATGCTTGTCTATATATTGGAAGGTTAATAGTCGTGAAGAATAAACATGAACGACATACTCTCTTTGTATAATTGGTGCAACTTTGCTCGTCGGAAATAATGATGGGTTAGGCTCTCTCGAGACGAAATTGAGGTAAGTGGGAAGTTCAAGGTTGCGAGAAATGACCAGGAAATAGGCATCAGGCCTTTTGACCTTTAACAGGCCAAGACCCAAACCAAAGCAGAACAGTGGCTTTGGGCTGGATGACAGGGCAGAACCACACTTCAGTTCATCTGTAACTTGAAAAGTGGGTGAAATAAGGCATCTCAAATTTCTTTTGCTCTTTGGGAGCTGCTGCTTCTTTTTTTTTTTTTTTATTTTTTTTTTTTAAATTTTTTTTTTTCAACGTTTATTTATTTTTGGGACAGAGAGAGACAGAGCATGAACGGGGGAGGGGCAGAGAGAGAGGGAGACACAGAATCGGAAACAGGCTCCAGGCTCTGAGCCATCAGCCCAGAGCCTGACGCGGGGCTCGAACTCACGGACCGTGAGATCGTGACCTGGCTGAAGTCGGACGCTTAACCGACTGCGCCACCCAGGCGCCCCGAGCTGCTGCTTCTTATATTACCTGTAAATATGTTTGACATTTGTGCATTTTTTATTTCATTTGTATTTTTACCGATGACGTATTATGTTCTCTAATAGGGAACTGAATTTAGTTTGTGTATTGTCTATCTGATTTAAAACGTAACACGTAATTCGTTGTGTAAAATTTATAGAATACAGAGTATAAAGATGAAAATTAAAATATCACCCCTTATTTTTCAACTCAGACTACTTTTGCTAACTCATGTATGTGTTGTGTGTGTACACATATATGTGTGTATTTAAATAAAGTTGGGTGCATTCTGGAATGTTAAATTTTTGTAACCTTTTATGTTTACTTATCATTTTGAGAGTCATTTCCAATTTTATTAAATTGCTTTCCAAAACCTATATAACGTTCCAACATTTGGAACCATACCACTTGTGGCTTGGATGGCATGGGTGAGGGGCACTGGAGGCTGGATATCTTCCTGCCTTGTGCTCACCTGTCATCCTGAGCCACCTCTAATGAGGTGTCATGGTTAATTGAGCAGACACTTGCAGTTTTCCTTCGTCCTTCTTTTAGTGAGTCCTGCCTCATGTTTCTGAGAATAATAGGGACCACTCTTCCTTGATTCTCTACCCGTACATGAAGGACAAACAAAAAATTGTCATATTACCATAGGAAATGTAAAGGAGGATAACATTTGAAGATAGACATTTAGTGCAAGTCATAGGTCCTATCCCTGCTCAGAGCCCCATGGGGACTTCTCTTCTGCCTGAGACTAGCATCCCAACTCCTGCCATGATTGGGCCCCACCAGCATCTCTAGCCCCATTTCCTATGATTTCTTTTTTCTCCTATTTCATCTACACTGGCCTTCTCATAGTTCTTTGACTATTTGAGGCATGTTCCTGCCTCAGGGCCTTTGCACCTCATATTCGTGCTCGAGATGTCTGTATGGCTTACTCTCTACTTAAAGTAGCTTTCTGCTCGAGGCCTTCTAAAGGAGGCCTTCTCTGATCTCCCCATCTGAAAATAAAACCTCCTGACATTTGCACTTTTAAAAATATATTTGGTACATTTTGACATTATATATTCATTTCTTTATTGTCTGTTTTTCTCACAATGTAATATCCATGAGAGCAGACATTTTGTTTTGTTTTGTTTTTTCACTAGTGCCTGGGACAGGGCCTGGCACATACGTAGCAGGTGCTCAGTAAATATTTGTCTATTGTAATAATGAACTATGAACCTGATAATTATATGTATTTTTTAGATTTTGTTTCCTAAAGCTAACTGAATATAATTTATCAGCAGCAAACGATAGAACAGATGACCGTTCTTAGCCTTAACTTCTACTTCCTTTTTGTCATTCTCCCTTAAGAGTAATGCATCACCAGTTCAGAAACGAATTTTTTTTTCTTGCTAAGAGGCAGTGGTGTAAAATGGGGACAGTGCTGCTTTTTAGGTGGGAAACTTGCCACTAGTCCTTTAACCTCTAGGTGGGACAAGTCCTGGTTCCCTTGTATGTCAAAAAGATAATGGTAGTGTTGGAGTTTGAGGATTTAGTCACTAATAACCCCTCCTGCCAAATTTAGACCTGGCCGAGAGAGAGAGAGAGAGAGAGAGAGAGAGAGAGAGAGAGATACAAGAGTCAGACCAAAGTGGGCTGGATTGTCAGCCCTTCTGCAGAAGCTGGATTGGAGGCCTTGACTTAGACGTGCCACCATGTGGAGTTCCCAGAGCCCTGCTGCTTGGGGGTCGACTCAACTCCCCCAACGCAGGCAGAGCCGGGAGCCTACAGGTTTCCCCCAGAAGAAACACTGCTCCCCAGTAAACTTCCCACAGAGTGAAGCAGGTTGTAGGCTGGCTTTCAGCCCAGAAGGTTGAGTGAAATCGCTCCTCCCCCAATGGGAAGGAGTAGGGGGAGTGGGGCCAGAGCATTACTAGGAGAAACAGGACACCCAGGGAACTGAGGGTCCCCCTAACAAGTAGGATATATTGTGGTGAAGGCTTTTTTTTTTAATGTTTTTATTTATTTTTGAGAGAGAGAGAGAGACAGAGACAGAGAGACAGAGGGCGAGCGGAGGAGGGGCAGAGAGAGAGGGAGACACAGAATCTGAAGCAGGCTCTAGGCTCTGAGCTATCAGCACAGAGCCTGATGCGGGGCTTGAACTCACAAGCTGTGAGATCATGACCTGAGCCCAAGTTGGATGCTTAACCAGCAGCCACCCAGGCGATCCTATGGTGAGGACTTTTATCTGATCTTTTCTCTGTGTAGAGTTTGGAACATAGTAAGTGCTGAGTAACTTTTAGCCATTATTATTGTTACAGCACCTGTGTATATCATGACTCATGGCAGTTATCATACTGGACTGTTATCTTGTTTTCTTTTCTTTTCTTTTTTTTTTTTTCTGTTTATTTACTAGACTAGATTGTAAGCTCCTGGTGGAAGAACTGTTCATTACCTCTTGAATCTCCAGTGCTAGACGAGTTCGTGTTGGTTTGTAGCAGTCAGTGACTAGATACTGATTTGAGAACAGTGGCATAGTGACAGCCCATGGGTTTTGGAGTCAGAAAAAAAGGAATCTGCTTTAAATTCTTTTTAAACCAAGGAGGAGAGAGGAAAAAGAAAACACCAAGAAAAGAAAGTGGAGATAGGTAGATAGATATATGTTTTAACAATAGTAGTTAAAACAATTTCCATTTCACCAAAGAACCTAGCTAAGTGAAATAACACAGACCCTGAATTTTTCATCTTACCTAGGCTTTACAGTGTTTCTTTTCTTCTCATTAATAGGTAGTGGTAAAGAAGTTAAGTTCCTGCAGAGTGATGGATAAATATTAACATTAGAATATGTTTTCTAATTAAAAAGTAAAGACAAAGTAGGAGAAATTAACACTGAAAAAATACAGTGAAGTCTTTTTGGATATATGTCATTCACGTGAACAGTCAGTAAATACTGTGTGGAAAATGTATATACGGTGATAAGATTTAAGAAGACAGTAAGTTCTGGTCAGTGGCAGGAATCATTAATAGATAGTCGTTAATCTCATCTGTCTTCTCTGCCTTGAATCTCTAAACTCGCTGTTGTCCTCAGCGTTGCTTCTAATTTAACAGTTTCTGCACCCTGTCAACCTTGTCACGTATTGTTCTGAATGTGCGTGGTGACAAGGCAAAAGTTGTAATGATGTTGGCACTCCCTTCCAGTGTGGAGAATATTACTTATTATAACCCGGGCAGAGGCAATCCTTGTTCACCCTGGAGCTTCCCTTCCGGTCTTTTCCAGTCATGATGTCACTTGCACACTAAAATGTCATCTGGCAGACAGTCAAGACAGAGCCTCAAAATCAGGTGTGGCCTTGAGATCCTGATGGCCGTGGGAAAGGGATACCAGCCCAGAGATCCTCCTGCTTTACTGGGTGAGGGGGGGCCCTGGGTCACAAGGCCTGTAATCTACTGGCAGTTGAAATCTCATAGTCCAGAATTAGCATTTGTATATTGGAAAATGTTGATGTTTTTTCATCATTCTTTCCCCAAACTGTTGTAAATTAGCCATATGCAAATTGGGGGGAGGAGTGGACTGAGGGTGATCTTTCCTTTTGGCCCCAGTTTCAAATCTGGCTCCCCGGCTCTCGGACTTTGGCACATTACTTGCATTTTCTGAGCTTCCGTTTCCTCATTTTTAAAATGTGGTTATTCATAACTGTTTTCCAGGTTACTGAGGTTATTATTCCGGTAACGGCGGCTGTGAGACGCCTCAGTACATTGTAGCTGCCCAACAAACGGCAGTTACCACTGCTCATCCTTTCAGAATATGAGCAAATTGTGTGAAATGGCTTCTTCCCCTTAGGGAGCGTGCGTTCTGTGTTGAGAGGCTCGTCCTTCTCAGGTCTCCCCCTCGCTCCTCCCGACAGCACCACAAAGCTCACTTGTGTTGGGGTGTGTTGGTGCAGCTGTCCACCGTCCATATGCCTCCGGGCCCTCCCAGCTGGTGCGCAGTGGGGCTGGAGAACTCGGATCCAAGGACGGTTGTGCTGAGTGGGTCTCCCTTCCGTGTGCACGTGGACACATAAGTGCTCTTGACAGGTGGTTACTTCTAAAATGAGCGTAAACATATGATGGAAATGGTTTTTGTGTGGATGTACCAGCTAGAAAGCAATAAAATCTCACTTTTTTTTAGAATTATGTATGTTTTGTAAATTGCTTCTTCTAGGACACAGGATGGAACCATTAAAAACTGGAAATTTTCATTGGCAGCTAAACAGAAAATGACTTTGTGGGTTGGGGAGTGTAAGATTTTAATGGTCATTATTTCACTTTTGGGAGAAAAAAAACTTTCAAAGACTTAGTTTTAGGCAGGGGAAGTCAATTTAAAGTTAAAAATTAAAAGCCTTTTTTTCTTAGTAGCTTTCTGTCCTTTACATTGGTGATTTAAGAAAATTTTTGTATAATTTTTTTATTATTAAAATTAATAATACTTGCCCATTGTGGAAATTTGGAAAGAGTGTTGCTGACTTAAATTTTGAATTCCAAATCCTTAGGAATAACATCTACACTTTGAGAATTTATTTTACTTTCCTTGGATAATTGTCTTCTGGAGCCTTCCACTTTCCACCTCCAATCTGGGTTTGATGGCTCTATTGGCCTGATGCACAGTTGTCATTCTGCAGCTTTTCTGACCACATAGATGAGCCAGATTCATTATTTCTTTAATCCTGTGCCATCTTTCTTGGTTTAGATTTTTATTTTGCTGAAGCACATTTCCAACTGACTTCCTAAGAGAGAGTCCATGGAAAGTCAGCTTTCTGAGTCTTTATATATTTAAAAATATCTTCATAGAACTTTAGGTTGAAAATAACTTTCCCTCATAACCCCTAAGGCATTGTGCTGTTATTTTGCAGCATACAGTATTGCCGATGAAAAGTCTGATGCTAGTCTGGTTCTCTTATCTGTGTAGTTGACCTGATTTTTTTTCCCTTGGAGATTTGTAGGATTTTCTGTTTTTCTTCATGTTCTTAAATTTCACATTATCTCAGTGTGGATTGTTGGTAAGTTGTTCCAGTTTGAGGACTCGTATTCTTTTTTTTTTAATTTTTTTTTTAATGTTTATTCCTTTTTGAAAGAGGGAGAGACAGACAGACCATGAGCAGGGCAGGGGCAGAGAGAGAGGGAGACACAGAATCCGAAGCAGGCTCCAGGCTCCGAGCTGTCAGCATAGAGCCTGACACAGGACTCGAGCTCACCCACTGCGAGATCGTGACTTGAGCCGAAGTCAATCGCCCAACCTGATGAGCTGCCCAGGTGCCCCAAAGGACTCATATTCTTTAACTCTGGGAAATCCTGTGGAATTGTTTTGAAGATAACTTCTTCTCCTCCTCCTCCTCCTCCTCCTTCTTCTCTCTCTCTATTTTTTCTTTCTTTCTGGAACTCTTACTGGTTAAATATTGACATCTTGGATGATTTAAGTCTAGATATTCTCTCTTGCTGTGTCTTTTGGAGACTTCCTTTAATTTTATATTTCAGTCTGTGGTAATTTTTATTTTCCAAAAATGGTCACAGCACTGTTTCCAGTATTGTCACTACCTATCAAGGGTGGAGTTTAGTTCCTTTCCCCTTGAACCTGGACAGGTCTATTACTACTGCTCCAGCTAACAGAATATGTTAGAAGTGTCGCTTCCAATATATTCCACTGGAATATAGTTCACTTCCAGGATTAGTTCATTAAAAGGCTACGACTTCTTTCAGTATGTGTGGTTCTGTTTCTGTCTTTATTTCTCTCTTTCTCAGAGGGCTTGTCCATGGAACCCAGCCACCATGTCGTGAGGAAGCCTCGGGCACACAGAAGCTGGGTGTAGGTGTTTTAACCTACAGCCCCGGCTGAGGTCTCAGATGGCAGGCGCCAAGGATCTGACATGAGTGAGTGAGCCTTTAGATAATTTCAGTCCTTGGCTGATGTCAGGCAGAGCAGGGATGAGCTCTCCTTGTTCAGCTCTGCTCACATTGCAGATTCAAGAGCAAAAGAAATACTGTTGCTTTTAAGCTACCAAGTTTAGGGGTAGTTTTTATGTTGTCAAATTTCTCATTCTGTCAATCACGTGTTTTAAAAAAAAAAAAAGTTTATCGAAGTATAACTGACATACAGTGAAACGAACAGATCCAAAGTGTATATAGTTTGATCTGATTTGACAAATGCATATACACTTAGGTGACCTGTATCCCAGGCAACTAACCCTCATGAAAGTGAACTTGGTAGACCAGAGCGTTAGGTAATGAGTTGAAAGAGATTGGCGGGAATATGGCTATAATCTAAATAGGATAGGAAGCCATTTGAATTTTTTTTTTCTTGAATAAATTTCATTTTAGGACAGTTCTAAATTTATAGAGAGTTGTGATGATAGTACAGAAAGGTCCCATATAATTCGCATCTACTTTTTCCTGTTGTTAATACGGTATATTAGTATGAACCTTTATCATAACTAGTGAACCAATATTGGTATGTTATTATTAACTAAATTCCATACTTTATTTGGATTTCCTTGGTTTTTACTTAAGGTGTATATTACCGTGGGCTGCCATAACAAAATACCATAGACTGAATGGTTTAAACAACAGTCTGTTCTGGAGGCTGAAGGCTGAGGTCAGAGTGCCAGCATTGGTGGGGATTTGGTGAGGCCTCTCTTCCCGGCTGGCAGATGGCAGCTCATAAGAAGTTCCTTTTGTGATCCAGGATCCTATGTAGAGTTTCCCATGTTACATTTAGTTGTCGTGTTTCCTTACATCCCTCTAGATGGGGACAGTTTCCCAGACTTCCTGTGGTTTGGATGACCTGACAGCTTTGGGGAGTATTGGTCGTTTTGTAGCATGCTCAAGTGGGATTTGTCTGATGTTTTCCTCATGATCAGTCAGCCTGGGCTGTGGGTGTTTGGAAGGGCACCGAGGTGCAGTGTTGTTTTCATCACTTCTTATCAAGGTGCCTGCTTTCAACTTGACTTATCACCTTTGGTGTAATTTTGATCACAGGCTAGGCAGTGTTTGTCCGGGTTCACCACTGAGTTTTCTTTTTTACCCCACTTTCCACATTAGGCTCATTGGAAGAAGTCATTCTGAGCAGCCCACACACGAGGGTGGGTTGCAGGGGTGCAGTGTGCTGGCGGAGAGGGGGAGCTGGGAGGGGGGAGAGGGGGTAAATGGGTTGGCCTGTGCTGAGGGGCGGGGCCGGTGGTTTGCTGGAGGGGCGGGACCTGCACTGGGGGTGGGGCCGGCGGTGTCCGGTACTGGAGGGGCGGGGCTGGCCTGTGCTGGGGGGCGTGGCCGGCCGTGTGCTTGCCGGTGGATCTAAAATGCACAGGAGAGAAGAGGGGGGATGACGCCTGCTCCTGTTTTTGGCCTGAGCATCTGGGCAAGTGATGGGAGGAGGGAAGAGAGTGGCTTTAGAGCGTGGGAAAGGACGGACATGAAGGATTTTCCTTTGGCTGCGTTGAGTTTGAGAGGTCTGCTAGACTTTGAAGTAGAAATGTTGAGTAGACCATTGACTGTGAGTCTGGAGTTCAGAATACAGGGGAGGGCTCAGGATTCAGTTAAAGAATTCCATTGTGCGTTCAGACTAAGAATTTGGCTTGACAGAATAAACAGCCTGTGGTAATTTGATTAGAATGATGAGAAAAACTAAAATCAAACAGGCACATCCTTTCTGAGAGCACTGTGAATAAAAAGAAGAAAACAGGTGATCGCTCAGTCAGCATCAGTGGCTCTGTGTGTCTGACCTCAGGTCCCAGCTAATACAGCTAGTTGAGCAGTGGAGAACTCAGAATTTGATTTGGATGTTATAAGCTATCAGGAAAAGAAATAGGAAATTTTAGGTTTTTTCCCCGAGGAAAAATATATGTGTCCACATATTTGGAGCCTCGAAGACAGTCTGCCAGTGTATTACATTTTTTTTTTTCTTAGAGGGACACCGGTCAGGAGTGGGAGGGCTCTGAGCAAGCTGCATTTTCACGTAGCTGCCAGCCTTTCCATCTCCTTCGGGCGGCGTGTCTACAGGAGCCTCTCCCTGCTCTTCCGCTCCTGCTCTGCTCTTCCTTCTGTGACCAGGGGGCCGGCGACTGGCTTTCCTGTCTTGATGTCTCTCTTTGTGATAATGACTATAGGGAGGCTGAAGGATTTATACTATTTGGTGCCATAATAGGAATTTTAAAAGCTAAAACTGACATTTGGCCGTTAGCACATTAAAATTACAGCAGATTTGACTAGTGCTACAGGTGATGTCAAGTTTAAGTTGCTATCTAGAAGTTGGTTTGTTATTACTTAGAAAATAAAAGTTAATAATATTGGGGGGATTTCTAGTTCTCTCCTTTTCCCTTCCATCCCCCACAGTTCTTCACTTCTTTTTAGAGCCTTTTGTCCTAGTATATCCTCCCTTTTCTGGGGAGTTGATTTTGAAATCCTTACCCACACTTCCAAGTTTCAGGGAGACCTTTTCGAGCTCCCTGGGTGCCCCTCAGAGCTCATCCAAGAGAGGAGTGCCTTCTCGAATTTGGGGTTCATCATTTCCTTTTCATAGTGGTAACTATAAGTGTATGTATCTTTAAACAGCATGGTGTTTAGTTTTGCTCAGTGTTGACTTTTGACCTTTATTTAAATGATTTATACTGTATGTTTTCTTCTGAGTCTTGCTTTTTAAATCAATATTATGGTTGCCAGATAGATTTCTTTTGCTCGCCGTAGCTGCAGTTCTTTTGTTCCTACTTCTGTCCAGTGTGAATATGCTATAACTTATTTGTGCTCTCCTGACCAAGGCCATTTGGGTGGTTTCCAGTTGTTTACTATTTATAAATAAGGCTGTAGTGAAGTTCTTGTTCTTGTCTGCCTGTCACACATGCAAGGGTTTCTCTAAGGTTTATCTACCTAGGGTGTAATTAATGGTCATGGGGAATGTATCTTCAACTATATTAAACAATGCCAAACTGTTTTCCAAAGTGGTTATACCAATATAAACCCCCCACCAACAGTGTATTAAAATTCTGTTCCACATCCTCACCATCACCTAGCACATAGTGTTAGCAGACTGATACATTTCGGCCAGTCTTTTGGGTATGAAAAGATATTTGGTGATTTTTACTTCATTTTTTTTCTGAACACAAGAAAATTAGTATTTTTAGCTCCTGGCCACTTGTATTTTTCTTCTGTGAAATGCTCATTCTTTTGACTTTTTAAAATTTGGGTAGTTTGTCTTCTTCCTAATGTTTTTAGGGGTTCTCTCTGTTTTAGATTTGAATTCTTTGTCCATTATATGTGTTGTAAAATATCTTCTTCCAGTTTGTAGTCTGAGTTTCCATTTTCTTTATGCTGTCTTTTGATGAAGTTCTTGACTATTTCTTGAAATAACTAAAATTTTAAAAATGATGATGACATATAGCATATGTAAATATGTAAAATGTACCACCTTAATCATTTTTAACTGTATGGTTCGGTAGTGGGAAGTGTGGTCACATTGTTGTGCAGCACATCTCCAGAATGTTCTCATCTCGTGAAATGGGAACTGTATACCTCTTAAACAACAACTCTCCATCTCCCCCTCTCCCAGCCCCTGGTAACTACTACTCTACTTTCTGTTTCTGTGAATTGGACTATTCCAGATGCCTCCTATAAGTGGAGCTCCCCTAGTGGGTTCTGAATCTGCTGTGACTCAGTTCAGCTGGCCAGGCAGGCAGACTGTGTTCGGTAAAGGATCGGAACTGTGTGTAACGTCTGTGTGTTTTTCTTTGTAAATTTCATAATCCACAAATGTAGATAGAGGTTATTCTTACCTTCCTATTAAGAAACATGACATAAAGAGGTTAGAAATGCCAGAGGTTACTTGGTTATGGCTGGAGCAAGGATTTGTATTTATAGTTTATTAGGTAGTAATGTGCTGCTTTCTTTAGATCCACAGTTGTCAGCCCGCTATGATATGCTGGGTGACATTCACATGAGACACATTCCCATTTCCGTACAGTGTGTCACATATAGTTCCCGGCAAACCGGTTGCATCTCTGCTGCTGTTTTCTTAGAAATGGGAGGGCAAGAGTAATGCTTCGGGGCTAACCTTTATTAAAGTACATTGTTTGCAACCTTGAGGGACTATTTTAACTTTCATTAGTAATAAATTACTAGTGACACACCTCGAAACTGAGCAACTTTCCTATGGTTCATAATTGCTGCCTTTGACTACTTAATTGTGTTGACTTTCTTTATCAGCTGTGTGGAGCTGCTTAACGTTCACCTCGGAGTTGGTGTAAATATTTGATAATTTGGGATGTACAGATGGTCTTCCAGCTGTGTTTCCTCCCCGGCCCGAGAGCGGAAACTCGTGTTAGGAGTTTGGTGGCAGAGACCGTGTATCGCTACTGTGTGGAGTCTTGCCTCCTCTGTGTAACCTGTGTGACGAGGACAGATGTCAGTCCCTTGCGATCAGTTCTCCAGACATCACCACATAATTTGGAAGTCCATTTTGGTTGTGATTGCATCAAAGAGTTACTTTTCAGTGCATGCTTAACATTAAAATTATATCAAGCAATAGGAATAAGAGCTTATACATACATTTGGAATGATATGGTGATCTGATTACAGTAAGACCAAATGTGAGTAGTGTGCAAATATTTAACAACACATATTTGTTCAGTGCTGCTCATATACCAGGAATAGGTGCTAAGGGTTACAGTAAACAAAATAGACAAAAACCCCTGTTCTCATGAAATGTGCATTCTGGGCATTATTATTTTTTTTTAATTAAAAAATTTTTTTTATGTTTATTTATTTTTGAGAGGGAGGGAGACACAGAGCATGAGCAGGGGAGGGGCAGAGAGAGAGGGAGACACAGAATCCAAAGCAGGCTCCAGGCTCTGAGCTTTCGGCACAGAGCCCGACGCGGGGTTCGAACTCACAAACCACAAGATCGTGACCTGAGCCGAAGTCATACGCTCAGACGCTCAGCCGACTGAGCCACCCAGGCACCCCATATTCTGGGGTTATTTTTAAAGATTTACTGTAGAATAATGTACAGTGTATGACATTGAGAGACCTACAGATCACTTGTGATATTTTTTTGATAGCAATGTCTGAAACCTTTAAAAGTTCTTTAAAAAAAAGTGAGAAATTAAAAATGCTTATCTTGGCTCATTTGGATAATGTATTATATAAGTGCTTAACGGCTGAGTATTCCAAGGGCAGCATCTGAGAGCTCAAGCTAATCATGAAAAGTTAATACTTTTAATATTGACATGACCCTTAATGAAAAGTATACTGATTTTGGTGGTTGGCAGTGTAATTTCAAAATCAAATCAACATATGTGTAAGCTGATACTGTATTGACGTGAAATCTGATGCTAATGAGGCAGCCCAGGGAACCAGTGAGTTTTTTGCATGATTCGAAGCTGTATAAAATTAATAGTATTGAAATTGACTTTTTTTTTTTTTTTTTTTAGGGTGGGTGCTTTTTCCCCAGTAGTGCGTAGGTCCCTGGATATGAGTGCTTTCAAGTTAAATTGGGAAAGGACCACTATTCTTATTTGGGCTAATGCTTCTGATAGATAGCAGGAATGAATACGTTAATAAATAAGTTTTATTAGCAAATATAAATAAGCAATCAAATTTAGGAGATAATTTCAGTGATAACGTACCCTAAAGTGAATCAAATGAGGTATATGATCCCAGCCAACTGGGGATGCTGCTTTAGCCTGTGAGGTCTGCGAAGCTTTGGAAGGTGATGTTTGAGTTTAGATGTCACTGGTGAAGTATCTGTGTTTTGTGCGTTCCAGGTGTGGGGTTAGGGTGGGGGACTTTGGCCTTGAGGTGGAAATGAGTTTGCTGTGTTGCAGATGAGTATGGCTTAGAGATGGTCAGTGAGAGAAGTAGTGGTAGACGAGGCTGGAGAAGGGGGCCTGGTTCTTGGAGGGCAGAGAAAAGGCTTATTTGAATTATGATGGGCAGTCGCCTAGCTTATTTGAAGCTGGGGACTGATGTGGTCCCATGACTGGCTGCGTGCGGTGGCTGACTTGGAGAGGCGGGAGCGGAAACAAGGGGACCTGTAGGTGCTCAGGCGGGAGGCATGGGCGGCAGCGGAGTTGGAGGTAGGACATGCGTGGCTGGTATAACTTGGAGAGAGAGCTGCAAGGATTTAGCGCTGGATTCAGTGCGAAAGGGGAGAAATAAGCAGTCGTCAAGGGTTCGTTGCTAGGCTTCTGATTGAACGACTGATTTTGTGATGGTGCGTTTGCTGAGATGTGTCAATTTTGGAGTAAGAAGTTGGTGGTTGGGGTCGGGGGTGGGCTCAAGAGTTCCCATTTGGACCACAGCCGGTTTTAGAGAGTTATTAGATATTGAGGTGAGGTGGTTTAGTGGGCAGTCGATTAAATGAGTCAGAAGCCTAACGGAGAGGTCCAGACTAAAATGACCGAAAAGGGAAGTGTCGGCAACATGGAGATGAGCTCCCCAGGAGTGGATGGAATCTTCAGTTTACGTCTGTAAACTGAGGAAGTTGGACTGGATGATCTTTAAGCTCCATTCTTTCTGAAGACCAGACATTTATTGAGTCACAGAGACTCTCTGAGAAACTTGAAGAATTTTCACTAAAATGTGTCTAGCCTTTTGAATCATGACAGTGATGAACAGGGAGGAAATACAAGCCTGTAGGTGTTCCCTATCTGTATTTATTCCAATATTGTTGTCAACTGCTTGTCCACAAGAATGATACGTAAGTGAAATAAATGAAATAGCCTTCTAAAAGTAAAGGTAATCTCAATCACACGACCACGTTCTCACTTAAACCCCCAGGATGGTCAATGTGAGTTGATTTTTATTTTAAAATTTTTATTTTTTTAAAGTTTATTTATTTTGAGAGAGAGAGAGAGAGCGCGCACACACACAGGAGGGTCAGAGAGACGGAGAGAGAGAACAATCCCAGCACAGAGCCCGATGTGGGGCTCGAGCTCATGAACCTGTGAGATCATGACCTGAGCTGAAACCGAGAGTTGAACGCTTAACCAGCTGAGCCACCCAGGTGCCCCTATTTAAAAAATTTTAAACAGCCTTTGAGAGGTATAATTGACAGGTAGTAGACTGTGCATATTTAACGTGTAAAAGTGGATGTTTTGACACAAGTACCCATCCATAGCAACTCACCACAATAAAGATAATGCACATACCCATCACTCCTGAAGTGCCCCTTAGTCACACCTCCCTGTTGCTTCCCCCTGACCTGCATCTCCAAGCACCCCCTGATCTGCTTTTCGTCATTGTAGAATGGTTTGCCTATTCGAGAAATTTATATAAATAGAATTGTACCGCACATACTCCTCATTGTTTTTTTTCTCAATATAATTATTTTGAGATTTATCCATGTTGTTGTGTGTGTCATAATAGTTCATTCCCTTTTATTATTGCTAAGTAACATTCTATTGTAGGATACAGTACAATTTGTTTATCCAGTCGTTGTGAATTTAGACTCTTACTTTTTCCCGTCACAAGTATTCCAATTTGCTAATATTATTTGTGACCATAGAAGAGACAGATACTAAGGGGTACACACACACACACACACACACACACACACACACACACACAGATACACACTTTCTAAACCCTCTTAATAAAAGGGGGCAGTAGCTCCTTGTTCTTGTACTTATCCCCTTTCTCTTCAGGGATGAGCAACTTGTTAGTCATATGGCAGAGTAAGTTTGACAAGTGTTGTAGATGTTAAGCAGACTAACCCTTTCTTTGTGTCTGTGCTCATGTGATATTTTGGGATGTGTGTGTGGTGAGTTTATTTATTTTTATCTGGATTAAATTTGTTTCAGCAGATTGCCTTTACTTGAGCTTTGTAATCTAGCAGCTGTGGATGCGTTAATCTAGCACCTTTTGATTTCATAGGCAAATATAAATAAATTCCTTTTAACTAGTTACCAGGAGTTTTACATGGATGGTTAAGAGTTAAATTAAAGGACATAAGCTCACGTTAACCTGGTAGGTAGAAGACAGGTACTTTTCACCTCTTTGAGGTCTTGATTAAATCGCTTGCTTTCTGCTTCTGTGCATTTGGAAAGGCTTACTGCTTTTTGATTTCTGTGGATGATCTGAGACTATGCTTCAGGATCTGTCAGTTAATAAACCCTTGGGAGTCTGGCTGTTTTTAATGATGTTGGATTTCACTGTGGAGTAGGAGGATGTGGGAGGTCTGGCTCTTGCCTTACTGTTCTGTGTGCCCTTGCCTGGCAATGATAGAGGAAAGAATGTTGTATCTAGGTGTGTGCCTGTCCCAGTAGAGCAGGGTGCTTTGCTGCCTAAGCCCAGTGTGTTTGTTTATGTGGGAGTTGCCATATAATTCAGGCAGTTGCCATATAATTCAGGAGATAAGATATAGTCCAGAGAGGCACGCCACATAAGTCCCTTTACTTTGTGTTCTCATGACGTCACTCTTCGACCTACCACCCTTCTTTGCAGCCATCACCATTCTTCATTTGTCTTTGTGCTGCCTGTAGATTGTGTGAGTGTGTGTCTCCGTTGGTCATTGTACCTGAACAGTATTTGTTGAATGTGGAATAGAAGTCATCTTTATACTTCTATGTTTATTCTTAAGTTTCTGGTTATGAAGTTTCTCACGGTAGCACTTACTAGGAAGAGCTTTACGCCCCTGAGAGGGATGGAAGATAAATATGAACTGTTATATTCTTAATGGTCTGCTCTCCTGGATTTTAAGCAAACACTGACGCATGACTCCCCCCTCCCCCCTACTTTTTCTTTCAGTGAATTAGCAGCACAAATGGATCCAGACACTTCACTCGGGGACAGGCGGGAATGTGTAGATGAACAGAATTTATTCTCAAGCCTTGAGAAGCTCACAGTCTCAAGGGAAGTCAGACAAGTAACAAGTGCTGTATAGGAATGATTTAATGTTTATTTTTGAGAGAGAAAGAGAGAGAGAGACAGAGCATGAGCAGGGGAGGGGCAGAGAGAGAGGGAGACAGAGAATCTGAGCTGTCAGCACAGAGCCTGACACGGGGCTCGAACTCAAGAGCCGTGAGATCATGACCTGAGCCGAAGTCAGATGCTTAACTGACTGTGTAGGAATGGTTTAAAAAGTTTTGGGAGGGGCGCCTGGGTGGCGCAGTCGGTTAAGCGTCCGACTTCAGCCAGGTCACGATCTCGCGGTCCGTGAGTTCGAGCCCCGCATCAGGCTCTGGGCTGATGGCTCAGAGCCTGGAGCCTGTTTCCAATTCTGTGTCTCCCTCTCTCTCTGCCCCTCCCCCGTTCATGCTCTGTCTCTATCTGTCCCAAAAATAAATAAACGTTGAAAAAAAAAAATAAATAAAAAAATAAAAAGTTTTGGGAGCCCCAAAATATGAGTAAATGTTCCATAGTTTCTAGTTGAGGAGCTGGGTGGAAGTGATCCCGTTAATTAAGATGGGGCCCCAAGAGGGAAGGGGCAGGTTTGGCAGAATGATGAGGCCGAAGAGGGTACAGTAAAGAATTCACTTTACGCGTCCAATTTGAGTTTTGTGAAGAATATTATTCTTTCTTCTAACATTTTTTAATGTTTATTTTTGAGAGAGAGAGAGAGAGAGAGACAGACAGACATAGTGCTAGTGGGGGAGGGACAGACAGAGAGGGAGACGCAGAATCTGAAGCAGACTCTGAGGCTCTGAGCTGTCAGCACAGAACCCGATGTGGGGCTTGAGAACCCACGAAGTGTGAGATCATGACCTGAGCCGAAGTCAGACGCTCAACTGACTGAGCCACCCAGATGCCCCGTGAATGTTACTCTTACTGGGCAATCTGTAGATTTTTATGGTGGTTTATAAAAACCAGTTTTCCAGATTTTTGGTTTGAATTTATTTTTACTCTGTATGAGGAGGTTGTAGTTCTCCAATTGAAGAGCTTTGTATTACCTTACTAAAGTTGGTTCTGACAGTAGTGGAGTTTAAATTACTTTATGCTTGATGAGAGGGTTGTTTGTATATAGCAGTGACCTAATCCCATTTGAAAATGCTTATATCCTTTGAGACCTGGCTGCCATGACGTGACATTTGTGGGATGAAACTCGCGATGCAGAGGCAGTGTAGGGAGATGAGATAATTATCTTAAATCTTGGTGCCCAATTTTTATGTTTGGAAATTCGAAAACAAGCATGTGTCACTTTACAAAAATGTAATTATTTGGGGACAGACAATAAATGCCCATGGTGCAAAATAAAAAGGTAGACAGGGATATACGATGAGAAAAGTCTCCTTTTACCCCTGTCTTCTACCCTGAAGGGCAACCAGTGTTACCATTTCCGGGGGTATCTTTCCAGAGGTATCCCCCAGGGGATGTCTGTGATCTTGTGAAAGCCCAGGGATAGCATGTTCCAGGATTGGTTAACTCAGCAGCGTAATGATGTTATCAAAGCCTGCTTCTTCGGTCTTTCTCTTCTGCTGTCCTCTTTATTTCTCTTAGGCAGTGTCCCGACTAACTTCCAGGCGCCTTTCCCATTCAGCAGGTCTCATGTAAATTGCAGAGGCCCCGGGCAAAGCCCATATATCTATGTCGTGTCATTTTTACGTGTAAGGAAGACTTTCCCAAGAACCCTCAGCTTCATTTCTCATGGACCAGAACTGCGGCACATGTACATGTCCTGAATTAGTTGTTGGCAGTGATTGTCTGAGATCAGTCACTGCTCACCCCATGGCACTAGGAAAGGGTCTAGTTTTTCTTGAGGCAAGTGGCTGCCTGGTAACTGAACCAAATCAGGGTGTTCTTGGCAGGGACAGCGGTCTGCTGCTACAGGAAATCTAGATCATTTCATCTCAGTACTTATGGGGCTGCCTTATTCTTTTTGATGGCTGTTTAGCATTTTATTGACTTAATGTACCATACTTTAACCAGTCTCTGTCTTTTCCAATTTTTCCCATTATAGAATGCTGCAATACATATACATAACATTAAATATATCCTCTCCCACATTGCCAAATTGTTCTCCATCAGGATTCTGTGAGTATACACTGCCACCAGCAATGCTTCCTCATACATGTGACAATGCAGAGTGCTCTTGAAGTTTATTTTACCCAATTAGATAGGTGACACGTTACCTTATTCTGATTTTAATTCCCATTTACCTTATTTTAGAGTTTGGGCATCTTTTCATATGAAGGAGAACTGACCGTGTATATACATATATATGCCCATTTTTCTATTATTTTGTTCTCTTTATTATCGATTTGTGGGAGCTTTGTATATATTGAGGAAAGTAGCTTTTTATGGTATGATTTGTAAGTACTCCTTTCAAGTTTGTTGTTTATCTTTTTACTTTGCTTATAGTGTTTGGCAGTTAGGGAAATTTTTATATTTATATTTATGTGCCAGAATTGCATCTAATTTTTTTATTGGTTTTGCTTCAGAACACTTTAAAATGTTACCTTTATCATATTCTGCATGCCCGTGATGTGTTTGAATCTGTCTCTAGACTTCCATTTCTGTCTCTTTGATCTGTCTCTTTATCTGGTCCTTATTCTAGCTTTTAAATTTGCTTTACTCTCTGACAGGGAAGTCCACTCTCATTATAAATAATTTCCTGGCTATTTAACTTGTTTATATTTCTGTATTAATTTTAAGATCTTCTTCTTTTCTAAAAAGCCTATTGACATTTTTGTTGTGTTAGACTTACATTTACTGATTGACGTAGGGGGCAATGAACATTTTTTATGATGCTGGAGTCTTTCTCTCTGAGAATGGCTGCCCTTTCTAGTCAAGTGGTTTTTGGATCTCTTCCTCTGTATGGCATTTTAAAATTTGCTTCATGTAGATATTGTCCATTTCTTTTTAAGATTATTTTTAGGGACTTAGTGTTTCTGGATGCTGTTGTATGCGGGTTTTTTTTTTCCATTATATCTTCTAGCTGGTTGTTGTTTGTCTCTATGAACATGGTTTTTAAGCTGAAGTTAAGAGTTGTTAAGCAGATCGTCCAAGAGCATACTGCTAGTTAGCAGTTGGACTCCAAAGCCTGTTAAGCTACTTGACTCTCTTTTGCCTTATCATCTTCCTACCCTTGCTCTATTTGGGTTCTGATGCTCTGCTTAGCTCTTCAGAACCTCCAAAGCATTAAAACCACCCATGCTACAAAAGGGAATTATATTGGTGTATTCAGGATGACATTTAAATCTCAAGCAAAAAACTTCTGTTGGGCAGTTATTTTTAATTCCTGTTCCCGTAGTCATTAGAAAACTATAGGTATTTTTAGTTGAGTTGAGTGTGATGTTTTGCTCCTGAGTCTATATTGAAGTCTTCTCTCCTCTTAATTTATTTGTATAGTCATGATATATTCTGCCAAGTGACATTGGACCTGATGCTTAGTTGCTACACAAAAAGCCATCAAGTTTTTGTTTTCTGATAGACTATTTCAGTTCACAATTTGGTAAATTGGGTTTCTGTGATAGTTTTTCCATCTGAGCACAATCATTTGTGAGCAGGAATGGTGTTTAATATTTAGGATTAATAAGATCATTAATTAACTAAGGTTTATAAAGAAAAAGAGCAATCTATTAAAGTCTGTTTTGAGGGGGCACCTGGGTGGCTCAGTTGGTTGAGCGTCCGACTTTGACTCTGGTCGTGATCTCATGGTTTGTGAGTTCAAGCACCATATCGAGCTCGCTGATGCTGTCGGGGCCTGTTTCAGATCCTCTGTCCCTCTCTCTCTGCCCACCCCCCCCCGCCACCCACTTGCGCTCTCTCAAAAATAAATTAAAAAAACATTAAAAACATTTATATATATAGTTTGAGGTGTTCTCTATCTCTTTACTGTGGAGATATTATGTAATTCTTGACTTTAATTTGAACATTTAAAAGCCATTAGTGTTGGATGCCTGGGTGGCTCAGTCAGTTAAGCATCCGACTTTGGCTCAGGTCATGATCTCATGGTTCATAGGTTCGAGCCCAGTGTCAGGCTCTGTTCTGACAGCTCAGAGCCTGGTACCTGCTTCAGATTCTGAGTCTTCCTGTCTCTCTGTCCCTCCCCTGCTCGTGCTCTGTCTCTGTCTCTCAAAAATCAATAAAACATTAAAAAAAAAGCCATTAGTGTTGAGAGTATATAGAAAGTTCTATTTCCCCACTCCCTGAGAATGGATGCATTTGAAACAAGGACTGAACTCTCTTCTTAACCTGTTCTCCAAAGAAAATATTTAACTAAGCTAAACTTTATGCTTTTTAAGTCTTTTTTTTCCCCACTTATATTTCCTTAGAACTTTTTATCTGGAATTCTTTTTCATGATTTTTAATGTTCCTGGTGGGTGTCAGCAAGTAATAAATTCCTAAGCAGTTTTTTGTCATCTAAAATACAGTTAACGAAGTGTCTAATTGTGACTTTAAGAAAGCTGTGTTGTAGGATTCAGAAATTGTTGTGTCAAAAGCAGGGAAATACCTGTTTTTCTGTATTTGAGTAGTGTGTACGTGAATTGGACAAAGTTGGTCAAAAGTCTGGAATGCTCTTCTCCAAATAGCATTTGATGAGCTGCTGTGGCTTACTGTGGAAAGAAGTTGGCACATCGTCAAAGGAGTCATCCTCGTGGAAAGGTAGTTAGGCTTATTTTGTGTCTTTCTAGAAGACACAGATAGGGCCAATTCCTTGAAAAAAAAAAAAAAAAAAGAAAGAAAGAAAGAAAGTTTGTGTGTCTTATACCAGATTCTGTGCCCCGCTGAGGAGCGTAGAGGTGTACGTGGGGAAGTGCACACGATAGACGAGCACACTGAGTGTGTGTAGGTGCTGTGGGACCATCAAGGGACACTTGACTTGGCCTGGGTGGGGACAGAGGCCAGACGGATGGCAAGGAGGACTTCTTGGAGGAAGAGATCAGGTCTCTGTCGGGAAGCATTTTGGAAAAGTTAGTGGTTTCCCACAATGGAACAGTTGGCTTGTGAAGTAGTGAGCGTCCTGTCCTGTCTCTGGAGTCACGAGATGGATGATTGACCATCTATCTACAGGCGGCTTCTGAGGGAAACACTCTATGGACTGAGGGCTGGACCAGTTGGTCTTTTAGGACACTTCTAGCATTAAGATTTATAGGTTTAAACATTCATAGTAAACTTAAGGCATAGATACATGCATAACAATTTAATACTATCAGTTTCATGCCTTGGCCTCCTAATTTAATTGTGCGTGTAAAGTGACATTTTGAATTTATTTCTTGGGGCAGACTCATGACTACTTGGGCAGATACAGCTAGTGTTTCATTTTACTCTTTTAATTGTGAAATGTCATATCCACATGGGAAAGTAGATGAGACATAATGACAGGGGGGTGGAGACGGCTAGCTCTCCAGCAGAAGTCGGTGTCTCCCTGTCCTGGCACACAGCCCGGCCACGGGGCCCTGGCGGCCTCGCACTGTGGTAGGGTCCACCACCGTCTCCGCCCACAGCGATCTGTGCCCCATTTTCAGGCTGGGGCTCTTGAGAGAGAAGTGTGCCTTTTTGATGCTCTCGTGTTTCCCTTCCCACGGCTGGGTGAAGCAACGATGAGGTTCTGGATGATGGCACCCCAGCATGGAGGGAGCAAGGACCCCTATGTCGCCTGCCTGGGAAGGCTGCCCGCTTGCCAGCAATGTCTGCTTTGGACTGTTACCTGAACCTCATTTTTGTGTGCCTCTTTATTACGGCACCTAATGCTGTCATAGCTAATACGTAAAGTTTAACAAAAAACTAAAAATCGTTATCTTTGTAACCACCGTGGCCAAGAAATAGAATATTGCCACCCTGTACGTTCCTCCTTGTAACCGGATCCCTTCCTCCATCGTGATCACTCTCATGGCTCCAGTGATAGTGACTTCATGCTGTTTATAGCTTTACCACTCATGCAGGCTTCCCCAAAACAATGCGGTTTGTTGCTTGTTTGGGGGAACTTTCTGTGAGTATATGTTTTTATGTTGTGTGTATTCCTCTGAGTGGATTCAAAAGATGTGTGGCTTCTTTCATACAACATCGCGTGTTGAGTTTAATCCATATGTTGTGAAAAAAATCTGTAATTCTTTCATTTTCATTGTTCTGCGTAGCCTCCAATTGTGTGAATATACCACAGTGTATTTAGCCATTTTATTGTTCATGGGCGTTGGGTTTTTTCTAGCATTTGGCTATAATGAACAACACTGTTTTAAATATTCTTGTACACGTCTCCTGGTTCCCGTATTATACCTGTAAGTAGGGAAGTGGCTGAGTTGTAGGGTAGGAATATCTTCAGAAACAGTCCCGTCAGAAAATGCAGGCTGTTTTCCAGAGTAGTTGTGTGTTGGCAGTGTATGAGTTCCCATTGTCCGCATTGTAGTCTACGCTTAGTATTGTCAGTCTTAAAACTTTGGCAATCTGATGGGTATCTAATGATATTTAAAAAAAATTTTTTTGGGGGTGCCTGGGTGGCGCAGTCGGTTGGGCGTCCGACTTCAGCCAGGTCACGATCTCGCGGTCCGTGAGTTCGAGCCCTGCGTCAGGCTCTGGGCTGATGGCTCAGAGCCTGGAGCCTGTTTCCGATTCTGTGTCTCCCTCTCTCTCTGCCCCTCCCCCGTTCATGCTCTGTCTCTCTCTGTCCCAAAAATGAATAAACGTTGAAAAAAAAAAAATTAAAAAAAAAAAATTTTTTTTAACGTTTATTTTTGAGAGAGAGAGGGAGACAGAGTGCAAGTGGGGGAGGGGCAGAGAGAGAAGGAGACCCAGAATCCGAAGCAGGCTGCAGGTTCTGAGCTGTCAGCACAGAGCCTGATGTGGGGCTCGAACCCATGAACTGTGAGATCATGACCTGAGCCAAAGTCAGACGCTTAACCGACTGAGCCACCCGAGTGCCCCTCTAATGGTATTTTATATGGGTTTAATTTGTATTCTCTCCTGAAGATTTAAAAAGTGTTTTTTTGTCTTGCCTTTGGGGCCCATCGTAGCTACTTGAATTTGAGGTTGGTTGCTGAGGACATGTTTCCCAAACATAGCTGCACACAAGTTTTACCTGGGGAAAAATTTAACAAAAAAGAACAAATTCAAGGTCCTGGTTTAGACTAGGGGAATAAAATTTCTGGGGCCAGTATCCAAGGGTCCACTTCTAACTGGCTGTCTGGGTGAGGATTGTACAGCTGGACTTACACAGGTAGATTCGAGCACCGAACATGCTAAGGGTCGTTCCATCTGTGGAGCCTGGAGGACCTTTGTTCCTTGACCACAGCCCGTGTGGCCCTGTCCCCCCACACCGCTACGGGTCTCCCAAAGGCTGGCCGTTTACCTTGTAAGCCACTGGCGGAGGATGTAAACACGCTATCCAGAAGCCACTTACGCTATAGAAAAGTAACATCAAAGCATATTTTGTATCCCATCGATAAGAGATACGGAGGTACTGGTTGATATTTTGGGCCACTTGTGTTAATATGTTGAGGATTGTATTCCTCTTGAATCGCCTCGAGATTTAGGTTTTTTTACTCTAAACTTAAGGTTTTTTATTATTTATTTAAAAGTCAGAGAAAAACCGATAGCATATGATTTCACTCATGTGGAACCGAAGAAACAAAACAAATGAACAAAGAGAAGTACACGCCAGAAAGCAGACTCTTGACTACAGAGAACACACTGGTGGTCACCAGAGGGAAGGTGGGTGGGGGATGGGTGAAATCGGTGAAGGGGGCAGAGAGAACGTTTCTTATTTGTGAGCGCTGAGCAATGTATAGAATTGTGGACTCACTGTCTTGTACACCTGAAACTAATACCACGCTGTGTGTTAACTATACTGGAATTAAAATAAAAAAGTGCAGTGTATCAGCTTTGCCAGTGGCTGTGCAATAAGTATACAAAGTGATCCACGGATGCCAACCGTATAGTTAATTTAAAATTTTCTAGTAGACACATTAAAAAAGTAAAAAGGAACAGGTGCAATTAATGCTCATAATGTATTTAATTTAATCCCCGTGTTAAAAATATTTCAATTTGTAATCAGCATAAAAATTATTACAGAGGGACGCCTGGGTGGCTCAGTCAGTTGAGCTTCTACCTCTTGATGTTGGCTCAGGTCATGATCCCAGGGTTGTGGGATTGAGCCCCACGTTGGGCTGCACGCTGGGTGGAGCCTGCTTAAGATTCTGTCCCTCTGTCTCTCTCTCTGTCTCTTCCCCCTCCCCCCGCTCTTGCACACACACTGTCTCTCTCTTTCACTAAAAAACAAGCAAAATTCTTAATGAGGTGTTTTACATTCCTTTTTATACTATGTCATTGAAGTCTGGTGAGTATTTGAGATCTCAATTTTGAGTAGACACTGTAAGTGCTCATAGTCACCTGTAGCTGATGATCTATTGGACAGTACAGATCAGATCTGTCCAGAAAATTGCACGATGATAAGTGTATAACTTGACATATGTTTTATTTTTTTAAATATTTTTAAAAGTTTATTTTGAGAGAGAGAGAGAGAGCACAAGTACACAAGCGGGGGAGGGGCAGAGAGAGAGGGAGAGAGAATTCCAAGGAGGCTCATCACTGTCAGCGTAGAGCCCGATGCCGGGCTCCAACTCACCAACCGCGAGATCATGACCTGAGCTGAAATCAAGAGTTGGACGCCTAACTAACTGAGCCACCCAGGCACCCCTTGACGTGCATTTAAACACCTCTGAAATTCCCTCCTCATGTTCTAGGGAAGGGAGGAAACTTAAAGCGTAACATTTTCTTAGCTATGCATTAGTGGAAGTGTAGACCCCCTTAGTAAAAATGGGAAGATTGTAGAATCGGGTTCAACTTTGGGACTAAACAAAAAAGCGTAAGACACAGCCAAGAAGTCTGGATTCCTAATCTTCCGTGCTTGCTGTTTCCTTGAAGGTAGAGAACATTTACCTCACATTAATACTGTGAGGATAACTTAAGTTTTGTGAGACGTGGCAACATTGATTTGATAGAATCAGAAAACGTTAGTGCTGGGAGCATGAAGGTATTTGTAGGAGGTAGACACAGATAAATGTTGGAAGGCCTTTCAGTAGGAAATTCAGAATTCTGGGTTTGATCTAATTCAGTGATACTATCACACTTGAACTTATTTTCTGTTTTTTAAAAACATCGACTCCACAAACTGATAGATACGTGTCTGTGTATTCATGTAATAAATACGGTTGTGTGTGTAGTGCAGAAAACAAAAGCTAAAGATGGGGTGGGAAGATGGGCGAAACGGGTGAAGGGGCGTGGGAGATACAGGCTTCCAGTTACGGAATGAATAAGTCACAGGAATAAAAGGCACAGCACAGGGAATTTCGTAGTCAGTGAAATTGTAATGCACTGTATGCTGACAGAGGGTAGCCAACACTTGTGAATGTAGCATATTGAATAAACTTGTGGAATCAGTGTTGAACACCTAAAACTAATATAACACTGTATGTCAACCATACTAAAAAAAAAACAAAAACAAAAACCCCAAACTGAAGACCGCACAAATCATAAAAAAAAATTTCTATTGAAAAAGACACCACAAACAAAGATAAAAGGCAAGCTGTAGGCCAAGAGAAGTTATTTGCAAAGATCAGCTTCAAATACATAAGTCTTTAAAACAGTCATTGAGGAAACAACCCGATTTGAAAAATGAGCAAAGGATATAAAGAAGGAACTGCATGTCCAATAAACATGAAAAATGCTATTTTATTTTTACCGATTACTGGTGATCAGGGGAAAGCCAAATGAAACGATGAGATAACCTTTTTACATCCATTAGCTTGGCAAAAAGTACAAGTCTGACAGTAGCAACTATCGTCGAGAATATGGGGCAGCGGGACCAGAATGGTGGTCGTGTCATCTTTTTTTTAAAGTTTACTTAAGAGAGCTAGAGCAAGGAGGGGCAGAGAGAGAAAGGGAGAGAATCCCAAGCAGGCTCCGTACCCACAGCACAGAGCCCAACATGGGGCTTAAACCCATGAACCGTGAGATCACGACCAGAGCTGAAACCAGGAGTCGGATGCTCGACCGACTAGGCCACCCAGGCGCCTCTCCCCCCCTCCCCCCCCCCGTCAGTAGTGTGATCTTAAGTGCAAGAAAAATGCAGATCCTTTGAGTCTTTTACCATTTTATAAAATTCAAAATGTCCAAAGCAATACAATATGTAAATTACGCAGGTGGTAGACGTAGGAAAATACTCAGGAGAGCTACAGCTTAAGGCCGGTAGTTTATTCTTGGCAGGGGACACGGAGGGAGTACAGTCAGAAAGAGGGCTTTGCACGGGGGGCTTTACTGTACGTGCAGCATTGGCAACCCTGGGGTATTTCAAATCCAGCTCTTCTCCGTTAACCTCCTTCTCAGGGGTAACCAGTCCCACAGTTGGATGCCAAGTTCTGTGCACGCGCACAGGAAAGCAGAGCAGCGTGTGGCGAGGAGCATGGGCTCTGGAGGTCAAGGTGCCTGCTTCCACGAGATGGTCCTGACAGTTATATGAGGTCGGCCTACGACTCACATGGCCTGTGCCTGGAGCGCAGCTGGTGTTTGTTGAGCACCTACAATTAATGAAGTGTGGCATTCTTAAATAGATTACATGGAGACCATGCTGATGTCTGGCACATCGTGGGTGCCTAGCAGGCTCATAATTAGTACAGGAAATAAATAAATATAGAATTAATTAATGTAAATATACATTGTAACTATATAGTGTGTTTGTGTTTATGTACATATAAAATTAATGAACGCATACATAAATAGTTTGGATTTTTCTCCGGTTCTGCAGCCTGTGCTTCTCACTTACTAGTATATCTTGGGGATCTTCCACATCAAAACTTAGATCAAAAAGAGATCTATGCAATTCTTTTAACCACATTTAAAAAATCCAATTTAACTTTTAGTTTCTGTCTGAGAATGGTTTATTTCTTTTCCCAGTTTTTAATTATGTTTTTTTTCCTATTGACTTTTAGTTCTTTGTACATTTTGAACTTCAAAAAAATTTAAACTTTAAAAAAATGTTTATTTATGAGAGAGAGAGAGAGACAGACAGACAGAGTATGAGCCGAGGAGGGGCAGAGAAAGAGGGAGACACAGAATCCGTAGCAGGCTCCAGGCTCTGAGCCATCAGTACAGAGCCCGATGCGGGGCTCAAACCCACGAACCGCGAGATCATGACCTGAGCCAAAGTCGGAGTCTTAACCGACTGAGCCACCCAGGTGCCCCTACATTTTGAGTATTAAAGCCCTTTGTTATGTATCTCATGTGCATATTTTTTTTCTTCCAGATTGTTACTTATGATACTCTTTTAGTCTTCTTTTATTATGTAGAAGTTTTTAATTTTTGTGTAGCAAATCTCATGTAAAATTAGTGTTATTTGTTACGTTATTTCTATTACATAAGAAGCTTACATAATCTCTCGCGTTCTTGTCTAGGACATACACAGTTTTAGTAATCCTAGCAGTCAGGATGAAGTAGATGACGCTGGGCTGACAAACCGTCTCTAAATCGCACGGGCTTAGAACAACAAAGGTCTGTCTTGCCACTTGTCTAATTATGAGTTGGCAGGGGGGCTTTGCTCATCGTTTCTGGAACATTGCAGATGGAAAGATAACTTGGAAGGTTTTTGTTCTGGTAATTAAGAAGTGACACGTCACTGTGCTCACAACTCACTGGCCATGGCTGGTCATGACAGGGAGTCGGGACACTCGGTCTTCATGTGCTCAGAAGGAGACGAGCAGAGGTAGGTGAATAGCATTAATGACCACCACAGTTGAGCATTCATTCGTTCGGGAACTTTTTTTTTTAATGCTCATTCATTTATCGCAAGTGAGCAGGGGGGAAGCAGAGAGGGAGAGAGAGAATCCCAAGCAGGCTCCACACTGTCAGTGCAGAGCCTGGTGCTGGGCTCAAACTCATGAAGCTGTGAAATCATGACCTGAGTCGAAACCGAGAGTGGGAAGCTTAACCCACTGAGCCATCCAGGTGCCTGGGAATTTGTTCTTAAATGTGGAAGGCAGCACATTGGTTTCTTGTTTCTTCATCTCTAAGATAGACCGTAGAGCCCATCTTAGAGGGTTTACGTGAGGATCAGGTAGGTAATTGTAAATTGCCTAGAATGGCTGTGTCCGTTTGGGTCCCCAAGGAGCAGATGCTGGGGAGCAGTTAGAGGAGATCTGCCTGGGGAGGTATTGGGACAGAAAGCGAGGGGCCCGGGAGAAGGTGAGAGAGCCTTCGGGTCTGAGTTTGTGGCGGGGTCTGCAAAGCCCGTCCCCTGTGTCCTAAAACGAAAGCCTGCCTTCGTTTTGCTGCCGCCTGCTCCCCCCCACCCCCCGCCCCCGGAGCAGCCCTGGCAGGCCCTGCCCTGCAATGGGTTAGCGCAGCGAGGACCATCAGTCAGGTGGAGACCTGAGCGGTGTCCCACTAGACATGCAGCCCGGTGTTACCAGCAGAGTTGATGAAATGGGTGTGACTTTAGTTTTTCCCGAAGAAGAGCCCTTTCCCCCGGTTACGTTAACTGAATCGTCTAGCTTGCTTTCTACTGACAGGAGATGCTTCTTTTCTATAGATGGGAAATACACCGTTTGTTTAACACACAGCCTCCTGTAGACGGACACCGTTTGTGTCTGTTTTGAAGGGTGCTTGTGTATGCCCTTTGTCTGGGATCACGTTGTGGCTTTCTGAGGAAAGAGTAGTGCATTTTAAGTTTTGATGATAGCCGTTAAACTTGCTTTCAGGAGCTTGCAATGTGCCCGCAGTGACGGCTGCCCACTGCCCTGGTCCCTTAGCCGGCTCAGGGCTCCATACCTCCTTGCCTGCCTTCATTTGCATGGCCTTACCTGGAGTTGAGAGAAGAGTTTTCAGATCTTTACTGGACATTGACATTTGTAAATGTTCATGCTTTTTGCTTAATTTGCTATTAAGTAGTTCAGTTTTCTTGTGGATATGTAAAAGTTCTTTGTATATTAGGTAAATGACTCTTTTTTTTTTTTCTATCCCATGTTGTGCAAATATTTTCACACTTTTCCTTTATCTTTTGAGTTTTGTTTTGTTTTGTTTTTCTGCATTTTGCCATACATAGTTTAACAATCTTTATATGGTAAAATCTACCAGTCTTTTCTTTCGTAGCACCTGTATCTTTGAAACAGCTTTTAAATGACCTACTTTTCTCCCCAGTTTTATTGAGATACGAGTCCATAAGAGATTGTATGAGTTTAAGGTGTACAACATAATGATTTGGTGTGCAGGCATATCGTGAAATGATCACCCTTGGAAGTTACCATCCAGTACCTCACACAGTTATAAATCGCTCTGAGTGTAGCAGTAGATCCTGAGGGGCCGTGTGTCAGGCGGGAGGAGGCGAGCCCAGGAGCCTCCTACATCCCCGTCTCGGGCCCTTCTCCCTAAATGTGTTTGCAGATTTATTTGGGGATATGAAGCATTTCTTTGGATATCTGTGAGAAATAAGTTACTCTTGTAGCTGTTACATTGGAGTGGCATAAATGAGCCGTAGGCTTTGCAGTTGAACACCTAGACACTAACTTAATTGTGAGATCAAGCCACGTCATTTGGTGTTGAAGAAAATACTCCTGTTGCCAGCTCGTGTAAAACACGCTCCTTAAAGAGCATCCTTGGAAGGGTTTGCAGCTATTGCTTTTATGAGGGCTTTTTTTGTGCGACTTTTCAAAAAAGGCTCCTTTTGTATCCAGTGAGGTATGTGACCAGTAAGTCTTAAGTTAGCTAAGGTTATCCATCTTGGCTTCCTTCTCTCTTCCTGTATCCTGCCTGCCCTCCCACCCCCCTCCCCCACTCCCAAATAACTGGGGCCAGTTTCTTTGAGGACACATCAGGTCATGTGTGTATATTTGAATAAAATAGTTTCGAAAAAAGAACATAAAATCTTTTGTCTTTCTTTCCATCTAGAAGAAAGCTTGTATAAAGGGTTGACTTGTAACAAGTCAAAACAAATGGGGGTGAACGCCACATAGGATCTTTTTCATTGAGTTTATTAGCTGTGGGAAGTGGCCCGTTGTAGATGTTTTGTTAAATAGGATGGCGGTATTTTGCAGATAGCATCGTGTCTGAAAGTCTCGCCTGTGGCGATCAAGCTTAACCTTCACACTTTCTCTGGAAGTGGAGAGGCAGCCCGTTGTACAGCCTAGAACTAGTCAGACTTGGATTTGAGTGTGGGGTACCACCTGTTACTATAAATGACGTTGAGTTGGTTGAGTAAAATGGGAAGTGACACCTTGTTCTGGGGATTAAATGAGACAATCAGTTTCAAGTACCCAGTGCATGATGATCTTCAGACACTGTAGTTCTGTTCCTTCTTTCTTGCTGTCTCTCCCTTTCCAGTAATCACTGGTCTCCCCAGCCTTTCCCCACCCATGAAAGAATGACTAAGATACAGTTTCAGTTTGGGGACGTTTTACCTTTAAGACCTTTCAAGACAGGTATTTGGACATCTGGATGTGTAGCCTCCTATCCTTATTCTGTTCCTGCCTTTGCAGGACCACATCCCTTTTTTTATTTTAAAAAATTTCAGTGTTTTTTTCAGTACTTTTGGGCTCACCTGTAAATGCCTCAGCATGATGTGCAAAGCCCTCGCTTTCCAACCCCCCTCTCCCTTTAGACCCCCCTCTCCCAGGATTCCACATTGTGTTCACTTCCATTTCTCACTGGCGGCTTCACATTGTTTTTGTTTGTTTGTTTGTTTGTTTGTTTGGGTGTTTGTTTGTTTAACATGCCCTTTCCCTATTTTCCAACACTGTTGGTTCTTACACCTTGAGGATTATCAAGACATGTGGGTTGTTTTTTGTTTTTCATATCAACTTTTGGGTTTACCCCCATAGATTTTGATTCAGTGTCTGGAGTGAGACCGGGTCTCATTTTCTTTATCTGTAAGATGACAATGTTGAAAGGGGTGTTTACAAAGATACAACACTCTGTATGTCAGTGGCTCTAGGATGCTTCTGTGATACTTATCATGCTTTGTTTTATATTAAACACAAATGAAGACAGAAAGGGAGGGGAGAGAGAAGGAAGTAGGGACACAGGGATCAATGGCTCATGTGGCTGTGGATATCAGCTATGATTAGGAACTCATGTCACCTGCCTTCATGCTCTTTCCTTTGGTGGGGTGTTCTTTTTTTTTTTTTTTTTTTTTCCCAACGTTTATTTATTTTTGGGACAGAGAGAGACAGAGCATGAACGGGGGAGGGGCAGAGAGAGAGGGAGACACAGAATCGGAAACAGGCTCCAGGCTCTGAGCCATCAGCCCAGAGCCCGACGTGGGGCTCGAACTCACGGACCGCGAGATCGTGACCTGGCTGAAGTCGGACGCTCAACCGACTGCGCCACCCAGGCACCCCTGGTGGGGTGTTCTTAAAGCACTTTCTATATAACCTTTAAAAAGATTTTTTAATCATTGAGGTGAAGTTCCTTGTGTACCGATTTGCTTTTCCCATTAGATTCTGAATTTACCCAGGCCTAGCACTAGGAATTGCACATTTTTGATTTTTCTATGCTTTGCCCATGGTAGATGCTTTATAAATTTTTGTTGAATTAAAGGATGTTTGAAAGAAAAATTTTAAACTGTGAGAAGCTTTGCAGATATGACTAGTTTTTTATATCAAAAATATTTGTCTTTTTTTTAATGTTTACTTATTTACTTATTTTTTAAGGTTTATTTATTTTTGAGAGTGAGACAGAAGGTGAGCAGGGGAGGGGCAGAGAGAGAAGGAGGCACAGAATCCGAAACAGGCTCCAGGCTCTGAGCTGTCAGCACAGAGCCTGACGCGGGGCTTGGACTCACAAACCGCGAGATCATGACCTGAGCCGAAGTTGGACTCATGACCTTAACCAACTGGGCCACCCAGGTGCCCCAATATTTATTTATTTTTGAGAGAGAAAAGAGGGAGACAGAGGATCCAAAGCGGGATTTGAGCTGACAGTGGTGATCCCAATGCGGGGCTTGAACTCATGAACCGTGAGATCATGATCTGAGTTGATGTTGGATGCTTAAGCAAATGAGCCACCCAGGCGCCTCCAAAAATATTCATTTTTCTGATGCATTTACTTTTTGCTTAATTAAGAAATTATTGTTAGAACCTTTTAGGAGGGAAAAAGTGCTTAGAACCTGTTGGAATGACAATTTGCTTGTATTGAGTCTAACTGTTTCAAAGAACAATGGTCTCTTAGACAAAGTACAACAATGTTCAACTGTTTTTCTCCTTGTAATGCAAGAAAGAGCGCATAGTTGTCTGTGTCTTTAGGCAGAGACATCTCTATGGATCTATAGCAGCATCTACATGTAGATAGTGTGATTTGTTCCTGGTTGAGGGGCCCGAAACAGTGATTTCGTTGTTGTTTTGTGTTTTTTGCAAGTTCCTAATGTCAGATGGATTTTTAAAGACCTATTTTCTTCAACAGTCTCTGAGAATATCTTTCATAAGAAAAAAATGGAGATTGTTTTTCTTGAGTCTTTTTTTAAAAAATTTTTTTATGTTTATTTTTTGAGAGAGAAGCAAAGTGTGTGCGGGGGAGGGGCAGAGAGCGGGCGAGACACAGAATCCGAAGCAGGCTCCGGGCTCCGAGCTGTCGGCACAGAGCCCGACGTGGGACGTGGGGCTTGAACTTGTGAACTCATATCATGACCTGAGCGGAAGCTGGCCGCTTAACCAACTGAGCCACGCAGGCACCCCTTGAGTCTTTAAATAACGTAAGAGATTCTTCTCCTTAGCCTTTTCTGCCCTGTTTGGCCAGGGCAGGCGTGTTACGGGATGATGTTGCCACCTGCACTTTGTTCCCACTGTCAAGAGCAGCATCACTGCGAGTTACGAAGCAAAAATCTGATGCTGGTGGACTTGAGGGTCCGTGTTTTTCTTGTTGCTTTCTGAAGCCTCCTTTCTCTGTTTCCATCCATCCATTCGCCTTCTGAACCCGTCCGTGAGGCCCCCCAGAGCTGAGGCACTTGGTTCCCAGCGTTCCTCAGTGGTGGAGCTCCACGTGGAAGAAGATGCACTCCACCAGACCTTCGGGGGCCTTGACCAGTTCTTGACCCAGGGCATATTTGGAGAAACTTGCCTGTGTCATGAAGACCAGATTCTCTTTCCCTTAAACCACAGGGTGTACCCTGTGCTGTTTCTGTGTCTGCACACCCACATCTTCTAGATTCTTCCAGGTGCCCCCCCCCCAACCCCAGGCCTTTCCACCCCGGATGCCACCTGGCCCTGGAGCACAGGCAGGTGCACGTGGGCCCATTCTTTGCCCTTGAGGCTGCCCTCTCTAAGAAGGCCCCGGTTCTTGCTTTTGGTTTCGTTTCTTTTGTAAACTCTAGAAGATCTGGGCCTGAGACTTTGAGCGTGGTGGCGAGTGAAGAATTCAAGTCCGTGTTGCTAATACGAAATTTTAATTTTTCTTTGCAGGTCAACTTTGTCGTGTGCCAGCTCTTCGCCTTGCTAGCAGCCGTTTGGTTTCGAACTTACCTCCATTCAAGCAAAACTAGCTGTTTTATAAGACATGTCGTTGCTACCCTTTTGGGCCTTTATCTTGCACTTTTTTGCTTTGGATGGTAAGTCATTATTTTGATGGTCTTTAAATGAAGACTTGGGAGAGCGTTGTGAATTGAGTGTGCACAGAGATACATCATGTGGGGTTCTGTTCTTATATGTTGCAGGTCAGGTTTTATATTTGTATGTTTCATAGAAAAAACAGAGAGTGGAGAATGGGCTCTCTGTCTTCAGTTTGGGCTCGGAGGGCAATTTGCTATTTATAATGTATGACATAGGACAGATGAAGGAAAAAGACATACAGACACATTTTTCTGTCACGAGTCGTTCTTTTCACCTATTCTGCACATCTTTTAGGCCAAGACAAACAAACCATTGAAAACAGTTTTTTCTTTCTGGGCAAGTGGCTTTGAAGAGTCCGGAAAAACCCACCGATAGAACTCTGTTACCATTTTTTAGATGATTCTGCCCTTAGTAAAAAAGACATTTATTTTGTTTGTGTCTGACGGGGAAGAGTTCTGTATAATGGAAAGCTTTTACTTCTGCCCTGTCGGATGTGTGGCTTCCCTTCAGTCCACTCCCTTCTTAGCTCTCGGGGCTTCCCTGAGAGCCTTAAGTACAGAAACACCATACTTCCCGTGTGTCACAGGTGACTGGTCGTGTGACGGAAAAAATCAGGAGGAGAGACACAGTCTTGGCGAGGCAGCAGAGACTCTCTGCGGAAGGGCTTCTTGGTGATCTCACCTGGATTTTCCTTTTTAAGCGAGAGCTTTGCGCTGCTTGTGCGTTTGCCGCACGGTTAACACGCTCACCGAGGAGGCTTTCGGGCTCTCTCTTCTGCAGACGCTTGTCGGAGATAGAAATTCCCTGAGAGGGCAGGACCCACTCACTGTGTGCTCTGTAGTCTCTGTTGTGGGGCGTGCAATCCGTGGCCCTTTGTGCTAGGATGTGGATTCTGATGCTGGTGAGGGTTGGAAGATACTGGTATCTCTCGATCTGATTTTTGCCTCTGGCAATTGCAGATGTGTCCTAGAAACTAATGACAAATCAGACAGGCATCATTTGTTCAGTCTCTACCTTACGGCCATGTGGCCAGTCCTCTGCTCGGCACTGCCACTTGTGTGGAGTCTTGAGGTATAGAGATGGTCTCTGAATTCCCCCCTGTGGCCTTTTCCACTTCCTCGACGCCATCAAATGCATATCATCAAAGTTTTCCTCGTTTCTCAGAGGGTTCAATTTAAACTTCTCTTAAATCGTGCCATGGGGGTAGTATTTCCGTATATTTTATTTTAAAATTTTGTTGTGAAACTTTTCAGGTACAGACGCACAGAAAATAATGAGCCCTTGTATACCCATCACCCGGCTTCAGCGGTTTTTTTTTTTTTTTAATTTAATTTAATTTAATTTTATTATTTTTGGGACAGAGAGAGACAGAGCATGAACGGGGGAGGGGCAGAGAGAGAGGGAGACACAGAATCGGAAACAGGCTCCAGGCTCTGAGCCATCAGCCCAGAGCCCGACGTGGGGCTCGAACTCACGGACCGCGAGATCGTGACCTGGCTGAAGTCAGACACTTAACCGACTGCGCCACCCAGGCGCCCCTTCAGCGGTTTTTTAAAATTCCTCCATTCTCATTTATTCCCTGACTTATTTTTCTGGATGAATTAAAATCATATCCCAGTCTACATATTTCACCCATCAATGCTTCAGTACTTGGGTGACACATTTTAGAGAGGGGCTGGGGAAGGCTTGTAGTTCGGAGCGGCCAAGTCTAAGGACACCATTCATGTTGTGGTCAGTGTAAACAGAGTAGAAAATTGAAATGTAAGTAGCATCTTTCGGGGCCCTACAACACACAGCGCCACCAAGGGAAGCATGCTCTCTCTCGTCCGAGGTCTGGACTGAGCAGGTATTTTCTTGCCTTCTCAGATGCTTCACACACTGGGCCACGAGGAGCCTGACTTTATTTATACTCTTTAGTATTTCAAATTACATGTGATAACCAGGATTTTTAAAAATAGAGTTCTCTGTTTCTTTTTTTTTCTCGCAGGAAAAAATGTTTTCTATTCCTTTCTTTGGGAAGAGAAATTCTTTTAACTTATTTATTTATTTATTTATTTATTTATTTTGCTTATTTATTTCAGGAGAGACAGAGAGTGAGCAGGGCAGGGGCAGAGAGAGAGGGAGAGGGAGAGGGAGAGAATCCCAAGCAGGCTCCGTGCTGTCAGTGCAGAGCCTGATGTGGGGCTCGATCTCAAGAACCATGAGATCGTGACCTGAGCCAAAATCGAGAGTTGGCTGCTCCACCGACTGAGCCACCCAGGCTCCCCAAGAGAAGTTTTTGTAGTCTCTGCACCCGGCTCACATAACTGTATGCTAATTGGAACGTTTGGAACGTGAGGGAAGTAGTCGAGTGTCCTTTCATTTTGCAGTTCAACACCCTGTGTTTTTAGGCTCAACGGTAATCGTAGCTGCTATTGATTTTGACGGCTTCCCTTTCGGAAGACATACGTTAGTACTTTGTAAATATCATTGGCTATTTTACCTACTTCTGTTTTCTCTCAGCTTTTTTTTTTTTTTTTAACGTTTATTTATTTTTGAGACAGAGAGAGACAGAGCATGAACGGGGGAGGGGCAGAGAGAGAGGGAGACACAGAATCGGAAGCAGGCTCCAGGCTCTGAGCCATCAGCCCAGAGCCCGACGCGGGGCTCGAACTCACGGACCGCGAGATCGTGACCTGAGCTGAAGTCAGACGCTTAACCAACTGACCCACCCAGGCGCCCCACAGCTTTTTTTTTTAAACCATCATGCAAGTTGAGAATTTGCTTACACTTTATTTAACCCTCTCTGATAACCGTGAAGGGTAGTGCAACAGAGCTTAGACTTTGAAGTCACACCTGGGTTCTACCGGGAGCCCTTTACTTTGGACATGTTACTCAAATCCTTTTGGCTTCATTTCCTTATCTGTGAAAGGGAATCCGTGATTATTATGAGACCCCAAAGGTGTAATACTACAGAGAGGAGCTTATTAGCCCAGTAGCCAGCTCGTTGTGAACCTGGAGAATCACCCAGGGTCAAGGCCGTCATCATAGTTATCATCTGTCATTATCGTGCAGTTGGTGGTCCAGATTGGAAAATTTAGGTTTTCTAATCTCTTTTTTAGTGTTTACCACACAGTATGTTATTTATCACGTCATCTGTTAGTTGCCCATCTTCCTCTCTGTACTGGAAGCTCTCCGTGGACAGAGGCTGTGTCCTATTGAGTCTGTATTCCTAGTGCCCTGGACGGTGCCTGTCAGAAAGTACACATGCTCAGTACAGATCAGTTGAACAATCGGGAGAGGGGTTTCTCAACCTTTTTTCAACTTGTGTCCTTTTTTGCTAGAAGTAAAATTTATACCTGTGTGTGATTTGAAATTCAAAATGAGTAAGATGTGAGATCTAAAAACAAACTGAACTTTTGAGATAAAGGATCCCTTTGTTTTCCAAGCCCTCGGGCAGCTTGAGAGACTAAGAAGCCCAGTGTGTGGGTTCCCTCCCGCCCCGCCCCTTGAAGAGTCAGCCAGTGGGTGACTTGCCCAGGAAGAAACAACTTGAGTTTTGCCATCAGTTAGGGTATTAACTAGGTATGTGACTTTAGGACTTAGTTTCCTCAGCTCTAAAATGATGAGGGTTGGATTATAATAGACTTTTAAGATGCCTCCTATCTGGAATTTCTACTTTACTAATAATACTTAAGAGTTGAGTGCTTATTGTGTGCCAGATTCCCCAGTCAACGCCTTTCATTGTTACCTCCTAAGCCTGAAAAATACTCAGTGGCCACTCCGTATTTATTCTCAGTTTACTAAGGAGAGCAAGTGGGGTGAGCGCATGTGGGTGCTTGTGAAGAAGTCCACCAGTGCTGTATACGCGAGTGGAAAAGCACCTTGATACTTGTCGTGGAGGTGGGTGGAACAGAGGCGACTGCAGATTGCTTCATATGCATGAACTTGAACTGTCATAGTAATAAAAGCTTGTACAACAGGAGGCTGGCAGAGCATTATGTTGCACCCCAAAAGATCGCCAAGCACATTTTCTGAACAGTGATGCCAGGGGACGGGGCATCTGAAGGTGCTATAAGGAACCATGGCGCTGTTTGAGAAATGAAACCCTTAGCTTCTAAAGTTGTTGTCTATCCCTATGCTCCAAGGAAATTTACTCATAGAAAAGGAAAAAAATACATATTTCCCCAAGAGTCCTCAAAAAATTTTTTTAAGATGAGTGTCTTTTTTTTTTTTAAAGTTTATCTATTTTGAGAGAGCGAGAGAGAGAGGAAGAGAGAGAATCCCAAGCAGGCTCTGCACCGTCAGCAGAGAGCCCGATGTGGGGCTTGAACTCATGAACCGTGAGATCGTAAACTGACCCGAAAGAGCCGGACGCTCAACCAACCGACCCACCCAGGCACCCCAAGACGAATGTATTTACTGAGTTCTACTCTCAGTTAATAAAGCCCTTAATGTATCTAGCAGACCTCTTCAGCATTTCCACATTAGATGTGTCAGTGAATTGTCAATGCTGGCCACAAATAGGAGGTGGATAATTAATTAGAAATAGAAAAGTGTGTGTTTTAATGTTTTTAAAGCTTCCTTCTGTTTCAGTTTATATTCATACGTGTTTTTCTGCTTTCTTATGACTTTCTAGTTAGAGTGGTATTCCAGGCCGATGTCATTTTCGTGTGTGTGTGTGTGTGTGTGTGTTAGATGGAAGCGGAGACAGACAGACTGGCATACTCTGTATAGAGGATAAAATATGTTTCTTCTGTGGCCCTGACGTGGCGCCTACTTCTCATAGTGTATCTATGGAAAAATTTATTCAAAAATTTAAGTAACTTTTCCACATTGGTGATGCCTGTGACTCCATAATGATTAGGTTAAAAAGTAATTTTAATCACAGGTTAAGATCCTTGTTTATATTGTAAGTTGTATACAAGGGTATGAACATTTTTTTCATAAATTATTCATGCCATCGATGGGGAAAGGAAATTGTAAGTTTGTGTGTGTGCCCATATATGCGTGATCTCAGGGATGGTTTGGATTGAGTTTGCAACCGAGATGTTCATCATGTTTTGCCTGAATGTTGTGAAATGAATGGATAAATTAGTTTTCTCATTCAGTAGTGGATTTCTACATTAGAACACTAGGGACTTCTGTGTCACGTTAGCCAGAATTTTTTTATGGATAGGTGACTGCAGGTTAAGGATTAGAAGATTATTTGATTAGAGCCATCGTGTTTTCAGAATAAATAGATTTGGGGGTGCCTGGTTTGTAGTAAGTACTACCATTTGGTACTTTTTGTTGCTTTAGGAGAAGCAGTTTAGGTATTTGGGAAACCAAATAACTAATGTTCTGTCGGGACTGTTCTGAAATCCAGATTTATCACCTTTTCGTCATGGTGCCTTGAGTTACGGAAAAAGCTGTAATCCTTGAGCCACATAACCCTACAGTGCTTTCGCGTAGCCAGGAAACGCGGCATGCCAGGGCACTGAGTGCGCCTTTATGGGGTTTCGTTTAATTTTCCCAGCTCTTCTGGGGCTTGTGATGTGGGACTCCCTCTAAGGTGTTCACAGAATTTTAGGCCGCGGAAGTGAGACTTCTTATTCTTTATCTGGGGATGTTTCGTGTTAAACAGAAGCACTTTGTAGCCTAAATGGCTCCAGCTTGATGTCTGCGGATGGGTGTCCCTCTTCTAACGGTGCTCTTATTTTTATAGGTATGCCTTACATTTTCTCGTACAAAGTGGAATTTCCTACTGTATCATGATCATCATAGGAGTGGAGAACATGCACAAGTAAGTGTCCCTCTTTGTACATATCAATGCTCATTTCACTCTGAGAGAATCAGATCACAGTTCAGTTCTGTTACATTAAAAATCCTTCTAAACTGTGATAATTTTCTCAAGAGGAGCTGTCCTAAATTGCTTAAAGCCGGCAGCCTCCACCCTGCTGCCACCTCAGGCTGGGTAACGCTGACATGGGGACAGCACAGCAGGCTGTTGAGTAGCATCCCTGGCCCCCACCCACTAGGTGCTGGTACCACCTTCCCCCTCGAGTTGGGACACCCATGAATGTTCCCAGATAGTTTCAAATGTCCCTTGGGAGGCAAAACAGCAGGCACACGCTGTCTGTTTTGTTTTCTGAATATAGTGCAGCACCTAGGAGGTTGTATGTTCTCAGTAAGCATTTATCGAATGAATGAAGGAATGAATGAATGAATGATACCTTGACTTCTGCATGACAGCAAGCTCTTTCCTGGTAGTCTCCTCGAGCCCTTGCTGCTGGGCTGCAGCCTCTGCCTCCTGTAGAGCCCCGACCTCCACCTCGCGGCTGCCAGCATAGTAGCTCTGTCTCCTGTTCTACCTGCAGCAAAGTCCCGGATCTCATTCTTGAACCTGGACATAGGTGCTGGACTTGCCTTCCATCTCTGTCCCCGGGGCGGTGGGGGGAGGGGGGGTGCGGAATGGGAGGAGGGAAGCACAATGGATGGGAATGGGGGAGTGGGTGTAGGCCTTAGAAGAGGAAGGGCAGTAGAAGTGTGTTTCAGGCATACCCGCCTGGAATTAGGGAGGCATTTTCCCGGAGAAGGCAGCACTATGTGGCTGGGCTCTGTGCTATTCTGATGTGCTAAATAAGCCTTTGTGGACAGGCGTGGGAACCTAAGCGCCCTCCGTGTTAGTTTTTTGTTTTCTAACTTTTCTGTGGGAAAACTTATTTTGGGTTCTGAAAATTCTCAGACTTCTGGAACACAGCACAAAGGGCCTGCCATTATTTAAATACAAAGAGCAGAAATGTGGGATGATTACAACAGGAAGAGTAGAAAAGCCCGTTAACTGAGAGAAGTTCACCTGAAGTATTTTCATTATAACTTGGCACGTAATTTTCAACAACACAAATGGTCTAGAGAAAAAAACGTAAAAGGTGTAGATATATACAGTAAACTTGTACCTGTCTGACGGGTTGCCAAGCTGTGGACGGGATTATATCATAAGAAGTGTAGGAAAGTAGTTTTAAATTTACCATTATATATCGTCCCACCTCCTCCACCAATTTGAACAAACATATCTTGTTTGCCTCGGTGTTTCCAGAAACTTACAGATAATGGAGATAGGCTCCTTACCCTGTGAAATGCACGTTGGGTTGGAGACGTTAAGACAGTCGCACAGCAGATACTTGTTTGCTTGTGCTGGGACCCAGTGCTGCACACGAGGACGTGCTCTGTCTCAGCGAGATGCTTACTGTCACACTCCCAATCGCATTGCGATGAGTGTTAGAAAAGAAGAATGTACTCAGGGCTGGGGAAGCATAAAGGAGGGAGCGGCTGGCTTGGAAAGTAGTCAAACCCAGACCGTGTGTGCGTCACCCATTCACTACATGTTCAGTAGAATGAAACAGTTGGAAACAGTACAGATATTTGGTGCTAAGTAGAAATTATGCGCAAGTGTATTTTTAAGACTTGAGACGTATTGACAAATACTTTCCTCAGCTGCCTCCTTTATGGATGATGACAAACAGCAGGCTAGGTCATGAGCAGAGACCCAATTCGGACTCTTGCACCGGATGGCCTTAGTGGTTGACCGGATGAGCACTGGTTTGGAGTATGGGTTTGAATTCAGACTCTTTGGTTTGGGACCTTGGCCAAGTCACTTCACTTTTTGGGGTCTAAATGAGATTAAACCGGTGACTCAGTTAAAGAGCACGTGCCTACCTGCTTCATACTCTGGGTGTCCAGGTGAGCTTTTGTTTGCATACAGGGTTCGGCCAGGAGGAAGAGTTGTTCACATTCCGGACGATCTGCTCCCAGAGGTCATTCTTAGCTACAGATATTCCGCTGGGGATTTTTCCTCCTGATACCATGTCAGAGCTTGCTGTAAGCGCTCAATGCCATCACGCTGAGTGCTGTGCGCTGGAATTCATCCTGTCTTCTTCCCAGAAAATGAACTCGGTGGGGATCTTTTACTTATTTTTTGGTCCCATTGTTGAGCATATAGATGATAGAAGCTCTCGGTAGGTGAGGTTATCTTTTCTGTTCTGTTGAATAAGTATTTTGTGACTCTTGCTTTTGAGTATTTTTTTCATCTGCTTTTGGTTTCGTATTTCCAGACAGATAATATTCGTTCCTGCCACAGCGCTCCATGGCTTGACTTACAGCTCTCTTCCTGGTTCCTGCCCCCTTCCTCCGTGTTCTTCTGCCCCGTAGGCTCTTGTCGAGCAGCAGCCCCGGGGGTCGGGGTGGGGTTAGGGAAAGAAGAGGCAGTTACAGCTGCTCTGGCCGTTATCTCAGTCCAGGAGGACCCCAGAGAGCAGACCGTCCAGGTTTGTTTCCACCTGTTACCTGCCAGTACTAACAAGACTCCTGCAGTATGGATTCCTAGATAAAAATGTCGTTAGGAACTGCCCCAACTCTATGAGGAAGGAATGATGATCTCGGAAATGGCATCTGGCAGGCAGAAACCTCAAGTCACTTGAAAATTTGTCCTCATGAAGTTAATTAGCAGTGGTTCGTGGCTCAGCAGGAACTCTGGGGAAAATATTAACTTCACTGAGGACAATCTTATCCTCCCATGAGAGGGAATAACATGTGGCAGGAAGGAAACTGGACTCTTAGATGTTTTCTTTTATGCTCTCTGTGGACCATGTTTGGAAGCCTTGTAGTGGTTTGGGATAAAGATACAAGCTCTTTTGGTATTGCTGGGCTAGAAGTTGAATTTCAGTTGTAAAACCATAAGTAATTCTAAAATTGATTTATTTTTTATTTTTTATTAAAAAAATTTTTTTTAACATTTATTTATTATTGAGAGACAGAGAGAGACAGAGCATGATCAGGGGAGGGGCCGAGAGATGGGGGGACAGAGAATCCGAAGCAGGCTCCAGGCTCTGAGCTGTCAGCACAGAGCCCGATGCAGGGCTGGAACTCACAAACCGCGAGATCATGACCTGAGCTGAAGTCGGACGCTTAACCGATGGAGCCACCCAGGCGCCCCAAAATTGGTTTTTTATGTTACCTTCTGTTTATAATAGGTAATGCTTCAGTAATTATTGTGTATTAAGTCACTGTGCAAAGCACATGCACCGGCACTTAAGCCTTTGGAGGTACTGTGTCAGATCTGTTTCACAGGGAAACAGAGGTTAGTAAGTGATGGATCTGGGATTAGAACCAGGTGGGTGGGTCTGATTGCACCTGGGACTCAAACTTTTTGCTTCTAAGCATTATGATCATGAGGATGCATCATTAGAAAAGAAATACCCTAAGTCGATTGAGGAAAAGTAGAGCCAACAGGGAGAGGGTCCCCAGCAAAGGGTGAGTTTTGTGTGTTTGTTACTCTTCTGTAGAAGAAAGATGCAGGTATCTTTATCTACAAAGGTGCAGTGGCCTTGTGGCATATCGTGCTTAGGGTCTAAGGATTTTAAGTATGCTCAGTTCTCACAGGGAGGAAAAATTATTACTTGGTGATGGGTAATAGGATGTCCAGGTTCTGTCGGATTTCTGAAGCATCTTGAGGACATAGCATCGTTCCATAAAATCCTGCACTCAGGAAAGGCTGTGATTCAGATCCCTTTATACCATTTCACCAATTACAGTCTCTTTTGGAGGTATTTCAAGTCCAAGTTTATTTCTAATCGTAAACTGGATCTCTCTGTTAAGATGGTTCAGTCATCCTTGAGCAAGTAAGGGAAGATTTTTTTTTCTTAGGCTTACGCAGGGTTTTTATATAAAGTAGGGGGATTACATCAATGTAGGGATGCTAATGAGACTAATACACCTCCCTTAGTAAATAAAGGTGTTACTTTGGGTGGTGCTATTCATCTGAATGTGTTAGAATAAAGAGAAATGTGCACAGATTGCTTGTTCGATGAGGTTCTGCCACATCAGGTCTGTCTAAAATGTCAGATTAATATCTTATTCCAAATTAATCAGTTAAAAAACAAAAGTTTTGGAGATATTATCCAATTAGGTGAATATATTCTTCTTTTTAAAAAAATAATTCTTGCATTATTAAAAATAACTAGAAAATTATAATAATTAAAAATAAGAGTGCTTTTCATTGGCAAAGTGTAAGGACTCATCTTCTGGTTTTGGGTACTTCTGGAGACTAATGTTACTTTTTAAAAATTTTTTTTTATTTCATTTTTAATTTCTTTAAATTTACATCCAAATTGCATATAGTGCAACAATGATTTCAGTAGATTCCTGAGTGCCCCTTACCCATTTAGCCCCCTCCCCCCTCCCACACTCCCTCCTGTAACCCTCAGTTTGTTCTCCATATTTAGGAGTCTCTTCTGTTTTGTCCCCCTCCCAATATAAAAACTAATTTTACTTTTACATTAAGATCTTAATCCTTGCCAGAATGTTGAAAGAAACATTAAAAAGCTCACATAACCATGTATTAGAATGGTGAGCAAACTCATTCAGTTATGCGTCATAACACAAGCAACTTACATAAAATAGGTGGTCCTTGTTGAAGTTTTGTGAGGATAAAAGCTTTAGAGACTGGGTTGTTTGTTTGTTTTTTTCACTTTTAGGTAAGAAATGGGGAAGTGGTTTTGGAAAATCAGGGCTTGCTAACTGATGAACCGCCTGTGGTGCGTTTCTACCACACATGTGTTGACATGTGTGAGCATTGTCTTCACGGTGTTAGAAGCAGTGTTACGCAATCGAGCCTTTGGACTCTGACTTTGGCATTTGAATGATGGAGCGGCTTCAGGTGCCAGTGACCTTGCGGAGTGCTTTTTACAAACATCCCATTTAACCGCCCAACAGGGGTTGGGAGGGTGTAACTTATGTACAGACCATGAAACGGAGGTTCCAGAAGGCGAATTCACTAGAACACAGTCACAAAACCAGTAACTGTCACGCGTGGAGATCTGTGAAATTCCTGGATGTTGTTAGATTGTTTATTGACCGAAATTCTGTTCAAGGTTGTGTGTGTATGTGTGTGTGTGTGTGTGTGTTTTACTTGGAGAAACAAAAATCGTTCACCTGTTTAGCAGACAGCACAAAAATCCTAGTTGTTTTTTGGAAGGATAGCAACCACCATTGAGCCTTTGTATTGTGAATGGCTTTATAAAGTACATAATAAATACAGATTTTAAAATGCTGTTTTAATGTGACAAGAAATAGAATTTTAAAATACTTCTGAATAATTAATTTGTGTAGGGAAAAAAGTGCTGACCTCCTCCTACTTGTTGCTAGCTTATTAAATAATTCATTTTAGAGCAATTATGGAAAGATAGAGGGTAATAGAAATGATGGGCATCTATTTTTTACAGTGAAAATTGAGCTTTTGTGTAAATTTCATGAAGGGGGCACCTGGGTGGCTCAGTCGGTTAAGTGTCTGACTCTTGATTTCAGCTCGGGTCATGATCTCGCACTCTGTGAGTTCGAGCCCCGCGTCGGGCTCTGTGCCCACAGCTTGGAGCCTGGAACCTGCTTTGGATTCTGTGTCTCCCTCTCTGTCCACGCCCCCTCTAATGCTCTGTCTCTCCCTCCTTCAAAAATAAATAAACATAAAAAAAGATTTTTAAACCCCAGTGATCAGAGAGCTGTTATTTAGATTACTATGCAGAGCTTTTTTCTTAAACACCAGAGCTTTAAAATGGTTAGAAAACAAACTTTAAAGGATTGCAAATAAAATCCAATGAAAGGGAAGAATAAAAGTTAAGAAGTGAATAGGGTAAAATCCCCAAAGGACAACAGAACTTTAGTCGTTAATAAACTGATAATAGCTAAGTTACCATGAATAGCTAGCATTTATTAAATCCAAATTCTATGTCAGATACACATTAAGTGCGGAAGTGAATTCGCATTTGGTCCTCACAACTGCCCTGTGCTCTCAGACTGTAAGCTCAGCTTCCCAGAGCTACATACGTCCCCCAGGTCTATACCCTGGTCCTCAGCAGGCTCTGAGTTTGAAACCAAATCTGTTCGGTGCCAGAGCCCATGCACCCAGCTACTAAACCCCGCTCTTCCCCCGGTGTATGTGTATGGATTTTCTATGGGCAATGATCAGTGCCCCACCCATTTTATTTCGGGGTTGTTTTCCTTCATTGTTAACCTGCGTGTATAAAAGTAAAATAATTTAATCTTCGTTTGAACACTATTGGGAAGCTAATGCTTGTAATTCTAATTCTTGGGTGAGTTTCTTAGTTTACCTGGGCTTCATCTGATGGCTTCTGTAAGTAAGTCATTTTTCCTACCCCCAATACCAATAGAACATACGTTTATTAGCAATAATATTTTCTATAGCAGTGTTTTTTACGGATAAAGGGAGGTTATATCAGAATTGAGGGGAATGAGATCATGATTTTGATATATTGCACCCCTCCTCCCCCACCAAACAATGAAACGAAACTGGAACCAGCAGAATTTGTTATGTGATCTAATTTTTGTGTCTGCTAACACACGGCAGAGATTCTCCTGCGTCCCCACTTCTTTTCCGATCTGGGGGCTAATCTGGCTGGTCTGCTCTTTGTCCCTCTGGACTGCCATTGTCTGCCCCCCTCTCGATGAGGAGTTTGCAGAGTGCGGTCCAGAGACCCCAGGAGTCCTTGAGACCCTTCTAGGAGGTGGGAAGGTCAGGACGGTTTCTGTGACGACATTTAGACGTGATTTGCCTTTTTCGTTTTCATTCTCTCACGGGTGCAGGATGGGGCTTTCTCCAGCCTGCTGTGTGATACCGCAGTAGAGCCCTTGCGGATTCAGCCGTCGTCTGTTAAGTCAGGGGTTACAGAGACTTGCACAAGCCTAACACGTTGCCACTCTTCTCGTTAAGTTTGTTTTGGTTTTAGAAAATATATTTGTCACAAAAATGTTTATATTGGCATGTAATAGGTTTATCGTTGTTCTTGAATTAAATATTTTTAAAATTCTCAGTTTTGGGCGCCTGGGTGGCTCAGTCGCTTAAGCGTCCAACTTCAGCTCAAGTCATGATCTCATAGTTCATGAGTTCGAGCTCCGCATCGGGCTCTGTGCTGACAGCTCAGAGCCTGGAGCCTGCTTTGGATTCTGTGTCTCCCTCTGTCTCTGCCCCTTCCCCACTCACGCTCTGTCTCTCTCTGTCTCTCAAAACTAAATAAATATCAAAAAAAAAAGTTTAGAAGTTCTGAGGGGTGCCTGGGTGGCTCAGTCAGTTAAGTGTCTGACTCTTGATTTTGGCCCAGGTCATGATCTCACTGTTCATGGGTTCGAGCCCTGGGTTCCAGCCCTGCACTGGCAGCATGAAGCCTGCTTGGGATTCTCTCTCTGCTCCTCCCCTGCTCTTTCTCTGTCTCTCTCTCTCTCTCAAAATAAATAAATTTTAGTAAATAAAAGTTCTGAGATGGAGATAAAGATAATTCTTGGCAGATGATCCTTAAGGATGCAGGGTGAGGTGTTTAGAAGTAGTAAGAGGGGGAGGAGGAGGGGAACGAGCCCTTCGGGGAGGAGGCGTGAGCTGGCTGTCTGCAGGTGTCCCCCCTCCACCCCCCCCCCACCCCCCGGCCAGAGAAGGGTGCTGGCCCTTCCCCTGCCCTGTGCGTTTCCGCACCCAGCCCTCATTAGCACGGAGCGCCTCGTGGGCCTCGGCCCCCTGCTTCCTCGCCAATGCTCTCTCTGGCGTCGTCTTCCGGCTGAGCAGCCCAGGCCGATCCAGGATCCCTGCTGCTTCCTCGTCACCTCCATGCGTGGCCGTCACTAGGAACTCTTGGTGCTTTGGTTTCCTCTTGGCTTGTTTTGGGGGCGACGCACTTGTGACGCATTTAAAACGGCACCTGCCATGTCATGAGCGCTCGTTAACTGCTGTCCCTTCCCTCCTGATGCCCCAAGTCCATCCTGCTCCGCAGCCTCGGACCTGGACGCTCACATTAGTCTGCCCGCTGGCGGCCTGCCCTCTGCTCTGGCCTGTGCTCTCCTGCCACGATGGCCGTTTTAACTGTCTGCCTGACCGTGGCTCCCTTCTGCCTCGGATTCCGCATTGGCTCTCTGCAGCTGGGCCGCTTGGCAGTGCCTCTGTGCCTTTGCCCTGCCTTCCTGCCCGCTCTGGGTCACGGCTCTCGCTCCCCGACCCGGACGGGCCCAGACGTGATGAGCCATTCGTAGTTGGAGCACACATTCTGCCGTCTCACGCTCGGTTCCTTTCTGTTTGCCGGGAGCCCCCACCGCAGCATGCGTTCCTGACGGTCAGCGTGTGAACTCTGGGCCGAAGCCCTTTCCCCTTTTCCTCTTAACCCCCTCCTGCCAGAATTAGGCCCCCTTCACCTTGAGCGGCCCCTGCGAGGTCGCATGTGGTGCTGTGCTGTACAGATCTGTTCACAGGCAGGGTCACGCTGTGGTTGAGGTCCCGGCTATAGAGCCACCCCACCCCGTCCTCACCCGCTCGGCAGCTTGGTCGCACCGTCTGGGTTACTTAGCCCGTCTCTACCCTCACTTTCCTCATTTGTACCTTAGGAGCAATAATAATTCATACCTCATAGGACCGTAGCAGAGACTGAATGAGGTATACGGTATTTCATTAAATACAAGATGCCATTATACCGTTATTTTATGTACCACTAAAGAAGATTACTTGCTGCCGGTTGGGAGAGCATTCTTGATTTCACAGATGTTAAAACGTGAAAATGCAGGCGTATCAGATTCAGTGAGGTACAGTTTGCAGAGCCCCTGCGGCTTGCTGGGCGAGTGGCGGGCACGTGGTGGCCGGTGCGTGTCTGCCTCCCGTGCTAGACTTGGAACCTGAGAACACAGGGACTGAGCCGCCTTCGATTTGTAACCTCAGAATCTCGCCAGAGATTAGCGAGTCAAATGTGTACTTGAACACAGCCGAGTGGGCTCTGGGCATGAGCTGACCGATTTCTCGAACCTACAACCAGAGGGCAGGCTGAAGTCTGTACTTCTCCTCCCAGGTCCCCACTTGTGAGAAGTCCTGACCGGCTCAGCTCTGGCTCGGCTCTCGTGGTGCCTTCTTCCTGTTCCCACTTCTTGGATCTTTGGCATTCTGAGCCAAAATGTGGATTATGGAAAACTGTAATTCACAGTCTCTCTTTTGCTTTTAAGAGCTTTGAAGAATTAATTGAATCACTTGTTTTCCTTTTCCTGCTTTTCTCCTATAAATTTTTTCACCCTAAAGTGTAATAGAAAAAAGATGCGTGGTCTTTTGTGTTGGTGGGAAGGGGAGGGTCGGGACCCAGTGTTAAAATGCAGCCCCTGATGGACAGAGAGTGACAGATTCCTAATCTTCTGCTTGGTAGAGGCCCAAGATGTTTGAATTGGGGACGGGGAGGGGTGATGTGAAGCCTTTTCCAAGCATTCTTTTTTTCAGAGTCCTGGTTGTAGTAGCAACGAGAACAGACTGAAATCTGGATGCGTTTTTTTTGTAGATAATTGTCTTTCTCAGTTGCTCCCAAGATTCTGTCATTCCATTGTTTGCCAGATGTAGTTCTTGATGTTATTGAAAGCTTTAAGTTTATGCATAATTATTGACTTACTAGGACAGGCTGAGTTGGGACTACTAATCAGATAATATTTTGAACTAGAATCTGAAGGTTTCAAATCTTTTTAAAAAATATTTATTTATTCTTGAGAGAGAGTGTGTGAGTGGGGGAGGGAGGCAGAGAGGGGGAGAGAGAATCCCAAGCAGGCTCTGTGCTGTCAGCATTGAACCTGATGTGGCACCCCATCCCACGAACCGTGAGATCGTGACCTGAACTGAAATCACCATCCAGACACTCAACCGACTTAGCCCCCAAAGGCCTTAAATCTTGACATAAACTATAAAAGTCTATATTTTGAAAGATGAGAGAATCTTGCTTAATGCCAGCAGCCAAAACCCAATTTTACTTGTATATTTGAGTCAACTTTGAGAACAATTAAGTGACTTTCATGATGTTACTGAGCCAGGTGTGGGAGCAAAAGTTGATTTTACAAACCAACAGTGGGATGGTTTGGTTCATTCCAGTCTTCTGTAAACAGTGTGAGGACAAGAAAGAACTGGGTGACTTCATATATCAGTGTCACTATTTGTATCTGGTCCAGTGAATACAGCTAAGCTCCTTTCCAGTTTCTCATGAATAAGGCCCTGTAAAAGAACACCCCAAATCCCTCATGACTTTTATTACATTTGTAGCTCAGTGAGATCTCTTTGTTGTGGCCGAGGGAACACCTGGTCAGGAAAGCAGGGCGATCACCCAGCAAGGCCGGACTTCCCAAGGGATGGTGAAGTTTTCTCAAGGAACATAAGAGTGTCTGCACGTCTCTAGGGAGGACTCAAGAGTGTCTTCTGGTCACCAGACACCAGAACCTGGTGCCCCTTAGCGGGGTGATCCTGAAGAGGTGGTTACTCTGCCCTCGGGAGGACAGCAGCATCTGAAGTGCCCACTACCTCTGAATCCTGTGTGAACGTGGCACGGCTGCCCTTTGCGGGTAAAGCAGGTGGGGTTTTTGGTGTTTCACAACTCCTCTCTTAGAGTGGCAGATCTGGAGATGATCTCCCGTGCACAGAACTCAGTTCACTGTCCTCAGGGAGGTCTGGCAATCTGCTCTTGCCATGAAGACTTCGCCAGGTATGGGGAGGTTTCTTCTTGTCTGGGTCTGTGTTGGAAGTTTGATTTGATTTACCTCCCGCACATACGGCGTTTCTGTGCCAGCCTCCCCAAACCCCGTCCTGACTGACAGAGCTTCCAGCTATGGAGGAACAGAGAGGTTGGCAAATTTTTCCCTCCCCAAAACGGTTAGAAGACGGGACAGACTTACCAAAACCATTTTAGGGCTCTGGAAATTTAACAAAACAAACAACATTTTGAGAAGCATTTATCCACTGAAAGAAACTGCTAAACTTGGAGTCAGCATAGTGGGAATCTGTGCTATTCTTGTCTGAGGTTCCCTCCACTCCTCGCTCCTTGGCAGAATAACTCTGCTGGTGCAGGGCTGGCCAGAGGCAGCTGACTGGATTTGGAGTGGAGGGCAGAAACCCCACACAGTGGCTCTTCCTCCAGCCCTGCTATCCTGCGGATGTGGGGCATGCATTGAATAGAGAGATCCTGGAAATAAGAGAGCCATCAGGGGACTTGAGAAGATTTCCACGCGACGCTGGCTGTGGGGAGGCCCGAGAGGGCCTGGGGGAGAGTAAAAGCTGAGGCCGACTTCACAAGTGCTGGACTGCTGCATGAGCTCTCTAACCCACATGTAGATACATAGGCAGAGGGCAGTGCCCTGCTGGCTGAAGGTATTTGGACATAAGCGCTTACTAAGCCCTGGCTGACCACTGAGCTATGCGGACACAGGGGTGACCCCTGGAGCGAGGCTGAAAAATAAAATCCAAGTCTTTGAAAAACTGAGCAGAGACATCAGCTGCTACGTGCCATGGGTGAGAAAGATTCAGCAGATTAAGTCCTGGCAAAAAAAACCAAAAACAGCACGACAGCAATGCTCAAGGAAAAAAGGCAATCAAAATTGAGTTACTATATTATTTAATATGGCCAGTTTTAAACAAAAACTTAGGACAAACAAGGGAAAGGCAGTCAAATGAAACTGTCTCTAAATAGATGCAGATGTTGCATTTACCAAAGACTTCGAAGCGGCCGTTATGGATCCGTTCAAAGACATAACAGAAGATATGATGACCATGAGTCAACAAATAGGGAATATCACTAACAAAATAGAAAGTATTAATAAGAACCGGATTGAACCGACTTGAAAAGTTAATAGCTGAAATGAAGAAACTTACTAGATGTGCTACACAGTGATTTGCGATGGCCAAAGGGTCCGTAAACTTAGGGATGGATCGATAGATATTAGCCAGCCTGTAGCACCGATGTAAAACATACTGAAGAAAAACAGCTTCTGAGTCCTGTGGGGTAACACCATGTATACCAAATAGTCCAAAAAGGGAGGTACAGAAGCAATTCTGTTCATAGCAACATCAAAAAGAATAAAATATTTTGGAATAAATTTAGCAAAAGAACTGCAGTAACACTTGAAAACCACAGAACATCTCTGAGAGAAATTAAAGGAGATTAAATAGGAGCACCTGGCCAGCTCCATCCAGAGAGCGTGTGACTCTTGATCTTGGGGTTGTGAGTTCAAGCCCCATGTTGGGCGTAGAGCATACTCAAACAAACAAATACATACATACATACACAAATACATAATACATACATACATAAATACATCATACATACATAAATACATAATGCATAATACATACATGCATAAATACATAAATACATCATACGTACATGAATACATCATACATACATGCATAAATGCATACGTAATACATAAATACATAATACGTACATGCATAAATACATCATGCATACATGCATAATCCATACATAAATACATCATACACAATGCATAAGTACATCATACATACATGCATAAATACATCATACATGCATGCATAAATGTATAACACATACATACATAAATACATAATACATGCATAAATACATCATGCATACATGCATAAATACATCATACATACATAAATACATCATATGTACATGCATAAATGCATCATACATACATAAATACATCATACGTATATAAACATATACGTACATAAATGCATCATATATAAATACATCATATGTACATGCATAAATGCATACATAATACATAGATACATCATACGTACATGCATAAATACATCATGCATGCATAAATGCATAATACATGCATAAATACATAATACATACATAAATACATAATACATGCACAAATACATCATACATACATAAGTACATCATACACACATGCATAAATGCATACATAATACATAATACATACATGCATAAATACATCATACATGCATGCACAAATGCATAATACATATATACATTAATACATAATACATGCATAAATGCATAATACATACATGCATAAACACATCACACATACATGCATAAATGCATAATACATACATAAATACATCATACATACATAATATATACATACATAAATACATCATACATACATGCATACACACATACATAGATGGAGAGCTATTTCATCTTCATGGGATGGAAGACTTCCACTGTTAAGATGGTGGTTTTCCCCAAACTGATACACAGATTTAATGCAGTCTCTCACAAAAATTTCAGAAAGCTTTTAAAATAGAAATTGACAAGTCTGTTAGGCATCGGACTTCGGCTCAGGTCATGATCTTGCTGTTCCCGAGTTCGAGTTCCATGTCCGGCTTTGTGCTGACAGCTCAGAGCCTGGAACCTGCTTCAGATTCTGTGTCTCCCTCTCTCTCTCTCTGCCCCTTCCCCCGCTCATGCTCTGTCTCTCTCTAAAATAAATATTAAAAAAAAAAAAAAAGAAATTGACAAGCTGATTATAAAATTTATGTGAAAATACAAAGGACCTTGAATAACAAAAAAATTTTTTGAAAAGGCACAACAAAAGTTGGATGTACACTATGGTAGAGTCATAAAGATGCTGTGAAAATGGCATAAGGGTGGTCATATAAGTCAAAATTGAGAGTCTAGAAACAAACCCTTTATATATTTATGGTCAGTTGTTTTTCAGCAAAAGCGCCATGGCCATTCAGTTGGGAGAGGATGGTCTTTGCAGCGCATGGTTTTGGGACAATTGAAATGTGAAGAGGTAGGCATAGACCTCACACCATACATAAAACGTCACTCAGAATGTATCCTAGACCTCACTGTGATACTGGAAACTATAAAACTTCAGAAGAAAATATGGGAGCTTTTTATGACTCTGGGTTAGGCAAAGACTTTTTACCTATGACACCCAAAGAATGGCCCACCCAGAAAATTCACTAATTGTCCTTCATCAGAATGAAAACCTCTTTCTCTTCAAAAGACACTTCCAAAACAATAAACAGGCAAGTCACTGGGAGATATTTGCAAAGCATATATGCGATTCAGGACTTGCATCCAGAGTATATAAAGAACTCTTACAGCTCAATACTAAGACAGCCCAATTTAAAAACCAGTAGTATGGGGCTACAGTCAACAAATACACTCAACATCCACGTACCTGCTAGTGCCGTAGTCTCCTCTAAACAAAGATCCGTGACGTGCCTGCCATCCTGGAGTTCAAGGTAAAGAGGGGCAGCGGGGAGGCAGACAATAGGCCGGTAAACAAATATGGAAGTGAAATTATTTCAGAGAGAGATAGGAGTGAAATAACATGGGTGCCACTGGAGAGAGCTGAGAGCTGATGATACACGTGAACCAGTGGGAGAGCCCGTGGGCAGGAGGGAGCGGCCCATGCCCGGCTCTCAGGAGCATCCGGTGTGGTCGGACACCCGAAAGAGGCCCCGTCTGGCTGGTGCCTGTGAGCAAGATCGCCAGTGGTGTGAGATGAAGTCAGAGGGACAGGCTGGGTGGACTGTAGTTGTAGGTGCCGTGGGAGCCCATCAGGGGGACATACTTCATCAGAGTGTGGTTCCGAAGCCGTGTAGCTGGGGTTGTTGGGAGGGTATGTGTAGCAGGAGCAGAGGTCAGAGGGACCGGGAGACCCCACCAGACAACACACGTTGGTAGCTTTGGCCCAGGAGGGGACTGTGGAGAGAGAGGCGGACACATAGGGGTGGACTTTAGAGGCAAGACTAAGGACCGGATTGAGGATTGGCTGTGGGGCATGAAGAAAAGGGAGGACTTGGCTTGTGGCTTGAGCCGCTGGCAGGGTGGTGGTATTTATGAGATGGAGGAGAAGCAGAGGCCGGTTGAGATGGCAGTGTCTGGCTGGCAGTCAGATGGGCCTGCCGATCGGAGTGAAGGCTCTTGAGCCTTAGAATTAAATGTAATCATCCAGGGGGGACATTGTTCATAAAAGAAGACTGAGGCTTCCTTTGAACTTGTCTCAAGTCACAGCCAGTAAGAGGTCAAGCCGATGTTCCAACTGGTATCACTCTTTACTCTGGAATCAGCTTCTGTGTTTTCTTGAGACACCCTAATTTAAAAACTTGACCTTTCCTTCTCAGTTTCTATGGCTCATATGTTATAAAAAGTTGGAGTTTTGTTTTGTTTTTTACTTTTCCTTGGAAATCCTTAGCACTTTCTTTCACATTCTCTACCTGAGCCGGGGCTTATTTCCTCGTACTGTTTAACTATTCGTGTGACTTCCAGACCTTTCTCTTATAATCCATCGTGTACATCAATTAGTCTTAATTATGATCTGAATAACTATTTCATCCTATTACTTTGTGGCTCAAAAACCTTTGAATCCCCACAGAAAAATGACCAAAATACTCATTCAAGAAATTCATGCCCTTCAGAATACTTTGAACCCTGTTTTACCAAGTCAGCATATTTCCTGTTGTCTTTCCCAGTTTTTGCTAGGTGGGTGCCATTCTGGCCACAGCGTGACGTACTGACTCTTGGCTGTACACATCAACTCAGCTGGGAAGCACCATCCTCTCTGTGTCACTCTTGTTCTGTGTTTGGGGCCTGTGTCCGCATTGTCATCCTGGGAGCTGTTAGTCCTTTCTGGCCTGTGGTGGTCTTTTCACACCAATTCTGTTGTACCCCGTATTCATCTTCTTGGTACCGTTCACTCGCGTGCACACGTCCCACGCAACAGAACCGTACAGAACGCCTTCTCTTGGTCAGGCTCGGTGCTACGCACTGAGAGAGTTGGATGGCTGAGGTCCTCGAGGAGCTCGGTGTGGTGGAGAATGTGGACATCTGAGAAGCCCGTTTTTACAAAGGGTGGGAAAGCCATTCTGAGAGGAGATCCATGTATCCCTTGGGATAGGAGGACTGGCAGTTAGAGCTAATCCTGCAAAACCCGACACTGTTACTCAGCGATTGGCTGTCAGACATTGTGACAACATCCCTGACTTGACCGCAGGTTCTTGAACTGGAGAAGTTGTATCTTTCTGTTCTTTCTGTTGCTCTATAAAAGGCAAGTGTATTGAGTCAAAATGACATCTTTAACAACCAACTCTAGGAAAACATAAGACACGTGATCTTAAAATGTGAAGAATGGCTATTGTGTGTCTTTAAGAGGGTGTGCTTATAAATGTAATCGTGGAAGGAGCTTTTGTCTTTTTTTTTTTTTTTAAATATTTATCTTGAGAGAGAGAGAGCAGGGGAGGGGCAGAGAGCAAGGAGAGAGAGAGAATCCCCGGGAGGCTCTTCAGTGTCAGTGCAGCCCCACACAGGGCTCAGTCTCATGAACTGCGAGATCATGACCTGAGCTGAAATCGAGAGTCAGGTGCTTAACCGACTGAGCCACCCAGGCGCCCCATTAGGGGAAGGAGCTTTTAAACTTGGTTTGGAGAGACCACGTGGCTAGATAGTTGATTGATCACGAATTGGTTATTTGAGGATAGATTAAACTGTTAATTGTTATACTTCCGCAGAAACACCGTATCTTAGCACGTGTTACTGCACACACAGTAAAAAGAATGAGAACAGTATCACATTTCTTAAGAGTCCGCTACATTTATAACTGGATTCTTAGAATAAAACTCAGGAAATTCTCAAATAGATTTTATTTTATGTATTTATTTATTTTTAATTAATTTATTTTGTTTTAATTTTTGAGACAGAGAGAGACAGAGCATGAGCAGGGGAGGGGCAGAGAGAGAGGGAGACACAGAATCCGAAGCAGGCTCCAGGCTCTGAGCTGTCAGCACAGAGCCTGACACGGGGCTCAGACTCACGGACCGTGAGATCGTGACCTGAGCTGGAGTCAGACGCTCAACCGACTGAGCCACCTGGGCGCCCCTCAAATAGATTTTAGAAGCCTGACGTTTTGACGATGGTTTTAAGACTCCATTTCGAGACTGCCAGTTGCTTGTAGCAGATTTAACACCCACATTTACCTGAAACTCCACTGAAACGGGAGTAAAATGTCAGAGCTATGAAGTCAGAGATGGAGAATTGGAGATGCCTGAAGCACCTGCAGAGAGGATGGTGCTGTCGGGGCCCAGCTGTCCTGCCCGGGCAGGGGTCATTCTGGGACTGCACGCGGCTCTGTCATCATGAGCCATGTCATACCTTTTGCCATTGAAACTCTGCGCACGTATGACTTTCATATAAATGGGGACGAAAGTCGAGGCGAGCTCCCTGTGGGATGTTGACCTGGGAATTATCAGCGTGCCATTCCCGGGGCCACTTTCAGATGCTGTCGCATAGAAAAATGATTCTTCAGGCTGCCTTCCACTTAAAAACCACTAAATGAAAACGGAAAAACTTGCTTAATCATAAATTTTTAAAATAAGAAATATGAAGAATTTTTAAGCAATGATCTTTCCAAGTCTCTGCTGACTTTATTAGACTTCAGATCTTGTTTGAAATATACTCAGAAATAGAACATGCAGTTTGTTTTGTTCATTTCATTCATTCCTAGGTGAATAGATTATTATGCCTAATAATTTATAATGTATTTACAGGACTGTTGTGGTTTTTGTGAAAAACTTTACGTATATACATACTGAGCATTTTAGGAAATTGTGTCTCTGGTTAGTTAATTTTGTAAGTACTGTACCATTCTTCCGGTTACCTGTTATGAAAGTCAGTTTTTAAGCTCCTGTTAATTATTTATTGAGTACTTTTCAGACTATATTTCTTTTAGTGCCATCTTTAGGGTTAAATCTAGTGCCCCCTGCCAATATTTAATTTTTAGTTCTTGGCTTATGTTTATTCCTACTGAACTAGATTTTTATTTAAAAAAAATTTTTTTTAACGTTTATTTATTTTTGAGACAGAGAGAGAGACAGAGCATGAACGGGGGAGGATCAGAGAGAGAGGGAGACACAGAATCCGAAACAGGCTCCAGGCTCCAAGCAGTCAGCACAGAGCCTGACGCGGGACTCGAACTCACGGACCGCGAGATCGTGACCTGAGCCGAAGTCGGACGCTTAACCGACGGAGCCACCCAGGCGCCCCTGAACTAGATTTTTAAAAAAAGGCTAGGCAGACTGGGAAAATTGTAGTTTTGATTATTTAGTGTGAAATGGTATATTCTAGAAATGGAAGTTTGCAATTGTGGATAGAAGCTTTCGGATAGATTTTGAGAGAAATAGATTTGAAATGTAGGTTTGGGGAATTATTTACTTATAGGTGTTTGAGTAGCATCTCTCTGCAAAATTACAGCGATATCCTCTGGGCTTCAGTATAATTTGCCAACGAGGAGAGTAGAGGTCAGGTTTGCAGGTACCAGTTTGAATAAAACTTGCTCCCTGACTTAAAGGCTTTTGTGACCCACTGGCAGGTTTAACCTGAGCTTACTGCACTCAGCTTTGCGTCCCTCCCAGCAGTGCGAAGGAAACGGAGGGAGAGAAATGGAGGGTGAGAACCATCCAGGCGGATGGTTTAGCAACACACTATTATATAAGAACAAAATTATCCTTAAAGTGAAATAGAGCCCTATCTCACCAAAGTAATTAATGTGAAAATCGCACCAATGGAAAATCATGACCAACTTAAGGCAACACTGAGGGTGACTAACTTGTCCTTGCCCTGAGTTGCTGGAATTTCTGTGATCTGCCTGTGTACACGTGATGAGAGCTTTGAATGTTGCCATGTTTCTTGAAGCTCAGTCATGTCCTGATGCTGTGAGTCTTTAATAATTCTTATTCCAGGGGCGCCCGGGTGGCTCCGTCAGTTAAGCGTCCGACTTCAGCTCAGGTCACGATCTCACAGTCCGTGAGTTCGAGTCCCACGTCGGGCTCTGTGCTGACAGCTCAGAGTCTGGAGCCTGCTTCCGATTCTGTGTCTTCCTCTCTCCCTGCCCCTTCTCTGCTTGCTCTCTGTCTCTCTCTCTCTCTCAAAAATAATAAACATTCGGGGCGCCTGGGTGGCGCAGTCGGTTGAGCGTCCGACTTCAGCCAGGTCACGATCTCGCGGTCCGTGAGTTTGAGCCCCGCGTCGGGCTCTGGGCTGATGGCTCGGAGCCTGGAGCCTGTTTCCGATTCTGTGTCTCCCTCTCTCTCTGCCCCTCCCCCGTTCATGCTCTGTCTCTCTCTGTCCCAAAAATAAATAAAACGTTGAAAAAAAAAATTAAAAAAAAAATAATAAACATTAAAAAAAATTAAAATAATTCTTATTCCATGGTTGTAATCAAAATAGAGGTCTAGTAAATGTATCATTCATGCCATTCATCCCGTAGAACCAAAGAGGTTTTTGTTTTGTTCTGTTTTTAATTAACTCCTCCATCAATGGATGTTCTTGAAGAAACTTGGACTTTGTTCTAGGTGTGGTAGGTAGCTGTTGGGGAGTCTTGAGTAATGCCCACTGGGAGCTGGTCCCACTTGAGACCTTTTCCCAATGGGCATTACTCACTCGTGTGTGTGTGTGTGTGTGTGTGTGTGTGTGTGTGTGTGTATTTATTTATTTATCTATCTATTTTATTTTGAGAGAGAGAGAGGGAGAGAGAGCATGAACAGGGGAGAGGCAGAGAGAGAGGGAGAAAGAGAAAATCCCAAGCAGGCTCTGCACTTACAGTGCAGAGCCTGATGTGGGGCTTGAACTCATAAACTGTGAAATCATGACCTGACCCAAATCGAGTCAGACGCTTAACCAACTGAGCCACCAGGCACCCCAAACCAGTGTCTATTTTGTAGATAGATTTGGGCATGGATATGAGTCATCTGATGTACGATGTGAAGATCGATTTGGAGATTTGGGATATGGGGTGTGAGTCATAAACATATATCAAAAATGACTTCTGGTTTTTTGGCAAAGCTGAAAGATGGTGCCATTCACAGTGATCAAGAAAACTCGAGAAAAGGTGGTTTTGGTGGGATCAGGATTTCTACTTGGAACGTGTTAAGTTCCAGATGCTTTCCAGGCAACACCTAGAGATGTTAGGTAGCTTGTTGGTTGTTTGACTTTGGAGAGGAGGACACATATCCAGGCTGGAAATTGAGAATCTGGGAGCTGTCAGTACATAATGGGTATATAAAATCAGGGGCAGCGTGACATCCTCTTGGAAATCAGTAACCGGAGAAGAAAACCAAGCCCTGGGTCCCCAGGCTGAGAAGGAATATGCAAAGGAGATTGTATAAAATGTGTTTATTTCCAAAATACTTTTCAATCAACTTTAGGTGTAATTTTCCTAAAACAAAACCACCAGTTCAATGGGTTTAGACAAACAAATAAACTGTAACTGCTGTCCAAATCAAGTTAGAGAACATTTTACTCATCCCCAAAGTTTCTTCCTCTCCCTGTGTGATCAGTCCGTCTCTGTTCCTGCAGCCAGTGATCTGTTTTCTGTCACTAGAGATGAGTTTTGCCTGTTGTAGAATTTTGTATACATGGAACTATATAGTAAGTAATCTTTTGTGTCTGCCCCCCTCGTTTTTTTAAACTCAGTTTAATGTTTTAAAATTCCTGTGTCAGTTGTGTTTATCAACAGATTGTTCCTTTTTTAAAAAAAATTTGTTACTTAATTTTAATGAGAATTAGAAACTGGAGACAAAGCACACTCTAAGACATTTACATAGGAAATGTTTCTGTTTACACAGAAATTTACCAACAAGAAATTCATTTTGTAACTTTATTTATTTATAAGTGTTTATTTGTATTTACTTTTGAGCGAGAGAGAAGCATGTGCATGGGGCAAAGGGTGGGGGGGCGGGGTGGAGAGAGAGAGAGAGAGAGAGAGAGAGAGAGAGGGAGAGAGAGAGAGAATAGGAGAATCCCAACTAGGCTCATGCTGTCAGCACAGAGACTGACATGGGGCTCAAACCCTCAAACTGTGAGATTGTGACCTGAGCCAAAATCAAGAGTCAGACGGTTAACCGACTAAGCCACCCAGGTGCCCCTGTACTTTATTTTTTAATAGAAAGTCTGACTCTGTGAATATCTTAATTAAGTTTTTACTTAAAGTGAACTTAAAATATATTTATATATTAAAATATGTACTATGATCATGGGCATAATTGTCTTAGAATATATCAGTGTGTATATGTGTATGTACATGTGCCTGTATTTGTATATAGAGATACAATTGTATGTATGTGTTTATATTTTATATATGTATATATATTTGTGATCCATATCTATCAGTCTATTTCTCTATATGTGCACACACAGATAATATATAAATATATATAATTTTCTTTTTAAAAAAATTGTTTTGAAATGTTTATTTTGGAGAGCGAGAGACAGAGAGAGAGCATGCGTGTGAGTGGGGGAAGGGCGGAGAGAGAGGGAGACACAGAATCTGAAGCAGGCTCCAGACTCTGAGCTGTCAGCACAGAGCCTGATGTGGAGCTTGAACTCATGAACCATGAGATGATGACCTGAGCCAAAGTCGGACGCTTAACTGACTGTGCCACCCAGACACTCCTATATAATTTTCTTATATAACCTGTAGTAAAATGCAATCTTATGATATGACTCAAGCTGAAGTATTACGTGGTATATGTGTTTTAATGACTTTTAATTGCACTTAAAAGATCCAAAGTGTAGCAATTATTATTTTTAAGGGTTTGTTTATTTTGAGAGAGAGTGTGCAAGTGGGGGAGGGACAGAGCAGGAGAGAGAATCCCAACCAGGCTCCATGCTCAGCACAGAGCCCGATGCGGAGCTCGATCTCATGACTGTGAGATCATGTCTTGAGCCGAAATCAAGAGTCGGACACTTTAAACACCGAGCCACCCAGGAGCCCCAAAGTATAACAATTATAATTTATCTTTTTAAAAAAAAATTTTTTTTTAACGTTTATTCATTTTTGAGACAGAGAGAGACAGAGCATGACCGGGGGAGGGTCAGAATCTGAAACACAGAATCTGAAACAGGCTCCAGACTCTGAGCTGTCAGCATAGAGCCCGACGCGGGGCTCGAACTCATGGACCGCGAGATCATGACCTGAGCCAAAGTCGGCCGCTTAACTGACTGAGCCACCCAGGCACCCCTTATCTTTTAGAAGTAAAAAGGAACACCAGATGGAAAGAGTCCGTCTGCTCAATTATTAAGGATTCCATGATGGAAGCAAAAGTGGTCCTTAGATACTGTAATTTAAAAGAAAAAAATCAAATCACAACCTACCAGATTGTTCCTTTTATTGCTGAGTGGCTTTCCATTGTATAGAATATGTGTACTACAATTTATGTATCCTTTGTCCTACTTGTTAATGGACATTGGAGATGTTTCAAAATTGGGGCTATTATGAATACAACTTCTAAAACATTTTTGCACGAGTCTTTTTATGAACATATATTTTCATTTCTCCTGCATGTTGTGCAGCAGAAGAGGAATTTCTGGGGCACAGGGTAAAAATATATTTAATTATATAATAAACTGCCAACCTTTTCCAAAGTGGTGATATATGAACCTGTTGCTTTTACAGTCTCACCAGCATTTGGTTTTATCATTCTTTTCAATTTTAGTCGTTCTAGTGAACGCGTAGTGGTATCTCACTATGATTTTAATTTAGATTTCTCTTGATTGATGATGTCAAGCATCTTTCTTGTGTTTATTGACCAGTTGTACACCTTATTTTGGGATGTGTCTGTTCAAATCTCTTGACTTGAACTTTATTATCATTTTATAATTCAAAGGATGAAGCCTTTTGTCAGTTTTATGAATTAGGAGTATTTTCTCCTAATATGTGACTTGCCTTTTCATTTTCTTAGTGGTGATTTGTTTTAATTAAGCTTTTAATTTTAATTCCAGTGTAGTTAACAGTGTTATATTAATATGTTTCAGGTGTGCAATGTAGTGATTCGACACCTCCATGCATTAGTCAGTGCTCATCATGATAAGTGTACCCCGGTGGTGATTTTTAAAGAACAGAACTTTGAATTTCTTTTTCTAGTTTATTTTTGAGAGAGAGAGAGACAGAGACACAGAGTGTGAGTGGGGGAAGGGCACAGAATCCAGGCTCCAGGCTCCAAGCTGTCAGCACAGAGCCTGATGCGGGACTTGAACCCACGAACCATGAGATCATGACCTGAGCCGAAGTTGGCCGCTTGACCAACTGAGCCACCCAGGTGCCCCATAGAACTTTGAAATTTTGAAGTCTGTTTATCAAATGTTTGTTTCATAGCTTAGAGCTTTTTGTGTCTTTTCTAAGAAATCTTCATCTGCCCTAATATGTGAACATTTTCTTGTAGAAGTTTTATAGTTGTATTGTTTAGGCTTAGATCACTGATCCATTCTGAGTTCATTTTTGTGTGTGTTATGAGTTAAAGGTTGAAATTAACTTTTTTCTGTATGTAGATCCACTTGTCCCAGCATTGTTAACTGGAGACACCATCTTCTCTGTATTGGATTGCAACTCACCCTGTATGTTGTGGCTTTATTTCCAGACTATCTGCTCATTGGTCCATGTGACTAACCTTACACAAGACTCGCACATCAGAATACGGACTTTCTTCTTATTTTGCCCTCCCCCTCTGCCTATACTTTCCAAGACCCTGTTTGGTCATATGGTTTTTGTTTTATAGCGTCCCCTGTGTTTTTAAAGCTGTCTCAAAAATTACATAGAAGGGGCGCCTGGGTGGCTCAGTCAGTTGAGCCTCCGACTTCGGCTCAGGTCACGATCTTGCAGTATGTGAGTTCGAGCCCCGCGTCGGGCTCTGTGCTGACTGCTCAGAGCCTGGAGCCTGTTTCCGATTCTGTGTCTCCCTCTCTCTCTGCCCCTCCCCCGTTCATGCTCTGTCTCTCTCTGTCTCAAAAATAAACGTTAAAAAAAAAAATAAAAAAAAAATTACATAGAAATGCAAAGGCTACAGATTAGCCAACAGTGTGTTTGAAAGAGGAGCGCATTTCGAGGTTTCACAACCCAGTGTAAGTACCTGACTTCAAGACTAAGTATAAGCAGAGGAGGAGGCAGAATAAGAAGACAGTAAGTTAGTGTTCAGATATGCGAGCCTTTCCCTGAAGCTGAGCTTCAGGTCATCTGAGCTCACACATCTGGGAAAGTGAACGGTTTAATTTGATTTCAGCACATGAAAACAATTACTCATTTGTTAGATTTTTTTGTCTTTATTCCCGATAGGAATTTTGAACCTTTTGGTGATGATGTTACCTCTTTTCCTCCTTTCAGAAGAATTCTTTTTCATTTCCCCTCAGCACTTCTGGTTCATTAATCCCATAGTCCCTGAGTTCTGGGTTTTTCCTGAACAGTCTCCACGCTCTATCTGATACCTAAATGAATAGCTATTTTAGATGTGATTTCTGTTTTTGAAATGAGGCAGTGATTCAACATTTATATTTCTAAAAAGAAGAAAATGTTCTGTTCTATAACTCTCCCAATGCAGTTGATTTGATACGAGTAATAATCGTATCAGGATGCTTTGGGCTGCAACGAGCAGAAATCCCAACTCCTGGTACACAATGGTGTAAACAGTATAGAAAGATTTACCTCCCAGAGCAAGAAGTCGTGAGGCAAGGCAGCTCTTTTTGATTAGTTCAGCAACTTAGTCTCAATGAGGGCATCAAAAAGTTCTACTTTTTGGGGCGCCTGGGTGGCGCAGTCGGTTAAGCGTCCGACTTCAGCCAGGTCATGATCTCGCGGTCCGGGAGTTCGAGCCCCGCGTCAGGCTCTGGGCTGATGGCTCGGAGCCTGGAGCCTGTTTCCGATTCTGTGTCTCCCTCTCTCTCTGCCCCTCCCCCGTTCATGCTCTGTCTCTCTCTGTCCCAAAAATAAATAAACGTTGAAAAAAAAAAAAAAGTTCTACTTTTTGTTCTACTTAACTTTTTTATTCTGCCTTCCTTGCGTATTGATTTGTCCTTCGACTAGCTGCTTTTACAGGTGAAAGGTGGCTGCTGCACTTACAGATATGACAGTAGCAAGTGTCATACTTAAAGAAGGAGAGAAGCCTTTCTCCCATCCAAGTACTAACCAGGCCCGACCCTGCTTAGCTTCCGAGATCAGACGAGATCGGGCGCGTTCAGGGTGGTATGGCCGTAGACAGAGAGAAGCCTTTCTAAAAGCACCGTGTCAAGTTTCACTGACCAGACCTAAGTCGTATGCCTACCCATAAACCAGCAGGGAAGACAAGATTGCAGTTGATTGAGTTAGAGTCCTCAGGATCCCTGTGTCTGCCTTTTATAAGGGAGAGAAGGAGGGGTCAGAAGTAAGGTAACTCTCTTACCATCACACAGGATGTAATAAAAAGTGACAGAGCCATCATTTACATCTAGATCAGTTCTGTCCGGAGTGTATTTGCTTGTCTATGTTTCTGTTTGAAGACATTCATTGAAATTCTTACCTTGAGCATAGCACTTACGATAACACTGCACACACACGTATTGGCCTGTCTGCTTTTCCTCTGCTGCTGTGTGAGTGTGCAAAGTCAAAGGCTTGCCCCAGCACCTTGCCCTGTGTGATGTGACTCAAAAGAAAACAAAAGTTGGCTGTGCTTTTCCATCAGTTAGGAATGCATTTCAGTTGCAGATAATGGGGAAAAAGAATTCACCACCTAGGATTCTTTCTGGATATTAGGCTACTCAGAATCAATGCAGCAGGTCAACGTGTCATTGAGGAAGCAGGTTTCTTCTCTTGTTCTTTCCTGCTGTCTTAGCCCGTTTGCCACCTCACAGGATGCAGGAGGGTTGCTACGACAGCCATCACGTCCATTTTCTAGGCAGAAAGAATTCAAAAGTGTGAAAAGCCACATCAGCTGTGTCTGTCCCCTTTTCTGCTTTCAGGAAAGCTATCTAGGACTGTACATTAGAAATACATTGTGGGGCACCTGGGTGGCTCAGTTGGTTGAGCGCCGACTTCAGCTCAGGTCATGATCTCGCAGTTCATGAGTTCGAGCCCTGCGTCGGGCTCTGTGCTTGAGCCTGGAGCCTGCTTTGGATTCTGTGTCTCCCTCTCTCTCTGCCTGTCTCCCACTTGTGCTGCTTCTCTCTCCCCCCCGATAAATAAATAAATAAACACTAAAAAATTTTTATAAAAAGAAACACATTGTGAACCACAGATATAATTCTAAATTTTCCAATATACACAGTTGAAAAAGTAAAAAAGAAATGTCTTAGTTTTAATGATATATTTTATTTTACCCAGTATATCCAAAATATAATCATTTCAAAATATAGTCAGTGTAAAAATTATTAACAGTGTGTCTGAAGTTCTTTTTTAAGGCCTCAAAAAGCAAAGTGTATTTTACAGCTACGGAACATCTCAATTTAGACCAGCCACGTTTCAAGTGCTCCGTAACCACATGTGGCTGGTCAGTGGTACTTTCTAGGGATGCCAGATGCATAAATACACGTGCACAAGTTAACTATAAATGTTACTAATATAATGGATATATAGTTCATAACTTACAAATAATAAAATATGCAATACTCTTTATTGTAAATTTCATAGAGCCAGTTGATTGTTATAGAATTCTTTCATTGATTTTTGCCAAACTCTTATAACTCACCACCTCTGGTTGCAGTTCAACCATGATATGACGTAATCAGACTACAAATAAATGTTTGGTTACCGACCAGTTCAGTAAAGAAGTTGCTTATGTCGTGGACAAACGAATGTCGTTCTACCAGGAATGTTGCTTGCTATTTCTGTTTATATTAACAAATAAGATGAAAATGAGACCATGAAGATGAATGTTGGAATTTCACTCATCTGTCCGTATGTGAGCAACTTCTTTTGCTGCATTGAATAATAGGTTTTGCATAATGGAAGAGTATTTCCTCTTTCTTTGTTAGTTACAATACAATGGCTATAGTCATGGCACCCTTCTAAAAGATTAATGGGCATTTCCTTCATCATTTTGTTCAGCATTTTAGTTCTAATTTGGGTCAGTAAACCTGCCCATAAATTGGTTAGGCTTTAAGGACCATTACAGTTGCTGTTACAGCTGTTTAGCTGTACTGTTATAGGGTGAAAGCAACCCTAGACACATGTAAACAAATGGGCATGGGTGTGGCCAAATACAAAATTTTATTTACAAAGCAGGCAGTGAGCCAAGTTTGGTCTAAAGCCTTTAGCTTGTTGATCCTTGGTTTCAATGATCAGGAAGATTTATATCATTTGCCAGTTTTTGTAGTGTAAATGCTTCACCACGGTAGCTTTAAAGTGACTAACTTGGAGTCCTTGAATGTGGGACTGGGAAGAAATGCTCCATAGCTCACCATTAGATAGTATTTTTGTCGTGCAGATGCAGGAGATGTAAATAGCCTCAAGAGCACAGAAAATAGCAAATGATAAGATGGAACTGAGAAGTGACGAGTTTTGAATATTTAATGCCTTTGTAATACCGTTTATTTAGTTTTATGTTCTATCCCTTCATTTTTAATGATGGCTGTGTTTAGCAACCAGTTTACAAAAATTCTTAAACTAACAGCCTTTCGGAGCTGGCATGAGCCCAATCTAGGACAGTGGCTACCATATTGGGCAGCACAGATCTTGGACTTTTCCAGGAGCCTCACCCGACTTCTGCACGTGTCTCACAGACAAGATCTGTGTGTCCTGCCACTCTAGCTGCAAGAGAGGCTGGGGATTGGATATTTAGCCTTTGGGCCTCTACAGTAGAGGAAAGCAGGGGACAATGGAGATGGAAATGCACATGGAGTAAATCAGCCCAGAATGTCTACTCCAGTTTTGTTCTAGAACTTTTTCCATGATATTATCAGTATATGTTTATATACACACAAATGTGTGTATATATGGACATCTGCATAGGGGGTTCTGGTACCTCAAGTGGGATTATTCTTTAGTTCACTTTTTCTGCTTAAGTGACTTTCATTATGTGTACATATAGGTGTCTCTAATCACTATTACCGAATTCCGTAGTGTGGTTTTCTATTTATTATTTCCATTTATTTTAACTAATATTGAATTGGAGACATTTAGTTGGTTTTCTATTTTTATATATTTATATGAAGTATAAACTTCATATTACTTATAGTACTTTAGTGAATATCTATGTGTATATCCTTGTGAATATATGTAAGTATTTTTATTTGTTAGGATAGACTCCAGAAAGTGAAATTGGTAGTTCAGGGAGCATGTACAGATTCTGAGGTGTACTGCAAAATCACTTGCCAAAAAAAGGGCTGTTTAAAATTTTGTCCCACCAGCGGCATCTAAGAATGCCTGTTTTCCCTACCCAAACTGGATATTGCCTATTTTTAAACTTTTGGCAGTGATGTTGGGCAAGCAGTATTCTAATATGCATTTCTGGATTATTCCTATGAATTCCTGATCATTCTTTATCTTGAATCACATTTCTTTTTTTTTTTAAGTTCATTTTTTTTTTTTTTTTTTTTTTTTTAGTAATCTCTCTATCCAACATGGTGCTTGAACCCACAACCCTGAGATCAAGAGTCGCACACTCCAACAACTGAGCCAGCCAGGCACCCTCACTTATTTTTCTAAATGGACTGGCTTTATAATTTTTTTTAACTCTATAATTTACTCATTCACATTGTCATCCATTTTCACTTCATTTCTTAAGTGAAATCTGATTTCTTAAGTGAGATCCGTTAATAATCTGGATTTTTGTACGTGTGCGTGTAGTGTGAACCAGGAAACGATTTTCTTTTTATTTCCGAAAGGAGAGCTAACTTTCTAACCTCTTTTACCTCATTCCTCCTTCTCCCACTCATTTCTGATGCCAGCTTTATAGTCATAAACAGAAACTTCTAGTTGGATGAGTCTTTTTTTGAACTTCTGTTTGGTTAATCTTTTGATCTATTTATGAAACAATACTACTTCATAAATCACTGTGACATGCTCTTTTGTCTGCTGGGATCCGGCCCGTCCTCCTCACCGCGTGTTTACTCAGTGTTCCAGAAGTCCTTGAAAGTCAGCTGGTCAGGTCCCACCCAAAGTATTGTTAGGATTTTGATTGGGATTGTGATGTTAAATTTAGAGATTAATTTCAGAAGAATGGGCTTTATGTTATTGGAATTTTCAAAATAAGTCTAAAATTAAGTTAATTTATAGTAACACATACACCGTTCCTTTCCTACCTCAAAAACTTCCATATCCTTTCTCCCAGGAATCCGTAGTGTCTCAGGCCAACAGAATACTTAGTGTTTTGGTAGATTTTTTTTTTTTTTAAGATTTTTTTTTTTAATGTTTATTTATTTTTGAGAGAGTGGTGAGAGAGAGCATGCATGCACAAGTCAGGGAGGGGCAGAGAGAGAGGGAGAGAGAGAATCCCAAGCAGGCTCCACGCTGTCAACACAGAGCTCAGCGTGGGGCTTGATCTCACAACCGTGAGATCATGACCTGCGCCAAAAGCAAGAGCCAGATGCTTAACCAACTGAGCCACCCAGATGCCCCTGTTATTATTATTCATGGTTCTATGTGTTAGCTAGATTCGGCAGGACAATTTTTGCTTGAGTTCTTACGTGGTTGCTATTAACTGTTGGCTGGAACTGCAGTCATTTGAAAGCTTAACTACTTGACATCCAAGGTGGTTTCCTTCCACGGCTGGTGGTTGATGTTGGCTGTGGGCCGGGAGATCAGCGAGCGGGGATTGTTACTTCTCCACGCAGGTGCCATCTGCTCACACGGGTGGTGGGGCTCAGAGTGCTAAGGACAAGCATTTGAGATGGAGAACGCTGCAAGACTTCTTCTGACCGGGCCTTGAAGTTTCAGGAAGTCATTTCCATTATGTTCTATTTGGTAAACCAAGTTATTAAGTCCAGCCCGGATTCTAGGGGAAGAGAATTCTATTCCAGCTCATGTTCAGAGCTGCATGTGCGGTAGCGTTTTTACTGGGGGCAGCGACCTGTACTCTGGCCTGCGCAGTTTACAATGCATCCTGCATAAACAGTATTCTCACTTCCTCTCAAGACCCCCAGAGTGTCACCTCCTTACGGCATCTGGCGTGACCCCTCCATCTCGTCTTCTAAGTCAGGTCTGCTATGGATGAGGCTTCTTCAATGTGATTCCTCAAGGACAGCTCTTGGCCATGTGAGGACCAGTGCGCTAATGGGGCTGGTTTTTGCACCCCTCCTCCCAGTACCCAGTATATAGTGGTGAACAGTGATAGGATACTTGTAGTAGATCCTTCTGTTAAAAAAAAAGGAGAAGAATGCAAGTCGCTTAGCAATCTCTGGTCCATAGTAACTGTGGGATCCAGATGGACACCTGTTACCCGTGCCTTGAGTGGTGCCCCCATCTAGTCCCTGTGAGTTGGTCTCAGTGGCTCTTTATCCACACCCTGAGCTGTCCTTCCTTTTTATACAAGAGGTAGCCAGATTTTGCCGTTGAATAACTTTCTCAGCCCACTACCTACCAGTAGATAACTGGGGACGTGAAAATCTCTTCGTTTTGAACTGTTTCTCCCTTGGAGTCCAGTCTTGTGTAACTCTCTTGAAAACTGATGCGGGCTTCCTGTGTGTCCAACTAGAAATCTCCTGCATTTGACCGAAGCCACACCCACAGACCTCTTTCAGACAGTCTCCCTTTTCTTTGGTCTGAAAGTGCTGTGGGACAGCACCCTCCAGGTTCTTGTCTAGCAGAGTGTCTAAGAGGCATAACCTTGAGATTCGTGGCAACCGTTGTTTTTTTCTGAGAGGTTCTCTAAAGGTGTGCCCTTATGTCTCCCTGAGGTGCCATGTGGAACAGCACCTCTCGACTCATCTTCACTGTGATTGCTTGAAGAATATTTTGTGACCGGAAAGATTGTCCTGAGCTCTTTTTTTTTTTCTCTCTCTCTCTAAATTCTGCTAAACACCCGAACACTTCTCTTTTTTAGTTCGTTGCTCTGTATCCATACTTTGTCGTATGCGCCTAAAAGGAACCCGTTAGCGCTTCTGGAAGGTATGTTTTCTGTTTTCCACTTCCGAGTGAGCAGCAGTGTTTCTGTAGCTTCCGATGACAATTTCCTGGCTGCTCTACGTGTTCACTAGCAATTCCCTTCCGGCCTCTACTGCTTCCACCTGCCACGCCATCCCAAAGCCCGTCCTGTGTGCTCCAGGTCTTTATGATGGTAGCACCCCATTTTCACGTACCGATTTCTCTTCTGATTATACCACTCTACCAAACTGCAGTGGCCTCAAACAAGTAGGTATGTTATTTTGCTAATGCCATTGTGGGTCAGGAATTCTGGAAAGGTTCAACGGAATAGATCGTCTCTTTTTGATAGGGCGTCCGCGTCGTCACCCACACATCTCACAACGTGGTGTCTGTCTCACTCTCTCTCCTACGTGGTGTCTCATCCTCCAGAACTTCTGCATGTGGTGATCTCCCCATAGTCACCCTTCTTTCCTGACCACCAGCTTCCAAAAGGCAAGAAGTAGAAAGTGCCAGGCCAATTGCGGGCTGTCCTTGGAACTAGCACAGTGTTACTGCCGTGATCTACTGGTCAGAGGAGTTGAAGGCCAACCGGGTTCAAAGTGGGTAGAGAAGTAGACTCTTGTTCTTAACGGGGGGAGGGGCAAAAGGTCAGGTTGTAGAAGACCATATGAAATGAGAGATATTGTAGCCAGATGCCAATCGACCACATGATTTTTAGAAATTGTGATTTGTGGACTCTGTGTGCATGAGTATGTGTGTGTGCTATTTTGTCAGTTACAGCTATTGGGAGTATATTAGCTTTGTAAAACATTTCAATTAGCAAGCTATCCTCCTTTCCCCCCCGACCTCAGGAATAATTCAAATAGATCAAATTACCTATATGTCTAAAGTTTAAAAGATCTCTTTCATAAAACTACCTAAATTGCCTACACAAGAAACTTAAGATTTTAAGTTAACCAAATATATTGTTTTTTACCCTATCGGTTCCTTCTGTATTATCAATGTTTTAGAAAGTATGTCCCCAATTTGAGAACATTTGAATATTTATCCACATTTCCTGCGTGTTTTGGTTTTAATGTTGTGCAGTAATTCTTTTTTTAAAATTTTTTAAATGTTTATTTATTTTTGAGAGAGAGAGTGTGAGTTCAAGTGGGGTAGGGGAGACCCAGATTCTGAAACAGGCTCCAGGCCCTGAGCTGTCAGCACAGAGCCCAGTTTGGGGCTCAAGCCCATGGACCACGAAATCATGACCAGAGCTGAAGTTGGACGCTTAACCAGCTGAGTCACTCAGGCGCCCCTTAATGTCGTACAGTAATTCTTTAGTTCATCTGGAATTATCTTGTTAACTATTTAGATGATAATCCGGCCCTGCTAATTTGCATTGCAGCCTTTATCTATGCAATGTTAAGTGTTCTAGAATCTGTTTCTGGTCTCTTCTATTGATATGTAAATTATTTTCCATACTGTGTGTGTAAACATTGTAACTGTCCCAAGCACCTTGAGATGTGAAAATCACTAAATGTTCATGCTTGTACTATGTGAGTAAATGCTACCTGATCCACACTAAAGATGTATGATTTTAAACTGTTGAGAACAAGAATTTATTTAATGTATGATCTAGCCACATATTTTTGTGCCAAATTGTGTTTTCTAAAAAGGAAGAATAAATAGAAAAATTACCAATACTCACAGTTTTATACTTGTGAACATGACTTTCAAATCTGTAATTTGGGTTATGGAGGTCTTTCAGAAGGAAAACAATAATGAAAGCATTGATTAAATGGATTTACCATTGAAGGTGGTACAAAAGTCAAGTAAACTAGGTACTAGTAAAGAGTTTTTACAATTTATTGAAGAAAGCTATTTGTGGAGTAGATCTAGAAATATTTAATTTTTGAACCATATCATATGGTTAATAAAGTATTTTGAAATGTATTCTCTAATAAAATGAATCTTTTATTTTCACTAATCTAGTTTGTTTCTGTTTTCCAGATATTGTTTTGTGTTTGCTTTGGGATACCTCACAGTGTGCCAAATTACTAGAGTCTATATCTTTGATTATGGACAATATTCTGCTGATTTTTCAGGGTAAGAGTAAAACTTTGATTCAGTAGCCCGTTTTATCTACTGTCACGTTGGTGGAAGGACAGCCTATGGTTGCATTTAGTAGTTCTAATGAAAAGCTATTGACAAACGTTTTTGTTGAAAATTCCTCTATGAGCTGAGACATTTTCTTCATGTAAAGTGGCCTTTTGTAGTGCTTATAAGTCACAAAAATAACCTGTCCTTTTAAGTTGACTTCTATAAAATTTCCAAATATGTAGCAATTGAAGTTGTCGTATGGCATTCTGATCTTGAAAGCATTTTCTAATTTTACAGAAATTTCTGCCATCAGTTATAACTGTTGAAAACCATCCCCCTTCAGCCTGTATCCTTGAGTCTCTTTCTTTGATCTCTTGAGCGAATCCCTTTTGTAGGGTCATTCACCAGCTTCTCTGTAAGATCTGGTCACTTCTGCTTCTTAACAGCCCCTGAGACTTTTCTTTGGGCCAGAGGTCCTCTGAATTTTCTAGAGCAGACATTTGAATATGTATTTTGGTTGTATGCATTTTCACGTTCATGGAATGTTCTGCTTTCTTCTGTCTGCACTCAACTGAGTAGTGGAAAGAACTTCTGGCTTTTTTGTTCCTTCAGAGGGGTCGTAGTCTAGTTGCTCCACGGTACTCTTTGTCCTGCAACAAGCTGATGAAATGTCTATTCCAAAATAAACATAGGCCAATCCTTAAGGACTGACTTGCTTACCATCCTTATAAAGGGACCTCTGCTAAGGATAAGCAAAGTAGAAAAAATAAAGTATGTCATGGCATCTCTGAAAAAAGGTTATTCAACATTAGAAATGGACCAAAGTTGTATGAGCTTAGAGAAAAATTACTGCTATGAAACAAGAGAATTTTAGAAGTTGAAATTTTCTTTTTGTCCTTAATGGGATTCAAGTAGATTTTACTTTTTTAAAACAGATTTAAAAAATAGATTTGGATGAAAGGAGATCGCATGCAAAAGAACAAACAAAGCAAGCCGAACCACACTGATTAAATACACTTTACAAACTAGTTAAATTAGCAATATATTGGGTAGAATAGAGAAATATACCCGGAATTCAGAAAAGGAGAATAGATGCTGGCGGTCTAGCTTGTAAATAATAGATATTCTTGGACAAAAAGAGCTAATGGATGGAATCAGTAAACATATTGGGCACTGAAAATCTTCACGAACTTGAGGGTGTAAGCCCGGTCACACGTTGTCATTAGGGTATGAGAGTAGGACCTAGTTGTGAATGTTTACAAGAGTCAAGATCACTTAGACAGTTTAATCTTCCTGGGAACAGTTACCCTACTGTTCATTGCGGTATCCGTAGTGTTTAGCACATGGTGACATTGAATAAACCCTTACTGGATCAATAATAATAATACCTCAGTTAAGAGGAAAGTAGAAAATATAGTGAGAAAAATGGGGGAAGACAACAAACACAGAGTAGAAAACCTGAGCAGTGCAGGCAAAGCTGTGCTATCCAAGATAAGTTCAGAGCTTACTGGGGCCCCTTGGGTGGCTCAGTGGGTTCAGCATCCGACTTCAGCTCAAGTCATGATCTTGTGGTTCGTGGGTTTGAGCCCCGCGTTGGGCCTTGTGCTGACAGCTCAGAGCCTGGAGCCTGCCTCAGATTCTGTCTCTCTCTCTCTCTCTCTCTCTCTCTCTCTGCCCCTCCTCTGCTCACGCTCTGTCTCTCTCTTTCTCTTTCAAAAATAAACATTAAAAAAAAAAAATTCAGAGCGTTAGTGCTTGTGTTACAGTGAATGAAGAATGAATGAATGAAGCCTTTAGTACGAAATAGCAACAAAAAGAATACTCTTGACTAATTCAGTGTCTGCACGTAGATAACAGAAATGTGAACATTAGCAGCTAGAAGTTAATACTGTAAAATCACGAATTTTCAAATGGCCTTCTTCAGTGCTAGGACACTGGAGCCATGTTCCAGGGACACTAAGCAGGTGAGGCTGTCCCCTCTAGTCTCACTTCAGCCACAACTGCTCTGTGTCTCTAGCTTATATTTTGGGATTCTACATGTACTTCATTTAACAAATATCGTGCTGCTTATATTTTTAAACTGCCAGATTTTTATTTTATTTTTATTTTTTTTTAGTGTTTATTTATTCTTGATACATACAGAGACAGAGTGTGAACAGGGATGGGGCAGAGAGAGAGGGAGACACAGAATCCGAAATAGGGTCCAGGCTCTGCACTGTCAGCACAGAGCCCGACGCGGGGCTCGAACCCACGAACCGTGAGATCATGACCTGAGCTGAAGTTGGACGCTTAACCGACTGAGCCACCCAGGCGCCCCTAAACTGCCAGATTTAAAAACCAGTCTAACATAGCTAAATTGAGCTCATTGATGCGGTTCTTGTGAGTACGGATTTGCGTGACACAGTGTTTACTGGGCCCTCACAACTGCTCTTTTGGTTGATCTAGTCATCACCTTTCTGATTTCTCAAACCTGACATTCTAAACTTGTTACTGTCTAGCTGGAGATAGGCTCACACTGTTAAAACATCATAAGTTCAGTGGCTTAACATAATACGTGTTTATTTCTCAGCCACTTTGATGGTCCACTGAATAGGGAGCCTTTGCTTCACACAGTCGTTTAGGGAAGCTTCTTTCTTAGGGCTTCACCTCCGTCAGCATCTCTGGAATCCTTTTTTTTATTAAAAGGATTATTTTTTAATGTGTATTTTAGAGAGAGAGCGCGCACAAGTAAGGGATGGGCAGGGAGAGAGGGAGACACAGAATCCGAAGCAGGCTCCAGGCTCTGAGCTGTCAGCACAGAGCCCCACGCGGGGCTTGAACCCACGACCCATGAGATCATGCCCTGAGCCTAAGTTGGAAGCTAAACCACCTGAGCCCCAGGTGCCCCTGGAATTCTCCTGATTACACTGATGGAGACGCTATTGGGGAGCAAAGGGAGAGAGCATGCTTCCTCACCACTGCTGCTCACCCCCGATTGGAAAAGACTGCTTATGTGGCCCACAAATTAGCGGGTAGTTTGCAGTAAGAGCAAAACGCGTGTTTAAAAATAGCTTTATATGGTGTGGCTTTACTTTGCTGAAATGTAAACTTTCATTTGAAAAAAATTTTTTTAATGTTTATTCATTTTCGAGAGAGACAGAGCATGAGTAGGGTAGGAGCAGAGAGAGAGGGAGACAAAATCCGAAGCAGGCTCCAGGCTTCAAGCTGTCAGCACAGAGCCCAATGCGGGGCTCGAACTCTTGAACCATGAGATGTGACCTGAGCCAAAGTCAGATGCTCAACCAACTGAGCCACCCAGGCGCCCCTAAAATTTCACTTAAATACTTAAATATAATTTACAAATGTTTAAGTATGTGGAAGAAAATAACATAGCATTTTCAATATAAACCTGATACAAAACTCCTAGTTTAATGTGTAATTTTTATCCATTAGGAGGAGACATTTGATCATCATCAGTAAACTGATAAAGATTAGGCAGAGACACATTAGCTGAAAGAGGCCTTCTGGGAGAATGAAGCTGAAGGACTTTTTTTCTTATTGGACACAGGACAGAGAAGAAGCCATCTAGAGGCAGACTTTCCCCTTAATGAAATATTTAGGCATTTAGAAGCCTTGAGCGTGTTATAAGACGAGCAGAAAAGATCCTAACTTGAACCTAATTAGGGTAAATATCCAAAATGTTGGGCGTCTGAAGAAGGTAGAGTTGAATACAGTGGCCATCCTTTGTCCTGAACTGTGCTGTTGCCTTGAAGCTGGCAGCACAGGAGGTGGAACCAGGCTCTTGCTGAGGAACCGCGTGGGAACTCTTACGGCCGGGGCAGTCTTTCTTGCCTGAGGCACAGGAAACTGGTACTGTGCCTGTATATGAATGTGAACATCTGTGTGTTTGGACATGAGTTCAAGATACATTTGAAATGTTGATCAGATTAAAGGGACTCGTTTCTTAGCAGAAGTTCCTTTTTGCAGAAAGGTCGAAAACCACTGTAGTCTTGACTTTCGTGGTAGCCTTAGAAAATAGAGGAGACATTAAAATAATTAAATAACTTCCCTTTAGATTAGCAATAACCAGTTAGCAAGTATAATAAAGGATCCTAGCTTCACAAGCAATGAAAACCATCACAATGTCTATCTGAGAATACACGTAAGAAGAAATGCACAGGACCTCAGTGTAGAAAACTGTAAAACTTTACTGTAGGATATAAAAGAACCCTAACGGGAGAAATATCTTGTTATTCAGACAGTAAAATTTAATATTATAAAGATGGGAATTCCTCTCAAGTTAATCTGCAGGTGTAATGCAGTTCAAGGTGGGGTTTTGAGGGAAATTAGATGAATTGAAAAGTTCCTCTAGAAGTAGAAATGCTCGAGAGTAGCAATTTCAGTACAAAACACACTCCTGTTTGTAAAGTAGCTGTCATTTAACTATTACAGGACTGACACGGGAGTAGATAAAACAGTGAAGCCAGAGGAGAGAAGCAGACCCATTGATCCAAGAAATACAAGGACGGAATAGAAACAGTGGGAGAATAGATCCGTGGGGAAAGCCCTTCTCGATTATTAAGTAAATGGTGTTGAGACAAAAGGAAGGTAACTGCTTTCCTTCTATGTAGGTAAAGAACTTGTAGACGGAAGTAAGAGCAAACTTGTGTGGCAGAAAGGTAATGAGTTCTGATTGGAGTATGTTGACTTTTGAAGGGGTAGCTGAGTGCATCCACCAAAAGAGATGTACAGGACATAATTTTCCATTCAAATTAAGGCTGTGTTTTAGAGCTAACCACGTGGTATCAGATGCTCAGCAGACGTTTCATTACTGCTTACTCCTGTGTGTTCGTTCAGCTACGATTTATGGAGCACACACTCTACCTTTTGCGAGGTGCTCAGTACTTTTGTAAGTGACAGTCCTGTCCAGCATAAGGGACAGACCGTTTGGTCTGAGAGCTACAGGTGCGATTGTCGCACGCACTCCTAGAAAGCCTCGTTTGAGTCTGATTGTAGACTCTCTGTGCCGCGTGCCGAGCTCTGGAAGGCCTCTCGCTCTCATCTCCCTCCTCTCACGCTGTGCCCAGTAACTGTGTTGCAAGTGGGATGGATGTAAATTATTCAGCCCAACCGCTAAACGGCAGTGTTCCATTGACCCTGTTTTGTCCCTTGGGAGCATCTCCCACACCTTGACCTACATTTGTTGGGAGGAAACATTCTGTCTGGCTGCTACTAACGTAGGTCGAGTTACCAAGAGTAGACGGGCTAATCTGTGGCTTGATTTGTCTGGTTTCTGCCCTCCGCAGGCCTTTTCTACCGTTACATCCATTCACAGAGCAGCGTGCTTTAATGAGATTTATCGGAAGTCTTCGGTTTTCTTGGGACTCTGAGCCCTCACGGTGTGTGCCCGGCTCTGCCCCGCAGCCCCGTCCCGGCTGCCTTCCTCAGTCGTCTGATGCCCACAGCCCTGCTCTCCTGTCAGTACATTTGCCTTTGCGCCCAGTCCGTTCCCTGTGCTCAGGGCACCCTTCCTGTCCAGCCATCGGTGCCTGTCCACCACGGCTAATCTTACGGGCCCAGATGACAGGACTCCAATTCGAGGTTTTCCCCTGGGTTTGAATTTTCTGTCGTCCCTGCACGCCTTTCTTCAGATGTCTCGTTTGGCTCATGACACTTTTTTATATAGTTATTCACATACCTGTTCATCTCCTGTTTTAGTGAGAAAGCCTCATCAGAGACTGCACTTTACAGCTAATTATCGTGTCCCCCCAGGGCCTTGTGCTTTAGTAGCAACTCCACTGTTTAGTAAAGAAGGTTTTATCAAACATTTGCTGTCTCTCAGATACTGTTCGAGGTATTTGTCATACTGCTGCATTATTTAATCCACCCAGTGTTACTTTTATCTGTTTTTTAGATAATAACTTGGAGGGGGGCTGAAATACCTTCCCAGTCTTCCAAATTGATCAGTGGTGGGGTCAGGATTTAAGTGGGGTTTTCTGACTCTTGTCCCGCTGCCTGTTCACTGCCCACATCTCCACCCGAGTGTCCAGGAGGCAGCTCGCACTGGACACGCCTGAAACAGACTCCCCGATGCCCTCTCTGCCCCTCCTGTGATCCTTCTCCCTTGCCTCCGTCCTTCTGCGTGGTTGCTCTGGTCAAAAACCTTGGCAGCATCGGGTCTCAAGCCCTGCCTCTGATCCATTGTCAGACCGTCGGCCGATCCTGTCGTCTTTACCGTTACATGGTGGCCAGGCTCCACATCAGACCACACGTGCTATCACCCTGGTCTGAGCCACCACCCTCTCCTGCCCACTTATCCCCCTGCAGCTCCTCAGTCTTTTTTTAAGAAGTTTGGTTTTTTCATTTTGTTTAAGTGTATTTATTTTGAGAGAGAGAGAGGATGTGAGCAGGGGAGGGGCAGAGAGAGAGAGAGAGAGAGAGAGAGAGAATCCCAGGCAGCCTCCATGCTGTCCGTGCAGAGCCTGACATGGGGCTTGAACTCATGAACTGTGAGATCGTGACTTAAACTGAAACCAAGAGTCTGATGCTCAACTGAGGGAGCCACCCAGGCACCCCTCCTCAGTCTTTTCAGCCCAGAGTCAGAATTCACCCGTTTTTTTAAAAATTTTTTTTAAATGTTTATTTATTTTTGAGACAGAGTGAGACAGAGCATGAATGGGGGAGGAGCAGAGAGAGAGGGAGACACAGAATCCAAAGCAGGCTCCAGGCTCTGAGCTGTCAGCACAGAGCCTGACGCGGGGCTTGAACCCATGGACCGTGAGATCACGACCTGAGCTGAAGTCAGAAGCTCAACCGACTGAGCCTCCCAGGCGCCCCGAGAATTCACCCATTTAACACCAAGTTACTTCCGTGCGGAAACCCTCCCTCGCGTGGGTCACTCAGCTCCAGAAGCCTGCTGGGTCTGACCCTGACCGCTGCCCCTGCACGTCCCCATCCTCCCTCTGCACCTCCTCTCATCCCACCAGTGGCCTTCTGTCTCCCCACGTGCTAGTCGCGCTTCTATTGAACTGCTGTTGAACTGCTTTCCTCCTTCCTGAACATTCTTACCCTACTTCAGGCTGCTCTCTGCCTTGTTCTCACTTGAAATGTCACCTTCAGGGTGAGGCCAGGTCTCCTCCCTCCTCCCCCCACCCTGCTTTGTGCCTGCGCTCAGCACTTGGCAGCATCTGGCGTCGGATGTGTTCACCTGTTGACTGCTTCATTATCTCTCTCTGTCCGATGCACCGTGAGGTCCGCGGCCCCGAGAACTTCACCTTGTGCACGGTTGTGTCTCCAGCATCTGGTTTCTTGTAGGTGCTTGTTAGATACCTGTTTCTAAACGAGGGAGTAAAGTGAACGAATGAACGTGGCTCAGAAACCCGTGGCCCTCTCCGTGATGACTCACTGCGTTTTCTTTGGCATTCGGTATGTGGGGCTTATTTTGGCCTCGGTGGGTTTTGCTGTTTGTGAAGGAAAGAGAGGACCACAGTGGAGAGCTGATAGTTGGGCTCTGTTGTCAGGTGACTTGCACCCAGTGGCAAGCTGACCTTTGACCCAGCAGGTGCTTGCGGTTGCTTTGTCGCATCCGCGTATGCAGATGGCGCTAGAGGTAGCCTCTCCTGGAGGTAATGGGCAGTTGAGGCAGCGACTGTTCTTTTCAGCATTCAGTTTCTTTTTTATTTATTTTTAATTTTTTTTAACGTTTATTTGTTTTTGAGAGAGAGAGACAGAGAGAGAGAGAGAGAGACAGAGCATGAGTGGGGGAAGGGCAGAGAGAGAGGGAGACACAGAATCCGAAGCAGGCTCCAGGCTCCGAGCTGTCGGCACAGAGCCCGACGTGGGGCTCGAACCCGCAAACTGAGATCGTGACCTGAGCCGAAGTCGGACGCTCAACCGACTGAACCACCCAGGCGCTCCTCAGCATTCAGTTTCTAATAATGTTGAACTACAGCTGAATTGTACTGTATGAAAGAACTAAACCAACTATTCTCATTATCTGTAGAGACAAAAAAATGTGTTTTTTAAATTTTTGTATCCTTTTGTTTTTTAAATTTCAAGAAGTGTAGAGCTTTTAGTTGTTGTAGCAGGTAGGGTTTTTGTTTTCCTTGTTTAATATTACTTGAAACTGTCTCGTCAGCTGAAGTATTTCTCCTGAAACGTTAGATTCCACGTTTCTGCACATTCCTAGCCGAGTGCCACGGGGAGTAACTCTGTGTACTTCCACCTAAATACAGTGATGTCATCATGTGGAAGGTACAGGTACCTCTGTCTGCAGCCCTGAGCTCCCCCGTTGGAGATCCTGAGGGCGTCCACCCCCTCCCTCCTCCATCCCTGACTCTGCCACAGGGAAGGCAGAGGGTCTCTTTTGAAATTTTTTTTATATATTTAAAAAAAATTTTTGTTTAACGTTTATGTATTATTTTTGAGACAGAGCATGAGCAAGGAAGGGGCAGAGAGAGGAGACACACAGAATCCGAAGCAGGCTCCAGGCTCCGAGCTGTCGGCACAGAGCCCGACGTGGGTCTTGAACCCGTGAACCGTGAGATCGTGACCTGAGCCGAAGTCGGACGCTCAACTGACTGAGCCACCCAGGCACCCCTCAGAGGGTCTTTCTGATTCGTGTCAGGTGATCTCAGACTTCCCAGGACCCTGGAAGCGATTAGCATTTGGAGACTCCAGTAGATGCGAAGTCAGCAAGTAGTTAAAATGTCAGTAAAGGTCTAAGTGAAATCATGTGTGAGTCACTGAAACAGGTATTTGTGAACAGAGTGCCCTCTCAAGAAGACCCACAGCAGGTACTCTCTGAGAACAGTGGAGTTGTTTTCGTTTACAAGTGTTTTCTCCACACCCTGGGTTCTGCTGTAACGAGGTAAAGTTGGTCCTGCTCCGGTCGGCTTCCTGGTCAGGCACATGGCCCGTGTTGGCCTCGTGTGTCCATTTCCCCCTCTGGTTTACTTTTCTCAGCTCTCAGTGATCTGTTCATGCCTTGCTGAACTTTCACTGTAGTACTGGCTTACTTTCACTTATAACCCACTCCTTTTGAGTCTCTCTGTGCTACTTCACATTCACCACCCCCTGGCCCCACCCCGTGACAGGTTGGACCAGAGGCCCTGGAACTGCCACCCATTTAAAACCAAAGGGAATAGTCGGGGCTAACCATCACCAGTAAAGGGAACAAGAAGATGCCGAGACGTTTTTGCAAACCAGTTGGTCCTTTGAACCCGTGTATATGTCTAGCGCCCCAGGTGCAGAGATAAATAAGTCGGCGTTCCTGGTGTTCAGTAGCCCAGGATTTTTTGTGGTGACAGGAAAGCAAACAGAAAAATGACAAACAGTATGGTAAATGCTTTCAAGCACAGATGAGAATGGACAGGCTAGAGGGAGTCCGACCAACCTGCAGAAGGAGTAAGAGATCTTGACCGGACGCTTAGAGGAGTCCGTTTATTTAGTGTTTCTAAAATATTTACTCAGCACCTCTCTTGTGCTAGGCACTGTGGGTTCAGTGGTGAAAAAGACTGTTGGTTCCTTACCTCGTGGACTTTCTGGAGAGGAAAGACAGATTTTAAACCAACAATGAAACAGCCACGAACGTGAAAATATTTTGGAGGAGGAAAACAAGAAGCTGGGGTTAAGTGAAGGGCGAGTGTGGGCATTGTGGCAGAGGGGCTTGAGGTGGAGCTGTCCACGGGCCTCTTGGGCAAAGTGATTCCTCAGCTGTCCTTGCAAAAACAGTTCAGGAAGAGTGGTCTAAGTGGAGGGAGCAGCATTTGGAAAGATCCTGGGGCATTCAGCCCTGTCACATTCACCACCACGAGGGCTTTCACGAGCCATCCTGCAGTCTGCACGGCACGTAGCACAGGACTTGCATGGGGAGGCCAGGTGGCCAGGGCACAAGGAGGGCATGCACTCACAAAGCACATATTTGCATTTTTGGAACATCTTATATATACACACCTAGCAGTTTGTCATTGAGTTGATATATTTTTTTTTTTTTTTAAGTAGGCTTCACGCCCGGCGTGGAGCCAAGCGTGGGGCTTGAACTCAGGACCCTGAGATCAAGACCTGAACGGAGTTCAGGCGTCAGATGCTTAGCCAACTGAGCCATCCAGGCACCCCGTCACTGAGTTGATAAATTTAATAATTATTTTATCAGTGGTTTTTATTATGACTTGAGGTGAAATGGGAATTAGCATTTAGAACTGAAGAGTATTATATAATTCTTTGCTGAGCTATATTATGAAGAGAACTTAGGCAGGATGAGAAAAATGATTCTTTTCCCCCAAGGAAGTGGAAATCATTATTTTTGCAATCCTCAGAGGCACATAAAACATCCCGAAAGCTAAAACGGCAGCTGGGTGTTCAGAGAAGCCTGGGGGATAGGCTGGCTGAGGGATCATTTCCTGAGAGTGAGTTGCGTTCACATAGGAGCTGACTTTTAAGGGAGCCCACGGGGAATCTCCTCCCTTCTGCACTTTGAGAGCACCTGCCATCTGACAGGTTTTTCTTTTCTGAGATCTTGCCTGTTAGGTGAGGAGAGTGAGCTGTAAGTCCTCAGGGGTCTGGGTCTGTGTGTCGCATTGCCCCTGAATGCCTGAAGGCATTCTCCTTTCTTTAGGTGTTGAAGGATGCTCGTGTTTGGCCACGGGTAGAGCTGATGCTGACCGGTCTCGTGCTCTGAGCAGTGGGGACAGGTGGAAGGCACGGGGTCTCTGTGGCGGAGTCTGAGCCGCCTCCTGCCGAATGTGGGCTGTGGGGCTGGCCTTCCTGAAGGCCTTTCCTTGGCTGCACATACTCTGAGCCCGAGCTCACCCTCTGCCTCTCGGCAAAACGCGATTTTCTGGTTTTAGTGGAATATTCCAAAACTATAAATAAATAACTTGTGATTAATTGTTCTTTGATACAAACGTCAGTATGCTACCGTAATAAAGGATAAAGATCTATCTCGGTGGTTTTTTTTTAACATGGATTTATTTATTTTTCCTTTCCAAGTTATCCATTCAATTAGAGATTACAAAACAGGGGGAAAATATTGCCGTTTTCTTAGTTGTAACACGACTTGAAGCCCTCCGTAACGTGCGCGTTAGGTGCTGTCTCTGGGGTGGCTCTCCCAGACCCTTGGTCCCTGGGCCCTAGACCAGTGAGGTGGACCTTGTCCTGTTTCTTCGTGCCCCATCTCTCCTGTTTTGTTCTACATTTCTCACCCAGTCTACCTTAATTTTCTACCTATTCCCCTTTTCCCAACTCATTTTTCACCTTTAAGTCAGCGGAGCCAAAGGGCAGCAGTGTGGCGTGTTGCAAAGTCAAGATCGGGAAGCCAGGGCCCAGCCTGATGCCTGCGCTCTCCTCCCTCTGGCCCCACGGCTTAGTGCTCTTAGTGCGTGAGGGAGGAGGCGGGTGGCGATGCTCACGCAGGGCCTCGTGGGGGATGAGCATGCATTTCTCTTTCCCTCCCTTGCTTCCTCCTTTCCTCCCTTCTTTCTTCCTTTCTTCCTTTCTTTTCTCTTTTTCTCTCTGCCTGTCTCTTTCCCTTTTCATTTCTTCACTCTCTCTCTTCCTTCCCTCCCTGCCCTGTTTCCTTCCTTCCTTCCTTCCTTCCCGCCTGCCTGCCTGCCTTTTAAAGCAAGGGAGAAGCCCTAACTCCCTTAGCCCCTATACCTTCCCCAAACATAGCAGCCCCTGAATTCTCTCTTTGAAATCCCTTGGAGGTCTTTTTTTTTTTTTAATGTTAAAAAGTGTCAGGATTTTGTGATTGCATAAGTGGAATAAACTCTTTTTTCTTTTTTTAAAAAATATAATTTATTGTCAACTTGGTTTCCATACAACACCTGGTGCTCATCCCAACAAGTGCCCTCCTCCCTGCCCATCACCCAGTTCCCCGCACCCCCCCCCCATCAACCCTTAGGTTGTTCTCTGTATTTAAGAGTCTCTTATGGTTTGCCTCCCTCCCTCTCTGTTTGTAACTTTTTACCCCCTTCCCTTCCCCCATGGTCTCCTGTTAAGTTTCTTAGGCTCCACATATGAATGAAAACATATGGGATCTGTCTTTCTCTGCCTGACTTATTTCACTTAGCATAATACCCTACAGTTCATCCACGTTGCTGCAAACGGCAGGATTTCATTCTTTCTCATTGCCAAGTAATATTCCATTGTATATATAAACCACATCTTCTCTAATACGTCATCAGTATTATTTTAAATTTCTCCTTTTAAATACTTATTTTTTTTATTCTATTACAGCCCAATGATGATAATTACCCAGAAGATCACTAGTTTGGCTTATGAAATTCATGATGGTAAGAATTTAGAAATTAACTTTTCATCACCGAAAGAAATCCTATTCAAATATACTTTCACTTGAGATAAGACCCTAACTATCTGCATTAGAGGAGGTACGAGACAGGAATATTCAATTCTGCTTAGGTTCATTGAAGTGTGTTTATTTACTATTTTTTTTTTTTGCAGTTTTTCATCTTAATTTCACACCTGATTTAGTGACAAAAACTTTTAGTAAGAGTGGGGTCCGTCATATGACCAACATTAGTGGCAGTATAAAATATAAAAGAAATAGACATTTGGTCTCAATCAAGTTTTATTGGTCCCTGCTTCATCTTTGTTACATTTTTATTAATTAGTATTTGAATGCTTTTCCCCCATCCCTCATCCCTTGTATATACAATACACGCACGCACAATTACATGTATTTTTAGCATAAATATTTATATATTCATATTTTCAGTCTTCAGTGAATGAACACCTTGCCATAGGAAATGCCAACACTCTGGGCTGTGAGTCATGAGTTAGACTCTGGTTTCTTCACATATTGGAGGGACATCCCCATCAGACTGGTCATCCATAGTGGCCCACAGAGCTTTTTACGTGGGGTTTTTAGCCCCACCGCATAGAGCACCCATCCTGTGCCATCTGCTAAGGAACACCTACAGATATGTTTTAAGTATATTGTTTGCTTCTTAATTTAGTTCTCCTTTGGTCTTTAAATTGGGCTTAGAATCTAGTAATGTGTAATCGTAAGTCCTAGCCTCCTCTTTGGGGAGAGGAGGTAAAGATGATGTATGTATACAGTTTTCATTCATTAGAGTCAGAGAGAGGTAGGGAAATCATTTCTTGCTTTATGTTGAGCTTCTGGTTCGTAATACTGGTGTTAGTCAATCATCTAACAATGGAAACATTTTGATGCCCCCTTCTGTTTTTTTAAATGTTTACTTATTTAGGGGCGCCTGGGTGGCGCAGTCGGTTAAGTGTCCGACTTCAGCCAGGTCATGATCTCGCGGTCCGTGAGTTCGAGCCCCGCGTCGGGCTCTGTGCTGGCAGCTCAGAGCCTGGAGCCTGCTTCCGATTCTGTGTCTCCCTCTCTCTGACCCTCCCCCGTTCATGCTCTATCTCTCTCTGTCCCAAAAATAAAATAAACGTTGAAAAAAAAAAATTAAAAAAAAAATGTTTACTTATTTATTTTGAGAGAGGGGCAGAGAGCGTCAGCTGAGGAGGGACAGAGACAGAGACATAGAATCCAAAGTAGGCTCTGGGCTCTGAGCTGTCAGCACAGAGCCCAACATGGGGCTTGAACCCACAAACCATGAGACCATGACCTGAGCCGAAGTCAGATGCTCAACTGACTGAGCCACCCAAGTGCCCCTTAAATGCCGCCTTTTGAAAGTCATAGTGTTTATTATAAAATATGCTGGCATTTTAGAATTTTTTTTTATTATTCTCAAATTAGTTAATATACAGTGTAGTCTTGGCTTCAGGAGTAGAATCCAGTGACTCAGCACTTACATATAACACCCATGGAATTTTTAAGTTAATAATAATTCCTCTAGAGAAGTCTCAGATTTGTGCCTTGATGTGTGTTATTTATCTTATACAGACCTAGACGTGTTGGGTTCCATGGTGGTCCTTTGACGTGATTGAACCGATGTGGCAATGAGAAAGAAAGGAACCAGTTACACCAAAAGTTGGGATTATAGCATGAATTTCCACTGAGAAAATGGTAGAAGTGTGAATGGGGGAAAATGCCATTCTTGGGGGAAATCACAGTTGACCAAAGTACCTGTTTTTATTTCCCAGGGATGTTTCGAAAGGATGAAGAACTGACTGCATCACAGAGAGGTCTGGCTGTAAGGTACGTGCCCTTCTGTGGTGTCCCGCCATGGTTCACGCTGTCTCTACCTGGGATATACTCGACTCTCATGGCTAAGGCTGCCTTGTCCTCCTAGAGGTACCGACTTCGTGAAAACCAAAGCTTCCTCCCTCCGCACACCTCCCTCCACCAAATCTGGCTGGGTGAGGCTACATATCCCTTCTAAGGCTCACATAGCACCTTGGATATATCATCACATAGTATGTGCCTCCTGTGTACCATGAGGGTATCACCAAATTTTCTGTCTCTCCTGTGACTTTCTGAGTTCCTGAAGACAGCAAGATCATATAGTCTTCGTGTCTGCCATATAGTAATGAGTGATAATCTCCACTTCCATTTACAGACCAATAACTCAATAGCAGGTACTGAGTTAAGATATGTTAATATAGCACATAGATGCCATGTTTTGAAACAACAAAGAACCAGTAAAATATTCTCAATATTCTTTGAGGAATTTATTCTGGGTTGGTTTCTACTTCCTTTATTATAGTACTCTGTTGTCTTATCTAAGGAATAGCTTAATTTCTTGGATAGGGTCTATCTTAATACAATTAGACATCAAAAACTCATTTTACCTAAAGGAAAAATTCCTTGGAAGCCCCTTGCTTTCTGTAAATCAAAAACTAACAGGTGCCTGGCTGTCAGAAGAATGAAGTTAAGTTTGTGATAGTGGATAGACCCTACCCTGAGGCTTCCCTCTTGGCAGCATATCTTGGTAATCTTCTTACATTTTCCCCACCTTTAAAATTACTCCATTTTGATATTCTCCGTAGTCAGTATTTACATATCAGTAAACACACACTTGAACAGACAGTTGATGAGCGGGCACTTTGATCTGGATTCTGGCGTCTTTAGGAGTCCTCGGCCCATCCCTGCCACCTCTCATTAATAGACACTCAGCTCCCAGTTCCACCTTGCCCTCCCCCCACACACCTACCTAGCAAAACCCCAAACGCTATTAAATTCAACTCTCCGCCTACCCAGACCGCGGAAGGGAGCAGACTGGAAGAACGTTCGTCCCCGTTGACTGCACTTGTTTTGACGGGGTGGCCCCTCGTTTAACATCAGGGCCTTAGCGTGGCCAGTGGCCGCAATGCGTCTTCCGGTCCGCTCCTGTGAGTGCGCTCTCCTTCCTCGGACGCCCCGCACACCCTTCCCCAACTCAGGGTGGTAGCAAAGTTACTTCATTCTGCAACCACTAAAGCTGCCAAACTGCCTGTGTCTGTAACGCCATGCTCCACTTCCTGTCCCGTCCCAAGCGCTGCCCATAGTCCAGCCCAAGGCCAACTTCTCACTTCTCCCTGAGTCCAGCTGCTTTTAACTCCAGGATCTTGCTTCTCACCCCGGCCTGGGCACTGTCACTTGTCATTTCTCCCTGTCTTTTCGCACTGAAAGGAGAAACACCTTTACCTCACTTTCCCTGCGAGCTGCCTCCCCAGTACTCTGCAGCCTTGTAGAGCAAGCCTCTGTGAGAGATTTGTGTCGCCGTCTCCCCTTCCCCACCCCCCTGCTCTCCTCAGCCCACGGCACTCGGGTGTGTCCCCACTACTGGTCTGATAGCGTTTTTGCAGGTGGCCTTACCCTCGGCAGACGTAATTGTCAGCCTCCCAGCACCATCTGACCCAGCCGATCCGTCAGTCCTTGAACTGCATTCCTCACGTGCCTTCCAGGAGGCCACCCTCCTGTGTTCTTCCCACCTCTCTGGCTGTTTCCGTCTGTCTTCTTTGCTGATTCCTCCCCCTCTGAGGCTCACCACTAAAGACTCGTGGGCTCCGAGGCCATCCTTGGACTCCTCCGTCTTCTCTGGGGATCACGTGCCGTCCACTGGCCTTCAATACGGTCCACCTATTTGAAGTCTTGTAACTGTCTTCCCACGGCACCTCTCTTCTGAGTTCCAGCCTCACCCTCATCTGCCATTTCAACATCCTGGCGTGGATCTGAGCCGGTGTCTCAAATAGGACAAGTTCCAAAATGAGTTCCTCATTTCCGTCTCCTTCTTCCCTCTCCCTGGCCCACTACCTGCTTAGTTAACAGCAGTACCATTTGAAAGTAGCCCCTGAGGGCAAAAACCGAGGCGGACTCATGCTTTCTTACTGCAAATCCACTTCTCTGGCAAGTTAACCTCTTCCTTGGAGACCTGTTTCTCATCTGACCGTCCCTGACCAGACTGGCTTCTCACCATTCCCACTGAGATTGCCCCAGCCAGACCTTGCCCTCTACCTGGCCTACTGGAAAAGCCTCCCCAGCAGGGCTCCGTTTTCTCCCTTTTTTCCCTCCACAGTCTGCATTTCACTCAGCAGCCACAGGTCTTTCCGACATGCGTTGGATCATACTATTCCTCTCTTCTGAGGAAACGCCCACAGCGGCTCCTCATGGAATTAACTGGGGGTGGACTAACACACTTAGGACTGCCAGGTACGGGGCCCGACAAGGGCCCTAGTTCTACACAGACCCCCTTGTCAGAAACCCCCCCTTCCCTGCCATCACTCTCTGTCCCTTGGCCCTCCTTTGTTTTTCTTCACAGTATATGTTATTGTCTGATAGTATAGATTTATTTTCGATTGTCCCTCTTTCTGCCCCCTTAATGAAACAGCTGTGTGCAGAGAGAAGTTGAGCTTGTTTATGATTATATCCTCATCGCCGAGATAGCAGCTCCCCACTGGGGGTGCTTGCGCGCCCTCCCTGGGGACATCAGACAATGTCTGGAGACCGTTTTCGTTGTCACAGTGGAGAGAGGTGACACTACTGACATCTAGCGGGTGGAGGCCAGGATGCCGCTAAACACCCTCCAATGCGCAGGACAGCCCCCTGCAACAAAGAGTTATTGTCCAAGAAAGCCCGTAATGCTGAGATTGAGAAGCTCGAACCGAGGACCCAGTGGAGTTGACCCCAAATAAACGCCTATGGAACGAAAAATGGTTCTGTCATTTCATGTCATAAAGGACATGCCTCTCATTTTAAGTAGCAAATACTTCTCATTTTAAGTAGCAAATATTATAATTAGCTACTCAGGACGTAAAATGACTTGTCATTTGTTATGACAGTTGAGCCAGGACAACTTCAGCAAATGTCATGGTTCAGAGTTATCTCCTGTCCTTGCAAATTGTGACACACTGTTTGACTTGGGAGGACTGAGCTGCACGCCTTGATAACCTGGCATTGTTTCAGGGCTTGGAATACTCAGTGTTGAAATGGAGCTGTTTTGGGGGAGCACAGGAAGTTCGTCACTTCGTGATTGCAGGGCACGCACCCTTGTTTGAGGCAGTGAGAAAGCATTCTCTTTCAGCATTACGGGAAGAAATACCAGAGGAAGTCTGCCAGCAGCATGTTTCTCGCCTCAATTTTGAGCCTTCAATAGAAAAGACGTAAAGCTCAAAACAATTTTAAATGTGGAAAAATAATTCTGGAAGAATCTAAAAAGGAGTTTGGCTCCGTGGTGATCTAGCTAGTATCAGATGGACAGGAAGCACAGTTTTCTTTTTTATGGTTTTTTTTAATAAAGACACGTATGAGGGGGGTTCTGTCAACTTCTCTTGGCCACAAAGAATGTGCTTTTTCAAGGAAAGCACTTCTCACATTTAGAGAGGAAGGAAGGATGGTAACATCTTCCAGAAGCCTGCTTCCTGTCCCCAGGTGTAGCTGTTCTTTTAAAAATCTCTTTTTTAAGTTTATTTATTTTGAGAGAGAGACTGAGCACAAGTGGGGGAAGGGGAGAGAGAGAGAGAGAGAGAGAGAGAGTCCTAAGCAGGCTCAGCACTGCTAGAGCAGAGCCCAAGGTGGGGCTCGAACTCATGAACCATGAGATCGTGACCTGAGCCGAAATCAAGAGTTGGACGCTTAACTGACTGAGCCACCCGGGTGCCACAGCTGTTCTTTTATTTATGGTAGTTTATGATTGTCAGTGGACAGCAGACCTGATAAATGGAGCTGCTTTTAGGAAATCAATAAGGGGAGCCTGGGTGGCTCAGTAAGTTGAGTCTCCGACTCTTGGTTTCGGCTCAGGTCACGATCTCATGGTTCGTGAGTTCGAGCCCCGTGTCGGGCTCCACGCTGACAGCTCAGAGCCTGCTAGGAGCTCCCTCTCTTTGTGCCACGTGTGTGCATGTGCTTGCTTTCTCTCTCAAAATAAAGAAATAAACTTAAAAAAAAAAAAAAAGAAAATCAATACAATGCAGACTGCTAAGTCACCTGTGTGATAACGTATGTATTTTTTACCCGGTTACCTGCAGTAAGAACTAGAATGCTCTGTAAACTTTAGATACCACGTGCCATTTGCACAGACCTCAGAGCATTTGAATGGAAAATGTTGCAAGGCAACATTTCTTTCTCATTGCTTTCTCACATCCACATGCAGTGTATCAGCAAACCCTTAGGTTGTCCTGCCAGAATATACGCCAATGCTGCCTCCCAGCCACTGTCCTCTCCTGCCTAGAGATCCCAGTGGCCTCCTGGCTGGTCTTCTGGCTTCCACTCGTGTCCTGCCCACCCTCAGGGGCTACAGGGCTTCTTTTGCAGCATAGGTCTTTTAAAAACCCTCCCGTAGTGTTTCATCGCATTCAGAATAAAGTCCGAAAGTTCCTACCATGGCTTAGAAGGCAAGCCCTATATGATCTCCCCTCGGTTCTCTCGGACTTTCTCCACGTCTCAGCCCCTTCTAGCAACAGCAGCCTCCCTGCTGTGGGGCACGCTCCATCTCAGTGATTTTGCACACACTTTTCCCTCTGCCCTGATCCTTGTCGCAAATATTCACAGGACTCCCCGTCTCACTCCTTCCGGGCTCTGCCCAGATGTTGTCTTGTGAGAGAGGCCTTCTTTGACTTCTTCATGTAATAGTAATGGCAATAGTAAAAGTAATAATAGAAATCTTTCTCTTTGTAGTACTTAGCATCTCTGAAAATACTTCATACATGTTTTCAAAGTATCTGTTTTTTGCATCTTGTATGTGAATGCAGAATATGTCTCTATTTTGTTCACTGCAGTATCTCTAGACCCTAGAGCAGGTGGGCATATACTCGGTGCACACATAAGATTTGTCGAGTGCTTGAATGGTTAGCCAGTCAGGGATGATTCTTTATGCCACGTCTTGTCCATCTTAGGTTTGTTTTATAATGAAGAAATTAAGTAGAAACCTGTTGTAGTTGGTCAGAAAGGCCTGTATGGAGGCTCCCTTTCCCAGAAACACCATTGAGCATCACTACATCCTGGTCTTGTATATTCTTACTATTTGGGGACACCCGGGTAGCTCAGTCAGTTGAATGTCCGACTTCGGCTCAAGAGATGATCTCACGGTTCGTGAGTTTGAGCCCCGCCTTGGGCTGTCTGCCGTCAGCACGGGACCCGCTTCGGATCCTCTGTTCCCCTCTCTCTGCCCCTCCCCCTGCTTGCCCTCTCTCTCGCCCTCTCAAAAATAAATCAACATTTTAAAAAGTCTTATTGTATGAATGCAACTGAAAATTGAAGCTTGTTTTATTTTGGAAATGGTAAGGGCAGTGAGGAAGAAGATGATTATTCCTATCAGATTTTCTGAACGCTTACGTCACATCTCACAAGCTGCGCGTTTTCCATTTACAGACGCATGCCAAGCCTCCTGGAGTACCTAAGTTACAACTGTAACTTCATGGGCATCCTGGCAGGCCCACTCTGCTCCTACAAAGACTACATTACTTTCATCGAAGGCAGATCGTACCACATGACACGGTCAGGCGAAAACGGAAAAGAAGAAATACAGAACGAGAGAGCAGAGCCATCTCCAAATGTAAGGTCATGAGGTTTATCTGGAGCCTTGATAGCTTGTATTGACTAATGTTGTTTGTTTAAAGATTCTACCGTTTTCAAGTTTTGAACTTACCCATCTATTTCTTTGAAAATATTTTTCTAAGATAAATGACCCTTCGCACTGTACCTAGTAATGATGCCCAGTAGAAGTACAGTCATGATCAAAGAACAAAATGAAGGTTACTTTACAAGCTATGCTGAGATCCTTAGTGAGAGTGATGCTTTATAGTTACGGGATATTTTCCAGGAGAGCTGTTTGCCTGGAACTGACGCAACCTAATTTTCTAGGCTCTTTCCTTACCTGTATGCCATGTTCCCCTAATTCCCCTGTTCTCCTCCCCTGCCTTCCCTGTCCTCTTCCTGATCATCGCTAGTTGAAATCTTACTCCTCTTTAAAAGCCTACATCAAATACCACCTTTTCCGTAAAACTTTTCCTGATTCCCACAATAAAAAAGTTAATAATGGAGCATCTGGGTGGTTCATTCAGCTAAGCCTCTGACTCTTGATTTCAGCTCAGATCACGACCTCACGCTTTGTGAGTTTGAGCCCTGAGTCAGGCTCTGTGCTGACAGTGTGGAGCCTGCTTGGGATCCTCTCTCTCCCCTCTCTCTGTCATTCTCTCTCTCTCAAAATAGGTAAATAAACTTTTTAAAAGAGTTAATGGTAGCTGACACTTTGATAGCATTTCCCATGTGCCAAGTCCTGCCGTGGACACTTCACGGTTGCTCTCTCAGCCCCCCAGCACAAGGCAGGTGCTGTTACTCTCACCACTGAGCGGACGAGGAAACCAGGCCCATGTCATTTGACCAGGATTGCCCAGGTTGGCTGTGGGAGAACTCGGGTTCAAACCCAGGCAGTCTGACTATGAAGTCCGTGCTAAATTGCCTCACAGCAGAGCATAAACTTTGTTTCCTCTGAACTGCTGGGAATGATGCTCCTTTATCAAGAAGGGCTCTCAGGCTTTGTGCCAGCGGAGTTTCTGGATTTGATCTGGTAGAATCTTTTGTGGTTTTTAAAAAAATTTTTTTAAGGTTTACTTTTTTTTGAGAGCTAGAGACAGAATGAGCTGGGGAGAGGCAGAGAGAAGGGGAGGAGACACAGAATCCGAAGCAGGCTCCAGGCTCTGAGCTGTCAGCACAGAGCCTGATGCGGGGCTCAAACTCACAAACTGTGAGATCATGACCTGAGCCGAAGTCGGATACTTAACCGACTGAGCCACCCAGGCACCATTTTTGTCTTTATTAAAAGTGACTTCCTTTTTAATGTTGGTTTCAAAGAAAAGAATGACGTTCTTATAACAAGAGGTAGGCAAACTAACTATGGCCCATGGGCCAAGTGCACGCAGCTGCCTGTTTTTGTTTTGGTCCTAGAAAAAAAAATCTTTTTAATGTTTATTTGGTTTTGAGAGAGAGAGACAGAGCACAAGCTGGGGAGAGGCAGAGAGAGAGGGAGACACAGAATCCTAAGCAGGCTCCAGGCTCAGCTGTCAGCACAGAGCCCAACGTGGGCTCGAACCCATGAACCGTGAGCTCATGACCTGAACCAAAGTCGGACGCTTAACCGACTGAGCCCCCCAGGCGCCGCTGATCTGGTAGAATCTAAAAGTCCCATGAGAAATAGTCCAGTCAAAAAGTCTGAGACAAAAAAGGGAGCCAGTATGATTTTTCTGAATGTGGGGCTTGGAGCAAAGGATCACCCTCCTTTGAGTTTCTGTAAACTGAAGCATGAATGAAGAAAAGCACACCCAGTCTCTTCTCTGCCATGTGACCCATCGTGTTTTATACCAAAAGGTGCTTTTGTCTTCCCACTTTCTATTACTGGTTACATATTAATTGATAAATGTTGTATCAAGCGGGATCGAATTTCAGGCTTGACATGGGAGTACATTCAAATCTCTTCCATTAATTGTTTGGTGTCTCCAGGCTGACCACTTGACCCTTTAGCAGTCTCATTGCCATCAGAGAAAGGAAGGATAATTCTGATATTCCAGAATCTTACCCTGGAGTAGTGGAAAGAGTATTAAAAGCTAGGATTCAAGATACTGGATATAATGTTATATAATACTAGAAAAATTTCAAGCGCTTCAAACACGTGAGTAGTAGTAAATCACACCCAACAAAGAATAATACAAGTGTATTCATTCCTTCTGTCACCTCACTCTGAATTTTTATGGGATGCACTCTCATAAAATGTCACTTTCCTTTTTTGGGTTATAGACATCATAAACCAGAGGTTGTTGGCAATGGCAAACACTCTTAATGTATGATCTCACTGTCTTAATGTATTTGGAATTGAAATTCCAGAGGCATAAAATTTACACAGTCGGAGGTGGTAGTGATTTACAGATCACTCAAAGGTATTTGGAAGCTCTCTGTGCATCAGTGGTGTGGGTAGACTCTTGGGATCCAAAGTAGGGCGGTCAGGTAGCCAGTGGCCCTTTTGTTGGGGACCTCCCAACTGTCTTTATCTAGGTAAGACACGGGTTTGGGTACTAAAACAGGGGCCAAAATAACAGCAGCTTACAAAGGTAGGACATCTGGTGTCAGTGGTCTGTGGATAATGTGGAGGCCCTGGGGGTGGGGGATCTAAGCTCTCCCCCGTGTTTGCCATCCTTGGGGTGTTGCCCTCATTTACACGGTTTAAGCTGGCTCACCGCAGGAGCTGTCCACGTTACTTGTGCCGACATCACGCGGACCTCGTGGCTACACTCAGCTGCGAAGCGGACTGTGCTGTGTGGTCTTCAGCTAGAGTTCGGTGCCCCCAAGTAAACATTCCATCGTTGTGCAAGAAGGGGAGGGTGGCGTCCGGGGAGCACCTGTCTGCCTCCGCCATGACGTCTGTAGGACTTTTCTCTGAGGCTGCTTAGTTTCTTAGTGAAGGATCCTCCAGCCTTCTGCAGTCTCACGAGGTAGATACAAAGTTGACTGCTGGTTTCTGGAGCTGGCCTGGTCAAGGGGGCTGAGGATTTCACCTCTCAGGATGCAGACTTCCTCCAGAGTCTCTACATTTCCATCCCAGCACTTACCCCGCTCCCCACCCTGGACCTGTGCCCCTAAGCCTGATCTTCTCTGGCTCAGCTTCTCTGAGAGCTAACGTCTGGCCCCCCTGCTGGAATGGTGGAAGGTGCCACCTTATTGAGCAGGAGACTCTGACACCCAGGGCCTGTACCCGGTTTCCCAGGCCCCCACCCCCGCCTCCCCGGGTCCCTGATCTCGCTTTGCCTCAGCCTTTTTGGGGAGTCTCATGGGCGAGTGTGCCTACCGCTGGTTGCGATCAGATGTGTGCTACTTGAAGTTGTGTTTTGAGACTGAGACCTGGAAACTTGCACACGTAGGCGGAAGGCCGCAGCCTTTCTCACTGTGTCCCTGAGATGACGCACCCACTTTTTAGGTTAATGTGTCAGGCCATTTTCTCCAGCTCACCTCATTTGTAATTATAATTTCTCTCTAATTACCTGCTTTAAATCTCTTCTGAAATGTATAGGTTAGATATTTTGGGAAGAGGTGAAGAAAAGGTAGCCTTTTCCGTACTGGAAGAGGCTTTCAAAGACATGGAGGAAATAAGAATACGAGCTGCAGCGAGGAGCCCTTGACCACTCAGCACCTCCTCGCAAGGCCAGCCCCAGAACAAATAACGCTCTTCCAGCAGTGCAGTGAGCCGGGCATGTGCTTTGACTCCTGCCTCTGAGCCGTTTCTTTTGGCAGTGTTACAGAAAGTGTTCACATATGAACGTTCATTTGCAGGTTAGTTAATTTGAATATTATTAGGTTGCTGAGCAGGACACTCAAACTTCAAGTATTTTGTTACCTCCCATGACCTGGATACAGCCAGCCCTTCCTTTCCTCCACCTGCTTCCCTCCCTCGGCAGGGGCCGTCACCTCCCTTACACCGAGTCGGATTGAAATATTCCGGCCTACTAATAATCCAAAAACACCACGAGTTGGGTTCTCTTACGGTGATTTCGCCTTTCCAGGATACAGTAAAGAATGGCTTTTTTTCTTTCTTTTCCCCATCAGAGTCTTCTGTGCAGATCTTTTTTGTTTTCTTGGGCGTGTGGTTCTTTTAGTTTTGTGAACAAAATTGCATCCAAGAACTTTCAGATTTAAAGAGATGTATGAGTTGTTTGTTGCAAAAATAATGTTCATGAGATGCGTAGCGTTTGGGAAATACAGGGTAAAAGCACAATGGAGTAATCAACTGCGTATGAGTGTGTATATTAAATGTACAATCCACCACCAAAAGTTTTTAACGTGACTGTTTTCGTGTACTCACACCTACGCGCCTGTGTTTGCTTTCAGATTTTTTTTTTAACCGAAAGTTTTGAAAATACAAATTGATATTTCTAGTGACTTGAGCCATACTCCGGAGGCGTTAGTTGGAGAGAAGGCTGGAAACGGTCCTACTGTGAGACCATGAAGGCTTCAAATGCCGAGCACAGCATAGCTGATGATTTTTCACCGGGAAAGTTCTAGAATTAATGCTGCATTTGGGAAGATGAATCCAGCAGTAGTGGGTAGAACGAATGAAAAGGGAAATGGATTAAGTTTATGAAGTCTTGTCTGGTTCTGTCAGGTTGCAGTTATTCAGAAGCTCTTAGTCTGTGGACTTTCCTTACTATTTCACTTGACCATCTCTAACACCTTACCTGTGGAGTATAACATCGATGAGAATTTTCAAGCTACCGCTTCATGGCCAACAAAAGTCATCTATCTTTACGTCTCTCTTCTGGCTGCCCGACCCAAATACTATTTCGCATGGACATTAGGTAAGTGACAGGTGGTAGACCTCACTGTTCATGTGCTGAAGTGTATCTTACCCAGTGGCTAGCCAGCAGAGTGCCCGCTTGAGGAGATACAGTTAAAGACCAATTAGAAACATTAGTCATCTATTAGAAGACACAAGCCTTGCAGCTCATATCCTAAATACAAGGATATATCCTACAAACTGTTAGGATGGCCTAATAACTGGCTCAAGGCCCATTTTATTATAATATCAGATAGAAATGAGGATAAATCTACTTTTACTGTTTAAGAATAAAAGATCCTAGTATATGATAAACATGTACCTTCTGAGAGAACGTGGTAGATTGTTACATAGGTTTTTCACCTTCTTTTTCACTTTGTTTATTGCAGCGGATGCTATTAATAATGCTGCGGGCTTTGGTTTCAGAGGATATGATGAAAATGGAACGGCTCGTTGGGACTTAATTTCCAACTTGAGAATTCAGCAAATAGAGGTTAGTAAATCATTAACAAGTCAGTTACCCTATGATACTTTACGTACCCCACTTTGCTTTTACAGGTCATGACGCGATGTCCCAAGAGTGATGTTGAAGGCTTTTTAACAATAATAACTTATTTTTCCATTCAACCAATATTTGTGGGTTGTCAATCATGTGCCCCAGGCGCTGGGGATCTAGCGGGTAAGATTGGTGTGACCTGGGCCCTTCGATCGTAGGGCTTTAATCTAGTGGGTGCTACAGAAGGGTAGATTGGGGTCAGAGGGATATAGGGTCTGTGTGGGCTACAAGATAAGGTCCAACTCAGATGAGGTAGCTCAGGGAGGGGTCCTGAAGGCAATAGTCTTAAGCTGAGTCCTAAATGATAAGGAGGAGGTTGCCAGGCACTCCAAGGAGACGGCGATCAACCTGAGAAAGGATTTGTGGCTCATGTTGGGTCATGACAGAGGGAGTGGTGACTGGAGACTGGAGACACAGAAGCCAAGCCGAGATACTTTCAGAGGCCGTATTAAGAGTTTCGAGCTCTCCTAAGAGTGATGGAGTGTGGTGGATGGGTTTTATGCAAGTGAGGTGGTCACAGCTGTGGTTTAGAAGGGTCTGGCTATGTTAGGTAGAATGAGTTGCCCTCGTGGAAAAGAGTGGTCTGTTAGGAGGGTGTCGTGTTAATCCAAGGTGATGGTGACCTAAACTAGAGTAGGGACAGTGGGGCCGGAAAGACATAAGCACCTTGGAGCACTGTTCCAGAGATTCAGCAGAACCCGGTGATATGCTGGCATCAGCAAGAGAGAATGAGTTATAAATTGGGACCAGATATCTGGCTTAAACCAGTTTTATGGCGATGCCTTTCCCTGGGAGAAGGAACAAAGAACAGGTACAGGTTTGAAGGGGAAGAGACTGTGTGTTCAGATTTCAGACTTAACTAAGTTGTCCGGCAGACAAGCCAACGATCAGACACTAGCTGCAACATCTGAGCTGGAGATCCTAATTGGGGAACTAGAAGCGTGTAGCATTTCAGGTTTTGGGTGGAAACCACGAGAGTAGCCATGAGAGAGCAGCGAGAGACCGAGAAGGGATGTGAACCCCCAAGGAGCACCTGTGCCCTCGGCTGGGCAGAGGAAGGCAGGTCAGGAGAAGGAGCCAGAGAAAGGAGAGGAAAAGCAAAAGTAGACGTTGCTTTGCAAGCCTGAGAGAATTATTCCAGCAGTAGCAATTACCAAAACCTAAGGTGAAAAGTTGACCGACAACTTGATAATGAATGGGTCAGGCTGGACCTGCCGCTGAGCCTTACCGTCACTGAACGTTCATCACGAAAAGTGGGACAGTCAGTCATTAAGCGCCTGTGGAGGTGATGCCATAGGAAACACAGCACCGTCTTTCAAGTACTTTGCCAATACAGTTCAACGTGGTTAGGTCTCTAGATCTTTCTAAATGTAGAGGGAGTGTGCAGTATAGAGAAGTAAGTTAAACGCTGGATCCAGAAGCGGGAAATCTACAGGACAAAGGACCCAATTTTCCCCACAAGTAGATGCCACAGAAGAGTGGGGGGCAGGGAGGGGCCGCTACAGATTCAGAGAGCAGAGCCAAACACATCATTGCACACTTGTTTGCACCCTCTGAAAAGACCAACTGGAAAACCATGTTTTTAAACAGTCGGGATATTTGGCCACAAAATGAGCGTTAAATGATATTAAGGAGTTAATACTTAGTTTTGTTAGGTCCGATCTTGGTTTTTTGAAAGTCCAGTAAATTCTGAACTATGTACAGGTGAAATAAGATGTCTGATACTTGCCTTGAAATTTTCCTACGATGTCAGTAACGAAAATGGGGAAGGGGAAGGAAAAGCGTAAAGTGTGGAAATTGAGTGATGAATGTATGTATGGCAGTGTTTCTAACTTTCTGTTCATTACCGCCACCCTGAGGAGGTTTTGAGACCTGTGTCACCTCATCAACCACCACCCCCCCCCCCCCGTGAACTTTAATACTGCATACACTGTATGTCCGTTTATATATCATGTATATACACATATGCTTTTATACATAAAACGAGTAAGCCTTTTTTGCCAAGAACAGTTTTCATCCTCTTGGGGGCAATATCGCCCTTGGTGAGAATGCATGGTCTAAGAAAAAGTAAAGAAGGGGCCGCCTGGATGGCTCAGTCAGTTAAGCATCCGACTTAGGCTCAGGTCGTGATCTTGCGGTTCTTGAGTTCGAGCCCTACATCGGGCTCTCTGCTGTCAGCGCAAAGTCCACCTCAGATCCTCTCTCTCCCTCTCTCTCTGCCCTTCCCTTGTGTGTGCTCTCTCTCTCTCTCTTTCTCTCAGAAATAAATAAACATTAAAAAAAAATTTTAGAGAAAAAATAAAGAAGAAGGAGCTAGTTTCCTGAAGGAGGGGAGGGTGATCAGGGTTGGATGCGACTGAGATACGGGCAGTAAGAGCAGGGCTCAAATGCCAGCAGCTGTAACACCTGGGGGTTGAGTGATGATTTTGGTAACGGTTTCATGGGAGGGATAAGCTATAGAAGCCAGATGATGCAACTCTTAGGCATTTATTACCTGTACAAGGAAGGAGGGTAGAGTTAAGGCCATAGCTGAGGGGAACAGGTGAAGGTGAGAGTTTTGTTTAATTTTGTTTTAAAACGGAGAGATTGAGGGGTGCCTGGGTGGCTCAGTCAGTTAAGTGTCTTGACTCTTGGTTTTGGCTCAGGTCCTGATCCTGTGGTTCATGGGATCAAGCCCTGCGTTGGGCTCCAGGCTGAGCGTGGAGCCTGCTTGGGATTTTCTCTGTCTCTTTCTGCCCCTCCCATGCTCGCATGTGGGCTTGTGCGCACGTGCATGTGCACTCTCTCAAATAAAAAAAAAAGTATGGATTTAAGACAAGTCTCAGGTGTTATATGATATTCTGCGCTTGGATTCAGAGGTTATAAGTAGAGAAGATGGAAAGTACGGTTGATCTGGGACTCGGAGTTTGATAAGCAGATGAATTAAAAGGAAGAAGAAACAAACGCATCAAGAATTTTGATGAGCGTAATAAATACTGCACCAGTCTAAATGGTGAGAAGGAAGTGAAGACATAGGAGGAGTCACTTGCTTAGGGAAGGAGTAGAGATGGGAGACCAGACCTCCTTCTGAGGTCAAGGAGGAAGCTTTTATTGGGAGAGGCTCGAGTGGAGAGGCTGGGAACGTGGATAGATGGCGGTAGTTCGGGTGAGGCCAAGGTTCCGAGCAGCCACAAATGGTGGCTGAAGAGGCGTGGGGGTGACGGAATGGAGAGGCTGTGGCTCGATGGGACGTCCAGTCCCCAGTGAAAGCGTCATGGAAGGGTCATGGAAAGGTCATTTACATATCAGGAATGTCTTTGGGATAATTCCATGACAACGCCTGTGAATGTTAACATATAGGAGAAAATGGGGATCATCTCGTAGTTGTCCTCTCTGAGAAGCAAGTTTTATTTATACAAGCACATTACTGTATTAGAAAAGCAAATATTAAGGAAATAAATCAGTACACCACTGTCAGCATCAAGTACTTGATTTTTAGCACAACAACATGTTATTGCTTGTATCTAAACCTTCATTATTTTGTTGGCCAAAGAAAAAGGTTCTTTTGTTTTTCAGATGTCAACAAGTTTCAAGATGTTTCTTGATAATTGGAATATTCAGACAGCTCTTTGGCTCAAAAGGTATGTTCCTTCAAGAACAGTCTTTAGCTGTGCTATGGTGTCTAATACTTGAGGCTGAGTTTCACTGAGTTCAGATTCTTGATTCAATAACAGTGTGTTGAGTGACACTGACCTTGGTGTTAACCAGGAAATACTGTTAACGTCTTCCAACGCAAGAGTCTATCGAATCTGAGAACTGTGTTGGCCTGAGTGGTGAATGTTTCTATCACGGGCTTCTCAGTCCGCCTTCCCAGGCATCTTTCCGAGATCGCCAGTGTCCTCCTACTCTCATTGGTTGGAGATTTGGTTAAATAAAACAGAGTAACTGTACAACCACTGTCCAGATGCCCTAGATTGTCCACAGCAGTTCCAGTTGCAAACATATTTCAATTTGACAGATCTTTCTGTATGTTAGGCACAGGATACAATGATGAGTAAGACAGAAAGACCCAACCTCTGCAGTCAAAGAAGTCACGATCTTGTTAAAAACACAGCAGCGTCACCTGCGCGTTCCCTGTAGCGAGGAAGAGCGGAGAGAGAGAGCAGGAGCAGCGAGGCACAGGGGGGGAGAGGAAGTGCTGGTGCCAGGATCCGTGACGAGGAATTCGTCACACGGCCGAGGGGGAGCCACAGGCAGCCCGAGTGGGGCAACATTTGTAAAAGATGAAGTTAGGGAGTTGCACAGAAACTCCCAGGGACTCTGTCTCCTTGTTCCCAGTGAGATACGTTGCTGTATCTCGAGTTTATTTTATGAAACGTTATGGCTCTAAGCACTGTGCAAAGCAGCCTTTTTTGTGAGTGTCCTTTATTTCATGGCAAGTTGCATATCTTTCTGCCTTGAGATACCCACCATATGACATTGTCGCTTTGTGGTACATTGCAGTCTCCCCAGTGGCTACATATTTTCTGAACTAATCTGTTGTGTGGTTGTTGTTGTTGTTGTATTTTATTTTATTATTTTTTAAAATGTTTCTTTCTTTATTTTTGAGAGAGAGAAACAGAGCATAAGTGGGGGAGGGGCAGAGAGGGAGCCCAGAATCTGAAACAGGCTCCTGGCTCAGAGCTGTCAGCACAGAGCCTGATGCGGGGCTTGAACCACAAACCATGAGATCATGACCTGAGCCGAAGTCGGAGGCTTAACTGACTGAGCCACCCAGGTACCCCTTTGTTGTATTTTAGATTTGATAACTTTTGGGGGCACCTGGCTTGCTCAGTCAGTGGAGCATGTGACTCTTGATCTCACGGTCGTGAGTTCAAGCCCCGCATTGGGAGTAGAGATTACTTACTTACTTACTAGATAAATAAATAAATAAATAAATAAATAAATAAATAAATAAGATACCTTTAGAAAATCTTACTTTCATTTGAGTTCTCTACCATGTTACAGGGAAATTTTAGACTAAGCACGTTGAAGTTTTTTGGTAAATAGTATAGATTTCTTTACATGTACCAGAAAAAGATGAAAATCAAATTTGTTTTCCTAGATCAATAGGAATATCTAATAGCCTTCACCTCCCTGAGGTCACAGGTCAAGTTGTGGCCGACGCTAAGTTGCGGTTGTTTTCCTGGTTGCCCCGGGCCCTGTCGGCTGAGAAAAGAATGATCGCTGTGGGCTGTGTGAACTCTAACCACTCAGTGTGGTGTTCATGGTTTCCAGGGTGTGTTACGAACGAGCCTCCTTGAGTCCAACCATCCAGACGTTCGTTCTGTCCGCCATCTGGCACGGGGTTTACCCGGGGTATTACCTGACGTTTCTCACGGGAGTGGTGATGACACTGGCAGCACGAGCCGTGAGTATCTAGAAGCCCACGTCGTCCTCGAGGGGGAGTCCACGTGAGTGGGAGGAGGAGGCGGAGCTCACCCCCTCCCCGGAGGCCTCATTCGTGTGGCCGCAGATGGAGCGGTGCTCTGGTTAGAAGCGAGGGGGGCGCCTGGCGTGTTTGTCCAGCGCTCCTGCGGGAGGGACCTGCACAGCGTCGGTTGTCTTTACGCGGTTTTCTGAACGAGAGCTAAAACCTGCGCTAAATAAAGATGGGTTCATTTCACAGACGTTTCCCGAGAGCTGTCCCCGATGAATCCTCCTTTAGGTGAGGAGGGGAGCACGAAGACCATGGACAGAGCCGGTGGGCCATCCCCAGGTGGCGGGTGCCAACGTTAGAGACAGGGCACAGTTCTTTAGAGTGTTGGCTTGGTTGGAACCTGGAGTCATACTTTGGGAAACAGTTGAGAAATCAGGTTGGTGACATGGGTGGGCAAGGAAGGACAGTTCAGTGTGAGTCCTTGAAAGTGACGTGACCAAAACAGCACTCGAACAGGCTTCTTCCAGCAAGTACAGGTGAGGAGGCCTCATTTAACAAACCAGCAGAGATTTAGTCGATTTTCAGGTGAGGGTACATATGTGCATATGTACAGCACGAGGCATATATGATAGATCCCGTGGGCTTTATAGATAGTAAGTAACATAGTTGTTTAGAGGTGAAAGGAATCCCTTTTGGCTGGGTTGACCAGAGATGGCCTCATTAGGGAAGTGTGGTTGGATTAGGGCTTTGAAAGATGAAGGTCGTTTTAAAAGCGAGCCAAGTTTGGTGGGGGTAGAACATGACATGGTAGGCCAGGAGATGACATTCTCAAAACCAAGTTTGGAAGCGCCAGTGTGTTTGGAAATGAAAAGTAAATCTGGTTGAAGCAGAGACTTTGTGAATCCCTAAATAGCGGATAATTCTGGAAGGGGAAAGGAGTGCAGGGGGCGGAGGGAGGAGGGCACAGTAGAAGGACTTGACAGACGAGGAGAGGGCCCAGCCCTCATTCCGCCTGCAGCCCGGGGAGTCCGGGAAGGTCTTCAAGGAGGGAGATGACCAGTGGAAAGCCGTGCTTCAGGAGAGTGGATTTGCCCCTGGTGGACGGGGGCGGGGAGGGTGGGTAGGTGCTGCACGGGGAACCAGGCAACATGGTAGGTGTCAGGACTCGTTCTGGCCACTACGAATGATGGTCTCGCTGTAGCGAGAGCCATTAACCACACACCAGGTCACTTCTGAGAAACTCGGTGGTAACCTCACGGGGCCGTGTTTCACCTCTGAACATATTAGACAAGAAAAGCAGGGAAGATGATCATAGAAAAGAGGAAATAATGTTTGGTTAAGTTTGCACATTTCAAAACTGAAATGTTTTGACTTTTTTGGAAGCTAAAAAAAATGTTTGAATAGTGGTTATTAGGACACACCTATTTTGAGAATGTGTGTCGTTGCCATTTATTCTAAGTGTGTTTGGCCTGAGCTCAGTGTATGATCTTCACTTGTATTTCACAAACCCAGGGCTTCAGGAAGAGGAAGGATGTCTCATTAAGTCATAGTAGACAACATTGAAAACAGACAGAACTTTATTTATATACTATACCAAATATGATTTAAAGAGCTCTAGGCAGTGTTATTTTTAACTTTGGGGGAAATTAAAAAAAAAATTTTTTTAACGTTTATTCATTTCATCTTTTGAGAGACAGAGAACGTGAGTGGGGGAGGGGCAGAGAGCGAGGGAGACACAGAATCTGAAGCAGACCCCAGTCTCTGAGCTGTCAGCATGGAGCCCGATGCGGGGCTCGAACTCACGGACTGCGAGATCATGACCTGAGCCGACGTGGGCCGCTTAACCGACGGAGCCACCCAGGCGCCCCGGGAGACTTTTAATTTTAATACAACTTCAAATCTCCAGAAGAGTGGCAAAGAACTCCTACATGCCTTTTACCCACACTCCCACATTTTGCTCTCTCCATATTTTTCACAGATACATGTATTCGTTTTTGCCAAACCAACTTTTCCCGTAATGGCAGCACCACCTTAGACTTGCACCAGCAATGCGTGAGAATGTCAGCCACTGCACGTTCTTGAAGCAGTGGATGTAGTCAGTGTGATTCTGTAGCAACATTGAAGATAAAGCACATATTTTTGTTTCTTTATTTCAGATGAGAAATAACTTTAGACATTATTTCATCAAACCTCCCCAGCTTAAATTATTGTATGATGTTACAACGTGGATAGTGACTCAAATAGCAATAAGTTACACAGTTGTGCCATTTGTACTTCTATCTGTAAAACCGTCGTTCATGTTTTACAGGTAAGTGTCATTCTTAAAAATATACCAGTGGGAATAACTTTATTATTATTATTATTATTATTATCATCATCATTATTATTTTAATGCTTATTTATTATTGAGAGACAGAGACAGAGCATGAGCAGGGGAGGGGCACAGAGAGGAGGAGACACAGAATCCGAAGCAGGCTCCAGGCTCCGAGCTGTCAGCACAGAGCCCGACACGGGGCTGGAACTCACAAACCGCGAGATCATGACCTGAGCCAAAGTCAGACTGGGCTTAACCGACTGGGCCACCCAGGCGCCCGGGAATAACTTTATTTTTAAGAGCAAGCTCTTTGCTATTGGGTAGCGTAAAAAAAAAATCATGCCCTAGCCTTACTTTCTGTAGTTAACTTTTTCATCTTAAACCAAGCAGTCCCAAGATTTTTATGGAATGATTCACACCACTTAACCCTCAGACGAATATGACTTAAGAGATGTGCCAGCTGGGCAGCCGCTGCCTCAGGTCTCGCACAGGTTTAACTAGAAAATGTAGCTGTTCTTTTTACACCTGGATGGTAACTGGACTCACCGTGGGAATCCTTTCACGATGTGTACATGTATCGAATCATTATGTTGTACACCTGAGGCTACTGTAACGTATTAGGTCAGTTGTACCTCACTTAACCAAATAAAAGAAGCAGCATCCAGCTAGATGTGGCCTGTGGGCTGGAGTTTGCTCACCCCTGCCCTGGGGTCAAGGGCTAGGAGTTTATAAGCTGAAGCAAAGGCTTTTGTGTCTTTCGGGATATTCTGGGAGTGGAAGCAAAATAATATCTTCCAGATAATCACGAGTAAGTATTGGTTGAGTCTGTGCACCAAGAGTTCGGGTTGTCAGACTGTTAACTCCAAAAAGGAGAGGATAGGCGAACTTGAAATAAGATGAACAATCAAAAATAGGACAGAGCAGTTTTAAAATGTAGTTTGTTCTTAACAAGGGATTGTTAATCCTTTTCATTGCTTTAGTCAAAAGGAAATAAATTACTTGTATTTCATGAATTTGTTCCCTTCTTACTCTTTTATGTTTCACGGGTACTTTGTCTTCTCTGTATTATGGAAACTCTTGTCTTAAATTCCATGTTTTATCTCTTTATTGTCTCCCTCACCCACCAAATTCCGCTCTCGCTGTGTTAGCCAGATCTTTGAGATCAGACACTTTATCTTTCATAAAGTCCTCATTACCCCAGTGTTTAGAAACGGCAACACAGAACACGTGGTCAAAAATTGTTGAATGGAATATAGCGACACATACGGACAGACATTAAGGAACTCCACTAAAATGTCCCCTTTTCACAGAATGATTACTTGTTTTTGAATGTGATAGAGCTGTTGGTTAGGTTTTCTATCCCAGGTACTTTGTTCATGATCACTTGAACTTACAGCTAAAAAAGTGGCCTCGGTCGCACTTGATTTATACTTAATTTCAGGAATAATACCTCTAATAATATTCTTAATAATGTGACTTTCCTTTATTATATGACAGGGACCATCAAGAGGCAGTATTATCTATTACTCACATCACTGGAATATTTGTAACTTAATCAGGGGCCATAAACAGCGGAGGAGGCCAGAGCATTTAAGGTCTTTATTATCTCTGCCTTCTCTTTGTTCACTCAGTGTTCGATTCTGTGGATTTGCGAGATTATTCTTAGGTCGCTGCAGCTGCTAATAAGTACCTTTTTGTTTTTGCTCTGTGTAGCCATGGACTTATGACCCTTACAGAGGAATGTAATGTGATACCTAGTGTCATGCTCCGAAGCGGTCTGGGCTTATATGCTGCTTTCTAAAAACCCACTAGCATACGCCTCAGAGCTGCATCTCATGGGGCAGGGGTGGGACAGGAATGCAAGAGATGTGGTGAATGCACACATCCTGAGTGGGGCCTGGGACATTTTGACGAGTGTGCAGTTGCTAAGCATCCGTGATCAAAAATCTAATAAAGTAAATTCTGTTTTATTTCTTCTAGCTCCTGGTATTACGGCCTGCACATTGCTGGTATCTTAGTATTATTGTTGTTGCCGGTGAAAAAAACTCAAAGAGGAAAGAATACACAGGAAAATGTTCAGCTGGCACGATCCAAAAAGTTTGATGAAAGAGAAAATTTCTTGGGACAGAATAGTTTTTCCACAACAAACAATGTTTGCAATCAGAATCAAGAAATAGCCTCTAGACATTCATCATTAAAACAGTGAAGGGGAAAATATGCTGACGGCTATTTTTTCTATGTTAACAGAAACCACTCTTAGCACCTTTCAAGGGATTTGTGTTTGTTTGGAAAGAGATTAAGTGGGGGGACATCTGACAGAGCTAGGTAGGGAATTTCCTGTATAGCAGATTGGAAACGGAGTGAATAACCCCTCCCAGGCCATGTCCCTGTGGGCCACGCCTTATATAAAAATATTTCCATTATTTCAATGGGCACTCAGGACCTCAGCATATGTCCACACGGTCATATGTGTGCCCTGTTGCTGAATGTATGTTGCGTATCCCAAGGCACCGAAGAGGTGGACAGGTAATTGTGTCAATCTGGATGATTGAGAGAAATTAACTTTTCCAAATGAATGTCTTGCCTTAAACCCTCTATTTCCTGAAATATCGTTCCTAAATGGTATTTTCAAGTGTAATATTGTGAGAACACTATTTCAATATTTGATGTTATATGCTGTAAAGGAATTCTGGAGGAATTTTGAAACAGGATATTTAAGATGTGGATACTTTAAAAATGCAATAAACATCTCAGTATTGGAAGGGTTTTCTTAAAGTATCTCAGATGACTACAGTACGTAGCGAAACCGCAAACAGGACCGGATGCCAAATTATACGTAGCTTATTTTCCTGGAGAATTTAATTACTTTGTGTCAGTCAGAGCCCGTCAAGGAAGAATTTCTTCAACACAGTTAAAGGTGGGTAATGGGATATTTTAAGTTTATTTTCTTAAAAAAAAAAAGCAAGAGAAGATGACAAGGGAAGGAAGGAAGGCATGAATGAAGGAGGCCCCACGAGGACTGGCGTAGAGCCTGCTGGGATGGGGCACAGGTGCACAGTGTAGGTACCACGTGCTCCGCAGACGTGCTTTTCACCTTTACTGATCTGAGTTCTTCGTGATTATGTAAGACATCAAGATGTAATAACTTTTTAATGTGGTGGACTTTGAAATGAAATTTATCAAGCATAAATTATATAGAATTGTTAGAGGGATCATGAAAACAATAGTGGCGGATTGTGTGAGGGTTATGGAAGAGAAATCACTGAGTAAGGTGACTGTCTAGTCACTTTCTGATCCTTAGCAGCTTACTTCCTATTTGGGAAAGTTTTAGGGAGATGAAAGCTTAAAGTCGTGGGGTCTGGCCCACATTTTTAGAAAATAAAAGAAATCAGTTTCCAGACTCTTCAATTCTTACATTAAAATGTTGCTCTTCACTCTTTTTAATGAGTTTTAGGTTCTGTAAGTAGAAGAGTATGCTTTTATCTTACAGGCCATTTTCCCCATAATTGGTCTCACCTTGAATTACTAGATGTCTCCTTTAATGCCACAGTCTGGTGACGGGCGTGGTAAGCTGAAAGCAGAGGAGGGGACTGCGAGGCCATCCTGGAGTGTAGGGCTTCAGCCGCAGATAGTGAATCACGGGATCATGGGGTTTGAGAGAAGAGCGGGGGACACGGCCTTCTGACTTCACCTTTATGTGACCAGTCTTTGATTTGACTTCACCTTTATTTGACCAGTTCATTTCCTTTCTGCCTTACATTTTTAATGCAATGCAAATTGGTTAGGTGTGGTGTGTCTTTTATTTTTGTCGTTAGTAAGTTTGTAAGTGAAGTTAAAGCAGAACCCCTATCTGGCTTGAGCTGCGCAGCATTTCACTTAAAGAGAAACAGCAAGCGTCCTTGGAACTGGTGAGGTCTCCGTCAGCAAAAACATCAGCGTATCTTTTTAGAACTTTAGAAATATCCTGGTCTTTGTTTATAGCAAATGTGGTTATTTTTCTAAAGGTAAAATTTTTCCACCTGCTGAGGTCAGCCATACCCTGCTACTTACTTCCCAGGCAAGGACAGATAGCTAAATAAATTTTCTCTGTTTTCCCATGCATTGAAATTAAGCTAGCTGTGTAACGTGAGACGATGGAAAAGAATAATCATGGAAAATATCTGCCCCCGAAAGGTCTCCTTAGTTTAATTACTGCTGCAGAGAATCTGATCACTATTTTTCAAAAGTAAACAAATTCAGGGTTTAAAGGACAAGTCTAGGCATGTCATAAATGAAAATAAGAAAGCTTAATAAAACTTTTTTTCAGCCCACCTCTAGCCATGAATAAATAATAACTGTTTATTTTTATCACCTATGTCATTTCTCTGCCTGTAAACCTAAAATCACTGTTACCTGTTTCTTGTTCAATGAATGTCCTCATGGTGTTGCCATCCAGGAAGCAAGATGATTGAATAATTTTCCAATTACTTTGAAGATGATACATTATCTATACAGATTGACTGATTTTCATCCCTTTGGATCAACTAGTTTTTTGGTTTTTGTATGAAATGGTTTTAGGATAGCTTTTCTCTAATTTTGTAGAAATTCTCATAAGTATGTAATCTAGAAAAACTAAAGAAATCTAATTCTCGACTTTTCTTCTCAAGAAGAAACACTTTGTGCTGTGTGAAATGACTGTATCTACTTGGAGTGTTGTAAGGATTAATACTTCTACTTGAAGTGGAAACTGGTATATCTCTACTACTGTTAAGTATAAAGGGATTCATTGTACTATGTGCTTGCTTCTTTTTTAATCAACACAGTAAGATTCAGTCCATATTTATATTATTTCTCCACTCTTCAGTTGTCATGAAACTACTCCAGAGATGATCGGTGAACGTCATTATTATACTACTCAGGGAAAAAAAAAAAAGGGAACAAAAACATTATTCTTCCCTCAATTTCATTTTCTTGAAACGGTAACAGTTAATTTGATGTATCTCAGTGATCACCATTTTACAAGTAGCTTAATCTCAGTTTTAAAAATGAGCATTTTTATTGGAACTCAGGGTAATTGGAGAAATGTATGCAGCTTCTAAAACATCCAGCATAGTAGAGAAGGTTTCTTTGGCTTCAACAATGTCCAGCCACCACTTTCGCCACCACCATACTTTTGGTTAAGAAGTATTTTTGTTATTGACCCCTGCCGTGTGTGACAGGCATATGCAGGATTTCCATAGGTAACAGTTTTCAGGAAACTTTGCAGTACAAAGAGTGGTTCTTTTTTAAAGAGTGAAGGTAACGCACACGGAAACACTGATTGTCCTGGGAGATCTGGATGTTCATCTGGCTCTGTTATTAAGGAACCTTAGGATCTGGGCAAGTTGCCTGTCCTCTGGATCAGAGTTTCTTAATAAGAAATTAAAGGATCAGTTCTAAAAGTTTATGACCAGTCGATTTGTAATGAATGGAAGCCATTAGCAAGATGTGTAGGAGTCACGCTCAAAGGCAGATTCACAATCAGAACTATTGTCATGGTCATTTACTTTTATTACTTGAGCAGCTCCAAGCCCAGACTTTTCAAAAGGTTTTCTTGGCAACCGAGGAAAATCTTTCAATCCCTTAAATCAGAAGGCGTGGCAGCATAACCTTTCTACTGAATATAGCCCTTCACATGAATCCTTGATCATGAAATAGTCTATAGTGAAGGAAACAGATCTTCCTTTTGCTTTCTCTGCTTGTTTGTTCATTTGTGCCGTGTGAAATTGAAGGTGATCTGTCCTAGAATATGTCAGTGCAACCCACCAAGTTTACTGGACAGGGTTTACCACTTTAAACTACAGAAGACATGTTAAAACTCGGCCGTGAAAGTAATGACAAAATTTATACTTCTATTCAAGGACTAGATTATGTTTAGGACAAAAAAAAAGTCTTTCCTATTTAAAATTCATGCCTTGTAAATTTTAGTTTGTATATTCACAAACCACTTGGGCACTTACACTTTTTTGTTTCCTTATTATAAACTTCAAAATCATTAGTTAATTGATGTTAAGGGTTCTCCGTTAAAACTGAAAGAAAAAATTACTTGAGAGAATAGTTGTTTCAGAATGGTGCCTGCTGTTGTGTCAATGGAGGACTTGTCCGGAGTTTTACATCTAAACCGGTATTTGATGGAGTTTCGTTCACCCACTGGTGGTCTATCCTGGCTGAAATTGAGTACATCAGATTTCACATAGGTGCGGAATTCTATGTAACACTGTGAAATGTAATCTTAACTGCCCTCAAGTACCTTATTAAACTCTTCCTCTGAACCAAGTGTACATTTAAGGAATGGCTGATCATTTATACGAGTACCTTAGAGGCAGAAAGTTCCTTCTGCAGCCGTCCTCGTGAGAGTGGGTTCGTATCCGTGCACGCTCCTAATGCTGAAGGAAAAGATTGGCTAAACTGTACCTGAAATTGGGATTGGAAAGATCACAGAGTAGAGGGTCTCCACAGTGTGTTTCTGCAGCACCGTGTAGTCAAATCTATGTATAGTGACTCTCGTTACCGAAGAGAATTTACAATGAAATTTTCCATGTTGGTGTTTTATAGGAATGCTCTTATAATCAATGACTAGGCTGCTTTTTGAGGCTCTCATTGTATAGAGGATGCAGCCAGTTACATTTTAATCAGTGGGCTGCTTATTAATGTTTTTATATGTTTTAAAATAATATTTATTTTAATAGATTTTTAACATGGAAATCCCAGTAAACAACTGACAAGCTCTATAGTTTATTGATTGGGAAGACTTTCTGAAATGGCGCCTGAAGACACATTTTTATGCCGACTGATTTGTCTCGCCTTTAGAATTAATGATACCTGTCTTCTTTTAGAAAGCCTTTTATAAAGCAAAACCGAGCCAAAATGACCCCCAGACTCTATGTCCTAGAAATAACAACATAAAGAAAGATCCATGCGGAATCACTGTCTAAAGCTGAAGTCAGTGATGCACGGCCATCTCTCCGCTCACGTTTCGTCAGATTTTGCTGCCGCAGAAAGAAATGGAAATAAAATGAAAAACCAAAAGATACAGAGCAACACCCAACACAATGACTAGCCATTTTCTTAATAACATGCTTCAAGTGGAAAGAGTAACTAGCTACCTTTTCCTGGAGTCGTAAATGACTGTGCCCTGGCCAGTCTCTATTTTGGGGTAACTTCTCTGAGAAATTAACTTGGTAATACCGCTTTTTTGTCCTTCACCGCTAAAGGACACCCGTGAAGAGTTTGACAGACTTCAACATCTGCCTCCTTCCCAGTTTTAAGTATTTTTGGTTCTGTATGTGCAGATTGGTCAACAAAGTACCTTCGCTCCTGACTTTGTGTCACAAGGAGAAAGGAGTCAAACACCCCACACAGACATGTTCCAAGCCAAGCTTCGTCTGTCACCTATGCACGACCGCCTCTCGGAACCAGAAAGGCACCGCATGAAGCAGTAGGAATGACACTAGAGATAATTCAGGTGGAACGAGAGAAACCCTTCTACGTGCAGAGGGAGACCGTATGAGCTCATTCCTGCCTGCCTTGAAGAGTCGAATCTTGACCTGTGCCCAGGAGCGGTCCGACATCGTCGCCCGAACATGGGGAGGGGGCCCCAGCTGTAACAGCCGGTTTTTGTCGTCCGCCTTGCCCGGGTAAGACTAGAATGTGGCGTTCTGTGCTTTTTTGTTTTTGTTACTCCAAAATATTTTTTTAAAGAAGGGTTATTTTTCAACAGATCCGTAAACTATTTCTTGTTGTATGGTTCTCAGTTTGAACTCCCGCTGTGTCGGTTACACTGTGACGTGATGATTTCATAACCCCTCCTTTCCAGTCCGTGTCCCTGGCGCTGCTGGCTTATTGCTGGGTTTTACAGATGTTTTTAACTTGCGTATAAATGTTTTTTTTTCTAATTTCTGTGTCTTTAAAACGGATTAAACGGTAGTTTAAAAATATGTGTGTGTGTTTGCTAATTTCTGAGGCTTTAAATTCCATCTATAGAAGTGAACTCCAGGCCTTTCACCTCAGGAGAGATCATGGTCTTTCGTTTACTAGGGGATTCTTCAACATGATGATTATATTCTAAGGAATCATTAACTCTTTAATCGCTTACAGATGACTTAAAACATTGCAGGGACGTGGATGGAGCTAGAGTGAGTGTATTATGCAGAGCGAAAGAAGTCAGAGACAAATGCCATGTGATGTCACTCGTGTGGAACTTAAGAAACAAAATAGATGAACATATGGGAGGGGGGAAAATAGAGGGAAACAAACCATGAGAGACTTCAGGATGGAGAACAAACAGGGTTGCTGGAGGGAGGTGGGGGGCAGGGGCTAAATGGGTGATGGGCATTAAGGAGGGCCCTTGGGATGAGCACGTGGTGTTATATGTAAGTGATCAATCACTGAATTCTCCTGAAACAGTGCACTTGTATATTAACTAACTGGAATTTAAATAAAAATTTGAAAAGAAAAACACTTAAATTGTAGTCACATAAACGCTTTGGAAGGCAATTAAAACAACCTTAAGTTAGGGGCGCCTGGCTGTCTCAGTAGAGCATGCGACTCTTGATCTCGGGCTTGTGAGTTCAAGCCCCACGTCGGGCATGGAGCTTACTTCAAAACACAAACCCCTCAAGTGAGTGTACCTCTCAAGTGAGACCTCAAAACACAAACCTCTCAAGTGAGAGCACCAGGGCTCCCACTGGGTTTCTGTGCCTTGATTTCAAACTCCAGGGAACTGTGCGTCCAGAGGCCCCTCTAGACTCTGTCGTGAACCACCATGGGAAAAACGTCTTCCGCTAACCCTCGTACGAAGATGCCAGGCTGGACACCCCCAAGTAAGCCCGTCCTGGTACTTGCTCACTGGGAAGGCCTTAGACTGTGATGGCAGGTTTAATGACTCCCTTTTGAGATTCAGGGCTGTGCTGACATTGGGCCACGACCACGAGTGGTAGGGGCACCGCTCCTGGAGTTGCCTGCCAGCCCAGCACATCCCTCCCAAACACAACAGCTTGGGTAACGTGCTTCGTGGGAAGGAAGGCCCGTGGAAGGGCCCCTGTTTTATATGGATGAATATTGTAATAATGTATTTTGTATTCGTTCTTTGAACTATCCATTCCATGATTCATGAGTTCCTACCACTTGCGGGGCAACTGAAAACTAAACCATGGCCCTTGGCTTCAAGAAGCTAGCAAGTGATTACCATATAGTACAGGAAGAGCTTTATTGTAGGCATGCACAAAGGGGCCTCTGGGACCAGGAGGAGGGGGGAGCTGGGGAAGAGTCTGGGACAGCTGTGCACAGGGTTTGTGAGGAAGTGTTTTACTGGCAGAGAAAGATGTGGGAGGGGCAATAACTAGAGGAAGGAAAAAAGCGTCTGTGGAGAATTTTCTAGCATTACACACCCATAGACGAAAACGAACAAGGTTAAATCCACTGTGTGCCAACTATCCAACACTAACTTGTCTTCCCCCAATTAGGAAAGGAATAATAGGAAGACGTGGAGTTTAGACCATTTTTGAAAAATAAAAAAATAAGACTTTATGAAATATTTCAAGCATATAGTTCACTACAGAACACAATTAATAGACACTCATGTGCCCACTGCTGACGTTGAACAAATGTTTTTGCTTTGCCACATTAGGTTCAAAATTTGTCTTTTTAAAAAAAAATTTTTTAAGTGTATTTACTTTGAGAGACAGTGCAAGTGGGGCTGGGGGCAGAGAGAGAGAGAGAGAGAGAGAGAGAGAGAGAATCCCAAGCAGACTCCATGCTGCCGGCTGCAGAGCCCGACGTGGGGCTCCAGCTAATGAACCGTGAGATCGTGATCTGACCTGAAAGTAAGAGTCAGATGCTGGGGCACCTGGGTGGCCCAGTCGGTTAAGCGTCTGACTTTGGCCCAGGCCATGATCTTGCAGTTGCTGAGTTCGAGCCCCACCTCCGGCTCTGTGCTGAGAACTTAGAACTTGGAGCCTGCTTTGGATTCTGTGTCTCCCTCTTTCTCTGCCCCTCCCCCACTTGTGCTCTGTCCCTGTCTCTCAAAAATGGACAAACGAAAAACTTTTAAAAACTCAGACACTTAACTGAGCTACCCAGGCGTCCCAACCTTTTTTTTTTTTTTTCTTTTTTTTAAATAAAAAGCACATTGCACATAAGGCCAACATACCTTTCTCTTCTCCCTCCTTTAGAAGTAACAGCTACGTCAGTATGAGCCTCTTTTTGTCAGCTTTTTGGTTGCCTTTCTTTCTTGTAAACCTAGCTACATGGCTTTAAAAACAGTTTTATGTTCAGGACGCCTGGGTGACTCAGTCGGGTAGGTGTCCTCCTCTTTGGTTTCGGCTCAGGTCGTGATCTCACGGTCTCGTGGGTTCAAGCCCTGCGTTGGGCTCCTTGCTCTCCCTCTCTCTCTTCCCATCTCCCTCCCATGTTGTCTCTGTCTCTCTCAAAAATAATAAATAAACATGAAAATATTTTTTAAAATTTTACGTTCTATTTTGTATGCTTTTCTAGGTGTCTATAGCAAGACGGTGGCGTTGGCTCATTCAAGCTTGTTGCTATAGGCAGATGTCGGCTCAGATTGTTAATGTCATTAAAATACTGCATTTCTCTTTACCGGTAAGCTCTTTTCCATTTTCTTACTACATTTCTTTTTCAAATGTGCTTTGTTTTGTGCTTGTGTTCTTTTTTTGTGCTCACGTCCTGCAGAGCAATTCTGGTGGCACCCATTAGCATAGGCTGAGACTCGCTACCAGCCGAGGGCAGGCCCAGATCTGCCGGCCAGGGCTGAGTGGGGTGCGCTGTGCCCAGGAGAGGGATGCCATTCACTGGTTGCCGTCCTTTTTTGTGGGGTGGGTAAGAGAGTACTGTGAGGAGACGAGCCTAAGATCTGAGCTACCGTCAGTGGGGAAGGCCACCGCCCCCCCGCCTGGAGACCGAGGGCTCCTGAGACCATGAGGCCCCTCCAGCTGGCCAACTGGACCACCAGCCCCTCAGGAAAGCTGAGTTCCTGTTTGTCACCCCACACCTTTTAAATGCATGAGTCACCTGCTCTCAGGAAGAATGTTATAAACACATTGCCTCAGGATTGAGCTGCTGCTCCCATCCCCGCCAAAAACAAAAAAAACACACAAGTACTGGAAAACCATCCTATAATCCACAGCCTTTACAATAAAGCTTAAAAGAGCAGTCAACATAGGACCTGTGTTTCCTCACTCGTTCCCAACCCTCTGCTGAACACCATGTGAGGGTTATTTTTGATCTCTGTTGCTGACTGTGGTAGTTGGTTTTCCATTTTTGTATCACATGATCTTTGCAGCATTGGGCTCTGTTGACCAGTCTCTTCTTGAGATCTCTTGCGTTTTTTTGTTTTGTTTTTTTTAAGTTTATTTATTTATTTTCTGGCGGGGGGAGAGAGAATCCCACGCAGGCTCCACACTGTCAGCACAGAGCCCAACACAGGGCTTGAACTCATGCACTGTGAGATCATGACCTGAGCTGAAACCAAGAGTCAGACGCTTACCCCACTGAGCTACCCAGGCGCCCCAAGATCTCTTACCTTCTATCCTCTTGCTTCTGCCTCTGGCTGATCACTCTCTGCCGAGATACCACGCCCTGTTCCCCGGTTCACACCCTTGTTTACTCTAGTTCCTCAATGCCTGTCCCGCCTCCTGGGCAGGTCTGTCTCCCAGCTTCCTCTCCCTCTCTCCTTCTCCCGCATCTGGCCAATATGCATGCAACTCCCACCTCAAAATCACAGGCACCTCAAATTTAGGACCTCCAAATCCATCATCCAGTTTCATCACCCGAAACTTGTGATTCCTCTCGTAATGCCTGTCCCATTCACTATCACAGACATTTCCCTGGCTGCCCAAGTCAGGAACGCGTGCACAACCCGTAGCCTTCCTTACCCACCGCCACGTGTCTGCAACTTCCGCATGTGCTGCCTCCTGCGCAGTTGACTCCCCGCGGCCCCAGCCTCCCCATTTCCCACCTAGGTGGTAACCTTGCTGATCTTGCACGGTCCAGGCAGGCCTTCCTCCAATCCGCCCTCTAAAGCGCAGCCTTGGACCGTCTTTGTAACATCAACACATGTTTTATGTTCCTCGAAAAGGAAACTGTTCCCCGAAACCTTTATGATAAATTCAAACTCTTAAGTATGGCATACATTCTACGATCCAACCCCTGCTTATCCTGAGCTGTGCTTTTCTCTCCTGATTCACGCCCCTCCCGATACACACGTACTGCCATGGACTGAAGGTGTCCCCCATGAGATTTATGTTGAAATCCTAACCCCGAGGTGATGGTGTTAGGCGGTGGGGCCTTAGGTCATGAGGGTGGGGTCCTCAAAATGGGATCAGTGCCATTCTTAAAGAGACCCCAGAGAGCTCCCTGGCCCCTTCCATCGTGGAGGACACAGTGAAAAGTCAGCAGACTGCAACGTGCAGGAGGGCCTCTCGCCGGAACTTGACCTCACTGGCATCCTGATCTTTTTTTTTTTTTTTTTTTTTTAATTTTTTTTTTTTCAACGTTTATTTATTTTTGGGACAGAGAGAGACAGAGCATGAACGGGGGAGGGGCAGAGAGAGAGGGAGACACAGAATCAGAAACAGGCTCCAGGCTCTGAGCCATCAGCCCAGAGCCCGACGCGGGGCTCGAACTCACGGACCGCGAGATCGTGACCTGGCTGAAGTCGGACGCTTAACCGACTGCGCCACCCAGGCGCCCCATTGGCATCCTGATCTTAAACTTCCAACCTACAGAACTATGAGAAGGAAGTTTCTGTTGCTTATAAGCCACCCGGTCTACGGTATTTTGTTAAAAGCCCCAACGACTAAGACACTCACCTTTGTTATGCTTCAGCCTTGTTGGATAATTATACTTCCTCCAATCTCTCTCTCCTGCCTCCTAGCCTGTGTACGTGCTGTTCCCTTTACCCAGGATTCCCCTTCATACCACATCGCCCCGACCTGTGCTGCCTAGCTAACTCTGGTTTCATCATCAGGATACATCCTCGTTGTCACTAGTCAGGAAATGTTCAATAAGCTAGTATTACGTGCCAGACAGAATGATGAGGACTAAGCGTTCAGACATGAGCCACTTCTCTCTGGGCTGAGGCGTGAGCCGGGGAGCTGCCTGAAGCCAGCATTCCCGGCTTGCCGTGCTAGTATTTGAAATGTTCTTCCCATCCTTAGACATGTAAAATTGTAAGTGGAAGATCTACACCTGGTCAAAAAGGAAGTTGTCTCCGGTCAAAATTTATTCAAGAGAAAAACAGCGGGCACATCATAGTGGAGAGACGTTCTACGAACTACCAGACCGGTATTCTTCAAAACTGCCAAGGTCGTCAAAAATAAGAAAGGTCTAAGAAATTGTCACAGTCAAGAGAGCCTAAGGAGACACGATGACTAAATGTCACATATCCTGCATGGGATTCTGGGACAGAAAAGGACATGAGGATAAAAGAAAGGCTAAGGAAATCTGAATCAAGTGTGGGTTTTAGTTAATGATAATGTGTCAGCATTGGTTTATAGTTATGACAAATGTACTAAGATAAGATGTTAACAGTTGGGGAAGCATGTGGGGTATGTGGGGACTCTTAATCTCAGGGTCGTGGGTGTGAGCCCCATGTTGGGGGTAGATATTACTTAAGTAAATTAATTAAAACTTGAAAAAAAAACTATTCTAAAATAAAAGCTTATATGTACGTACACACACACGTGTGTGTGTGTGTGTGTGTGTGTAATAGTGCATTGGTAACTCTATGCTAAATCACTGAGATTTAGAGTCTCTCAGTGATTTAGCATAGAGTTACCAATGCACTATCATGCACTAGAATTTTTTTTTCTGGATCATACAACATAGAATTCATCAAAATCCCTGTGCTTTTAGGACAGTACTTTAACTGTAGCAATGCTCCAGGACTGATTACAGACCAGAAGTAAGAACGTGGGCTAAGGTCATGGAAAAAGTGCAAGGTGGTGTCAGAACAGATGGAACCTGTATACCTGGGGGAGTAACAGGCTCCGAAGCACGCCCCCTGGCGGCCTGACTTAGAACGGCAGACAAGATCTTTGTTGGAAGGCAGGCCAGGGACCTGGGGAGCCAGAGTGTGGGCAGGTTCTTCTGTAAGGATATTGAAATCATCAAGGATCATGTGGTGGAGAGAGTGACAATAATCAGGTTCTAATTTGTTTCAGTAGGGAGTGACCCAGGGGAGTCTGTAGGTGTCAGCAGCAAGGAGGGATGGCATGAGCTTCTAAACCCTAGGGTTTTAGGAAGGAAGCAGAGACAATTTTTTGCAGGTGACAATGAGGAGGAAGGAGGGCACCTTCCTCATCTCCAGGGTCAGTGATGAGAGAGGGAAACCAGCTAACACTTAAGATGTCTGCAAGGACAGGTATGATCTCAAGAGAGAGAAGGGTTTTCATTAGAGCAAATGTCGAAGGCAAGCAATTGAGGAAATAGGGGATATTTTACTAACAATGTGCCATAAATTCCGGGACAGTGCAGTTTCGGGGGAGGAGGGAGGGTGTGGAAGAGAGGCAGTACAGAGCGGCATGGGGATAGCAAGTTTTCCTCTTCCAATACTGATGAAAACAGAAATGATTTGGCAAACATAAATATACTGAAACGCTATCTTCTAGATGAGAGAAACTTCCAGGCAATCACTGTGGCAGCATGAAGTTTGGATTGTTTAGCCATTTGTACAGGAATTTCCACCAAAAAGCACCACCAAAAATACCTACTCACATTGTGGCTTATGGGTCGAAAATTCCTAATGGAATAAAATGTCAGGAGCACATGATTATTGGAATAAAATTCCATAGTTCTTCATTATTAGTCAGTTTCTCTTTGAGCAAACTGATTCAGAACGTCACATGATAGTCATTTGGGCCGTTTCCTTATATTGGAGGTATTTTGAATCATTCTATTGTCTACTTTTCTGTTATTCTTGATAAAAGTTAATAAAAGTTTTAATTAATTTTATATGTTTATGGCCTACCTGTGCCCCTGGAGGAAAATTACTCTCAGGAAAAGACTGTGCACCAGTATAGAAGACAAGTATGGCGACTCCCTCTCTTACTGCTTCGAGGACACTGATAAATGTAATTTGACCACTTCTTTTCTGTTTTTATGGGCTGGAGTGGGTTTCAGTGAACGTACGGCTTATTCGATCTGCAGATTAAGCACATCCTTGAATTCTCTCTTCTCTTCTTCCTGTTGCCCCTTTAAGTAAACTTATTAGATTGGTAACATGAAGATGTGCCCTGCTGGTAGCCTAGTTTGGCTTTATTTATTTATTTTTTTAATAATTTTTAAATTTTATTTAAATCGAAGTCAGTTAACCTATAGTGTAGTAATGGTTTCAGGAATAGAATTTAGGGATTCATCACTTACATAGAACACCCAGTGCTCATCCCAAAAGTGCCCTCCTTAATGCCCCTTGCCCATTTAGCCCATCCTCCTACCCAACGCCTCTCCAGAAACCCTCAGTTTGTTCTCTGTATTTGAGAGACTCTGATGGTTTGCCTCCCTCTCCCTTTTTATCTTATTTTTCCTTCCTTTCCCCTATTTCATCTGTTTTGTTTCTTAAATTCCACACCTGAGGGAAATCATGTGATATTTATCTTTCTCGGACTGACTGATTTCACTTAGCATAATATATCTCTAATTGCATCCACATTGTAGCAAATGGCAAGATTTCTTTTTTTTTGGTCACTGAGTAATATTCCATTGAGTATATATATCACATCTTCTTTATCCATTCATTGGTCGATGGACATTTGGACTCTTTCTATACTTTGGCTATTGTTGAAAGTGCTGCTGTAAACGTTGGGGTGCACGTGCCCCTTCGAATCAGTATTTTTGTATCCTTTGTATAAATACCTAGGAGTGCAATTGCTGGGTTGTAGGGTAGTCTTGGTTTTAATTTTTTGAGGAACCTCCATACTGTTTTCCAGTTTGCATTCCCACCAGCACTGCGAAGGGATTCCCCTTTCTCTGCATCCTCACCAACATTTATTGTTTCCTGAATTGCTAATTTTCTTGTTTGACTTTAGTCGCCCTGCAAACAACTAAAACTCAAAGTCTTTTTCATATGAACTGATAATGAACTCTGTTATAACTTTCTTTCCTCCAGTTCTGTCCCTCTTTCTGTCTGTCTCTCCCTCTGTCCCCACTCCATCTGTACACAGGGTTTTACATTTGCCCCCTCAGCGCTGCCTCTCATATCTGTTCTTAATGCTGTGTTCCAGAGTATTCCTTTTCTTTCTGGTGCATCTGAGGGTGAAGGAGACTTCCTTCTGTGTGTGTGTGTGTGTGTGTTTTAATGTAGAGGGAACATACTAATTAGTCAGGGAGGAAGCTGGCAAAGATACTAAGAGAAGTGACAGTGACACCATCATTAATTAAGGCAAAAAAAAAAAAAATGACATCTCAACAACATCCCTGTTATCCCCTCTCCTTTTCAGTAATGGATGTTTAAAGCAACAACTTTGGTTGGGGCACCTGGGTGGCTCAGTTGGTTGAGTGTCCAACTCTTGATTTCAGCTCAGGTCATGATCTCATGGCTCGTGGGATCGAGCCCCATGTTGGGCTCTGTGCTAACAGCATGGAGCCTGCTTGGGATTCTCTCTGCCCCTCTGCTTGTGTGTGTGCTCTTTGTTTCTTTCTCTCAAAATAAATGATAACTTACCAAAAAACAGGTAATAACTTTGGTCAATAAAGTTTTTGTTTCAAATCTATTTAGAAAGTTAAAGAACTCTCTGTGGTGAGATTAGGAGAGATACCTCTTCAGGTTTTTTGCATTTTCCAAATTCTTCATAATGAACACATGCTCCTTTTATAATCAAAGGAAAGCAGTTAAAAAAATTAAAAAAAAATTTTTTAATGTTTATTCATTTTTGAGAGAGAGAGAGAGAGAGAGATAAAGTGCAAGCAGGGGAGGGGCAGAGAGAGAGGGACACATAGAATCTGAAGCAGGCTCCAGGCTCTGAGCTGTCAGCACAGGGGCTTGAACCCACGAACCGTGAGATCATGATTTGAGCTGAAGTCGGACACTTAACCGACTGAGCCACCCAGGCACCCCTGGAAAGCAGTCTAAGATGTTTATTTATTTCTTTTGAGAGGGTGGGGGAGGGACAGAGAGAGAGGGAGACAGAATCCCAAGCAGCCTGCAAAGCTGTCAGTGCAGGGCCTAGGCATGGGGCTTGAACTCACAAACCATGAGATCATGACCTGAGCTGAAACCAAGAGGCGCCCTAAAGGAAGGCCGTTTTAAAAGCAACATAGCGTGTATAACTTCTTAAGATTTCTATGGAAAATATGATCTAAAATGAAACTGAAGCCATGTAAGGAGATTGGGCTGCTGAGATCCTCATCCCGATATGCTGATACTGTTAAAAAAGATAGAAGGGTGATGAAAATTACAGTGTTGATGGGGAGGGTGGTGAGGGGTGGAACAATACCTCATAGTTTTCCTTGCACGTAATGGCACAGGACACGTAGAGAGGCCGGACTCTTAGAGTGATTGACGTGTTTCTGCTGAAGCAGGAAAGCCTTCGGATGGGTTTGCCAGAAAGATTTAGGTAAGCTGTATAAACTGCAAAAAGATCAAGGAAAGTGGAAGAAGAGAGAGGCTGGAAAGAAAACGGAGGAGAAGGAATTTCAGTTCTATTTTGCAATAGTTACATTGAAGCAAGGTGGGAGTATTAGAATCCCTAAGCACGAAAGGAATAAACGACATTTGGCATGAGTTAGGGCATATTTATTATCAAAACAGATGTAATTTCCTAAATGTAACCATTGTGTTGATAGAGGAGAATGGGATATGGCGGGATTATAAAATAACTCTCTTTTCCTCAGAACCGCATCTGCACAAACTCTACAGCTACGCCTCGCTCCCCGCCCCTGGGAGCGGATGAAATATCCAGTAGGGCTCATCACTTAACAATTTTCCTCCTTGGGGCGCTTGGGTTAGGGCTCAGTTGGTTAAGTGTCTGACTCCTGATTTCGGCTCAGGTCATGATCTAACAGTTCAAGATTTGGAGCCCTGCACTGGGCTCTATGCTGACAGTGTGGAGCCCGCTTGGGATTCTCTCTTCTTCTCTCTCTGCCCCTCCCCTGCTATGTGCCCATATGCGTTCTCTCTCTGGCTCGCTCTCAAAATAAATAAATGAACTTTAAAAAAAAAATAATTTTCTCCTCCCTCTTAGATCATAAAACTATCTGTTCACTTTTGGTTTAAAGATTCTCATTTTGGTAATTAAATGCATGGCCTGGATAATACTAAAACTCCTGAATTTAAGGTTCTCCCTTCCCCAGGTCAGATATGCAAGGGAGGAGGAACCCTAGCTGGCAAGATCTCTCATTTCCCTCAGTGCTTCTCTCTTCTCCCTCTCGGCTTTCCTTGCTGTCATCCGACCTTCCTCTCATCCTCCACTAAAATTTGGGCTGGAGTAAAGCCTGTTTCCAGTAGCTTCTTTCCAGGCTGTTATATGGACGGTTTTAAAAACGATTCCTAAAAGAACCACTTGTACACTGAGTATCTTCAGGGTTGTTTTGGGAAGGGGGATGACAGAGGAAGGGAGGGCATTCAGGTAGCATCGGCAATTGTCTTTCTGGCGTCTGGGACTGAACGTCGCACTTCTAGAATGGGATTTGCCAGGCTCTTAACTGAGAAATCCCCACAGCAGTGCATGGGTGCTTGGGACCACTTAAGCTGGAGGACCAGAGCTTCCTGCCCCACCTCCCGTACCTTGCCTGCTGTTGTATATTCCAGTATCCCCCAGAGAGGTGTTCTGGAGAGGCAGTTCACTGGCACTCAGCCCGGCTGACACCTGCTGGGTGGGCAGAGCTCAGCTGATACAGAAGCTGAGGCCTGTCTAACGCCAGCTTGTTGGAAGGGGTGGTTGTGCTAACCGGGCAGGCCCGTTGCGCTTCCAGAAATTATGGGGAGAAGGGGCTGGGGCGCGTGGTGGTGCCACACGGGATTATCACAGGCGGGGGAGCTCCTCGGGGAAGGCGCATGAGGATTCAAGAACCCTGCCTTCCTGAGTCATCATCTCCCTGCCCGACACTTCAGTGAGATCTTCAGTGCCTTTTGGCCCGTTTTCTGATACGTAAGTCACATTTTCTCTTTGTGTGCGCAAACTCCTCCAGAACATCTGTCAAATGCCTGGCTGACTACTCAATTCATTGTGTTTCGAGCCCAGGCTACCTTTCTGGGGCTACCGATTCTTGTCAAACCACAAATTCCTATTCCCATGTCACTGTCACAATCAGGGGTTACTAAAATGTCACCTGCTATCCTGGGTAGGCCTTCAAAAAATCACTTGACATTAAAACAGTATGTTCATATTGAAATCACTGATTTGGACACGATGGGACTGAAACCCAAGTCTGAGAATGGTATGTCATTAGGATCAGCTGGGGAGATGTTTTTTTTTAAATCCCCAAGTGTGCTTTTAGTTTTTAAGAAGGTCCACGGATGCGTCTGATGTGCCAAGGCTGGGAACCATTGAAAACATTTCTCTGTGGATCAAGCTGGCAACTTCTAGAAAAAGCCAACAAGGAGTATGGCTCCATCAGATATTGCTGTGACATGCATGAGACCAGGAGGGAGCACCCCCAAATAATTTGACAGCGTTGTAGATAGTGTGGTTTCTTCCTCAGTGGTTTGTTAAGGCCAGACACTGTGCCAAACAGGGTAAGGGAGTTGGTGCGGAATAAGGATGGACTGAACCTTATAGTGGGAGAAGACAGGTAAACAGGTTAAAAATGCTTTAACACATGCTGAGTACCTACTAGGCCCTATGGATACCGAAGATGGGCTGGCCAGCTCTGCTTGAAGTCTTCCAGGAAGCTATACAAAACTGGGGACTACTTAAATTGTATCTTAGAAAAAGGAATTCATCTCTTGGAAGCAGCTGGGCAAGAGGCAGGGAAGAACGTCCTGGGAAAAGAATGGAAATGAGGAAGAGTCAGGCCCATGGTTCCAGGAACTGTAAATACTTGCCAGCCTGGGGGTGGGGGCAGGATAGGCGGAAACTAGTGGGTGGAGCAGGGGTTAGAAGTGGGTCAGGAGCCCGCCCCCCCCCCCCAGGAGTCTTGCATGTTAAGTACTTTTTGGGAATCTATTTTATGGAAATGGAAGGCTGCTGAGGAGTTTAGGCAAAGCAGTGACCTGAGGGAGCAATCTGCTGGAGAACCAGTTAGCAGGGCACCAGCAGAGGCAGGGAGAGGGTTGGGGGCTCTGGGGATAGCCCTGGAGGGGAGCTTCAGCAGCCTTTAGACTGATGGGGGTTTATGAAGAGGCTGATGGGATGTCATTGGGAAGGGGAGGGAGAGGTTATAAAAAGACTTCCCAATTCCAGTCTCGGTCTCGGTGGCTGGGCGACAGGAGCCAGGTCCCCAGACAGGAGCAGTCCAGGAGGAGGATCACACTGGGTGGGGACGGTGAAGAGTCCAGCTTTGCGCTGAACTCTGGAAACACCAGCAATTTAAGGGAGGTCGAATCTGACAGGTGCAGCCAGAGGAATGGGAGGAAAACTAGCAGAATGAGAGTCATAGAAGCCCAGAGAGGGGAACACTTCCAGGAAGGAGTCTGGACCCGAGTGAAACAGTGAGAAGTGAGTTGAAAGCTGTCAATCGCTCTGGCCTCGGGAAAGACCGAGGTACCTTCAGCAGAGACTGGGTGGACGGCCCGGGCTGGCCAGGGGTCTGGGGAGCCGGGGAGGGAGGCGGTGGGCTCTCTGGAAGACCAGGAGTGCAGATCCCACAGGCGCTCCACGGGGCTGACACCTCTCCTGTGGGTTCCCGAGGAAGGGGCTTGAGCAGGCCTTCGTCTGCAACGCCTTAGAGATGTCTTCTGAAATTATAATTGGGTTTAAATTACTCTGCGTACAATTTGATTACAATGGTGAATAGGGATTAGGAGTGAGTGAACGTTAATCGGAAGAGTGACACTGACGAGGAAGAAAATACTGCCCGCGGCGCTTGTCAAATTGCACCCCTTTGGAGGCCAGAGGGAGGGGGCGGAGGGCCGCTGAGCGCGGTGATTCGCTGACCCTGCACCACACCCACCCGCCCACACGCGCCCCGCAGCCTTCGGGGCTGGCCCCCGCCCGCCTGGGGGGCGTGGCCACCTTCCGCCCCGCCCCGTCACCCGCGGCCACGTGATCTGTCAGTTCGCGGAGATGGAGGAAAATGGCCGCCGGGTTTGTTGAGGGCGAAGCGCTGAAAGCCGCCGTCTCTCCCTTTCCCGTCCTCTGACAGCGCCCGCGGCAAAGCGGGTCCTTTCCGTTCGAGCTGTAGGCGCGGTCCTCGGGCCGCGTTATGAGACGGTCAGTGCGGTGGTCGGCTTCGCGGGATGACTGGGGCGAGCAGGTGGGGGCGAGGCCCAGCGGGGAGGGGGCGAGGCCGGGTGTCTCGCCGGGCGACGCCGGGTGCGGAGGGCCCGCGGCCTGGTGAGGAGGGGGCGAGGCCGGGTGTGGAGGGGCCCGCGGCCGGGTGAGGAGGGAGGTGGGTGGGGAGGGGGCGAGGCCGAGCGCGGAGGGCCCGCGGCCGGGCGTGGGGGGGAGGGGAGGGGGGAGGCCCTGTGAGGAAGGGCCGCGGCCGGGCGGGGAGAGGGCCGGGCCGGGGGTGGGGGGGTCGCGGCTGGGAGCCGGGGTGGGGGCGGGGGGTGGGGGGCTCGGGGTCCGGCTAGCTGGAGCGCCGGGAAGGTCTGGGACTTGGTGTCCGCGGTGGTCAGTCCGCCGGCCGGCGGAGAGGTGCTTGGCTGGGGGCGGGGAACCTGAGTGAAACCATTGTTTTTCTTTTGTCCAGCTGGCACGGCCTCCACTTGGGGACCCGCCGTCGCTGGTACCGTTACCGCAGGCGTTCCAGATTTCTCTCCCCGGGCTTCCAAGGGCGGGGTGGTTGGTTTTCCTCCCTTGCTTTCTTACCGGGCTTCATTGCTCCATTGTCCTGTGTGGGCCTTTATCTGCCTGGCAGAATATCAGCAAGCCATTGATTGCGACGCGTCTGGGATTTATTTATAGGGAAGCGATTTCCTTGTCAGCCAGCAATATTGGGTTATTTTTCTTTCAAGTCGTTGTTGACACAGGGGTTTAAACCGATGAGCAATGTTTTCTTATTAAAAACCGTTTATGGAAGCGTCTCTGCCGGCCGCTAGGGGCGCTGGCTAAAAATGTGGTTTTGCTAGCCTTACCGCTGGCCTGGGGTGTGGCTCTGGAATCACCCCTTCCGATTATGGGGGGCGGGGGTGATTCTGACGTCTTGGCATTGCCCATACTTGGGCAACACGGAGGAACAAACGTCTAAAAAATTAAAGCACCTTAGGGGAGTTGATGGAGAGTCAAGGTTGATAAATTCTGCGGGCAAGACTGCGTTCTTTGTTCTGGAGCTTTAGTAGCACGGACACGCTCATGAAAATCATTCTGGGGTGCTTGTTAAAATGTCGGTTCTGGGCCCACCCCAGATCTACCCAATGGGATTCTCTGGGGGAGAAGCCAAGGAATACGTGTATCTGGCCCACTTACCAAGTCACTCCGGTGGACGCAAGGATGAGAATCCTTGTTCGGCATTCTTTGTGTGAATGATTTCCAGATCCGTTTTTCCCAATGCCGGGTGGATTATCCAACCCAGCTGTTCTTGGAGCACCTCAAATTCAGCCTGCCAAGGCACCCCAGGGCGGGAGTGGTGAGGAGGGAGGGGGGCACTACCCTGCAGAGAGAACTCCTGACTCCACCTCCCCCCCCCCACTTCCGAGTTCCCTCTTCCCTCTTTTTGTTAATGGCTGCACCCTCCTCCAGCCACCTATGCTTGGCATCTAATCATCTTTGAGTTTCCAAAGATTTCAAAAAAAAAATCTCCAGTCGCATGATTTCTTTGATCTTACATCCAGAATCTCTCTTCTCGATATTTTGGTAGGTGAAAAGGTCAAATATGGAGGATCTTACGTTGTTCAAGCTCATATCTGTCCTTTCTTCATCATCCCCACCACCCGTCCCCTCTCCCCTGGGTTGTTTTGGTGGTTCCCTGGCTGGGGAGTTCTCATTTTCCGTGTTTTTCTAGTCGGGGTCACGTACACTGCTGGGAGATTACCTTCCCCAGGACCATGCCAGCGTGCCATCTCCCTCTTCCTGCCTTTGCTCAAAAACTGTCAGTTTCTCAGCTTTATCTGCCACTATTTAGGGCTGTTTTGAAGGCAAGGGCTGGAGACTTACTCTTTTACCTCAGGGAAAAGGAGATTTATGGGACTTAATGGGAATCAGCAAGAAGTCAGCATCCAAGGCAGCTTCACCTTCTGCCCCTCTCCCCGGGGGCCACGTTTGTTTTCTTCCTTATGAGGAGTCGTTTTCTCTGTTCTTATCTGTTCGGTTCTCTCTCTGCTGACTGGCTGTCTCAAAACTGTATCGTTTTGAAAATGGCCCATAATAACTGAGTCTTTGTCTCTAATTCCCAGTTCTCAAGGGAGGAATCTCGTTGGCCTGGCTTATGTTTTTGAGCATTCGCAGGTCCCAGATCACGTGCCCATCCTTGGTTATGTTGATGGTAGAAAATGGGGCTGTTGAGGGAAGCAGAGCCTGTGGGCAGCAAAGACCTACGGAGGAGGCACGTTTGGTATACCTGTGCATTTATCCAGTTTGACAGCTATCTGGGATGTTTCTACCTGCACTGCTCCTGTGGTAGGTTCTGGAGAGATGAGAACGAAGGAGAGACAGTCCTCATCTTTGAAGAAGTTAGGATGTAACCAGCCACCCTCACTTTCCAGTCTTAGCTCTCACTTTTACTTAAAACTCCTCCCCCCACCCCCCCCCCACCCCCCCGCCATGCTATTCATTGTTTCTTGGGTATACACTACACAGTCATTTGGCTGTCCGTGTTTATCTTCACATGACAGTGCCAGGGTCAGGCTGTGCATGCCAGGCCAGTTCCTGACAGCCAAGGGCTGCTTTTCTCTTTCTCGGCCCCAATTTTATGGGCATTGTGTTAGATACCAGGTGGTTCTTGCAAGAACTTGGAGTTTAGAGCTCTAGCTCTAAACTGTGGCCAAGGATGGGTAAAATGGTATATAAGCAGTCTAAGTTTAGGTGTATGCACAGAGTGTGGAGTCGGAGAGTCAGGGCACTGGCCCAACTCAGAGTAAGCAGCCAGCCAGTGGAGGCTTCCAGAAAAAGATAATGTTAGAGCCACGTCCAGAAGACGAGTAGAAACTGTCTGGGCATATCTGTGGAGGATGGGCTTTCTAAACTCAGGGGGATATGGGCGCGGAGGCCTAGCAAAAAGAAAGTGTGGGGCGGTCAGATTAGCAGATTAATCTGCCTGGACCTGGGAGTGGGGAAGCAGGTTTGGGTAGAGGGTGGGAGGGAGGGGTCTGGAAGGGGAGACAGAGGTGGGGCTGGAATGGTCAGATGTGGCCAGACTGTGAAGGATCTGTCTTCACCATCATAATCCAGGAATGCGTGTATGAGTTCTCACTGCTCTGCACAGAGCAGAGTTTTCCATAGGAATCGTAGAATTGAATAGTGAATATTTACAATGGCGTTTAAAGGCTTCAGGGGCTTCAATTCCTTGAATGACTCGTGAGTTATAAAACCACCATCTTTTGTTCTCCCGGCATGAATTTATGGGGAACTAACAGAAGGATTTTAAAAAGGAAGTTATTTTAGATCCCTCTTGCTTCGCTGTGGCAGTTTGATTGAGGTAGGGGAAGACTGGAGACAGGAGACTTAAGTTGGGGGACTATCACATTGATCCAGGTGAGAGATGGTGCAGTAGGAATTTTTAGGACAAGTGCCTAGATTATAACAGTTTTCTCTTTTCTGAAAACAGTGCCAATACTATGTGACCTTGTAACCCCCTCCCAACCCTGTGACCATAGTTAATTGGTTCTGGTTGGCACTTGATCCAAGCTGGGACTTTTGAATCTGGGAACAAACCACCATCTGCTTTCTCTGATTTGAGAACCTGATTTGGGCCTAGGTAGCTCTTGGCAGCCATTTTTCCACTTGTGTAGACAAAGTTGGTCTATAATAGAGAATGAGAATTCTCCTGGCATTTGAGGTCCAGGGACACCCACCTTTCCCACAGTGTGCTTATGGGAAATAAATCAGTATCCTTAAAATAAATCTCCTGTTTGGCTGAAGCTGGGTTAAATTTGTCTCTTGTACCCTCAGGAGTCTTGATTAGCATATATGGTGAAGGCCCTGAACTAGGGCACTGAGAGTGGGGTTGGCCGATCCCAGATGTTGGGAAGTACATTAGACTGAAAATGGTAACTGTTGCACACTGAAGAGAGCAGTCAGTGCTTTGAAAGGGTGGATGTGAGGATAGTGCTCAAAATGGAGGAAGTTGAGCAAAAGGGAGGGGTGTGTGGAGCAGGACGCAGGTGGGGGCAACTCTGAGTGCTTCAGCTTGGCTGGGCTATGGGGTTGAGTGGGGTTTTAGCCTTGATCCTAGAAGATGTGAGAACAAATGGAGGCGTTGGATATTGGTGATGACTTCCAAAAATTTCTCTCACTGGTTTGCAGTGATAAAAGTATCATATTCTAGGGGATGTAATGTACGGCCTGGGGAGTACAGTCAGTAGAGTCAATAGTATTGTAATAGCTTTGTGTAGTGACAGATGGAGATAACGTACACTTGAAACTAACAGGATATTGTATGTCAGTTATACTTCCTGGAGAGGGGATAAGCATTAGGAAATAAAGTTTCTAAAGAAAATAAAATTTACATTAATGCCATCACCATTTGATCTGTTTCATTTCAGTACTTTAAAAGGTATATATTTAAAATAGTTGAGATGTTGTATATTTTTTTTGTTTTTTTGTTGTAGTTTTTTTTCTGCCACTAAATATATCACGAACATTTTTTTTCGTTAGTATATTTTTTTGGAAACATGTCGACGACTCTATCTGATTCCACTGTGTGACCATATCATAATTTATGTAATCTCCCATATCTGAGTTTTTGTTCTTATGAATAAAATTGTGTTGTATTTAAAATCTTTGTCCATGTTTTTTATGTTTTTAGAATTGATTCTGAGGAGTGAAGTTACTTAACTTTGAGGATTTAAAAAAAAAATAAGGTATTATTGAGGTACAATTCACACCAATATTATTTACCTTTTCAGTGTCCAGTTTTGAATTTTGACACATGCATATAATCATGTGACTACCACCACAATCAGAATATAGAATAGTCCAAGAACTCCCCAAATGCACTTGTACCCCAATGTAGTCACCTCATTCTCCCCCCTTAGACTCTGACAACCTCTGTTCTATTTTCTGTCCATATAGTTTTCCTTTTTCAGAATGTCATATAAATGGAATCATATAGTGGAATAGTTTGTCTTCTGGTCCCCAAAGATAGACTTCCATCCCACATGCAAAACACATGAACCTATCCCAAGGGCCCCCAAAGTCTCAGTTCAGCTTTAACTCAGAGTCCCAAAACTCATTTGAATTTCAGCTCTCAGGTTCTAAATCTCATCATAGAAATCAGGTATGAGTAAAGCTCGGGGTAGAGCCATCCTGGGGCATGATTCCTGTCCGTCTGTGAACGTGTGAAACTCGAGAAGTCAGGAGCTATAAAGTACGATGAGGGAACAAGCGTGGAATACCAGTAATTGACATTGTTCAAGAGGAGGGGGGGAAATGGAAGGAAAAAAGACATCACTAGTCCCAGGTAATGGTATTCTCTTAGAGAAAAAGTTTGTAATTTCGGTGAACTGATTTATCGATTTTCTTTTTTTGAGAACCATGCTTTTAGTGTCATATCAAAGAAATCTTCGTTTAATCCAGAATAGTCTATATTATCTTCTAGAAGTTTTGTGTTTTTTAGATATTTAGGTCAATTTTAGTATATGCATTTTGTGTAAGGTATGGGTTGAGATTTGTTTATTTGTATTTGGATGTCCAACTGGATACAACATCATGCCTACCTTTTTTGCGTTTACATTCTAGTAATGGTAGATGGACAATAAACACACAATATGTCGTATTTCCAATGGTGGTAAGGGCCACTGAGAAGTAAAGGAGGGCAAGGAGGTGGGAATGTGGGGACCCCTGTGGAGTATGTGTGAGGTTGTTACTATTTCACATCATTTATGGTCAGATTAGACTTTCCTAACAAGGTGATTGAAGGAAGTGAGGGAGGGAGCCATGTGCGTTTCGGTGGAAGAGATTTAGGCAGACAGAATCCCTGGGGTGGCACAGCACTTGACCTCTTCAGGCAATGAAATGGATAAGGGAGAGTGGTAGGAGATGAGGTCACTTAGAGTCATGGAGACCAAGGTAACACCCGTGATTTGAGTTCCTGGTGAAGCCATTGGAAGGCTTTGAGCAAAGAAGGATGTAATCTGACTCAGTGCTCTGCCAGATGTGGTTCTTCAGTCAGCAGCAGCGGCTGCCGGACCTTGTTAAAGATGCAGACTCAGGGGCTGCACCCACACCTACCGAGTCAGACTCTGGGGGCGAGGCCCAGGCATCTGTGTTTTACAGGCTGTCTAGGTGATGCCGATGCATGTTATGCGTTAAGAAGCTCTGGTCAGACTTATGTTTTCAGAAGATCGCCGTGGTTGCCTCGCAGAGGATTGTGAGGAAGGCGAACGGAAGGAAGGAGAACAGTTAGGATCTAGATGAGAAGTCACAGTGGCTTGGACCAGGGTGGTTGTGATGGAGGTGGTGAGTAGTGGTTGGATGTGAAATATGTTTTATAGGTAGAGCCAAAAGGATTTGCTAATAGATTGAATGTGGAGTGGAGAGGGTGAGACAAGGCAGAGAGAATTCCATGGAGGAACAGAGCTGGAGCTGCCATTTCCTGAGGTGGAGGAGAAGTGGAGCACTTCCTTTTGTGTAGGGGAGGTGATGAGGACGGCTGGGGGGATGAGTATGGAGTTTGGGACTTGGATGAGTTAAGGCCGAGTTGTGTGTGAGTCTTGGCAAGGGCAGGGTGGGCATTTTGACAGCTGGGCTGTGGGGCCTTCGCTCCTGCAGGTGGAGGTCTACTTGTACAAATGTAAGGTGAAGAATGATAATATAGTTAGTAGTAACTTAGTTATTTTTTCCCCTCAGTCACATCTGTGCTTTCCTAATCAATATGTGTGTTTTATATAATCTGCTTTTGACAGGTTTTGCAATAAAGGGAACTACAACTTTTCGTGAAAATGTCAGTTCTGATATCACAGAGTGTAATAAATTATGTGGAAGAGGAAAACATTCCTGCCCTGAAAGCTCTTCTAGAAAAATGCAAAGATGTAGATGAGAGAAATGAGGTAAGACCAAGTTTCTGAAATTAAAATCCTTGAACAAACATTGGTTGACTACCGACTACTGTGTACAAGGTGTTGTGCCAAGGAAAAATGTAAGATATAGGAAGTTCTTAACCTTGGTAAGATTGTTAAAAGTGCTTGAAGCTCCAACTCCCTATTTCTTTCTCTCCCCAGCCCCTGGCAGCTACTCCTCTACTTCTGTTTCTAGGAACTTGACTGCTCTTTGTACCTCATATAAGTGGAATCATACAGAATTTGTCTTTTTGTGACTGGTTTATTTCACTTAGCATAATATCCTTAAGGTGCAATCATGTGATAGCGTGTGACAACATTTCTTTCCTTTTTAAAGCTGAGTAACATTCAGTTGTACGTATATACCACATTTTGTTTATGCATTTATGTATTGATGGACTTTTGGGATTTTTCTTCCTCCTGGCTATTGCCTAAATAGCGCTGCTATGAACATGAATATGCAAATATTATAAATGTTTTTAAAGCTGTTGAATCAACAGTTTTTAGTTTATGACTATGATTATTTTTGACATAGGGTACCTAAATTTCATTAAATGTTAGCTCTCATAAGGAAATCTTAACAAGAAAAATTTGTTACTGCAATAACCTTGTAATAGTGTTTTTATTGAATCAGCTCATGCTGAGGGGCACCTGGGTAGCTCAGTTGATTAAGTGTCTGACTTTGGCTCAGGTCATGATCTTGAAGTTTGTGAGTTTGAGCCCCATGTTGGGTTCTGTGCTGACATCTCAGAGCCTGGAGCCTGTTTCAGATTTTGTGTCCCCCTCTCTCTCTGTCCCTCCCCTGCTTGTGCTCTCTCTCTCAAAAATAAATAAACACTGCAAAATAATAATAAATAAAAGAATAATGCTGGGGCGCCTGGGTGGCGCAGTCGGTTAAGCGTCCGACTTCAGCCAGGTCACGATCTCGCGGTCTGTGAGTTCGAGCCCTGCGTCGGGCTCTGGGCTGATGGCTCGGAGCCTGGAGCCTGTTTCTGATTCTGTGTCTCCCTCTCTCTCTGCCCCTCCCCCGTTCATGCTCTGTCTCTCTCTGTCCCAAAAATAAATAAACGTTGAAAAAAAAAATTAAAAAAAAAAAAATAATGCTGATACTTATCTTGATTTACAGGTAAAGGACTTAATCCCTCAGTTTCCTATCCAAGATATTACCTGATAGAACCCAAATTTGAACTCTGTTCTATTTGATTTCAGATCATAATCTGTTTATGCTCTGTTGCCATTCTTTGAGTTTTCAGAATAAGTTCATCCAATGATGTACTGATACATTCAGTGTTTCTATATTGAACACAGTATGTTTTGGGAGGTAACTCCTCTGTGATTGTGCATTGTCAATAATTGTTCTAAACAGATAAGAGAAAATTTATAATTGGAGATTGTTCACTGTTATGAAAGAATTACTTAGGGACACCTGGGTGGCTCAGTTGGTTAAGCGTCCAACTCTTGATTTTGGTTCAGGTCATGATCTTGCAGTTCGTGGGTTCGAGCCCCATGTTGGGCTCCACACTGAGCGTGCAGAGCCCTCTTGGGATCTCTCTCTCTGCCTCTCCCTCTGCCCCTCCCTCACTCTTGTCTCTCTCTCAAAATAAATAAATAAACTTAAAAATATATTTAAAAAATAAAAAGAATTACTTACAAAAGTGGTCATTTTAATTAGTATATATTAACATACTTGGAATAATAAAATGATTATAGTTTAAAAATAGTAAGTATTACTTCATAGACATTTTCTATGGGAATACTGAAAAAATAGCCTCACATGCAAGGACAAATATAGCACATCAATGAGCACAAAATTTTATTAATCTAATTCGTGTAAAGAATTAAGCATATTTGGTATAGAGCTTACGTTGACATCATGCATGAGGTAGCATTTAACTAATATTAATGGTATTTATATCTAGTGTAGTATTGTATCCATTCAAATTCGAGTTTTAAAATAATGATTTGAAACAACCTGGATTGTTAAACTATGGCTCAGCGTGAGTGATGGAGACAAAGTAGCTTTCCCAAGTCCTTTTATTGTATTTTGCTTCTACAAGTGTTTATAAAATTTAAATTTTGTAGAATTCTATAAAGTTGTGTGGATTTCCTCTCTTCTTTGTTGCCCCTAAAAGTATGTAATTACCTTATGTTAATGTGTTTTGGTTCTCAGTTTTGAAAAGGTCTCAAATCAATAAAATATTAAGCGACTGGCTCTTGATCTCAGTTCAGGTCTTGATCTCAAGGTCATGAGTTGTAGCCTCATGTTGGGCTCCATGCTGGGTTGTAGAACCTACTTGAAAAACAAAAAGCAAGAAGAACTTAGCCTGTGTGGGATGCCTGGGCGGCTCAGTCAGTTAAGCATCTGCCTCCTGATTTTGGCTCAGGTCATGATCTTGTGGTTTGTGAGTTCAAGCCCAGTGTTGGGCTCTGTGCTGATGGCGTGGAGCCTGCTTGGGATTCTGTCTGTCTGTCTCTCTCCTCTCCCTCACCCCCCCCCCCCCCAAATAAATAAACCTTAAAATAAAATAAAATAATGTGGTGGAAATTTCTGTATTTAGCATACAATTGGCTGCCATCAGTAAATGCTAATTTCCTGCCACCTCTTCTCTCTGCTTTATTTGTAAACTAGATAAATCTCAGCCTGTGAACGTTCTCAATGATGGCAGGTCTTCGCCCTTTGTAAAGTAGTGATGGGCTTTTATTTTTAGAAAAGAACAGAAAGTTTCTCTGAGGTCTTCTTGGTATAAGATTTTAGTGCTGAGGTGGGACAGTATTCTCCAAGAAAATGAAGTGGGACTGTCAATTCAAGGAGTGGATTTTGTTATGTGCTTAGAAATAGGCTCTGAGGCAGATTTCAAAGGAGAATTTAAAAATGTTTTAGTTTCATTACAATCATTGGAAGAAGTATATATTCTCCCAAGATTTGCTTTAAGGGGCACTGGTTATTGAGGTCTGGTACACCTAAATAAATTCAAGTAGGACTACCTAGGATTTGGGAAGAACAAAAAGGGATCCTGAGTAGGAAGCGTTTTTGCACTGTAGTCTTCTGGGGAGCTGAGATAAAGTATGGTGACCTGTCGGGGGAACGTCCCTTGGTGCAGCGTTCTGTTCTAATGTGTTCCGGCTTGAGGTCATCGTAAGTGGAGTAAGGGTTATGTGAACAGGTGATCCTGTGTAGTTTGGAAAGTAGTGGGCTTGGGGTTTGCTGGGATGCATGGGATTAGG